>NC_135319.1:43605575-44893908 GCF_048772815.1 Callospermophilus lateralis | reverse complement strand
AAGCAATTATTGAGAAATATTGCATTAAGCACAGGGATGAGGAGACAGATTATTTTTTAGTACTCTGGGCTCAATAAAAACCCAACTCCTACTAGCACATTAGGTAATTGTAAGTATAAATAGGAAAATGTCTAAAAAACTGAGATTAAGAGTATGGTTAGACTTCAAGAATATGTTTTTTTCTTCTCCATCTTGTTCGTCTTCTTGTCTTTCTGTATATCTGCTTCATCCACTCTTTGGACCTATATGACAGAGCTTGATCTCTAATTTCTCCTGAACTTACTTTATGTAGTTCAAAGAGTGAGTGCCATTTCTTTCTCACTTTCCAAAATTTCCAGAAATTTATGAGCCACTTAGTTAGGGATCATGCTGTTTGTAACATGACTGCTAAAACTGTGAGGATGAGTTGAAGGTAGAGGAGAGCAGCATCAAAAGGGTAGAAGAGGCAGTTTCTAGAAGAGAATAGGAGTAATGGAGGTATAATAGGCAAAATCAGAGGTGTGTTTTCTGAAATGATTTTATATTAAGGTTTTCTCTGATAGAAGAACTTCTAAATGATTCCCCATGTTGCACTTTTAATAAAGGGCAATATCTTGACTTGGAACTGACTCCCAGTATGAGTCTTAAAATGCTATTAAGTTGGAATTAAGTCAGCAACTCTGTTCACTGCTCAAGTAATAAAGGTGTGGAAAAGAAGTTAGCAAGATTTCTTGAGTTTTTGATAGAGCAGTTGATCAGAGCATTAAAGCTCTTGTCCATCAGATTCTAAGTACTAGATACTAGCTCACATTCTTTGGGAACAAAAGTATGACTGGAATTCATGGAATTAAGTTAAACAAATGACAATTTGCTAAGGGATTACAGAGAAAAGCAAAAATAAAACTACTTGCATCAGTAATCACTCTTAGTTGTCTCAGAAAATCCATTCCATCTTTGATGGAAAAGGCATGCCACATCTTGACACATAGCACATTGTAATGGCCAGAATTTGTGTTGGTCTTTTGTGTTGATCATGAAAACTGTCAGAATGATTTAAGTGAACACTGTGACAGGAGAACCAACAGTTGGATATGAGATCTGTATGAAGAAAAACAAAGTTGGAGCCTTCTAAAATAATTAGAACAAGTATGGAAGGTGTGGAGAGACTTGTTAAAAGGAGCTTTGTGAAAAATTTTAAAGTTTAGGATATCAAGCATTCTTGAGTCTGCCTTTTTAAATTGTTGGATGATTTGTCTGGAAATGTTGCAGGTTTTTCTTGGAAGAAAAAATGTGAAACCGAAAGGATAATAGAATTTTTTTTTTTTGCCAGATGCCCAATTCTAGTAATTTATTGAATAATTTATACTTAAAATTCAATAAATCCTGATGACTCAACATTGTAAATATTTACAGTGTAGTAGAACTCTTAAAGTCTATTCTGAGGGTTTGATTGACCTGTTGAGTTAGTGGGACTGGACTTTCCTGGAAGAAGCACTTTAGGAAAGTTTGATGTTGAATAATTCATGCACTTTGCAATTTACTTTTATCCAGGCCTACCTGAGACATTTTTTTTTTCCTAAAGGAGATTGCATCCACTTTGATCTATTTACATTCTATTCAAGCTTGTTTGAAAATTTAGAACAGGAGACATCTCTCTCTCTCTCTCTCTTTTTTTTTTATAAAGTTATATTGTCTTTGGGCACTTGACTCTTAGATGTTCTATAATGATTTACTTTGCAAGTTGATAACTGAATGAGAGTGGAAATGATGGAAGTAAAACACTATGAGTAAGGAAATCATTGTTTTAAAAATCTGTGATTGGGCTGGGGATGTGGCTCAAGCGGTAGCGCGCTCGCCTGGCATGTGTGCGGCCCAGGTTCGATCCTCAGCACCACATACAAAACAAAGATGTTGTGTCCGCCGATAACTAAAAAATAAATATTAAAATTCTCTCTCTCTCTCTCTCCCTCTCTCACTCTCTCTTTAAAAAAAAAATCTGTGATTGATAAAGCACATTAACATACTCCTTAAGGTTTCTGAATGAATGTGGATAAATGAGACATAGTGTTAAAACAGGTTAGAGGAACCATTCCCTACAGTAATTAGAATTTCAGTTAAATTTTTACAAAATGTGAGTTGATGTAAAAGCTATTTAAGGGCAGAATTCCATAATTACAAGGGTTTTTGTATCCAGTGGTTCTCCAAAGTGTGATCCTTAGTCCCAGTAATATCAGCATCACCTGGAATTTGTGTAAATTATCTAGATTGCTTTCTTATTCTTAAATTTAGAAATTATCTGCTTTCAGAGATACTCTGTGGTTGTTTTGTTTTATTGTTTATAACTGTTTATAACTGTTAAACCTGTGTAGACTTTATTTTAAAGCATAACATAAGGTAAAGAAATACTTATTCTTTATGTGAATAATGCTTTGGGTTTTTATGTAAGCTCTGTCATTCTTAAAATAAAACTTTCAAGTTGTATTTGAAGAAAAGCACCATTGAAATCTTTTTAGTTCTGTAAGCTAATGGTTCTTGAAGTTTAAGGACAATAAAAGTTGACAAAGAATCGTTCATGACAATATATTTTAGCAATGAAACAATAATCTCTTATCTGAAAATATCTAAACTTTCTCATTAGAGTTAAAAGTTCAAACAACATTTGTGATTATCTTTCTGTGAGTACAGACAAAGCATTTGTATTTTTTGGAAATATCATTTATTCATGAAGAAAATGATGACAGAAATATTTTTAAACAGTGAGAAACTTCTAGACTCTTCAGACAGCATCGGGTTTTGAAAAAGACTTGTGCTTTGGCAGGAACCCAGGAAAGGAAGTGTCTGCATCTGCTACATTCTAGAAGCCTTCCCAAAATCACTGTAAGGCAGCCAAGAAAGCAGGGCATTTCACTACTGTGTGGTTCTGGAAGTATCTGGAAGTTTTCAGCAAACTTGAGGGAGGAGATTTAGGAGTTCTTCCAGAATGTCATTTTTTGTGGTGATCTATTTTTATTGAGATTCAAGTTACAGGGAAAGTAGTGTTATTTTTCAGCTGGAATAGGGACCTTTCACTGTGGCCTCCACTCAGCCTGTTGGTTTAGGTAAATTCACACTGGAAATCAGAGGTGCCTATACAAAGAGAACAGTGTGACAAATTAGAATAACCAATGGGAGCCTGTTACTGGGGCAAACAGGATTATACTGGTGGTTTATTCGCCTGTAAGGTAATCAGAAGCATTTAAAGTTCTTGTTTGGGTAGAGAAGGAGAAAGAGAAGAGTGGTGGTAGGGCATCTGGGAAATCAAGTTAAAACCTTTATGTTGGTTAGTTGATATCCTCATCTGCTGTGAAGAATTTTCACTAGAAAAAACTGCTACCAGTGGCACAGAGAAACAGAAGGGCTTTGCTTCCAGGATTAAAAAATAAAAAAATTCACAACTATGAACTTTTTTTTCTTATTTTTAGGCATCATTGAGATATAATTCATATACCATTACAATTCACCTACTTAGTATTCATGATTCAGTACTGTCAGAGTTATTTAATCATGTGTCCCTACATTTTCATTACCCCCAAATGCACAAGTTTTAATTGAATTTATTTAAAATTTAAAACCATACAGAGAAAGATGGAACAAGTTAGGAATTTTCTTTCTTTTCTTTCTTTCTGCTTTTTCTTTCTTTCTTTTTTTTTTTTTTTTTTTTTTTTTTGTGGTGCTGGGGATTGAACCCAGGGCCTTGTGCATGTGAGGCAAGCACTCTACCAACTAAGCTATATCCCCAGCCCACAAGTTAGGAATTTTAAGGATTAATTATAAAGCTCTGAAATTTTTTTCCTTTAAAACATATTCTGACATCTTTAAAATATATTGGCAATATCTAATAAAGCATATCTTCTGGGAATATCATGGTTTTGATCTATATCACAGAGAAAACATATCTTAGGTTATATGAAGAGCCTTTGCTCTTCAGCTACTCTGATTGTAGTATTAATTATGAAAAAAATTCAGATTAAATTTTTAAGCATAAGTTATCAGGTAATAAAAAATATGTATTTTTTTCTCTAACATGAAATATCAGGGTAGTATTCTACATGAAAAATAAGAAGTTAACTATCATTAAATTATTTCATTAAATTATTATATCAATTTATAAGAATTTTTTTCTTTTTCATTCTATTGTCTTTCCTATTCCTAGTCCCGCTCCCTTTTCCCCTTTGTTTAATCCACTGAGTTTATGATAATTAACATCAATTTGGGGTTAGAGCACTTGCCTTGCAAGTGTGAGACATTTAATCTGTCCATTTACAGATTAAAAAAAATTCTTGGAATCTGGATTTTACTATGTAAATGGGAAAGATAAATAACATTTCCCTTCTTCCTTTTTTTGGCAATGGTTTTATTTCTCTTGCAGGTGTGTGAATCTGTAAAATTAAGTCTTCTAAGATGATCTGGTGTATTTTAATCATAGGGATTCTACTTCCCCAGTCTTTGGCCCATCCAGGCTTTTTTACTTCAATTGGTAAGTCTTAACTATATTTTGCATTTAAAATTTTCCATTTTTAAGTGTTTTTAAATTAGTAGAAACAGATACAGTGCAGTTCCATGATAAATATTCTGATTAGAAGCTTATGAAAATTTAGAAAAGCATGCCAAAGAAAATTACTGATTTTTTAATCTAGGAAATAATTTAATGCATATAGTCTTTTGATGCATAGATAAACAAATATCCTACATATTGTTTTCTAATCTTTTTCCATTTAAAATCTACTGTGAATACATTATTTTTCTGCATCATAATTTTTATAGATCTTATTTAAAAGTATTATAAAAATAGCATATTGGTTAAAGTGGGGGGAAAAAAGTATACTACACAGACTATAGTACATCTCCTCATGTCTCCTTGCTCCCAGAATAATTCCTTAGAGTTTGAAATGTATACTTTTATATTTTCATGTATATACTTTTAATTGCCTTAAATAAGGTGTTTGCCTTCATTCTGTTGACTTTTTGACCCTTATAGAATTGTAAGCTAAAACACAAATATTTATAATATTTGATTTCATCATATAAAATGATGAGCAATCTCAATCTCTTATAAATAACTAAAAATAGAATATTTGCAACCTTTTTAGTGTAGTTTCTGTTTAATTCTAGTCTTGAAAACAAAAGGTGAGGAAGGAAGTGATAAAAAGCAAACATTGATCCTTGGAAAGTAGTATTGTTTTGTAACAATTTTGTCAATGAAAAGACAAGGCTTGTAAAATTAAGTAGATTGAAAATTAAAATTGGAACACATGATTAGAATAAAGTTTGGGCTTTATTTTGATTTATCTCCTTAATTTCTTTCTTTCTTTTCTTTTTTATCTTGCTGGGGATAGAACCCAGAGCCTTTCTCATATACTAGGCAAGTGCTATAAAAAGGGAAAAGATGATCCTCTCTAATCAAATCTTCCCATAGAATGAAGCATTCTTAATCATTCTAAGCTTATTCTAAAATATTTGTGTAGATGGATATGAGCAAAACCTTCTTCTCCTCTTTCCCTTATAGGTCAGATGACTGATTTGATCCATACTGAGAAAGATCTGGTGACTTCTCTGAAAGATTATATTAAGGCCGAAGAGGACAAATTAGAACAAATAAAAAAGTAAGTAGTATGTTTTACTTATTAAGATTGACTCCAAACTGGGTGTGCTGGTGCACACTTATAATCCAAGTGGCTTGGAAGGCTAAGGCAAGAGGATCAAAGGTTCAAAGCCAGCCTCAGAAACTTAGCAAGGCTCTATCTCGGAATAAAAAAGGATAGGGTATGTGGCTCAGTGGTTAAGCTCAGTAGTTCAATCCCTGGTACCAAACAAACAGACCTCCACCTGTATATTTTCTTTTTTTAAGCTAAAACTTTGAGTAGAAATAAAAACCATCTTTGAGTTTTAGAAAACAAGTTAAAATGGCTAAAGCAAGAGTATAGTGAACAAGGGTTAAAGCCTAGGCCCGGGTTTATGTGGAAGAACATGGATTGAGATGAGGATATGATGGGTAATGAGGAATTGACTGACCATTTTTAAAAATGGTGTCAAATATTTTCAAAATATCATCTATCCTTCTATTATTGCCCCAACCCCTAATGAAGCCACCTGGATAAAGTTCTCTTTATCCTTCATTCCTTCATTTTTGAGCCAATAGTGGTAAGTATAGTTAATATTATTTAATTGATGTAGTTTTTCTCAAATGCTAATTATCTTTAATTGACTCAGATTATAGTTAATCCTGACCTGAGAATTCCTGTTCTTTGTTCAATGAGTAGCTAAGTATTAAGGCTTTTGTTTACTTTCTAGATATTGAATGTAAAACTCTGGCATTAGTTAAGCCAAGTTCAGTGGCTTACTTCCATAAACCCAGCTACTCCTGAGGCTGAGGTAGGACAGGAGGATTGCTTGGACCCAAGAGTTCTGGGTCAGCCTGGTCAACGTGGCAAGATGCCATTCCTACTCTACCCACCCACATAAAAAATTTTAGTGTAAGTTGATTTAAATGAACGTGTAGCTGAATTTGGTTGAGCTTATTTGTACTTTGTAATCATCAGTTATTTGGCCTTAAGGACCTATGGGAAAATGAATTTTTTTTTTTTTTTTTTTTTTTTTACTTGTACTAGAGGTATCAAATCTCGGCTTTTACTAAGGTAGGTTCTGTTTACTATTTGGAAAAAAACAGATCTAAACCATGAGGGCTGGGGTTGTGGCTCAGTGGTAGAGCACTTGCCTGGCATGTGAGGGTACTGGGTTCGATCCTCAGTGTTGCAAATAAATAAATAAACAAACATACAATATCAACAACAAAAAACTAAACCAAAAATCTTTTACAGTTATATTTTGATTCTGCCAAGTTGGATTTACCCATAAGAACATTTTACTTTTTAAAGAACCTTTATAATTTTACTTTAAAAACAAGTTTTTTGTTTTTTGTTAATATTTTTAGTTGTAGATGGACTCAGTACTTTTTATTTATATGTGGTGCTGAGGATCTAACCCAGTTCCTCATATGGGCTAGGCAAGCACTATACCCCTGAGCTACAACCCCAGCCCAAAAAGAAGTTGTAGTTTTAAGCCTCTAGTCTCTATTTTCAAGTGCTACTAAATTGTGTTTTTCCTTATTTGACTGTGTGTATACTCCATTTTTATGTCTTAACATCTGTAGATGGGCAGAGAAGTTAGATCAGCTAACTAGCACGGCAACAAAAGATCCAGAAGGATTTGTTGGGCATCCTGTAAATGCGTTCAAGTTAATGAAACGACTCAACACTGAGTGGAGTGAGTTGGAGAATCTGATCCTTAAAGATATGTCAGATGGTAAGTCTGAGGAGTCTAATGAGGGGGGGAAAAAAAGGGTAAGGCAATATTTTCACCACCTATAGAAATGCCAAAATTTGTGATAAATTCAGTTCCTAGGACATCAATGTTGTAAATGAAGTGAATTATTGCCCAACTCCATTTGGTTAGATCAGAGCTAATTTAGTCAAGATCCTGAATACTTTGATTTAAAAAATAGTAATTTATGCTACTAGTGACTAACACTGGTGATTTTGTTATGAAATCCACAGAAGTGAATAGATTATTTGGCAAATAGCATTTGGCATTTCTGAGGGTAATCGTTTATATTTAGGATTACTTTCAGACTTTAAAGATGTATATATAAATTTTTATTTTCAATTCTTAAAATATCAGGAGTGATATCATAAAGAGAGTTTTAGTATGTTCTACCTATTATTCTGAGTTTAGGATTACTCTATTACTGAATATAGGCAATAAATTTAAAAACTGAGACTACAAACACCAATAATGAATAAGTCTTCCTAGTTGAAACAATAAAATTGTAGTTGAAATTGTTCAGGTGTTTTAGATATTTTAGTAACAGAAAACTTAGTCTAGAATTGCAGGAGGTAAAGGAATTATGCCTAGTACACAGTTAGGGGCTCATATATTTGTTGAATATAATAAGGTGGCCAAAAGAGGGAGCAAGAATGCTGAGCCAGCTGTAGAGATAAAATATTCTAAGCTGGGCATGGTGGCACATACCTGTAATCCCAGCAGCTTGGAGGTGGAGGCAGGAGGAGTGTGTGAGTTCAAAGCCAGCTAAGCAACTCAGTGAGACCCTGTCTCTAAATAAATTACAAAATAGGGCTGGGGATATGGCTCAGTGATTAAGTGCCCTTGAGTTCAATTCCCGGTACCCAGAAAAAAAGAAAAAAAATTTCTAAGAGAGCTGGTCTCAAATAAAAATACTCCCAAGATAGCTAGGAATGGTGATACATACCTGTAATCCTAGCATTTGGGAGACTGAGGCAGGAGAACCACAGGTTTGAGACCTGTTTAGGTAACTTAGAAAGACTTCATCTCAAAACAAAAAACAAAAACAACACCCCCCCCCAAAAAAAAAACCAAACAAACAAAAAACCGCCCAAAATACTAGGGATATAGCTCAGTGGTAGGATGCTACTGGGTCCCAACCCCAGTACCACCAAAAAAAAAAAAAAAAAAAAAAAAAAAAAAAACACCAAAAAATCCTCCAGGAGTACTTACCAGTGTTTTAGGCAATGAAGTAAACTATATTATTCCTTTCTTAGGCACAGCTTTACATTCTGCAGTTTTAATTACTTACAGTTGAAGAATACTAGATGGAAAATTCCAGAAATAAACAGTTTTAAATTTTGTGCCTTTCTTAGTAGTGTGATTAAATCTCATGCTGTCATATCCTGTTCCATCTGGGATAGGAATCATAGCTTTGTCCAGTGTATCCATGCTATATATGCTACCCAACCTTAGTCACTTAGTAATTCTCTTGTCATAGTATCATAGTGCTTTATGTTCAGATAACCCCTTATTTTACTTAATGATGACCTCAAAGTGCAAGAGTAGTGATGACAGTTTGGATGTGCCAAGGAGAAGACATAAAGTATTTTCTTTAAGTGAAAGTTATTTCTTTTAAGTGAAAGTTATTGACTTGATAGGAAAAAAAAATCATGTACTGAAGTTGAAAAAATTACACACAAAGTTACTAGGATCTATAGTAAAAATGAATTTTCCATGAAATTGTGAAGAAAAAGAAACATGGTTGTTTTATAGTTGCATCTCAAACTACAGAAGTGTGATATCAATATCATAAGTACTTGTTAAGATAGAAAAAGCATTAAATTTGTGTATATATGCATAGGAAAAACATAGTTTATATAGGTTTTGTATTATACATGATTTCAGGCAATATTCAGTCTTAGAATGTCTCTTTATGTTTAGGGGACTACTGTATTATGCATAAGACCAGAAATCTTGAAAAGTAATTGCAAGTACTTATGAATACTTCACTATGAGGGGAAATGTCTGTGATTATTTTCTTTGCTATATAACACCATGAGAACATTAAAAAAATTTTTTTTTAGTTGTAGATGGACACTATCTTTATTTCATTTATTTTTATGTGTTGCTGAGGATCAAACGCAGTCCCTCACTGCATGTGAGGCAAGCACTTTACCTCTGAGTCACAACCCCAGCCCCATGAGAACATTTTGAAAGAAATAACATCCACCTATCTCTCTCCACCCCCCTCATTCTATGCATAGCATGTTTACACAAACATAAACACACATATCATTCATTCTAAAGTAATGTGCAGTGTACAAGGCTGGAAAAGAAAATAATGACCTGTAGACTTTGGTGTTTAATCTGTGGTAGTTATCCCATAATGTGCTTCACACGCACATACACACACACACACACACACACACACACACACACAACATTGTGATCTTCTGTAAGACTTGTGAAATTTGTTTGTAAAATTCCATGTGGAAATTGTTACTGAGGGATAGTCTCAAACTTTATATGAGCTTTAGCCTTCTTCCAGCTAGTTGATATTTGTATATTTCCATTAACATAAAAATGCCTAATCTTTTGCTGACCAAAATACAAATAGTTGATTATAAGTTTTTTAAAAATATTTATTCTTTAGTTTTAGATGGACACAATATCTTTATTTTATTTTTATATGGTGCTGAGAATCGAACCCAGTGCCTCACGCAGGCTAAGCGAGCGCACTACCACTTGAACTACATCCCCAGCCCCTGATTAAAAGTTAATAAGAGAGACATACAATCAATCAACAAGTACATGAAAAAATGCTCACCATCTCTAGCAGTCAGAGAAATGCAAATCAAAACCACCCTAAGATACCATCTCACTCCAGTGAGATTGGCAGCCATTATGAAGTCAAACAACAACAAGTGCTGGCGAGGATGTGGGGAAAAGGGTACTCTTGTACATTGCTGGTGGGACTGAAAACTGGTACGGCCAATCTGGAAAGCAGTATGGAGATTCCTGGGAAAGCTGGGAATGGAACCACCATTTGACCCAGCTGTTGCCCTTCTCGGACTATTCCCTGAAGACCTTAAAAGAGCGTACTACAGGGATACTGCTACATCGATGTTCATAGCAGCACAATTCACAATTGCTAGACTGTGGAACCAACCTAGTTGCCCTTCAATAGATGAATGGATAAAAAAAATGTGGTATCTATACACCATGGAGTATTACGCAGCACTAAAAAATGACAAAATCATGGAATTTGCAGGGAAATGGATGGCGCTAGAGCAGATTATGCTTAGTGAAGCTAGCCAATCCCTAAAAAACAAATACCAAATGTCTTCTTTGATATAATGAGAGCAACTAAGAACAGAGCAGGGAGGAAGAGCAGGAAGAAAAGATTAACACTAAACAGATACATGAGGTGGGAGGGAAAGGGAGAAAAAAAGGAAATTGCATGGTAATGGAGGGAGACCCTCATTGTTATACAAAATTACATATAAGAGGTTGTGAGGGGAATGGGAAAATTAACAAGGAGAGAAATGAATTACAGTAGATGGGGTAGAGAGAGAAGATGGGAGGGGAGGGGAGGGGGTAGAGTAGAGGATAGGAAAGGTAGCAGAATACAACAATCACTAATAGGGCATTATGTAAAAATGTGGATGTGTAACCTATGTGATTCTGCAATCTGTATTTGGGGTAAAATTGGGAGTTCATAACCATCTTGAATCTAATGTATGAAATATGTCAAGAGCTTTATAATGTTTTGAACAACCAATAAAAAAAAATAAAAGTTAATAAGAGAAGAGAGAAATCTCATACCTATTTTTTATTTACAATGATGACATTTACATTATAAAAATTTTAAACTCATTGTTTTTGGTTTCTCAAAGAGTATTTAGCATCCATCCTTCTTAGGAGTTAATATCATTATCAGTAATTGATTTGTTAGTTTGATTTTTGCTATATTATTTATAAATCATCTTTAAGGTTTTATATATCAAATCTTGATTGATTATCACTGTATTTGATAATTTAACAGTTCTAAATATATTTCAGTATACTAGCTTAACTGTTAATCTTAAATCTATAATTTTCTGTCCTCCAAAGAATCCCACTAAAATATATGTTTACATGCTATATAACATGTGGTACATGGAAGAAAACAGAGCACAGATTTTTTAAGAGCACAGATTTTACGTACCATCTGTTATCTGAAAGTTTTAATTTATTGCCAAGGTATATCCTTTGCAAATTCATAAATATTTCATTTCTGAAGCTTAATGGAGGCACTTTTTGTTTTCCAGCCTGGCTGGTATTGTATTGTTGTTTTCTTGCAATTATGTGTTAGTTGATCTTTATCTACTCATATAATTTGTGCAGTTACCTCAAATAATTTAACCTTAGAAGACATTGGGAAGGTCGAACAAATTAGGGATATGTCAAATCTCATTCAGTGTATTTAATGTTTTCTTGATGAACACATGAAACATTCATAGAATGGTAGAAAATGATAAAATTTTAAAAATCCTTGTAAAGACTCTTAGAAGTCTGTGAGGTTGTACATTTTTTTTTAACTTCTTTTTTCCTATTTTAAGGCTTTATCTCTAACCTAACCATTCAGAGACAATACTTTCCTAATGATGAAGATCAGGTTGGGGCAGCCAAAGCTCTATTGCGTCTCCAGGACACTTACAATCTGGATACAGATACCATTTCAAAGGGAAATCTTCCAGGTAAGGTCATTCTTCCAGTCAATGTAATGTCTATCACCTGGTTGCTCTATTCAGTCCACTAGGATAATGTTAATTTAAAAAGACTTGTATTTTAAGATTTTAAACTTTAGTTTGTTTCATAACTTTTGAGAACAAAAGAACTGTCCCTTTCTCTAGGACTTAATAGTGGTGGATGTTCTTCTAGCTTGTTACTGGGAAAGCTTGTATTTATGGGAACTAACTTAAGTAGGCAATTTTAATGTTTAGAAAAAGAAACAATCATATTTCTAGGTTAGAACATCTCTTACTAGAATGTTTTGTAAAACTGTAAGGGAATTGATAATCAAAGTTTATAGGCTTAATAATTAAGAGCCAAGATGTGTTGAGTATACACAGATGTTATGGAACATTTTGTTTTTAACCTTTTTGGCAAAGCTCTCCTTTTTTAAAGTTACGTCTTATTTCATGATAATTTACTCACTTTTTCTTTCAGTCAGAGGCTTACTACGATTACTTTTTCCTGTCACTGTCATCTGAAAAAAATAAATATGTTGCCTCTGTTCATACTGAAATTGGTTTTCTCAGGAAGGAAAAAACAATGGGATGAGTCGTTTGTCAAGATGCTTTGTAACCAGGTCATTGGCACACTCCTGTAATCCCAGCACCTCAGGAGACTGAGGCAGGAGGATCATGAGTTCAGAGCCAGCCTCAGCAATAGGCACTAAGCAACTCAGTGAGACCCTGTTTCTAAATAAAATACAAAATAGTCTGGGGATGTGGCTTAGTGGTTGAGCATGGCCGAGTTCAATCCCCAGTACCAAAAAAAAAAAAAAAGGTATTTCTCTTGCTTCATTTGGGATAAAAGTATCAAGTGGTAAAGCTAAACATGGTATAATATTAAATAAATTTGTTAAACTGGAATATAATTCCATTAACTCAAGTTCCCCAAAATGTACAAAATTGCAAATTTGTTTCTGCTAATACTATATATTGTAACACTTTCATTAAGATTATAACTTATTTTTAAAAATCGACTTCTGAAGGACTAGGGATGTAGCTCAGTGATAAAGTGCTTGATTAGCATATACAAGATCCTGGGTTTGATCCCCAGCACTGCCCAAAAAAAAAAGTTCTGGTTTAAAATGCCACATTTAATAGACATTAATTATTTAGTATGTACCAGCTACTATGTTAGGAACTAAGCATACATAATGAACAAGAGAGAATTCTACCTTTGCCTTTCAGGGTGCTTATATTTTCAAGATATACTACAGTGAATGCATATACGACAGTAAATGCATACCGTGGCAGCACATAACTGGAAACATAATTCTGGACTTGATAAGGAGGGTTAAAGAAGACTTCCTGGAGAAGACAACATTTTAAAAATTGAAATCTAACTGGGCATGGGGGTGCACGCCTCTAATCCCAGTGGCTTGGGATATTGAGGCAGGAGGATTGAGTTCAAAGCCAGACTCAGCAACTTAGCAAGGCCCTTTTCTAAATAAAATATAAAAAGGCTGGGGATAAATACCCCTGGGTTCAATTCATGGTGCCCCCTTCCCCCACCAAAAAAGAGATCTAATGGACAAAGCATTAGCCATGAAAATGGAAGAAGAAGGCAGAAGTGGGGGCTGGGGATGTGGCTCAAGTGGTAGCGCGCCCACCTGGCATGCGTGCGGCCTGGGTTCGATCCTCAGCACCACGTACAAACACAGATGTTGTGTCCGCCAAGTACTAAAAAAAAAATAAATATTAAAAAATTCTCTCTCAAAAAAAAAAAAAAAAAGAAGGCAGAAGTGGTCATACCGAGGAAAAGTGTTCCATTCTGAGGGAACATACACAAAGGCTGAAGAGTCGAGCATGTCATATTCAGATAACAAATTTGTATGGTTTAACAACATGAGTTTAAGTCATGAGTGCATGAGGTGATTGTATTGTAACAATAAATTAGGATCTTTTTGTTTGTTTTTTTGTACTGGGGATTGAACCCAGGGACTCTTTTACTACAGAGCTATTTCCAGCCTTTTTTATTTTTATTTTTATTTTGAGACAGAGTCTCAAAATATTCAGTCTGATATTTATATTAATAAGTCATCAATGCCTCTTCCTTTGAACCAAAGGAATTTACAACTAATTTTTTATAGGCCTGATTCCAACTATTACCCTTTGTATGAAAGCTTTTCTTTTTTTAATTTTTTTCAGTTGTTGATAGACCTTTATTTTATTTATTTATTTATTTTTTAAAGAGAGAGTGAGAGAGAGGGAGATAGAGAGAGAACTTTTTTTTAATATTTATTTTTTAGTATTTGGCGGACACAACATCTTTGTTTGTATGTGGTGCTGAGGATCGAACCCGGGCCGCACGCATGCCAGGGGAGCGCGCTACCGCTTGAGCCGCATCCCCAGCCCTATTTTATTTATTTATATGCAGTGCTGAGAAGTGAACCCAGTGCCTCACACATGCCAGGCAAGTGCACTACTGCTGAGCCCCAGCCCCAAGATTTTTTTTTTTTAAGATGGACACAATCAAACCCAGTGCCTGAGGATTGAACCCAGTGCCTTATGTGTGAGGCAGGCATTTTACCGCTGAGCTATAACCCCAGCCCCTATATGAAAGCTTTTTAAGGTCTATTTTTGGCTGTATAACTTTGCTCATTTCATTTTTTCTCATTGTCGAGCCTATTTCTACCCTCATATTTACTACTTTGCAATGTCTTCTACTTTCAAAGCTGCACATCATTTATTTTCTTCTTTTAAGAATCTGATTCCTAGTTTCCTTTAATAATGGTAACTAGATCAAAAATAAGACCAGCAGAGGTATTTCACTAAAGCCTATGCTCTTAATTATGTTTGTTCAAGTAACATAGCCAAAGTGTTAGGTCACGTAAAATATTACTGATGCTACTTGCATGTATTGATGGTGTACTGTTCTCATACATGTTTTGCATATCCCTGAAACACTCATAATTGCTATACTGTGCATCACCAGTTCTCAGAAATAAAAAATCATAAGGAAGCTAAAATTTAATATACTTGTTTTAGTTTTTGGAATTATGTCATGTTAAACTGCTGAGTTAGTTTCTTAGTGTCTGCTGTGGTTTGAATGTGTTCCCTCCAAAATTCAGGTGTTGAAACTTAATGGCTGTTAGTCGATTTTCCATCACTGTGACAAAATACCTGAGAAAACCAATTTAAAGGCAAAAAGATATATTTTGGTTCATGGTTCAGTCCATGGTCGCTTGGCCTGTTGCTTTTAGACCTGTGGCAAGGCAGTACATCATTAATTAAAAAAAGCTGCCTAGGTAGCAGCTGAGAAGCAGAGGGAAGGAAGGAAAGGAAGGGGCTAAGGACAAAATATATCCTTCAAAGACACTCTCCCAGTGACCTACTTCCTCCAACTTGGCCCCATCTCCTAAAGTTTCTACCACTTCCCAACAGTCTGTTAACCTATAAATCCATTGATGAGGTTGGAGCTCTTAGGAGGCAATCATCCGTTAAATGCCTCACCTCTGAACACTGCTACTTTGGGGACAAGCTTTAAAAACATGAGCTTTTGTGGGACATTTTAAATCCAAACCATAGCAATTGCCAATGAAATGGGGCCTTTAGGAATCAGTCCATGAGGTCTTCTCCCTTATGAACAGGATTAAGACCTTTATAAAAGAAGCTTCATGCAGTATTCAGCTCTATTTTCCTTTCGCCTTCTGCCATGTGAGAGACAGCATTCTTCCCCTCTGGAGGATGTAGCAACAAGGTGCTATCTTAAAGTGGAGAGCAGCCCTCACCAGACAACCATACCTGCTGGCACCTTGACCTTGGACTTCCCAACCTCCAAAATTGTGAGAAAATAAATTTCTGTTCCTTATAAATTACCCAGTCACCAGTATTTTGCTACAGCAACACAGATGGCCAAAGATAGAGTATTCCAGAGTGGAGGGTGGCAAGGTAAAGAATTAGTTAAGGGGAAAAACATCAAAACATGGAACTTCATCTTCATTTTGGGAGTACACTAATAATCAGTTATTAAGCATAGTGATTAGCTTGGCTTTCTCCTTTTTTATTATTTACAAATCTTTTATTATAGAAAATATCAAACATCACTCATGTGCACATGTAAGTGCACACTCTCGCTCTTTCTCACACACACACACCCCCACAATAAAGATGGCAACATAATGAGCCTCGTGTATCCATCATAGAGCTCCAAATGTTCTTTTTTTATTTTTTATTTTTTGGTAGTTGTGTATGGACAGAATGCTTTTATTTTATGTGTTTATTTTTATGTGGATCGAACCCAGTGCCTCACACATGCTGGGCAAGCTTTCTGCCATTGAGCTACAGCCCCAACCCCCCAAAGGTTCTTAATATTTTGGTATTTTATCTGTTTCCTTCACTCCTCCTTTTTGTTGTTTTTGCTGGAATATTTTTAAAACAAATCCTAGACATTTCTGTTATTTTATTCACAAATAATTCAGTATGCATATTTTAACTGTTCAGATTTTTAAAAAACTTACATAACTACTTAGCTATTATCCTGCATAACAAAATGGATACTATTCCCTTAATAATTTAATACCTAGTCAATATTCAATTTCTGCAATGATCTCAAAGATATCTTTTCATGGTTGGAGTTTTGGGTTAAATTTCTATTTTCTTTTTCTAATTCTTCGTGCTATTGATAAGTATGAAAAATATGGACATGTGTTTTATGGAATGTCCCACATCCTGGAATTGGCTGATTTCTTCTTTGGTGGTGTTTAAACTTCTTTTTCTAACTCTCCTTTCCTATAAACTGGTTAGAGCTTGAGGCTTGGTTACATTCAGTTTAGGTTTATTTCACTAACTCCATAGGTGGCGCTGTGAACTTTCTATTGAATTATCTGAATGGACACCTAATGTCTCCTGCACTTTTTGTGATGCTGATTGATGAGTAGGTTCAGGTACTGAGAGCCTGATCCTTTCATATAATGTTTTTCTGAGTTTTATCTCATGGTTTTTGGAGCTTTGATGATCATTGCCTAAAGCCACTATTTCATTCAGGGTTACAAAATGGTGATTTTCCTCATTTCATCTACTTTGATTAGCTGGAATTCTGTAATAACAAGAACATTCCTCTTTATCAGTTTTCAGCATAATTAGTTGATATCCTAATAACTTTTGTTAGTGACCAGTGATCTTCATCTAAAATATCATGAACACATTTTTAAATGTAGTATTTTTTTTATTTCAGTCTGTTTTATTCATCGAATCAGATTACCTTATTTTGCCAATGTGAATTTCTTCAGATTAGCTTGTCATCTCATTTTGTCTTTTTGAAATGATCATATTCTTTGATAGCTAAGAAACTTTCTTACTTTTGGGCATAGTTTTTTCCAAGTTTATCTTATAAATTCTATTCCAAAGCTGGAATCGGGCTTTTCAACAACCCTTGATTCCTTTTAACAGGGAACAGCACTTAAGGAACAGACTAGCTAGGTTCTAGGGGTGTTTACTTCTGTTTGTCATTTATTCTGGGTCTTTTTAATGAATAGAGATGGGACATATGTGGATTCATATTAGTTCTGATTCAAATTAAAGATTACAGGGCTTATATCTCCTTTCTCTAGTGAAAATTTTGATTCCTAATGACATTAACTTAATCACTTCTTTGTATTACCTATAATATGCTCAAAATAATATCAGAGGATAACAATGCCTTTGCTGTTAATAACATTGACTACTCACTGCAGTATTTTTTGTACTACTTATTAATTTGGGTATTGGGATGAACTGGGGATGCTTAACCATTGAATCATATCCTCAACCCTTTTTATTTTTGAGACACATTCTTCATAAGTTGCTGACTTAAACTTTGCAATCTTCCTGCCATAGTCTCCCAAGTCTCTGGGATTACAGGCATGTACCACTACAGCTGTTTTTTTTTTTTTTAATATTTTTTAGTTGTCAGTGACCTTTATTTTATTATTGATATGCGGTGTTGAGAATCGAAGTGCTTCACACATGCTAGGCAAGCACTCTACCACTGAGCCACAACCCCAGTCCATGGCTTTTTTTTTTTTTTTAAATCCTTAGTATATATATCACACCAGTTATGAAAAGTCAAAATATTACCTTGAAGACACCTAAAATAATTAATTGCTCTGTATGGTCTGCCTTCAACATGTTTTACAGTTAGGTTCAATCAGTGTTTTATTCTGTATTTTTAAGGATTATTGACCTTTCCCTTTAATTATATAAAACTTTCATATTCTTTAATCTCCCAATCTATACTAATGAAGCACATTTATAGAAATCTCACTTTAATTTCTGTATTCTTTATCTTACTCCCTTTGTTTTCCTGTGTTATATTTTCCATTTTGTTATTTTTTTTAAAGAATTGAAATAGAAAAACTAAGTATACATATTCCAATTTCCTCTTGACATATGCACAAAAGGTAACACAGTTAACATTTACACAAAAGGCAGTATATTGTGAATACTGTTCTGTACTTTGGTATTTGAACTTATATTTCCTAAATATTACTTTATATCCTAAAAATATCTTCACTTCACTTTACAGCTGCATGTTACTCTATTGTGGAGGTTCCACAATTTATTTAACCACACCCCTATTGATGAAAATCTGGTTTATTTGCAGTCCTTTGCTGCTAAAAAAAAATAATGCTGCTAGTAACCTCGTTAATAGGCTATTTTCTGTTTTTGCTAACTAGTCTTTACAGATATTTTTCTTGAAGGGGTACCACTGATTCAGAGTAAATAAATAATTTTGCTAATATTGTCCCCATACACTGCATAGGGTTTGTATCAGTTTGCATTTCTGCCAGTAGTATATGACCCTTTTCCCAAAAGATATTGTGAAACTGATATTTTTGCCAATTTGTTAGTTTAATTTAGATTGGCTCATATGTATGCCATTTTGTTTATCATTCTTGTACCTCAAACTTTTCTTTTGAGCAAATTTTTCTCCTTCTTGAAATACATCCTTAATAAACCTTTGTATATATGTTATTCATTTGGTGAGCAATTCATTGTGCTTCCTGAATCTAAAGTTTCAGGTATTTTAATTCTGGAAAAATTTCTACCACTCTGTTTTTAATGTCTCCACATATTGTCTCCTGTTTTTTTTTTTTTTTTTCCTGGAACTCTAAGTAGACAGACTTTATTTTTTATTCCTTGTGTTTTAAAACTGGCACTTCATTTCTCTTTCTCTCTCTGTTGTATTCTGGCTAGTTTATCACATGCTGATTTATTTAGCTCTTCTAGTTTCATCATTCTCTTTGTAGTTATATGTGGTCCACTATTTAATCTGTCCAGTGAGTTTTTAATAGCATTGATTGAGTAACCCCTATCTGAAATAAGTTCAAACCAGAAATTGGGACCAGAAGTATTTGAGATTTTGGAGTTTTTCAGATTCTGTAATATTTGGATGCATATAATAAGATATCTTAGGATAGATCCTAAGTCTAAACAAAAAAAATCATTTATGTTTAATAAACCTTTTATACATATAGCCTGAAGATAATTTAACACAACTTTTTAGTGTGCCTGCACTTTGTGACCTGTTATATGAGGACAGGTGTAGGATTTCTCACTATTGCGTTGTGTCAGTGCTTAGAATGTTTCAGATTTTGAAGCATTTCTTTCAGATTAGGGATACTCAACTTGTACTTAATAACTGGAAGTTACCACCTCACCCCACTTAAATTTGCCTGGTCCTTTGTAGGCTACTATATTAGGCAGCTTTATATTAATATAACAAAAATACCTAAGGCAATTAACTTAAAAGGTTTATTTTGGCTCACAGTTTTGGAGGTTCCAATCTAGCATCAGGTAGACCCCATTGCTTTGGACTTCTGGTGGGAGTGTTAGATGGCTATGGTGGGAAACATGTAGGAATGTAAATTGTTTACCTCATAAGCCAGGAAGCAAAGAGGAAAGGGCCAAGGTCCCACAGTCTCCTTCACAGATATTTCCCCAAAGTTTCCACCACCTCCCTATTGCCAATCTAGGGACCAACCCTAAACACATGGACCTTTGGGAGACATTTAACATCCAAATGTCAGCAGGTATCTTTATCATTCACATAATTTATTCAAACATTTTAATCAGTTATTTTATATTCTTAATCTCCAGTATATGAAGATCTTGGGGTATATCTACTGCTTTTTTATAATTTCTGATTTTATTCATAATGGCTTATAATGTATTTTGCCGTTTTGGATTGTGTGTGTTCATTCTGCGTCACCTGTAGGAATATTGCAAAGCTTGGGAAAAGAGTACATTTTGCAGAGTATAAATGTTGCTAGATGTCCTATAACATTGCCAACTCAGATCATGTTAATTTTTTTGCTTTAGTTTTTCAGACCATGCAGGCAATATAAATTTGAAATTAAAACCTCCCTTAGGATATGCCTATGGAATTCTATAGGGGATATTTTCTCTCACTTATAGTATACAGTTTTAAACAGATTGTGATGATTGTTGCATTATTCTATGTATTCTAAGAGCTATTGTAATCTAAGTGGGTAGACCATGATTTTTAAATTATATATCATTAATGCCATTTTTTAAAAAGCAAACATTTTACAAGATTGCCTCTCTTACTGTACATTCATCTCTTGCCCAGATTGTTGGTTAAGAGTAAGATAGATACATCTCATGGTTATTGCTGTGTGTTAGAGAAGAGTATATTTCAACTTCAGTGATGTTTCATTTGGGTATAATGGCTGATGATTTAAATCTTGGGTTCTTTAAGTGCTGTGTCCTCTTTTACCAGCAGTGTATTCTCTATCATTCTGTATTACCTTGTAAATTGTTCCTTTGTTATAAAATTAGGATAATTTTTGCCTTTTTTACCTCAGGATTATTGTAAAGTTAAATCGCACTTTGAAAGCTCTGTGGTCCTAAATAAAATTTAAAGTAATGTAAAGATTCCTAAAGTTCTCTATTTTTTTTCTTTCATAGGAGTAAAACACAAATCTTTTCTAACAGCTGAGGACTGCTTTGAGTTGGGCAAAGTGGCCTATACAGAGGCAGATTATTACCATACAGAACTATGGATGGATCAAGCACTAAGGCAGCTGGATGAAGGCGAGGTTTCTACCATAGATAAAGTCTCTGTTCTGGATTATTTGAGCTATGCAGTATACCAGCAGGGAGATCTGGATAAGGCTCTTTTGCTCACAAAGAAGCTTCTTGAACTAGGTATGTTATCCATGTGTAACTTAAGGTTATAATTATATTGGGTTGGGGATATATATCATCTGTGTATGTATATATGTATCTACCCATTCACTCATCGATATATCTTTGGTGCTTTTTCATTTATTAGAATTCAAGAGCCATGTCTGTTAGATACACTTTATCCTCTCACTGTTAATTCTCAAAGTAAATGGCAACCAGTTTTTTCTCACCTAATAGTACTACAACAGTGGCTGTGTTCCTCTGCTCTATATTTTCCAGGAATTTCAAAACCAAATCTTGTCTAATTTAGTCAAAAATTCACAGTGTGCTAATTGAAATAAGCCAGATTCAAAATCATGTGTTGAATGCTTTTTCTCATATGTAGAAGATAGAGAGAAAAAGGAATATAAATAAGGAATCTCATAAAAATAGAAGGGGGAGAAGAATAGAGTAGAGGAAGGTGATCAAGGAGGAAGGTAAGGGGAGGTGCAGGTGAATGAAATCATCCGATTATGTGTATGTATGAACATATCACAGTGAACTCCACTATAATTTATAATTATAATGCACCAATAAAAATATAATTAAAAATGTTTATTTACCATGTTGCCATATTACATGTTAATGAGTTTCCTTTGAAGAGTGTTATCAGTTTGTTGAATTTCATATTCAGATGTTAGAAAAATAAGACCAGTGTGGTAGTGCATGCCTGTAATCCCAGCAATTTAAGAGGCTAGGCAGGAGGATTTAAATTCAAACCCAGCTAGGCAACTTAGAACTTATCTCAAAATAAATCAATCAGAAGGACTAGGTATATAGCTTGGTGGTAACATCCCTGGTTTCAGTCACCTCTACTAAAAAAAAAAAAAAAAAAAAAAAAAATTATATTTTATGAGAATTTTACCACTTTCTACAGAGATGTATTCTTTCTGCAAGTATGATCCAGGGACCATGAACACTACATGGACACTTGTTAGAAATGAAAATTCCTTATTTATGTATTTATTTAGTTTAGATTGAACTGGGATGACAGGCATGTGCCAGTGTACCTGGCTATAATGAAGATTTAAAACTTTGTAAAAATTTCTTTTGTGAATAGGAATATTTGTATATGTTAAGAAAAAAGTCAAATAGATATTAGTTCAATTATCCTTTCCTTTTCTTTCAGTGTCTTTCAATGAATTTCCTCCTGAATTAAAATATACTTTGTACTCATTGTAGAAAATTAAAATAGAAAAATATATAGAAGAGTCATCCATGAGTCAGTTACCCAAAGATACACACAAATTTTCAATGTAGTATATACTCCTCTGCACATAATATACACTTTTCCATTTTACAAAAAATAGGCTTTTATAGTATATCATGACATATATTTTGAGTGGTTTCTGAAGGACAGAAATATTATACAATCTAGTACTAGATTTTTCTAAACACCTCATGAAGTCTCTAATTACCATTCTGCATTTTTTTTTTAATCTGTGTATAGTAGTAGTTTGGATTGCTTTGATTTTTTTTCCCCCCTCTTTCCCCAGATGGGTGGTATGTTTCTTTTCTTCCTCTTTACTGAAAGATAGCTAAAATTATCACTAGCAATTCTGAGGCAGTTAGTGGATTCTGGCTTATTTGAAAATTATATCTTTAGTTTCCTTTTTCCTTCTTACTTAGAAGGTTGGGACTGTAATCCACTTAGCCCTCAGATGTAGACTGTGTTCTGCATTAATAATATATCTGTGGAAAAATTTGCTTTTCAACCATGTATGCTTTGTCTTCACCATAGTGATTACTTTTCAGTCTCAGAAAGATCTTTTCCAATTCTTCAAATAAATAAAATGAGTAAGATTTCAAGATTCATTTGACATCAAGTTGAACATAGTTCCTTTAGCTGATTAGTAAGTTCTCAAAGTAGAAGCAATAATTGCTACCTTGAATAAAAGGCTGTTTCCAACTGTTTTTACATAGTATGATTGTATATCCTCATTTACTTGGCAAAGTACTATTTTATATCTATTGTTACAATATAATAATTTTTATTACTCCTTTAAATCATCTTAGTTTGGAAGATAAATTATATGGTCTGCTATATTTATGTTACTATATTCTGATGCTTGAACAACTGTAAATTTACCCATGGACATGCTTTATTTCTCTTGTAATAAATAGACCCTGAACATCAGAGAGCTAATGGTAACTTAAAATATTTTGAGTATATAATGGCTAAAGAAAAAGATGTCAATAAGTCTGCTTCAGATGAGCAGTCTGATCAGAAAACCACAATGAAGAAAAAAGGGATTGCTGTGGATTACCTGCCAGAGAGACAGAAGTACGAAATGCTGTGCCGTGGGGAGGGTATCAAAATGGTAAAGTGGAAAAGTCAATTGTGTATGTAAGAGAATGTGTGTGTGTGTGTATGTACGTTGTGCAAGAGAGAGCCAGAGTTCTTATAAGTCTGAGATAAAATTCAGAATGACTGTGTAAAATATTATAGTATGCCACATTACCTTGCTGTGTATGTCACACTATTATATGCTCCAGTTGTTGGTAAAACATAAAACTTGTGGATCATATTCCATTATATGCATTTGTGGTAATATTACATTTTCACAGGTCAAAAGAGGCTTATAGGGTGAAGGATCAAATAATTTTAAGGAAAGTGATATATTTTCTTATATTTAAAGCAGAAAAGATTTCAGCCATCTTATGTTGAAATTATAATCTGATTTTATGAGACATAAAGATTCATTTGTACAATAATCTCTTGTAGTTTTGATCCTATTTAATCTTAAAAAGATTCCTTTGTGAAATATTTTAGTCTATTTAAGAAATACTTAAAACAGACATTTGACAGATTTATTTTAATATTTACTCTTTAAGAGGCCCAAATATATCTATAAATTTTCCTTTATTTATTGTATATTGATTTTTATGTATTTAGAACTAAAAATGCCAGCTCTTTAGGATATCAATAGATTTTGGGGCCCAAACCAAAAATGTTCCAAGGAACATCAGTTGAACAAAATTGAACATAGGTTTTTGTTTAGCCTGAGGACTTCTCAGAAACTTTTTATAATAACTTGCATTATTATAAATCTAATATACATGATCAAAATTAATCGATCATGAGAACTTCTTTTAAGTAGTGGTGTTCAGTTGAAAAATAATTAGTGAATTTTTAGAGAAAGGGTAGATTTCTGAAAGATGTTTGAATTTTTCTTGACTATAACAAACTCAAACTGATCCAAACTTTAACAGTGTGTATCTTTTAAAGATAAAGATTCAGAATAAGGCCATGATCACACCTTAAAAAAAAATTACAATAGTTCTATAAAATCATCAAATTTCCAACAGTAAGCAGACTTTTTTATTGCCCTTAATAACCTTTGCATAAGAGAGCAAAATAGAATTATAGGTAGAAAACAGGAGCCTACTAATTTAGTAGTTTAATGTAACAAATACACGTCAACTTTGCCCACAAAGGAGCATCTGTTTTATCAAATGGTTTTCATTTCATTGTTAGAGACTTCTTTAAAGGGGGGTTGTAGTTCAGTGTTGGAATGCTTGTCTAGCCGTGTAAGGCCCTTCATTAATGTATAGATTTTTTTAAAAAGTTTTTTTTTTGTTGTTGGACACAGTACCTTTAATTTATTTATTTATTTATTTGGTGCTGAGGATCAAACCCACTGCTTCACATGTGCTAGGCAAGCACTCTATCACTGAGCTACAACCCCAGCCCCTAAGGTATAGATGTTTGATGACAGCTGTATTTTATGCCCCCTAATAAAAGCACCTGGCTTCTTTAATAACTTGTTTTCTCTTTTACAGAATGGCCCAGTTTCACCTTTGCAGTTTAAATATTATTATTATTATTATTATTACTACTACCACTACAAGCATTTAATTGTGAAGTATTTAGGAAAACCTGTTTGGTTTTGTCCCTTTTCTTCTAGGTATTTTCTCACTTTCTGTGTACTTTCCAGTTGTTTTTTTTTTTTTTTTTTTTTTGCTACCAGGGTTGCTTAACCAATGAGCCACATTCCTGGTCCAACCCTACCCCAAGCCACCCTCAACCTTTTTTTTAAAAAAATACCTTCTATTTTATTATTTATTTTTATATGGTACTGAGGATCGAACCCAGGGCCTCACACATGCTAGATGAGTGCTCTCCGCTGAGCCACAATCCTAGCCCCACCCACATACCTTTTCAACATAGATTTTTAGTTGTTAATGGACCTGTATTTTATTTATTATTTATATGCAGTACTGATGATTGAACCTAGTGCCTCACACATGGTAGGCAAGTACTTTATCATTGAGCCATAACCCCAGCCCTCTTCATATTTTATTTTGAGAGGGTCTGGCTAAATTGCTGAGACTGGCTTTGAACTCGTGATCCTTCTGCTTCAGCCTCCCGAGCTGCTGGGATTACAGGCGTATTCCACGTGCACAGACCCAGTTACTTTTTGAAGTCTGGAACAGTGGTGGCATTCATTTCATATTTCCATAAACATTTCCTTGTTTCTTTCATATTTGTAATTTTGAACTTTATTTTGATGAGGAATAGTTAAAAACCCTTTTTTTCCTATTTAGTCTCATATCTCCCCCAAGAAAATAATCATTAATAAATTTTAAGTCCTGAAAGTCTTTTTAAAAAAATATTTTTCCCTTAGTTGTTGGTAGATCTTTATTTTATTTATTTATATGTGGTGCTGAGAATTGAATCCAGTGCCTCACACATTCAAGGCAAGTGCACTACTGCTGAGCCACAGACCCAGCCCTGAAAGTCCTGTTTGATGCAAAGTATTTGCAGAGTACTTTGTGTATTTTTCTAGAGATACTCTTATGTATATATGAAGGAATAGCTATTTAAAATATTACCAAATATAATATACTTAGCATTTTTTTTAACTTTGTTTACAGACTCCTCGCAGACAAAAAAAGCTGTTTTGCCGCTACCATGATGGAAACCGGAATCCTAAATTTATTCTGGCTCCCGCCAAACAAGAGGATGAGTGGGACAAACCTCGTATTATTCGTTTCCATGATATTATTTCTGATGCAGAAATTGAAATCGTCAAAGATCTAGCAAAACCCAGGGTAAATTCTTTTTCTTTTTTTCCTCCTCAGTTTACTGTACCTGTCTATAATTTTTCCTTTGTAAGATAATAGAAAGGATTATTGATAAGGCAATAACTTCACAAATAGTTTTAGATATTATCACTTAAACATAATGGAGTTGTTAATTATGCTCTATGTATACCAGTTTTTCTGTTTGTTATGACAACAAGTAATTCTGAAACTGAATTATGAAAATTATAGATGAGATTTTTATTCACACTGTTCACACTTAACAAATCTCTTTCACTGTCTTACTGAAGAACTTTTTCATATATTTTGTAGTCTTAATAACTGCAGAGGTCAAAACTTAACTTTTTAAAATATCTTCTTTTTTAAAAAACAGACTTTTGAAATATTTTCATTCCCTTTTAGACACATTAATACCAGAAAAATATAATTGGGCACAAGAATCATGCTAATTTTTAAAGGGTTGACATCATAGTTTTTTGACTTTAACCTATATCTTGATAAGAAAAATAATTTAATGTAGGTTAAAACCCAATCCTACAAACTATTCAAAATAGAAATTCTTTTTTTGTGTGTGTGATAATGTGGGAAAGGATAGCCTTTATGCTCTTGCCTTTTTTTTTTTTTTTTTTTAATCAGCTTGCTCTTAAAACAGTTCATCTTATTGATAGTAAACTACAAACTGCTATCAGTTTCAGAAAGATTTTGTTAAATCGTGGGCATATTTTTATTTACTTGTTTACACAGGGATTGGTGAATTTTTTTTCTGTAATGGTCAAGATAGAAAATACTTTTTAGGCCTTTTGGGCAACTCAACTCTGTCACTGCAGTGTAAAAACAGCCAAAGAAAATATATAAAGTGTGGCTTTAAAATACATGAATGTGGCTATATTACAAGAAAATTTTATTTCTAAAAATAAAATTGCTCACCCCTGTTATATCATAAAGGTTTAAATTATGTGGGTATGTGTACTGCAAAATTAACTTTGAATTTTTTAAGTTTGACTACTGTTCCAAATTGGTATTTTTTAGTCAAAGATTACATTGTAACTGAAGTGACTGGTCTAATGCAGATGGGCACTCTCCACTGAAATTTTTATAAATCTACTACCAGAATGCTACTTATAACTACATCATATTATGTTATTTTCTTCCTATTTTAGTCCTTTATTTGTGGTCAGTAAACTTAGTTTACTAAATTATCTTGGTAGAATATTAAGAATTCATCTCTGGATTTGAAGGTTCTGTATTCAGAGATTCCGTAGTTTGGATTTTTTTTAATAATAAAATTTCATACTCTTTTGTTAACCTCAGAAACACTCTTTTATTTTAAAAAAAGAAGTTTGAGATAATAGTCTATGGCCATGCCACCCTGAATGCACCCGATCTCGTCTGAAATAATATCTTGGCTGTCATCTCTTTCATTTATGAGTTCTTTTCATCTGCCTTTCTCCTCAGTCCAAAATTATTTCACTGTATATGTTAAGTGGATGTCTTGAAGGAGGAAAGATTGACCTTAAAATGAATTCTAAACAGTATTAGCGTAAACAGTTCTGTCACTAAAAATTAAAATCAGAGAATTTGGAATAGATCACTAATTGTAAATAGCCATTCTTTCTTATAGCTGTAAGTTATGCTTTAAATTTTAGAAATTTCTCTTTTCCTCACTGTCAGATCCTCTAACCAGTGAAAGAAATTTATATTCCAATCTCTTTTGTAATCCTTTATTCATAGAACATAAAAGCACATAAAATAATAATTTTTTTAAAAAATACAAAATCCTAAGAAACCAACTGACTTTCACTGCTCAACACAAGGTGAATGGAAGTGTATGGAGTTATTTCCTCTACTTACTCTCCTTTCAAAACAAAACACCAGAATTCTGACTGGTTGGATAAATGTGATTCATTTTTTGTCTTGTAATGCAATTGTTTTGATGGTTGGCTTCACAGCTGAGGCGAGCCACCATTTCAAACCCAATAACAGGAGACTTGGAGACGGTACATTACAGAATTAGCAAAAGGTAAGAGATGTGTATGCTGCATATTTTGCCCTCTAATGAGTGTTTTGTACATCCTACAGGAATTTTTATTCATTTAAGGGAAATAGGTCATTTTCAGTCTCCAGCTCAAGTTGCCACCTTATATGTAAACAGGATAACACACAGATAAACTGCTCTGTGTTTCACAGGCTTTTCCCTTTAACTAGAAGTTCTCTTTTCAATTGTTAGTTGGTTGGTTATGTTTAGGGAATTAGTAGCTTTGTTTCTTAAGATCAGGTATCAGATATCCAGGAAATGGCCTGATACTTGTTTTCTTTTCCCCACTTTGCTAATGAAGGAAATAAAGAAAAAGCAGCAGCCTGGTTAATCTGGGAATAGACCTTGTTTATGCATTTCTCTGGCATTCCTAAGTGCTGCAGTGATTCACATCATCTTTCATGGTGATTGTGTTGGCATTTGCCCTTACATCTTATAAAATATTGTCATTACAAAGTAATGTATTTCTCCTGTTGGAGTATTTTATTTAAAAAAAAAAATTGCTGACTCAAAAGTTGGCAATGGAAAGAACAGAGTTATGCTTCTGAGCTCAAGCTTCCAAAAATTACTTCTGAACTTAATTGCCTTTTACTTTGCAGAGACAGTGAAAAACAGTTATCTTGGTGAGAGTTTTTTAAAATGTACTTATAGGGCTGGGGTTGAAGCTCAGTGGTAAAGCACTTGCCTAGCACGGGTGAGCCACTGAATTCAATCCTCAGCTTCACATAAATAAAAAATAAAGATTAAATTCTTTAAAAAAAAATGTATTACAGAGACTATTCCCCCCCCCCAAATATTTGAAGAACATTAAACTTCTGGATCTGGGAAAATGCCTGTGAAATCCAGTGCCAAAAATCATTTACATACAGTTTCAAATGATTTTTTTTTTTTTAAAGTGAAAGGACAATAAATCTACAACATAGAATCTGTCAACAACCCTTTTTTCTCTTGATTTAGAAGTGGCTCTTCTTATTGCCACCTTTCTAAATGTTTTTTGCTGATTTGAAACTATTACCTACCATCCAGACCAATCTGAATCCTTCCAATCACCTGTGGCTTGGCAAAACAAAAGAAAAGGAATAAAGTCCAAAATTGCCTGCTACTGGAGTAAGCCCTTGTCCTTTCTTTTTTTTTCTTTTTTCTTTTTTTTTGTAGCTGAGCCGAGCTACAGTACATGACCCTGAGACTGGAAAATTGACCACAGCACAGTACAGAGTATCTAAGAGGTAAGGGAGTAATGGAGAGAACTTTGGTCATATTTGGACCATTTTCTTTCTTGAATTTAATTTTCACAAAATCCTTGATATGGTTTCTGAGACCTCAGCTGTTAAGTGTAGGTATTTGATGACATCTGTGCTTGAATTTTTATGATGGACCAATAAACAGACATGGTTATGGGGCAGTTGATGACATTTTCCAAAGTAATTTATTAGAT
The DNA here is from genome assembly GCF_048772815.1 of Callospermophilus lateralis. Taxonomy (NCBI): domain Eukaryota; kingdom Metazoa; phylum Chordata; class Mammalia; order Rodentia; family Sciuridae; genus Callospermophilus; species Callospermophilus lateralis. Next base: position 44,864,129 of record NC_135319.1, on the reverse strand, counting down.
TACAGAGTGCCTGGTAAGGCTCCTAAACTCTTTAACTTATATGTAAAGTTGTATTTTCATATTGAAGTAAGAGAAGATCCTGAAGACTCTCCATAGAATAGGGCCTAATTTGTACTCTATTATAAATAAGAGTTAATCTCTAGTTCACATAGTAGCTGTAAGTATTAAGAAAGTAAACACCTTGAGTTATTACATAAGGAAACCTTTGCAAGTCAGTTTTAGATTCCTTGCTTTTGACAATATTTAAAGAGACTCCAATTATTAGCTGATAGATCACTGGAATGATTTTTAAGAATATATGATTTAGAAGCAAGCACAGAGGCACACACCTGTAACCCAGCAATTCAGGAGGCTTAAGCAGGAGGATTATAAATTCAAGGGCAGCCTCAGCAATTTAGTAAGGCCCTATCTCAAAAAGAAATGGGATGTACTTCAATGGTAAAGCACTCATGGGTTTAATTCCCAGTACCAAAACCAAAATAACACCAATATTTCATTGTGACAGAATGGAATCATTTGAAATTATTTATGAAAATTTTAGTTGTCGACTAAAAAAATTATGCAAATAATTTCATAGATTTTTAACAATTATTTTACAAATAATTGTTAAATAATTTTAAAGATTAGATAATACATTCATGAACAGTTTCTTACTGTTTTTTGAGCATATATTTATGTCCTTCATGTACTAACCTTAACATCACCATATACATATTCTAGTTTCCTACCTGTCTCTACCCTATACCACTACTTGTCCTCTTGCCCAGTAAGAATAGGGAAGAAAAGGTTTTTTTCTCACTTCTCACTAGGTTATGGCTGAGTCACTACAACCAAAGAGATTAATAAGAGCATCCAAATTTATTTAATAAAGTGTTATATTACATTAAAGCCTTTAGAAAAGCATGATTGGACAAAGTAGCATATGATCTAATGGTGATAAACAAGAGTGAATTTAACAAGGCCTGTTTGTTCAGATACTTCTTGGCATCTCTATATTTTTAAGATAAGAATAAGTTCTTTTCCTTCAGGTATAAAGGAGGGTATCTTTGGAATGAAAATATCTTTATTTTGAGGAAGGTCAGAGAATTCTTTTATGGCCTGCCTTATGGGTAAAGAATAGGAGGAGGTCAGAGAGATTTTCTGGCTTTGCTATTTCCTCATATGCCAGGTGCCATATTTTGGAGTAGAGCATCCAGAACTCAATCAGAAGACACGAAGAAAATTTAAATTTGCTTTAATATGATTTTGATTTAATTGTAGGAGCCAATTGTCTTTCAGGAACACCAATAAATGGTAACGATTTGCAGTATCCAACTTGGGTAGACATGTTCTGAGAATAATTTATTGTGCTTCTGATCATTGTTATTAACCTGATTTTAAGTTACACTAATTTTCCATTGTATTACAGAACCTTGTTCATTTCCACAAAAATGAACCCCTTCTTTAAAAAAAAGAAAAACAAGCTGTTAGGTAATTCATCAGAGATTGATTGCATGGTTTTAGACATTTTTACTATCATAAAATTTATAAGTACTTAGTTCTTCACATTTGGATGTTTCTAGGAAGCATATAAAACAACATTTAATAAGTTAAGGGTTTTGGAAGACATTTCCTGGAAATTTTCTATTATATATAATTATACATATTATATATATTATAATTTCTATTATATTGTATATATAAAATCTATATATACATATATATGTATATATGCATATGTGTGTATGTATATATGTATGTGTGTATATACATATATATATATATACACACAAGCACACAAATCTTTTGTGGGTGGTACTGGTGATTGAACCCAGGGCCTTGTGCATACTAGGCAAGCACTATACCACAGAGATACATCCCCTAGTCCTATGTTTGTGTGTGTGTGTGTGTGTGTATTTTTTTTTAAGATGTTGACAGACCTTTATTTTATTTGTTTATTTATATGTGGTGCTGAGAATCGAACCCAGTGCCTCACACATGCTTGGCAAGTGCCCTACTACTGAGCCACAACTCCAGCCCCCTGATGTTTTATATTAATAAATAAAAATGTGTTTTTTTCTATTTTGAAAATTTATTTTAAAGCTATGTGGAGTCATTTGCCACCCATCACTGTAAATCTTAATTTTGAAGATTCCTGTAAGTGAAATAAATATTTTCTCTTGTATAAGAAAAAGGCATCTCAGATAACAAATGGAAGAAAATTTATGTGTTCTGATGTCTGTTAATATAATGCTTTCTTTTGCTCTGGGAACATCTGTATTCTGAAAATTTCTGGAAGGTGATTTCAAATAACTGTGTTTTGAGAAATATCTAAGAGAGTACATTATCTTCTGTGGAAGTAAAATTTATTCCAGCATTCCAGCAAATGGAATTTTCTTTGGCAAAATATTTTTGAAAGTTCTTTATAATTTAAAACATGATTTAAGCCAGGCATGCTAGTGCACACCTGTAGCCCCAGCTACTCAGGGTCATCTCACATAATTGCTTAGAGCCTTGCTAAATTGCAGAAGCCTCCTAAGTTAATGCCTGGCTAAGAAATTGAAGTTTTGAAAGGTAAACGTTCAGTTACATGTTCTGAAAAGACAAATTAGATGAGCTTATAAAGTTCGGTTGAAGTAATATAAATAGTGATATATATAATAAACAACAATCTATTTAAAGTGGTAGAAAAATCTTCTATGATTTGGTGAATTATTCTTGGAAATGATTTTAATTGCTTTGCTCTGAAGTAATGTTTTCCTACAATATGACATTTATGATACCAAATATAATGTTTATATTTTGCTCAGAATTTAGTTTACCATGCTAATAAGGAGCAGATCCAGATATAAAAGTACTTTTACAATATGTAAGCATTACAAATAATTTTAAATAATTTCAGATTTTTAAAAATTTTAACATAATCTTAGCTTAAATTTTTAACAACACTGCCCTTTAATGGGTTGAACAGTGGTTCTCAGACTAAGAACTGAAATGGACAGATCTGTAGTCTTGTTAATAGTAGAATAATTAACAAGACTACAGATCTGTCCATTTCAGTCTGAGAACCACTGTTTACAACAGTTTGTTAACCTTAGAGCACTTGAAGAACTGTTGGAATTTTTGCCCCCTGGCATTTTGAGCCCCAAATTACAAAGGCAAAAGATAATTTGCATAGTGATTTTTATATTAGCTAATTGTACATAGTTAATTTTCACATCTGTGTTGTGTTAGAAGAAGGCAGTGATGGTGTTCAAACTATATTACTGACATTTGACATTTGTAAAAACCTCCAAAATGGTTTTATTCACTTGTGCTTGTTTAGTGTGAGAATATTGTTTCTTTGTCAATAAAGCATTATTGTGATTTTTTAAAAAAATGATAATGTAAAAAAAAATAGTACCCTAATTAAATGTACAACTTGGTTAATAAGTTTGTCTTTAAGGCCAAAAGGAAGATATTTGGGGGAATTTAGTTTTTTGTTTGTTTGTTTGTTTTACTATTGTTTTAGTTTGTACTGGACCTTTATTTTATTTATTGATATGTGGTGCTAAGAATTGAACCCAGTGCCTCACACATGCACAACCCACTGAGCCACAACCCCAGCCCTGGGCAATTTAGCTTTTAATGGAAGTTAGGGATTTGTATGAAGTTATTTGAAGCAAAATTTTTTTTTCCTCCTGGCACTAAACTGTGTTATGGGGAAAACACTATAGCTTAGTTAACATTTTCTAATACAGTTGTACAAAAAAAAAAAAAAAAAAAAAATCTTCAAATGGTTGTTTTTGTTTCCTACTGGGGGTTGAGCCACCCAGGGGCACTTTACCATTGAACTACATCCCCAGCCCTTTTTATTTTGACTGTGATTCACTAGGTTGCTGAGGGTCTTGCAAAATTTCTGAGGCTGATCTTGAACTTATGATCTTCATTCCTCAGCCTTCTAAGTAGCTAGGATTAGATGCCCAGCTTCAAATGATTTTTTTTCCTATTAAAATAAATTCTGGGGCTGGGATTGTGGCTCAGCGGTAGAACCCTCGCCTAGCATGTGCGAGCCTCTGGGTTTGATCTCAGCACCACATAAAAATAAAATAAAGATATTGTGCCCAACTTCAACTAAAAAATAAATAAATTCTGTAATCTTATTTACTTATTTTAAAATTATTTTTCTTTTTATTTTTTGCAGTGCTGGGAATCAAACCCAGGGCTTTGTACACAGTAGGCAAGTGCTGTACTACTGAACTACATCCCCACCCCTAAATAACTTTACATATTAATTTACGTAAAGCACTGGGTACTAGAAAAAAGAAACCATGATTTCTGATGATTAAATTAAGTGCAGGAATAACAGCTAGATTTTTAAATTACCTGATAGGTCTATAGTAATGTCTGCAAAGTTATATTTGCAGGATTGATTCCCATGTGTCATTCATTTTCCTCTGCAGTGACTACAATAGAACCACAGTTAAAATGGCAAGTTTTTTTTTTTAACCTGTAATCATTATTGGCTTTAACGGCTAAGCTCCAAACCTTCCATTGAGATCTTTTATAATCAGAAATGCAAATTTTAAAAGTTTTAAGAAAATTTAAACTTTTAAAATTATTTTTGCCTTTATGTTTGACAAAGAATAAAAAGATTGATGTTAACAAGCATTTATGAAATAAGCAGGTATAAATCAGTGCAGCTTTTTAAAAGGACAATTTGATATAGTTTTTCAGAATATAAAAGTTGTAGCAATTCTACATCTGGGAATTTATCCAGAGATATTCCCACAAATGTGTGTGTGTGTGTGTGTGTGTGTATATATATATATATATATATATATATATATATATATATACAAATTTTATTACAATAATGCTGCTATAAATATTTACAAGATTTTGTAGGAACAAACATTTTAAATTTCTTGAGTTTATACCTAGAAGTGAAATTGCTGATTCATATGGTAACTCTGTTTAACTATTTGAGAAACTGTCAGACTGTTTTCCAAAGTGGCTGTCCCATTTTATAGTCCCACCAACAATTTATTAGGTTTCTAGTTTTTCCAGATATTTTTTTTTTACTATATCAGAAAAAAAAATTTTATGCATCCACAGATTCAATCAAGAGATGGAAAGGTAACTTATAGAATATTTACAAATCATTTTTCTGATAAATGAGATATTTGGTAAGAATGGAAGTGACTGCTAATGAGCACTGAGTTTCTTTTGTGGTGGTAAAAATGTTCTGGAATTAAGTATTGGTAATGATTGTACAGCTCTATGGATATATCAAGAACTACTAAATTGTATAAATTTTTTTTAAAAAAAGGTTTTTGATGTCTATCATGTCTAGTGATTGACATACTTGTGCCTGGATTTTTTTTTTTTTTTTTTGTACTAGGAATTTAATCCAGGAGTGCTGAACAACTGAGCTACATTTCTCCAGACCTTCTTATTTTTTTCATTTAGAGACAGGGTTTTGCTAAATTGCCTAGGGCCTCTCTAAGTTGCTGAGGCTGGCTTTGAACTTGCAATCCTCCTGCCTCAGTTTCCCAAGTCCCTGGGATTACCAGTGTGGGCCACAGCCCCTGCCTTGTTACTGTCTCTTTGAACGTAGCCATCCCAGTAGAGGTTAAGTGTTATATCTTATGGTGGAGTGTGGTTTTTGTTTTTTGTTTTGAGATGGGGTCATGCTGTGCTATACAGGCTGGCTTGAACTCCTGGCAACCTTCCCACCTCAGCCTCCCAATAGCTGGAACTACAGACACACACCTTTGATTTTTTGAGATAGGGTTTTGCCCTGTTGTCCAGGCTGGCCTTGAACCTGTGATTCTCCTGTCTCAGCCTCTGGAGTAGCTGGGATTAGAAACATGTGCCATCACACCTGAATCTTTCATACATCTTGAGTAAAATATTTTTTAATATAGTATGAAGTTTTCTTCTTTGAATGTAGCTATCTAGTGTTCCATGACCATTTGTTGAATATAACAAACATTTTTTTTTGCTTTTGTAATTTTACATGAGTAAAGTGAGAGCTTTGAAAACTTTCTAGAAGAGCAAAAAAATGAAAGTTTTTTTTTTTTCCTCTTGGTAGCAGGAGACTTCACAGTGAAGAATAAAAAGCAAGCACTAGAGTGGGGTGTGGTGGCACATGCCTATAATTCTGGCTACTCAGTGAGGCTGAGACGGGAGGATCTCAATTTCGAGGCCAGACTCAGCAACTGTATGAGACTATGTCTCAAAATAGCTCAGTGGTAAAGTGCTCTTGGGTTCATTCTCTAGTACCAAAACAAACGAGCAAACAAGCATTGGCAAGGAGGAGATTAAAGATAAAAAGGGAGGCTACAGCTGCTAGAATAAGGTATGTGATAGTAGGATAGACTCAAAAGCATCATAGAAAAGTCTGCTTCTGGGGATTGGGGATTTAGCTCAGTGGCAAATTGCTTTCCTAGCATGTGCAAGGCCCTGAGTTTAGTTCTCAGCCCAAAAGGGGAGGTGTGGGGGAGTATGCCTCTGTAAGGCTGAAGGAAATGATTCCACTAAAGTATAAGAAAAAGATAGGCCTAGACACTTAAATTGGTGGTAGCAAGGAAGGAGAGTGAAGATATCAGAAGTCAGGTTCTTTTTGGGTAACAGATTTTTGAGATAATAGTTTTTCTAGGATAGAATAGGAACAGTTATCAAGATGTGTTAATTTGAAGCTTTCTTAGAATACTTGTCAGTTTTGCATTGCCGCTAACTATAAGTCATTTGGTGATTGCTTATTAAATTTAAATGAAATCCATCAAATTCTTAATATTTATTACCTGTATGTTACCTATATAATTTACAATAAGACTCTTTTATTCTTCCCATTCTGCTCACGAAGGAAATCTACTCAGCCAGTCCTGATAAATTTATAAGAGATCAACAGACAAAGAAATTTGGTAAAATAAGATAAATCTTGGATTTGTTTTAAGAAGTGTACAGAATATGTTCATTCATTTAGCAAATATTTACTAAGCATCTACTATATGCCAGACATTGTAGGTTCTACAGTTGTACTGGTGAGCAGAAACAGGCAGCATTTAAATGTATTTGGAAATAAGAGTCAAATTAACATATCTACTATAGTCAAATAACAAATAAATGTAAAATTATTACTGTGATTAATGCTAGAAAGGAAGGATAGCATAGTACTATAAAAGCATATTTGAGGCAGAGCATCACCTGGAACTTGAGCAGCTGCATGTGGGAGATCTGGTGAAAGATGATGGCCAAGAACAGATTAGGAGGGCAGAAGTCCAGGAATGTATTTCACATAGCCAGCCAAAAAAATTTACGTTGACAAAGCTACAAGATGAAGGCTCAGCTGTAATACAAAATGGTGATGCATCACATTCCCCCCAAAAGATCAATAAATAAAATGTTTTATACAACAACAACAACAACAACAACAAAAGCATTTTGAAGCAGCAGCTTTCTCCACTTCCTAATGCTCATAGGTGGCCTTCCCTGATGTGCTTCAGGCTGCAGGCAGTTGCTAACTCCAAGATTCTTTAAAGGACTATGAGAAACCTAGGAGAGTTTTGGGTGTACAGTTGATGACACCCTCTATTATCCCAACTATCAGGCTGATTCATTTAGTAGCATCCAGCAGATGCCAAAGTCATTGCAGTTCCAGTATGTAGCAAAGGTGCCACAAAATAGATTGCTTTTGTGAAGAAGTCTTATTAAAAGAAAACATTAAGAATATTTACAGGCAAAAAAAACTTCCAGGGCTGGAGTTGTGGCTCAGTGGTAAAGCACTTACCTGGCATGTTTGAGGCACTGGGTTCGATATAAACAAACACAAAAATAATAAATAAAGGTCCATTGACAACTTAAAAAAAAAAATACACAAGAAAAAATGCTTCTTCCCTCTCGGAAAGAAAAGGAGTGCCAGCAGAATATAAGTCCTTTAAGAAAATAGTCCTGAAGAGGATTCCCACCAGGATGGGACCCTTCTGATCCCTGTATCCTGAGAATAGGGCATATGACCTGCAATAGATGAACCAGGCTGTGGCAGATAATGTGTGTTAGCAGTTATTTCTGAAATAACTACAGGGATACATGGAGATAGAAGCATTCAGAGCTGGATATAAGAATTCTTTGAAGATGTAGTTACAGCATTCAGTTAATGAAGGGAGATTTAAATGAAAGTGTATATCTAAGAGAGTATAGTGGCACAAAGGCTATTATTTGGGCATTCTATAGAGGGAGATATTCTTGAATGTGTTGATTACTTTGGTACAAAAACTAGGCACAAAGTGGAAAATAAAAGTTATTGAAAGATTGCAGATAGCGTTGACTGACCACCCAACAGCATGCTGTGTCTGATATGCATCCCTCTAGAGACCTGTGCTGCAGAGCAATCTGACACAGTGTGAGACTGACAGATGTTTAGACTATAGGTAGTTTTATTGTACTCTTAACAAACTACCTGCTCTCTCCAACCTTGAAAATGATTTCTAAGGCAAACCAAACTGTTCCTTAGAGTTTTTCCTTGAGTTTAGTTTTATTCTACTGGTAAAAGTAACTTACTTTTAGAATACATGTACATTCATATACAAGTGTATATTATGTGTATGTTAGATTAACACATTAATGTATACATGTGGAAAAAAGATCTCAGTTCAGTTTTTAAATCTAAGTAGAATTTGTTTTAAACTAAAACATTAATCCTCATTGAAGGTAAGTACAGTCATAAAAAAAAGTACTAAAATTCAGTTCAAAATGTATAATGCTTATAAGCTCTTGTACCAAAATGAAAAACTAGTTTTAAGAACTTATTCAGAAACCTTGCTTTTTAGAAAACTGGAAGTATCTCAAAGAATTACTCCTAACAATCATGAATTGCCCATTTACTTTTTTAAAAAAATATTTTTTAGTTGTAGATGGACACAATATTTTATTTTGTGTGGTGCTGAGGTTCGAACCCAGGGCCTCACACGTGCTAGGTGAGAGCTCTACCGCTGAGCCACAACCCTAGCCCCCCATTACTTTTGAAGGAATAAAATTTAGAAAATTGGAACAGCTGCATTTCATAATACTTCCCTACCTATAAACATATTATTTATTGTACTCCAAAAGAGAGCAAAACTGGGAGAGAAAACTGCAAGGTGTATTGATATAACAGCTAAAATAGAGATGATTCTTAGTGTTCTACAACACAGTCCTAATCCTGCCAGTTGTTATTATATGATTTTATAATTGCCTTTAAGACAATGTCTTAGCAGTTAGGATGATGTTAATTGCTATTTACTATTTTTTAAAAATGGTTCTACTGGATGCAGTGGGATGGGGAATGGTTTTACTGGCCAGGTATGGTGGTGCAAGCCTGTAATCCCAGCTACATAGGAGGCTGAGGCAGGAAGACTAAAAGTTGGATGGATTAGACCTGTCTCAAAAAGCTAAAAGGGCTGGTGATGTAGCTCAGTGTTAGGTAGAACAAACCCTGGTTTCAAACCCTGATACCACACAACACACACATGGTATTACTGAAGTCAGTCCATATGATCAAAATCACTGACATAAGTCCATATGATCAAAAAGCCAAATATATTTTCCATTGAAATTGATGTGAGAAATAGAAATTTTATAACAGTATTTATCCTCGCTTAATTCTAATAGGATGTTATTTATGCCAGTTTCATGTGATTAGCAAAAACTTCTCCTCCTCCTCCTTTCTTCCTTGTCTTCTTAAAAAAAAAAAAAAAAAGAGTATTATAAGACTTGACTTTAGTCTGACAGGGAGAGAGGCCAAGAAATGCTTCTCTGAAGAAGTGATGTCTAAGGTGCTATCCATAGCCTTAATTTTGCAAAGGAAAAAGGAATATTCTGGGCAAAGAGAAAAGCATGGCACTAGCCTTAGGGCTAGAGGCGGCATGTTCCATAGGAAGTGGTGAAGTCCTGGGAGGGAGGTAGAAGGCTGTGGAGGTGACTGTAAAGGAGCCAGACACTACAGGAATATCTGGAGAAGGAGTGTTTGAGGAAGAGTTTCCAGAAAGAATTAATACTGTCAAATGTTTCCAAAGGGAGAAACAACAGGAATTAGAAAGTGTTATTAGATTTAGTAGCATGATAGGATTATGGGTAACATTATCAAGAGCAATTTAAATGGAGTGATAAGGGACTAAAACTAGATTAGAATGGATTTATGAGTCTGAAAAAGTTGATTAAGAGGGGAATAAGGTGTTTGGTAGCTGGTGAGAAGGAGACAACTGTGGGAATTTTTTTTTCTATATTAATGAGAGACTTAAGCCCAGTTAAAAGATGTGGGAATTATTGAGGAAGATGGGTTGTAGCACAACAGTAAGATGTTTGCATAGCATGTAGAAGGCCCTGGGTTCAGTTGCCAGCACCACAATTAAGGGCAGTGGGTACGAGAGAGAGAACAAGTTGATCATAGAGAGAAGGGCTAATCAGTTCCTGAGATGGCCTGAGGTAATGAAATCTAAAGGAAAAGGTAAGCCTTAGGTTAGCCTCTAGGAACTAGAAGGAACGGGTGGATACAAATGTAGGCAAGTTGTGTGGTTTGTTCTGTTTGCAAAGTAAAGAAGAAGCTGGGTGGGTTGGGGTCCAGAATAGAGAAGGAAGTAAGAGTAAGGGCCCATTTGAAATTGGTTTTCATGTTTTTTTAGTGGACCATATCTGCCCTATTTTGTGACTATGGTTTGGTGACATAGGTATAGCTTGGAGAAAAAAATTCATGCAGGATTGTTTTTCTCGGTTAAATTTAGTCCCATATCAAGAATATTGTTAAAATGACAAACCACGGAATTAAGCTTACCGAGAGGAGAAATGAAGAAAGAAAAGGGCCAATAGACTGGGCAAAAATATATGTGAAGGGGCTGGGCTGAAGCTCACTGGCAGAGCACTTGCCTAGCATTTGTTTGATCCTTAGCACTATAAAATACTAAGCAAAGGCATGCTGTCCATCTACAACTATTAAAAAATGTTTTTAAAAATATATGTAAAGGGGATATAGTTGAATTTGGGGTTAATTAAACCCAGGGCCTTATGATGGAGTTATATTTTTAAAAATGGAAATAGTTTTCATACTATAAAATTCACCCATTTGAATGTGCATTCAAATGATTTTTAATCTTTTTAGTTGTATAGCTGTCACCATTATCTAATTCCAAAACATTTTTGTCCCCCCACCCCCAAAATATGAGTTATTCTCCATCCCCCCCCACCCTATTCTGGCAATCACTAATCTACATCTGTTGATTTACCTATTCTGTATATTTCATATAAGTGAAATCATATAATATGTGGCCATTTGAATCTAGCATCTTTCACTGAATATGCTTATAAGTTTTCATCCATGTTATAGCATATATCAGTACTTTCACAGCACAGTAAAGGTCCATTTTATGGATATATGCGCGCACACACACACACCCTACATTTGGGGTTTTTTTTTTTTTTTTATCAATTGATGGACATTGTGGTGTTACTTTCTTGGCTGTTAGTAATGCTGCTCTGAACATTTCTGTATGTAATATTTAATTTGCATAGATGGCTATAAGCTAATATGGTTACTTTTGGGTTTTTTTTTTTTCTTTTATGGTACTGGGAATTAAACTCATGAGGCACTTGACTACTGAGCTCCATCCCCAGCCCTTTTTTTTTTGAGACAGGATCTTGCTAGGTTGTCAAGGATGACCTCAAACTTGTAGTCCTCCTGCCTCAGCCTCCAGAGTAGCTGGGATCACAGGTGTGTGCCATTCTTCCGGGTAGTACTTGACATTTTTGAGGAAGTGCCAAGCTGTGTTCACATTGGTGGATCATTTTACATTCTCACTTGCAATGTATGAGGGTTCCAGTTTCTATAAATGCTTATCCTCAGTTTGTTATAACTATCTTAGTGGGTGTGTTTGGATATTTTTATAAAACTTATTTAAATAAAGTAATTAAAATACATGAATTTGTTTCCTATAAAATATTACTATTATATACATATGACTAAAGACCCTTTGACCTCCACCCCAGTTTGTTCTTATACATTATATGAAACAGTTGTTTTCGGTTTAAATGTATTTTTCTAGAATTTTTAGAAATTGCCATTGTAAGCCAGAGCACAGTGATGCTTGCCTACAATCCAGCTACATGTGAGACTGAGGCAAGAGGATTGTTTGACTCCAGGAGTTAATAGATTGGCCAGGAACATAGTGAGATGTTGTTTCAAGGAAAGAAATTCTCAGTGTGGTCTCTTTACATTAATCCAACCATTTTTATAGAAACACTAAAATGATAAAAATATTTTCCTTTCAGTCTCTAACTATAGAATGTGACATCCTTTAAAAAAATATATTCACGGGCTGGGGATGTGGCTCAAGCGGTAGCGCACTCGCCTAGCATGCGTGAGACCCGGGTTCAATCCTCAGCACCACATACGGAGAAAGATGTTGTGTCCACCAAAAACTAGAAAATAAATATTGAAAAAAAAATTTCTCTCTTTAGAAAAAAAAATATTCATTAATAAAAAGCACAAACAAGCAAATCACCTAAATGCCTTTAAGCGTTTATTGTCCTATATGTTATTGATTTTTAAAATTAGAGCTCTTGCCAGGTGCAATGGCATATGATCACAGCTTAGGATGCTGAGGCAGGAGGATTACAAGTTTAAGGACAGCTTGGACAAGTTAAAGAGACCCTGTCTCAAAACAAGAAAAAGGGCCAGTTATATGCATCAGTGGTACAAAACCCCTGGGTTTAGTCCCCATTACTCTTGTTATGTGGGATTCATTCTACTATCTTTCCCATTCCCCATTACAGCTCTTGATCTTCATATAATAAAACAATATCAGTAAAACTAATATTCTCTTGTCTGTAGTGCTTGGCTTTCTGGCTATGAAGACCCTGTAGTGTCTCGAATAAATATGAGAATTCAAGATCTAACAGGACTCGATGTTTCCACAGCAGAGGAATTACAGGTAGGTAATCATATTTGCAAGTTATTTTTATAGTTCTTCAAGAAAGGCTTCAGATAAGAACTTTGGACACTGAACAGGCAGTTCTTTATTTGAATAATAGTTGGAAACTGTAAAAAGTAACTGTTGCCTGAAACCATGCAATGTGATTTTAATAATCAGTGGGAGAAATTATAATTGTTCTATGACCTTTGAATTTTGTCAAAACATGAAGTACTATTAAATATGAATGTACAAGGAAATGGAAAGTATGTGACACTAAAACTTACTAAGTACATAATAATTTTTTTTTCATTCCCCAGGCTGTCTGGAGGGTAGCCACTATGAATTTTGACTTTTAAAAAATTTTTGAATTGAAATGTGATTCACATACCATAAAAATTTCACAATCCTAGCAAGAAACCCTAACCATGCCCTTTAAATAGTAATACCATATTCCCCCTCTCTGAACTCCTGGCAACCACTAGTCTTCCTTCTGTCTCTGAATTTGCTTTTGCTAGGTATTTTATATAAGTGGGATCATCTAATATGTGACCTTTTGTATATTACTTCTTTCACTAAGCATTATATTTTCAAGGTTCATTCATGTGGAAGCATATATCAGTCCTTTATTCCTTTTTTAAAAAAACATTTCTTTAGTTGTAGTTGGACACAACACCTTTATTTTATTTATTTTTACGTGGTGCTGAGGATCAAATCCAGTGCCTCGCACGTTGCTTGGCGAGCATTCTACTGCTGAGCCACAACCCCAGCCCTTCTTTATTTTTATGGCACAATAATATTCCATTTTGTAGGTAGAATACATTTCATGTATCTGTTCATCACTTGATGGACATTTGGGTTGTTTCTACTTTGTTATTATGAATAACTGCAGTGATCATTTCATGTACAGGTATTTTAAATCCTCTTGGGTATATGCCTAGGAGTTGCTGACTCATATGGTAACATTTTTTTTTTGTTCTTTTTAATTATACATGACACAATGTAATTTGATGTATCATACATACATGGAGTATAACTTCCCATTTTTGTGGTTGTACATGATGAGAGTTACATTGATCATGTGTTTGCATATGAACATAGGAAGATTATGTGGGATTCATTCTACTGACGTTCCCATTCCCCCTCCCTTCCCCACATTCCCCCATTCAATCCGATGAACTTCTTCTCTTCCACACACACCTAATTGTGAGTCAGCATCCACATATCAGAGAATATTTGGCTTTTGGGGATTGGCTTATATCACTTAGCATGATAGCCTCCAGTTCCATCCATTTAACAGCAAATGCCATAACTTCATTCTTCTTTATGGCTAAGTAGTATTCCATTGTGTATATGTACTACATTTTCTTTACTTATCATCTGCTGAAGGGCACCTATATTGGTTCCATAGCTTAGATATTGTGAATTGAGCTGCTATGAATATTGATGTGGCTATATCACTATAGTATGCTGATTTTTAATCCTTTGGGTATATGCTGTGGAATGGGATAACTGGGTCAAGTAGTGGTTCCATTCCAGGTTTTCTAAGGAATCTCCATACTGCTTTCCAGAGTGGTTAACGTTTGGGGATATACCAAATTATTTTTCAAAGTGATTGAACCATTTTATGTTCTCAGTAGCCATATATGGGGGTTAAAGTTTCTTCACAACCTTTATAGTTGATATTGTCAGTCTTTGTTTTTTGTTTTTAGCATAGGTATCCTAATGAGTTTGAAGTACTGTCTCGTTTTTGTTTGCATATCCATATTAGCTAATGATAATGAACATCTTTTTCCTGTGCTGTTGGCCATTTACTATATCTTTTTGGGAAAAAAAAAAAGAGGTTCAAATCTGTTGCCTATGTTCAGATTGAATTGTTTGTCAAGTCTTCTTTATATATTCTGGATACCAGACCCTTTTCAAATGTGGTTTGCAAATATTTGCTCCCATTCTGTGAGCTGTCTTCACTCTAATGGCATCTACTCTAATGGCACAAATATTTTTAATTTTGATGGAATCTGATTTGTCAGGGTTTTGTTGTTGTTTATGCTTTTTAGAAATGATTGCCTAATGCAGGGTTATGAAGATTTACATTTGTGCATTTATCTAAATGTTGTGTAGTTTTCATTTTCAGTACTGGAAATTAAACCCTCCTCCCTTGCCTTACAAATGCTAAGCATACACTGACACTGTGCTATACCACTGATCCCTAAGAATTTTATAGTTTTCTCTCTTCCATTCAGGTCTTTGATTTTTGAATTAACTTTTGCATATGATATTGTGAGGTAGGCAATCAACTTCATTATTTTCCTGTGGATATCAATTGTCCCAGAACCATTTATTGAAAAGACTGTTCTTTTCCTATTGAATTGTCTTGGCAAGTCACTTGTCATGATAATTTAAAACAAAAAATAATAGATGCACAGTGACCAGTCACTGACAGCCTTTGAAAAATTGGATATGACTGATTATTGATCATGATGTGTAGCTTTTATTTTACATAGTTACTTGTGGACTGAGGAAATAGCAAAGTTTTACTTTATGCAATTACAGTTAATATACCATGGCAACTGAAATTTGAACTGTGTTTTAGGGTCCTGGTGTAGATAAGCCATAGTAAATGAGATTAGAACTGTGTAAAGCAGAACTGCCTATATTTATATGTTCTTAAATTGTCATTTATTCTATGATTATCTGATTATTATCATCAAAAAAAAAAAAAACACTGTCTTCTTCTTCTCCAATCTTGTTTTTATTGTAACCTCCATAACCTTTATAACCTCTTCCAAGCAAATTGTGGATTTCTAACAGATTGGTTTGCAATTTCTAACAGATTGGTCCACCTACTTAAAACAAAAATAAAATGTCCAGAATAATATACATGACTTGCACTTTCTGTGGGCAGTACTTCTAATTATGATCTCCTGTTTTGTCAGCATTTTATGTTGTGATAGAGGAAATTAAGGAAGGCATCATTTTCCAAATAAGAAAACTAGATGTATCCAACATTACAAACATTGTAAATAGGAGAGCTGGAACATAAAAAAGATACTTGGTCTAATTTTTGTTATTGTTGTTTTTGGGTACTGGGGATTGAACTCAGGGGCACTCAACTATGAGCCATAATCCCAGCCCAATTTTGTATTTTTATTAGAGACAGGGTATTACTGAGTTGCTTAGCACCTCACTGAGGCTGGGTTTGAACTCTCGACCCCCCTTTCTCTCTCCCTCCCTCCCGAGCTGCTGGGATTATAGGCATGCGCCACTGCACCCAGCCCAGAACAAAAATTTTATTTCCTTTTTTCTCACACAGAGATATTGTCATAACCAACTGAAGTTGTTGGGGCCCTTCAGCAGGAATAACTAAATAGATGTGGACCTTTTCCCGTTTTACCTTAGCAAAGAAAAAATATTCAAGGGCTGGGAATATAGCTCAGGTGGTAGAGTGCTTGCCTTGCATACACAAGGCCTGGGTTCAAAAAAAAGAGGAGGAGGAAATATTCAAGGAAAGGAATTTTATTAAAATACATTGGGAATTTGCTAGCATTTGGTGCTTTGAGAAACTTTATTTACATTTAAATTTCTAAGGAAAATGTATTTGTGAAAATAAATAGCAATCTTAAAATTTTAGTTTAAATCATGTATTTGGAAAAAAGCATATTAGCATGTCTCTCAAATATGCTTAAGTGTGCCCTCACTGCAAAAGCAAGAGAGAAAATCACATTAACTAAGTTTCTAAAAATAGCACATAGTAGCTATCCTTAGTTTTTCATTCCTATTTTCTTTGGAATTCTCATTGACTTTAAATACTTTTTTTTATTTCTCTTGAAGTTCCTAACCATATAAAAGGCCAGAATAGGGCTCACAGAATTTTTTTTTAAAGCATTAATGTTGACAGTTCTTTAATTCATACTTTATTTCTTCAGGTTGCAAATTATGGAGTTGGAGGACAATATGAACCCCATTTTGACTTTGCACGGGTAAGTAAAAGAAATGGAGACCTAACAAATCCACTGAAGCTTAGGTATTACATTGTTAAAGAAAAATTATTCATGACCCTTGTTAAAGATGAAGGCCGACTTAGTTCAGTAGAGGACTATTGGGTTAGATAAGTATAGGGACCACTGCAGTCAGATTTTGCAGTGAGGGAGAGCTTAACTCCAAATACAGTAAGGAAAAGTGAAAAATTATGGAAGAGGTAAGAGAAGAATCTTGCTGCAGAAAGGGTAGAGAGATCATATTCACTTAGGGGATAAAAGATGAGGAACCTGACTAGATATTGAGGTTGGGTAATCCTGGCTAAATTAACTTTAACAGGATTCTTGCTTAAACGCAGAAGTGAACACAGAAGCTTGGAATTTGGGGCCTAGTTGAAAAGAGTTTTTGGAGGGACCTGAGTAGAGTTGGTCAAGAAGAGAATGTCAACATATTTATTCCGTTATTTTAGTGTTATAAATCCAGAGCGAATACATACTCTGCAGAGCCTTTTTAGCAGTTAAAAACACCTAGATACCTGAGAAAGTATTTAAGATACTTGGTTAAGTGCATTGGTAAGCTTGGAAGAAAGTAAAGGATATTCCCAAAGACAAACTGAACAAAGACACCTAGAGAACAAAATTAGATGGTTAACAGGAGACAGAAAAGCTGATGCCAGAGGCACACACCTGTAAGAACCCAGATTACCAGCTCAGGGAGAGGATCTGCCTCAATGTGAGCTGCTGCACCTGAACCGCCAGTATCACACCTAAATCTCCAGAAGAATTACACCTTCAGTGAAAGAAAGAGTGGGTTTAAAAATAATCTATCCTGGCTGGGGTGGTATGGGATGCTGCTTCTAGAAGTATAGGCCTACCCTCACATGAATCTGCTTTTTGAATTTTTACTACTCTGGAAAAGAACAGAGTGTTCAGCTAGGTGGTATTCCTTGCTGTGTCAGAAACAAATTCATATTGTCTAGAGAGAGACAATCCTCATTGGAGCACTTAAGCTATAAACATGGATTCACTTTTTAAAAATCACTAACTGGTAATAAATAAGACACTGTTGGTAGGACTGAAGCAATTGACAGATATCCCCAGGATTTTACATACTAAAATTTATCAGATACATAATATAAAATACTTACATAGTACTTAGAGAATGGGACAAAAGAAACTATAAGAAGGAATTTTTATACTTAAAAAATAAGGGAAGTTTCAAATTAAAAAATAATTGAGAATTAAATTGTAATGGCTAAGTTCAAAACAGAATAGAGACAGATGAAGTGAATTCATATGAATTCTGAACCAATAGATCTGAAGCAATGACATGAACGCATTTTCAGACAGGAAAATAAACAAAAGAAGCCAGGCACAGTGGTGTGTGTCTGTAGTCCCAGCTACTTGAAGCTGAAGCAGGAGGATCACTTGAGCCCAGAAATTCCAGAGCAGCCTGAGCAACATAGTAAGACACTATCTCAAAAAACAAGAAGCATCTAGAGAGCTTAGAGGATAGAGGATAATAATATTAAAGCAGTTTATAAAAGTTTGTGCTGCTTGTCAAGTACTCTTGATTTAAGATTAATAAATGTTAGTCTGTTTTTACTTCTTTTATATATTTGGCTTTAAAGTATAGCATTACCAATCTTAATTTAATCTTTATTATAATGACAGAATTCTAAGGAATGTGCCTCATGTATCCACAACATTCTTGGTCACCATTATGAAACAAGGTTTGATTTTTTTTTTTAATATTTTTAGTTGTAGATGGACACAATACCTTTATTTTGTTTATTTAGTTTTATGTGGTGCTGGGGATCAAACCCAGGGCCTTGCACATGCTAGGCAAGCACTCTACCACTGAGCTACAACCCCAGCCTGGTAGATTCTTTTTCACAGAAAACAGTCTATATTTTATAAAAACCCTCTACTGCCTTAATCCCCAAATCTTGGGCCTTTTTTTCTATCAAGACATGTAAAGCCTGTTTTCCTTCTATTTTCAGTTTTCAAAGATGTGAAGGTTTTTGATGGTGTAGAAAACTATACAGTTAAATCCTTGAATTACAAAACTAAGTTGTATGTTTTTAACTTTTTATTTTTAATTATTAGTTCATAGGAAGTAGTAAACATACATTCAGGGAGGTCCCATACACCCCTCATCCATCCTCCCCCAATGTTAATATAACTTTAGTATGGTCAAATATCCAAACCTGGAATTTGGCATTAACACATCCACCATGAGTATACATATTATACCAATTATGTGCACTTGTTTCTGTGTGGCTCTATGTAGTTTTAGCACATGGTGTAGCTTTATGCAATTACTACCACAGTCAAGATGCATCACTGTAGCGTCACAGCAGTGTTCCCTTGCAGTACTGCTCTAAAGCTACATAGAAACTTCCTAGTGGGGTTGGGAGGGGGAGCAAGGGAGGATTAGACGAACTCTAGATAGGGCGAGGGGAAGGGAGAGGCCATGGGGGTAGGAAAGACGGTGGAATGAGATGGACATCATTATCCTAAGTACATGTATGAAGACACGAATGGTGTGAGTATACTTTGTATACAACCAGAGATATGAAAAATTGTGCTCTGTATGTATAATATGAACTGTAATGCATTGTCATATATAACAAATTAGAATAAAAAATTTTAAAAAACTTTAAAAGAAACTTCCTCCTCTCATCCCTAACTGCTGGTAACCAATAATCTGTTCCATTTCAGTTAGTTCATAAATGTTATATTAATGGAACCATACAGTATGTATCCTTTTGAGATTGTGTTTGTTTACCAAGCATAAAATTTCCTCGAGGCACACATCAACAGTGAGTTTTTTATTGCTTGGTAGTATTCCATAGCATAGATGCACCTCAGTTTACCAATTCACAAATCGAAAAACATTCGGATTGTTTTCAATTTTGGGTTATTACAAACAATGGTATACAAATTTGTGTGAAAGATACATTTTCATAAATGCCAAGAGATTTTTATGTATTTTAATTTAGATTTAAGTAGATAGATATGAAGTCTTCAACCTCATTATTATTTTTTTTTATACTTATTTTTTTATCTTATTCATTTTTTTATTATTATTTTAATTTATTTTTTTAGTTATCGGTGGACACAACATCTTTGTTTGCATGTGGTGCTGAGGATCGAACCTGGGCCGCACGCATGCCAGGCGAGCGCGCTACCGCTTGAGCCACATCCCCAGCCCTCAACCTCATTATTTTTGACTATCCAAAAGAAAGACAATCAGAATTGCAATAAGTATTTGAGGAGGTTATAAGCTGAAAATTAATCTCCGTGTAAATTTTTTATCCACAGAGAATAGACTTCATGAATGTAGCTATGAGGTGGCTGTCATGTCTTTTAAATAATCTATAGTCATTTAATGCTGGCTACTATTGTTTAGGCTAACAAATCTGTTTTTATCCTGCTAATGATGGAAGTACCAGTCTCAACAGATATTTAAGCAGCTATTGTATATGCTTATGGACATTATAAGGGAACAATTTGGCTTATCATTCAGCTTATTACTACTGATGTTCAGTTATTATTAGAGTATTTGCATTACTGAATTTTATATCATTGAATTCATTGTTGCATTCACAGAAAGATGAGCCAGATGCTTTCAAAGAGCTGGGGACAGGAAACAGAATTGCTACATGGCTGTTTTATGTAAGTTATGGCTAAATTTAAGTTGGGATTTGATCACATAATATTTAGATGTACTCAACTAAGATTGTTCAGCATTATTCCTATTCAACATCCTAGTTTACAATTAACTTAGTTTGTAATATAGAAGTTCAGTGTAGAAATTTGAAAAACTTAAAATTTAAATTTAGTTAATATTCAAATATTAATGATTAATAGAATTGTTTTGTGATGTATAATTAATATATGTCAAAGCCCATATATTCACATATTTTATTAAACTTTTCTAAATTAGAATTTTTATTGAAGTATTATGTCAGAAGAATATACACATTAAGTATATATCTTGGTAATTTTGCACAAAGTGAACACATCTGGTAACTGGTACCCAGATCAAATAGGGCTTTTGGAGTACTGCAATGTGCTATCAGCAGTAAACAACTCTAACATTGTTAGTTTCAAAACACCGATCTTTTTAAAAAATTTATATAGACATAAATGTAAAATGAAATTGGTATTTGTGATGTTGAGGTTTAAACCCAGGGCTACCACAGTTACATCCCCAGCCCTCAAATTAAGTTTCAGTCATATTTCTTCTACTTTTCTATTGTTGCATAACAAATCACCCCAAAACTAAGTGGTTTAAAATAACAGTCCTTTTGGAGCTGGAGTTGTGGCACAGTGGTAGAGCTGTTGCCTCACATGTGTGAGGCACTGGGTTCAATTCTCAGCAACGCATATAAATAAATGAACAAAATAAATGTCCAAAGTCTAAAAAAAACTTTTTTTAAATAACAGTCCTTTTAATATTATCTCATGGTTATGAGGTTGACTTGGCTCAATTCATGTTCCTGCTCCAGATTTCTCACACATTTGCAGTCAGATGTTTGGTATTAGGGTCATCTTGAAGCTGGGGTTGAAACTGGCTCTTTGTATAGCATACTTCAAGTCTAGTCAATCCATGTGACCTGTGTTTCCTCACAGCATGGTGTCTGTATTGCAAGACCAAGCATCCCAAAAGAACAATGCAAAAGTACATGGCATTTTTATAACCTACCCTCAATGTCCTTCAGTGTAATTTTTGCTCTTTATTATATTAATTAAAGCAATCATAAAGCTCTGCCCAGCTTCAAGATGAGGGAATATAAGTTCGACCACCTGAGATGAGTGTCAGTGTCATGTAAAAAGACATGGGCTGTGGGTGTAACTCACCAGTAGCATGGTTGTGGATTAGCATGGATGAGACCCAAGGCTCAATCTTGGATCTCATGCATGCTAATCCACAACATTAGCATGCATGAGACCCAAAACAACAAACATGTAGAATGAAGCATACTGTGATGAATACATCCATATTTGGAATACAATACATATTTGGAAAATATAATTTGCTACAAGGCTATGACCTTTAATTTTAAAGATGTATTTTATAACTAGACTTAGTTTTGCTTATTTCATTATTTCCATCTCTTACCCTTATTAGACTTTTATGGAATTATCTTTGCTATCTGTGGTATCTTGCTCCCTATCAATATCTGTCTTTGCTCAGTCTATTTTCTTCCTCTTCTCCCTGCCTCCATTCCACCTTCTCACCCTCTTATCCTCCCCTCTCTCCTGTCTTTCGAATTGCATCTCCCTCACAACTCCATCTAGTTTCTGAAAGGAGGTAAGGTACATTACTAAGTTTCATATAAAATAAAGTGAAAGAAATATCACCGAGGAAAAACCAGAAGAGAAACTGGTACAGTGTATAATTTTATGCTGTGAAAGCTTACATACTTTCTAGAAGTGAGTTCTCCATAGAGGTTGTACCAAATCGTCCTACCTCTAAGTGTGATACATTTATCAGACTTATTGATCTGTATATCTTCCACTCACCAAACTGGCAGTTATTTAATTTTGTATTTCTCTTAGAAAGGTTTATTTAGGATCTTACATATTTTCAGAGGTTTTAGAGCCATTGTGTTTTGTTAGTTTCTGGGTTTCTCATATGTCTTTGCTTTATGAATATTGATGTTATATTATTTGGTCTATTAGATTGTTAGATTATTGTTTTTTCCTTCTTAATGTATACACTCATCCTATTTTTCTAAAATAGTTGAATAGCATTTGATTAGTATTCATTTCTTATATTTAAATACTATTTCCAGGTGAGCCACATTGCATTTATATTTATTTTTCCTATCATGCGTAACATTTAAATATCTCCAGGGTTGATTTTCTCATTGCTTAAGAGATAAGCTCTTCATTATTATACATTCATTCTTGTGAAATACCCTTCATTAATACTTTTTACCTTGATTTATTCTGTCTGATGTGAGATCATACTTTGTATTTTGGGGGTGGCAATATTACCCCCCAAAATCTTATCTTTGTATTTATAAGTCTTATTTTAGATAAGCTGATATTACACATAGACTTTCGTTATCACAAAGCAAAACCTAATATGTTGTATTGCTTTTAATTTTTTTTAATATTTATTTTTTAGGTGTAGATGGACACAACACAATGCCTTTTATTTTTATGTGGTGCTGAGGATCGAACTTGGGTCCCGCCTGTGCTAGGCGAGCGCTCTATCACTGAGCCACAATCCCAGCCCCTGTTGTGTTGCTTTAAAAAAAAAAAAAAAAAAAACTTCATGATATGATCTATACTTCCTTTACCTTATATTGGTGCATGTGCTTATTAATTTTGAAATGTATGTTTTTAATTCTGTTTCCTTCATGACTAACTTAATATAATCCTTTCATTTTTAACATAATTGGTTACCTAGCATGAGAATGATAAAATTTAAACAAAGAAATCAGCTTTATTTAAAGAAATATCGAGTACCTACTGTTCTTGAGTTACTGTTCTAGAAGCTAAAGATCAGAAGTGCAAAACAAATGACATTCTTGTCTCCATGGAGATTACATGTTATTTATTTAACACAATACCTTGATTTCACTTATTTTTATGTGGTGTCGAGGATCGAACCCAGGGTCTCACGCATTTGAGGTGAGCGTTCAACCGATGAGCCACAACCCCAGCCCAAGAGATTACATGTTAATGCAATAAAATAGATGTTTATGCCTGTTACTTGATTTATTGGTTTCAAGTCATTTCATTTTCCCTGTTGATATAAAAGAAGTGCATATCTCAAATTATATCCCCATCTCCCTTGCTATTAAGCATTCTTTCGTAGTGTTTTTCTGAGTATCATGCAAAGACCAGCCATGTAAATAGGAATCTATATGTCCCTGGTGTTCTAAAGTTCAATATCACATTTTCCTCATTGGCATGTTTTACTTTATAACACTTTTGATGATGCCCTCTTGTTCCTTGTAGATGAGTGATGTGTCTGCAGGAGGAGCCACTGTTTTTCCTGAAGTCGGAGCTAGTGTTTGGCCCAAAAAAGTAAGCTGGGTTTGTTGTGGGAGTTTTGTTTTTGTCTGTTTTTCCCCTGAGGAGGAGATGCACTTGTATTTCATGGTCTGATTGTTAAATTTTTAAAGGTAGTATCCTTTAAGGGATATATTATCTCTAGATTTATGGCACAAATTACCATGAGATGAGTAACAACCAGGGATTGGTATTTAAAAGTTCTTATCCCTAATATTGGTTTTCAGACATTTTTTTCCTCTTCACATTGCTATGACTAGATTCATTATCTTTGTTTTAGCAAATACTCTCGTCAAGAAGCTTTGTGTTATTAACTTTTTTAAATAATCAAAGAAAGTTTCTGAAATGATTTTATCACTTTCAGAATTAAATTAGGGGGAAGTATAATGCTTCCCCAGAGGAAACAAATATTTAACTATAGAAAGTGATAACGTAG
The DNA here is from genome assembly GCF_048772815.1 of Callospermophilus lateralis. Classification (NCBI taxonomy): domain Eukaryota; kingdom Metazoa; phylum Chordata; class Mammalia; order Rodentia; family Sciuridae; genus Callospermophilus; species Callospermophilus lateralis. The sequence goes on along the minus strand of NC_135319.1, from coordinate 44,839,776 downwards.
GGCTGGGGTTGTGGTAGAGTGCTTGACTAGCACAGTGTGAGGCACAGGGTTCAATCCTCAACACCACATGAAAATAAAGGGAAATGTTTATTAAAAAACAAACCAAAAAAAAAAAAAAAAAGAGCCCAGCTATGTTGAACACCTGTAATCCCAAAAATTAAAAAAAAAAAAAGTTATAACCTGGCATTTTAAAAAATTTATTTTTAGCTATAGCTGAACACAATACCTTTATATTATTTATTTATTATGTGATGCTGAGGATCGAATCCAGGCCCTTGCACATGCTAGGCAAACGTTCTACCACTGAGCCTCAACCTCAGCTAACCTGGCATTTTATTTGGGGATAATTTTGAATTGTTTCCCACAGGGAACTGCTGTTTTCTGGTATAATCTGTTCGCCAGTGGAGAAGGAGATTATAGTACACGGCATGCAGCCTGTCCAGTGCTAGTTGGAAACAAATGGGGTAAATATTTCTTGTATTCCATGAAAAGAATGTCTTATTTTGAAACTCATAATCTACACCTTAAAACAAAAGCACCTCCTGCCATAGATTTGCTTCATATGACTAACATAGATTGTATGGGATTCAACCAAGGAAGTCCCTGATCTTTATATAAATTTTCATTTTTTCAGATCAGAATTTTGATGACAGATATTTTTAACTGCATTTCCACCTGTTCTTATAAGAAACATTGACTCAAAGATGATAAAACATCTTCCCCTCGGAGGCTTAGAGTTTGATTTATGAATTCTTAGTATAGAATCTCAAGCAGTATCATGCAGTACACAATAATACAAAGGGAATCATCATCTTGTTTATAACCTAAGTTTGGAGAAGCCTTCTGCAGGCTCTTTTCCTCTAAATTGGCAATGGCGAAGCGAGAGCCTGAACTAAAGCAGCAGCAGAAGGGTTAGGGAACAAATAGTAGTTTCAAGAGATAAGGAATCCAGAGCTGGGTGTGGTAGCACGTACTTGCAATCTCAGTAACTTGGGAGGTTGAGGCAGGAGGATTGCAAGATCAAGGCCAGCCTGGACAACTTAGCAAAACCCCATCTTAAAAAGTAAAAAGGACTGGGAATGTGGCTCAGTACTTAAGCACTCCTGAGTTCAATCTCTGGTACCAAAATAAAAAGAAGTGGTGACAGTTTGATGAATAGCAGTCAGATTCAAGGGATGGTAAAAAAGCAGTTAAGAAATAAGGTATGTAGTTTATGATACTGGAGATGAAGGAGGAAAAAAATTTTTTTTAAATATTTTTTTAGTTGTCATGGACCTTCATTTTATTTATATATGGTGCTGAGAATTGAACCCAGAGCCTCACAGATGCTAGGCAAGCACTCTACCACTGAGCCACAACCCCACCCCAAAGGATAAAATTTTAAAAAATATATTTCAAAGAAATTAATTATCTAGGAACCAAGGAAAAGTAATGAGCACATAATAATAGTGATTGATCAGAGTTGCTCTTCTATATGGGAGAGTTTACATTCATTTTTATTTTGGATGTCATATTTAGAGCAGGGTGTTGTTTTACCTTTCAATCTGAATCCTATTTGTACTCATTTCAAGCCTTATTTTGGAAGCTTTAGGAAACGTACATAGACTCAAATGTATATACGTGTGTACACATACAAGTACATAACAAAATCATATTTCCAGGCCGAGTGTTTAAAGTAATGTCTGCCTTTATCTGGTTTTGGTCTTGAACTCCTAGTCCTTGTTGAAACTTTGTTATAGACTAGCATTTAAAAGGGAAGAAAATTAATGTTTTTTTTTTCCTCCTCACAGTATCCAATAAATGGCTTCATGAACGTGGACAAGAATTTCGAAGACCATGTACCTTGTCAGAATTGGAATGACAAATAGGCTTCCCTTTCCATTCCTATTGTTGTACTCTAATTAGTGTCTGATACAGTTCCTAGTCCTAACCTTTGAGAGTTTACAATTGACTAACACTCCATGATTGATTCAGTCATGAACCTCATCCCATGTTTCATCTGTGGACAATCACTTTGTGGGTTTTTTCCTTTTAAAATAGTAAATCACCACATTGCATAGAACTTTAAAGTTCAGTTGATACCACAGGAAATGAGGCAAAGTTAAAAATGGGGAATTTTAAGGAATTTTTTTGGCAGGATAAAATATAATTGTGATTTTAATATTCCACTATATCTCCATTGTTCGGTGGTAGGCCAGAACAAATGCCTTACTGTGTCATACTAACCAAGTCTTCCTGTTTATTTTCTGAATCTGCTCAGACAATAGTAATAATCTAGGGCTCTGATCTGGGTTCTAGATGTTTGCCCCCTCCATACACTATTCAAAGCTGTTTTGTTTTTGGTAAGTTTTTAAAGAAAATGTATTTTGCTACTGCCCCTCTTTTCTCATAGCTCCTCTTTAGTGAATTAAATGAGTTAAAATACTTAAGTTTTTTTTAACAGAAAGTCTTCCATAACACTAGGCATTTTTGTCTTTTTCATTTTTCTTGACATTTTTTTTCCGGAAATCTTGTTGTTTCTTAGTGCCAGTACCTTGCATCTTATTCCTACTATAGCAGGGTGGTGATGTTGGCATTCTGATTAAATATTGTGCCTTATAAGACTGGAATTTTAAAAATGTACAGGTCATTTCAATGAGGGAATTGATTTTTTAAAAAATATTTCTTAAAAAACCAAAATGTTTTTTAAAAATTCTGAAATGTGTTGTGACAACAACCTATTTATGATCTTAAATCTTTTTTTAAAATGTTTGTTTTCTGTGTATTTCTTATTTAAATCGAACGTCTAATATAGCAATAATGGTTTAATTCTAATTTATGTTACCTAATACACAAGATTTAGTTTATAAACTCTTGGTTTTCACTCACACTGACAACACATTATTATGGGCCAAAGACTCTGAAGTTTCAGATAAATTAACAGTCAAATGTGTTTCCATTAGGCTAGGGATTTTAGCTCAGTGGTAGAGCTCGCCTAGTATGCACAAGGCTCCAGGTTTTATATCCCCAAAACAACAGGAAAAAAAAAAAAAATTTCTTTTAGAGTGCTTTGCTTTGGTTAGTTTTGGGGTTATTACATTAATGGTACTTAAGGCTTTCTCCTATTCAGAAATAGGGTATGATAGTAGAAAGCTGTGAACTTATGTTAATTAACCCCGACTTTTTACTTTACTTGTGGTGAATCCTGGTTCTTTATCCTTTTGCATTTTGAATATGTAAGGAAGGTTTCTGTTTGATTCTGTGGGGAAGTAGCTATTATTTTTACCTATGTATAAATGAACTACAAAGTTCCTTTCTCTCAGCTACCCTCTGTTCCACCCCAAGTATTTTAGCCAAAAATATTAAGTCTAGCATTTTCATTTGTTTTCACTTTTTTAGGCTGAGGATGTTGGGATGTACCTCAGTGTTAGAGCACATGCTTATTAGCATAAATGATATCCAGAGTTCAATCCCCAGAACATCAACAACAAAAATTTCTAATCAAGATTGAAGCAACAATGTATAGAAAAAGTATAGAAATAAGATAGGTATTCAAAGCATAGAAAATAAAATGTATTGCCATTATGTGTTTTAGCAAGTAAGATAACTTTCACAAGGAAGTTGCATATTCCATGACCTTACAAATTATCTCATTATATTCACCCAGAATCCCACATGGGGATTGGTAAATTCCTTTCAGAGTTAGGTCTCAATAGAACCCACCACAGTTTCATAAGTATCAGTGATTGTTCCTTCCAGTGAAAAAGGAGGAAAAAAAAAAAAAAAAAAAAAAAAACAGGAAGCTTGGGGTCTAGCTATCACAAGTTTTTTGTTTTTTGTTTTTTGTTTTTTTCCTTTTTCTTTTAATGCTGACCTTTCAAGTTAATGAGCTGAACTCTCCTGGAAAATGTGGAAACTGGTTTCTTCACCAACCCTAGGCCTATCCTTCAAATTTAGAAGTTTCATTGTTAACTAATGTATCCACCAGAACATCCTAAACAGCAGGATATGTGAATATGATAGCTAGGTCATGACCTAGTAAAAGAAGACCAAGGCAACTGTAGGATTCTTTGGCTAAATGAGAAATACAATGATGAAAGAAGCAATTAGCCATTTACTTCAGTAAAAATCTTAGGTTTATATTGTGTGAAAGGGTTGCAAGCAGTAAAATATGTAATTTATTGACTAATTTTTATGTGTATATGAATGAAATCTTATTGCTGATAAAAATCTGAATATCTATACATAAGCATGTATAGATTTATATATGTAAGGTGCATGCCAGGTGACTACTTATACCCAGATAACTGAATAATGAATGTATGTGCCAGACATCATGGGCTAAATAGTTGAATGGGAAAGTTATACTGTAATAATACCAAAACACCTTCATGAGTAACTGTAATCATTTGATCAAGAATAGATAATTGTGAAATAAAGATTGCAAGGAGAAAGCAGAACAGAAAAATGACATTTTAATCTGATTAGTAAGCAACATAAGAGCAAATCTCTTTCTCTTGGTATGACCTATTTTTACTGTGTTAAATTAGGTGTTTTAGAAGGAATAATATTGGGTAAGTTAGAGAGGAATGAATTAACACTAGAGTATTATCAATTACCAGATCAGAATAATGTTAATTTCATATTATTCTAATGTCTTTGAATATTATCCTACCACTCTGATGGTGTTTTGCAAAATTTAACTACAGTGGACAAGTTCTTGGTTGTTTAACTTTTGAGGGTTTTTAAGTTCATTTTCTATATAAACATCACCTTCAATTAAATCTAAATTTTGACACAGGAAGACTGATAAGATAGCCTACTGTTGATGTTTTGTAACTTACTAAATGTACAAGCAGATATTAAGTAAAAGAAAACCAGTGGAGTGGAAACTCTGGTTTCCTCAGTAACCCTGAGCCTATCCTTTATTCTGCTTTTGGTGGCCTTCTTGAACTTCTTTTGCAGTACTATTTTATTGAAGTTAATTGTACAAAGCAAGATAATCACAGATAAACTTGAAAACTTTCAAGGAAAATTTCCTAAATTATGTCATTCGATCCTTCTAATTTCCTAATAGACTTATTTTTAAAAATCTGTTTTAGGCTAAGCACCTTACAGAATTCAGAATAAAGCATTTTAAATATAGAGTGACAGGCACTTTTACACTTCAGTGTTTTTCAGGAGAGTTAACCTTTTAGGAAAATCATTCACATAAATTCCACAAAAATCAGAATTATTACCTATCTACTTCAAAGTCACAGTTGATCTCCATTGCAAAGTGGTTTTATATGGGTTTAGATATTATTTAAATCATATAAGATAAATACCTGTTAGAAGTTAACCATTATGTAGTTATCTTATCCTTTGATGCCTTTATAATAATATTGCCATTGTCTAATCTTTATTTTTATGTGGTGCTGAGGATCAAACCTAGGTCCTCACACATTCGAGGCAAGCGCTCTACCGCTGAGCCACAACCCCAGCCCTCCATTGTCTAATCTTAAAGGATGAAATAATTTACATAATAATTGAACTTAGTTATGTTCTATTTTTACTTTTAAAAGGCAAAAATTACTTGAAGTTCTGTGACTTCTGAAAATACCTTTTAGACTTTTACCATGAAACAGAAAAAAAAGTCCTAACTAAAAATAATCAGTGCTATCTTTCCCACATTCTCATTTTATTTCTTTAACTATGGGGAAAGTCTATGGAAAATTCAAGAAAAGCAATAATAAAAGTGCTCTGAGTGTGATTTGTAGATGAGCTACCGTGGGGTTTCTTATTTAACGTTAAGGACCTTACATCAAAATCATATTACATCAAGAACATATTTAATTCATTTTTTTTTCATTGCAAGACTTTCTAGATGAAAGCAATGTGTTATTTACATTGTGGAAAAATTCCTTATTTCAGTGAAAACCATCATGTTTAAAGTAAAATTTTTCAATTCCCAGTTTCCTCCTTGAACTAGAGAGAACTGAGCAGAACTTATTTTCAGTATTCTGACTTGTCTGGGAGTTGGCTAAAGGACTAGTCTGTCTCACCTAACTCAGAGCTTGCAGGAAGCAAGGAGGCAGCTGGGGAAAACCTGCAGGACTCTAAGCCATCACCCTGGCTGATCTCAAGGCTCAGAACATTGCCCACTCCTAGCAGAGGTTGTTCTTGGCGTGAATGCAGGTTCAACCAAAAACGAAAAGACAGATGAGGAAACAAACCTAACCTTCAAAGGGAGCAAGGGTGGTAGAGACCATCTGGAAGACATAGATCTCAGAGGACTAGACAGGACTTTAATATACCTGTTTGCAGTATACCCAGAGAACTAAAGGGAAACATGGACGGACTACAGGGTGTAGGAAAATGCTACGTGAACAAGATCAGATTATCAACAAGAATATGTAAAATGGAGCTAGACAAATTCTGACACTGAAATACATAATAACCGAATTGAAAAATTCACTAGAGTAATTCAACAACACACCAGAACTCAGGTTAAGATTGTTTATAACATTAGGATGTTACATGTAATTCCCGTGAAAACCACAATTTATACAAAAGGAAAACAAGGGAACCAAAACATGTTACTATTAAAAAAAAAAAAAAAAAAAAAGTCAACACAAAGGAAGCCAATAATGGGGGGGAAAAATGGGAGAAAAAGCTGTAAGACAAAACAGAGAAATCCTTCCCTAACAGTTATTTCTTTAAACTTAGTAGTATAGATTATCCAATCAAAAAGACAGATTGTCATAAAGGATTTAAAAAAAAAGGATTCAACTATATGCTGTCTGTAAAATACTGTAAATTTAAAGACACAGGCTCAAAGTGAAAGGATGGAAATATATATTCCCTATCAAAATCCCCAAGAGTTTTGCAGAAATACAAAAATCCCTCCTAAAATGAATAAGGAATCCAAGGGACTTTAAATGGCCAACAATCTTGAATAGTTGTAGAAGTCTCATAATGCTTCAACATTTACTGCAAAGTTAGTCATCAAAATAGTGTGATACTGGAAGAAAGATAGAGACAACTGGAATAGAAGAACAAACAAAAAGATAAATCCTAATTTAAAAACCAAGGGGTGGGCTGGGGATGTGGCTCAAGCGGTAGCGCGCTTACCTGGCATGCGCGGGGTGCTAGGGTCATCCTCAGCACCACATAAAAATAAAGATGTGTCCACCGAAAACTAAAAATATTAAAAAATTCTCTCAAAAAAAAAAAAAAAAAACAAGGGGGGAAAAATACTTGCAAATGGGCACATTTCTCCAAAGGTAAAACACATGTGAAGGTATGCCATACCACTAGTCATTAAGGAAGTGTAAAATCAGAACTATAATACTTTAGGATTACTATTTTTAAAAAATGTTAGCTAGGTGAGGAAATTGGAATTCTTGCATTCCTGGAAGGAATATAAAACGGTATAACTGCTGTGGAAAATATGAAAATTCCTCAAAATTTGATTTCCTAATCAAAAGTTAACATGATCCAGCAATTCCATTTCTGGGTAATACACACTCAGATGAAAGGACATATTATACAGTTGAGTACGAAGAAAAATCAGAGAACTACTATATACAAATCAGGTTTAAAAGATGTTTTGGCAGTAGAAATAAAATGTTACTTATGTTCAAAAGAGATAATTCATAGCTTTGAGGGCCCAGTGGTGGTAAGAGATTCCTATGTGGTGGTAGGTAGGTAGAGACATTGAGGGGTGAAGTCCTCATGACTCAGAGGACATTCAGAATGTAGACAGGCTTTGGAAATTGAAGGGGAGATGGGGGAAAGTTGGGAAAAGTGGGAAATTAACACTGGTAAACATACAATATAGAAAGAAATGGAAAATACAAAGGAAAAAAAGAAAGGACCAGATGAAGTTGCTGGAATCCCAGGTGAAGAAGTTTGTCTTGATTTGGTAAAGGATGGGGAAGAATGAAAGTCTATTGAAAAGGGATGGGAGGGACGGAGGGCCCTTATGGCAACTCATAAACTTAATTTAGAGAAAAGGCAGTCACAGGAGAGCTAGTTGTAGAACTCTGCATTCTAAAAGTTAAAAACTACCCTGCTGAGGAACACTTGTGGGTATTGTAATTATATGAAGGACAGAAATACTACAGAGGTCACCCTTTCCCCAGGGGGCCTCTATACACATAGTCAATCTTTTAAATAAACATTAAATAGTCTTTCCCCCCTTCTATCATCATTTATGGCCTACAAAGGGCATGCATGTTAGTCCTTTTACCCACATCAAGGGGAGTCCATGTTTTCAGTCTCTCTACATCAGCCCTGGGCTGCTTTCTGGTAGTTTCAGATTTTATGTGCAGCTCAGAGTCATTAAATACACATCCAGGTCCCAGCTTTGATTTGGATTCTCCAAAACTTGGATTTATGGTGAAACTAGAGATCACATATTCCTATAGGACCTCCAGTAATTCCTTGAGGGTTACCCGTTATAGCACTTGCCTTAGACTTCAATCACAGCTCCCAGTGGCCCACTGCATATAAAGCTCCCAGGCCAGAAATTATTGGAATAAAGCCTGGCAATCAAGTGGGTTTGTTCAGAGCACCTACCTTGTTCCCAACCCCTTGCTAATGTTCCCAACCCCTTGCTAACTGTGATGCAAGGAGGGGTGTGACAAGGCTGAGAGAACATGTCTGCCTTAGTAGAGAAAACATGGATACACAGAAGGTTTAAATAAAACAAAAGTTAGCAATAAAACTAAAATGAGTGTCCTAGTTTGGGTTTCCCCAAAAGCAGTCCCTGGGGAGGAGGGTTTGGCTGCCAGTAGTATACTTGTGAGGTGGCCTGAGTAGAGAGAAAGAGGGGAAGAAGACAGGAAAAGGAGGAAGACAACAAAATGGTGTGTTACTTCTGTGGGCATCTGGGCCTTAATTCAGCAGGGGACTGTCAGTAACAATATAAAACAAATACATCCCAGAATTCTGTCTCTGCTCATGGCAAAGGAATGTGGTTTTTATACACCAGCTACCATCATGCATTTGGTAGGACTGCCCCAGGGTCATTTCTCCCTGAGGTACTTCCACCCACCCGTACCAAGACAGAGCAGAGGCCCTCAGCAATCAGAGAAAGCCTTTAGGCAAAACTATTACTGTGCTGGTAGCTGGGACAATCCTGTTCTGCAGGACTGAACAGTATGAGCATAGCAGGAGTCACTGACAGCTGCTGCTCCCCTGGATGAGGCAAACCAAGGCTTACAGGAGTTAGGCGACCTGCAACAGTAGGGCTGGACCAGCACCAACAAAGTAGGAGCAATAGTATCCAGTCCGGATTAAGGGAATGGCATTGGAATTAGGCAGTCCTAAATTTGAGTCCTGGTTCAACCATTCACAATCTAACCTTGGACAAATTGTTCAGCCTGCTTTTATTACCTTCATATGTACAGTGGTAATAGCACCAGGGCAGGCATACAGTAAGTGCTCAATAGGTGATGGTCACTGTTAAAATTTAGTTATTCTTGTATAAAATTTAGCTTAAGTCAGTTAAACTGAGCCATGAAGGTCAGATTTGACCAGGCAGAGGAAGGCTTTCCAGAAGAGAAATTTTGTGATTAAAGACTGTTGAGGCTAGAACTGCAGCTCACTGGTTGAAAGCTTGCCTGGACTGTGCAAGGCTCTAGGCTCTATCCCCAGCACAGGGGAGAAGTGGTGAGTAAATAGAGTATGCTGTGCTTCCTACTCCCTGACTGGCTTCCTTCTCTGCCATGTATGTAGGGCTTTCCGGGTAGGCCCATGTGAGGCTATCTTCTCCATCTACCTTAACCTCTGGATTCATATTGTCACTTCATCCTGCCTCTCCATTTGCCCATTTTCCATCTTCTAGCAGGCTTGCAAAGTCACAGTAGGGGTTACTTCATACAGCACAGACTAACATCCTGAATATAACAGGTACACGAGCACACAAACACATGCACACATGCGTGTACACACACACACGCACACACCTGGCCCTGGAAAACTGTGGGAACGGGAGGAAGCAGAGAGATTCGCATCTTATGCCCTTAGAAACAGTTTTGACTCAGTCAGTCCTACTAGGTTAACAAATAACAAAACCATGTTGCTCAGATCGCCAGGGATTTAGTCTTAGAAGTGAACTTGCTTTATGAAGATACAATAATACTTGAGTTGAATCTTCCCCAAACCTTAAGTGGTCAGGTTCTCTGTTATAAACTTGGTTTAAAAAATTTAGAGTTGTGTTTGCAGCTGCTGAGGTGTTGCCATCACTAATGCCAATGCCACCTCTAGCTTACTGAGCTCAGCAGAAGAGAATAGATCTCTTTATCAGGGCTCTGACAAAGCCAACTGCCCACAAGTCAACCAGTGGTTAAAATGCCCAGGGTGCAACTGACTGCAGATGGTGCTCACAAAGAGCGCCCTCTGCTGGAAAGACTATTTTTGAGACCCATGTCAAACCTGTAACAATTAGGAAAAAAAAAAAGCATGCCACATACATGGAGGACATGCTTTAAAATCCACTATGATGGAAAACATTTCATTCTGGTGAAAAATATTCTTTCCCTCTTTTTCCTGTTTGGTAGTTCTGAATGTTAGATTTTCCCTTCCACTCCACGAGGCCGAAAGTATGATTTAAAGCAGAAAAATAAGGAACAGAAATCAACTGGCAATTTTTCCAATTGATTTTTTTTTTCATTTGTGCATAAATTTTAATATAAATTTGAGGATACAAAGCATTAATGCAAATGTTTTAGTAAACAAGTTTTAGCAATTATAACAATTAGAAATAAACTTATGGACAATGGATTTTTTTTTTTTTTAACTGGTGATTTAACCCAGGTCATTTTACCCCTGAGCCATTTCTTCAATCATTTTTGTTTTTTATTTTGAGACAGAGTCTTGCTAAGTTGCTTAAAGCGTCACTAAGCTATTGAGGTTGGCCTTGAATTTATCCTCCTGCCTCAACCTCCCAAATCACTGGGATATAGGTGTGTATCCCCAAGACTGACCTATACAATGGATTTTTTTAAAAAGTAAATGGGCTGTGAATATAGCTCACTTGCCTACCACGCATAGGCCCTGGGTTCGATCCCCAGTACAGCAGAAAAAAAAAAAATCTTACTGATGGCAACTAACTGGAGTTTGTAGCATTTTTTATCATACAATAGATCCCTTCATTCACTATGCTTTCTAATCAAGTTGTCCTACATGCAAATACATGGGTTTTTTAAACTTTATTTTTTAATGTGGTTCTGAGGATTGAACCCAGTGCCTCACACATGCTAGGGAAGTGCTCTACCACTGAGCCACAACCCAGCCCAAGTACATGTTAGCTGTCTTCTTTACTATTTCTGTAAGTTTGTTACTCAAATACATTAAACAGTAAACTCTTTTGTCCTCAACATAAGGGTAAGAAATGCTTCATATATTTTACTTCCACTTTAGATGTCAGTTGAAGAGATGCTACTTCTGGTAGAGAAAGCATGTTTTGGTCCCAGTCAGGGCCAGCTTCATGGATGCCCTCCTCTCAGGAAAAAAAAACAGAACATTGTTTAATGTTCTGCTATCATTGTCTTCAAGTTCTCAAAATTCTTAACTCTGAACTTACATGTTGTAAGTGCAGCCTGATGGGACAGCAGAGCCTGCATGTGTGCACTGCAGACAGGACCAGATCTGTGGGCAAGCAGGAAAGCCAGTGCCAAGCAACTGGCCCAGACATTGACATGCCTCGGGTGTAGCCAAGGCTCCACAGAAATACAAGGTAGCAGGGCTAATCCTCAATATTATCATCTCAGCAGCTATCTAGGAGGCCAGAAATAGTAGGATAAGATATTTGAAGTGCTGAAAGGAAAAAAGTCCACAAACTGAGAATTCTATATCTGGCAAAACTGTCCTTCAAAAGAAAGGGAAAGTTTTAGACATTTATGGAAAAATAAAAGCTGAGAAAATACATCACCACTCTATTTGCCCTGTAAGAAAACCTAAAAGAGAATCCTTCAGATTGCAATGAATGATGCTGGACTGTAACTCAAAGCCATATGGTGATAGAAGATCTCAGGTGAAGGTGAGTACATGGGCAAATATAAGATATATGAGATTATTATCATTTTTGGTTTGTAACTTCACTTTTTATTTCCTTATAGAAAAATGCCTAAAAGTCATAGATCTATTCTTTGGGTATAACATGCATAAAGATGTAACTGGTGACATTGATAAAGGGAAAGCAGATCTAGAAAGTAGTGTTTCTGTACGTGAATGAAGCTATATTACCATCATTTGAATTATATTGTTATAACTTTACTATGTTATATATAATTCCCCCCAAAAGCTATAAGGCATACATAAAACAAATAGCACAATAGCAAGAATAAATTGTTATCAGAAATTACTTTAAATGTAAATGGATTAAACACACCAATGAAAAAAGTAAAGATTGACAAGATGGGCTTTAAAAAAAAAGATCCTAGTCTAGATTTTTTTTAAATCTAAACTTTTTTTTTTTAAGTCTAAACACAAAAATAGGTTGACTTCCTTAAAACTCCTAAAGCTCAAGAAATAAAACCAACAATCAGTAAGAACGACAGCATAAAATTTAAAAACACAGAAAAGGAGCAATTAGAGTGAAGAGAGGACCTACAGAATGGAAGAAAATCTTTGCCAGCTACTCTTCTAACAGAGGATTAATAACCAGAATATATAAAGAACAACATAAAGAAAAACCACAGGGCTGGGGATGTGGCTCAAGTGGTAGCAGGCTCGCTTGGCATGCATACAGCCCAGGTTTGATCCTCAGCACCACATACAAAGATGTTGTGTCCGCCGAAAACTAAAAAATAAATATTAAAAAATTCTCTCTTAAAAAAAAAAGAAAAAAGAAAAACCCACAAAAAACCCCCCAAAATGAATAACCCACTTAATAAATGGGCACAAGATCTAAAGTGACATTTTTCAAAAGAAGAAATGCAAATGTGCCACAAATTTGAAAAAAAAGTTCAACACCCTAACAGTAAGGGAGATGCAAATAAAAAATACACAGAAATTTAATCTTACCCCAATTAGAATGGCAATCATCAAGAATACAAATATATGATAATTGCTGGTGAGGATGTGGGTAAAAGGTATATTACCACATGGCTGGTGAGATTGCAATCACTTTGGAAAGCAGTATGAAGATTCTTCAAAAGACTAGCAGAGAAACCACCATGTGACCCAACTATCCCACTCCTTGGTATTTATCCCAAAGAACTAAAAATCAACATAGGATAGCAATACAAGCATACCAGTGTTTATAGAGGACAATCCACAATAGCCAAGTTATGGAACCAGCCTAGGTGCCCAGCGATAGATGAACAGGCAAGAAAATGTAGTATACACACAGTGGAGTTATACTCAGCCATAAAGAATAAAATTATGTCATTTTCTGGTAAATGGATTGAACTGGAGAACATCTTTCTAAGTGAAATAAGCCAGACTCAGAATGTTAAGGGATCAATGGTTTCTCTAATATGTAGAAACTAGAAAGACAAAAGGAATAAAAAGGGGGATCTTGAAAAAACAGAATGGAGGTCAGCAGAGTGAAAGTGGGGGACACAGGGGAGGGTGGAGGGGAGGAAAATGGGAAGAAGTAGGAAATGAAGTTGACCAAGTTAAGCTCTGTGCATGTTTGAAGATCACAATAATTCCAATTTTATGTATAACTATAATGCACCGTTGGGAGCTGCCACATAGGAACCGAGTGCCTCTTAGCCTTGAGCGATGAGAGTGGAGCTGTGGCAAGCCAGCCGTGGCTGTGTGTGTGTGTGTGTGTGTGTGTGTGTGTGTGTGTGTGTGTGTGTCAGTGTGTCTGTGTGTGACTATGAGCACTGAGCGCACCAAGTGGACTGAACGAATGCTGCCTCTCTGTTTGGGGCCCTCGCTCTTCCATTATCCCCACACAGCTCCTGAGATGGGCATGGCCTCTGTAGACGACATCACGAAGCTAGACTCGACCCCCTGAAACCTGACCCCTTGCCTCATTTGAATGGCTTCTCCCCATAAACGGGTTCAGCAGAGGCTCTCACTCTCTTTTTCCAGGGACCCCTAAGGTCAGAGGAGCCATCGGAGGACCCAAAGAAAAAGGCATTTCTCTGTCTCTGGGTGATTGTTTCCTGCAGTCCAGTTCACCTGCAGTGACCCCGAGTGTTTAGTCGTGGAACAATGCCCCAATTAAAAATAAACAGAAGATCAAACCCAGCTCCTCGCAGGTGCTAGGCAAGCCTCTACCTCGGAGCCACAGCCACAGCCCAGAGGAGTGAAAGGGATAGTACTGGCAATTGTAATGGGGGGAAAAAACTGTTCTATGTATTTATGAATATGTCAGAATGAACCCCACTATTATGTATATACAATACATAATACAATGCACTAAAAAAATTTTTAAAATATAGGCTGAAAATGAATATAAAAATACATTCCATGCAAATAAAAGAGAGTGGAGATGTCTATCCTAATGTCAGACAAAACAAGCTCCAGATAAGAACTATTACAAGAGATAAAGAAGAACATCAAATATTAATAAAAGAGTCAGTTCACTAAGAAGCTATAACAAGTATAGGCATATTATGTACCTTATATCAGAGCTTAGGAAAAAATGTATCGATTAGGGGCTGGGGCAGTAGCTCAGTGGTACAGTGCTTGGCTCACATTTGTGAGGCACTGGGTTTGATCCTCAGCACCACATACAAATAAGTCAATTAATATAGTATGTCTATCTACAACCAAAAAAAAGATTTTTTTTTTTAAAGTATCAATTGGCAGAATTGAAAGGAGAAAGAGTTCTACAATTGTGGAATTCAGTACCTCGATTGCAGTAATGGATAGAAGAACCAGACAGAAGATCACTAAGGAAACAGAGGACTTGAGCAACTCTATAATAAACAATTGGGTCTACCAGACCTGCACAGAACCCTCCACCCACTTTCGATCCTCCTGCCTCAACTTCCCCAGCTCCTGGGATTACAGGTGTGCGTCACTGCCGCCCCCGACCAGCACAGGCAGCTGAATTTAAGGTTACTCATGTGAATTTGCAGGGACACCAAATAAAACACACACACCATTTGCCTTTACACAAGCTTCAGGACGGTTTCCCCAGCTCTCAGTCTCAGGCTTCCCAAAAGGGAGAGCAAGAGAAAGTCAAGAGAGGCTGACAATAGAGAGGGAACACACTCAGAAGTGAGCTTTATTGGGGGGGGGGGGGGACTCTTGTTCTTAGAAAGTTCTATCCAAAAAAGGGCAGAAGGGGCAGGACTCAAGGGAACAGGGAACAGGAGGGTGTAACTCAACCCTCAGGGCACACCCCACTATCTGAACAGGGAGAAAAGACCAAACAACAAGTCATGGCACTACCAGGCCAGACTGCAGTGATCTTTCAGATCCCGTGGTGCATCAGGACTGGAAGGCATGGTCACCAGCGTGGCTCCCACACACCACCACACCCTGGCTCACTTCAATTTGAAAAGATATTTGGTATGACTCCAGCCTTTTAAAATTTAAGACTTGTTTTGTGGCCCAAAATCACTATAGAAATTAGAAAATACCTTGAGAGGAATAAAAACAAAAACAATACGCCAAAACTTATGGGAACAACAACAGCAGAGCTAAGAGGAGTGTTCATAGCTACACACACATGTTCAAAAACCTGGAGACCTCTAATAAATAACCTAACTTTATACCTTAAAGAACTAGAAAAAAAATTGAACCCAGAACTAGCAGGAGGAAGGAAATAGTAAAATTAGGACAGAGATTAATAGAGAATAGAAAAAAAATAGAGAAAAAAACAAAACCAAAGTTGGTTCGATAGAAATAAAATTGTCAAACCTTTGGTTAGAATGACTGAAAAAAGAAGACGAATTACTAAAATTCCAAATTTTAATAAAAAGGGTTATAGGAAACGCCAACAACTGTATACAAATTTGATAACCTAGATGAAAGGTACAACTCCCCTAACACACGAGATCTACCAAGACTGAATAATGAAGAAACAAATTCTGAATCTATCATTACTATGGGATTGAATCTAAAACTTTACAACAAATTACATCCCTGGATCAGATGACCTCACTGATAAATTTTACAAAAAATTTAAAGAGTTAACACCAATCCTTCTCAAATTTATCTCAAAAATCAAGAGGAGGGAACACTTCCTAACTTATTCTAAGGGTACAGCATTTCTCTAATCCCAAAGCCAAAGATATGAGAACTACCAACCAATATCACTTATGAACATTGACGAAAATATCCCTGATAAAATACTAGCAAATCAAATTCTACCACAAATTTAAAAGGTTTATATCCCATGACCCAGGGAGATTTATTCCTGGAATACACCAATGTACTATAACCATAGTCATAGAAAAAGGGAAAATAAACATGATCATTTCAATTAATACAGAAACTGCATGTGACAGATAAACACCGTTTCATGTAGCAAAAACATTTTTGATAAAGAACAAGTTGAAGGACTCGTGATTTCAAAACATACCACAAAGCTAAAGCAATCAAAACAGTATGGTGTTGGCTTAGGGATAAACAGAGAAATGGAATGGAATAAAGGGTTCACGTATATATGGTCCAAATGATTTTGACAAGGCTGCCAAGACCATTCAATGGTGGAAAGGACAGTCTTGTCAACAAATGGGAAAACTGGATATCCCTATGCAAAAAAATGAACAAGATTGCAAATTGCTTATAAATATTGTCACTTTTGTATTCTAAATTTGGATTTAATAAACAGCATTATGCTTTTCAAAAAAAAAAAAAAAAATGAACAAGATCCCTTATATACCATACAGAAAAATTAACTCAAAATGGATCAACCCCCACATCAATTAGAATTTCTAGAAATGAAACTGGACATATTTTAACGATTTCCTAAATGTGAAACAAGACTGAGAACTATGCACAGATCTAGCCCCACTGATCAAGAGAACAGCATACTTGACTCATGAACGAGTTCTAAAAAAAATTTGACCAACTTTTAGCACCAGGATAACCGTCTGGATACCCAAATTGACTAACTTTTTGGGGGGATTACTGAGGATCAAACTCATGTGCACTCCACCACTGAGCCACATCCTCAGCCCTATTTTGTATTTTATTTAGAGACAGGGTCTCACCAAGTTGCTTAGCGCCTTACCATTGCTGAGGCTGGCTTTGAACTTGAGATCCTCCTGAGCCACTGGGATTACAGGCGTGTGCCACCACATTCAACCAAAACTGACTTTGAAGGTGAACGTTCATTAGCATTATTGATGAAATCGGTCTAGGGTCTCATTACTTTCAATCCTTTCTCATATATAAAGGATTTCTGACCATTTCCACAGGAAATAAAAAGAGGCAGAGAAATTTGTGGAGGGATGAAAACATTTGGAGCCCAGGGGTTTGACGGAAAGACATGAAGAGTGTGACTAGAATTCCCAGGATTGACGTTCTGAATTACCCTGCTCTTGTGGCTGCATTTGTTTCCAAGGTATTGAAAAAGAATCATTTTGTAAATAAATGACTCTTTTTTTTTTTTATCTGTTCCAACAACAATCTTTTATTTCTCTTTCAAAAATTGACTCTTGACACAAGATTAATGCATCACATTAGAAGCCAACCTTAGAATCTAGATAGAAACAAGTCAGAAAAGAAAGGAGTATTGCATATTCTGAAAAAAATTCTGAGATGTTGTAAACTTAATTCTAAGAGCCAGAGGATGAGTTTGGACAGGGGGTGCGGGGTGGGGAGAGATAAGTTAATCAGTTTACAGCTAAGATTAAATCCAGCAAAGACTGTTTCACAGTTCCTGAATGTATGTTGAAACCTTGTCTTAAATCCCATGGGGTCCACAATACCCTGCTTACGTAAAAGCTTCCCTGTTAACCCTAACCATTCCTGAAGCAATGATGGCTTCTTTGGGACTGCTTCCTCTCCCAAAGCTCTCCCTGCTGCCTGCTGAGCTGCCCCTCCTATCCACAGCCTACTGTAGGTTCAATGTAAACAACTTACGCTTTCCTTCCTCAAATTTTACAGGAATACTCTTAGCTCCAGGTCCGACAGACACACGTCCCACCATGTCTCAGCCCTGCTGCCGGTAGTTGGGGAACTTGTCCCAGGACCTGGTCCTTTTGCTGGCTAACATCCATAACTGTTCAATAAACCCTTTAAATACAGAGATCCTTCTATCCAAGAGTTTGGGTTTAACAATCCTCTTACATCAGGAATACATTTGCCTTATTCTTTACAATTCTGAGAAAAATTCCTAGTTGACAATGGAATTTATATAAGGAGAAAGCATGTTTGAATTCTCAAACTAAATAATCACTCCCTGCTTACACACTAAAAATATTATAGGTAACTCTAAAGCAACCAAGAAAATGGATCAATTCTGGGGGTCAGGGCTAGGGTTAAACATCAGAAGAGCTGTTGTTAAGATGAACTTTAATATTCCTGCCAACCCAAAGAGCCACAATTCCTAATTATGCTCCGACCTTAATCCCAGCAATAAGTGAAACTATCATGCTATTAAAAAAAAAAAGAAAAGAAACTAAAACTATAAAACTCTTAAAGAAAACAGAAAGATCTTCACGACCTTGGATTTGTTTTCTTGGATATGACTATTGTGGGAAGCCATTCTCGCACATGATTGGGCACCTCCCTGATTGGCTGTGAGGCGCTCTGGCCAAACTGTGTCGGAGCTAATCCCCACCCTCTCCAGGTTCGAGAGCCTGTCCGTGTGGGGGTGTGACTGACCATTGACCCTGAGACCAATCACTGACCCTGACCTTGGAATGCTGCCCCCCTCGACCTTCATTGGATGGAATTTTCCCCTGAATTTCTTGTTCCCCAATAAAAGGCCACTCCCTGGCGTGCCCCCCCTCTCTCTCCTGCTAGCCCTGAGTAATCCTTGCTGCCCCACCGGGTGGTTCGAGGCGGGAGCCAGAGGGAGGGCCGTCTCAGACCTGGTGAAAGAAAAAGGTAATTGAGTCTTGTGTGTTTATTTTGATCTCACTAGTTAACTTCTATGCTACGAACCTCTTGTATGAAGCCAGCGTGCTGGTCGTGCGGTTGACATAGAAAGCACAGAAAATGAAAAGGTTGGATTTCATAAAAATTTAAAACTTTTCACATTGAAGAACACAATTGAGAGTGAAAGGCAACCCACAGAACTGGAGAAAATATTTTCACTTCATGTAACTGATAAGAAACTAATACCAAAATATATAAAGAGACTCTAAAACTCAACGACAATAACAAAAAACCCAATTTAAAAATTGGCAAAGGGGCCTGGGGTTGTGGTTTAGTAGTAGAGTGCATGTGTGAGGCATTGGGATTAATTCTCAGCCCCACATAAAAGTATTGGGTCCATCTACAACTAATAAATATTTTCTAAAAAATAGGTAAAAGACCATATACTATGCCACAAAGCAATTCTTGGCAAATACAAAAAAGTAGAGACACTACCATGCATTTTATCAGATCATAATGGTATGAAATTGGAAATCAATGACAAAATAAAAAATAAAAATTACTCCAACACCTGAAGACTAAACAATATGCTACTGAATGAACAATGGGTTGCAGAAGAGGAGATTAAAAATTCTTTGAGGTAAATGAGAACATAGATGCAACATATCGAAATCTCTGGAACACTATGAAAGCAGTACTAAGAGGAAAGTTCATTGCATGGAGTTCATTACTTAAAAGAAGAAAAAATCAAATAAATGACCTCACTTTACATCTCAAAGCCCTTGAAAAAAAAGAACAAATCAACTGCCAAAGCAGTAGAAGGCAAGAAATAATTAAAATTATAGCTGAAATCAATGAAATACAAACAACTGAAAAAATTGACAAAACAAAAAGTTGGTTCTTTGAAAAAAATAAATAAAATTGACAGAACCTTAGCTACTGCTAATGAAGAGAAGGAGAGAGAGAAGATCACAACAGACACTACAGAAATACAGAGGATAATTAGAAGTTATTTTGAAAACTTATACTCCAATAAAATAGAAAATATTGAAGGCATCAACAAATTTCTTAAGTCATACGATTTTCCCATATTGAATCAGGAAGTATACACAATTGAAACAGCAATATAAAGTGATGAAATAGAAGGCACCATCAGAAGCTTACCAACCAAGAAAAGCCCAGGACCGGACAGATACACAGACGAATTCTACAAGACCTTTAAAGAAGAACTAATCCCAATACTCTTCAATTTATTTCAGGAAATTGAAAAACAGGGAGCACTTCCAAATTCATTCTATGAGGCCAATATCACCCTGATTCCAAAACCAGGCAAAGACACATCAAAGAAAGAAAACTTTAGACCAACATCTCTAATGAACATAGACACAAAAATTCTCAATAAAATTTTGGCAAATCAAATACAAAAACATATCAAAAAGATTGTGCCCCATGATCAAGTGCGATTCATCTCAGGAATGCAAGGTTGGTTCAGCATATGGAAATCAATAAATGTAATTCATCACACCAATAAACTCAAAGATAAGAATCATATGATCATCTCAATAGACACAGAAAAAGCATTTGACAAAATACAGCACCCCTTTATGTTCAAAACACTAGAAAAACTAGGGATAACAGGAGCATATCTCAACATCGTAAAGGCTATCTACGCTAAGCCCCAGGCCAACATCATTCTAAACTAAAGGCATTCCCTCTGAAAACTGGAACAAGACAGGGATACCCTCTTTCACCACTTCTATTTAACATAGTTCTTGAAACACTGACAGAGCAATTAGGGAGAAGAAAGAAATTAAAGGGATACACATAGGAAAAGAAAAACTTAAATTAGCATTATTTGCTGACAATATGATTCTATACCTAGAAGATCTAAAAAGCTCCACCAGAAAACTTCTAGAACTAATAAATGAATTCAGCAAAGTAGTAGGTTATAAAATCAACACCCATAAATCAAAGGCATTTCTGTATATGAGTGACAAATCCTCTGAGAGGGAAATGAGGAAAACTACCACATTTAAATAGCCTAAAAAAAATACTTGGGAATCAACTTAATTAAAGAAGTGAAAGGTCTATACAATGAAAACCACAGAACCCTAAAAGAGAAATCAAAGAAGACCTTAGAAGATGGAAAGATCTACCTTGCTCTTGGATAGGCAGAATTAATATTATCAAAATGACCAGACTTCCAAAAGCACTATACAGATTCAATGCAATCCCAATGGCATTCCTCATAGGAATAGAAAAATAAATCATGAAATTCATCTGGAAAAATAAGAGACCCAGAATCGATAAAGCAATCCTTAGCAGGAAGAGTGAAGCAGGTGGCAACACTATACCAGACCTTAAGCTATACTACAGAGCAATCAGCATGGTATTGGCACCAAAACAGACTGGTAGACCAATGGTACAGAATAGAGGACATAGAGACTAAACCACAAAATTACAATTATCTTATATTAGACAAAGGCACCAAAAACATGCACTGGAGAAAAAATAGTCTCTTCAACAAATGGTGCTTGGAAAACTGGAAATTCATATGCAACAAAATGAAATTAAACCCTTATCTCTCATCATGCACAAAACTCAACTCAAAGTGGATCAAGGACCTAGGAATTAAACCAGAGATTCTGCATCTAATAGAAAAAAAAGTAGGCCCTAATCTCCATCACGTGGGATTAGGCCCCAACTTCCTTAATAAGACTCCTATAGCGCAAGAATTAAAACCAAGAATCAATAAATGGATGGACTCAAACTAAAAAGTTTCTTCTCAGCAAAAGAAACAATCTGTGAGGTGAATAGAGAGCCTACATCTTGGGAGCAAATTTTTACCCCTCACACATCAGATAGAGCACTAATCTCTAGGGTATACAAAGAACTCAAAAAGCTAAACACCAAACAAAGCAAAACAAAACAAAACAAAACAAAAAAACCAACAAATAACCCAATCAATAAATGGGCCAAGGACATGAACAGACACTTCTCAGAATAGGATGTTCGATCAATCAACAAATATATGAAAAAATGTTCATCATCTCTAACAATTAGAGAAATGCAAATCAAAACTACTCTAAGATACCATCTCACTCCAGTCAGAATGGCAGCTATTTGAAGACAAACAGCAATAAGTGTTGGCGAGGATGTGGGGAAAAAGGTACACTCATACACTGCAAATTGGTGCAGTCAATATGGAAAGCAGTATGGAGATTCCTTGGAAACCTGGGAATGGAACCACCATTTGACCTAGCTATCCCTCTCTTCGGACTATACCCAAAGGACCTAAAAACAGCATACTACAAGGACACAGCCACATCAATGTTTATAGCAGCACAATTCACAATAGCTAAACTGTGGAGCCAACCTAGATGCCCTTCAGTAGATGAATGGATTTTAAAAATATGGCATATATACACAATGGAATATTACTCAACAATTAAAGAGAATAAAATCATGGCATTTGCAGGTAAATAGATGCAGTTGGAGAAGATAATACTAAGTAAAGTTAGCCAATCCCCCCAAAAGCAAATGGCGAATGTTTTCTCTGATATAAGGTGACTGACTCATAGTGGGGTAGGGAGAGGGAGCATAGGAGGAATAGACGAACTCTAGATAGGGCAGAGGGGTGGGAGGAGAAGGGAGGGGGCAGGGAGTTAGCAATGATAGTGAAATGTGATGAACATCATTATCCAAAATACATGTATGAAGACATGAATTGGTGTGAACATACTTTATATACAAACAGATATGAAAATTGTGTTCTATATGTGTAATAAGAATTGTGATGCATTCCTCTGTCATGTATTTAAAAAATAAAAGTAGTTTAAAAAAAATGGGCAAAGGACAGGAATAGGCATTTCTCCAAACAAGATATACAGTTAAACTCATGCAAAGATGCCCTGCATCACTAATTCTTAGGTACATGCAAGTCAAAACCACAATGAGATACTGCCTCATACCCATTAGGAAAGTTACAAAAAAAAAAAAAAAAGGATAGTAGTAGGCATTAATGAGAATGTGGAGGTAGTCATGGTGGCGCATGCCTATAATCCCAGCAGCTCAGGAGATTGAGGCAGGAGAATCCCAAGTTCAAAGTCAGCCTCAGCAACAGCGAGATGCTAAGCAACTCAGTGAGACCCTGTATCTAAATAAAATACAAAATAGGGCTGGGCATGTGGCTTAATGGTTAAGTACCCCCAAGTTCAGTTCTTCTGTTACCAAAAAAAAAAAAAAAAAAAAAAAGTGTGGAAGAATTGGAGTCTTTTATATCACTGGTGAGAATATAAATGGTGTAGCCACTGTGAAAAGTCCTATGACAGCCAGGTGTGGTGGCACACACCTGTAATCCCAGTAGCTCAGGAGGCTGAAACAGGAGAATCGTGAGTTCGAAGCCAGCCTCAGCAAATGTGAGGTGCTAAGCAACTCAGTGAGACCCTGTCTCTAAAATACAAAACAGGGCTGAGGATGTGGCTCAGTGGTTGAGTGCCCCTGAGTTCAATCCCTGTTACCAAAAAAAAAAAAAAAAAAATCCTATGACATTTCTTCAAAAAGTTAACAGGCCTAGCATGGGCAAAGCCCCAGGTTCAGTTCTCAAGACCGACCACACACACACACACACACACACACACACAGTTCGACATAAAATTATTATACGATCCAAAAATTCCTATCCTGGAGATATAGCCCAAAGAATTAAAAAGCAGAAACTCAAACGAGTATTTGTTCTCAAATACTCATAGCAGCATTATCCACAAAAATGTACTGATATATACCACATGGATAAACCTGAAAACATGCTAAGTGAAATAAGTCAGACAAAAGGACACATGTTGCGTGATTCCATTTATATGAAGAATATAATAGACTAGCAAATTCATAAGAATGAGAAATAAGAAACTGTCAGAGAATAGGGAAAGGGAAATGAGAAGTTGTTTAATGGGTTTAGACTTTTGTGTGTGTGTACGGGGACTGAACTCTGGGACACTCAACCACTGAGCCATATCCCCAGTTCCATTTTGTATTTTATTTAGAGACAGGGTCTCACTGAATTTCTTAGGGCCTCACTGTTGCTGAGGCTGACTTTGAACTCACAATCCTCCTGCCTCAACCTCCTAGGATTACAGGTGACCATGCCTGGTGGGTACAGACTTTAAGTTTAGGTTAATAAAAAAGTTCCGAAGATGGATGGTGGTATGATTACACTTACTGCCACCACATTATACACTCAGAAATGGTTAAAATTATAGATACTATGTTAACGTTTGTTTTACCATACACAAAGATATTTTAGGTACCAAGAAATGGGAAGAAAATATCGTTAATAGCTTCCTTCACAGTTATATCAGCAAAAACATCCCTTCTCAAAATGAAAATTGTCTTATTTTACTTGGCAAGTAAAATTACTTTACAGTTATATTGATTAAATTTGAAATATAAATTTTGATAATCTAATAAATGAATTTTTAGAAAAGCAAATAAATCTTATAATCAAGCAAGATATCACATATTAGTAAAATTATATATTATATAAAATTATAACATCAAAAATACTTTTTAATGTTTGTTTATATTATTCATGTATAACTATTACCCTAATTACATTTTTCAAAAAAGACACTTTTAAAAGAAAAATACTTATATTTATGGTATCTTTAAAGGTATCTTTTCCCTGATTTTTTAAAAGGAGTTTTGTAATTTTGTTTTGACTGGCCTGGGTCCCAGCCTTACTACTGACAGTCTGCCCAGTTTTGATCAAGTCATTTAACCTCTGATTTGGTTTTCTCACCTCTCAAATTGGAATGACATTTATTCTGAGATTCTATATATAGGAAGGAGGGGGGAGGGAAAGAAGGAGGGAGGGGAGAGAGGTTTGAAAAACTGTAAGTGCTTTAAAATATTAGGTGGCATTGTTATTTTTATTTTTTATTTGGATACTGGGGATGAAACCAGGGCCTCCAACATGCTAGATAAGTGCCCTACCAAGGTGCTACATTTCTTATTTAAAAAATTGAATTTACTTAATAAATTATTTTTTTTCAGATACAGGAGGCATTCAGAACCCCAAATAGACAAGATCAAAGAAGAACCTCTCCACGACATAATTAAATTAAAATGCCTAACATACAGAACAAGGATAGAATTTTAAAAGCCTCAAGAGAAAAACTTCAAGTCATATTTAGAGGCAAGCCTATAAGAATCACTTCTGATTTCTCAATGCAAATACTACAAGTCAGGAAAGCTTAGAACAATTTGTTCCAAGTCCTGAAAGAAAATAACTGTCAGCAAGACTGCTATATACAGCAAAGGTATCATTCAAAAATCAACGATGAAATAAAAACCTTCCAAGATAAGCAGAAACTAAAAGAATTTATGACTACTAAACTAGCACTATAGAACTTGCAAAAATACTACATACAGAATAAAAAAACCTCAGAGTTCACAAAAGAACAAATCTCATTTGAAGAGTAGCTAAGCAAATGAGAAACAGGACCAGATTAAACACAATAAATAAATCAAATGGCAGGAATTAACATCTCTATAATAACATCAAATGCATATGGTCTCAACTCTCCACTTAAAAGAGAGAGGTTGGGGCTGGGGTTGTGGCTCAGCTTGCCTTGTACATGTGAGGCACTGGGTTCAATCCTCAGCACCACATAAAAAATGAATAAATAAAGTAAAGGTATTGTGTCCATCTACAAACAAAAAAACTTAAAAAGAGAGATAAGCTGGCAGAATGAATAAAGCAAGACTTAACTATGTGTTTGCAAGAGACACACCTTATAGGCAAAGACATCCATGGGCTGAAAGTAAAAGGATATAAATTAATATACCATGCAAATGGAGCCCCCAAACAACCAGGAGTAGCTACTCTCATATCTGACAAAACCGATTTCACACCAAAATTAATCTGAAGAGACAAAGAAGACCACTTCATATTGGTAAAGGGAGCAATCCAAAAAAATGTAAATATTTGTGTTCCTAACATGGGTGCAACTAATTGCATATGAGAGACTACTCAAATGAAAGCCTCAGATAACCCCAGCACAATAATACTGGGTGATTTCAATACACATCTCTTATCATTATATAGGTCATCCAAACTCAGTAAAGACTCTTTAGACCTGAAAAATACTATAAATTAAATGAATCTAACAGAATCTACAGAATATTTCATCAAACAATAGCTGAATGCTTTCTTCTCAGCAGCTCATGGAACCTTCTCCAAAGCAGAGCATATTTTAGAACACAAATACAAAAAAAATGATATAATTCCTTACATCTTATCATGTTATAATAGAATTAGAAATCAACACAACAAAACCCTACAGAAATAGGTCTGTAGTGGTGGCTCGGCGGTAGAGTGCTCACCTAGCATGTGCGAGACCCTAAGTTCGATCCTCAGCACCACATAAATAAAGGTATTGTGTCTAACTACAACTAAAAAATATTTAAAAACCCAGAAACTATGCAACTCCTAGAATAAAATGTAGGGTCAACATTCCAGCTTTATATAAATACATGGAGTCTTGAATAATGAATGGGTGATAGAAGAAATCAAGGGAGAAAGTAAAAAAAATTCTTAGACTAGACGAGAATAATGACAGAAGATACCAGAACCTCTGGGACACTCTGAAGGCAGTTCTAAGAGGAAAGTTTATAGCTGTGAGTGCCTACAAAAAAAAATCCAAAAGATCCCAAATAAACAACCTAATGATGCATCTCAAGGCCCTTTAAAAAGAAGAACCAATTCCAAAACCAGTGGAAGGAAATATTTAAGACCAAAGCTTAAATCAATGAACTTGATAATTTTAAAAAAGTACAAAGGATCAATGAAACAGAGTTGGTTCTTTGAAAAGAAATGAAATTGATAAGCCCTCAGCTAAACCAAAAGAAAAAGAAACCTCAAATTAATAAAATTAGAGATGAAAAAGGAGAAATCACCATAGATCTCACTCAAATCCAGCAGATCATTAGAGACTATTTTGAAAACTTATACTCCTTTTAATTAGAAAACCTAGAAGAAATGAGTATTATATTCTAGACAAATATAATCTGCCAAATCTGAATCAAGATCACATAGAAAACCTACAGACTAATAACTTATAATGAGATACAAGCAGTAATAAAAAGCCTTCCAACAAAGAAAAGCTGAGGAACATATGGATTCTCAGCTGAATTCTACCAGAATAACTAATGCATCAGATTATTCCATCAAATAGAAAGGGATGGAACACTTCCAAAGTCATTCTATGAAGCCAATATCATGTTTATACCAAAACCATATAAGGACACATTAAGGAAAGAAAACTACAGACCGATATCCCTGATGAATGTAAATGTAAAAATACCTAAAACATTAGGAAATCATATTCAACAAAATATTGTATGCCATGAACAAGTTAGTTTTATGCCAGAAATGAAAGAATGGTTTAATATATGCAAATCAATAAATGTAATTTATCACATAAACAGAATCAAGGGTAAAAAAAAATCACTTAGTAATCAACAGATACAGAAAAGGCCTTCAATAACTCAGTGCCCATTCATGATAAAACAAAACAAAACACTGAAGAAATTAGGGATAGAAGGAACCTACCTCATCAACATAAGGGCTATATATATAAAAAAAAAACCCAAACCAACCACATAGTAAATTTAATAAAAGCATTTTCTTTAACTCTGGAACAAGACAGAGATGTCCACTCTCACCACTCCTATTTAATATAGTGCTAGAAACTCTAACCAGAGCAGTTAGGCAAGAGAAGTAAATAAACAGATAAAACTAGAAAAGGAAGAAGTCAAACTGTTTGTAGATGGTATGGTTCTATAGCTAGAAAATCCAAAAAATTCCACCAAAAGACTACTAGAATTAATAAATTTGGCAAAGTAGCAGATTACAAATTCAGCATACAAAAAAAAAATCAATAGCTTTCCTATATACCAACAATGAATCTGCTCAGAAAGAAATCAGGAAAACAATTCCATTCACAATAGACTCAAAAACAAAAAACAAACAAAGAAAAAAAACCAGAAAACCCCACAACCAAACCCAGGAATAAATCTAACCAAGGGGGTGAAAGACCTCTACAATTCAAATTATAGACCAATGAAGAAAGTGAACACCACCTCAGAAGAGGGAAAGACCTCCTATGTTCATGGATAGGCAAAATTAATATTGTTAAAATGGCCAGACTACCCTGACTTCTTCACAGAACTAGAAAAAACAGTCTTAAAATTCACTTGGAATAAAAGACCCAGGATAGCCACAGCAATTTTAAGCCAAAAAAGCAATGTGGAGGCATCATAATAATTGACTTCAAATTATACTACAGAGCTATAGCAACAAAAACTGCAGATACTGACATAAAACTGGACACAGTGGTACAGAATGGAAGATGCAGATACACCCATACATCTACAGTCATCTGATCCTTGACAAAGGTGCCAAAACATATATTGGAGAAAAGACAACCTTTAAAAAAAAAAAATGGTGCTAGGACAACTGGTTATCATTATGTAGAAGAATGAAATTAGACCCTTTTCTCTCACCCTGCACAAAAATCAACTCAAAATGGATCAAAGACCTTGGACTTAGACCAGAAACTATGCAACTCCTAGAATAAAATGTAGGGTCAACATTCCAGCTTCTAGGCACAGTGACATGTTTCTCAATAGGACCCCTAAGGCACAGGAAATGATGCCAAGAGTTAACAAATGGGGTTGCATCAAATTCAAAAGCTTTTGCATAAGCAACTCAGTGAGACCCTTTCTCTAAGATTCAAGAAAGGGCTGGGGATGTGGCTCAGTGGTTGAGTGCCCCTGAGATCATTAAAATATATATATTATTAATATTATATATTAAATTAAGTATAATTAATATTATATATTTTTAAAAAAGCTTTTGCACAGCAAAGGAAATAATTGGGCATGTGAAGAGAATCTACAGAATGGGAGAAAAATCTTTGCTAGCTTCTTCTGACAGAGGATTGATATTTAGAACATATAAACAGCTCAAACAACTCTACATTAAAAAAATCAAATAATCCAATTCATAAATCAGCAAACAGATGCTTCTAAGAAAATACAAATGGCCAAGAAAAACATGAAAAAAAAAATGTTCATCATCATGAGCAATTAGGGAAATGCAAAGCAAAACCATACTGAGATCTAATCTCACACCAGTCAGAATGGCAATCATCAAGAAGATGAATAATAAATGCTGGAGAGGATGTGGAGAAAAAGGAACACTTTTTCACTGTTGATAGGAATGTAAATTAGTACAACCACTATGAAAACCAGTATAGAGACTCCTCAAAGACTATGCATGGAGCCATCTTATGAACCAGCTGTATCACTCCTTGGCATTTATCCTGAAGAATTAAAACCATCACCTACAGTGATACATGCACACACATATTTGTAGCAGCACAATTCGAAATAGGCAAACTGTGGAACCAGTGTAGGTGGCCATCAACGCATGTAATGGATAAAGAAAATTGATACACCATGGAATTTTATTCAGCCATAAAAAAAGAATGTAATTATGTCATTTGCAGGGAAATGGATTGAACTAGAGACCATCATGTTAAGCAAAATAAACAAACTCAGAAGGCTAAGGGTTGTTATGTTTTCTCTCATAGGGGAAGCTAGAGAGGAAAAGAAAAAGGAAGGCGGGGATGGATCTCCTGGAAATTAAAAAAGAGGGGGAGGGGCAGAGATCAGTAGAGAAAAGGGACCAAGAAATGGGCTGCGGGGAGGGAGGGAAGAAGTGCTGGGGAGTGATATTATATTGTTACATTGTGTGCACAAATGGATGTGTAAATCAACACCACATTATTTTCTGTGGGGCTTTCCAGATATTGAGAAAGAAAATAAAAAGAAAGTAAAAAAAATTCACAGACTAGTGATCTTATAGATGGTTATTTCTTCACATGGCTAAATGCAAACTCTAAACTGAAAATGATGCCAAAACATTAGGATTCAGTTGGCAATCATAAAGCCTAGATTCTCCTAGTCTCGTTAATATACTCCTGGGCGTGTGTGTGTGTGTGTGTGTGTGTGTGTGCGCGTGCGCTGGGGATCAAACCCAGGGCCTCACATGTCAGGCCAAGTGCTCTGCCACTGACCCACATCCCCAGCCCACACTCCTGGACTGTAAAATAACTTAAGAAAAGGCACCCCTGGGAGACCCTCTAGAAGGACTCTTTGGTCACAAGTAGATGTCAGGATCTTACCACCTAATACTGCTGAATAGAAACAGAATGTGCTGCAAATAGTGACCACAATGCCCCAGCACGGGCATGGCTTCATCTAGGACCTTTGCCAAATTAGCAGATTTATGAATCTGAGATGCCAGGAGAGAAGCTAGGCCTCAAATCCCAAGTCCTATCGAACACCACCTAGGGCCACACACTCTTGACTGTTGGTAAAGGTGACCCTGTCAACCCACCTGGGCCCTTTACACACCCTCCTGAATCTCCCCAGAGACCAGGTGACTGGCTTAGAGGTGTGGCTAGGACCTTGGAATCCGCTCTTGGGTCAAGAGGCTGGCCCCGAGGTTCACAGAGGTTCACCAGGCCCGGGAACAGGCTCCCAAGGGCTGCTCCGGCTCCTGCAGGCATCTCCCCAGTCCCCAGCTGTGACATCCACTTTAAGTGTTCTCTCTCCCTGGCCATCCCTCAGACAGGCCCTCCCACTGCCTCACCTTTGCCCTCTAATTGCCCTGATCTCATCCCAGCCTCCCTAGCTGTGTTTAAAGTCCACCTCTGGGGAGCACACAGATTGAGAGTGCCCGATAATCCCGTTCCTGTCCTGCCTCACATCCGGCCGGTGGGCTGAGGGCCTGGACTTCCTGGGACACCGGCTGGGGCTGGAGAAGAGGACTCTACCTTTCTACCTAAGGATGAAGCCAGCCTTCAGCTTCTTGGTTTTATGGCTCAGCCTGGGAGGGGGCCTGGCTCAGGGCGACCCCAGCCCCAAGGCAGAGGAGTCCTACTCTGACTGGGGCCTCCGGCACCTCCGGGGCAGCTTCGAATCCGTCAACAGCTACTTCGATTCCTTTCTGGAGCTGCTGGGAGGGAAGAACGGAGTCTGTCAGTACAGGTGCCGCTACGGTGAGTGGGCGGTTTCTCTTCTTGTAAAAGCGGTCACGGGGACCCATCAGCAGCCCCAACGGGCCGCAGTCGGTCACCCACTCTGCACCTCTTCGGTGGTGTTTGCAGACTGAGCAAATAAAAATAGTGGGCAGCCAGTGAAATCGGAGATTCAATAAACAACTAATGTGTCAAGTAGGTCCAATGAAATATTTGAGATCTACTTCTCGGGAGAAATTATCTGTGGTTTACCTGGAACTCAGATTTCCCTGACCTTCCTGTATATTTTATCGGGGAAACCTTCCCAGGGGCGGTCTTGCTCTGCTTGTTGGGGGGGGCAGTGGGAAGAGCGAGCTAAGGGCCTCTGAGGAGTTCTCAGAGATGAAAACTCAAACCGCAGCTTGGGAGGGAATTCTGCCAGGAAGTGATACCTATCCTGTGGCTCTAAAAGCTTGGAAAAGATTCTGCCTTACCCTGCTGCAGCTCACACCTTCCTCTGGGCATCAATTTGCCAACTCTCCCAAAGTAGAGGTCCCTACCCTGCTGCCCCAGTCAGCCACGGTAGCAGGGGTTGGGGAGGCCTACTGCCCACCTGGGGGCTGTTCCTCAAACCAAGCACCAGAAGAATCGTGGGTCAGTGGGAGCTGCTACCCCTTTCTTGCCTCAGTTGCAAACAGGTTGAATGAAAGCCAGGGTACACATCAAGCTCCCCAAGAGGAGCCCCTGGGGCCAGTCCTCCTTTGATTCTGCTCAGAAGTCAATCAGTGCCAGGGAAACAGAATGTAGAGCCCTGGGCCTCACACAGGTGAGGTGGTGTGATTTCATTAGTGGAGGAAAAATGTTTTTTAATGTGGTGCTGGTGATTGAACCCAGGCCTTGCGCTTGCTAAGTACAGCTCTACCACTGAGCTGTACTCTCAGCCTGAGAATGCTTTTGGAGTTTACAGTCTCATTAGTTTGATGGTGTCATTTATCCAGTGTTTCCTCATGGGATTCGAGTTGACAATGGCAAGCCAATAATTTAGCCCAGCAACAAAACAGGCTTGAGAAATATTCTCTCCAAACACTCAACAGATAAAACCCGGCTTTCCAGAAACAAAACAGCTATGTACTTGGATTCACCACTAGCAGGAGAGAAGGTTTCCTTACACACTTAAAGGTGACTGAGAGAGAATGGCTAACCATTGCTTCAGAACCCAAAGTTTTGTAGTAAAGAAGTTTTAACCATATAGGGACACAAGGGTTAAAAAGGACACTGCATTTCAGTGAAAATTTCACAGGCTAGCAGCCTGGTCTGAACATGGACCCACCTGGACCCTGAGCCACAGACTCATCCAAGGTGGGCTGAAAATGCAGAAGCCGGGTGTCTGGATTACACCCGCCCAGTTTGTACTGACGAGGCAGGAAAGGGTTAATTCACCCCAGGCATTTGAGTCAACACAGGTGTTTTCACTAATATCTGTGGCTTAGCAAATAGATAAAAGCTTTTTTTTTTTTTTTTTTTTTTTCCTTTAGGATATCTAGAACCAAACCCTCTTCTTTCTAACAAAATGGTATCAAAAGATTTTATCAAACTTTGGTGGCAGCCTCTAGCCTGCCCCGGCCCAGGTCACCAGCAACTGGTGGGGGATGGGAACAGTCAACAGAGAGATAACAGAAGGCAAATAACTGCGCTCACTCTGTGCAAAACAGAACCCGCTCAAGGAGAGGCCCGAAAGCCACTTAGGAAAACAGGGGTTTAAGTCTTGTTACCTTTGGAACCCCGGGAAGCTGAGACCCGGGAGACTGTGCCCAAACAGGACAGAACATCTTCTCAAGTTGATTGTGAGTCAAGCAACAGGTAACACCCAATCACGGTGTCCCAGCTCCTTTTTAGATTGCTTTGTGACATACCTCGTGCACAAGGCTTCTCTCTGCGAAGCGTGGCTCCCACGTTTGTGGCTGTCTGGACACGGCCCACACCCCCTGCCCCGAGGCTCATTTAAACAGTTGGCCCCACCCCCTAACGTTCCTGATTGGTGGGTGTGGCCAGATAGTTGGCGTTTCTGAGGGTTTGCACCTTAAGTGGTCCTGATGCTGCAGGTCCTGGGTCCACACGGAAAAAAAAAAAAAAAAACAGCTTTAATAACCGAGTTCACCAGAAGGAACATTTTAGCAATAATGTACCAGAAAAAGACACGTTACTTTTGATAGGTGCTTATCACTGTGTGAAGCAGTGGTTCTCTACCAGGCTACACATTAGAATCAGCTGGGGAGATTTTTTTAAACGACCTGACACCAAACCAATTAAATCAGAACTTCTGTGGGTTG
The DNA here is from genome assembly GCF_048772815.1 of Callospermophilus lateralis. Taxonomy (NCBI): domain Eukaryota; kingdom Metazoa; phylum Chordata; class Mammalia; order Rodentia; family Sciuridae; genus Callospermophilus; species Callospermophilus lateralis. Next base: position 44,806,430 of record NC_135319.1, on the reverse strand, counting down.
GACTCAGACATCAGCATTTTAACAGGAGATTCGTTTTCAAAGTGACTAAAGGACAAGGTAAAAGAGCACACTATTCCAAGATGTCACTCTCAGACAATTTCAGCAGCTAGGTTAAACTATTTAAGCAGGTCAAGGTGGGTTTGTATTCTGGCAGCCCATTATAGCTTGTTCACATAGCTTTCCACACTTCATGTAGTTAAAGCAATTCATTTCCATGTCAACACACAAAAATTGTACTTAAAGGACTGGGCTGTAAATATGATGAGAGGGCTGGGGTTGTGACTCAGAGGTAGAGCACTCGCCTTGCACGTGCGAGACCCTAGGTTCAATTCTCAGCACCACATAAGAATAAATAAGTGAAATAAGGTATTGTGTCCAACTACAACTAAAAAATAAATTTGAAAAAGATATGATGAGATTCAGTAGCATACATGGCACAGATGGTATTAAGGGGATCTATTACCAGTAGACAAGATCTCCTTGAGAATCATTTTTGAAAACATATATTTCTTTTCTTACACCAGAGATATTCTGATCCAGTAGGTCTGTTGTAGGACCTTGGAGCCCCATTTTTTTTGGGGGGGGTTGTGTTTGGGGTAGAACCCAGCACCTCACACATGCTAGGCATGTGGTCTACCACTGAGCTGCACTTTTAACAGTGAACTTGAATCAAACTTTGAGAAATCCTACTAATAAATAATTCATGAGTTTGAATTTGGGGGGGAAATCCTATTGCTGGTTACTTTGGGCAATTTTCCTAACTCTTTTAATCTCAGTTTCCTCATATGTATTAAAAGAATGTTAATAATATTACCTATCTCACAAGGTTATTGTGAGAATTAAAGATAGTATATAAGGAATTATTGGTATGTATGGTAGGTATCCAAAACATTTTATAAATATCATCAGAAAGACTGAAGCGAACAGGTTCACTGCCTTCAGATTCTTCTCCAAGTCCCAGTGGCTGAACAGAATCCCCTCAGCTTCTGAGAGGAGTGCCTTGAAGCAATGACAATTTAAATGTTCTCTGCCCTACAGAGGTCTCTGGAGAAGGGTGGTTGGAGCAGAGTTTCTGTGCCTTGTACATACTGTTCACACTGTCACACTTTAATAAAAGGACCTTGAGATGAATTTTTCTTAGATTTAGTTCTAAGGGGGAAAAAAATCTTTAAAGTATCTTTAAACATCAATCTTTAAAAATTTTTTTTTTGGTTGACAAATAGTGTCTACTTATGAAATATAATATGATGTTTTGATATATGAGTATTTTGTGGAAAGACTCAGTCAAGCTGATTAACATACTCATCCCCTCACCAACTTATTTTTTATGGTGAGAATATTAACAACCTGTTCTTTTCACAAGTTTGAGATCTACAGTACATCGTCATTAGCTGTGGTCATCATGATGGACCATAGATCACTAAACCATCCCTTCTGCATAAATGGAACTTTGTACCCTTTTATCAACATCTCCTTTGTCTCCATTCCTCCCTCCACCCCACCCCTGCAACCTCTGGTCACCTCCTTTCTACTCTGTTTCTATGAGATCAATTTTTATTTTTAGGTCACATACAAGGAAGATCATATACTGTTTGTCTTTCTAGCTTATTCCACTCAGTATAATGTCCTCCAGCTTCACACATGTTGTGAATAATGACAGGATTTCCTTTTATAAAGCTGAGGAGTATTTTATTATGCATATGCACCAATTTATTTTTTATCCAGTCATCTGTTGATGGATACTTTGTTAGCTTTCATGTCTTGGCTATTGTGAATAAAGCTGTAAGGAACATGGTAATTTTAATTCCTTTGGATATATACCAGTTGTAGGATTTCTGGATTATATGGTAGTTCAACTTGGATTCCTTTTACTATTTTGGATATTAGCTCCTTATCAGATGTAAGGCTTGCAAATATTTTCTCCCAATCTTCAGACTGTCTCTCCGTTCTGTTAATTGTTCCCTTTGCTGTCCAGAAGTTTTTTAGTTTGTTGCAAGTCAGCCTTTTTGTTTTGATTTTTAGAGACAGTTTTATCTGCTGAAATCTTAAATTTTTATGAAGTGTGACTTTGTATATTTTAAAAGAAATGAATTCACAGCCTTCAACAGATTCTCCAGGGGATTCAAAGCCTTGGAAGAACATATATTGCCCCTGTGCTAAGGTGACCAACCTCCCAGTTGGCTGAGGTTAGAGGGGGTTGGAAGCTCCTGGGCTGGGGGCCTTTCAGTACTAAACAGGGACAGCCCCAGGCAAAACAGGCCAAGTGGGTCACCCCACCTCATGCAGTGGCTTAGTCCATTTTAGTGATGGAAACAGAGTCCATTGTACCTGCTTTGATCTGTCAGTGTGTCAGGCTGAGTTCAAGTGCTTCTGGAGGCAGGAAGCACTTACCCTTGACTTGGGACAGAAAGCCCCTACAAGTTTTTACTGTTCATTTCAGCAATGAAACTGGATGGAGCCAGGCTGGCCCAGGAGGCGGTATGCGTGGCTGGGCAGAGAGCCTGGGTTTCATGGCTAACCCTGCTCCCCACACTCCCTTCTATTTGTCTTTCAAGTCTTTATGGTGTTTTGCTTTATTCAGAAGGTTTTAAATTTTATGAGATCAAATCAAGTCTCTTTCTTTATGGCCTCTGAGTTCTAGGTCTTGATTACAAAACCACCCTCACTTCAAGATTATAATAGCAGTCTGCATTTTGTTTTTTTCCAGTCAAAGCAGCCATAGCTAATACATAAGAAATGAATGTGGCTGTGTTCCAATAAAATTCCTTTATGGGCACTAACATTTGAATTTCATATAACTTTCATGTGTCATAAAATATTATCCTTGTCTTGACTTTACCCCCCAACTATTGAAAAATATAAAAACCACTTTGAGTTGGCAAGTTACATGAAACAGGCAGTGGCCTGGGCTTAGCCATCACTTGCCAACCCCAAAAGTAGCATTGCAAGTTGCCAGCCCGCTGCTCCTGTAAACAGTCTGAGCCAGAAAATAAAAGCAGGTTGTGGATATAGCACATTATTGATGCTTAGACTTAAAGCATCAAGCTGTAAACTACTCAAACTATAATTTGAGGATCTGGTATATTATTTCTGCCTAGACTCAAACCATCCTCTTTTGTTTTTACACTAACAAGCTTCTCTCTTAAATAGAATTCCTATAGTTAACATTAAATATTAACAGAAAATATTAAACATAATAAAAATAATCTTTACCACCTGTAGGCCAGATAGGAATTTCATTCCATTATCTTTTTTTTTTTTGTGGGGGGGTGGTAGTTACTGGGGTTTAAAGTCAGGGCACTTGACCACTGAGGCACATCCCCAGCTCTATTTTGTATTTTATTTAGAGACAGGGTCTCACTGGGGTACTTAGTGCCTCGCTTTTGCTGAGGTTGCTGAGGCTGGCTTTGAACTCACGATCCTCCTGCCTTAGCCTCCTGAGCTGCGGGGATTGCAGGCGTGCGCCACCACACCTGGCTATTCCATTATCTTTCAGATTGTGATATTAGAGTTTTATCTGTGTGTTCTCAGGTGCAGAAAGACCAAGGGTAACCCAGGAAGCTGCAGGAATCTGCTGCCAATACCCTTTACTAGCAAAGCTATTAAAAAGACGTCACATTATCAAATTTAGATATTTGTCTGTCTAAATTTTTCTTCCTGCCTGGTGTGGCAGATCCTTCTGTAGTCCCAGCTACCTGGGAGGCTGAGGCAGGAGGATCACTTAAGCCCAGGAGTTAGAGGCCAGCCTGAAAAACAATAGTGAAACCCTGTCTTAAAAACAAAACAAAACAAACAACAACAACAACAAAAAAAAACTTAAAAATTTTCTTCCTGGTATCTATAAACACAGTATATGTAGACTATTTGTAAAAGAATAATCTGAAGAAAAATTTAAAAAATTAAAATTACTGTAGTCTCACTTCTAAGAAATAATCACATTTAATTGTGTGGCATGGTGTGGTTGTTTTCATGTGTGTAATTTGATTATAAATATTGTTTAATATACTCTACCTATTCCCCCAATCCCTGTGCCCCCTGCCCCACATGGCAGGCTAATAGCATTATCAATGGCAAATGACATTTCTCAAGAATTTTAATAGTACTACTGGGATGGCTGGTGGGCTGGCAGACTCCAGTATTAAGTTCATTACCAATAACAAGAAACACTGGGTTGAAAAGAAACATCAAAAACAGTATACGCTCAAACTAGAATGAAGTAAAGGGAAATATTCAAGTCCCCAAAACAAAGAGAATTAAAGCTGAGCTGTTGAACAGGAGACGTAGCTACTGTCCCCCTCAGGTTTTTTTTTTTAGTGGGGAACACAGGAGACACCACAGGACTTCATTGCTCAACTGTAACCTTCACCTGTGAGATGGGGAAGCGGAACCCAACAGCCCGCAGGGAGTCATAGCCCAGTCTGTTTAAAAGGGATTACAGAGCTGGGCGTGGTGGCGCAGTCCTGTAATCCCAGTGGCTAGGGAGGCTGAGGCAGGAGGATAGCGAGTTCAAAGCCAGCCTCAGCAAAGGCGAGGCGCTAAGCAACTCAATGAGATCCTGTTTCTAAATAAAGAAAATATATATATATAGGGCTGTGGATGTGGCTCAGTGGTTGAGTGCTCCTGAGTTCAATCGCCAGTACCCCCCAACCCCCCCCCAAAAAAGGGATTTCAAAAGCTCCACCCAGTGTTCCAAGGAAGCCTCCCATCTACCCGGGGCTGCAGGTGGAATAAGGAATACCAACAAAATGTCACCACCCCAGGCATGTCTGTGCACATGTGAGGAGTCTGAATTCATACAGAATGTACAAGTGTCCTGGTGTGACCATGCCCAGCCAAGCAGTTAATATAAATACTGATTCCCATCTACCTTGGCCCTCTCGGGGCCACAGAAGCATTGAGGAATACTCTCTAGTTGACCCAGGACACAGCGATTCGCCCAGAAAACCAAGCCTACTGAAAATGAGCTCCTATTAAAAAAGTTATGCCCATGTGAGAGAATCTATAGACACTAAAAATATGAGACTTGGCATCCCAGGAATTGAAGATAATATTATAATAAGAACATTTGAAGTTATTAAAGAAATAAGAGAAATAGAAATTATGATTTTAATTGGATTCAATGAAAATGAACACACAAATTTAAAAGAATCAAATAGTACTCTTAAGAAATGAAAGTTACAGTTTTAAAAAGAAAAATCTCAGTGGATGAATTAAATAGCAGGATTAGCCAATTTAAAGAAAATTAGTCAAACGGAAAATGCATTTCATGAAGATTGCCAGTACACAGAGAAGAAATGAAAGTGCACATACGAAAAAGATGAAGACTATGAAAAAGAGATTAAGACTAAGATGAAAAAGATTGAACATTCTGAATAAGAGGCCCTAGAGGTCTATACCCAAAGGACTTAAAATCAGCACACTATAGTGACACAGCCACACCAATGTTTATAGCAGCTCAATTCACATTAGCTAGACTATGGAACCAACCTAGGTGTCCCTCAATAGATGAATGGATAAAGAAAATGTAGTATATATACTCAATGGAATATTACTCAGCTTTAAAGACAAGTGAAATTATGGTATTTGCCAGTAAATGGTTGGAGTTGGAGAACATCATGCTAAGCGAAATAAGCCAATCCCACAAAAACCAAAGGCCGAATGTTTTCTCTAATATGTGGATGCCAATTCACAATATTGAATTGTGGTCCTCTTGTTGTATTCTCATGTAGTAAAGAGAGGTGGGGGAGGTGGGGGAGGTGGAGGCGTGAGGGCGACTAGGGAAGAATATCATTACCTTAGATTAGGTAGAAGGAAGTGATGGGAGGGGAGTGGAGGGGATGTGGGGACAGGAAAGATAGTAGAATGAAACAGCCATTATTACTATCTGTATATATGTGACTGCATGACCAATATGATTCTGCAACATGTTCCCTCAGAAAAATGAGGAATTATATTCCATATGTGTATGATATCTCAAATTGCATAAATGCATTCTACTGACATATGTAACTAATTAAAACAAATTTTTTTTTTTTTCTTAAAGAGAGGCCCAAGAGGAAAAACTAAATACAAAGAGGAAAAGAAAATATTTATGCTGTGGTACAAATTTTCCAGAATTCAAAGACACTCAGGTCTTCAGATTGTTCCAAGCAGGATAAGGAGAAATACTCCACATCTAGGTTCACTATAGTGAAATTATGAGGCTGTAGGAAACTTGCAACCAGTGGGCTGGGGTTGTGGCTCAGTGGTAGAGCACTTGCCTAGCATGTGTGAGGTACTAGGTTCAATTCTCAGCACCACATAAAAACAAATAAATAAAACAAAGGTTCATCAACAACTGAAAAAAAAAAAAGAGAGAGAGAGAGAGAAAGAAAACTTGCAATCATTGTGCACTGTTGGTAAGAATAAAAAATGATATTGTTTTTATGGAAAACAGTCTATTGTTTCCTCAAAAAGTTAAACAGAGACTTTACAAGCCAGGAATTCTGCTCCATAGATATGTAACCCAAAGAATTGAAAACTGATATTTTTTAATATTCATTTTTTAGTTGTAGGTGGACACAATACCTTTATTTTATTTTTATGTGGTGCTGAGGATCGAACCCAGTGCCTCACGCATGCTAGGTGAGTGCTCTACCACTGAGCCACTACCCAGCCAGAAAACTAATATTTAAACAAAGCTTTTACACAGTTTTTCATAGCAGCACTGTTCATAATGGCCAATAGGTAGAAACAATCCAAATGTCCATTAATGAATTAATAAACTGTGGTAAATGTCATAAAGTGGAATATTAGTCAACCATACTAATACATACTACAATATAGTTGAACTTTGAAAACATTATGCTAAGTGAAAGAAGGCAGGCACAGAATATACATGTTCCATTTCATCTATTTGAAATATCAAGATAGATAAATCTGCCGCGCACATGCCTATCATCTCAGTGGCTCGGGAGGTTGAGGCAGGAGTATCAGAAATTCCAAGTCAGCCTCAGTAACTGAGCAAGGCCCTTAGCAACTCAGCAAGACCTTGTTCCTAAAATATACTTTTTTAAAAAAGGGGTTTGGGGAATGTGACTCAGTGGTAACCCCACCCCGACCTTCTCCTTCAATCCCTGGTACCAAAAAAAAAAAAAAAAAAAATCCACAGAGACAGAAAGCAGATTAGTGGTTTCCAGGGGTTGGTGGAGTCTGCTGGCACCTGATCTTGAAATTCCCAGCCTCCAGATTTTTTTTTTTAAGCATATAAAACAGGGTTTATTTTAAAAAGGGGTAACAAAGACTTCTCCAGGGAGAAGTCCCAGGCTTCCTTTGTTCTCCTGCTCTCTTCCCCTCTCTCTCTCCTTCCTGCCTACAAGACTAGGCTCAGGCAATGCTTGATGGCTCAGTGGGGTGGCCAGAAAGTGGGACAAGTGGGCTGAAGGGGGAAGGACAGGATGGAGCAGCCCAGGACACATTAATTAACAACCTTGTAGCTCCCTGTAGGGAGAGGCAATTCCTAGGAGCCGGGGCAGGCTTTTTTTTTTTTTTCCCCCAAAAATATTTATTCTTAAGTTTTAGGTGGACACAATATCTTTATTTTACATTTATGTGGTGCTGAGGATTGAACCCGGTGCCGTGCATGCCAGGTGAGCGCTCTACCACTGAGCCACAACCCCATTCCCAAGGCAGGTTCTTATAAAGGGTGGAGGAAGGGTTCTTTCAATCCCTCAGGGGACAGTCTCCAACTTCCCAGACTCCCTCAAAATTGGCCTCCTTGATCCAACCCCAGCCTCCAGAATTTTGAGGAATAAATTTCTGTTGTTTAGGCCATCCAGTCTAAACTTTTATTTATTATGGTATTTTTATTATAGCACCCCAAATTGACTGAGAAAGGGAATGACTGCTTCATGGCTACAAGGTCTCCTTTGGGAGTGATGGAAATGTTTGGGATTACAGGCAATGGTTCTACAACACTGTGAATGTATTGAATTGTATACTTTAAAATGTATTTTTGCCGGGTGCTGTGGTGCACGCCTGTAATCCCAGTGGCTCAGGAGGCTGAGACAGGAGGATCGTGAGTTCAAAGCCAGCCTCAGCAATCGAAAGGTGCTAAACAGCTCAGTGAGACTCTGTCTCTAAATAAAACACAAAATTGGGATGGGGATGTGGCTCAGTGGTTTAGTGCCCCTGAGTTCAATCCCTGGTACCCCCCCCCCAAAAAAAATTTTATGTTACATGATTTCATCTCAATAATAAATAGATTTCATCAAGAAAGTAGAAAACAAAAAAAGATACCACACAGAATGGGAGAAAATATTTGCAAATCATATATCTGAAAAGCTCTTGTTCACAATGTATATAAAGAATTCTGATAACTCAATAGTTAAAAGAAAAATAACACAATTATAGGTTGGATAGAAGATTTGAATAAACATTTTTCCAAAGAAGATATGCTAATGGCCAATAAGAATATGAAAAGATGCTCAATATAATTAATCATTGGGGAGAAGCAAATAATAATTACCATGAAACACCACTTCATACCCACTAGGGTGGCCATTATCAAAAAGATAGGTAATAACAAGTGTTAGAATGTAGAGAAACTGAAACCCACACACATGGCTTCTGGGAATGTAAAAATGTAGCCACTGTGGAAAACAGTCTGTTAGTAACTCAGAATGTTAAACAGTGACCTTATGATCCAGCAGTCTCACACCTATGGAGAAAAGAAGTTGATGTCCACACTAAAACCTGTATCTAAATATTTGTAGCAGTATTATTCATAATAACCCAAAGTGAAAACAACCTGAATGTCCATTAACTGAAGAATGAATAAACAATGTGGTCTATCTATATAATGGAATAATTTTTGGCAATAAAAAGAAATGAGGTACTGAAACTGTCATGTGGATGAACCCTGAAAACATTATGCTAAGGGAAAGAATCTAGAAACAAAAGGCCATATTCTGTATGATGTAGTTTATGTGAGATGACCAGATCATTTATTGAGGGAGAAAGTTTATTACAGCAGGGAGAGATGAAAAAGGATTGCTAATGAATACTGGGTTTCTTTTCTTCTTTTTTAAAATATATTTTTATATGGTGCTGAGGATCGAACCCAGTGCCTCACATGTGCGAGGCAGGCACTCTACCACTGAGCTACAGCCCCAGCCCCTGTGTTTCTCTTTTGAGATGATAAAAATGTTCTAATAGATCGTGGTGATGCTTGCACACTCTGAATGTTCTAAAACCATTGAATTATACACATTAAATGAGTAAATGCATGATATGTGAATTATATTTCAATAAAGCAATCATAGAAAAAAATGTAATGAAAAAGTCCAAATCATAATGACCATAGTAATAGTCATATATTATTGAGTAACAATTTACCCCACAACCTAGCAGCTTAAAATAGCAAATATGATATCACAATTTCTGAGGGTCAAGCATTCTGGGGGCTTTGCTGGGTAGCTGTGGCTCCGAGTTTCTCCTAAGGTAGTAGTTATGATGCCAGAGAGCCTGCCATCTCTCAAGATTTGACTGGGGCTGTAGGATCTCCTTGGAAATTCATATGGCTATTGGGCAGGATGCTTGCGTTCTCTGCCAAATGGCCTTTCCACATGGCTGTCCACGACTTGTCCCTCAGAGTGGATGATGATGGGGGGCAGGGGGAGAGCGAGCCTAAGAAAGAGGCCACAGTTTTTTGTAATCTTATCTTAGAAGCAACATACCTCCAACTCTGCCACATTCTCTTAGTCACACAAATCAATCCTGTGACAATACACAGGGTATGACCCCCAAAACATGGGGCTCATTGGGGACAACTTGGACCACAATCTTGGACATCTTGGACCACATGTTGTACCATGGCATCAAATACCCAAGCATACTGTAGCAGGAACTGCTTATTGTCCCCTAATATCCATTCTTCCCTTTTCTGTAGTAATAAGATCCTCCTCTCAGTGTTCTGCTAGGTTCCTGGCTGTTTACATTGAATGAAGACTTCATTTCTTAGCCCACCTTTCCAACTAGGAGTTGCCATTTGATTAAGGTCTAGCCAAAGGGAAGTAGGAGGAAGTGACGTGTGTAATGTTCAAAAATGTGTTTGTTAAAGACCCTTCTAACTCCTTCTACCCTGTTGCTGGTCATATGGACATGGAGCGGGCAGTGAGGTGCCATCTTGGACAGGAGAGCCAGGACAACACACACTAAGACTGGTAGACCAGAAATCTAGAAGCAGCCTGAATTTCAGAAAAGTACAGATTTCCCATACTAGCCTGATTAGCCTTACTCCTGGATGACATATTTTTTTAATATTTATTTTTTAGTTGTAGTCAGACACAATACCTTAACTTTATTTATTGATTCTTATGTGGTGCTGAGGATTGAACCCAGGGCCTCGCACGTGTTAGGCAAGTGATCTATCACTGAGCTCCAGCCCCAGCCCGTGGATGAGATGTTCTATCTTATGTGAGGCTCTAAATAATACAGGTATATAAGAGATAAAATAGATATATGGAGAAATTCATAATACTCTATTGAAGGACTAAAGGAAGAATTAAGTAAATAGAGGGCAGTACTATGCTCATGTTTAGAAGACTGAATATCCTGAAAAGTCCATTGTCTCCAAATTAATCTATAAGTTCAATGGATTTTTAATCAAAATCTTGACAATATTTCTTATATAATTATTAAGTTGACTCTTAAACTTCATATGCAAGAGTGAAGGTCCAAGAATAATCCTGACAATTTTGAGGACTATTAAGGAGGGAACAATTTAAAAGCACAGACTTATTATTTAAAAATTAAAATAGGAAGATTGGTGCAAAGGGGCTTCAACTGTACCCAAACCTGCACCCATGCTGTAATTTAAATAAGTTTGGCAAATGTGAATGTGTATTATGTTTATAATGCTGAGCAAATAAGTGTTTATTTCTCTGATTTTTTATTCAGTTTTGAAACATTTCATAAATATGTTTATGAATAATTTAAAATAAAATACCTGGTGGAAGAATATTAAAGAAAACCAACCTACCTGTCATGTGCCTCACTCTGAGAATTCATTCTTATGGTGTTTGCTCAGTCTTGGGCTTAGTCTTGCGTCTCCTAAAAAGAGTCAGAGACATGACCAGGTGCAGTGGCCTGTAATCCCAGCTGCTCAGGAGGCTGAGACAGGAGGATCTCAAGTTCAAAGCCAGCCTCAGCAACTGAGCAAGACCCAAAGCAACTCAGTGAGACCCTTTCTCTAATAAAATATAAAATAGGGCGGGGATGTGGCTCAGTGGTTGAGTGCCCCAGAGCTCAATCCCTGGTAACTCCCTACCCCCCTAAAGAGGCAGAGATGTAGCGAATACAACCTTTGGAGACAAACAGGAAATCTGAATTTATACCTATTTCTTGTACTTACTATATGATCTTAGATAAGTATGCAACTTTTTAATCTTCATTTTCCTTATGGGATAATGGGTTAAAATGCTCATTGCAGATGATTGTCCTGAGGTCACCTCAGGTCAAAGTTATTTTTACCTGTTATGATCACCACTGACACATGTGACAAAGCTTCTCTCTGCACATTTACAAGATCACAGAACAACTCAAAAGCCATGTAGGAGAAGCCAAGAAAGTCAGAACTTTAAGACTTCTGGGGGCTGGGGTTGTGGCTCAGCGGTAGAGCGTTTGCTGAGCATGTGCGAGGTACGGGGTTCTATCCTCAGTACCACATAAAAATAAATTAAAAAATGAAGGCATTGTGTCCAACTACAACTAAAAAAAAAAATAAAAATAAAAAAAAAGACTGTTTCTGCTTTGTTCAATGATTCAAATGCCTAAAATATTGTACTGGGTGTTTTCTTTGCTTTTTGATTAATAACATTTGGTCTATTTTTATGGAATCTTACTAAACGTCCTTCAACTCAGTCTTTTTTTTTGGTACTGACGATTGAACTTAACCACTGAGCCACATACCCAGCCCATTTTTATATTTTACTTAGAGACAGGGTCTCACTGAGTTGCTCAGGGCCTCTCTAAGCTGCTGTGGCTGGCTTTGAACTCACGAACCTCCTGCCCCAGCTCCCGAGCCTCTGGGATTACAGGCACGTGCCACTGCTCCTGGCCTCAAGTCAGTCTTTTTGTTTTCAATACTTATTTTTTAGTTGTAGTTGGACACAATACCTTTATTTTACTTATTTTTTATATGGTGCTGAGAGAATTGAACCCAGGGCCTCACACATGCTAGGTGAGTGCTCTACCACTGAGCTACAACTCCAGCCCATCAAGTCAGTCTTAAATGCTTTTGCAATACTGTTAAAATTCCGATTCCGTGAGCATGTATGTGACCAGTTGGTGTTCCACTCATAAAGGCCTGTGGTTGTACAGCAGCCAGAGGAATTTAAAACCATGAAGTTAGCTTGCTTTTGCCATAAGCCTTTCAACGTCATTTTAGAACTAAAAATTGTTATTAAATAAGTGCTCATAAAATTCCTTGGGATTAGCAGAGAATTTTTCTGAAGGTTATTCTTTTATGACATCATCCTTGTCACCACCTATTTAATATGAATATCTGGTAAGGAATGATGACTTTTAAAGGAAAAACAGAATATGCTTTTAGAAAACCTTTACCTATAGAATGTTCCCAAATGTTTGATTTCTAAATATTTCTTCCTGCTTCTTTCCTCTCTTGCCCCTGCTAGGAAAGGCACCAATGCCCAGACCTGGCTACAAACCCCAGGAGCCCAACGGCTGCAGCTCCTATTTCCTGGGTCTCAAGGTACCAGAAAGTGTATGTACTGACCACATTACATCTTGGTGGATTGGGTTTAACTAAGAGTAATTCAAGAGTTATCGCTCATGGAAGTGACCATTTATGAAGTCTCACTGAGCAACATAATTAGGTATTTTTAATTAGATCTGGGGGAAGGGAGAAAATTCTCAAAGAAGATATCTGATTTCCTTATCTCAGAGGTAACTGTCCCTCAGGTAAGCCTCTGATAGTGGATTAGTACTTTGAAATCACCACTGCAAACATCATCCCACACTTGGGGTATCAAAACATCATTTAAAATAGATCTGACAAGTTTGACTTATTTAAATTAAATTAATGAGCCATTTCAGCGATGTGCTGGTACTGCTACTGAGAGCTGGTTATTTTAATTACATCAGTCTGACTTTTGCAAGCCACTAATTTCACATTGATAGTGTCAACTCAGCTATGTTTGGAGTATTGACATCAAAGAAATGTGCAGTCGTACCCCCAGCTGCTTGCTAAATGTTTATTAGCACACCACTGATACTTTCACAAACTGTTAACCGCTGGCCCCCCTCCACGTTTCCTTTAAGACTTCTTAGGAGCACTTCTACCTTCTTCACTATAGAAAAGGAAGTTCATGTAAAATGTAGCTAGAGGGATTTCCTAATAAACTGAGTTTGCATTGTGTCTTATTAAGGCCACACTTTATTTTACTACTGACTTAAAGATTTTATTTTGCAATAATTTTCTTTCTTTCTTTTTTTCTTTTTTTTTTTTTTTTTTTTTTGTACTGGGGATTGAACTCAGGGACACTTAACCACTAAGCCACATCCCCAGATCTTTTTTTGTAGAGATAGGGTTTCACCGAGTTACTTAGAGCCTCACTAAGTTGCTGAGGCTGGCTTTGAACTCGTGATCCTCCTGCCTCAGATTCCAGAGCTGCTGGGATTACAGGTGTGCACCACCACATCCAGCTCCTTTGCAATAATTTTCTAAGCAGCATAATGTTTATTCTTCTAATTAAAATGCTGCTCACCTGTGTGACATTTCATACAAATTATAAAAGAATCCCCTTTCTTCGAGATGATTTTCATCTATATGTCAGAAGCACATCTTGATATACTGATTTTGTTAGAAAAAGAATTTTGACTGCCATTGACTACATTTTCTTAATAAACATATAAATCCATATGTCTTGGGGAAGGTGTCCCCTTAGATATCCATCCCTTCTGTCCTGCACAACCTGGGTGCCCAGTCTTGTCAACAACCATTAGAAAGTTATGAACACCAATGTTCTTAGAAATTTTCTTTGAAAATTCTTTCAAATACATATTTATATTACAGAATGCATTTCTGGCTATCAATTTAATAGGTAGAAATTTTCTTAGAAAATTCTTTCAAATACATATTTATATTACAGAAACCATGCATTTCTGGCTATCAATTTAATAGGTAGAAAATTAGTCATGGTTATTTATAAAACTAAGGACTAAAAAAACAAGCAGTATAACTCCTTGGTATTTATCCTAATGAATTAGTCTCCATATTTGATACATGCATACCTATGTTTATAGCAGCACAATTCAGAAAACCAAACTGTGAAACCAGCCTATGTGTCTGTCAACCGATGAATGGATAAAGAGTTTTATTCAGATGTAAAGAAAAATAAAATTAAAAGGAAGATGTGTGAAATTAGAGACCATTATATAAAGCAAAATAAGCCAAATCTGAAGGTCAAGGGTCATATGTTTTCTCTCATATGTGGAAACTAGAGAGTATAGGGAAAGAAAGGTGTGGGGTGGGAATCTCATGAAAATCTAAGGGAGATTAGTAGAGGAAAGGGACCAGGGAGTGGGAAGGGCTGGGGAGTGATATTGGCCAAAGTGGTACTGTTACATTGCGTGCATGTATGAATGTGTAACAACAAACCCCATCATCATATACAACTATAATGCACAAATTTGAAAGTGGAAAAAAATAACAAGTGGTATGCACTCTATTATTTAAAACTAGTTCAAGAACTCCAATTAAATCAAATTATATGATGGTTACTATAGTCATATAATGCACAGCTGCCTCTATCTTATGTATTTTTAGTTGGGGGGGCGGGGAGAGGGACATCAAAATCCTTTACCTTAGGTATCAGATAATGGGAATTTATCCAGAATTGTAGCACCCAGATCTTTGCCTCATCTAATGTGCTAGATTAACTCTTAATGTTATAACGTTTTTCAGCTTAAAAGGGCATTTTTAATGGCTAAAGTCCTTGTGCTGCATTAGATATAGAAAATGGAATAAAAATTCAAATAAGAGAACATTTGGGCTGAGGTTGTAGCTCAGTGATAAAGCACGTGCTTGGCAGGTGTGAGGCACTGGGCTAAATTCTTAGCACCACATATAAATAAATAAATAAATAAAATAAAGGTATCATATCCATCTACAACTAAAAATATTATTAATTTTTAAAAAATTTTTGTTTTGTTTTGTTTTTTGGTGCTGGGGATCAAACCCAGAGCCTTGTGCGTAAAAGGCAAGCACTCTACTAACTGAGCTATATCCCCAGCTCCTTAATTTAACATTTAAATATAATTTAGAGGAAAGGATCTGTAGTCACTGGATATTCACTCCTCACCCATACCCTGGAGCCAGATTTACTCAGCTCCCATCCAAGTCCAAGTCTAATTTATTGGAAAAACTGCAAAAGATTCTAAGATGCTCCACTTACATCAAGATACACTTTTCCCAATCCTTTATACACCACAGAGTGATTGCTCTTCTTAGGTCACTTTTTAAATCATGTCTCCTCCTTGCTCAAGATTCCTTATCAAATCTAACTAGTTACTTTGGAAATCCAGGCTATCCATCAACTTGACCTTCTTCCTAAATTAAAAAAAAAAAAAAAAGAAAAAAGTTTTGTTTTGTTTTATTTTGTGGTGCTGAGGATCATACCCAGGGCCTAACACATAGTAGGCAAGTGCTCTAGTACTGAGCTACCCCACCAGTCTGAAAAAGGTTTTTAAGTATACATGCACCCATCTACACGCACGTTATTGCCTGCTAAGATGTTTGAGACCTGAATTGATTTGCTCTCATATGATCTGCTCATTTATCTATCTTCTGTATCCTAAGTCAGTCCTTGTCTCTAAAAATCCTTTCTATCTTCTTCTGAAACCATCTAAAAATAAATTCCTTTTTCATAACTCTAAGAGTGGCATTCAATGACCTTTGTTACTCAGTTTAGGCCACAACATTCAGAGTTGTTTATGGAACACTGTGTGTGTGTGTGTGTGTGTGTGTGTGTGTGTGTGTGTGTTTACGTAATGTTATTGTTTGACCACAGTCCACTTTGTTGTATAGGATGGGTCCCTGAGAAATGCTGATGAGCTCTTTTTTTTTTTCCTGATTCACAAAGTTCCTTATTTTTTTTATTTGTTCCTTTTAGATATACATGACTCTAGAGCATATTTTGACATATTATACATACATGGAGTATAACTTATTAGGAGCCCATTCTTGTGGTTGTACATGATGTGGCATTTCATTGGCTGATGGAGAAATTTTTTAATACTTTCTTAGTCTGGGACTCCTTTTCTCAAGCACAATCTTAGATGGAAATGTTAAGTGTTCATGGAATTTGGAGGTCCAGTGACTCTGTGCTCTTGACTTTCCTTCTGGCTTCTATTTTCGTCACTGTAGCTGCCTGCAAGCTTGAAAATTACTGACATCTCAAGAGAAAAAGATAAAAAAAAATGGGCCCAGCATTGTTTGTTAAACGAATAAACAAATAATAATCCAAACCTAGCAGCCCGGGCCCCTTAGCCTGTCCTACCCGGCCGTTGGTGTTTCTGAATCCATCTGAATATGTAACAGCATTCGAGAACTGGATCAGTCCCAAGCTGGGTGAGGTTTTCTAAGGTCTTTGGTCTAAACGTGGCACTTTTGTCCTTCTCTTTTTCTTCTTCCCTTTTATAGATGGACTTGGGCATTCCAGCCATGACCAAGTGCTGCAACCAGCTGGACGTCTGCTATGACACATGCGGTGCCAACAAATATCGTTGCGATGCAAAATTCCGATGGTGCCTGCACTCGATCTGCTCTGACCTTAAGCGGAGCCTGGGCTTTGTCTCCAACGTGGAAGGTAGGTGTCTTAAGGACATTCACTGGTGACGGGGTTTTGATCTTGTTTCACACAGAGAGGTGGCCAGGGCCCCCTTTACTCAAAGAGATTGCCAGGGCTCATGGAGCTTACTCTCTGGAATACAGGACCACGCAGGAAGGGTGAGGGAAGATTCTGGGCAGTTGTTCACGAAAGTCCTTTGCTGTCCTGCCCAGGGGCTGCTGGCACTGCTCCTGGTGGCAGGACCACACCAAAGCCTTCCCAGAGAAATAAAAGTCTGCCCTTGAAGACAGGAGGAGGAGTTGTTCAACTGGACTGGGCTATCCATTCCACTGCTAAATAATTTTCCATATAAAGAGTATTGCTACTTAACAGGACCACTCGATTTGCTTTAAGCCCTTTTATATACATATGTATTTTGCTGACAGGGTAGGAATTTTTTGAAAACTTTTTTTTTAGGGGTAAAGGCTTCTACGTATTTTAGAATCATTATTTTTAAATACTACTTAGCTACTTCGTTTCCAGCAATGACTCTGTGATTTTATTTCCCTAGTTTTAATCTCTCAGCTTCTGAAGCCAAGACATTATATCCAGGTATTATTATTTTATAGTTTTAGATGGTAAAGTTTGAAATGCAGGCTTATAAAGCTGGCCTCATACCACAGAGCATGCCAGCAGGAGAAAGACTCTTGGATCGATGTCTGGAGTATAGTCCTAGATTGAAAGTGCAAGGACCTGAAACCGTGAATAATTAATTGGGCCCTGTAAAAGGGACAGTCACTCTAGCCTGCATTTACAAAGGGTGAAAAAGAACCTGCTGTTAATCTCAGGTCGGGTCAAGTGACTCCTCCAAGCCATGTCCTATTGATTTTTTTCTCCTAAAAATATCTCCTTGATATCCCACTTGCCTGGTTGCTGCAGATTAACCCAGTCTCTATGTCCCACCCAGTCTGTTCTATCCACTGGGATCAGCAATATTTTTATAGCATGTGAATCTGATCATCTCAACATGCCCCTACCCTGCCTCTCCTGTTAAAGTCTTTCAATAGTCTTCTCTTGATGGGTGGCACTTTTCTGTTCAGCCCTGGCTCACCTCCTCCACCAATACTTTGGATATTCAGGATTTCTCTCCTGATAGCTGCCACTGCAAACCACTTGAGTTGATGACCCTAACCTTTCTGCCCCTCTGCTTGGAACACCCTGACTATCTATTTGTTGGTGGTGTTGAAACAGCTTTTTTAAGCTATAATTCATATACAACTCCCTCACTTAAATGCTTGTCAGTATTTTCACAGAATTATGCAATCAGCCCTACAGCAAGTTTCAGAACATATTCATCACCCCAAAAAGGCACTTCATAGCTATTAGTGATCTCTCCCCAAACTGCCTGCTCAGCTCAGGGCAACCAAGAATCTACTCTATAGGTTTGTGTATTCTGACATTTCATATAAGTGGAAGAAGGCAATATGCAGTCTTTCATGTCTGACTTCTTTCATTTGGCAAGGTTTATCCATGTTGTAGAAAGTATCAGTATTTCTTTTTTAATTGCTGAGTAATATTTTATTGTATGGCTTTAACATTTTAAAAAAAATCCATGTACCCATCAAATGATCTTTGGGTTATTTCCATCTTTTGGCTAAACTACTGCTGCTATGAACATTGATGTACAAGCTTTTGTGGGGAACTATGTTTTCATTTCTCTTGGGAATATAACTAGGAGAGAAATTGCTGGGTAATATAGTAATTCTATGTTTAATTATTTGAAGAATTGCCAACTGTTTTACCAAATAACTGCACCATTTTATACTCTCACCAGCAATGTATAAATGTTTGCATCTTCACCAACATTTGTTATTATCTGTTTTTTTTTTTTTTTTTTAACTATAGACCCTAGTGCTTGTAAAGTAGTATCTCATTGTAGGTTTTTTAAAATATTTTTTTAAGTTTTACATGGACACAATATCTTTATTTTGTTTATTTATTTTTATGTGGTGCTGAGGATCAAACCCAGGGTCTCACACGTGCGAGGCAAGTGCTCTACCACTGAGCCACAACCCAAGCCCCGTTTTTTTTAATATTTGTTTTTTTGGTTAGACACAATACCTTTATTTTGTTTATTTATTTATTTTTTATGTGGTGTTGATGATCGAACCCAGGGCCTCGCACATGCTAGGCGAGCGCTCTACCACTGAACCATAACCCCAGCCCCTCACTGTGGTTTTGATTTGCATCTCGGTGGCAATTAATGATGTCAAGCATCTTTTTCTGTGCTTACTGACCACTGCTTATATGTTTAGGAAAACTGTCTATTCAGATCCTTTGACTCTTTTAAATTGGGTTATTAATCTTTGTATTATTGAGTTATAAAAGTTCTCCAAGTTCTTCTTCAACAGATACGATCTGCAAATATTTTCTCCTATTTTTTTTTCTCATTTTCTTGATGGTATTATTTGCAGCACAGAAGTTTTAAATTTTGAATAAGTTCAACTTATTTAACTTATTTATTTTTCTTTAGCCACTTGTACTTTGGTGTCCTGTGTAGTAATAAGGGTGCCTACCCAATGTCCAGAAGATTTACTGGTGTTTTCTTAGAGATTCATTGTTTTAGCTGTGGTCTATGATCCAGTTTGAGTTAATATTTGTGTATGGCATGAGAAAAGGTCTGGCTTCATTTTTTTCTATGTGGACATTCAGTTGTTAAAGCATCATTTGTTGAAAAGACTGTTCTTTCCCACATTAAATTGGTCTTTGCACTCTGACAAAAATCAAATGATAATAAATGTAAGGACTTATTTCTAGACTTTTAATTCTATTCCATTGATCCATGTCAGTGCCACTCTGTCATCATTGCTATACAATTGTAGTAAATTCCACAATCAAGATCCATGCAAGTTGAAGCATGCATCAGGACTTCATTTTCCTGATCATTCTTAAAGCTGAAACTTGCTCTGAGATGCCTTCCCTCATAACCCTTGCCCCCAAAAGATTAGAGACCATTGCTGTGGGCTCCCACACCGCCTTGGGGTTACTTTCATCATGGTGTAGTGGAACTCTCTGTGGACCTGCCCATCCTGTCTACATCTTGGTGAGGTCCTTGAGTTGGGGATGATGCCTTTTGTCTGTGTATCCCTGGCCCCTAAGAGAGTGGCTGACAGACATGTCATGCACTCAAGTGTTTTTCAATAGGAGAATGATCGAACTTACTTGAACAGGGAAAGCTACAGGAAACAGTGGTAGTGTCATCTGAGGGAGTATCTTGGGAAACAGTGAACGTAGTGGCACTGGAGATTCTGATTACTAACATCTCAAAGTGTTTTCTGCTTTATTGGAATGGATGGTTGTTTTTCTAAAACAAGTCTCTCTTAAATGCATGCTTTTCCTTTTAATTCTGTATTCAGATGACAGCCCCCACTTTGACATGAGGCCCAGAGGGTATTATGTCATCTTTGAAAATACACTGTCCCCTCACAATGATTCCATTAGGGATAGTACTCCGTGTTCACCTTTATATTTCTCTTCATCTTTTTCAAGTAGCCTGTGATTCTCTGGCTGACACCGTATTCAATACTGTATGGACCTTGGGCTGCCGGCCCTTTATGAATAGCCAACGGGCAGCTTGCATCTGCGCAGAAGAGGAGAAAGAAGAATTATGAGCATGAGCTGATCCCTCCCTGGTTTTGAGTGACCCCACAGCTGTCAAGTCTCAGAGATGCTGACGTGGTAGATGTGTGTCAGCCTTTCTTCCACCAGTTTGGATACCATAAAGCGGGAGAAAGGAAAACAGCAAGTTGAATCACTCGAGGAAAATTGAGAAAGAGATGTGGAGAGACTGAAAACTGTTCTTCACTTGAACTCTGATCTCCCAGCCAAGGCACGGGTGCCTGGGAATTCAGTTCTTAGCTTAAAAATGAAACTACAAGCAAAGCCTCCTATCCCTGGACCTGATCATCACATTCCTAAGTGAAGTTTGGGGGAGTCCAACCAGTTGCAAAGCAATGACTTTCCTCTGGCCCATGCTTCAGTTGCCAGCCAGCACCTCACGTTTAATAAAGTGTACTTTTTAGAAAACTTGAAGAGATGAATGAATTCCATTATCACTTATCTTTCCATTTCACTTAGAAGAGAACAGAACCCATACCGGTAAGTTCCCCAATGACAACCATGATCTCCACTGGAGCCGAAGAGAGAAAAACAGGGGACGGGGTCAGAGGCTTACCTGCTGAAGGCCAGCTGGAATCAGGGCTCTGAGCTGCCAGTTCTTCCTCCAGTGGTCGCCCCTGTTGGTATCCCCGGGTATTAAGTGCGGTGAGAGTCATGCTAAGTTCTCAGTTGCACTTGATAGAGCTGGAGGAAGTCCCTGCGACCTGCGAGAGTGAGCTAGCTCCCAGCTGTGACTGGATTAAAATCACACCAATAAAGACTCTCTGGTGCTGCTGCCCACACATTGGCGTTTTCCAAATGTTCCTCAGGTGATTGCAAATGCTCTAGCACTGAGCCACAATCCTGCCCCGTGGTTTAAAATGTTTATTTTGCTACAGGATCTCACTAAGTTGCCCAGGCTAACTTAGGATCCTCCTGCCTCAGCCTCCTGAGTAGCCACCACGCAGTCCTCAAAGCCTGTTTTTTTTGTTTGTTGGTTTTTTTTTTTTTTTTTTTAATAGCTGTTCAGAACACAGCACATTCACCTGAGCTGATGCTCATGTTGTATTGTCCATAGCAACTCTTAAATGGTGACCACGGAGCCCAGTAGTTGTGACAGAGAACTCCTAAAACATTTACCAAGTGTCCCCTGAGAGGAAAGGTTGCTTGCCTCTGATCTGCATTTTACTCCTTTAGCTTCCTTTTGTTAATTCTACCAGCTCCATTAAGAATTATCAACTGTGGCTACTTAAAAAAATGTCTTTTTAGTTGTGGATGGACACAATACCTTACTTTAATTTACTTATTTATATATGGTGCCTCATACATGCTATGCAAGCGCTCTACCACTGAACAGCCCCACCCAGCTGTAGCTGTTTTTAAAAGAAAAAGAAGAAACACTTTTCTTGATCTTAACATAAGTCATAACATTAGGTGACATAGCAAGAAATTAGATTTGATGCAGTTTGTGATGTTTATTTCAAAAAAATTTATCAAGCACCTATGAAAGTAGAAAAAAGTATGATATAATTTTATACCTCTTTCTAGTGTCTTACTGACCTAAGGGCATAGAATACTAATTTTCAGGATATAAAGTACTAAACTAATTTAGTTTATAGTTCAATTACTGAACCACTTCAATGCCTGTTGGTAAATTTATTAACATTTATTAAGTAAAAATATTTCACTTAAGGCAATATAAAACATCAAAAGAAAATATTATGCAAGAGAAAAACTAAATAACATGTTCTTATTACACATTGTTTTATTGATGAGCTTCTAAATCCTCTATTCTATTAGAATTCTGTTTGAATTGAGTTTTCAGGGTATAATTATTTTTATTTATTTAGGGAGTCTTTGGGTATTTAGGACATACCTTTAGTAACTGGTTTGTTTTAAGCTTCTAACTTGAAACATTATACGCAGGTTCTGATTTTAGTGGTCCTATTACATCATACATGAGTTGTTTTATTGTAGGAAAGAAATGAAGGAAATGGAAGAGCCTTCTCTGTGGAGTGCTTAGCTTTCTACATTAGGAAGCCGAAAACCCACCCAGGCCACACTGGTCAGCAGCACTGTGGCCTCTTCCAACCCAGTGAAGCAGAATTAGTGAGTCCATTCTGGGAGTTTGTGTAAATGCACAGTACCCAGTTAAAAGCACGCAGGTGTTCTAGAAGGTTCTGGAATGTTCTCAGAGGTTGTGGGGAGAAGTTCCAGAGAGGAGTGTGGCTCAAATCAGGGACTCTGGTGTTACAACCAACTAGTCCTCCCAGTCGATGCTGATCGGGCCACCAGTAAGCACATGGCTCTGCAGGCCCTCCAAGTCCTCTCCTTCCTCTGCCGAACGCCGCACTCGCCGGTGGCAACCCTGGGCACAACGGGAACGCTGGTCCAACATCCCACAGACAAGAACCCGGCAGTGCAGAAACACTTCCTGAAAAGGTGATAATGAGCCTCATTAAATAAAAATAGATGCCACTGCCAGGCTCAGTGGCGCACACCTGTAGTCCCAGCAGCTTGGGAGCTGAGGCAGGAGGATGGCAAGTTCAAAGCCAGCCCCAGCAATGGCAAGGTGCTGAGCAACTGTCTCTAAGTAAAATACAAAATAGGGAATGTGGCTCAATGGTCAAATGCCCCTGAGTTCAATCCCTGGTCCCTCCACCCCCCCAAAAAAAAAGAAAAGAAAACATGCCACTGTGAGGGACCCACAGAAGCCAGACACAACACTAAATGTCCACAAATGTCATCTCAGTCCTAATAGGACACTCTGAGCTAGACATGACCCCGTCCCTATTTTACTGAGACTTAATAAGAAACTTTTCCAGTTAAAATATTTGATAATGTGGTGAAGTTGGAATTCGAGTCACATGGATAATTTAAAACCCGCACCAGTAACTTCTGTTTTTGGCTGGGGCAGAAGAGAGTTTTGTGAAGCAACATCTCATTCTTCACATCAAGGTCTGGGAAAAACACTGGCTCCTGCGCTTCTTTGGTGACCTAAGACTTCTCTATAATAAGCTGCCTGAGGCTCACTGCCTAGAGGAGGAGGGGATGAGGATTAGGCACCACTTCAGCAGGCCTTCAGGAAGGACAGGGACACACATAAGGAGACATGAGAAAGAATGGCACCTTCTGACTTCCTTTATTTTATCTATCTATCTATCTACTATCTATCGATCTATCCATCCATCCATCCATCCATCCATCCATCCATCTATACTGGGGGTTGAACCTAGGGCATTTAACTGAGCTACATCTCCAGCCCTTCCTATGTTTTTAATTTTGAAATAGAGTCTGGCCTTGCTGAGGCTGGCCTTGAACTTGTGATTCTCCTGCCTCAGCCTCCAGAGCTGCTGGGATTATAGGCATGAAACACCACACCTGGCCCTCTGGCTTCCTTTAGCTTAAAGACTTCAACTACTGAAATGATGACAAAAAAATTCCATGTTGTTACACTATAGCCTTTTTGGTATATACTCTTCTAACCGTTATCCCTGTGTGTGTGTGTGTGTGTGTGTGTGTTAATGTAGCATATTCAATATGCACATAAAAATCCCTATCACACTTTTCATGTCTGCTTTTCTCATCTTTATCATTTTAATAACTGCTTAATATTGAATTAAATTTATATACCCTCAGCTTATGTGGACTTCCTTCCTTCCTTAAAATGATGTTCTATAAATGCAACCAACCAACAAACCCCTTTGTTTTGGTTTTGTCTTTGAGAAACTATCAGAATGAGAATTTTTAGATAAAAGAATATGATGATTTAATGGTTATAATTACACATTATCAGTTAACTTTCCAGAAAGTGTGCCAATTTGTTGGGCCATTGTATACGTCTCCTTATAACCAAGTGTTTAAATCTGTAATTTTTATAGTTCTGATACATATGAAGTGGTGTCTTGCAACTGGCGTTCTAGGTACTGTTTTCACTTCCCATTTCCCTGTCTGCTCTGGGAGTTTCCTGTCCACCTCCTTTGCCTGCAGTTGACACACTGGTTTCTTCATCCACATCTGATCCCCAGATTTCAAACTACCATCCTATAGTATATTCTCTTTGAAGAAGCACAATTACTGGCACTTGTGACATGCATGGAGGTGTTGTTAAGCTTCTTGGTGGCCAGTTTCCCTGAATTTTCTCAGGGGTCTTAGAATATCACACACTGGGACACCAAAAAGGAAGCTCAGGTCTTGGGTGACAAGATAAAAGTGTTCGGCTCACCTTGTGGTCTTTGCCCACAAACTTGAAGACGGGGACCTGGAAGTGCTTGGCGAGGTGATCCCGGGATGAGTACTGCTTCACCGAGTCATCAGACACGCAGCTGGAAGTAGCACGGACAGCACGTAAGTCGGGAGCATTTCCACAGAGTTGGAAAACAATCCTGCCAACACATCTGGCCCAGCGGGAGGAAAGTGGGTGGAGCGGGCTGGGCTGCAGTCAGCTTTTTGAGAATGAAGGAAAAATGTCATTCCCTTCCTGTGGAGGCCTTGGCAGTCACAGCCCTGCTCGCTGAGTGAGTCTGACCGTACCTTTGTCTGATGAGCCTACAAATGGGCCCCTGCGTTTCCTGGGGGGTGAATATGTTTAAGTATTAGCAACACGAATAACATTTATTTCAAAAAGACACCAACCACTAAAGGGGATACAAAAGTGAACATATGCCAGGCACGGTAGCTCATGCCTATAATCCCAGCAGCTCGGGAGGCTGAAGCAGGAGGATCACGAGTTCAAAGCCAGCCTCAGCAAAAGCGAAGTTCTAAGCAACTCAGTGAGACCCTGTCTCTAAATAAAATACAAAATAGGGCTGGAGATGTGACTCAGTGGCCCAGTAGCCCTGACTCCAATTCCTGCTATGTCCCCTCCAAAAAAAGTGAACATGGCACAATCCAAGCATCAAAAAACTGGTACATATTTAACTTAGGGAATAACTACTGGGGAGAAGTCATTCGCCTCAAGTTGTCTTAATTCCTCTTCTTCTAAATGTCATGATAAACTTCAAGGTGAAGGGCTTGGGAGTTTACCTCAGGGTTACCTGGGGAAAAGATGTGTGACCGATGCTCCTTGACATGGTTTTAGTCACATCTTTAGATGAGCATTTTCTCCTACAGCCAAGGATCACCGTTGCATTGCTTGTTCCTTTCTAAATGCTAAAGGGACCCTTTTTTTCCTGGGCATAGTTGCCTTTTAATGGGTGTCTCATAGTTTGATACCAGGCCAATAAAAAAGTGGGTATCAGAAACAAAAGTCTATGAAATGAGGTTCCAGCTCCATATGCTTAAGGACTGTGATCTAGTTCATTGTTAACTACTGTTTTGCTGCTGTTGAAAAATTTCATACAGTTGTTGAAAATAAGGAATCTCAACTTATATTACTACTGGTACCTTATTCCACCAAGTTGGAGAGGATCTAAACAGATGATCTGGTTTCTGCTGTTTCTTATATCTATTCATTTTTATTTTCTTGAGGTAAAGGTAATTTCTACCTTCTTCCAGTTATGTTGTAAGTATTGTTTGCACACCTAAACCGTGCAAGACCCTCTGCTGAGTGCTGCAGAGGACATGAAAATGAGCAATGCTGGGGCTGGGCTGTAGCTCAGTGGCAGAGTGCTTATGTAGCATTGGGTTGGATCCCCAACACCACAAAAAAAATATATAAAAAGGAGTAATATCAGCAGGCATGATGGTGCAGGCCTGTAATCTCAGAGACTCCTGAATCAGGAGGATCATAAGTCCAAGGTCAACCCCAGTAACTTAATGAGGCCCTGAGCAACTTAGCAAGATCCTGTCTGAAAATAAAAATAAAAATAAATAAATAATAAAAAGGATCGGGGAGGTGGCTCAGTGGTAAAGTGGTTCAGGGTTCACTCCCCAGTACTTTAAAAAAAAAAAAAAAAGCCCTTGCTAGCCTAGTATCTGGATATCTAGGTTAACAATAGTAACACTAAATGTTGAAATCATGCTTTTCATTTAAATGCCCTCAGCATCTTCTATTTGTTTGTCTAAAATACTATTATCCTTGGGCTGGGGTTGTGGCTCAGTGGTAGAGCACTTGCACCTCACATATGAGGCCCTGGGTTCAATCCTCAGCACCACATAAAAATAAATAAATAAAATAAAGGTATTGTGTTCATCTACAACTAAAAAAAAATTTTTTAAATATCATTATCCTTATTTAAAAGAGAAAATGATATTATAAGATAGCATATAACAGAATAGAATCCAGGACAAATTTCTACTCTTGACTTATTGTTTGCTATTACAGAATACCAGTTCTGACAACTCCAAGTTCATATCCTAAAAGAAAGTGATATAGGAGAAACCAAAATAGTTATTTACAAAAATGTTGTTCAACACTTGACTTTAGAATCCAATGTTTCTTTTTCTGAAATTCACTTTCTAATTATATTTTTCTTAGATTAGCATTAAATTGTCTTGCATTCTCGGAGGGTGTACCGACTAAAATCAGTGGGAAGTGAATTGGACATGTTCCTCCTCAGGAGATAACTGGCCTAATTTAAATGTAAGCTAAAGGCAATGAATAATTTTTAAAATGATTATCACCAAATAATTCATGAATAGAAGTAAAGTGCACTATGTTTATTTTCGGTTTGTGAACTAGCCCCAAATTACTGGTATGCTCATTTATAATTCTCTTAACAAATATTTAATGATGCCCCCCGCCCCCGACCAATTCTGCTAAGCATTGAGGAAGAAAGAAAGGGAAAGGGAAAGGGAAAGAGGGCTTTTAGATCACCATGGGACACAGAGGGGAAGCCTTCAAGGAGGAAGTAAACCCCTGCTCAATCTTGAAGGGCCAAAAAGAATCAGATAGAAGAAAAGGTGGGGCCGAGGAAACAGCTCGTGCCACATCAGGAGGCGACAAGGAATGCCAGTGTGAATTGCCAGTAACTCCATCTGGCAGAAGCAGGAATTGGAAGAGGCCAAGGTCAGAGGTTGAGGGCTGCAGCCCGGAGAGTAGGGTTATCTCCTGGTCTATCCCTCTTATCCCTATGATGGTGCTATTCGCCTGCGTACCATATGGGTTTTCAATTCCCACATTTGCCCTTTTCTTTTGATACACACACACACAAACAAACACACACACACACACACACACACACACACACATTCTCTCTTATATTTGCTAAGGGTTAGAAAAATAAATAGGGTAAATTCTTAGAACTGTATAAAACAAAAAGTCTAAATAACAAATATATAAGCAAATTTCACAGATATTATTATTATTATTTTTAAAGGTAAAACATTCTTTTTTAAAAAACTTTATTTATTTACTTTTATGTGGTGCTGAGGATCGAACCCAGGGCCCTGCACATGCTAGGCAAGCGCTCTACCACTGAGCCACAACCCCAGCCCCCAGTATGTGAATTATGACTGTTACATTCTTAAAAAGTATATATGAGGGTTAGGGTTGTGGCTCAGCGGAAGAGTGCTTGCCTAGCACATATGAGACACGAGGTTCAATCCTCAGCACCACATAAAGATAAATAAATAAAATAAAGGTATTGTGTCCATCTACAACTAAAAAAATTTTTTTAATGAATATATGAGGGGCAGGAGAAAACATTTAGGGCGTGAGAAATGTTCATGATGTTGATTACAGGAATGGTTTCACAGCGTTTATGCTGGAACCTAAAAAACTATAGTCTTTAAACATGTCCACTCATTGTAGTTGAAGAACACTCCATTAAGGCAGTTAAAAAAATTAAAAAAGAGCAAAAGTCCTCTTTAATTAGCACTAAGTGTGTGGAGAGACAGAGAGAGAGAGAGACAGAGAGAGAGAGAGAGAGAGAGAGAGAGAGAGAGAGAGAAATAATGCTTCTGCTTTTCATTTTAAATTTTTCTGGGAATCACTTCAACATGACAAGAAATCCAAAGGGCTACAGATCCCCTCCATCACAGACCCCACCATGACTGACCTCCCAAGGCTGCTCAGAATGATGAACTGTCCCTGTTGTGAAAATGAGCCAACAAGGCTGCAGGAATCTGAGGCTGAAAGCCCTCCTGGAAAACAACTAAATTTACCCACCAAAGGTAAGAAGGAGCCATTAAAACAGCTTCAGGAGGGCTGTGATGAGATCATATTTTCCTCTCCAATGGATTCCCAGGGGACTTCGTGGAGCTGAGGTTTTTTAGTGGGGGTTTAGGAAGCCATTTTCCTGGTCCAGGGCTGGAATTAAGACAACAGGAGCAGCAGAGAGAGAGGCCTGGGTTGGGTGTTGCTTTTTTTAAATAAGTTTCTCAGTTGATCGTAATAAGCACCAGGGGTTGAAAAATCACTGTGCAAGGGATTGACAGCAGCAGGTGAAGGCTGTGGTGAGAGATGAGAAAAATGCTAAAGCAAACTAGAAACTTCCAAGAGCTTGCAGGCCAACAGTACAGGGAAGAACACGGGGCTCACTTGTGCAGCACTTACTGGACCATTCCCAGGCTGGGCAGCAGCAGCTCCTGACCCCATGAAGACTTGTCCCAACATTTAGAAGGAGGAAGAAACTCATGAGATAACATTATTAGTTTGGGGTGTGATTGTAATTTTCCAGGGAAAAGTAGGCAATAGTTGTTAGCATTCAGATTTTCAATGATACCTCAACGTATCTACAGCACTCACTAAGGATCCTCAGGAGGATCCTTATTAAGAGAGGAGTCTACTCTTGCAGCTTTGAGACAGGCAAGGACCAGAATGGGGGCAAAATGGAGGATACACTGTCAGGCCTTAATTCATAATCTGTTACTAACAGTCTCTTCCTAGTGCCCCCCGCCCACTGCAGTGTGTTTTCTCACCCTCCTGTTCTTTTTTTTTAAAATACATTTATTTAATTTATTTATTTTTATGTGGTACTGAGGATCAACCCCAGTGCTCAGCATGTGCTAGGCAAGTGCTCTGCAGCTGAGCCACAACCCCAGCCCCCACCCTCCAATTCTTAAACCAACCACAGGGACCAGGTGTAGGATGGCACCAAGACAGGTCCCTTCCTTTGTTAGTAGGCAGCCTGAATTTTTCTCTCCCTTAGTGTTGTTCCCCCTGTCCTTGAATTAAAACTCCAAATTCTTGCCTGTGTGTTATTGCTCTTGGGCTGCATTTCATTTCTTTTGACTTTGGGTGGAAAGTTCCTGGCTCCTGTGTCAGCTTCACCTCCTCTTGCCCATGTGATCTCAGTCACCCCAACAGGCTCAGCACCCACCTCACAGACACCCAGCCTCCTCTGATCCTACAGTCCCAGCTATCAACGGAGGAGCTGTTCCCTGTCTTCCTTCTAGTCTTGACCTTGTTCCTGAGCCTGATACACATATCCAGCTGCCCACTGACCTACCCCTCCTGGGTATCCTGCAGGTATTAAAAATGAAAAATTATTCAATATACTATTTTGTTCCATCAAATTCGATATTTATATTTCCAAATTTTTTTTCTACATGTTGTTTTGGTTAATGGTACCAGTTAGTTACTTTGGAGTTTTTTCTTTCTTTTCTTTTCTTTTTCTTTCTTTCTTTCTTTTTTTTTTTTTTTTTTTTTTTTTATTGTTGTTCTAGGGATTGAACCCAGGGCACTTTACCACTGAGTCACATCCCCAACCCTTTTTATTTTTATTTTGAGAGCGGATCTCACTAAGTTACTGAGGCTGGCTGAACCTGTGATCCTCCTGCTTCAGCCTCCCAAGCCACTGGGATTACAGGCGTGGGACACGCGCCCAATACCATTTTGTGCTCTCCTTTCTTTCCCATGTCTTCACCTCCAAGATGTTAATAAAGGCTCCTGGACTAATAAAAAGCTGGTGACAGCCTGGACTGCTGGAGCGCGGGGCGCATAGTTACCCGTCCTGGATCAGGTAGTACTTGAGGATCTCGTCGACCTTGGCCGTGGGGGTGGCAAAGCAGCTCTCCACCAGGCTCTCCAGGCCGCTCACGTGCACCAGGGGCTCGATGCCAAAGTAGAGGGAGTCGCGAAGTTTGAGGGTGGGCAGAGCTTCCCGGTAGGGCTCTTCAAACTCATTGTCCTTGAAGATCTCCAGGGTGAACGGGAAGATGCCGTGATTCCGGCTCATGATTTCCAGGGGGGAGTTCCGAAGGTTGGGAACGTATCCTTCAGAAATGGT
This sequence comes from Callospermophilus lateralis, assembly GCF_048772815.1. Classification (NCBI taxonomy): domain Eukaryota; kingdom Metazoa; phylum Chordata; class Mammalia; order Rodentia; family Sciuridae; genus Callospermophilus; species Callospermophilus lateralis. The sequence continues at coordinate 44,775,832 of NC_135319.1, read as the reverse complement.
GTACAGGCGGGGAAACTCGCAGGTCACCGGGATCAGCAGTTTGCTGGTCCGTATGATGATGTCCCCACTGCTCCCTGGGGTCTGCTTGGGTAGACCTGTCACCAGGTTGCTGGCCACGATTTTGTCATTCACCACCTGAGCCAGGCCAGGGCAAGGAGAGGAAGAGATTTTGTTTATTTCTATAGAGATGTCCCCCCCTCCCACTTCTCACATTAGCTCTCTCCAAACATCTGTTTATATCAAGACACACCATTTGGTTGTCTGAACTGGAGGCTTTATTTTTTATAGCCCTATTAGTGAGACAGCCTGGCTGAGAGTTTTATGTGCTACTTCTTGATTAACGCACACATTCCTTTGGAGCATTGCTCATAAAACCTGATGCATGTGGATTCAGCAAATTCCAAGCTCTGGTATTTTAGAAAAGGGTGGCATCTGCAAGTTATTTTTTCAGGAATTCTGGACCTGGCAATCCTGCTGCAGGCACAGCCTTGTGCAGGACTCATCCACGCCCAGGTGCAGGCGCTCACATCAGCGCAGATGATTTTCAGATCTTCATCTCCAATGCCATCCTCTCTGCCATGCACCAGGGAGTGGTGCCAGCATGATGGTGGCATTTCCTTTGATTATCCACAGAAAGAATCCACACAACCTGCCTAAAGCGGGACCATGTATGAACTCCTTGCCAGATAGGCAAGCTCCACCCGGTCACGGCCACCTCAGCACAGGCTTGAATATTCCTCTCTCTCAGACTTTTCTCATTGGTGCCCACCTAAAAGCTTCTTTCTTGTCCTCTGCTTCTGAGTGAGTCCTGCACACATTTCCACCCTAATCCAAGTCCCACTTGTCCCCTTACAGGACTCCTAGAGTCCCTGTCATCTATCTCACAGTTCATCTCTTATTTATATTTTATATGTTGTCATCTTAGGGCAGCTGCACAAGTTCCTATGAGACAGGCCTCTTATTTCAATGCCTCTCAGACTTGCTGGCATAGGACTGTGTGCAATATTTGGATGAAAGTATAAACCTTTTACCTCCACCTGCTTAGATACTTGAACTCATTCACCACATCACAAATGAGCCATCATCTCAATTAGTCACTTTCTTCAAATAAAATGACTGCTCAAAGGGGATATAGCCAGCCTCCTAGTGCCACCGGTGCTGATGCACGCAGGAAAATACCTGCATGTATGGGAGACAGAGGGCTATTTGAGAACAGGAATGGCAGAACTCTTAATTCCATATTCTCACCATGACAGCGCCATAGCACGTATTCAATAATGTGTTTATTAATTGAATGACATAGGTGTTTGGGGACTCAGTTCTTTTGCGTGGAGATGTCTCATCTATGACACAAGCCCTACCATATCCCTCTGCCAACCACCCCCCAAGAAACCAGATTTTGGCATTTTCCCAAGTGCCCACAGGGGGGAACCTACATCGACCACGGTGCCACATGTCTTGAGGGAGAAGACGATGTTGACGTGGGTGCCATTGGACACTCCTCGGCAGGAGGTGTTGGTCAGGAAGAGCTCCAGGCCACCGACCAGCTCCCTAGGGACACTCACTTCAATGGCACTCGACTTGCACAACACGGGGACTGCATGAAAGAGGGCTGCTGTTAAAACCGTGACCCAGCTGGGCTCGGTGGCACACACCTGCAATCCCAGAGGCTTGGGAGGCAGAGACAGGAGGATCACAGGTTCAAAGCCAGCCTCAGCAATTTATCAAAGCCCCAAGCAACTTAGCAAGACCATTTATTTGTCTCAAAGAGCTGGGGATGTGGCTCAGTGGTTAAGTGCTCCTGGGTTCAATTCTGGTAAATAAATAAATAAATAAAACCTGAATTGGGAGAAAAGGTAAGGGAGGTTTCTGGTAAAAAAAAAAAAAAGATGTCTCCCTCAAGTCACCTGCTCTGAAATCAACGAAGTTCAAAACAAGTTGGCGAATAAAACCAGGATTCTTAACTCCCAAGGTAATGGCCAAGTAATGCTCCTCAAATATATTGTTCCTCAAAATAGGAAATATCATATTCAAGTGTCATTTCAGCAAACATTTGGTTCAATATGTGGCTAGCATAATTCCATAACTGAAACACCTAGAGGGTTAGCTTTTAGCACCAACATAATTTACTGGCAAAACAGAAAAGCACTGCTTTGATACAGGCTTAAATGACACAATGACTCTGGTTTGATTTTACTGTTAATTATTGCCCCATAAAACAGAGGTAATAAACACAGTATTAGTGCATTTAAGACAGGGTTCCAAATTGTCCCTGCAGTGCTCAGTAAACCATAAACTCTTAACTGTAAACTCCACTTCAGCTTAATATTAAAAAGTCTACTTTTCCTCAACATTTCTGTGTTTATTTCTCCAAATCCTACAGATACTTAATGGGTATTATCAGAATCCAATATGTGAAGACGCACCAGAACAATGGGAAATACATATTAAAAAAATAAGAAATAGATGCTAATTAACTATTTGCTAGATTAAAAAATCAATATTCTGGACATTAAGAAGTAAATTTTCCGATAATAGTTCCCAGAGAACTGTGGATGGGAGAAGAACCTACTCTCTGGGGTGGGTTCAACGTAGCTTCGACTCTATTGTGTGTTAGAAAAGAGAGCTGCATTGATGTCTTCAACTTCCAAATGTGTAGCTACATTATTAGGCATAAAAATTAGAAAAAAAAAATCAAAGAGAAACAGCAAAGGAAAGTCTGCTCTTGGGAAATCTTTTCCTAGAGATCTTCTTTTTGGAAAGTTTCCTGAATGACGACCCAGACACACAACCGCTCAAAGGGCTGTGTCCTGAAAGATGAAAATCCGACACATGGGATGGGGGCGCCCAGGGGAGGAGGAAGTCTAAATCAGAGCAGAGGACAAGCCTGCCCATGTACTACCTTGGCAAGTGTGGTTGTCCTCAGATAGCACCAAGCCCCGGGGACATTCGCACTGGTAGCCTTTCTCCAACCCAAGGCAAGTATGGCTGCAGCCACCATTGTTATTATGGCATCCTTCAATGTCTGCAGTAGAAACAGAGAAAGGAAACGTTAGGTAATCCTCTTCTCTAAGGAGCCTGGCGCTGAGACATGTAGGTAAACTCACAAAAAATCTGTTTATTAATGTTATAACTACAAAGAGCAATCTTGCAATATCCACAGCTCTATTCTCTTAAGCTGGCCAGGAATTTCGTAGAATATCCTTCAATTTGGTTTTGTCTATGGGTTGGGGATGTAGCTCAGTGGTAGAGCACATGCCTAGCATGTACAATGAACCAGTCCCTGGGGTCAATCCTGAGTATTGAAGAAAAAAAGAAGATGGTTTTGTCTGATGTGTTTCTCATGGTTACAGTAAAGGTATGAATTGTAGAAGTAAGATCCAAAAGTTCTTTTTTAACTGCTGTAACATTTAATATGCCTAATTTGAAATTTTTGGGGTGTCACAGGGTATAAATTCAACCAGGCCAGTGAAGTGGATTTGAGTTGCTGTGGGTTGACTGGATCATGCTCCCTCTCCTAGCATCTCTAGGGACAAGAGCACTGGGGGTAAAGGGCCTTAGGCTGACACTACATTATAAAAGTGAGGCCTGGAAGCTGAGGACGTGTCTCAGTGGCAGAGTGCTTGCCTAGCAGGCCCAAGCCCTGGGTAAAATTCCCAGCACTGGAAAAAAAAAAAAAAAAAGTTCTGGAAATATACTAAATCCTTTCAATCAAACTGATGTTGATGTTTCTCATGGTTTAGATATGACGCATTCCCCCAAAACTCATGTGTGAGACAATGCAAGAAAATTTAGAGGTGAAACAATTGGGTTAGGAGAACCTTTACCTAATCAGTGCATTAATCCCCTTAGGGATGAACTGTAGGGAGTACAGGGAGGGAGGGCGTGGCTGGAGGGGGTGGGTCACTGTGGGTGTGCCTTTGGGGTTTATATTTTGTCCTGAGGAGAGCTGCCTCTCTGTTTCCTGGTGCCATGTCTCCAGCTGCCTTCCTTTGCCATATGCTTCTGCCATGGTGTTCCACCCCAAGAAATGGAGTCAGCCATCTATGGACTGAGACCTCTGGAACCACGAGTCCTCAAATAAACGTTTCCTCCTCTAATTGTTCTTGTCAGGACTTTTATTCAACAGCAGCAAGAGAGCTGACTAAAACAACGTTCCTCTTATGAGGTGTTTTTTTAAAAAATCTCCTCTTTTAATGTTTTGCATTTTTAAAATAGACAAAAAGGAAAAATACTCAGTTGAAAATTGGAGAAACTACCTTTTGATTTTAAACTTAGAGGGAAAAATAACTTTTGTGGACATCATCTTCTAGGTTAGGGGTTGTCAAAGTCTATCTGTGACATGTTGTTATATATAAAGTTTTATTGGCAAACAACCTTGCCCATTTTTTTTTTCAACCTATTATCTTTGGCTGCTTTCTCCCTACGAGGCCAGAGTTGAGTAGTTCTGACTGATTCTGTATGGTCCATCGTGTCTAAAATATTTATTATCTGGTCTTTACAGAAAAAAAATTGCTGACCCCTGTTCTAAGTTAAGATAATGGAAGAAAATATTTCAAATTATCTGAGAGGCACAGGGAAAGATGTAAACTAATTTATAGGTATAAATAAAACTATTAGTTTGATGATGGTTTAGAAAAATTAATTCTTTGGAACATCAGTAAATTAACTTGGAATAAATCAATTTTTGTGAAGCTGTATAGAGAAAATAAATTTGCAATGAATTAATCTTTGCAAAATTTAAAAGGTATTAGTTATCACCTGTTTACAAATCTGCATATTTTAAAAGAATATAGGCACTGTTTATGGTCTTTTGAAATAGCTGAAATTTTATATAACAGTGTGGAGGAAAGCATTAAATATGTTACAAGATATGAAAATCAACATTAGTAGGAACTTTTTCCAAAAAAAAATGACCTTTTTCCTATTTTTAGACCAACCTTTAATGTTTTATTTTTTATTTTTGCAGTACTGGGGACTGAACTCAAGGCCTCACAAATGCTAGGCAAGTGCTCTACCACTGACCAAATTACCTTTCTTAAATCATTATATTTCTCTGAGTTGTAATTTCAATATTTGTAAGATGAAGGGGTCACCCTAAAATGTTCACTCGGGATACTAAAAATGCAAAGCAAAAAATAAACTGAAAATCTGAATTGTCTTAAAGGATTTAAATCTCTCAAGAAGATATACCAAAATGTTTAAAATGGGTACATCTAGCAAGGGGAGTTGTAGATCATTTTAATTATCTCCCTTTTACTCCTCCATATTTTTCCAACACTTTTACAATAAAAAAAAAATAAGAATTACTTTAAAACTTAAAAGGGCTGTTCAATGTTTAAAAATTATTTAATAGTCCCACTAAAGAAGCAAATATTTAGACTATCACTAAAATGTAAGGGTTACAAATAGGCATATTAGTTCTGAAGTGTGACTCATAAATAATTTTTATCTTTTGCTAAAATATTTTTCAGTTATGGTTATTAGGTTTTAGGATTATTGAAGATTAACTGTATAGTTCCAATAAAGTGCTCATGAATAATTACAGATGTTCCTCATGGACCACTTCATGAATATTCAAATATGCACAAAATATGGCATAAAATAATTAAGATTTAGGGAGAATTTAGGACATTATCCTTACTCAATAAAATTTTAAGTACATTTAGTCTTGTTATAAGGGATAGCAGTTTAATATTTCAATTATATTCCCTTAGTTAATAAGTAAACTTTGTTGCATGAAATACATTTTGGGCACTAGCCATAATTTTTTAGTATTTTGTTGTTTTGAATGTGTAGCAAGAATGAAGTGAATTCTTGTAAGCAGTACCACAGCTCTATTAATCTACAAGTTCAATTATTCTTGGGACAAGTCATATATCCTCTGTAAATAATAACAACTAAGCCATTTATTGCTCCATCCACACTCTCTGCTAACAGTGTCTTGAGAATTCAGATTTATGAAAGTAGAAGTAATGAAATTTCAGCTGTGATCATTTACAAAAGTAAATATGCCTTCGAAAAGGGAAGTATGTAAGTCTCACATAACAACAGATTGTCAAAATATCACACGGCATCCCATAAATATGGATAATTATTTTCAATATAAGAAATAATAGATAATTCTCATTTCAATTTTTTGATATGCATTATTAGGATTTTTTTACTTTGTCATATAACCTGTACACAGCATCTCTGCTGTTGAAATTAGGTCGTTTTATTTATTTCCAAAAGTCATATTAATCTCCAGTAAAACGGAAGCATACAGGGAGGAAATGGCTTCATGTAGCCAGTTTTCTGAATTCCAAGACAGTAAGGATCACCTGTGGAATCTGTTAAACGCGGGAACTCCCAGGCCCCATCCCAGCCCTGCAGGGGGCTGCAGGTTCTCAGCAGCAGGGAAGGCTGAGAAGCAGCCTATGAGCCCTTTCTCATGCTCCTCGCCTCCGCTGGTTTGCTACTCCAGGTGTGCTCCTTGGACCAGAAGCACAGGTGTCACCTAGAAGTCATTCAGAAATGCAATATCGTGACCTGATCCCAGACCTACTGAATCACACTTGAGCAAAATCCTCTGCAATTCATAAGCACATTCAAGTTTGAGAAACATGAAATACCCTATTTTCGTTTCCCCGGTAAAAACGTAGCTTCCTTGCAAAATTCCCTCCTGTCAAATCCTGGAGTAAAACCCATCACTGGATTCTGTCCACAGCGTTGGCACCCCCCAAGGTAAGGAGCCTCTTTGGTCAGTTCTGCACACGGCCAAAGGGTTTCTCTCCTCTAAGGCTAAGGCAGCTCCCCCGGGCCCTGCCCTCGCCCACTCTCACCTTCGCAAGTCTTGCCGTCCTTTCTTAGCACGCGGCCAGTCCCGCACTCACAGCGATAGGAGTTTTTGAGGTTCACGCAGATCTCACTGCAGCCACCATTGTTGTGCTCACATTCATTTTCATCTGTGGAATGGAAACCGCACCGTTTGCACGCTGCTGGGCTCTGTGATCTGGTCCCCAGCTCCTGACAGAATCTCCAGGACCATCATGTCAGGTGCACAACCCCAGCACTGTGGTCCTCCCTCATCACCTCTATCACCCTGGTCTCCCCAACCAAGTCCTTCTTTCATCTGTCCTCTGCTGAGGGGAAGGTGTCTAATTACTCGCCAACTTCTTCCTCATAATGGAAAAACTATGGGGAAATGAAGTGGCTTTTGTGTCCGGACACACCTACTTATTTGTGTTGATATATCTCACTTTTTCCCATGAGTTCCTGAAAAGTTGCTAAATAAACACAAACTTATAAATCTACTTGTGTTTTAAATCGTGAAATTGTGCTTTAAATCAGTGCAGAAGAAAACATCCTATAAAATATTTTGTAAGACAGTCTTCTGTTGCAACTTGATCAGAACTGCCCTCCAAATCTATCTTTGAAATTGGAAAAGTCTTACATTATACTTGAGCAATGATCGTTAACCTCTCAAAGATTCCAGTGAAAGATATTGACTTTTACCACACACCAAAGAAAAAGCTCCGCTGGTAACAAATACCTACTCTTCCTTATTCTACGACAGGAAGCTTTTGCATGGCCCCCAGGAATAACAGACCTGGATGCAGAAGTCAGGGACTGGGGTGTAAACACTCTCTAAGTAACAGGAGGTATGGCCTTGGCCCAGGAAAGGAGATGAGCTGAAACTGAAATGCTGCTAAGTCCAGGGCCTCAGAAAAGGTATCCCCTTGCTAGGGTTTGAGCGTGGTTTAAGTGTATCGACTCAAAGGCGTGTTGGAAGCTTGGTTCCTGGTGTGCCAAGGTTAAGAGGCAGGGCCTAGTGGGAGATTATTAGGTCACTGGGGCCCTGTCCTTGGAAGGGATTAATGTGGTTCCTATGGGACCCCAGTTGCTCCCTGGCTTCTTGTCTTGCCGTGTGATTTCTCCCTCTTGCACATGTTCCTGCCATGATGCCATTTGCCATGAGGCTTTCCCCAGAATTGGGCCAATGCCAGCACCATGCCCTCGAACCTCCAGAACTGTGAGCTAAATAAACCTCTTTTCTTTGTAAGTTACTTTTACCACACACCAAAGAAAAAGCTCCGCTGGTAACAAATACCTACCTCTTCCTTATTCTAAGACAGGAAGCTTACCAGCCTTACCAGCCTTGGGTATCTCCTCACAGAAACAGAAAATGGACTAATACATCTCTCAATGAAATCAAAGGTAGAAGAACTTGGCCAAATAGCCAAGAGAAGCAATAAGGAGATTTTTTGCCTGAGGCTTTAAGGGAGAAAATTTTTCACAAACAATGGAAACCCAAAGTCAGTGCTCTGCCAATTTTGAAGAATGGATTTATACTTCCCACATGCTGTGAGGATCTTGAAGCCAAGAGACTTGTAAGCTTTGGCCTGGCCTGGACTGGTAAAGCTTCTGTGATGCCTGACAGGGCACAGGAAAAACTGCTCTGTAGTAGACTTCCTCAAACCAGGGGAGGAGAGTGGAGAGCCACCAAAGAATAATTACAACAGAATATGGGTTTGCCATAAAATACTACGAATGATATACCATGAAAAATAACAGGCGAGATAACAGGACTCTTTGCTGGGTGTAGTGGCACACACCTGTAATCCCAGTGAGTTGGGAGGCTAAGGCAGGAGGACTGCAAGTCTGAGACCAGCCTCAGCAATTTAGTGAGTACTTCAACAACTTAGCCAGACCCTAAAATACAATAAAAAATAAAAAGGCTGGAGGTGTGGCTCAGTTGTAAAGAGCCCTTGGGTTCAATTCCCAGTATAAAAATAAATAAGTAAGTAAATAAATAATAACAGGAAACTTTGAACCAGAGATAACAGAGTAATCCAGAAACCTATGATACAAGTTTTTTTTTTTTTTTTTTTTTGGTACCAGGGACTGAACTCAAGGGCACTTAACCACTGAGCCACATTTCCAGCCCCTTTTTGTATTTTATTAGAGATGGGGTCTTGTTGTATTGCTTAGGGCCTTGCTTAATTGCTGAGGCTGGCCTTGAACTTGAGATCCTCCTACCTCAGACTCCTGAACCAAGCTGCTGGAATTACAGGCAAGCACCACCATGCACGGCACAAGTATTTTTTAAAAATGTCCAAAGATAAAAGAAAAGGATAGTAACCAAAATAAATGTATAAAAAGACAAGACAGAATCAAAAACAAATCAACACATAAAAGTTGTAGAAGTGAAACATACGGTCAGAAGAGGAAAATCTTAACAGGACCTCATCTTTTCCACCTTCATTGTACTGCCTTTGAGGTTTGTGGGCAGAGGCCAGCAGCTTCCCTGGGTATGGATGTGGCCACACTTGGGCTTGGTCTCCTTAGAGGCCTCTGTTCCAAGCCTGATTTTTAAAAAATTATTGATAGTCCTTTATTTATTTTACGTGGTGCTGAGAATCAAACCCAGTGCCTCACACATGCCAGGCAAGTGCACTACTACTGAGCCCCAGCCCCAGCCCTAGGGACTGATTTTTTTAATATGAGGGAAAACTAAATTTCTACTCATGTAGGCCATTGTCACTTGGGGTTGATTGTTAATTATAGCCAGTTACTCCGTGTACCATGAATCCCTTCCTAAGGTGCACCCCAGAGAAAATCTCCCCTAGGGCACAAGGCAGAGTTCTCATGCTAATTCTAGGAACACAAAGCAATCCTATCCAGTACAGCATTGTGGGTACAAGCATAAAGGATGAAAGCCTCAAACACTGGGGCCAGAAGAACCCATACTGACTTCAAAACATTGATTTCCCCTGGAGGGCCAGGGCTGAGGAGGAACTGGGACAGAGTGCATGACTTCTATGTGCAAAATTATTCTTATATTTTTTTAAAAAGGAAGCAATATTTAAGTCTGGGTATGGGTGTATCTGTTATATTATTTTCTTATAGTCTTCTCTCTTGAGCCCTTGGGTTCGATTCCCAGTATAAAAATAAATAAGTAAATAAATAAATAATGACAGGAAACTTTGAACTGCCTGAAAAAATTATGTTATGTTATGTTATATTATTTATTTATTTTTTCATTGTTGGGTACCAAGGATTGAACTCTGGGACACTTATCCCCTGAGCCATGTCCCCAGCCTGTTTTGTATTTTATTTAGAGACAGGGTCTCACTGAGTTGCTTAGTGCCTCACTTTTGCTGAGGCTGGCTTTGAACTCACGATCCTCCTGCCTCAGCTTCCCAAGCCGCTGGGTTTATAGGCACGCGCCACTGTAACTGGCAAAGTTATCTAATTTAAAATAAGTAATTAAAATTCTTACATTTAAAACAAATTTTTAAAAATTAAACTAAAAATTTGATAACAAATTTTGTTATGGAAACTAAATAAGTTTTGTTAACTGGAAACTAAATAAAAACTAAAATTGACAGGTGCACATGAGCCCCAAACTCTGCCTATTATTTAGATGATTCATGATCTCTCTGCAGCCTACAGGCCCCAGGTAGGCACTTGGGACTTTGATGGACAAAGATGTCCCAGACACATTGTTAAGGATGAGATGTGTGGGCTGGGGTTGTAGCTCAGCAGTAGAGCATCCGTCTAGCATGTGTGAGGTGCTGGGTTTGATTCTCAGCACCACATAAAAATAAATAAAATAAAGGCATTGTGTCCAACTTAAAAAAAAAAGATGAGATGTGCATGCTAGGCTAAAACAAACATATTTATTTGTATTTTCATATCTGCCTGAAGAAACCCTGGAAGCATAAGAAAATAATACAAGTTTTTTTTTTTGGAACACACTTTGAAATGAATTTATAGCACATTTCCATTTGGATGCCAAATTTTCATCGGAAATATTTAATCTGTATTTATAGTTAGTAAATACAGATAAAATTTATAGTTACTCAAGTTGTCCCAGACACTTTTGGTTTTCCAATGACTAAACCAAGCATAAGTTTTTAAATTAAAATAAAACTATAATTCCGATCCTCAGTCACACCAGCCGCATTTCAGGTCCCACATGGCCACAGGGGCTAGGGGCTACTATAGCAGCTGAATTCCAAACTGTTGCCAATCACAGCATAAATTTGATTTGAGCTTTAGTCCTGAGCTAGAAAGGCAAACACCAGAGACACACTGGGAAAATGATGGAGCTCTGGGGCAGGGAGAGATTTTGATTGACCCCTTCAATCCCAACAGCCTGTTTCTCCCTCCTGATAGTACCTTACCAAAGCACGTCTGGCCATCAGGGCCCAGCATGGTTCCAGGGGAGCATGTGCACTCGCTGGTGTCCAAGCAGCTGCCATGGCAGTCCTCATCACAGATGTCATAAAAATCTATGGAAGGATAAAATCACCCTTGTGAGAGGTGACGACTGGAGCGCGCTTTCTCTGTCTTTGTACCAGGGATTGAACCCAGGGGTGTTTTACCACTGAGCCACATCCCCAGTCCTTTTTTATCTTTTATTTAGAGACAGGGTCTCTCTAAGTTGCTTTAGGTCCTCCCTAAGTTGCTGAGGCTGGCTTTGAACTTGCAATCCTCCTGCCTCAGCCTCCCGAGCTGCTGGGGTTACAGGCGTGTGCCACCACCGGAGCATGCTCACTCTGGAAGGAGTCAGGAAGCAGCCATGGGCACAAGTTCCCAAGCACCATCAAGGAAGTTCTCCTGGCTCAGGGTTTTCATAACTCAAAGGAAAGAGTGCTCAGGGCTCTTCCATCATTTAGATCAATGAGTCCCAATTTCAGTCAGGCCTGTGGGTGGCCACAGGTTTTCTGCAAATCTAAAATGCCACCGAGCATGAGTTACAGACCAAGTAAATATTAAGTCCTACTCTGTACTTTTAAAAACTTATATGGGGCTGGAGTGTAGCTCAGTGGTAGAGTGCTTGCCTAGCATGTGCAAAGCCCCTGGTTCCATCCCCCAACACAGCCAATTTTTAAAAGGTACAAAGATTTTGATGGTATTAATAACACAGAAATTCACTTAAAAATATTACTGACCTCAAGGGGCTTCTTCCCGTTATATATCATTTTAACAAATCAACGGATGCTAAGTACAACGCTGCCGTATGGAGGTCTGAACATCTATCTGTTGATTGATCAGTCGACCTACATAGACACCTTTAAAAGGGTGCTCCATACTCAGAAAGGTCGGAAGTCTACCATTTCAATGACCTCAATCAACATTTCATTTTCTGATATTTTGTTTGAAGGGAATAAAGACAAAGTGAACCAGAACTATTCAAAGTCATGGTTCCTTTCCCTTCCTATTTCTTTCAGGAATTTTTCAGAAATTCTAGGAATAGATCTCAACCATCACAATCTGGGCCAGGCTTGGTGGCATGTTCATTCCTATAATCCCAGTGACTCAGGAGGCTGAGGCAGGAGGACTATAAATTCGAGACCAGCCTGGATACTTAGCGAGTCCCCATCTCTAAAGGAAGGGGAGGGAAAGGGGAGGGAAGGAAGGTCACAATATGGAGGTATCTTTGGTCTCAGATCAGCCTCTGTTCAGACTTTCAGACTCTGCTGTCACCATGACTGGATTTCCTGTGGCACCTTCCTCTCTGACTCCACTTGGGCCTTGTTGGGGAGGAAAAAGCAGCCGGGCAGTACTCACGCCCACAGTAGACGTGGAAGCAGACGCTGGGCTTGGCCAGACGGTACACAAAGTAGCCTCCGGAGCAAGCCTTGACCTCCACCGTGGTGTTCCACAGGCAGCAGTTGTCTTTGAAGCTGGCACAGGCCTGGCGTTGCACAATGCCGTCGCCTTCTAGGGGGTGGCTCCCATTGAGCCAGACAGGCGCGTGGGTCCCACAGTGGTTTTCTGGTATGCAGAAGGTGGGCATGGCATCCCCTGCCATGCCCGTGAAGCGGTACCACTCCCCATCCACGTGGTTGTCACACAGAGGTGGCCCTTGAGACTCATCAAGCTCATGGTCTGTGTTCCTCCAGGGCTCATTCAGACTGATGTAAGCGGAACAAGGATCTAGGGCTGGGAAGGAAAAGGGCACCTCAGAGCCACCTAGTGACACTTCAGAGTAGTCCCAACGGCCCAAGTCCACCTTACTGAACTCACATTAAAAAAATAATGATAATAAATAAATAAATAATACATTTGTTCATTTATTCATTTACATGTGATGCTGAGAATTGAATCCAGTGCCTTACATGTGTCAGGCAAGAGCTCTGCCACTGAGCCACAACCCCAGCCCCATGGACTCACATTTTGACTTTTTTTGAATTCAAGAAAAAAATTGTCTGAAGTTCCCCAAAATAACTATTTATGATTCCTCAACTTGATTTAAAAATGCTTCATACATTCATAGATTTGCAACATTATTTCAAATCTATGTGAGTGTTAGGTCAAACTATGCTTTTTGCGGGGGGCGGGGGGGGGGGCTTTGAACCCAGAGCGGGTAGACCACTGAGCCACATCCCCAGTCCAATTTTGCATTTTATTTAAGACAGGGTCTCACTGAGTTGCTAAGTGCCTTGCTGTTGCTGAGGCTGGTTTTGAACTCGCAACCCTCCTGCTCAGCCTCCTGAGTTGCTGGGATTACAGGTGAGCGCCACCGGCAGGCGAGAAGTATGCTTTTTATCCAGACTCATCATTTGATGGAAGAATAATCGTTCAGATAGGGAAGGGTAGAATTCTACTCAGTGAACTTTGCCATGGTAAGACCATATTTTGAGCACTGTGTTCACATCTGGAGGCTTTTTTTTTTTTTTTTTTAATGAATTGACTAATTTGACTAATTTGTCCAGAGGAAGTTGACCAGTTCTAGAAGAGGGCCTGGAGAAGAAGCTGGGAACTACAGTGTAGGGAAAAAAGAAGATTGAAGAAACATTAGTTTTTAAAAATCTGGAACTGTCTTATGGAAGAGGAATTAGGTATTTTATTACAATAACAAACAGTTATGGGAAAGCACATTTCAGCTCAGCTATCCAGCAAGGAGAGGCTGTATTGCAGTGTTCCTTGGAAATTAAAAAAAAAAAAAAAAAAAAAAAAAATTGGATGGCCATGTGTAAAAAAGATTATAGATACAATTTTGCATTAGTGGAAATTTGACTTTGATAAAGAATGTGCTAAGCTCACTCCACTGAAAAGGAAAAGGCCTCAGGCACATATCAGCTGCTCTGAAATACACAGTGTACTGGCAAGTGGTTCCCACAGATAATATGACAGTTTGGGACAAAAAATAAGTGGGATATTGCATTTTCTGGAAATAACACATTTGCAGAATTGCAGATGGCAGGAACAACTTTCTCTTTAAAATGTCCCTGAGGTATTGCAACAGATTATAGTTTAATGTCCCTGGAGGCTAAGAAATGTCCTTAGATTCTCTTCCTTTTAAAACGTGGGGGGGGGGGGGGACAAAAACACACACCCAGGAAAAACAAAACAAAACAAAAAAACAAAACAGTGGGTTAAGAATGTAGCTCATGGTAGAGCCCTTGCCTAGCATGCATGAGGTCCTGGGTTCAATTCCTTTTGCCTGCTCTCTTGCCAAGCAAGATTTCCAGAGCAAATTTATAGATGATTACAAATTCATAGAAATATCTCACTCAGTTCCCTCGCTGTAATTTTATAAGAAATGGTTAGCCACTCAACCTTTAATGGCTTCTACAGAAATTCTCATAATGACTATTCCATGATTCATAAAGTTTTCCCTTAAAGTGAACTGTGATTTCCTGAGCTGCCAAAAGTGCACTTCCTTTCCTGTGGTAGGGTAATTGTGGCATGAAAAGAAATTTACCCACTATCTTCTATAAAATAATATCTATTTATCTATCTCACGCGTCTTTTTGTCTTTGTTTTTTTTTTTTTTTTTTTTTTTATTTTGAACTGGGGATTGATTGAGCGCAGGGGCCCTTTCCCACTGTGCTGCATCCCCAGACCTTTTTTATTTTGAGACAGGCCTCGCTAAATTGCTGAGGCTGCCTTTTCTCAGCCTCCCGAGTGACGGTGATCACGGGCGAGCGCCACTGCGCCCAGCCACACCTTCCAACATAAACGTTTCATCCCCTTTGAAGACAATAATCCAGCCCTTTAATAATCTGGCCGCTGGTGTTAAATCCCTCAATTTTTTTTCGAGTTTTCAGCCTCAATTCGGGGCCACAATTCGGTGTTTTGCATACCGATCCTCAATGGGGTGCAGACTCCTCAGCGGGAGGCCTCCCGATGTGCCGGCGGCCGGGGGCTGCCTCCCGCGCGGGAGTCGGGGCTCCAGGCACCCCCGCCTCCCCGCGCTTCTCCAGAGCGCAGAGGGCGCCGCCCCGCCGAGGGCGCACGGGCAGGCGGGGCCCGGGGTGTGCTACCCCAGGCAGCCAGGCCGAAAGCGTCCCCCGGCTAGGACAGCAAGCCCTGGCCCGCGTCCCTCTCCCTCCCCCCCACACCTGGCTTCTGGCATTGAGTCGGACAGCGCTGGGGTGAGGGTCGGGGTCTGGAAAGGGTGTGGGGATGAGGGGAGGACAGGGGAGGTGCCAGAGGGAGGGTAGACCAGGAGCGGGGAAGGAAAGAGGGAGCTGCTGCGTGGCGCCCTTTAGGGCTGAGCATCTCCTGGCCAGTTACTGACAGCAGACCGCGTGTTTCACGACAGGGAGCCCAAGTCTATTCGGAGGGACATTTTTGGATTTACAGAATAAGTGAGAAGAGTTCCCATATACTCTGCAGCCAGTTTCCATCACACATACACGACACACTCACGTGGTCTGGTGCCTTTTTCGCTATTAATGAATCACTGAGAACTCCTTATTAACTCCAGTCCATATTTTTTTTCCCCAGATTTCCTTATTTTCTATCTACATCTTTCCCTGTCCAGGATCCCATCCAGGATACTACACTAATTTCAGTTTCATGCCTCAAACATAGTGTTGTTGTTTTTTTTTTTTTTTTAATAGATATCCATCCCAGGGTTGCTTAACCATGAGCCACACACCCAGCCCTTTTTATTTTTTTATTTTGAGACAGGGTCCATTAAGTTCTTAGGGCCTTGCTAACGTGTTCAAATCTAGATTTTAATGTGTATCCTTAAAGATGCCAGGGCAAGGCACAAGTGGCCTCAAAGAAATGAATCATTGTGGGATATTGAGCTACACAAGGAGGTTGGTTCTCTCCATCCCACCTCCTGCCCTCTCTTCCAGTTAGAACTCATGTTGTTGGAGAAAGAAATGAGGGAGAAATCTGTCAGTAGCTGGAACTGAGACTTTCCCTTGCCTAGCTGGCTAATTTGGGGCCAAGTCTGAGGACAGAGGCAGTTTTAAGAGGTGCTTAGTCTGTGCAAAAAAGTCCTATGTATTTTCAAAGGTCAGGACTAATGAGTTTGTCTTATCCAGATCTGTGCCCTTCAAAGAACAGAGCATTCAGTCTCTTGCATTTATTAAAGGAAAATTCTATCCTCAAATCTAAAAATCATTTTTTTCTTTTCTCTTCAAGTTAGAACTATAAAAGTGCCTAGAAAACAGAGATCATAATTCCTCTTACATATATGCCAATATATAATTAGTTCATGGAGAAGTATTAGAGACCGCAGGCCCATGAGAATTCTGGGTGCCCAGGCAAGAGGCTAATGGAACATGTAACAGAAAGTCTCGGAAAGTAAATTTTCATAGATGATGAGTGACTTTTCTGACATGATTCTAGAAACTATATTTGAGGTGCTGGAATCTAGTTCTTAACAACCTGTACACAACAGCAAATTGCAACAATGAAAAGTACATTGTGCCAACCTCTTGACACCAAACTCACCCAGGGTCCACAGCGGGATGACAGTGATGAAGAGGCAGGTGAACAGCAGGACCTGAGGCATCTTTCTGGACGGAGGGCCAGAAACAGACTGGAAAGTCCTCTTCGTACCAGTTTTCCTTTGTCCCCTTTTCAATCGCATTTTTTTTTTTTTTTTTTTTTTTAAAGACTTCTAAGTTCTTCTGAAGAAAGATTGTCACAGTCTGGGCTGGGGCCTTATCGGAGGAAGAGGATGAGGATGACTGGGATAAGGTGTCCATTGCTCTGGCCTTGACCCCAGATTGAAGCTCTGCTTTACGCTGTCAACAGGGTCACTTTATTGATATTTTTCTTGAGGGGGAGAAAAACACAACCCTCACGTCCCTCATCCTCCTATTGTTTTCTCTCAAGAATTCCCTGCAATGAAACCTCCAGGATCTTATCCAGAGGGGAACTCTGAATGAGCGACATCCCCTCTCGTCAAAAGTTTGTGACTTTTAGGAATTGACTTCATGATGTCGCAGCAGTAGCATGGGCAGGGGAGAAGACCGAGTTGTTGGAACTGGTCATTAGGAAGTGTCGTGGTCAGATGGTCAGTGAGCTGACAAAAAAATTGTGACAGATCCAGGATTCTCTTGAGACATGCTCAATTGACACACTATGTCAATTTTGTTATCATTTCTGGTCTCAAAACATCTAAAGCAACAAGGTTTAACTTGTGTTTTTACCCATATAAGCAGTAATTCATCATTTTTCCATAATGTCTTTTTTCCAAAAGACTTCAAATGCTTCTGTATTATTTGTTCCACTGATTCTCACACTAAGGAGTGAAAAAAAAAATTTAGGAGTTACTCATTAAATTAACAATACTCTGGGAAGTTCTTTAGAAGTGTCTAAACTTATTTTCATTTTTAGACCAAAGGGGAGGGGATAGAGGGAGCTGTATGCTACCTGTCCCCAGACATACCATACTGATTGCAGATGAAGCTTGTGAGTTCCCTGATAGTCCAGTGTGGGGACAACTGTTAGCAAGCATGATTCCTGAAGACAATGTGAAGGGGAAGGATAAAAAGAAGGGTAGGAAGAGGCTTGCTTTTTTTAAAATACCATTTTTTAACAAAGATCTGAGGAAAACAAGATTTTTGTTGTTGTTTTGTACTAGGGATCCAACTCAGGACCTAGCACGTGGTAGGTAGGGGCTCTACTGCAAAGCCATGTCCTTAGCCTCTTCTCTCTTAATCTTACCTTGGCCTGACACTTTGGATCCCTTTTGTTCCTTCTCTCATACTCCTTCCCCTGGGCTTTTACTTCTAATAACTAGATTTTTAGTGACTAGGAAAGGAATACTATCTTTGAAAAGTAGTCCTCAAATTTATTTTTATAATCTCATAGCATTTCCCCCCTCCCCCGAAATCAATGGCATTCAAATTATTATGGGTTCTTTCCTCTAAAGACATCAGTTCAATTAAAACATAGTGCTTCCTCGGGGCCAGGAGCCATGCTAATCACCAGGTTTTGACAGTAACTAAGGTAAAATGGTCCCTGCGAGCGGTTTAGTCTACCAGGGGGCTCCCATGGATCTGAATTTGCAGTTAGCTACTTTCTCACTGATGTGCTGGAGCACAGGTAATTTGAGCATTAGCTTATTAAGCTGTGGTTTGATGGCAGCAGCTGGTGACCCTGGAACTGTATAATTGCAGGGCAGTGCTGCTAAAGTCTCAGTGCTTTTAACAGAAAAGGCCAAATCTCAGTTTCCTGTCCCTGAGAAGCCATCTGAGTGTTTCATATGAGTTGCAGAGAAACAGAGGACGTGTGCATGAGATAAACCGAGATTTGCTGCCAGGATTGATTGCTGGAGTCAAGGACTTTTACCAGATAGCCCTTTGGTTCTGTAAACAAGAATTCCCAGGATGGTAGGATTTTTTTTCCCCTTATTTCAATTTTTTCCCTTTTTAGTTGACTTGCCCTTTCATTTTTTTTTTAATGATGAGAATTTTCAAATGTATTAAAAAATATTCAAAGGAATAATAAACATCCAGTTGCAATAATTACAACATTTTGTTAATCTTATTTATATACCTAGTATGCATTTTTAAGATATGATGTTTTTTACACGGTCATGGTGACATTATTACAACTATGAAAATTATTCCTCAATACCTAAATTAATAATTTCTTAATGTCTAATACCCTGTCCATATTTGAAATTTCCCAGTAGTTTCAAATATTTTTACTGCTTATATAATTTATACTGTATGTTGTGCTTGGTTGTGTCACTTTAATTTCCTTTAATGTATAACAGTCTTCCCTCCCTTTGCCCCCATACCATTTGCTGAAGAAACCCAACTGTTGGTCCTTTGCAATGTCTCACATTTTGGATTTGGCTGATGGTTTATTTACAGTATCTTTGATTCTCCTCACCCTTGTGTTTAATGTTAATGCTTGTTTATATTTTCCAATTTTTCTAAAATATGTACTATTAGAATTTAAAAATAGCCAGTGTGGTGGCTCTGAAGACTGAGGCAGGAGGTTTCAAGTTCAAAGCCAGCCTTAGCAGCGAGGCTGTAAGCAATTCAGTGAGATTATGTCTCTGAATAGAATATGAAAAAGGGCTGGGGATGTGGCTCAGTGGTTAAATGTCCCTGGGTTCAATCCATGGTACCAATAAAAAAATAAAAGAAAAAAAAATTTAAAAACAAAAATACTCTGGTGACACTGAAGGAAGTCAGTGCACACAGGGAGGGCACTGCTAGGAACAGATCAGTTGGGAGGTGGCTAAGCAATCCGCTGGAGAGATATCAGCTAGAATGACCAGTTGAGAGCTACCATCTATAAATGGCAACTGAGATATGGGAGTGGGTGAGATCACCCTGGAAAGTGAGGTTGAACCTCGGGGAAGCCTAACTTCCAGATGTGGGCAGCAGAACAGGATGTTGTCAAGGAGACCAACTAGGCAGATTTATGGGAGGAAGCCCAGGAATGGAGTCAGGGGAGCGGAGGCATTTCAGAGGAAGTGTTGCTCAGTGTGGGGTGCATTTCCAAAACATCTGCAAATGAAAATTTGTGAGGGGTAACTTTATATTCAACAGCATTCCTTAAATTAACCCACACATTTATCCTAAGGAAATAACTACGAAGTGTATCACAAGAAGACAAGAAGTTTGAACTCAGAGGGTTGGAAACCCATTTGCAAAGAGCTAAAAAAGTTGTTGGCCGTGATAAAAATGAATAACACTTAATTTTTGTGCAACTGAATTCCAAAATTTAAGAAGTTTCCCTTTTCTGTGAAATTCTCCCAGATAGATTAAAAAAAAAAAAATTCAACCTATTTGGTTTTGAAAGCATCTATGTGATTACACCACAAGCAGGAAACCTTATTAGCATGAGTCAGGAGCCCAGGTTAGGTCTCTTCTGTTTACTATAGACACCACACTCACTAGTCCTCCAGCCAGTCTGATATTTGATTTCAGGATTGACAGATGAGTTGTGACAGGTATCCCCTCTGTGCCTCCGTTTCCTTCTCTTTAAAGCAGTGGTTTGTCTAGATCAATAGTTCTCATTAAATCACTATCAGGGCCTGTTAAACACCGATTGTTGACCTCATTTCTAGATTGACTCAATAGGGACCCAAGAACTTGCATTTCCAGCAGTTCCCA
Organism: Callospermophilus lateralis; assembly: GCF_048772815.1. NCBI lineage: Eukaryota > Metazoa > Chordata > Mammalia > Rodentia > Sciuridae > Callospermophilus > Callospermophilus lateralis. Next base: position 44,755,508 of record NC_135319.1, on the reverse strand, counting down.
GGAGACGCCTTGTAGCTGCCCTGGATTTCACACTCAGAACCTTCCTACTTTTTCCAGCTCTAAAAGTCGACACTCTGGGGCTGGGGTTGTGGCTCAGCGGTAGGGTGCTCGCCTAGCATGTGCGGGACCCTGGTGCTCTGCACCACATAAAAATAAATAAAATAAAGGTATTGCGTCCAACTACAACTAAAAAGTAAAATATTTTTTAAAAAGTGACACTCTGTCGTCAAAATTACATTACCACATTTAGTAGTAGATTTAACACCACAACCTATCTCCAGTGAAAATTCATTCACTTTTTTTTTATTGTAGAAAATATACAATTCACTATGGCAACCATTCTTTTTAATTTTTTTATTATTAGTTGTTCAAAACATTACAAAGCTCTTGACATATCATATTTCATACATTTGATTCAAGTGAGTTATGAACTCTCATTTTTACCCCATATACAGACTGCAGAATCACATCGGTTACACATCCACGTTTTTACATATTGCTATACTAGTGTCTGTTGAATTCTGCTGCCCTTCCTATCCTCTACTATTCCTCCTCCCCTCCCCTCCCCTCCCATCTTCTCTCTCTACCCCATCTACTATAGTTCATTTCTCTCTCGTTTTTTTTTCCCTTTCCCCTCACTTCCTCTTATATGTAATTTTGTATAACAATGTGGATCTCCTTCCATTCCCATGCAGTTTCCCTTCTCTCTCCCTTTCCCTCCCACCTCTAGTCCCTGTTTAATGGTAATCTTCTTCTCAGGGTCTTCCTCTCTGCTCTGTTCTTAGTTGCCCTCCTTATATCAAAGAAGACATTTGGCATTTGTTTTTTAGGGATTGGCTAGCTTCACTTAGCATAATCTGCTCTAATGCCATCCATTTCCCTGCAAATGCCATGATTTTGTTATTTTTTAGTGCTGGGTAATACTCCATTGTGTATAAATGCCACATTTTTTTTTTTTTAACCATTCATCTATTGAAGGGTATCTAGGTTGGTTCCACAGTCTAGCTATTGTGAATTGTGCTGCTATGGGTAATTCTTAAATGTTCGGTTTAGTGGTGTTAAGTACAATCACGTTGTGTACAACCATCACTATCATCATCTCCAGAACTTTTTCATCTTCCCAAAACCAAACTCCATACCCCTTTCCTGATAACAATCCTCTCTCCTGACTCTAGCAACCACCATTTGTATTTCTATCAATCTGATGACTCTAAATACTTCATTTAAAGTGGAATTAAAAAGTATTGTCCTTTTGTGGCTTATTTCATTTAGTGTAATTTTTCCAAGGTTCATCCATGTTTATAGCATAAGTCAAGAATTTCATTTTATTTTTATTTATTTATTTTGGCCCCAGGAATTGAATCCAGAGTCTGGATTCAATAACAACTGAGCCACATCCCCAGCCCTATTTATATTTGAAACAGGGTCTCACCAAGTTGCTGAGGCTGGCTTTGAACTTGTGATCCTCTTGTCTCAGCCTCCTCAGTTATTGGGATTACAGGCGAGCACCACCATGCCTAGCAAGAATTTCATTCTTTTATGGCTAAATAACTCATTGTATGCACATGCCACATTAGTTTATCCCTTCATCTGCTGATGGACACTTTGGTTGCTCCTTCTGGGATGTGGTGAATAATGTTGTTAGGTACTGATATCTGATTGAATCCCTGGTTTCAAATCTTTTTGGCATATACTCAGAAAAGGCATTGCTGAATCATGTGGTAATTGTTTTACTTTTTGAAGAACCATCATATTGTCTTCCAGAAACCCACCTGTAGGTCTTCTTTGGAGAAATGTCTATTCAAAGTCTTTTGCCCATTTTTCAGTTTTGTTTTTTATTGTTGTCTTAAAATACACTTTATGCTCCTTAGAGGCAAGAATCATTTGTTTTGTTCAAAAAAAAAAAAAAATCCCCTGTAAAGTTTAGCAGAATGTGCATATATACATATTATTTGTTGAATAAAAACAAACATTAACATTTTCAATATTATCCCTTTGCACCTCATATCAGTTTCAGGGTTGTCTGTTAGGTTGCTATAAGCTGCCTGGGGGAAGGACCAAGCTATGCAGGCTCTTCCAGTACTTCCATATGCTGCACTAAAGCAATCACTTATTACATGCTTTTTAGATAGACCTTCCCTGGCTTTGGCAGCATGTAATATCCTGACTGGTTATTGTGGTAAACTTCTTGTTACAATCTCTAAAAATATTTAATCTTCATTTATTGTTGAATAACTTTCTGGATTCTAGGGCAATCAAGGTGTTTTGATAGAATGGAGATTTTTTCCTATAGATGAGGAGGCCAAGGAGAACAGCCTCAACACTTTTGTGGGCTTTATTTATTCATGGCGCCGGGGATGGAACCCAGGGCCTTGTGCATGCTGGGCGTGCGCTCTACCCTGAGCTGCATCCTCATGTCCTGTTCACTTTGTGATTATAAAGATCACTTGATTTATTGGTAGCTCTGGAAAAAAATGACCATCTTAAGTAAAGGAAGAGTCAGTGAAATGTCTGTTTTTGAAATAAAGGATCTAAGAAGAAAGCTTAATTTAGTAATGGAATTTTTAATAAAACTAATTTTAGAAGTAAAAGGCTTTCTACCTGGAATCACAGGAAAATAACTTTCTGGTTTTGTTTTAAAGAATGAGATACTATCGTTCAAAAATTGAATAAGTATTTATTGTTCCAGAAGGTACATTGCTTTTTATACATATTTCATAAATGATACAGGATTTTACACATGTTCAATATTTTGCTATTTGTTTAAAGGACTTTTCTCCGAGTCCTCCCTCCCTTGCCTCCCACACACCCCAAAAGGATTTGCTCGTTGCACTGTGCTGTTTCTTCTTAAAAACCCTGACACAAACAGGATAAATGGTTTAAAAATAATCCACACAAGAAAAATAAATGAGGGAGGGGCTGAAGGACAGGGAAGGAAATTGGAGGCGGGCTGGGGGTGGGCATGCATCCTTTCATTCCATCATGCCAGTGAAGGGTGGTGGCGGGAGCAGCAGTCTGGCCTTTGACCTCTGCAAGGCACCTGGAGTCTGGGTTTGTCATTTAAAGGTTTTCTTTTCATACACAATGATCCCAAAGGAGGAAGAAAAAGAAACTTCTTGTCACATGAGGAGGGATGAGTCATGTGAAAGAAAGACAATCAGATGTGTAGCGAGCCCCCATCCTCCTGGCCATCCTGCCCTCACAGTCATTAAAAACATGATATCACACACAGATTCCTTTACTCTTCACGTGCAGATGTCATCTGGAAATGCGGTAGAAAACATTTTGATACAGTATAAGATCAATTTTTCTTTCTCTCATTTGAATATAAGAAAAAATAGGGTGGAGAGGGTAGGCTGAAGGAAGCCATAGAAATGTATTCCTGTATAAAGATAAATTGCACCCTTTGAGATCCACACACTTGATTTATAACGACTGGGTGGTGGAGGTGGGAGAGCTCACAAACAGTGTGGAAGTGTGTCCTTTAAGATTAATAAAGCCCCCAGACACAGCAGTGCCATCTGGGCGGCCCGGAACTGTCATACAAGCAGATTAACAGCAATGAGATTATTCTGGTTCTGAAATACCTAAAGAGCCATGATTTTTAGTCAATTTGTAAACCTTACATCTTCCTGATTTGGTAATACAGCTGAACACCCTCCTCTGATCTGAGTTGTGGAGGGAGAGGGATAGGTATTTAAAGGAGGGAAATTTTTCCTCCTCTGAAAGACTAATTGTAAAAAACAAAACAAAACAGAGAAACTTCATGCAGTATTGCCAATGATTTCTAGATACTGATCCAGAGCACTGGGATATATAGACATTTAAGAAGGTATTAAGGGAAATCCAAAGTGTCAATGATCAGTCATAGTTGGTTCCAATCATCATTTGGATAAAATTAGTGTAACCAACAGGTAGTTGGTCAGAAAGGGGAGACTAGAGGAAGAGATTCCTAGTAACTTTGCAGAGACTGGGTTCAATTTAAAATAAATGCTAGTGATATGGGCTCAGACTCTGTTGCCACCCACGTATCATGAGGATTTGCTTTTCAGGTATATTTATTTATTCCTATTGTCAAAAATAAGAAATGTTAAATTAAAAAAAAAAAATAGAGCTTGGTGGGGTGCTGGTGTGTTACTGTTTTGCTGACCCTTCGAAGAAGATGCAAGAAACCAACACCCCCAGCATTGTTTTCTCTTTGTGAATCTCTCAACTATATAAATGCATCATTTTCATTCAGAAACTAAGATGCTTGATTAAGACAATATTCACTAAGCCCTTTGAGCTTATGTTCCACGATGCCTGATCCTCAAATTTATTCCTTTTTTCTCTAAGATCCTTTTTGTTTTATAATTAAAGGTAAAAACCCTCTACCCCCACATGGCTCCTAGCTTCCACCTGCAATGCTTTAATTAAAAAGGCAAGAGTTATAAACAGGTGTTCTTTCTGCCGGGATTCACAGGCTCTTTGCAGATCAATCTTTTTCACCAATTTGTCGGAGGGGGAGATGCACTTGCAATGGGTCTCTCAGTCTCTTAAGATCCATTTCTGCCTAAAATAGAAACAAAAGGTAAGTAAAACTGGCTAGTGAAGCTTTCAATGACATTACTGCCTACTGAGAAAAGGAGACTCTTTCCTCCATTACTATGAGTCAAAGACATCATCTCAATTACTCTGAAAATCAGAAGACAACAAAGAATCCAAAACAAGTCTGTCTTTTGCAGTCTCAGCTGTCCACAAAGCCTCCAGAGAAGTCAGTGCTACTAAAAGGGTAGGACTCAGATGCTCTGGGGAACATCAAAATATACATGTTTGATGATGATTGTCCAGTGATAAGCCCACCCCCAAACCTTTGCAAGGATCCAAAACTTTAACTTGGGCTACTTTGATTTTGATGAATACATCTTCATTCCATTTTTCTGTAGTCTTTTGTGAATTCCAAGATTTTTATTTATCCAGAGACTCTATATCGCTAATATCAGTTTAAATTTTTCACTTAGTTAATTTTAAAACAAAGAAATGCAATCAACTGCAGCACTTTCAAAACCTCCCCCATTCTTAAACCTCATCCTCAAGTTGGATTAGTAAACATGGGGTGGCACTGGAGAGGATGGAAAAAAAAAAAAAAAAGGGCAGAGGAGGTCCAGAGGAGTGCGACAAAAGCACTGAAGAGGATGGAAGGCCTTCTAAGGACTGATGAAAAACTGCAAAGGCCACAAAACATTCCAGGGAAAAGGAACGAGGATTAGGAGTGAGAATTTATTCACCAAAATCAAAGACATCAGATTGAAGGAGGTACACCCAGAAGTTTCAAGAGGTAGCTTCGGTGAAAAATAAAATACATCATTCTTTTTAAAAAGCAAGTTCTAGTTTAATAATTTCTGACCTGTGCCTGACAGTTCTTCTTATCTGGATTTTATGTTTGCCCCATTACTATCACACATTGTAATCTTTGTGTCAATTATTATAGAAAGATTAAAAAGAAGAGAGAAAAGTAGAGAGTTCTAGTTGAAAAATCATTCAAAAGAAACACACTTGGGGTTGGGGATTCAGCTCAGGGGCAGAGCACATGCCTAGCACGCTCAAGGCCCTGAGATTGGTCCTCAGCCCTGGAAAAAAGGAAAGAAACTTTTTAAAAGGTAGGAAAGCCTAACTTTCCATGTGTAAGTGTTAGCAGGGCAGGCAGCACCATCTTTTCAGCAATTTGTGTTGTAAAACCTACAGAGGTGCTTGTTGCTAAAATAGTCATTTTTATTAACTGAGGAGTAATTTATACAGGAAGAAGTTGGTTGGATCACTCTTTCAGTTTACCCAGGTGGAGTACTGTGGTTATGGATAATAATAAGGCCATAGAAGATGGGGTTGGGATTTATTTTAATTTTTTCAAAACTTACCTGAGCAATTGCATCCTTGAGTTGATTATATTTCTCTAGGTCAAAACGTGACTTTTTGGCTCCTTTATGGAAAAATAGTAAGTATTGTCTGTCTCTGGCTTCTGGATAAACATATTCCTACAAAAATAAAGGAGAAATTAAATTATTTGTCCTTAGCATACTATCCTCACAAAGTTAAGTATTTACTGTTGATTAGATTCAATACAAACACTCATATAAAGACACTGAAATGTTCTGTATTGCTTCTTAAATATTTTCTCTTTTTTTGTGTGTTTTGAGGCAAGTTCTTGCTACGTTGCATAGGCTGACCTTGAACTCCTGGGCTCAAGTGTCTTCCTGCCTCAGCCTCCGCAGTAGCTGCGACTACAATCTTATGCCACTGCACCAGGCTGAGATTCCTCTTTTGTAGATATGATCTATTCATTTCCATTGCCATGCTATATTATATTATATGAGCACATTACTGTTTATTATCTATTCTGCTATCGATAGACTATTGGGTTGTTTCTCAGTTTGAGTTAGTATGCATGAATATGCTTCTAAGAACACTTCTGGACTCCTTTGCTCTGTTGAATATCTTCATTCTCTCTGTACTTTAAATTCCACAGTTATAACTGTTTTATACATTTAATATTCATGGGTTGGGGTTATGGCTCAGCAGTAGAGCGCTTGCCTAGCACGTGTGAGACCCTGGAATCGATCGTCAGCACCACATAAAAATAAATAAAATAAAATAAAGGTATTGTGGGGCTGGGGATGTGGCTCAAGCGGTAGCGCGCTCGCCTGGCATGTGTATGGCCTGGGTTCGATCCTCAGCACCACATACAAACAAAGATGTTGTGTCTACCTAAAACTGAAAAATAAATATTAAAAAAAAATAAAGGTATGTGTCCAACTAAAAAAAAAAAAAATTCCCTTCGATCCACTCCCAGACCTGCCATTCTTATTGCCTTCCTGTTTCTCTCACTTTTCATCTGTGAGATCCTCTTGCCTGAAGAACATTTGCTTCCAACACCCTTTAGTGTTTCTTTTAGTGCAGATCTGATGGTGTCAGATTCTGTCTGAAAATATTTTCATTTCACCCCTGTTCGGAAAGGACGTATTTTGCTGAGCACAGAATTCTCCTAGTCATCTGCTTCCAACACCCTGACCGCCTCTGCGCGCCGTCTCTGGGCTCAGTGCTGCTGGGCAGTCGACGCAGTCCTTTGAAAACAAGCTTTTCTGTTATCTTTTGGCTGCTTTGAAGATTTCCCCTTTGGCTTTGGTATTTGAAGTTTTGCTATTGATGTGTCCAGATGTGGATTTGTTTTTCTTTATGTTGGTTGGTGTTTATCTGGATTCTTAAATCTGTAAACTGATGTACTTCAGCATTTTGGAAAATTTTAAGCCATTAGCTCTTAAAATGTTTTTTCTCATTCTCTCTCTTCTTCTTAAGACTCCAATAAAATTAAATCTACATTAGAACTTTTCACTATATCCTATGCCTTTTCTGTATTTTACATCTTTTTGTCTTCCCATACATCATTTTGAATAGTTTCCTATACATATATGAATAGTTTCTGGCTTACTCCAGGTCTCTATTTCTGTCTTTAGTTAGGTCTAATCTGTTATTAAATCCATCTATTATATTTCATTTCTAGAATTTTCATTTGTTTCTTTAAAAATAAAATTGAGTTATTTGCCAACGTGCTCAACCTTGACTTTCAGCTCCCTAAATGTAGTAAGTATAATTCTTTTTAAGGCTATATCTGAAAATGCCAATATCTAATCCCTCATCTGTGCCTGCTTCTAATGTTTAGTGTTTCTGTAGAAATTTCCTTGTGCTTTTTTTACTGTATAACTTTGCATTTACAAAGTCATTAGTAAGATAACTTAAACTTTAGGATAATGTAATCTCCTCTCAGGGATGTTTATGCTTCTTCTGCCTGGGGCCTGAGAGCACTAGCCCTGTGGGATTACCAGTATTCTGCAACTACCCCAACCTAATTCATAGGACTGAAGTGAATTAAAGAGGGTCTATAACAGGCTTATCCTTCTGCAGTGGGGCCTGCCGAGGTTCCAAACCAAAGAAAGAGTCTCTATGTTAAGAGAGCCCTGGACACTAGGCTCTGTGGCTTTGGTCCCTCAAGGTTATTATTATGGTCTGGATATGAGGTGCCCCTCTCTCCAAACTCCGGTGTTCATGCAGGAATGCTCAGAGGTGAAATGATTAGTGTGAGAGCTGTGTCCTAATCAGTAGATTAATCCATTATGGATTAATAATTCAAATAAACTGACTGGGTGGTAACTGTAGGCAGTGGGGCATGGGTGGAGGAGGTAGTCCCTGAGGACATATCTTGTCCCCTGGCTCCTCCTCTTCTCCACTTCCCAGCTGCCACCAGCTGAACTGCCTTTCTCCTCCATGCCCTTCTGCCATGATGCTCCCCTCCATCTCAGGTCCAGAGCAATAAAGTCAGCTGATCATGGACTGAACCCCTGAAACTGGGAGTCAAAATAAACTCTTCCTCCTCTAAGTTGTGCTTGTTGAGTATTTTTGGCTACAGCAAAAGAAAGCTGACCAACACAGTTATCAAGTATGACTCGGGTCCCTGTCTCTCCGCAACACTCTCCTCAATCTAATCAAATCCCCAGAGGGAAAGGCCCACCTGAACACCACGCCCACCTGCTTGGGACTCCTCTTCTTCTAATCCTTGCTGCTTGTTTTTGTCATTTTGTTAGTCTCTATTATTTTCAGGCAGACATGATTAGTTTTGTCTAACATAACTTATCCTGATGGGATTGTGTGGTTACCTCATATGAAGCAGCAAATATTTAGTTATTTTTTTAAATTTATTTTTTAGTTGTAGTTGGACACAACACCTTTATTTCACTTGTTTATTTTATTTTATTTTTATGTGGTGCTGAGGATCGAACACAGGGTCTTGCACATGCGAGGCAAGTGCTCTACTACTGAGCCACAACCCCAGCCCAATATTTAGTTATTGATGAGGATAAATTTAGACTGAAGAGTAGAAAAACAGTCCGTGGAAGCCTTTTAAAAATGGATAAAATTGAGGTCTGAATCACTAACGCTGACTGAGGAATAACTGTTGGATTAAGCACTTGAGGCAAAGCCCTCTACTGTCACCTAAATTGCTATTACTAGGTTGTTTACCTCTCTTTGTTTAGGATGTAAATAAAAATATAAGCTAAATTTATTCAAATATATTCTATGCTCTCTCTTTTGGGCATCAGGCATTAACTGAGCAACTACATGTTAGAATCTATTCTAGAAATTTCACTATCTGATTCTGTGCAAAAAGACACAGCTTAGTTATGAGAGTCAGAATGGGAGAGGTTGAAAACAGGGAACACACACACAAAAATAAACACAAGCAGTGGCCCATTCTACACTATGATATAATTTTTCTCTAGCAATATTTAGTAGCTTGAGTACAGGATAAAGGGCCTGATGCACCCCAAGTTAGGAGTCTGTGGAGTACTTACAGCAGGAAGGCAAAGGACAGGGATTCTAGGGTACAAAGAGACTGGCAATAGGTCTAAAGAAGAAAGGGAAGCAATACAGGAGTATGTTGTGGTAAAAAGTTGAGATAAAGATGTAAGTAGCCTGAAAGTCTGGATGAGGTCAAAGGAGTGAGGGAGGGAATAAAAGGGCCATAAAGAAAAGAAATTGTCATCAGAAAGTTATATGTTGGTTATATCATAAGTGATACAGTCCAGGAAAGAAGGTTCTGGATGGCCATGGAGGTGATTTACTGGAGCAGAATACAAATGATGGTCCAAGAAACTGAAAAGAAGGATATAAAATGGCAGCCTATTGTTTCTTAACCTTGTCTTTCATTACTGCCCACCCCCCGGACTCTTTTTCTAGACATTTTTTCCTGATTGTTCCATTCCCCAAAGAATATTTAACACTAAAGTTATAGTGTATAACTTATTATGTACTGTAACACTGAGATGTTATTACTCCTCAAGAACCAATATTCACCCCCTCGAGGCAACATCCCCTCTGTTGCAAATGACCAGGCTGGTATGTGGGACGGGTGGGCAGCCTGCATGCTGATTGTCGATTCTTATTGTCAGTCTCCTTTTCTACCTGGTACTCAGGTGCTCCATATTCCACTGCATTTCATTATTTCAAGGAACTTGCCATCATATATTTTTTGTAGCTTAATATTATTGGGATATATTTAGGCTGCTAACAAATGAAGCATGTCAGTGTAACAGTATATAGAAGTTTAAATGTTACTGAACGGGCCCTGTGCTTCATGGTGTTAATTACAATAGCAGTTAGGTAAAAGAATATCTAACATAAGAAAGAAATGTTTACATTTTATTTGGTCAGTGATTCCTGGTTCATAACTGAGTAAGTGGCTAACTTGTTTACTACTGCTATTTTGCAACTTGTCACTTGGGAGCAGCAACAATGTTTTGGGGATCAGAAGTGGAACATTTAACTAATAGGAAAGATAAGGTATTGAATAAAGAACCTACCACATGATAATGAGAAGAAAAAAAGTGCTGGCTTCGTGTTCAAGTCCAATACCTTGCATTAATCTTTAGTTCAAGAAAACATTTACAAAACAGCTTTTAATCAGCAGTAATTATTTCTCCAACATGTTTCTATTTGTATTCTAGATTCAGATTAATTATGGTTTTCAGAGGTAACCACTCATAAATAAAGTTAACAGAAGGTAGCATGATAATTGAGTGGAAAGAACAGCCTGTGGGGCAAGACACATCTGAGTTCAGTTCCCGGTCCTATGGCTGTCATTTATTTTATGTTCAACTTCACATAGTATTTGGAAAGATTATTTATCTTCACTGAGTCTCAATTCCTCATCTTTAAAATGGGGGTACAAACTTATAAAGTTGAGACAAAATATGTTTATGTACATATTTATGTACTGATATAAAATGCCTGACACATAATTAACCTCAAGAAAAGGTAGTTCACAGTAAGACCAAGCAAAAGGCATGAGTCTTTCACAGAAGTATGAAGAATGCTTAATCTTTTCTCAGTAATCAAGGAAATGCAAAGGCTACAAGGAAATACCATTTTGTTCTTGATTAGCAAGAGATATATCAAAGGTGCTCTCTACATTCAAGGGATAATTGGAAAAGCTCTAGTTTGTGGCTGAAAGCATGGCTGTCATTTATTTTATATGTTCAATTCACTCAGAGTATTCTAGGTGTAAGGTACCATGTTATGTGGTGAGGAAATAAAAACTGAATACAACCAAATGCCCAGCCTCAAAAGATAGCATAATCCAGTATGAGGGAAAAGATGTTGCACAAGATGGCAGGAGATGGGTGAAATGGGAGGCATGGTGTTACACAGGGATTCAGAAGGACCGACGGAAGTCAACTGGAGAGAAGAGTCAAAAGTCCACGAAAGATAAGCATTTAAGTAAACCCTGGAATACGGCAGGAAGGAATCAACAGGGGGAACTTTCTAGTTGAAAGAATGGTGTGAAGTGGAAATGAAGCTGCAGGTAACTCAGGACATCTTGGGGGAACAGAGACCATGATTTGGTTGTTTAGAACATACAGAACAGACACAGAGGAATTTAGAGTCATTGAAACGGACAGACAGCAACCAGCCATGAATCCCCAGACTGAAGAGGAGAGAGTGGAGACAGACAGGAGCCTGTCTAGAATGTGATTAGGTAGGAATGATGCAGCTGTTCATTTGCTCATCCAGTGACAATATGAACCAGAGAAGGGACTAGATGGGTCAGGCTCTGGGCCAACATTAGAGGCATATGGACAGTTTACTTTCTTTTGTCTTCACTAGACAAGTTGGGAGGCCCAGAAAGGTTAAATAACATTCTCATGCTTTCATTTTCCGCCACATAAATAGGCCCATGACCACTGATCTAACCACAAAACCAAATGCCAATGTTCACTAGCAGCTTTGGAAAATGTGAGAAGCACCCCTCAGCTTTCTCCGGGCACATAAGGAAAGGAAGACACTGCTCATGTGCCTGAGTTATCTTAAATGCTTGTCATTCAAGGGAAGGCCAGGTTGGATTTGTGATGGCATCACAGATACCGTTATAAGAGTCAACAGGAGCTGGGGATATAGATCAGTGGCAAAGCACATGGGAGGCCCTGAGTTCCAGCCTCAGGCACAAAAAATAAAATAAAAAAAGATGATTTCTCTCTCATATTTTCCAAAGTGACACTATGAATTTTCTAAGATACTTAAACTAACACTGACAATGAAAATTGGTTGGATTAGATTCCTATATTCAATAAACGAGCCTTGGCTGATGAAGAGCACAATAAGAGGGTGCAGTGATTAAGTATCTAATTTTCACCTCCATACCATGAAGTAAAAAGAACAAGAAAACATTTATCCTTTAATATACATAGAAGTAGTTCAGGGTTTAGTTCAAGTATTTGATTATTCATCATCAGTTCTCCATTCCGAGGGTTCAATAAAAATGTGTGACATCCAACTGTTCAATTAATTATAGGACACAGTAAAAAAAATCAAGCCCAACACAGTGAACAAGTTATCCACACTGGCCACTCTTCTCCTTTGCTCCCCTATTCCATGCTTATTAGAGCCTATTTTTCTGAATGCAGTGGTATATACAGCTATCTTAATGACCTGTGAGCTGCATGAGGGGCTACGGCCATGCCACATGCCTACCTCTCTAGCTTTAACACCGACAACAGTAGTGCCTGATACATAAGCGACACACCTGCACATGTGTGTGTGCATACATGATAAAAAAGTATTTAAAGAGAATTAGTCATGGAAAAAAATGTGAGAGAAAAGAGAGCTACTGACACAATCAAGACTTTATTACTGTTTCATAAGAAAGTTATTTGAAGAGGAGTCTTACCTGGCGTGTCATTACAAAATATGCATACATTGCCATGGCACTTCCATAAGTGATAAAGTAGGTGACTGGCTCCATGATGTCCCAGGAATATTCCCACCAAGTGAGCCGGGCCAAAATGCCAAACTGTGTGGCCATGTAGGCAAGGCCACCCCATAGCACCAAAGTGGTCCTCTTCTCAGCTTTTCTGCTAATTTCGATTCGTACCTGTTGGTAAACATGCTCAGTTGTAAGTCATCTGACATGGAACCAATTTAAAAGTCTTTTATATTCTATGCCTGCTAAAGAAAAAAGGCTTATAATCAAGACACAAGTTAGAGTTAGACTCAATTCTAGTAAAATCGCAACTATAGTTTTCACTGAATAAAATATCTTACAGGGACAACTAAGATTTTGTATTTTATTTAAATTTCATCCTAGAAATAAGTGAAAATATAGGGGTGAGCTTCAACAGCTCTTCATTCAGCTACAGGATTATCTTCTTTGAAACAGTAAAATGAAAACATATCAAATGGTCTCTCACTCTTGTGTGTAAGATTTAACCTCTTATCGGTTTTAACTCAAGTGCAATACTAGGGGCAGAAAAGTAGGATACATCAGAACATGGAGTCTGGATTCAAGTGGGTGGGTTCAGGGCACTGATCTGCAAAACATCACTAACTTTATTAGAGAGTCATTCTGAGGATTAAATAAGGGAATGCCAGTAATTAGTACAATTCATGGCATATGCTAAACATTTGTAAGAAATCAGAAAAAGCACAATTTTATAAGCATTTATTCTTTTCCTTATCAATGAAAATAGTCACAGGCCATACAACATTTCAGGATGGACCACATGCATGATGGTGGTCCCACAAGGAAATAATGGAGCTGAACAATTCCCATCCTCTAGTGACAGCATCACTGCTGTGACGCCACAGCACAGTGCGTTACTTAGGTGTGTGTGTGATGCTGGTGTAAACAAGCCTACTGCCCTGTTAGTTGTACAAAGTACAGCAATACAATCATGTATCGTGTACACCTGATGATAATAATTCACTGTTACTAGTAGGTTTATGTATTTACTAGATTATATTTTTTATAATCATTATTTTAGAGCCATTCCTCCCACTTACAAAGGATTCTACAGTTACATCAGCAGCAGCCTCACACATCTCATGCTCATTCTGCATGTTGAGTGAGTGACTAGACCATCCAAGTCTGTGTAAGGACACTCTAACAAGGTCTCACAATGAAATCACCTAGAGATACATTTATTCCCATCATTAAATAAACCATGACTGTACTTACATCATCATAAAAAATTAAGGGTAATGTGTTCCTTGTAAAACATTCTAAAAAGTATTAAGAAAAATCAGTCATAATCCTACTACTCTATTAGCATTCCTTCTGATTGTGAATATGGATATATACACTGTGTATAGCTATATGCATAACACATTTAAAAATTAGATCAGAGTGTAAAACATTAGTATAAACATTAATTTAGAATTTACTTTCCATAGCATATCATTCATGTTTATCATTAATATTTTCTGTAGCAAATTAGATTTACATAATCATTTTAAGAGCTGTACAATATTCCTCACAATATTCATTCATAATTTGGCTAAAATCATTATCCACTATACTAAGAAATTATTGCAATCTTTGTTTCAAAGATGGTAAATCTGATTAAAGGCAGTGCACTGAGACCTCAGAGCTCTAAGTCCATTATCGAGGTTCCAAACTATTCCCATTCCTTTCTTAGATTTGATATGAACTTTTAAGGTTCAGCCTTATAAACTAATGGGCTAATTTGACAGATAATGACTCAATTACAGGAAACTCAGAAGAAAAAACAAACACATGTGCGTATTTGTAGGTGAAAAGCCTGATATTTCGATGGTCACCTTTTCCAGGGGAGCCAGCTGCTCTTTGAGGTTTTCTAATCTCTCGATAAGCTCCCTCTCCTTGTTTAGCTGGTGCTGCTCAATGCACAGTGTGGTGTAGAGCTGCTGGACCAGCGTCTTCACGTCATTCAGCGTCGCTGCGTTTTCATGGCTTAAGAGGTCTGAAAGAAAGGGGTTAAGGTTCCTTTAAAAATGTGCGCCTTAGGTGGCCCGGGTTCCATCCTCAGCACCACATACAAAAAAAGATGTTGTTTCCGCCGAAAACTAAAAAATAAATATTAAAATTCTCTCTCTCTCAAAAAAAAAAAAAAATGTAAGCCTTAGAAATGACAAGAGGGCTGGGGTTGGGGCTCAGTGGTAGAGCGCCTGCCTAGCATGTGTGAGGCACTGAGTTGGATTCTCAGCACCACATAGAAGTAAATAAATCAAATAAAGGTATGTGTCCAACTACAACTAAAAAAATTAAAAACATGACAAGATTACATGGAAGATTCATCCATTATAGATGTCCTACCTTCAGTGTTAAACTGAAGGAAAGTAACAGTTATTTTTAAACAATGAATTGTCCCAAATCTAGAAAGTAAATTCATATTTAGGTAACTCAAATGTTTTGAAAGAGTTATTTACCATTATTCTTTTTTTTAAAAAATTTACAACAGTGGAATGCATTACAATTCTTATTATACATATAGACATACTTATTATACAATTAAATTCCTAGAGCACAATTTTTCATATCTCGGGTTGTATACAAAGTATATTGACACCGATTCGTGTCTTCATACATGTACTTTGGATAATAATGACCATCACATTCCACCATCATTTCTAATCCCATGTCCCCTCCCTTCCCCTCACCATTATTCTTAGAAGCCTAGATACTACAAATGTGGCTACAGTTAAGGACAATATTAAGAAAAATAATGCCAATAATAATAATCTTCAGGATAGCAGATGTAGCTCAGTGGTAGAGTGCTAGTGTGAGGCCCTGGGTTGATCCCCAGCACCACAAATAATAAAATTCATTAGATAAGGCAAAATTAAAACAAATGTTAAAAACTAGTAGATAGGGATTTTTTGTTTGTTTGTTTTGGGCACTAGGGACTGAAGTCAGGGGCACTTGACCACTGAGCCATATCCCCAGCCCTATTTTGTATTTCATTTCATTTAGAGATAGGGTCCCACGGAGTTGCTTAGTGCTTCGCTGTTGCTGAGGCTGGCTTTGAACTTGCCTTGAGATTCTCCTGCCTCAGTCTCTGGAGCTGCCGGGATTACAGGCATGTGCCACCATATCCAGCAAAAATTAATAGAGAGGTTTTGGATCAATCTGATGATCATGCTTATTAAAATGCTGATCTATAGTCAGGTGCGACAGTGCACACACCTGTAATCCCCGCTGCTTGGGAGGCTGAGCAAGAGGATTGCAAGTTTGAGGCCAGCCTGAACTACTTATGGAGTCTATCTGAAAAATAAAATACAAAAGTTCTGAGGATGCAACTCAGTGGTAGAATGCTTGCATAGCATGCACAAGGCCCTGAGATCAGTCCTGGGTACCTTTCCACAAATATACAAATGCTGATCTATAATTTATGTGTAATCTTGCCATTTTAATTATTTTTTTTCCTTTAGAAATTTCTGAGAAAATTATACAGTATTTCAAATTAGCAAATACAAAGGTAAAAATGATAATAATTTCACCCTAATAACCCTAACCCCCAGGCTTCTTCCTCTTGCCATATTAATTTTTATACATTCTTGTTGAAAAAGACAGAGACAGGTGTATGGGCCTCATATCTAAAGGGCATGAAGTTATAAGAACAATTGAAAGAGCAAAGGATTAAATTCCTTGATTCAATTTTCTCTACTGTGAGTAGTATGTATTTTCAGAAATCTAAAAGTTATGTTTTGAAAATCTAATAAAAACTCAATCTAAACTATCAAATATATTTTTTAAAAAGTGCCAAATACAAAGTTTTTGTTTAAGAATCTTATTAGCTTTAAATGTGATGTTTTGTTAGCCATAGCATAAGGTCAGCCCTCTTCTAAGCCACAGTCAGAATTAACCATATATTTCAAATATTCTTCAGGGATGTCCTTTAGGACACTTATCATATAAATTCAATTAATGAGAAAATCTGAAAAAGGGTAGAAAATTCAACTAGAGAAGAGCTGATGTGGTAAAATGGGATCTAAGAATGAGGAACGTGAATCCTAGAAAGATAAGATTAAGAAACCTTTTGTACTGATCTCCTCACTACAGAGGGGAAAGAATCAGACTCTAAAAGGTCTCGTGATGACATTCACAGAGCACCTGGAGCAGGTGGGAAAAGATCCGGCTGGTGTGCAGTGTCTGTCCTACTCTCTGCCCCTTCTTTCCATTTCAACTTTTAGTGCTATGATCACACTGTATCTGCTTAGAAATCTAAGAGAAGAAAGGAGGGAGAGAAGAAGAAACCCAATGAGACAAACTCTCTCTTCTCCTTTTCCTAGTGAAGCATGGCATGTGAAAAATGCCCAGATAGTCAGGGGCAACCATTAGCTGAGGGTCTGTGAAATACGAAATCAGCTTTGGCATTTGTGTCACAAGGGAAGCTAAGTTTGTGAGACTGTCATTCACTGAAGACTTCTTAGTTTAAAAAGTAATTCTTTCATAGTTCTACTATGTGGGAAATTTATTTTTTTCTGTCAATTTTTTTCTTTGGTCTCAGTGTATATGTTATAATCAGAAAGTTCTTTCTCACTCCAAGATTGTAAGAATTCTTTATGTACTGGTATGTTAAGACCTTCATGATCTACCATTAGATGAGAAAATAGTTTATTGTTTCTTGTATTTATTTATTTTGTGTGTTTGTGTGGTATTGGGGATACAACTTGGGCCCTTACACGTGCTAAGTACCCTACCACTGAGCTACACCCCAGTCTTATTTTGTTGTTGTTGTTCTTATTTTGAGACAGGATCTCACCAATTTGCCCTGGCTGGCCTTGAACTTGCAATCCCCTTGTCTCAGGATCATGGGATTATAGGCATGTACCACCAAGTCTTGCAGTTTAATGGTTTTTAAACATGGTAAATCTGCTAAATTGGTATTATGTTTCCTGCAATATCCTTCCCTGTATTGTCCTGAATCAGGGTTAACCAAAAGAAAAATTCAGGGGAGATTGGAAGGTGAAAGTGAAATAGAGCCTGAAGGGTGTTTAGTAGTGAGACAGATGCACAGGTGTCTGCAGATATCAGCTGTGCCTGTGCTCCTCTCTTGTGTATCCATCTCTTTTTTTTAACTGTTAACTTCTGTTGATTAGCAGCAAAACAGGGCCACACTGAAAGGCAAACTTCTAAAGATGTCCTGTTCAATATGGTAGCCACTAGCCACATTTGCTATTTATTAATTTATTATTTATTTAATTTTTTTGGTACCCGGGATTGGACCCAGGGGCACTTAACCCCTGAGCCACATCCCCAGCCCTTTTCCATATTTTATTTAGAGATAGGGTCTCACTGAGTTACTTAGGGCCTTGCTGAGTTGCTGAGGCTGGCTTTGAACTTGTGATCCTCCTGCTTCTGCCTCCAGAGCCGCTGGGATTACAGGCATGCGCCACCACACCTAGTTATTTATTTTTAACTTATTATTTATCTTAAATTGACAACAAATAATTACGTACATACATTTGTCACATACTTTTTTTGGAAATATGTATACATTTTGGAATGGCTAAATTGAGCTAACATACTTTTTTGTGGCTTTCTTTTGTTTGTTTTTTTTGTGTGTGTGGTGAAAACACAAAATCTACTCTGAGCAGTTTTGGAGAATACAGTGTTGCTAACTGTAGTTACCCTGTTGTACAGCAGATGTCCTAACTCATTCCTCCGAACTGAAATTTTGTATTTTTTTTAGTATTTATTTTTTAGTTTTAGGTGGACACAATATCTTCATTTTACATTTACATGGTGCTGAGGATCAAACCCAGTGCCTTAGGCATGCTAGGCGGGTACTCTGCCACTG
The DNA here is from genome assembly GCF_048772815.1 of Callospermophilus lateralis. Classification (NCBI taxonomy): domain Eukaryota; kingdom Metazoa; phylum Chordata; class Mammalia; order Rodentia; family Sciuridae; genus Callospermophilus; species Callospermophilus lateralis. Next base: position 44,736,867 of record NC_135319.1, on the reverse strand, counting down.
AGCCACAACCCTAGCCCCTGAAATTTTGTATTCTTTGACATTTCCCCAACCTGTTACATGCTGCTATTTAAATTAATTAAGATTAAATAAAAATTCAGTTCATTAGTTACATTAGCCATATTATAAGGGTTCAGTGGCTTAATGTGACTGAGGGACAATGCAGAAATGAAACATTTCCAACATCACAGAAAGTTCTACTTGATAACACTGAAGAATTTCTCTTTCTGTGCTCCAACAGTTCTACCCTAAAAATGGGATGGGCCTGGATTTCCAGGTTCCCTGTCACGTTTTGATTTGCCCACCTGTGCCACTGCTTCAAAATTATTGACCCTTCTCTGACTACCCACGTTCCTCTTTTCCTTTCCAACTCCTACTTCTTCATCTTCATCTGCAATTGTACAAGGTCTTACTCCCAGATTAAATCTTTTATTCCATAATAATCATGTAGTTTTGTTTTTCCAATTGAACCCTGACTGATACAGTATGTATGGTATGTTACTATTTGCATAAAAAGAGAAAAACATGCATTCGTATTTGCCAGGGTCCTGGCAGGAGACTTAAGAAACCAAGAACAGTGCTCGATGATGCAGAGGAAAATGGGTAGCTGGGGAATGGAAATGAGAAGGTGACTTTTCCCCAAACTCCTTTTAGACTTTGGGAGTTGAACCTTATAAGTATATTATCTATTCTAAACAAATAAAAAAAAATTAATGTATAACAGCAATACTTTCTAATAGCAATGAAAAAAGAGAAAATAATAAACCACATGATAGTTCACAGATGTTCAATTTGAGGCCTGGTTGAATATACAGTTGTTATCTTTCTGATTATGCATGAGTAAAGTGCTGGCAGACTCAAGAGTTTATGCTTTATTTTGTCAGGTTTTCTTGACAGGAAAAAAATGGTTCCAAGGTACTGTCATAGTGGAGGAGAATAATAATCACAAATCCTTGGCCCTGAGAAATATGCCCACATACTTAGAGATGAAGTTATAGAAAAAGGGGAAATAAATCTGAAAACAGCTTAACAATAGCACTCTGGATGATTAGTGTTATGCTTCACTAAAAGGCAATTAGATGTTTATTAATGTTACTGTACAGGCTATTGATTCCAGGATAATTAAGGTACAGAAAGACAGGGGAGACATGCTGATATAACGGGCACTGAAATTTTTTTTTCAGCCACAAACGTGGTTTGGGAAGGATTTTGGATATTTGGGCTCTAATGAGGCAATCATTATTGTTGGTATTTGGTTTGTCTACTCAACTTCTTTGCTTAAATAATTTATATCATTAAGAAAGAAACAAGGTCTTCAATATACTCTGGATGGATAAATAGGAGAAGGGATTTAGTGGTACCAATCAGACTGATTCTCCTTAGCACAAAAAGTATGTTTTCTAATGTAGAAAGCCCTGGGTTCATTCTTGTTCTCTCTCTCTCTCTCTCTCTCTCTGTTCTCTCTCTCTCTCTCTCTCTCTCTCTCTCTCTCTCTCTCTCACACACACACACACACACACACACACACACAGAGTCACACATTCTATCCTCTAGTGATATAGGATATGTTCTCTCTTTTTCTAAGAATAGGAGAGAGGTAGTTAATTATTACTTTGGCATAGACTGGGTGAAGGGCTTTTTGTGATCCTTTCTAGAATCTTTCTTCCATTTTAGGTTTAATTAAATTTTGAAACCATCTAAATGAGATAGGTTACTCCTCTTGTCCTGCAGTGGTTAGAGAGGAATCCAGTTAAATACAGCTCTGATTACTAAAAGAAGGTTATGGAGGGCTGGGGTTGTGGCTCCATGGTACAGCGCTCGCCTAGCACATGCAGGGAGCTGGGTTCAATCGTCAGCACCACATAAAAGAAATAAAAACAAAGGTATTGTGTCCAACTACAATTAAAGTAAAATATAAAAAAGAATATTATGGAGCTGCTAGCCTTACTGTTGTGATAGGTTTCCTTGTTCCAACTTTGGTCAGGCTATCAACACTTAAGGATCCACAACACCTACAAACTTCCAATCTCACATAATCATGGAATGTTGCTATATTAAACTCTATATGAATAAGCCTCTGGCCTCAGTGCCTGGTATAAGTATGTGAAATCATAGTTTATATGACACTCATGGGGTATTTTTAGTTCCAAGGTTCCCATCAACAGGGAAAAAAACAAATGAGACAATGGGGGAAAGGGAGAGAGAGAGAAATGAATGCTGGTGAGATGGCACACACCATAGTCCCAGGGAGGCCTGGGAGGCTGAGGCAGGAGGATTGTAAATCAAAGCCAATCTCAGCTACTTGGCAAAACCCATGTATATAAAATCCCTAGTATTAATCTTCATTATCTGACACTCAAAGCCTTTATACTGCCTTCAATTTCTTTCCTCTATTTAGCCTTCTCTAAAGAGTTACAATGTGGGAAGGGGAACCTACTTACTCATCAGAATAGACTGCATCCTTCCTAAATACAGAAATTCAAACTGTTCTCTTACTTTAATGCACTCAGTTGAAAGAGATCGGTGGTGCCTCAGACACCAGCAGCACCTCCCTCAATAAGAGACAGGAATGTGGTATGTGGTAAGTAAAATTAAAACTTGTTTTGCACTTTATTAATTTTTTTTTTCTTTACTGTAGTTTAAAAATCAGGGAAAACAAAATGAGGGCTTAAACAATATTATTTGAGTGCCTATGAGAGATCTCTCATAGGCTAAAAGCAGAGGTAAGAGCATTTTGATGTATGAATTTAAATGTTGAAAAAATTTTTAAAGTTGGCTGGGGATGTAGCTCAGTGGTAGAGTGCTTGCCTAACATGTACAAGGCCCTGGGTTGGATCCCCAGCAATGCAAAAATAAGTAAATAAAAAATAGCATACATAAAAAAAGAGTCTTTGAAAATTCTACAAGAATATTGCTACTGATGCCACCGAATTTTACCTTCAATTTTCAATTTTTCGTGTAAATTACAGACTTTTGCAAACCTCAGACCTTCCTTAAACTACTTCTACAGAAGAGGTTTCTGAGATACAAAGAAAGAGCTGTTAGGGCTGCCAACACCAGTAAATGAAATATAAATAATTCCCTGATTATTTTCTTTCTTCCTTGTTTTTTTTTTTTTTTTTGGTACCAGGGATTAACTCAGGGGTGCGTGAACACTGAGCCACATCCCCATATTTGTATTTTATTTAGAGACAGGGATCACTGAGTTGCTTAGCCTCACTTTTGCTGAGGATGGCTTTGAACTTGCCTCAGGATCCTCCTGCCTCAGCTTCCCCAGCTTCTGAAATTACATGTGTGTGCTACCGCACCTGCCCCATTTTAATTTTCTACCTTAGCTTTCCTTTTTTGTCCTGGAAATAGCCTGTCAAAAAAACCCCAAAAAAACAAAAACAAAAACAAAACAACAATAAAATAAAACAAAAAACCCAAAACATTCATTTTTGTTTGAAAAATACAATATTAAACAAAAGTTGGTCATAGTTCAAAATACCTTCAGTTTGTGACAACATAACATGTGGAAGCTTATATCTTAATTTTTCATATTGTTACACTTTACACAGGAATTATCAGTCAACTTTTAAAATGTTAGCAATACAAAAGAAAATCTAAACAGAATGAATTCTTTAGGTATTTCATAAAAAACACTGAGTATAATAAGGCCTGTACTTCTGTTATTTTAGAGAATTTCTAGGAATAAAGAAAAATAACACATAAGCATAGTTGATAGCTAGCGGTCCCTGGTCTACATGTTCAGTTATTCCAACTTAAAATCTGATTCAATAAAGTCTTTTTTAAAAAATATGTTTTAGTTGTTGATTGATCTTTATTTTTATTTATTTGTATGTGGTGCTGAGAATTGAACCCGGTGTCTCACACATGCTAGGCAAGCAGCAATCTACCACTGAGCCACAACTCCAGCCCTCAATAAGATCTTATTATTTAGTTACCATCCAGTTACCATCTCAACCAACTGAACAAAGAAGAGAATGTGGCCTCTCAACAACCAAATGTTACTACAGTTAACCTGTTTTGTTCCCTAATGTGGAAGGACCCCCTGAGCTGATGGGGAATACAAGTCACAGAATCAAGCGGAACTGAGAGAAGAGACAGATCACCTCTGTTTGATTGGGCGTCAGAGGAAGAAAGAATAGAGTCATCAAGATGTCATGACGGAGCTGACAGTGATAATTTTGACATGACAAAATAAGGAGTGAGGAAGTGGGAGGAAAAGGCATCTTATGCAAAGGAAGCGTGAGCAAACAGAGATGGCAAAGAATGGAGCACAGTTCAGAAAACAGCGAAGGAATCCAGAATGAGGAAAGGCAGGGAAAGAGAGGGCGGGAAAGAGAACCACTAGACTATAGAGGTATTTAAAACTTAGGCCTTCAGTTGGAACTTTTTATATTTGGGCTCACATGATCCTCCTGTCTCAGCCTCCTGAATACTGGGATTACAGGCGTGTGCCACCAGGTCTGGCTAGATCCAATTATTAAAAGCAGGTTCAAAAGCAGGAAAGTCCTAGGAGGCTGATGGAAGGAGCAGTGTGCAAGGGGCATCAACAGCAGTAGGAATTGACAATGAATATCAAGGACAAAGAGAGAAGTGATCCAAAAAGATACAACTCAAAATGATATTTTAGAGGGTTATTTAACATCCATACTGTGCAGAGCCATATTGGAGCTAAGAATGAAAATTAAAATGTTAATATTGACTCTTTTAAATTTTTGTATTTTTTTTTTTTGCACTAACTTTGTTTTTGCTTTTCAAGTAGGAAATGGTGCATGCCTATAGTTCCATGGGAGGTTGAGCAGGATGATTGCTTGAGGCCAGCCTGGGCAACACAGAGAGACCCTCTGAGAGGGTCTCAAAATAGAAAATAAAAAACAGACAGAGATGTGTCTCGGTGGTTAAGTGCCCCTAGGTTCAATCCTTGGTACTAAAATAACAAAAACAAACTCTCCCTCCCCCACAAATCCCCAAAACAAACAAACAAAAGGAAGAAATGAAAAGAAAAAAAGGGGATTAAAATGTTATTTATCTTGATTACATTAATTATATTGATTATTAAATACCAAAGATGGTATTCTCTTAAAATTTTACCTTAGGTGAGCACCTCACTTTTTTCACACAAAAGCATACATATTTCAAAAGTTTCTAATGACCACTATTGTAAAGAGGGTTCTCACTTAGGATTTTTTTATTTTGTGTTGGTGCAAAAATGATATGCATTCAGTAGGAGCCACAGTCTGAACCTTGACCTTTTCCTGGGCTAGTGATGTGCAGCATGATGTACTCTGTGATGCTGGGTGGCAGCAGCAGTGAACTGCATTTCCCTGTCAGCCACGTGGCATGAGACTAAATAACCCACATCTGCAGTGTGTTATGTTGCTGTTTTATGGATACTGTGTTTTGGGTTTTTGCATCCCATCATGTCTAAAACACCCATCTGTGAGTGCACATTCAACATTATAGAGCGGGCTTTGTGTTAGATGGCTGTGCCCAATTGTGGGCTAATGTGCATGTTGTAGGCAAGTTTAAGGAAGATTAGGTTAAATTGTGATATCCAGTTGGTAGGTGTATTAAATGCATTTTCAATTTATAGTATTTTAAATTCTGATAGGTTTATAAACCCCATTATAAACCAAGGAGCATCTGTACAATAATTGACTTTCAGACTAAAGATTAAGGCACTTAAAAATAAATAAATGAAACAGATGTTATATCAAATGGGAATTTTTAATGCCTTATTTCATATTCTTTTCAACACAACAGAGTTCAGTGCAGTTGTGCATGTCTATAATCTTAGCTACTGGGGAGGATGGGGCAAGAAGGATGGCCAAGTTCTAAGTCAGCCTGAGCTTACCAAGACTCTGCCACAAAAGAAGAATAAAAAGGGCTTGGGTTGTAGCTTAGTGATAAAGTGCTTGCCTAGTATGCCTAAGGCCCCTGGGCTCAATTCTTACTAACACCAAAAAAAAAAAAAAAAAAAAAAAAAAAGAAAAGAAAGAGAGAGATTAATGCCAGTTACAATGTTTAAGAGAACATGGAAGCACATAAAATAAAGCTCTTCCCCAACACCCTTCCTGCCTTATGAATGCTTTTTTTTTTTTTTTTTTTTTTTACCTCTTTTTGGTGGTCGTACATGATATGTTAAGTCATTAATGACCAGTTTAAAGTCATCAAGGAGGAGGAGGTCTATTCCTGTTGAGGCAGCAACTCGAACACCATCTGTGAAAATTTGAAATTAAATTTGTCATATGTCCATAATTATTCAAGAATGGTCAGGAAAAAGCAATCCTCAAAGCAGGTTTTTAAAATTATCTCTTCTCTTCTAAACTTCAGTCAATCTTTTGCTTCACACCCCAGGTCTATGGTCAAAGTTTAGATTGTTTGAAGCTCTTTGTTCATAGGTCTCAAAAGTGATTTAACAAAACATTTTTCCTGCAACTGTATTAACACGTGAAATAATTTCTGATTATATATTTTAGATGTCAGTTGGAAATCTAGGGTCACTGAGAAAGCTAAATGGACTTCTTACATTTGTCTATGATGGAAGCTGGCTAAGTTAATTTTTAAAAAAGCCAATGTTTTCTAGCATATAGTGCTTTTCTGTATACTCAAGATTCGTTGCTAATTAATTCAGCAGGGATGGATGATAGGGTGAGCCAAGTACACCAAGTTGGTCTATTAATTACACTACTAGATCAATTGGGCATATATTTAAAATACTTAAACAGAAATGTGGCAGTTGTTAATAATTGACCAGGTAAAAGGTAAATAGGTACTTATTATATTAGTATTTCAAGTTTTCTGTAGGTTTTGAATTTTTCAAAAGAAAAAAATTTAAGGCACTTAAAAATAATTAATTAAACATGTTATATATCAAATGGGAATTTTTAGTGACTTATTTTATATTCTTTTCAAATTATATACTCTATTTATGTGAAAAACATAAGAAGATCTAAAAAGAAGATCTAATATTTCTCCAGAGATGAGGGCTCAACTATTAGAAAAATTTATTCAATGCCTAAGGTACTAAGAAAGGTCTCCATAACATAAAATGTGATTTGACTGCTCATCCTTGCCCATGGCATTACGTGTGAGTTGCTTTAGAATGAGACTTCCTGTGCACATACATTTGCTAAAACTGAATAATTATACCCTGAGAACTACTGGGAGAAAAATTGGTCTCTTCTGGCACTTGCTAAGCAAAAAGCTTTCTAAAATTAACAGTATGCTATTCTTTTGCAGTGACCTGTGTCTGTATGTCTAGAAATAGCTTGGGGAGAAATGAGAGCATGTGAAAATTAAAAACGAAGGTGACTATACCTGGAGAATAGATCGCAACTCTGTCAATTCCCCGATCCTCTTCTTGCAGTTGCCGTAAAAACACACCAACGGAGTCTGAGATAGGTTTGAGTGTGAACTGGCAGCGTTCACGCCGGGATGGTAGCCTTACAGATATCACTGGTAACCCATTTTGATAAACCACTGTCACATCTGAATGGAAAAGATACACAAATATATAACTTAATTTTTTTTTATAAGTTAAAGCCATATTACTACTATTTTTTCACATGGAGTCTATTATTATTAGTGTGGCTTAAAATGTTTTCAGAGAGTGTTTATGACTATGCCCTTTAGCTTTTAGTTGGAGGTTGGTCAGGGAACTGGCTACGGAAGGTCAAAGAGACCTAAGGAATTTATTTTTTGGATATGAATAAAAAAAAGAAATAAAGAAAAACAGGCATGGAATTGTCTTCTGGGTGTCAAACAGAGGCATTCTCAGGAATAAGAGGTAGAGTTCTTGGCACTGGTGAATATAAGTTCTGGTTCCATTAACATTTTAAAAAGTAGCCAGGGACTGCAGGGCCAGACTCCACAGCCTATTAAGAGGTGGCTCTTGGATTCCAGGGCTTTGAAAAATCACTAGGGAACAATATCTTCTCAAAATACACTAACAAATTAGGCTCATGCTCAAGGAGTAAATTCATTATTTAGAATACAATGTTATTCCAAAGCGCCTAAGAAGCATTCTCTTATACAATATTAACATATGATATAACCAAAACTAATTCCTTTCATGTCCTTTGGACCATCATCCTGAGTTTAGCCAGAAGCCATAACTCAACTATTTGGGATTTTATAATAAAAAGTTATGAAGGAAAATATTATAAGCTATAGAATTAAAGGGATCTTCTATAATTGAATGGCAAAAATTTCTTATTTCCTTGTTTTTTGTCGTTAGTAGCCTTGATTTAGAGATTCTTAGTCCATAAAATGAATGTCAAAATAATATCCTTTCAGAATACTTTTCAAATGAATTTTTAAAATAAAGTTTTATTTTTTTTAAATTTATTTATTTATTTTTTCATCTTCCATACATTTGATTCAAATGAGTTATGCATTTCCATTTTTACCCCAAATACAGATTGCAGAATCACATCAGTTACACATTCACAATGTTTACATAATACCATATTAGTGACTGTTGTATTCTGCTGATAAAATAAAGTTTTAAACCAGAAAATTTCATACAAGCAACTAAACATTTAAAGTTGCTGTTGGCATGAAGAAGAAGAAGACGAGGAGGAGGAGGAGGAGGAGAGGAGGAGGGGAGGGAAAGGATGAAGGGGGAAGGAGGAAGAGGAGGAGAAGCTTTGGAGTCAAATTTAGGGTTGAATCTTGGCTCTGTATCTTTGCGGGTTTGTGTAACTTCTCTGAGCCTCACATTTGCACATATAAAATGGGTTTAATCACTAAGTCACTGAGCCATCGTGAGAAATAAGTGAAACAAACCACTTAAAACAGCACACCATCTGATACATAAGTGATAATGTTTCTTTATTTTCTCCTTTTAAGAATTAAAAGCTGAATTCCATCATGCATCCAAGGATTCATACCCCTCAAAATTAAATAGTTTGGAGAAAGGTGAGAGAAATTGGTCTGGAGATTCCAAAAGCATCAAACTTTCCATAGTTGTCATTTACATTTTATTTCCTTGCCCATTCTAATAATGCATAAGACTTACAGTGAATACAAAAACTTCACACTAGAACATTTCATGATTTGAATTAAAAAAATAACTCTGAGATAGAGCTTGCAAATAACGAAATACATTTTTCTTCTTCTTTTTTTGATGGTACTGGGGATTGAACCCAGGGCCTCGTACATGCTAGGCAAGCACTCTACCAACCCAACTACACCTCCAGCCCTAAAAAATTAGACTTTTAATATATTTTAAGTGGACTTTTGATGAGTTTTGAAACAAGAATTAAGATAAAGAATGTTTCTATTATTCTCCCAAATTTCCTGAGTTAATTCCAGCTAATGACCGGATTTTTGTTACCATAGATTATGTTTGATTTTTTTAAAAGATGGACACAATATCTTTATTTATTTTTATGTGGTGCTGAGGATAGAACCCAGTGCCTTACACGTGTTAGGCAAGCGCTCTACCGCTGAGCCACAACCCCAGCCCCTTATGTTTGATTTTATAGTATTTTATGTATTTTTACAGCATGTAACCTTTTGTACCGGGTTTCTTTCCCTTAGCATGATTATGCCATTTGTTGATGTTGTATGTAAATATAGCTCATTTGTTTGTGAGTAGCATATCTATATAGAGATATCACAATTCTTTATCCATTCATATGTTGATGGACATTTGGTTGTTTTAGTCTTTGGTTACTATAAATGAAGCTTTTATGATTGTTTGCTTAGAAGTCTCTGTGTGGAAAATTTTCTTGGTACGGGTATCAAAAATATTTGAAAAAAAAAACTGCCTTCACTGAACATGTATCCACTTTTTCCCTTGTTATTATTCAATAAACAATACGGTATATAACAACTGTTTACACAGCATTCTCTTTGTGTAGGCATTGAAAGTAATCTGGAGATGATTTGAAGTATAAAAGAGGAGATGTATAGGTAACATGCAAGTACCACACCTTGCTATAAAAAAAAATTGTGTATCTGTAGATTTTGGTATCTCAGGGGCTTCCTGAAATAAATCCCCTGCAGGACAGAGAAAGGACTTTTACCATCCTTGTACTTTTAACCTATCCATGTCTTTAAATTCAAAGTGGGTTTCCTGTCTAAAGCATTTGGGTCTTGCTATTTTATCCAAACTGACAATCTGACTTTTAACTAAATTATGTATACGGGACTGGGGCTGTGGCTCAGCAGTAAAGAGCTCACCTGGCATGTGCGAGGTGCTGGGTTCGATCCTCAGCACCACATAAAAATAAATAAATAAAAGTATTGTATCCAACTACTACTAAAAAATATTTTTAAAATTATATATAAAATTTGCATTCAATGTAATTGTCAGTATGGCTAAGTTTACCATCTTGCTGCATACTTCTTATTTGACTTAACTGTTTTTCCATTTTCCTCTGTTCTTTTTTACCCTTTCTTAAAGATAAACTGAATATTGTTTATAATTATGTTAATCTCTACCGTTAGCTTTTAATTATACCTTCTTGGGTTCTTGGATTGCTTTTTTTTTTTTTTAAAGGGTTACTTTCAAGCAGGTGTTGGCAAACTCTTTCTGTAAAGGGCCAAGTATTAAGTATTTTAGATTTTACAGGTCTTACGATTTGTTCAACTACAAACTTCCACTGTTGTGCAAAAGCAGCCGTGGGCAATACGTAAACAAATAGGCACAGCACAGTTGTGTTCCAACAACCTTTCTTTACAAAAAGTAAGCAGCAGGCTGGGTTTGGCCTGTGGATTGTAATTTGCTCAACCCTGCTTAGTTAGGGCTTACAATACAAACTAACTTACTATAGTCAATCTTCAAATACTAGCCACTCACTTCAGATACAGTTAGAGTCTTATAACATGTGCCCCCTGCCCCTGCTGCAGGCTGTGTGCTACTGTCAAGGCATTAGTTTCACCTTGACAACTGATTATCTTTTTCAGAAATTTTAAAATGAGGAAAAATTATCTTTTATATTTATCCTTTGATACTGGCTAACCTTCTGTATAAATCTAAATTTACTTCTGGTATCATTTTCTTTCTGTCTAAAAAACTTCCTTAAACATTTCTGTTGCACAGGTGTGCTGACAAGAATTATTTCTGCTTTCGTATGTCTGGAAAGTTTTCATTTCATCTTTATTTTTGAAAGATAGTTTAATTATACATAAAAATTCTAGCTGACATTTATTTTCCTAAGCCTTTTTTTAAAGGATATTTTTTTAGATGTTGACGAACCTTTATTTTAGTCATTTATTCATATGTGGTGCTGAGAATCGAACCCAGGGCCTCACACATGCCAGGCAAGTGCTGTACCACTGCGCCACAACCCTAGCCCCCTCAGCACTTTTAAAAGAACTCAATGACATTGCCTTTTTTGCACGTACGCATAAAAAAGTTTGGTATATTGTTATCCTTGTTTCTCTATGTAACACATCTTTTTTTTCTCTCCCTGCTTTTCACGTTTTCTCTTTATAATTGGTTTTCAACAACAAAATTAGGGATTGAATCCAGGGGCTTTCTACAACTTAGCCACATTCCCAGCTCTTTTTATTTTTTATTTTGAGACAGGGTCTCACCAAGTTGCTGAGGCTGGCCTCCAACTTGCTAGCCTCTTGCCTCAGTCTTCCGAGCAGCTGGGATTATAAGTGTGAGTCACCAAGCCCAGTGGTTTTCAACAACTGGACTATGGTAGGCTTTGCTTTTTTTTTTATAATAATTCGACTTAGAAACTGTTAAATTTTTAAGATCTGTGGGCTTATAGTTTTCATCAAATTTGGGAAAAAATTGACCTTTATTCAAAAGTTTTTTGGTTTCTGCTCCTCCCATGATTCCAATTATACTTATGTTAGAGTGTGTGATGTCCTCTCACACGTCCCTGAGGCTTTCTTCATATATTTCAGGTTTTCCCCCACTCAGTTTCATTTTGGACAGTTTCAATTGCTATCTACTTCATATTCATGAACCTCTTTTTCTGTAGTATCCAATATTTTGTTATTCTATCTTCATTGTTTTCATTTCAGATATATTTTTCCCCTCTATAAGTTCCATTTCCCCCCTTGAATATAAAGATCATAGTTATAATAGCAATTTTACATTTTTGGCTGTTAATTTCACCACCTGTGTCATTTCTATGTCTGTTTCTATTGACTCATGGGGGCATCTTTTCTTGCTTCTTCATATGCACAGTTATTTTGGGGTGCTGATTATACATTTTGAATTTTACCCTCTTGAGTGCTATATTTTTTTATGTAGGTAAATTATATACATATTATATTGGTTCTTTCAAGACTTTAAAAATCTCTTTTATGATAGAGGTAAAGAATCTTTTATTCTAGGGCCAATTTGGCCCCACTTTCCAGGTGTAGTTCTTGGAGTCTCTATTGAAGATCCCTGTATTATTATTAATTATTATTATTTTAGTTTTAAAAATTTGTTATTTTTAGTTATATATTACAGTAGAATGTATTTTAAGTATAATACATACATGGAGTATAAGTTCCCATTCTTGTGGTTGTACGTGATATGGAGTTAAAATGGTCATGTATTCATATATGAACACAGAAATTAATGTCTGATTCGTTCTATCATCTTTCCTATTCTATCCCCTCTCCCTTCCCCCATCCCCCCGCCCCTGGCCATCCAATCAGGTAAACACCCCCTCCACCATTGTACTTCAGCATCTGCATATCAGAGAGAACATTCATCCTCTGTTTTTTGGGGGGATTGGCTTATTTCACTTAGCATGATATTCTTCAGTTCCATCCATTTACCAGCAGATGCCATAATTTCATTCTTTATGGTTGAGTAGTATTTTATTGTGTATATGGAATACATTTTCCTTATCCATTTATCTCTTGAAGGTCACATAGGTCACTCATTATGGAGTTTAGCTATTGTGAATTGAACTGCTATGAACATTGATGTGGCTGTCTCACTGTAGTATTCGGATCTTAAGTCCTATCAGTATAGATCAAGGAGTGAGATAGCTAGGTCAAAAGGTGGTTCCATTCCAAGTTTTCTGAGGAATCTCCACACTGGTTTCCTTAGTGGTTGCACCAATTTGCAGTACCATCAGCAATGTATGAGTGAACCTTTTCCCCCACATTCTTGCCAACATTTATTGTTACTTGTATTCTTGATAACTACCATTCTGACTGGAGTGAGATGAAATCTCAGTGTAGTTTTAATTTGCATTTCTCTGATTGCTAGTGATATTAAACTTTTTTCATATATTTGTTGACTGATCATATTTCTTCTTTTGTGAAGTGCCTGTTCAGTTCCTTTGTCTGCTTATCAATTGGGTTGCTTTTTAGTGTTAAGTTTTTTGAGTTCCTTATATATCCTGGAGATTAGTGACCTGAAGTGCGGTGGCAAAGATTTTCTCCCATTCTGTAGGCTCTCTCTTCATGTTTGAAGGTCCTGTAGTTAATGAGGTTTCTCCCCTGGGTTCGATCCCCAGAACCACATTAACAACAACAACAACAACAACAACAACAAAGAGTGAAAAAGATAAACAGCCAGGCATCCACTCTGGCTGAAGGGAAAGAAAATTATGGCTGGTCCTGTATGAGCATTGAGATTTGTTCATTTTATAGCTCCTGATAAATGAATTTCCTAGGAGGTTGTTCCTAGCCGGTCTTACAATTTAGAATTCAGCCAAAGCCTCATGGGATGCTATGCAGATTTGTGAAACTCTTCATAGCTCCTTCCTCTCTGGATCTTTGTCCCACAAATTCCAGGAATCTTGTTGTTCACTAGCTCTAATCTCTGTTTTTTTTTTTTTTTTTTTTCCATTTCCACTAGGTGTCTGGGCTCTGTTTCCTATCCTTGTTTTGCAGCTTGGAAGCTTCCTCAGGCTGTAAGCTGAGGTAATGCAGGGGTCAACCACTTCTTTACATTTTCTTTCAGGAATCACAGGATTGTGCTGCCTATTGTCCAGCATCTGAAAATGCTTCAGATATTGTGTCTATGTTCCAGTTGTTTGTAGCAGAATAGAGTTCCCATGAACACATGATTTGAATTTTTACATAAAAATTAAAAGAAGCAAAGTCTAAAATCTTCATTGCCTTGTTCCTTCCTGCATAATTTGTTTCTTAAGGAAAAAGAGGTCAATATAATAATATGGGCTTGGTGTGGTAGTGCATTCCTGTAATCCCAGAGACTCAGGAGCCTGAGGCAGGAAAATTGCAGAGCCGGCCTCAGCCACTTAGTGAGGCCCTCAGCTACTTATACTTAGCAAGACCCTGATTCAAAATAAAAAATAAAAAGGGCTGAGGATGTGACTCAGTATAAGTGCCCCTGAGTTCAATTCCTGGTACCAAAACAAAAACAACAACAACAACAATACTACACAGCATGAAGTATTTAAAAATTTATAATATTTAAAAGATTGGTCATTTTCCTTTTCTAAAGAACCCTTAGAAATGAATTCAGTGCTCAGAGTTCCTCATACACGAATATTTTTCTCTTCTATAGGTATTAATAATGATGGGGTCATAAAATTAGGTGATTATTATTAACCTGGTATTCTTTTTCACCCCAATTATCTTCTTTCTAAATGTGAAAAAGACCAATTGACCATAGATCTCAAGAAGCACAGAGAGATGAATTTAAATAAAAGATAAGAATCTGTGAGTATTAAACACCTAACAATGGGAAGATTTCACTAAAACATTAGTTTCACAGGTAAGTGCCTAGGGGTTACTGTTTTAAAATAACTGAGACAAAGTCAACAGAGAAAATGAAGGTCTTTTGTGCCCAGTTTAACTTCATCCTTTAAAAGGACATAAAGACTTTTAAAGGAATAACATATGAAAGCTTTGAGTAACTCTGCACAGAGTAACACATTTTCCAGCTGAAAACCTTTATTATAATGCTGCTTTTGAAATAAATCCCCAGGTCGTCTTCCCACATACTAGATTGTGATGTAAATGTTCAATTTCTTGGCTTGCAACCAAGGAAGAGCAATTTCCAAAGTTCCCCAAGTTTAACAATATACAAAATAAATGGCTGAAGTGAACAGTCACAATGAACATTTACCATAATGACCACTGTCAGCTACTTTTCTCTAGAGTGAAGTCTTTTAAAGTGTAAATTGCATCAAGTGGCTCTTTGGTTTACATTTTTTGATCTTTTGCTTTGATTTACATATCAAAAAATAATAATAACGCAAGTAAGTTCATCAACAGTGTTCTTCACAGAAACCTGAAAGTGAAAAGCATCCGACAAGAACACTGAAGAGCTGGAACATGACAATACATTTAGGTATAAAAACAAAACGCCATGAGATTAAGCACCCTAAGAAGAGTAGTGCAGGACCTATGAACACTTGGAGTGAAGAAGGAATATATATATATATATATATAATTTTTTTTTAAAAAAAATATATATAACTTTAAGGTACCAGGAGTAGAAAAATAACCATAAAAGCTGCTGGGGAGGCTGAAGTTCAAAGTCAGCTTGGGGCAACACATGTCCCCAACATCCCCCACCCCCCTATACACAGAAAGAAAGAAGGAAGAAAGGGAGGGAGTAGGAAGGGAAGAAAGAAGGAAGGAAAAATTTTAATAAAATATAAATGCTTGTGATTCAGATATTTAAAAAATGCTTGTGAAAACACAGGGAGTTTTGTTGGTGTTCAAAATAATGGGTAAAATCTCCACTAAAATCTAAACAAAGGGTGAAGTCCACACATCACTTTAAGAACATGAACTGTGTGTAACTTGAGGACCTCCTGTGAAGGGCCACGGCAACGACACAAGGAAGTGTGTGTGGACGTTCCTTGCAAAGCCACTTGAGTTGAACTTTATATATGACAGATGATTTCAGTGGCTTATGATCTCACTAGTGTCTGTTTTCCACATATCTTCCTCAGCCTTTTGGAAATATTTTGCATTGCCAATGTATGATATAATCATAATTTTGGTGCTAGAAGGCCAGACTCTTCTTTTACAGCTAAGAATAATAAAGTCCAAAAAAGATAATATTGATCTCACATTTGACTAAAAAAAATAATTTTCTTTAGGTCACATATGATCTCAGGCTGCTATATTCAGTGGGAATTTTAGCCCTTTATTTGCTTATTTTAGCAGCATATAATATACCCTCACTTTATAAAAAGGTTTCCCTTGGCTTCTATAATACTGCACTTAGTTTTTCTATCTTTCTGTCTAGACCTTCTAATTCTCCTTCATTGGTTATTCTTCCTCTATTCATACTTTAAAAATGTTCAAAAGTTTTGTTTCAAGTTTCTGTGCTTCTCAATCCATCTATCCTCCAGGCAGTCTTGTATCCTTCCAAAGTTTCAACTACCCTGTAAATGCTGATGATATCCCAAAGCTACATTCAACTGTTTGCTGGACAATGGGGCCCCCCCACAGGCACACCTCAAACTCAAAAATCCTAAAATCGAATCCATCTTCCCCTGACTATCCATAATCTCAATCAACAACACTACCATTATTTAATTTCTGCCCAAGCAAGAAAATTACCCACCATCTCTGACTGTCCTTAGAGACACAACATGGCTTTCTTCAAATTTAATCAGTCACCATGCCTTTTCATACCATTTCTAAAACACTTCTCATCCCTCCATGCCCTCTACTACTCCCGTCTTCCCTCCGCCTTACTCCAGGCCACCACCGCCTCTTTCTTCTATCCACTATGTTCTACTTGGAGTCTGTGCTTCAGTCCAGCCTTGCTCTGGTTCAATTATCCACCCTGAAGCAGGGTAGTCTTTCTCCAAAGAAAACCATGATCCTGAAGTTGGAAGATGCTATTTACCATTCCCATCACACACACACACACACACACACACACACACACACACACACCATGTATGTAAGCAGACAGGAACACATGTACTCATGCACATATTTTTCAATGTTCAACTTTCTATTTGTCACATAATTTTTCAATGGTGTGACAAATAGAAAGTCTGGTGGTCCATTTTCAAAATATAGTGTTTAGTCTTAATTGGGATGTAAGATCCCATCATAGCCATTTTAACATTCCCTTTGCCCTCCCAAATTTTAAAATTAGCCAATTGCATAGACTGTACCCTGGAGCTCCTCCTATCAGAGCAAGGGGCAGTACTGTGTTAGGGGTAAAAACAGGTGGACTGCCTGCTTCCTAACCAGGTGTAGTAGTAGGCATTGCAGGCAAAGGTAGTTTGCCCTACACTCAGAGCACCTGATTGTTAGCGCACCTGGTGTTTCTAACAATAGCCAGCCTCTAAGATGACTCTCTATGATGGATGTCTTGCCTGTAGGCATTCACACCCTTTTTTAGTCTCAACCCACATCAAATCAGGGCTGCTCTACATAACCAGTAGAACACGGGAGAAGTGACGGTGTGTAACTTCCAATGCTACCTGGTAAAAGATTGTGGCTTCTTCCTTGTTCTCTTGGATTACTTGCTCTGGGGGAAGCCAGTCACTATGAGGACAATCCTACTGCCCTACAGAGAAGCTTATATGTAGTGGTGCTTCCATCAAGAGCCACATTAGTGAGCTCCTTTAGATCTGGATCCTCTAAGCCCCATCAAGCCTTCAGATGATTGTAGCTCTTAGCTGACATGGGACAACTACGTTATGAGACTCCGAATTGCTTAACTAAACTATTCCTGAATCCCTAATCCACAGAAACACAGAGATAATAAGGGATTGTTGTTGTTAAGACCCTTTGCAGTAATTTGATACACAGTATTAAATAACTGTAGTATATACTGCATGGATTAGATTTTGTATAAATGATCACACTGTGCACAACCTTATACAACTTGCCTTTTATGCTCATTATTGCTTTGGGATTTATCCAAGTTGAATCACATTTATATATCATTCACTTAAACTCTGATACAGAATTTTATTATATAAAAAGATTATAATTTATCCATTGAAAACCCACATTTTCCCTATTACGAATAAAGAGAAGACTAAGAGTTAGCAACGCTATTCAATGTTTTCAGTTTTTGATGTAATTCCCCCCTTTTCAAGTTATGTGTTTTACATTCACTCTTTGAGCCACCTGGAATTCACTTTTGTGATATAGTAAGTCAATTATAACAGCATCATTTATTGAATACTCTGCACTTTCTTCTCTAATTTACAAAGCCAATTCCATCACACATCAACTTTCCATATAAATAAGATTTATGTCTTTTGATCTAATAATCTTCTTCCCCTTTTTCTTTCTTTGTACTGGGGACAGAATCTAGGGGCACTTAAGCACCGAGCCACATCCCTATCCCTTTTTCTTCATATTTTATTTAGAGACAAGGTCTCTCTAAGTTGCTTTAGAGCATGCTAAGTTGCTGAGGTTAGCTTTGAACTCTTGATCTTCCTGCCTCAGCCTCCTGAGCTGCTGGGATTATAGGTGTGTGCCAGCACATCTGTCTCCAATTATCTTTCTTGCACCAATACTTCACTGTTTTGATTATAGTTTCTTTCTTTCTATTATAAGAATTATATTATACATTTTGGATTACAGTTTTAAAATTATACATTTGGATTACAGTCTTAATATGTGCTTTTGGTAAACCATACCCCCTTTGTTTTTTCTATTTGTCTTAATGTGTGCTTTAGATAAACCATGTCCCCTTTGCTTTTCTATTTCAAATTTATCTCAGTTGTTTGTATAGTTTTATTCTTTCATATGAATTTTGAAATTCATGTTGAGTGTTAGACGAGCAATGGATTGAGTTTACAAATTAATTTGGGGGGAATGAACAATTCTTTGTAATACCTTCATGTTCATTAACATGGTATAACTCCACATTTATTCCCACCTTCTATTTCCTTCAATATAGTTTCTTTTTCTTTTTTGGAGAGAGAGAGAGATGGAGAGAGAGATAGATAGATAGATAGAGAGATATTTATTTATTTATTTTTTAGTTTTCAGTGGACACAACATCTTTATTTTATTTTATGTGGTGCTGAAAATCAAACCCAGCGCCCGGCGCATGCCAGGAGAGCATGCAAAATATATATAAATATGCAGAATATATATATATAATATATATATATTATATATATATATGTAATATATATATATATGCAAAATATATATAAATATGCAGAATATATATATTCTGTCATACAAAAATATATTCAGAATATCTCTAATTTGTATATATAAATAAAATGTGCATGCTTCAAAATAACCTTGGAATGATTTACTTAAATGTGTACAAGGATTAAATTTTTGTTTAAATTATTTATAATATATTAATACTTTAAATTTTATAATATATTAATACTTTAAATTTTTGTTTAAATTATTTATAATATATTGATACTTTTAAAAAAACTGTTATACATTATTTGAAGAGTAATCAGTTTGAGAAACACTTATGTCTTAAGTCCATTATGTATTACTATAAAAAATACTTGAGGTTGAATATGTTCTAAAGACAAGAGATTTAAGTAGACACAATGACTCATGCCTATAATCACAGTGACTCTGGAGGCTGAGGCAGGAGTGGTCCTGAGAAAGATGGGGCAGATGGTTCCTGGTGCATTGTAATATGATGGATGGCATCAAAGAGGTCAAACACCAGGGATAACCTTCCTTTATAATAACTCAGTCTTGCAGTAATTAATCCAGTCCTGCAAGCCCACTACACTCCTGAGTCCTAATCCAGTTTTGAGATACCTAACCTAGTTTCTTGAGACTTAACCCAGTTTCTTAACAAAGGCACTAATCCATTTTTGAGTAAAGTGACCCTGTGAACTAGTCATCTCCCAAAGGTCTCCTTATCCTGATAGTGTTGCATTGAGGAATTAAGCCTCAATATGAGTTTGCCCCTACTCAGTATGTATGAGTGGGGACAAGTCATAGCCAAATTACAGCAACATATGTAAATAATTAAGTGAAAATATTCGTCTACATTAATGTCAAAATATTAAATTTTAACAGAATTTAAGTTAAAAATTAACTTGAGTTGTTTGGTAAATTCAGTTGTTTGAGTCTTTCTAACCACTAATATAAATTGATTCTAATCAAATCAACTACATTTCATTGTGTAACTAAAGTGAATCAGTATTTGTATATCTGAATCCATAGAACTTGTAAAAACTATTTTCAGGAAGTCATTGTGAGGCTTAAATGATACAAATTGTGAAAGTACTTAAAATAATTTTTAAATATATGGTGTTAAAAAGTCTTCTATTAAATAGTTGTATACTCCTAACCCACCTGGAATTCAAAGTTCCCAGTACTAATTCCAGTTTGTTTGTTTGTTTTTAGTGCATGCTGGACAAGTGCTCTACCTTTTCAGCCACATTCCCAGCCTGCTGTTTCCAGTTCTCCTGTATCAGTTTATGAAAATAATTAATCCATCATTATGTCAAAAGCCTTTGTGCTAAGTAAAAGGTCATTCTCCTCCTACCTTCCATTCATCTACCTGTATTATTCTGAGAATTAAATATTTTTAGTTTGTAAATATAAAATCCTGTCCTAATATATAGTTCTGAGTATTTTTTTTCTTTTAAAATAATGTTTTTGATTATTGGAAAATAACAATAATTATACTTCAGTTCTTGGCCCATTTTCATTTCCAGGTGGCTAAAAGCTGAAAATGATTATAAAGTACAGACAGTGGAGAACAGCAGAAAAATTATGGTACTGGAATCTTAGATTTGGTAATACTCAATTTTATCAGAAGAGGACACCTTGAATCTATAATCTATGGCCACACTACTGAATACAACTGAACTTCAGTTTCCCACCTATAATGCAGGTATACTAACGCCTTACAAGGCCTCAGAAGACTCAATGAAAATCATGAACAGCTCTGTGCAGCAGCACACACCTGGAATCCCAGCGGCTTGGGAGGCTGAGGTAGGAGGATGGCAAGGTCAAAGCCAGCCTCAGCAACTTTGAGGCCCTAAGCAACTTAGCAAGGCCCTGTATCAAAATAAAAAATTTTAAAAAAAGAGCTGGGAATATGGCTCAGTGGCAACCCCACCCTGGGTTCAATCCCCAGTAGCCTCCATCACACTCACAAATTGTGAACGTATCTTGTTTAAAAGTTTTTCTTACTTTTCTTAAAATCTAGAGTTTAAATCCAATCATCTCTTTAATTGTTAAGATAATAAAACTAACTTACTCCACAGAAGACAACAAGGAAAAAGGAGTGTCTTGGTAAAGCACCAGGTTGGCCAGGTTGCAGAGCTCAAGGAACTTTCATTCATTGCTAATGGGAGCCCAGAATGTCATAGCCGTTTTAGAAGACAATTTATTTCTTATAAAACCAAACACACTCTTAACAATCATGCTCCCTGGTATTTACCCAAAGGGATTAAAGATTCATGTCCACACAAAAACTTGAACATGGATGCTTATGGTAGCTTTATTTAAAATTGTCGAAACTTGAAAGCAACCAAGATCTCTTTCAGTAGGTGAATGGATAGATTACAGTACATCCAGACAATGGACTAATACTCAGTGCTAAAGTGAAATGATCTATGAAAAGACATAAAGAAAATTTGTTTCTTGCCGTCTTTTTTTTTTAATTTTCTTCCTTCTTTCTTGAGATGTTGTATTACTATGTTGCTCAGGCTGGTCTCAAACTTGTGGGCTCAAGCAATCCCCCTTGCCTCAGCCTTTCTTGCTATTGCAGCTGCTACATGGAGAAAACTGAAATGTATTACTAAACGGAAAAAGTCAATCTGATAAAGAAACTATGTATATATACACAATGGAATATTACTCAGCCTTAAAGAAGAATGAAATTATGGCATTTGCCAATAAATGGATGAAACTGGAGAATAGTATGCTAAGCGAAATAAGCCAATCCTAAAGAACTAAAGGCCAAATATTTTCTCTGACATGTGGATGCTAATTCACAACGGGAGTGGGGAGAATAGAGGTAATTTGGACTAGATAGAGGGGAGTGAAAAGAGGGGAAGGGGCATGGGGGTAAGAATGATAGAATGAATCGGACATTATTACCCTATGTGCATCTATGATTACATAACCTGTGTAACTCTACACCACAAACAACCAGAAAAATGAGAAGTTATACTTCATTTATGTATAATGTGTCAAAATGCATCCTACCATCATGTATAACTAATTAGAATATATATGGTGTGTGTGTGTGTGTATGTATATATTATATATATATGGGCAACCTGAAAGGCTACATATTATATGATTCCAACCACATGACACATTGTTAAAGGCAAACTGTGGAAACTATAAAAAAGATCAGTGGTTGTCAGGGGGCTAGGGAGGAGGGAAGGATAAATAGGTGGAGCACAAAGGATTCTTGAGGCAATGAAACTACTCTGAATGATTCTATAATCATGGAGACATGTCTTTGTCTAAACCCACAAAATATAAAACACCAAGAACCTTAATGTGAATTATGGACTTTGGATGATGATTTGTCAATGTAGATTCATGGACTGTAGCAACTCTGCCACTCTGATTGGGGGTGTTGGTTATGGGGGAGGATGTGCATGTGCCTGGGGGCACAGAGCGCAGAGCTATCTTTTAGAATCTAAAATTTTAGAACCTAAAATGGCTCTAAAAAAAATGGAGTTTTAAAATAAGCATGTTATACAAGTTAATTTGGTGTTTCTTAATATTTTTGGTTAACTGACCTCTGAGAATCTGATGAAGCTATAGAGAGACTCCTCCCTAAGTCCTTTTTCCTAAAAAAATTTCAAACAATTTATACATAAGAATTTTAGATATAATTTATTTTACTGCACTGGAAATTTAATTTCTTCTACTGTCATATTTTAAATACTTTCAAAAACTGAAGATTTTTCCTCATTTTTAGACTAAAAGTAATGACCATTTCCTTTTTTTAAAAGAAATAAAGCATAAAAGTAATTAAACAAATTAGTTTTTGAAATTTTTTGGGGGGTACTGGAGATAGAACCCAGGACCTCACACATGCTAGCAAGTACTCTATCACCGAGCTACTCCCCATCTTCCTTCTCTTTTCTGAGACAGGGTCACTAACTTGTCCTTGAACTTGTGATACTCCTGCCTCAATCCCCCAAGCAACTTTAATTCTGTACAAAGATCGCTATTATTTGGCTTGAATAAAAGAAATCACATAACAGCTTGGTTTTGGAACGTGGTAACTTATATATAATCTTTGATATCTAAAAAGCTGTACCTTGATGTTTTGATGAAAAGAAGCAGTGAAAACTGAGAAAGGTATGTTTCTTAGTATTCTGTGATTCTTACATAATATAACTGTGATGCTTAACATAATCTGAGCTCCCATAGCTCACACTGCCCGATGATGCTAGGTGAGGCTTGTGTAAGAAACCTAAAGATTCTCTGGGACTCCGAGAATTGAATGTATTACACTGCTTTGATGCAATATCACCAGTGAAAAGATTACAAATCCAAGTTTCAATTCTGAGGTTTTCTGAGTCAGAGGTAGTCTTCAAGAGCTTTGAGGTTTTTCTAGATGCCTGCAAAGAAACTGGCAGAATTTTTCATTTCGTGACTAGTTTACTGAGATACTTCCTCCAGCAGTAGAAAATTCCAGGGTTATCCATTTCTAATTACCTAACTTAGGGAAGCAGCTTAGCTAAAGGGTTTATGACCTTTCTGCCAAGCCTATAATAATGACTTTAAGGTGATGAATTAGAAGTTTACACTCATTCATAAAGCCCTAAACATCCCCCCGAGCAAATCAAGCCATGAATAAACTCCTCCTGTACTAAATTCTTTTATCTTAAAAGGTAAATCTCCTGTCAAAAAATTAAGCAAGCAAAAACTAATTTTACATTTTGATCCTTTCTCTTGATAAAAACTTTGTTCTCAAGAAATTGTTCCTTCTGTGGTAGTAGGCCTGCTGGAAGTCTTCAAAATGCCTGTATGTGTCAATGAAAAAAAGCAATACAATATCACAACAGGCAGGGCTGTGTCCCCAGCAGGGCAGTATATATCTCTGCATTACCATCTGTGCAGAGAGAAACAAGATCCTCCTTCCAGTAAAAAAACAAAACAAAACAAAACTTTTTCCCTCAGTGGTTATTTCAACAAAGAAATTTAACACTCGATTTTAAGAATGGTCAATGTTAATAGCCTTTCTAGTTTCCACAGGAGAGTCATATATTAGGAATTTTTCTATGACCATGCCAACATGCATATTAATAGAAAACTAGGAACTAACTGTTTAGTGCAAAATCAATCATTTTATCAAACTGCATCCAGGGAAGAAATGAGAGTTTCTAATTCCCTCAAAATTTACTTCAAAATATTAGAAAACATGACAGCAATCCTAAACAGATTATATCACCTAAAATCTGACATAAATTTGCTTCTACTCCAAACTAAGCCAGTTCAAACAATGTCAGCACATACAGCTTAAAGTCTTTCAATATCATGTGGCTACTTTTTTGGCAATGTGAAAAGCCAATCTTTTATAAAATTCTTCAAGAAAAGGGTCCTTTGATGGAATAAATTTATCTCCATTTTGGCAAATTAAAATTTCTACTTACAAAAAAGTCCAAAAACTGGTGCTGGGGGCAAGGTTCAGTAGTACAACTCTTGCCTAGCATGCACGACACCCTGGGTTCGATCCCCAGCACCGTGAAACAACACCAACAACCCACCCCGCAAAAGTCCAAACAATCAGATGTATTTTGAAAATGGAAAAATGTATCTTCAAATTTAGGGTTGTGAGGCTCTATGTCCTATCACCTTTGGTGATTACATGGGTTCCTTTTTTCATCTCTCTTCTGTTATCAAGTCTTAAAAGTTAGAATGAAAGATATATAGCTGTGAACTATGTCTGTGCTCTCAATATGATGATGACCTTAGTATAGAAATTCCAACTATGTACAACAGTGGCCATTCATAACACAGCTTGACTCAAAAAATTTTTTTTCTCTTTTCCCCAAAAACTATTTTTAAAAGTAACAGGAGGCCAGGTGTGGTGGTGCATCCCTAAATTCCCAGTGTCTCAGGAGACTGAGGCAGGAAGATTGCAAGTTTTAGGCCAGCTTTAGCAACAGTAGAAAATCTCTAGAATATATAAAGAAGCCAGAGGCATTTAACCACTGAGCCACATCCCCAGTCCTTTTTATTTTTTATATAAAGAGCTTTGACAACTCAAAACTAACAAGAGTTTTTTTTTGTTTGTTTGTTTTGTTTTGTTTTGTTTTTGGTACTGGGGATTGAACCTTGGGCCTAAATTTTGAACAAACATTTTCCCTCAAAAACATCTGATTACTAAGCACATGAAAAGCTGTTCAATATCATTAAGCAACAATACAAGGCCAATTAAAATCATGACAAAGTACTACAGCACATCTCTGAGTGTTTACAGTCAAGAAGACTGATCATGCCAAGAGCTGTGGAAGACTTGGGAAGCCACAGCACTCACACACTGCTCATCGGGGAAGGTAACCAACCTGGGAGTGGGAGAGGCTCAGATGTGGACAGCCCTGGTTTGGATGTGTAATGCATCAGAAGAGTGTCAGAGGGAAGAGAAATACCTACTCACTGCTTTGGAAAGAAGTAAGGGCATGGCAGTCTTCTGGCCCTTGGCCACGTGATGAATTCTGATATGTGGGTACATCCTGAGTCTTGACTGGGGGGAAACACACTCGCCTGTCTTTTGGCTACAGTAGGTGGATTATTGCTTTTTAATATAATAAACAATATTAGTATGTAATTGGTACCACTTTAGCAGTTTTTAAAAAGTCTTTCAGAAATAGGTAAAAGAAAGCCAATATTTCCCTTGTTTTGATTTTGGTCTATATTCCCTTACAACCTTTCCATATTACAAATGAATAACCACAAAAGGGTATTTCCTCCAAGTTTAGAGAGTGCAGCAAGTAAGAACACACTGTCTAGAAACAGCTTTGCAAATATCTACACTGACAGAACATTCTAGGATTCTCATGATTCATCATTCATGATTCTTCAGTCTAAATTGTCTTTGTAAATTTGCAGGATGCTCTTTCAATGGTTGCCATGCTTATAGATGAATAAGAATATGCTTCCAAAGTACATTATGAAGACACAAATTGGGTATCAACCTACTTTATATGCAAACAGAGATATGAAAAATTATGGTATATATGTGTAATAAGAATTGTAATGCAAAAAAAGCCAAAACAAAACCAAAGTACATGTATAAAGACATGAATTGGAGTGAACATACTTTATATACAAAGATATAAAAAATTGTGCTCTATATGTGTAATAAGAATTGTAATGAATTCCGCTGTTGTGTATAAAAAATAAAATCAATTAAATAAAAAAGAATATGCTTATAAATGAATGATAATAAGGTTGAAATTGGAATTCTAACAAACCAAATTCTACACAGAAGAAACATATTTAACAGTCAACCTCTAAACCAAGCAGCCTAAACTGTACACGTACAATGAGAGTAAAAGTTGTAAACAAGGGCTAGGAATGTAACTCAATGGGGAGCACCTTCCTGGTATGTGTGAGGCCTGGTTTGATTCCCAATGCCAAAAAATAAAATAAAATAAAATAAAAGTAAAATAAAGTAAACATATCTCCCTCTACTAGTATGAAAAAACCAAAGCTTAGATTCTGAAGCCAGTTTATAGCATTGTAGACATTTACAAAGGATTACATGTGATCTCCCAAGTATCTGTTCATCTCTTCCCATATCAAAGAAGAAAATTTATAGTCCTCAGCCTAAGGGAAGAAAAAGACAAGCAAGAGCAGAGGGTCTCAGACTTCGAATTGCTTCTGTCTAGGCTCTGACACCATGATGGGGCTAGAGTGTTTGATCATCATAATGTGGAAACCAGACAGTTAGGGAATACCAGAAACAGTGCTTCTCTCATCTTCACATTACCTATGTCCTCACTTTTATTTATTTATTTATTTATTTTTAAAGAGAGAGTGAGAGAGGAGAGAGAGAGAGAGAGAGAGAGAGAGAGAATTTTTTAATATTTATTTTTTAGTTATCGGCGGATACAACATCTTTGTTTGTACGTGGCGCTGAGAATCGAACCCGGGCCGCACGCATGCCAGGCGAGCGCGCTACCACTTGAGCCACATCCCCAGCCCATGTCCTCACTTTTAAAATGAACATTCTGTGACCTATAAAGACTTGATGGGCCTCTTATTTTCTCTTCTTAGTTTCTCCTCTAAATTCACTAGATCCTCACCCAAATTTTATTTCCTTTCTTTAATCTTTCCTTCTATGAAACCCAATTCTACCTTATGTGAAAGATTTTAGTTTATTAGTTTACACATCAGCTAGGGAATGTAAACGTTAAATGAAAGAAAAGGAAAAAAATTAGACATTAAAAAATGGCTTTGCCAAAACTCACCATCAGAGGGCACAACAGTACTGCAATAAACAACTCCCAAATTCTGCCAGGAGGAGAGCCTCTGGTGGACCTACAAAAAGAAGACACATCGACTGTCAGGAAGAACAACAAATGTTACACAAGTAAGTGTACACAGGAAATAAAAATAGCTTTTGAGTGTATCAGTACTGTGTATCCTTTGTAGAAAAGTTTAGAAATTCAGGTAAAAGAATATTAAAGACTTTCAAACTCCTAACATCCATACATAATAGCAGTGATGAACTTTTCTTGGTGTATTTTCAAGATTACATACACATTTACATACACACACATAAGTACAAATGTTATATTAAGACTAGAATTACATCTGATGAATCATTGTAAAAACACTTGATATTGTTGATATGTGCTATCAAGACTAAACTACATTTTCTTGCTCATTTCTCTTGTTAGCCTTCACACCTGCATTTCCTGCCTATCCTTTACCAAGCACAAGACAGGTACGAAGTAGCTGTCTCATGAATTTACCATTATGAGGGTAGGTATCTGCTCTTTCTCCTTTTGTAAAGTGTGGATAGGCAACCTCCGTCCTGGAGTCCCTACTCACCACCTTCTCTGTGTTAGAAGGAAATCACAGTCACACCCACTTTTGCTACTTCTTCAAAGAGAAATGCCACTGTGGGTCTGGAACTAAGGTTCTCATAATTAAAACTTTTTGACTTGCCCAAAACTTTATTTATTCCTTTGTACCTTTTACTTTCTTAGCTACAAAAAGTATCAAAGGAAGAAGAAAGGAAGGCAACTTGAGACTTTGTCCACAGCTAGTTTACTTTTTTAGGTTTAAATATTTGATTTATTAGAAATTAATTTTAATCAAAGAAGTAAAAATCCAAGTATCCCTCTAATGACAACACAGCTGTCTCATAGTGAATAATTTTTTTCCTCACTCATTGGAAATGCTAGTTTCATAATTTTCCAAATACCTATATGATTCTGGATCTACTTCTGAACTTCTATCCAATGATCTGTTTATGTGTGCCATAAATAGTTCTTTGTTTCAACATTCTATTTTATATATATATATATATATATATATATTTAGTTGTAGATGGACACAACAAGTACTCTACTGCTGAGCCACAACTCCAGCCTCTCAACATTCTATATTATAATCTATTTTAATATCTGGTAGGGCTAGTTTTCCCTTGTCATTTTCTTTGCTATTCCTTATTATGAATTTCTCCATTTGAACTTGAGAGTCAGTTTATATACTTACACACACATGCACACATAATCCTACAGTTAAAAAAGATAACAGTATAGTATAGTGGGTGAAAAAGTAGAGTCTGGGGCTGGGGTTGTAGCTCAGTGGTAGAGCACTTACCTCACATGTGTAAGGCACTGGGTTTGATTCTCAGCACCACATATAAATGCCACCTTGGGCAAGTTCATGAGACTGTTGGTGCCTTGATTTCTACACTAAAAGATGTACTACTACTAACACCTACTATATAAAGCTGTTGTGAGGACTAACCGAGTAATACATATAAAGCATTTAGAAAGATAGCAGGCATACAGTAAGTGTTTAATAAATGTTGCCATTTTGAGACTGTATCTACTCCATGGATTAATAAAAAAAACCTGACATCTGGATGATTTTGAGTCTTTTTACCCAACAACCTTGTAAGCCTTTCAATTTGAGTCTCTATTTGCATCCCTGAGAAGAATTTAAAAATTTTCTTCATACAGATCTTGTATGTCCTTCTTCTTTGTGGAATGTTCTTGTACTCTCTTGTCCAATAATAAGAACACAACTCCCATGTTGTTTTAGTTTGCATGTGCCTGTTATATCTCTGTTGATCCTTCCCGATTTCGTTGTTTTAGAAATGACTATGGATAGTTTTTGGTGTGTGTATGTTGTGTGTTGGTGATGGTATTTTTTATTGTTGTTTTTTATGGTACAGGGGATTGAACCCAGGGGCACTCCCACTGAGCTACACTCCTGGCCCTTCTTAGTTTTTATTTTGAGACAGGGTCTCTCTAAATTGCCTTAGGCTATGCTTGAACTTGTGATTTCTTGCCTCAGCTTCCGGAGTCACTGGGATCATAGGCAAGCACCACTGTATCCAGCTAAATAGCTTTCTTTGTGGTCTAATCTGGAAATATTTTAGAAAGTTCAGCTTATTTACATTCATATAATATACATATTTAATCTTTCAGTTATGAGCTTTTATGATATGTCTTTTTTTTTGGTTGCTCTCTTCTTAAAAATAGTTTACTAAAATAGTTTATCCTTATTGTGTTTTAGTCATTATGCATGTATTCCTTCTGATAATTTGGAAGGTTTACTTTTTTTATTCTACTAGTTTTTTTTCAGGTAAAAGTCAATTTTTTTAATGGTCCTATTATCTCTCTGAGTTTTTCTCCTACCAATCTTCCTCTTAATCACTGAACTTTAGCCCTTCTAAATTCATCCCTATATCTTGAACAGCTATACTTTTGCTTTAGAACCTTTGCATAGCTACTGCTTGGATAATTTCCAGATTATTTCCTTCAAATCTAAGTGAGGCCTATTCTGGCCCCACAATTTAAAATGGTAATCCCATCGTTTGGTATTCCCTTGTACCCCATAACTTTACATAAAATATACCTTATATTAAAATATAAAAATCCTTTATTATGAGCAATGATGAACTAACAATTATGCTTTTTTCTTCCCTTTACCATCCAGTTTAGCTCATTATATTACTTCCTTTAGAGTTGACCTTTCACTTCCAGCTATGTATCAACTATGTGTCCAGCTACCTACTCCCCTCCATCCCATAACTTAAACTTTCATTGGATTTGTTTTAAATGACTTCTGATGCTTGACATATTACTTCACATCATTTCTATTCCTCATTCTAACTTCCAGTAAGTTATATATCATTACTATACTGTCAAGGTTTTATTTTATTTTATTTTTTTTAAGGTTTTAAAGATGTACAATCCCCTATACCCTAATACCCACATATGTTTTAGTCTTCATTCTATTGATCAATGAATTCCATGATCACTGCCAATTCTTTCTTTAGCTGTAATTTCTGTTTTCATTTCTTTGTCAGTTGAACTTTGTCTTGCAGAAGGGACCTTTAAAGCTAAATTTCCTGAAGCTTGGCATGTTAATTCCTAAATTAGTCTTTCCTTGAGGCTTGGTAAAGTGTCAGCACCGAATGTTGCTTTGGAGAAGTCTGAGGTCACCTGCTTCTTTTGGAGAACCATGCTTGACTGGCTTTGTTGAGAATTTGCTACCATAGGTACCATCTCTAGGTTGTCCCCTATACCTACTTGACTTTCACTGGATTTGGAACCTTTATTTATATATTTTGATTTGGAATTGCAGAGATCTCCCTGGTTACGCTAAAGATGGAGCTTATATTTCTGGTTTTTATGTTCCTCCCCATTCTAAGGTATGCGAAAGAGAAAGGACAAACTCCTATCTTTATTGGGACATTAATACTTCATGTAGTAACTTTTTTAAAAAATATTTTTTAGTTGTTGATGTATCTTTATTTTATTTATTTATATGTAGTGCTGAGAATTGAACCCAGTGCCTCACACATGCTAGGCAAGCGCTCTTCCACTCAGCTACAACCCCAGCCCCATTATAAAAAGTAGTAACTTTTATACAAAGTAATAACTTTTAATATTGACAGTTTCAAAAACACCTAGAGGTAGACAGCAAAGTGTGAAGAAATCCCATGTACCTGTCACCTGCTTCAATATTTATCAAAAAAAAATTAAAAAAAATAATTCTAGCAACTTGGAAGACTGAGCCATGAGGATCACAAGTTCGAGGCCAGCTTTGTTAACTTAGCAGGATCCTCAGGAACTTATGAGACTCTGTCTCAAAAAATACAAAGGACTAGGGATGTGGCGTAGTGGTAAGGCACACTGAGTTTAATACCCAGTACCATAAAATTTAAAAAATATACATATATCTCAATATTTTTATCAAACTCAGTTCATCATCTATATATTCAGTTTCCCTTCCCCTATCCTCAGAGTTTATTAAAGGAAAATCCAACCCTCGTATCACTTTACTTAAAAATAGTATATATCTACTGGACCGTTTTGAAACCAGAAGTGCTCTGTCTTCCACAATTTTACACATATAATTTTTAACAATAATAACAGATGTTTTTGTGGCACAGAGAACTGCATCACACATGGTTGTTTATGAATAATATTTTTTTGATGCTACAGAATATGGATCAGCAGGCCAGCCACCTGTTTTTGTAAATAAAGTTTTATTGGACATAGCCAGGCTCATTCATTTACTTGCTATTGTGGGTTAACATATTCTCTCACTCCAGAGTTCAGCAGTTGCATATTTACAGAAAGTTGAGTGTTTGAAGTGGAGACCATGCAGCTCAAAAAAAGCTAAAATATTTATAATTTGGCCCTTTATGTTTTCTGATCTTTGCTGTAGAAAAAAATTGTGTAGTTTTGAGATATTCACTTTCCAAAGTCCTTTCCTGCCCATTTCTATAAGGACACTAACAATTATAGTATATTATTTGAGTGTTCACAAACACAAAGATGGGTCCTTTTCTTTAAATCTTTTTTTTTTCTTTCTTTCTTTAAATCTTCTAGTAGCTTTCAGTCTAATAAGGCCAATGAAAACAAAAGTGATTTTGCTCTTGCCTTTTCTCTTGAAATATAGTAAAAACAAATGTGAACAATGGAAAAACAAAAAAGACAAAACAACTAAAACCCAGAGAAGATATTTTTTAAACCAAAGAAGCATTGCTATACCTATTTTCCACGGCTCCCCTTAGTTGAGTATATTTCATGGGTACAATTTTATTCTCAATATTATAAGCAAGTAGTAAGCTTTTTAGTTTTTTTCTTTAATTTTTAATAGCAATCTTTAAATAAATACTTGACTGATGCTGAAAGTTTAAAAAATAAATATGACAAGTTTAAGCAAAAACATTCAGGCAAGTGGTATGTTTTATCCATATATTTCAAAGGAAGAGACCAAGGCTAAGAAAGTATTTAGAACACACAAAGATAATCAGAGAAAGGATATACCTCTAGGCAATATTAATGCCAAACGAACAAGGTAATATGGTCCCAACACAGTCCCTTTGAAAGAAAATACAAGTTTATACTTTTGATAAAAACAGTCCATATCTTTGGTAACTTGAGAACTTCAAAGAAAAGCACGAGCTGGGAGTGAAAGTAAAGGCCTGTGTAACGCCCGTCTGTATTACAACCTTTAGCCCAGGAAAGGAAAAACGCCAGCAGCATCAGTGTAGAGTCCCACTCCAAACACTGTGCTAACTTCCCCAAAGCATGGGATTCAGGCCAATTAAAAAAATAAAATAAAAATTTAGTATTATAAAGAGAAAGTTCATGTCCTCAGGTCAAATAATTAAATTCAAGCCCAAACTTAACTTTTAGGGTTGGGGATGTAGCCCAATAGCTGAGCACTTGCCTAGCATCCGTGAGGCCCTGGGCTGCATCCAAAATACCACAAAACAAAACAAACCAAAACACCTTACTTTTAAATTCTTTACTACTATCATAAATTATGCAGCTTTTCCTACATTCACCTTTCACAGTTCAGAAGAGCAAACTCAGCAGATTATTTCTGCCAACAATTTGAAAAGGCTGTCAAGTTTAAATAACCTGTCAATATCCCCAAAGTATTCAGGGCCAATTAGACATGAGGTGAAAGAAAGGAAGAGGAGGGGAAGGAAGAAAAGCAAGGAGGAAAGAGGGAGGAGAAAAAGTTATTGCCTTATTAACTGAGTTCCCTTTATTTAGGAAAACACTGGCATCTAATTTCATTAGAAATCAAATACCTAATACCTTTATCAAACTATACCAAACAATATAATACTATATTAAGTACATCAAATAGCTTTAGGTGGAACTACTACATATATCTGTCCAAGGATGAAACCTTGTTATAAACAGCCTACCCATGCCACAAGTTTATCAATCAAATAATAGTTCCCTGTTACATTTCCTTTAGTATAATATGAAATGCTTATAAAATGGGTTCTTTTTAACATTACTTAAATGTTCCAAAAATTTCTTTTTAAAGACCAGGGTACCCACATTTCAACGACTTTGTCAACTCTTATCTCCAGAACGCTGAACTTGTCAGTCTTCCATAGTTGACAGAGTGGAACTACTTGAGTTGGTCTCCACCAAGACATGCACACAACAGCTTCTACAATGTGGGGTCAGCTTTCTCCATATTTTTTGATATAATAAAATGGTTGAAGCATCGCATCAGCAAGTTTTTTTAAACTACCTCTCATCTATCAAAATTCTAAAATAAGCATGAACTGTGGCTTCAAACCCTGGAGATCTGAAAGGTGGGGAAACACTGGAGTTAAAAGATGGGGCCCAGTTTCATCACTCAGTGTCTTGAGTTTCAATCTCAATGACTCAATTCTCCTCTGTGTTAAATTTACAATAACCAAACAATTCATGAGGCTAGTTTCACTTAAGGATGTGACAATATAAATGTAACAATACTTGAATAACAGTTTCTGTTATTCACTTTAATGTTCTATAGAAATATGAACTCAAACCTTTAATCTCCTTAAGCGATTGTCTCACTGAAAAGAATTTAATAAGTATAATGCATCCATTTCACACCTCTCTCTAAGCACAGGGATGTAAAGGCAGATACGTGAGGTTTTAAAAGAGCGTCTCTTCATATAGCACCATAAAAGAGTTGAACAGTTAGACTGTGTATTTTATTGTTCTTTTTTTTTTTTCTTTTATTGGGTGGGACTAGAGATTGAACCCATCAACACTTTACCCTTGAGCGGCATTCCCAGCCACTGCCGGACCTGCCACCTTTTTTTACTTTTTATTTTGAGACAGGGTCTTGCTAAGTTGCCTAGGCTCGCCTCAAATGTGATCCTCCTACCTCAGCCTCTTGGGTTGTTAGGATTACAGGCATGTGTCACCAAGGAGACAAAGTTTTTGATGCAGTTTAAGTGAAGGTGGTATCGATAGTTTGTGAGTTAAATTGTCTAATTTAATATTAGAAAATTATTCACCTCTTAAGATGTTTACTACATTATATTATAACATGGGCCAATATTTTCCCCACTAGAATATATCATAACTTTCTAACAGAAGTCATAACATAACAGAAGTACATATCGTTATTATTTTCTTCTTTTTTTCATACTTTTAATTTAACAATGTTTTTATCTTAGACTTTTTGGTATTACGCCCAATGACAACCTGTGATTGATACTGTACAAGAACCACAGTCCAAATTCGTTGTAACCCTAGATCCCTTGTATCCGAGTCATCTTGCACCAACATTTGGAATGTTTATACCCTAAGCTGGCCAGGCATGGTGGTGCGCCCATGTAATCCCAGCAGCTCAGGAGGCTGAGGCAGGATGATTACAAGTTCAGAGCTAGCCTCAGCAATTTAGCGAGGACCTGAGCAACTAAGTGAGACTCTGTCTCTAAATAAAATATAAAAAGGGCTGGGGATGTAGCTCAGTGCTTAAGTGACCCTGGGTTCAATCCCTGGTACCAAAACAACAACAAACAAACAAAGGTATACCCTATGGGGACTACATTTTGCTTTAGAGATGCACTTTTACCCCTGAATCCCAGAATAGATCTGTTAGTGATATCAGAGCAAGAAATTCTGCTTTTCTTAAATGACAACTTATCCACATAAAATTAGAAAATTCTTCTGTATTTCATTTCTTTTCTATCATTTATTATGAATCTACAATTCACAAGGAAAAGTGCAAACTGTGCTTAGTGACTCCTTTATATCATCCCACCTGTTTTTGCAAGTTCAGAGCCAGCCTCAGCTGGCTATTTTTATTAACATTTTATGAAACTGTTAAAACCTACTGCAAAATTGAAAGAATTTTACAGTGAATATCTTTATGCCCTTTACCTAGATTTTTCTCTATCCATCCTATTATACAGAAATCCTTAATTCCCATGGATTCTTCTTTTAAAATGTATTACATTTTCCAATTCAATTTTCTTTATAACTTTCCTGCATTGCTTCTAGATTTCATCCACATCCCTTCCCATTTATCACACTGTATTCTAATTACCTGTTTAGATGCCTGCCTTCCCTTCAGGGTTATAATCAGTCTGAAGACTGAATCAATTTCTTTACATATTGATATCACCCAGCACACCAGGAGAAAGTAGAAATTTAGTAAATATTTATTTAACAAAGTTGTTTTATCTTTTTCCTTGTCCCTTAATTTCTTTGACAAGCTTTATAACTTTGTGTTCCAGTTTTCCCTCAAGGAATTAACACAAATTTGTTATTTTACTGCTGAATTGCTCTGAGAAATAAGACATGATTATCATGATTTCTATAAACATTTGGGAAATATTCAAAGTGCAAATATATATTATATACATATATATGCATATCTATCTGTTATACTTTTGGCTGTGTAGGCTTAAATGCATTCCATGCTGAATTGAGATGGTTATTAAATGTATTACTAGTAATTATTTTTAAACAAAAAAGAAAAACCCTTAAAAAACCCAATGTTACATAAATAACCTACCATTTATACTTTTTTTAAAATTGTTTTTTGTAGTTGTAGATGGACAGTATGCCTTTATTTGTTTATTTTTATGTGGTGCTGAGGATTGAACCCAGTACCTCAAACATTCGAGGCAAGCACCCTGCCGCTGAGCTACAGCCCCAGCCCTACCATTTATACTTTTTAATTGTCATTTTTATAATTCAAAGTAACATATATTTATATATAATGAAATAAAATCAGAATATTAACACAACTCTTAGTATTTGTTAAATGAATAAATGTAGTTGGCTTGAAAGATGTTTTTATTGAATGTAAAATTGGTAACTGGGCACAGTGGCACAAGCCTGTGATCCCAACAGCTTAGGAGACTGAGGCAGGAGGTTCATGAGTTCAAAGCCAGCCTCAGCAACTTAGCGAGAACCCGTCTCAAAATAAAAAAGTGAAAAATGAGCTGGGAATGTTGCTCAGTGGTTAAGTGCCCCTGGGTTAAATCCCCAGTACCAAGAAAAAAAAAAAGAAAGAAAGAGAAAGAAAGCAAAACTGGAATGGAGCTGGGTATTGTGGTGCACACCTGTAATTCCAACTATTTGGGAGGCTGAGGCTACAGGATTTTAAGTTTGAGGCCAGCCTGAGCAACTCAGGGGAGACCCAGTTTCAAAATAAAAATAAAAAGGGCTAGAGAGTGGTAGAGCAACTTTGGGTAATCCATGGTACGAAAAAGAAAGAAAGAAGGAAACAAACAAAAAATGTAACTTCATTTGATTGCTCTTTTTGATAGATCCTTCCCCTTGGCAACGTTTTTTTTTTTTCATAATTTGAATTCATATTTCCTATTCTAGTTCCATCAAGTCACAGCATCAGTATCACCCATGAACTTGCCAGAAATCAGATTCTCAGGTCACCCCTCAGATCTACTGAACCAGAACCTGCATTTTAACAAGGTCAGTAGGAACTTCATATACATACAGTTTGAGAAGCAATGGTATAGTTCACCCATGAGATTCAAAGGGACACATTAGTGAGTTAGCGTACTGCAGACCCTGTAACTCTCTCTTTTATCAAGTCCCTTGTATAAGCAACTAGGGCTCATGAAGGTGACAGAATAGAAAGAACACTAGAGTGAGAGTTTTGAAAAGCTAGATTCTAGTCTCATTTCTAGTTTCATGACCTCAAATCTTAATTCTTCTCATCTATAAAATGAATGGATCATACAACATACAGTGGCAGATCCTTCCAATGCCTAAAGCCTATGAAGTCATGAAAAAAACCAGCAATATATTCTATCCCGACACTCTCACACTGTGTAGTAGTTTAGGGAAATGGCTCAATTATATGTAATTTTGAGAAACTGGGCCTCCTTAATATTACAGGGACTCATCTGTCAATTACTTTGTTCAGGTTTGAAGCTCAACCTCTTTCATTTTCACACTGGTTTCTGGAAGACACACAGTGGTGAATAACTTGGGAAGTGGGTGGCTGCTATTAATAATTCTTCTCCCTGCTTCCTTTGTTCTTGAATACTGATAAAAACATAAGTAATAGACAGGATTCCAGAAAAGTTAAAAACAGATTTTGTATTTTGCACAAGAGCAGGAGAATGCTACTGTTCTTAGGAAAAGCATGGTTAAAGTATTTAAAGGTAAAAATCATACCTTTTTATGGTGGTACTGTGGATTGAACCCAGGGTGTTCTACATCTGAGCTACATTTCCAGCTCTTTTTTCTTAATTTTAATTTTTTAAATTGTAGATGGATATAATACCTTTATTTTATTTATTTATCTTTATGAACCCAGTGCCTCACATGTACCAGGGAAGCACTCTACCACTGAGCCACAACCAAGCCTCTCTTTTTTTGTCTTTTGAGACAAGGTCTCAAATTGCTGAGGCTGGCCTCAAACTAGTGATCCTCCCACCTCAGCCTTCAAAGTCACTGGGATTACAGGAGTACATCATTGAGCCCAGTTCTAACACATTTTTGTGTGTGTGTGTGTGGGGGGGGGGGTGGGGTGTAACCGGGGATTGAATTCATGGGTACTTGACCACTGAGTCACATCCCTAGCCCTATTTTGCATTTTATTTAGAGAGAGGGTCTCATTGAGTTGCTTAGTGCCTCGCTTTTGCTAGGGTGGCTTTGAACTTGAGATCCTCTTGCCTTGGCTTCCCGAGGCACGGGGATTACAGTTGTGTGCCACTGAGCTAGGTTAACATTTACTTTTTTATTTTATTTTTTAAGTCGATAGACATAATACCTTGACTTTATTTATTTATTTATTTGTGATGCTGAGGATTGAACCCAGTGCCTCACTCATGCATGCTCGGCAAGTGCTCTACACTGAGCTACAAACCCAACCCCAACATTTACTTTTGATGGGTCAGTAAAAAATATAAATAATATGCATGTATGCATGGGCATATTTATATTTATGTATACAGACAGAAACAATTATAGCAAAATAATAATACCTGATGCATCTAGGCATTGGGTATATGGCTATATACCTGTATTCTTTCTGCAATTTTTCTATAGATTTTAAATCTTTCAAAACAAAAACCTAATATGGCTTCTTGCTTTTTTCAAATATAAAATATTTCAGATACATTTATTTTAAAATGCATCAGAAAATCTAGAATAGAAGGGGAGAAAAACAGTAAATAGGAAAGTCCAGTAATTTGCATCCCAGGTTGGTTCTTTATCTTGATCTTTACTTAACAAGCTTCCTTAACTTTTTCTTTGGTAAGGCTAAAAGGAAGAAGTAATGGTGTTGAGAGATCATCTCACATCTTTCGTATGTTAATGAAGTAAACATTTTCCAACGGAGGAGGCTATGAGAGATTTTCACTTTGGCTCTAACTTTAGCTAATATTGAAAAAGAATGCAGTTACCACTCAGAAACATAAATAACTACAGGCCTTTCTTATTTCTCTATAACAAGAGGGACACACAGCTGCTATAAAAATCATTTGCTACCCTCCCCCGTGTTGTGTAAGTATAATGGACTTACACAAGAACAAACATAAAAAGAAAGTTATAGCAGAGTACTTGGTTTTGTTTCAGAATTCCTTTTCTACTTATTATTTTACCTAATTTTACCTAATTAAAAATAAAATGAACATGCTGCCTACTTTTCCAATATAACTGTCCTGCTTAGTGGAAATCTTCAACTGGAATACTAGTAATAGGATCATGTACCAGCTAATTCATAATGTTCCTTTAGTCCTTCCAGACTTCATCCAACAGGAATACCACAAGACAAATCCACCTTTAATTAATTGGAGGTTTAAAAACATTCATACAAATTTTTAAACATTTTGGCTTTATACAAATATATATGTCAATGTACCTTTATTTTTTTTTATGTGTGGTGCTGAGAATCAAACCCAGTGCCTCACACATGCCAGAGAAGTACTCTACCACTGAGCTACAACCCCAGCCCAAAATGCACAAATTTTGATAAAGGTATCTTTTGTGTACCTTTAAGTGGATTTATCTTAATTTACTTGGTGTTTAAAAATATCCTTGAGAGAAGATGGGAGGGGAGGGGAGGGGGGATAGTAGAGGACAGCAGAATACAACAGTTACTAATATGGCATTATGTAAAAATGTGGATGTGTAACCGATGTGATTCTGCAATCTGTATTTGGGGTAAAAATGGGAGTTCATAACCCATTTGAATCTAATGTATGAAATATGATATGTCAAGAGCTTTGTAATGTTTTGAACAACCAATAAAAAAAAACATTAAAAAAAAATATCCTTAACAAAGCTGTTCCGGGGTGTAACTTCAGATGATGAACACATTACTTAATATTATGATAAAAGAATAAGCCATTAAAAGAGTTAAATCACTAACATGCAGTTCAAAGAGGGAGATCAAAAAAGACAGTAATATGATTTTTATATATACATATTTAAAAAGTTTTTTTTAGTTGTAGTTGGACACAATACCTTTATTTTATTTATTTTTATGTGGTGCTGAGGATCAAATCCAGTGTCTCTCACATGCTAAGTGAGTGCTCTACTGCTGAGCCACAACCCCAGTTCTGATTTTTATATATTATTCAAACTAAAAATCTCAATCCAGAATGGTCCTCAGCCTGCTCTGCCTGAAACAAGCTGATCGCTCCTATTTAGGGATCCCATGGAGAATATTCTGCAAGAATGCAATTCTGCTCACAACTTTACACAGTCTGAGAGACTGGCAGTCTGTATTCATACATAAAGATTTCCATTACTAACTTTGTTTTCATTCTCTTCATTTTCTTAGCATATACAGGGTCCAGTTTTTCAGACTGCTATTTTATCTCTGGCCTTTTCTACCAAGTATTTGAAGTAAGTACAACAAAAATGTGTACCATAAATTTGTGTTGCATTTTTAAAAATTCTGAAATAAAATTAATAAACCAGGAGCAAGAAAAATGAAAATATAACTAAAAAATGAAGACTACGGAAAAAGAAACTTTCAAAATTGCTATATTAAGGTCTGTATTTGCCTCTAAGCCTCTATGGTAGGCAAAATAATAACCTCCCAAAGATTTCCATGTCCTGATTTCAGGATCTGTGGATATGCTATTTTATAAACTAAAGGAAATTAGGATTCCAGAAGGGACTCAGGCTATTATGAACTGAGTTTAAAATACAGAAATTATCCTGGATTACCTGGTAGGACCAATGTCATCATAGAATCCTTAACAAGTTTAGAGGAAGATATGATTATGGGGACCAGACAGACAGCAGTGTGAGACTCAGGATACTCCAACGTTGCTGAAGGAGGCGGCCATGGGCCAAGGAAGCAGGTGGCTTCTGGATGGAGAAAAGGCAAGGAATTAGATTCTCCTCTAGAGTCTCTAGAAAGGAATCCAGCTTTGCTAACCCTTTGATATCAATTCAGTGACACCTGTTCAGGACCACTGACCTAATAAACTAGAAGACAAAAAATTCATGTTGTGGAGCCAGGTACAGTGGTGTATACCTATAATCCCAGCTACTTTGGAGGCTGAGGCAGGAAGATCCCAAATTTGAGGACAGCCTTAGCAGCTTAGCAAGACTCTGTCTCAAAAAGTAAAAAGTCTGGGCTGGGGTTGTGGCTCAGTGGTATAGCATTTGCCTAGTGCGTGTGAGGCCCTGGGTTCGATCCTCAGCACCACATAAAAATGAATAAACAAAATAAAGGTATTATGTCCAACTACAACTAAAAAATAAATATTAAAAAAGTAAAAAGTCTAGGGATGTAGCTAAGTGGTAAAGTGTACCTGGGTTCAGTTGCCAGTACCAAAAATCCAAATTGTTTTAAAAATAAAAAATGTGGAAAAATATGTATAATTTTTATGGTAATTAGCATTTTTATAAT
Source organism: Callospermophilus lateralis (assembly GCF_048772815.1). Lineage (NCBI taxonomy): Eukaryota > Metazoa > Chordata > Mammalia > Rodentia > Sciuridae > Callospermophilus > Callospermophilus lateralis. Next base: position 44,695,701 of record NC_135319.1, on the reverse strand, counting down.
AGTTACCTCTGGAGAGAAAGGGTTGGAACTGGGGGTGAGAGCAAAGGTAACTTTAACTATATTGCAATGATTTTTTTCTTAGACAAAAAGATTTAAAGCAAATATAACAAAATGTGCATATTTAAGTTAAAAGTGATGAGCATATGGGTATTTGTTACATAATTCTCTGTAACAAATATTCCTAAATTGCCTCTCCCCCTTAAAAAAAAAAAAAAGGATTGTTTATCTTTTAAACAGTCATCCATGAACCATTTCACCAGTTAGGCTTTGCATGGGAACTGGAAAGAAGAAAAAGATTCTTTTTTCTGATAAGGAACTAGACTATATACATATGGAATCATTACAGCATGGATTAATTTGAATTTGGTTTTTGTTGTTCATCATTACATTCCATGTTGTTGAGCGTAGCAGTAGTGAGTTCTATTTTATTGCTGCATATCTATGCATCCATTATATCAATATTCCAAAACGGACATTTAGGCTTTCCCCAGATTTGGCTATACTGCGGTGAACATTCTTTCTATGTCTTTTGGTGCCCATAAGCATACCCTTTAGTATACAGCTAGAAAAGGAATTGCTGGCTCATAGAATATGCATATGTTCAGCTTAAATAGATAACTGTCAGTTTTGCAAAGTGGCAGGTGCCCATTCATACACATACTAGCAGTGTTTAAGAATTTCAGATGCTCCACCATTTTTGTGCATACCTGATATTGTTAGTTTCGTTAAATTTTGGTCATTCTGTTAGGTGTGTAGTTATCTCCTAGTAGCTTTATTTCTTGATCTCCAATAAGGTTGAAATCTTTTCATATGTTTATCAACCATTTGGATATCCTCTCTTGTGAGTACTCAAGTTTCTTGATCACTTTTCTGTTAGACTGTCCTTTTTTATTATCAAAATTCTTAATATAGTTGGGATATGAGCCCTTTGTCCGATGCTCATGTATACCCATACATACATATGACACCTTTTCCCACTCTTAGCCTACTTCTTCTTTTTCTTAATGGTACTTGATGAACAAAAAATTTTAATCTGAACATTCTCAATTAGCAACCTTCTCTTTTATATTGAAGGACTTTCTGTATTCTGCTTTCTGCTCCATCCTGAAGGTCATGAAGAAGTTCTTCCATGTTGTCTCTAACAAGTTTAACTGTTTTCTTTCACATTTATATTTTGCTTATGAGGTTTCTGTCTGGTATGAGGTGAAGTCAAGATTAAATTTGCTTTTTCTTCATGATATCAAATGGACCCAGCAGGAGGTATCGAAAAGACCATCCTCTCCCCCACCAGGAAGGGGAATATCTAGATCAATTTGGGGAGAACTAACAACTAAATAATGTTGAGTACTCTAATACATAAACATGGTATATTCTTTCATTCACTTGTGATTTTCTCTGTAGAGGTTTGGCACATTTTTCATTAGATTCGTAATTATTTTTATGCTTTTGATGTTACTATAAATAGTTTTACTTTTCATATTTCATCTAATTTCCAGCAAGCAGAAATACAACTGACTTAAGCCTCTGTACTGAAATATACAGCTTTTCTGCATACATATAGCTTGGTGAATTTTCACAAACTGATCATGTCCAACATAAAGTTGAATTTGTGCACTCATTTCATTTCCAGTAACCCTGTGATATTCACATTTACTTTTATATTTTATTTGTAAGTTCTTCTGGATTTTCAACATACACAATTATATCATCTGCCAATGACAGTTTAATTTCTCCCTTTCCAAAATGAAGACTTCTATTTCTTTTTCTTCCCTTATTGCACTGGCTAGGACTTACAATAGTGAATAAAATGACACCACATCCTTATCTCAGTCCTTATTCTGATTTCTAGAGAAAAGCCTTTTAATATTTCAACACTAATTATAATACCTATTATAATTTTTAATAGATAACCTGTTATCAGACTAAGGGAGTTCCCATATATTTGTGATTGTTATTTTTTTAAAAAAATGTTTGTATTCATCTTCACAAAGAAGGTCTATATTTTCCCTTTCTTAAAATGCCCTTGTAGGCTATAAAACAAGTTAGAAAGTAGTCACACTGTTTATATTCTCTGGAAGAATTAAAGATAGCTGTTAGTTATTCCGTAAAGGTTTTGAGTAATTCCTCAGTGAAAACATATTTGAATTTGGAGGTTGTTTCCCTACACCTCTATGTGTGAAGACTTTAATTGTAGAATAAATTTCTCTTATAGATATGAAACTAATTATATTTTCTATTTCTCTTAGCATTGTTTTTTCTTTGGGAGAGGATTTTTTAAAAAAAAATAACATCAAGATACAATTCACATACCATATAATTTGCTTATTCAAGGTGTACAATACAGTGGTTTTTAGTATCGAAAGTAGATATTGTACAAACACCACCACAATCAATATTAGAACATTTTCATCACCTCAAAATGAAATTTTAATGGGTTAGAGTCATGGTTCTGTGGTAAAGCACTTGCCTAGCATGTGTGAGGCACTGGGTTCGATTCTCAACACTGCATATAAATAAATAAAGGTCCACTGACAACTAAAAAAATATTTTTAAAAATATGAAACTTCACATCCATTTCTCCCTACTTTTTGTTTCTATGGCTTTGGATAGTTTGAACATTTCATATAAGTGAAATTAAATAATGTTGTCTTTTTAAAGTGACTGTTTTCCTTGACTTCACATATTTTCAAGATTCATTTATATTGTAGTATTTGAGTACTTCACTTCTTTCATTGCCAAATAATATTCCATTGTATGGATACATGACTTTTATTTTTAATTCACTGATCAGTCAATGGGCATCATTTCAGTTTTTCCACTTTCTGTTTCCTACCATTTCTATTATAAATAATGCAGCTATGAGCATTCATTTACAAGTTTTTGTGCAGCACCATTTTACACTGCCACCTGTAATGGGAGGGTTTAAATTTCCCTACATCTTCACCAACACTTGTAATATTAATCTCTTTGATTAAAGCTAGCTTAGCAGATGTGAAATGGTATCTCATTGTGAAATTGACTTTCCTTTTCCTGATGACTACAAGTGCTTAGCATCTTTTCAAGCATTTATTGTCTATCTTTATCTCTTTACTGGGGATGTTTGTCCATTTTTTATCTGGGCTTTTTTTTTTTTTTTTTTTTTTTTTCAGGGGAGGAGGGGAACTGGGCACTGAACTCAGGGGCACTCAACCATTGAGCCACATCCCAAGTCCTATTTTGTATCTTATTTAGAGACAGGGTCTCACTGAGTTGCTTAGCATCTTGCTTTTGCTGGGGCTGGCTTTGATTTTGCAATCCTTCTGCCTCAGCTTCCAGAGCCACTGGGATTATAGATGTGTACCACCATGCTGGGCTTTTAAAAATCAAATTTAGAATTGGTTTGGTAAGTCATGTTGTTCTAGATATTTGTTCATTTCATGTGAAATCTGACTTTATTGGCATAAAATTGTTCCAAACATCTTCTTAATTTTTTAATGGTTGTAAGATTTATAGTGATATTTCCTCTTTTTTTTAATTTTCTTTTTTTCATCTTTCATACATTTGATTCAAGTGAGTTATGCACTTCCATTTTTACCCCAAATACAAATTGCAGAATCACATCAGTTACACATTCACAATGTTTACATAATGCCATATTAGTGACTGTTGTATTCTGCTGCCTTTCCTATCCCCTACTATCCCCCCTCCCCTCCCCTCCCATCTTCCCTCTCTACCTCATCTGTTGTTGTTCAGTTCTCTCCCTTCCCCCTCCTTTCCCCTCACAACCTCATATATGTGATTTCGTATAACGATGAGGGTTTCCTTCCGTTTCCATGCAATATGTCTATTTTTTTCTTGGGCTAGGGATATAGCTCAGTTGTTGGGGTGCTTGCCTTGCATGCACAAGGCCCTGGGTTCAATCCCCAGCACCACAAACAAACAAACAAACAAACAAACCAAATCTACTTTTTCTTAATGTTAGTTTTGAATATTTTTTCTTCTTTAATATGCATTTCAAACATTGGAAGATCTGTCAGGGAAAATGATTCATTACTCCAACTAGTAATGGTTTATAGTTTAATTTTACCATGTTAGAGAAAACACTACATCATTTCAGTCCTTTGAAATCTATTAGGATTCACTTATGGCCTAACTTGATATCAACATTTGGAAAATGTTCCATGTGCACCTGAAAACAGCAAGTATTCTACAACTGTTGGATGTGATGTTACTATTGGCTTTTAATACTGGCTGAGTTAAAATTAACATTTGGGTGTGTGTATGTAACAATTAAAGGGCTTAATTTTGTTTCTTAACTGACTGGAGAGCTATTCTACCTCTGCAATGTCAAAATCTTCAACAAATGGCTGTAAGGAACATTTCAAATATAATATGCTGCTAAGCTAAACACTAAATTTTCACAAGGGAAGACTTCATTAGCAAAATGTCAATCTTTTGTATTTCATGCAGGTTTTGGGAATCAAATGTTTTAGTGTGAACATTTTAAAACTATAATTTTTTTTTTTTTTTTTTTTTTTACTTTCATCATAGATCTTTGTTCCCCTTCTAGTCTGGTTCCTGCAATATAGAAACCCATCACTTCTCACAGACAGGAATAATGACCATGGAGAAGATAGAAAATTAACAGAAATGGGACAATACTTTAGAGATTTAAAGAGAGAGAGAGAGAGAGAGAGAGAGAGAGAGAGAGAGAGAGAGAGAGAGAATCAATTTCAGTTGGCAGAATGGGCATGAATCTAGGAATAAGAATACAAAGTTTAAATTCAAGTATCAATACCAAGTTCTAAAAAGGGCAGATTATTGTGAGGAGTCTATCATCAATGTCACCATTTGAAAAAAAGCAAGAAGAATATATAAACACAGAGGGAATAAATAGTGACCAAAACACTTTTTATCTTCATGATGTTGTCCAATTACGAAATTTTAACCAAATGGACTAAGAAGCCCCAAACGATATCTATCTGATCATTTGTCAACAAAATAGCAATTCCTTGTTATTCCTCTTTCAAAGCAAAGGTGCAGCAATTATGACAAATAATAACCTGAACATTTACATTCCAACTACACATTTATGAAATCAAAAGGAAAACCAAGGGGCTGGGGTTGCACTTGCCTAGCACGGGTGAGGCATGGAATTTGAACTTCAGCACCACATAAAAAAACAAATAAGTAAATTTACAAAAAGGTTAAATTCTTTAAAAATAAAAAAAAAGTAAAACCAAGAAATAGCCAAAATTGTTATTTCCTTCCAAGAATTAAGTTAGGCAGTTCATGAGTATAGGGTTATCTAACATGAAAAAATTATTAAGAAATCAATCTGGGGGCTGGGGTTGTAGCTCAGTGATAGAGAACTTGCCTAGCATGTGTGAGGCACTGGGTTGGATCCTCAGCACCACATAAAAATAAATAAAATAAAAGTATTAAAAAATGGGAGTGTTTAAAAAAAAAAAAAGAAAGAAGGAAATCTGCTGGGTATGATGGCACATGTCTGTAACCCAGCGCTTTAGGAGGTGGAGGCAGGAGGATCACAAGTTTGAGGCCAGACCCAGCAACTTAGTGATGCCCTATATCAAAATAAAAAGGACTGGGGATATAGCTCATGGTAAAGTGTCTCTGGGTTCAATCCCCAGTACCAAAATAAATAAAATAAAATCTAATAGCTCTCACAGTACATGGCACATAATCCATTGTTTCTTACTGTCAAAATCTCTAAAAATGTTAGCCAGCAATAGCAATAAGAACACAAAGCATGTAAATATATATTATACACATGCATAGCACAGATGAAATATTTTTTGAAGCACAAGTATAAAGTAAATGGATCATATTGTTTCAATATAATAACTGTGCTCGAAGTTGGCATATTTTCTACATATTCCTATTAATGAAAGATGTCCATATCACAGTTATCACTTCCTATCCTGCAACAGATATATGTCACTGAATTTCACAAAGTAAATGGTATGTACTTTCCCTTCAGACATATTTTCAAGTGGGAAAATGTATTCTTTATTTGAGTGAGCAGCAAAAAACATTTTTCTGTAAGCCAAAAATACTATCTCACTATATTTTCAGTAGGCTGTATATTAATTAATAGTACCATATCAGTAGTAAATATCTTCCTCTCTCCCTTCCTCCCTCCCCGTCACTCTCTCTTTTGTGGGGGGTGGAGGGGATATGTTGGAGATTAAAGCCAGGGCCTCACAAATGCCAGGCAAATATTCAACCACAGAGCTCCTTTCCCAGCTCATAAATTTCTTGAGTATAACAACTGTATCATGGTTATGTAGAATAATATCCTTGTTCTTGGGAGACGTAGGTAGAATCTTTTATGGGTAAAATGTCAATGATGCCTCAAAAGGCTCAGTGAAAAAAAAGCAGACACATTGGCAAAATGTTAACCAGTGAATCTAGGAAAAAAGAACTTGGATGTCTATTTTACTATTTGTTCAACTTCTCTGTAGATCTGAAAATTTTCAAAATAAAAAAGTAAAAAGGAAAGAATTTATTAAAAGACCAAAATAGTAAGGTGGATGAGTTAATTATAGACTAAGGAATGATAAGTGCTAAATACATAGAATATTGTAAGTTCCTTAATGCAAACTCCTCTCTGACTCCCATTTTATGGTTAGAGTATGCTGGCATCCAAACTTATGACTATTTAGCACGTTGGTGGAAAGAACAATAGGAAATGGAAATAGTAGCAGTTAACGAAGGGCTAACAAGCTTTTTCTTAATTGTCTGTGCACACCTATAGGTGTGGGTCTTAACTCTTACCAAAACCTTTGTCTAAAATAACAGGTTCTTAATTGGGGAAATGTTAATATTTTCAATACCTTAAGATAATATCCTAAGTAGAGATGAGGAAGGTAATACATTCTTTTATCATAAAAATTAGGTAGTAAGCTGCAAGAATCTCAGTGGACTATTTTGTTGATCAAAAACATTTTGCAATACTAAAAGTGGAAGCCTCCTGGCATTGGTTGGAAGGTTGATTCAGGCTCCCACCACCCTCCAATGGGAGAGGTTCTTTAGCATTTCCTTTGGCCCTTCTAAATGAAACACACTCAACCCAGGAGGCCTATGGTTTGTTAAATAAGTACACAAACAAATAACATAGTTTCAAATAGAGAAAAAAGAAAGGTTTATGTATTTGCCTAATAAAAAGCTTTCTCATCTCCTTTTCCTCTCCATTGCTCCTCTCCCTTCTCACCTAAACAGACAACTTGACCACAAAAGCTACATCTTCAAAGTAGCTCCTCAGTTAAACTATGTGAGACTTGCAAGTTGTTCCTGGATCATCCCAATTTGTCAAATGAAAATGAACCTAAATTCCTCTGTCATTGATTTTTAGAAAAATCTCCACAGGCTTCTCCCCTGAGACTGGTCCAATGTTTTAAATCTTTTTCTGCCTTGTCCATCAGAAGAAAGCATTATAGGGTCACAACCAAGTCAAAACTGGCATCTATTTACATAGTGAATTAATGTTTCTATAAAAGGAGGGTTAAGAACATTAAGAGTTAGGAGTCACTTATTTCCAGGGCATAAAAGCAAGTGTCACCACATTTAAGGTCACTGAATGGCATCATTAACACAACAGCACTGTTTTCATATGCCTTGACAACACAAGGTCTTTGAGGATGGCCAGTATTACCTTCTCCCTCTTTATATTCAAAACTGCTAAATAATTCAATAATTAATTTTCAGTAACAATTGCAACAAGTGAAAGCTTCAGGTACAGTCTACTATCAGGGTATGTTAAAGGAGTCCAAGGTTCTAAATGAAGCCACAGAAGAGAAGAAAGCCAAAGAACTTTAGTGGCTTCTCAGAATAGTATTCTCTGTTTTGCTTTAGCAGAGCGAGCTAACACAACACTGAGTGACATTATTACCACAGCAGTGCACTCCTGGTTCATTTGCACTTGGCACATCTCCTCCCACTAATCCTACCTTTGAAGCACATGAAAATGTGAAAAGCCACTTGAGAGGATAATGACCTAGATTGCCCAGAGGAACTTTTTGTTCTAATTCATATTTTAAAAATCCAATATAGCCTGAACAGTTGCTTAATTATAAGCTGTTTAAGGCTTGAGAGTTATCTATTATTTTCTTATCGTCTAATTGCTTTCCAGGAGGGAAACTGAACACTGTCAATTTGCCTAGTTTCAAGCAGTTCTTTTCCATTTTACAAGTTCTAAAAGAATAATAAATAACCCAAGTCAAAATATCCACATTTAGAGGTTAAGAGTTAGTACTTGATTGGATTTTCTTATGGTAGTTAGTATACTCAAGACCACTCAATAAATGATAATTTCCTTTGGGACAAAATTCAGAGCCCTCTAGGTCACTGAAGTTCATTCAAGTGAATACTACTGTCTCCTTATCACTTTGCTAATACAATAAGATTCTTCCAGCTTTTACTGACACTTAAAATACTTGTTGAGCTGGTCCTTTGAAAATAGAAACAGCATCATAGGCTTCTTCTAATGATCACTTACACTATCCATTTAATAACAGTTATGTTAAAGACAATAGTAATTCTAATACTTAAAACAATGGTGTCAGATCCACCCATACCAGCCTGTGTGAGACCTAGGCTCACAGTAGGCCCGGCTGACCCCTCCACAGGTAGGGCAGACACCCGCCAGAGCCTAGCCTCTGGCACAAGACCACCCCTTCCCATCAGCACACTACCCGGGCGGACAAGCCCAGCAACCCAGATCTACCCACACCAATTTGCGCAGGACCCAGGTCCAGGATGCAGTAGCATACATTGAGGGACACCAGCAGAGTCCGGAAGCCCAACATTAATGTAAGGTACAGACAATCTGCACGGGTCCTACAAAAATATAGGGTAATAGAAACTGTAATATCTCAGATCCACACTGCAAGAAAGGAAGACACTGAGGCTGGGGTTGTGGCTCAGTGGTAGAATGTTCACCTAGCATGTGAGAGGCTCTGGGTTCGATCCTTAGCACCACATATAAATAAAGGTATTGTGTACAACTACAACTAAAAAATAAATAAATATTAAAAAAAAGAAAAGAAAGGAAGACACATAGACAACATGAAAAACAAGGGAGGAAAGTGCCCCAGACAAACCAGGACACTATAATAACAGAACCCATGAACAGCGATGAAAGTTGATGAAATTTTCAGAGAAGGAGTTCAGAAAGTTCATAATTAAAATGATCTATGAATTAAAGAATGACCTAAATGAGCAAATACAGGCAAAAATTGATGACTCCAACAATGAGATAAGAGAGCAAATACAGGTAGCAAAAGATTACTTCAAGAGAGAGAGAGAGACTCTGAAAAAAAAAAAAACCAAAACCCGAACAGTCAGAAATCCTTAAAATGAAGATACAATAAACCAAATAAAAAACTCAATGGAAAGCATAACCAACAGACTAGATCACTTGGAAGGAAGTCAGATAATGAATACAAAGTATACAATCTGGAAAATAAAGTTGATCACACATTGAAGAAAGTTAGAAACCATGAACAGAACATCCAAGAATTATGGGATAGCAAAAAAGAACCAAATCTAAGAGTTATTGGGATAGAGGAAGGCACAGAGTTTCAAACCAAAGGAATGCACAATCTCTTCAATGAGATAATATCAGAAAACTTCCCAAGCATGAAGAATGAATTAGAAAACCAAATAAAAGAGACTCAACTACTGATTATATTATAGATAATAACTGAATCCAACATTTCTGTACACTGAGACTAAACTGTAAATATTTTAATAACAACAAATTGTTCATAGGTGGTATGTTGTTGATACTGGGATCTGTTAATATTGTCCTTCCCCACAAAGGAGAGTTCTTGGAACCCTACAAGAGCACTACAAACCTATAGGGTAAAAACAACAACACCCCAGACCCACAGAGCAAAGGAAGACACATGAGCAACATGAAAAGACAAGGGAAGAAAGTGCCCCAAACAAATAAAGACACCACATCATTAGAATCATTGGCAGCCACAGTGGAAGAAATTACAGAGAAGGAGTTCAGGATGTACATGTTAAAATGTTCTGTCAACTCAAGGAAGATATAAGAGAGCAAATACAGGCAGTGAAAGAGCACTTAGACAAGGAGATACATAAACAAATATAAGAAGCAAAAGATCACCTAAACAGGGAGATAGAGGTTCTAAAAAAAGCAAAAAACAAAAAACCCAGAAATCCTTGAAATGAAAGAAATAATAAACCAAATTAAAAGCTCAAATGAAAGCATCACCAAGAGAGTAGACCACTTGGAATATAGGAATCAGACAATGAAGATAAAATATATAATCTTGAAAAGAACATAGACCACACAGGGATAATGGTAAGAAACCATGAGCAGAACATTCAAGAAATACAGGATAGCATAAAAAGACCAAATTTAAGAGTTCCCGGGATAAAGAAAGGCATAGAGGTCCAAACCAAAGGAATTAACAATCTATTCAAAGAAATAATATCAGAAAGCTTTCCAAACATGAAGAATGAATTGAAAATCCAAATTCAAGAAGCCTAAAGGATGCCAAATGTACAAAATCACAACAGATCCACACCAAGGCACATTATAATAAAAATGCCCAACATACAGAATAAGGAGAGAATTTTAAAAGCCACGAGAGAAAGGAAACAAATTACATATAGGGGAAAACCAATAGGATAACAGCAGATATTTCAACACAGACCCTGAAAGCTAGAAAATCCTGGAATAACATATATCAAGATCTGAAAGAAAATGGGTGCCAACCAAGAATCTTATATCCAGCAAAATTAAGCATTAGATTTGAAGATGAAATAAAAACCTTCCATGATAAACAAAAGTTAAAAGAATTTATAGCTAGAAAACTGGCACTACAAAACATCCTTGGAAAAATATTCCATGAAGACAAATACAAGAGGCTTACAGGACACCAAATGTACAAAATTACAACAAATCTACACCAAGGCACATTATAATGAAAATGCCTAGCATACAGAATAAGGATCAAATCTTAAAAGCTGCCAGAGAGAGGAATCAGATCACATATAGGAGGAGACCAATTCATATCTCAGCAGATTTTTTCAATCCAGACACTTAAAGCCAGGAGACTATGAAACAACATATACCAAGCTCTGAAAGAAAATGGATGCCAACCAAGAATCTTATATCCAGCAAAACTAGGCTTTAGATTTGATGATGAAATAAAAACCTTTCACAATAAACAAAAGTTAAAAGAATTTACAACTAGAAAGCTGCATTCAGAACATCCTCAGCAAAATATTCCAAGAAGAGGAAATGAAAAACAATGGTGAAAATCATCAGAGGGAGGTATTTCACTAAAGGAAAATCTAATCAGAGGAGAAACCGAATCACGTTAAATACCAAAAATAAACAAAAATGGCTGGGAATACAAATCATGTCTCAATAATAACCCTGAATACTAATGGCCTAAACTCACCAAAAAAAAAAAAAAAAAAAAAAAAAAGACACAGATTAGCAGATTGGATTTAAAAAAAAAAAAAAAAGAACCAACAATACGCTGCCTCCAAGAGACTCGTCTCATAGGAAAAGACATCCACAGACTGAAGGTGAAGGGTTGGGAAAAATCATACCACTCATATGGACTGTGGAAGCAAGCAGGGATTTCCATCCTCATATCAAATAAATAAAGTAGACTTCAAACTAAAAGTCAATCAAAAAAGGATAAAGAAGGACACTACATACTGCTCAAGGGAACCATACACCAACAACACTTAACAATTATAAATATATATGCCCCAAACAATGGAGCATCTACGATCATCAAACTCTTCTCAAGTTCAAGAGTCAAATAGACCACAACACAATAATTTTGGGTGACTTTAACACACTTCTTTTATCACTAGATAGATCTTCCAAACAAAAGCTGAATAAAGAAACTATAGAATTCAATAATATAATCAATAACTTAATGACATATATAGAATATTTCATCCTTCAATGAGAGAATACATTTTCTTCTCAGCAGCACATGGATCTTTCTCTAAAATAGACCATATACTGTGCCACAAAGCAACTCTTAGCAAATATAAAAAAGTAGAGTTACTACCCTGCATTCTGTCAGATCATAATGGAGTGAAATTAAATGAATGATAAAATAAGAAAAAAAATTTACTCCAACATCTGAAAACTAAATAATATGATACTGAATGAACAATAGGTTGAAGATGATATCAAGGAAGAGATTAAAAAACTTTTTAGAGGTGAATGAGAACACAGATACAACATATCAAAATCTCTGGAACACTATAAACGAAGTTCTAAGAGGAAAATTCATCGCATGGAGTACATTCCTTAAAAGAAGAAAAAGTCAACAAATAAATGACTTAATATTACATCTCAAGGCCCTAGAAAAAGAAGTACAAATCAATATCAAAAGCAGCAGAAGACAGGAAATAACTAAAATCAGAGCTGAAATCAATGAAATTGAAACAAAAGAAACAATTGAAAAAGTTGATTCAACAAAAAGTTGATTCCTGAAAAAATAAATAATATTGACAGACCCTTAGCCATGCTAATGAAGAGAAGGAGAGAGAAAACTCAAATCACTAACATACAGGATGAAAAAGGAAATATCACAACAGACACTACAGAAATACATAAGATAATTAGAAATTATTTTGAAAACTTGTACTCCAATAAAATAGAAAATATCAAAGGCATTGACAAATGTCTAGAGTCATATAATTTGCCCAAATTGAATCAGGGTAATATACACAATTTAAACAGATCAATTCCAAGTGACGAAATAGCAGACACCATCGAAAGTTTACCAACCAAGAAAAGCCCAGATGGATACACAGCCGATTTCTACAAGACCTTTTAAAAAAAACTAATACCAACACTCTTCAATTTATTTCAGGAAATAGAAAAAGAGGCACCACTTCCAAACTCATTCCATAAGCCAATATCACCCTGATTCCAATATCTCTAATGAACATAGATGCAAAAATTCTCAATAAAATTCTGGCAAATTGAATACTAAAACATATCAAGAAGATCGTGCACCACGATTAAGTGGGATGCAAGGTTGGTTCAGCATAAGGAAATCAATAAATGTAATTCATCACATCAATAGACTTTAAGATAATAATCATATAATCATCTCAATATACAAATAAAAAGCATTCAACAAAATACAGCACCTCTTTATGTTCAAAACACTAGAAAAACTAGGGATAACAGGAACATATCTCAACATCTTAAAGGCTATCTATGCTAAGCCCCAGGCCAACATCATTCTAAATGGAGAAAAACTAAAGGCATTCCCTCTAAAAACTGGAACAAGATAGGGATGCCCTCTCTCACCACTTCTATTTAACATAGTTCTTCAAACACTGGCCAGAGCAATTAGACAGACAAAAGAAATTAAAGGGATACACATAGGAAAAGAAGAACTCAAATTGGCACTATTTGATGATGATAGGATTCTATACCTAGAAGACCCTAAAAGTTCCACCAGAAAACTTCTAGAACTAGTAAATGAATTCAGCAAAGTAGCAGGATATAAAATCCACACCCATAAATCAAAGGCATTTCTGTATGTCAGTGACAAATCCTCTGAAAGGATGACTACTCCATTTACAATAGCCTCAAAAAAAAAAAATTAAAAAAAACAAAAAACCTTGGGAGTCAATGAAAGAGGTGAAAGATCTGTATAATCAAAATTACAGAAGCCCTCAAAAAAAGAAGTCAAAGAAGACCTTAAAAGATGGAAAGATCTACCTTGCTCTTGGATAGGTAGAATTAATATTATCAAAATAACCATACTTCTAAAAGTACTATACAGATTTAATGCAATTCTGATCAAAATCCAATGACATTCCTCATAGAAATAGAAAAAGCAATCATGAAATTTATCTGGAAAAATAAGAGACCCAGAATAGCTAAAGCAATCCTTAGCAGGAAGAATGTAGCAGGTGGCATCACTATATGAGACAAACTATACTACAGAGCAACATTAACAAAAACAGCATGGTATTGGCACCAAAACAGACTGGTAAACCAATGGCACAGAATAGAGGACACAGAGATTAACTCACAAAATTATAATTATCTTATATTAGACAAAAACATGCATTGGAGAAAAGACAGCCTCTTCAACAAATTGCGCTGGGAAAACTGGAAATCCATATGCAACAAAATAAAATTTAATCCCTATCTCTCAGAATGCACAAAACTCAACTCAAAATGGATCAAGGACCTAGGAAGAAAACCAGAGACCTTGTGTCTAATAGAAGAAAAAGCAGGCCCTAATCTCCATCATGTGGGATTAGGCCCCAACTTCCTTAATAAGACTCCTGTGGCACAAGAATTAAAATCAAGAATCAATAAATGGGCTGGACTCAAACTAAAAAGTTTCTTCTCAGCAAAAGAAACAATCTGTGAGGCGATTAGAGAGCTTACATCTTGGGAGCAAATCTTTTTACCCATCACACATCAGATAGAGCACTAATCTCTAGGGTATATGAAGAACTCAAAAAGCTCAGCACCAAAAAAACAAATAACCCAATCAATAAATGGATCATGGACCTGAACAGACACTTCTCAGAGGACGATATACAATCAATTAACAAATGTATGAAAAAAATGTTCATCATCACTAGCAATTAGAGAAATGCAAATCAAAACTACTCTGAGATTTCATCTCACTCCAGTCAGAATGGCAGCTATTATGAAGACAGACAACAATAAATGTTGGTGAGGATGTGGGGAAAAAGGCACACTCATACACTGCTGGTGGGACTGCAAATTGGTGCAGCCAATATGAAAAGCAGTATGGAGATTTCTTGGAAAATTGGGAATGGAACCACCATTGGACCCAGCTATCCCTTTCCTTGGTTTCTATGCAAAGGACTTAAAAACAGCATACTGCAGAGGCACAGCCACATCAATGTTTATAACAGCATGTTTTTAGAGTATGTGCCAGGGGAGGAGTATTCACAATAACTAAACTGTGGAACCAACCTAGATGTCCTTCAATAGATAAATGGATGAAAAAAATGTAGCATATATACACAATGGAATATTACTCAGCAATAAAAGAGAATAAAATCATGGCATTTGCAGATAAATGGATGGAGTTAGAGAAGATAATGCTAAGTGAAGTTAGCCAATCCCAAAAACCCAAATGTCGAATGTTTTCTTTGATATAAGGAGGCTGAGTTATAGTGGGATAGGGAGTGAGAGCATGGGAGGAATAGACAAACTCTAGATAGGGCAGAGGGGTTGGAGGGGAAGGGTGGGGACATGGGGTTATAAATGATGGTGGAATGCGATGACATTATTATCCAAAGTACATGTATGAAGACACGAATTGGTGTGAATATACTTTATATACAACCAGAGATATGAAAAAATGTGCTCTATATGTGTAATAAGAATTATAATATAATTTTTTAACATTTAATAAAGAAAACATTCTACAAAATACTTTTAATTATTTAAATGATTGTATAAAATGACTTTTCATTTGGAAGACTGAACATTTGTGGGACTTGGGCAATGTAATAAGGTCTTTTAGAACCCATTAGTAACTTATTATGAGCAAAACTTGATTGATATGCAATAATATAAAGAAATTTTGGCAGGATTGTTACAAAAGAGAAACTATTTAAAAAAATAAAACCTGTCTGTTCTTAGGATAAACAAAATACTTAACTCTGAATATTAATATCTAGTAATGACTGTTCAAAGGAAAAGGATATCTAAATAATCACTAGTAAGTCAGTAAAACTTATAATTTAATTTTTAAGAAGACTTACCAGGAAATTTTGGAAGCATAGGGATATAATTTTAAAGCTTTGATTTATATGTCGTCATTGTATGTCTTTCTCATTTTTTTTTTAATCTTTGTGTCCCAATTGGGTGTACAGAGAATACAGTAAAGTTTTTTTCTACTCTTGATAATAATTCTAACTGTCAAAAAAATTTAAAAATCTGAGCATACCACCTGAAATGTGCATGAGTGTGTGCAGAGTTGAAAGAAAATATTGTGTATTTCCTATAACATCAACTGCTTAAAATAAAGAACTGTATCTAGAAAAAAAAAGAATTATAATGCATTCTGCTGTCATATATAAATTTTTAAAAGTAAGAAGAAAAAAGACAATGGCTACTGCAAGCAAAGTCTAAGAAACAGATTCACATGCTTATCCAAAGTAACTATATTTCCTTATATAGTTCAGCATGCCAGCATACCCAGGCTCTAATTAGAAGGTAGTAAGGTCAATAAAGTCAAATTGATAACCTGCAGGAAATGGATATGTGACAGAGATGAAACTTCCCAGATCTAACAGATCCTGTCAATGGTGCCAAGTACAATAGCAAGAAACAAACATGTTCAGAGGGTCTACCCTCCAAGGAAGAGCTTGGTCACTATACTTACTCAGTTTGGAATGTATATATACAGGCATTTGCTTTTCAGTAGAGAGGCCTTATATTTGATACTATACCAATTCTGGAATGAGTAATACTTTTTATTAATTAATTAAGTTGTTAAATGCCAACTATTGAAATAATGACATTTTGTTCCCACTCATCATGTTCATATAAACTTGTTTATTTTCCTGGCTGCCCAGATGGTTCTTTTGTAATGAAGTTCAGTACCTTACCTGGTTATGTCTTCGTTTTAACCAGTATGTATTAGCTATTTAAAACACACCAAATGGCTGAAAGGAAATAGTTTCAAGTGCAGGAAACCAAAGAAGATTTCCTTTTGATTTATTGCTCACTAAAATTTCTATTGTACAGCTGACTAAATCTCTTTTTTTCCCCATTCCCACACAATTTTTAAAATATTTAAATAGTGTTTCATTGAAGTTTCTGAAGAGAAAGGATCTGCTACAAAATGGAAAACTTGTTATTAAGTATTAAATCATGAAATACCATGTTATAAAAGATCCCTCTGAAATTAAAAAAAAATGAAAAATCTTAATAGCTGACAAAAATTTTAGCCATGTTCAGCTCTAAGAATATTTTTTGATTCCTTATGATCAGAAATTCAATAACCTCACAATGTTGAAGATGGGACATAAACACTTTTTTTTATCTTCCTTCCCCTCAAATTTGATGTTATTTTTATAGTATCAAGGCTTATAAATTTAAAATCTATTATAAAATTATAATTTCCACTGAAGTATATTAACTCCATGATGAAATATATTTAATTCTTATCATACTTTTTATCATAGTTTATTTCTGTATTCTTTATTTTGATTCATCTTTTGATAAGGTAGATTCTAATATTTGTTAAGATTTTATGGGTATTTGTTGAGTCTTTCCATCTACAGCAGGACCATTTGTTGTATTTATGCTTAAAAGTATCTGGCTAGTTTAAAAAAAAAATGAGCTAAACTGACAACATGGTAGACATTTCTCAGTTCTTTTCTTTTTTAAGAATATTTTTAATTGTAGATGGACATGATACCTTTATCTTATTCATTTATTTTTATGTGGTGCTGAGGGTCTAAACCAGTAGCTCCACATGCTAGCAAGCACTCTACCACTGAGCCACAACCCCAGACCCCTTAACTCTTTTCTAACATTGTTTTTTGCTCAGGAGAAAGCTAAAGTGAACCCAAGACCCTTATCCCGCTACCTAGATGATCAGAGAATTCTTTCCTTAGTCTTCCAGTTTTGTAATTACACCAGATATGCCTTGATATCAGTTGTTTTATATCAATTATTCATGGACTAAAGTTTTAATTATTTCAGAAAACTTTTTTTTCCTATTACAGTTCTAAATGTTAACTGGGTTCCAGTTGTTGTGGTCTTTAAGAACAGAGCTTGGGGGCTGGGGATATGGCTCAAGCGGTAGCACGCTCACCGGGCACGCGTGGGGTGCTGGGTTCGATTCTCAACACCACATTTAAAAAACTAAGTAAAAAATAAAGATATTGTCTCCACTTAAAACTAAAAAAATAAATATTTTTTTTATTGGTTGTTCAAAACATTACAAAGCTCATGATATATCATCTTTCATACATTTGACTCAATTGGGTTATGAAATCCCATTTTTACCCCAAATACAAATTGCAGAATCACATCAGTTACACACTCACATTTTTACGTAATGGCATATTAGTGACTGTTGTATTCTGCTACCTTTCCTATCCCCTACTATCCCCCCTCCCCTCCCAAAAATAAATATTAAAAAAAAAAAAAAAAAGAACAGAGCTTGGCAACCAAGCCAAGCACAATCTAGCCCCTCTGTGAAGCCTAAAATATTGACTGTTTGGCCCTTTATGGAGAATTTGCTGACCTCATGCAATTTTTAGATTTTTTCTCTAATCTCATATTTTCTTGTTCATATAATTTCCTCAAGCCGCTCAACCATGTCTTTGGTTACATTTACTTTTGTTGTTGTTATTTCTAATGTGGTTTTTATTTCTCTGATGCTTTTTTTTTCTTTTATACCCCTTTGCTGAGGTTTGCCCACTGGTTTTTCATCTCCTATTGTCCTATCATCTCTTCTTAAAATTTATGTCAGACAAGTTCTTTAAAAATGTTGTTATTATATTTCCCCAGATCATGTCTACAATTTTTGTAAGTCTATGAAAAACTAAATGTTAAAACTCCAAAAAAGGCTCACTGATTAGACCTTTAAAGTAACAACACTTTCAGAGAAATCTGTGTATTAGCTTGAATCCCTGAAGGGATTCAGCCTTGAATTTAGCAAATTTTGCTTCACTCTGTATATTTTAGGGCTTAGTCTTGTGCCTAGATTCATTAATGAAGAACTTCTATTTTTTTAACTTCTTGTTTTTGGTGAGTTTCAAAAGAGAGAGGAAGAGTAAAAATGCCTTCACTTAGCTACCTTTAATTGAAGTCTCTTCCTCAAACATGAAATTTTGAGAGGAACTAATCTTTAAAAAAATAAATTACAAGCATGATAGGTTTTAATGCAAGATAAAAACCAATATCAGCACTGTAAAAGAACTGCTTAGAGGAAGGCTATGTCAGGAACAACATTTCTTTGGAGATCTGTTCCAGCAGCCATGCCAGGTGAGTTCTGTCAGGTCAGCTGGATTAAAGTGCTGTAGAATGCTGTACTATAAAGACTTCCCTGGTGCCTTGCAATTAGGTTTTACCAGTTTACCAGGACTGCATTCACAGTTTCACCTGACTATCAAAGCCCCTTGCTGTAGTCTTCCATTTGATTTGGCCCTTATTTGCTGACATGTTATATGTATAATTATGTTTCCTCTTTCACCTTCTGCCACTTGGGTTCAAATATCTCCTCTAATTTCAGGGTTAGATTAGGTGATTTTTAAGGTTTAACATTTGGGGATCTAGGCATTAAAGTATTATTCTGTTACAATATATATCATGTAGTATGGATCTAAATTTTTTAAAAAATGTTCATGTGTAGACTAGAAGGACATATACCAAATAGTTTCATATGATTATTTCTGTAAAGTTCCCTAATTATGCAGTAATCACGTATTATTTCTCAATCATTTAAAAAAAATCACAAAAATATGCTATTTACAGTGCAGATGCCCAGAGAGAGGGTATTTAAATTTACATGTCTTCTTATACTTCATTCCCAAGTTTTGGCTTACTTATCCATTACTTTCTATCATTAAATGTATGGGTTTCTGCATTTTTCAGATTTGTTTATAACTCTGGGCCATACATCACATTGCTGAATGATGTCTTTGCTCATAAAAAACACTCTTCTCTGAATGCTTATTTCCAAGTTGACTGGTCAGCTGCCACTCACTGGAGTCCACAGCTGCCTATATTGTTTGAATTTGTTGTTCTGATGGGTTCTACACACTTTGATAAAAGCTGTTTCATTTCAGCCTCCTGTGGAGAATCTATTTGGACTCCTGCCACAAGTCATCCTCAATATACAAAAAAATCCAGAATGCTAGGTGAAGATACTGGACTAGGAATTAGACTGAGTTCCAAATGATGGCAACAGTGAGCCCTCATGCTACTTAATGTTTAGTACAGCTTAGAAATGACAGTGATGAAAGTGATCCAAGAATCAGATATGACAGTTACAGCACATCTTGAATCTCCAAGCCACAGATATGAGTAACCTGTCAAGCTGCAGATTTTGAATTTACTCAAAGACTAGATACCCACTCTCCACCAACTTCCGATAGGACACTTATAGACAGATAACATAATACCTAAGCATTTAACAAAACACTACATACAGCAGTAACAAAAACAAAGTTTGCTTTTGCTTCCCTTTCATATTGTTCTGCAGCAACAAATTGGCTTCAAATTTCAATACAAAGTTATGTACTGGCAGGTAAATTCCCTCACTGTCAATGCCATTTTAAATCATGTCATAATGAATGTTAAAGATTACTCACTAGAGACCATCCCTGAAGTTCCTGTGGCCCTCCATAACATATATTCAAACATCCTTATCTCTCTACAGAATTCTGTTCTCTCTGTCACAGGATCAGAGGCTCCCTTTTTTCTACTTATTCTGTCTCTTGCTCTGCCCATCTCATATGGATAAGAAGTATAAGAAATCTTGAAAGGCTGGGGCTGTAGCTCAGTGGTACAGCATTTGCCTTGTGTCTGCAAGATCCTGAGTTTGATCCCCAACGATGCAAAAAAGAAAAAAGAAAAAGAAATCTTGAAATTACAAATTAAAAGCATTACATTTTCCTTTTTGTAAAGCACTATAAACATCCAAAATAAGTAGTGAAATAATACTATTTCCTAAATTACATTCTATATAGGAAATTGCTTTCAAGTCTATTTGTGTATAAATAGTATTAAACAAGTGACAAAAAAACACAGGTTTGGCTGAAATTTGTTTTTCTACTGAAAAGAAAGAAGATATGGGGGAATATTTTAGGTCATATCTATGATGAAGGAAAGGACATCTAAATGATGTCCTCTAGGTACCAAAATAGACTGAAAAATCCAGAAGAAACTTTTTATAAAATTATTTTTTTAAATTTTGTTATCTTGAGAGATTATCATTTGTCTTCAAAGGTAAATTGGTTAACAAAAATTTATTTTTTCAAAAATTTAAAACATCATTATTACTCATTCTTTGTACAGAGACTGAAGGATATCATTAATAAGTTCAAAGACAACTTTTAGTTAACAGTGGGTCTTTTCTTCTTTTTAATTGATTTTATTTTTTAAATACAGGGACAACAGAATGCACAATTTTTCATATCTTTGTATATAAAGTATGTTCACACCAATTCATGTCTATATACATGTACTTTAGATAATGATGTCTATCACATTCCACCATCATTGCCAACCCCCTGCCCCCTCTCTTCCCCTCTCACCCCGCCTTCCCTACCTAGAGTTCACCCATGCTCCCCGTCCCCCACTATGAATCAGTCACCTTATATCAGAGAAAACATTCAGCATTTGTTTTATGGGGATTGGCTAACTTCACTTAACATTATCTTCTCCAGCTCGATCCATTTACCTGCAAATGCCATGATTTTATTCTCTTTTATTGCTGAGTAATATTCCATTCATTTACTGAAGGGCATCTATAATACAGAGCAATAGTAACAAAAATAGCATGATACTGGCACCAAAACACACTGGTAGACCAATGGTACAGAATAGAGGACACAGAAACTAACCCACAAAATTATAATTATCTTATATTAGACAAAGGCACCAAAAACATGCATTGGAGAAAAGATAGCCTCATCAACAAATGGTGCTGGGAAAACTGGAAATCCATATGCAACAAAATTAAATTAAACCCCTATCTCTCACCGTGCACAAAACTCAACTCAAAGTGGATCAAGTAATTAAACCAAAGACCCTGCATCTAATAGAAGAAAAAGTAGGCCCTAATCTCCATCATGTAGGACTAGGCCCCAACTTTCCGTAATAAGACTCCTGTGGCACAAGAATTAAAATCAAGAATCAATAAATGGGATAGACTCAAAAAAAAGTTGTCTTCTCAGCAAAAGAAACAATCTGTGAGGTGAACAGTGGGCCTTTTCTATCCAACTAAACTGAGTGAAAGAGTCTGCAATTCTAATATACTGATTGAAAGGAAAGCAAAGAGTAATTGGGTGACTGACTAGGTAAGAAAAGAAAACCTCCAACTGTAAGAATAATCTGAAAGACACCAACTGACCTTCCAATATAAATCTTGTTAACCAGATTGTTAGAAGACCAAGTCTGTTGGTTACACTGGACCTCTTCCACCTAAATAACTACAGCAGATACATGAAAATGCCTATCTTATAAAAATGCCAACTCAGTTCAGAAACACACACACACACACACACACACACACACACACACACCCCTAAACAAGATCTCAACAAATGTTATTTTGGCTCATTGAGTCTAGAATGCAAGTTTCCTTTAACATCAATAAACTTTTTCTCAAAACAATAACCACAAAACAAACTGAGAGGGCAATCTGGACTTAAGTATTATCAACAATTTGACAGCCTATCTTTATTATATTATAAATTATGTATTTTGGGGGTTGGGGTTGTGACTGTGGTAGAGCACTTGCCTCGCATGCATGAGGCACTGGGTTAGATCTTCAACACAAGAAAGAAAGGAAGAAAGCAAGCACTGGATGGATGGATGGAAGGAAGGAAGGAAGGAAGAAAGGAAGATATTGTGCCCATCTACAAATAAAAACATAAAGAATTATGTATTTTCATTTTAAGAAACTAGCTATAAAAGATCTAAGTTTAAACTATCTTGGTTCAAAATGTGACCCTGAGGAGTAAACTAATAAAATACACACTGAGCAATTGTTTCTAAAAGCATGTACTAAATAGCTCTGAGGTTTCTTACTGAGTGTAACCAAAGGAAGTGACTGAGTCTTTCCAATATTCTCCTTAAACACATCCAGGCCTATCCTCCTTGCTCTACCACCCTCCCTACTCAGTACAAGCCTTATTTTAATTATGTTCTCTAGCATCTTAGCTTCCTTAACCTCCTAGCCCACTTTCCCAATATTTCCTTTTTGGTAAACCTCAATTTCATTAATACAGTTGTGGGATGAGGCAAGGGCTATGGAGGAAAAAGCAACATAAATGTCGTAACTGATGCCACCTGCTTGAACTAGACAATAGTTTAGAGGTTTAAGCATTAGATGCCGTCACACATTTCTAGAGCTCTCAGATTTCTCCTCCACAGCTGTTTGGAACTGCCGCTGGCCTCTCACCTCCTATTTTACCAAGGCCAGTAAAATAAGACATTTCTTCGGAAATCATCCTCACAACTTTTTTCTCTTCCACTGCAAAATTTCTCTCGATTTTCTTTTCTTTTCCTTGTTTCTCTTCTTTTATTCTATCCCAGAGGAAGAAGTATCCCTACTCCTTTAAGGTTATCCTTTCACTTCTTCATTCTGTTCTTCTATCTTATATCTCCACTCCATCCAATGGCTCTTTTCTCCAATCTTACCACATCTAGTTCTGTACCTACACTCACCCCCCTCCACCACTGATCCCACTTTTCAATTGAGTTTTACTTTCTGTTGCCTTTTTCTGATTTCTTATATTATTATTATGCCTTTTGGGAATATTTGATATGGCTGACAACCTCCTCCTCTTGAAATAATTTTCTTTGAATTCCATGACACTCCAGGAATCCCTAATTTTACTTCTTGCCTGAACGTGTCTTTTACCATTTCTGGGTCTCCTTCATTTACTCTTGCTCTTCTAGCTATCCCCAAAATATGCCTCCCTCAAGGTTTATCCTTTGCCCTGCTCTTTTCATACTTCATTCTATTTAGAGAGGTCAATCTTTCTTAGAACTTCAAGTTATTATCTCAATAAAAATAGTATCTTGAGTTCCTTCTATATGGATCTTCAGATTCAGAATTCTATTTGCTTATTAATTATCTCTAGCTAATAAACCTGTTCTATATTTCCAATTTTGATTAATTATAACTCCAACCTTTTACTTAGTCCCTCAGGCTTAAGCCTCAGAACCACCTTAGAGTCTTCACTTCCTGCTCTCGGCCAACTCCACACCTTATCCAGCCTATTAATACCTTTCTAGCATCTCTGTTTCTTCCTGCCTGGCCCCACCATCAACACCGGGGTAATTCAGTGGTTAAGAACACAAGCCCTCTTTGCTTCTTGGTTACCATGAAGAGTTCCTCATCTTCCTTCACCATGCATGACTGCCGGGATAATGTGCCTTGCCACGGGACCAAAAACAACCATGGACTGAAACCAACCAACCATGGACTGAAACCTCCAAAACCGTGAACCGAAATAAATTTTTCTTCTTTTTCATTTGGTTATCTTAGGTATTTTTTCACACGGATAGAAAGCTAACAGTAAAAAATATGAAAAGTTTAGTAATTTGGTTTCAGAATCAACATTATTACAACTAACCTTTCAGAATACATCACTTGTCTCTTTTGCTCTCTGACTTGCACAGAGAAACGGTCATGTGAGGGCACAGTGGGAAGGCGCTATCCACTGTAAATTACTGTCAAAATCACTGTAAATTACTGTCAAAAGTGACTTCCTTCTCCCTTTACCTTACCAGAGAGACTTCACCAGAAACCAGTAATACTGGCATTTTGATCTTGGGCTTTCAGGCTCCATAAGTATGAGAAAATAGTGGCCTGTTGTTTAAGTGCCTCCTTGCCTGTCCAAGAATATATTTTATCAAGTGTTAGTGTAGTATCATGCAAGAACACTCACAATTACTAGGAGAAAATCTATTAAAATATGCTACCTATGTGTATGGGCAAGCAGAAAAGAACACAAGCCCTAGTCACATAGAGATTTGAATCTCAGTTCCCCTGTTTATTAGTTTTGTGATTTTGAGCAATCTATAATTGCTTCAAGCCTTCGTTTCTGTATTTATAAATATAGATATTGACAACTGTCAAAGTACTAACACACTTAAAGCACCAAGCAGAAAGAACTTGCCACTCAAACTACTGCAATAACCTCTGATCTTTTGTCCTTCTGTTATATTCATCAGGGTACCCAGTCACCTCCATAAAGACTGGATAATACTGTGTTTTCTTCAAAATATTCACTAGTTCTTATTTGCTGAAGAATAAAGCCAGAACTTCTGATTTTTCAAGGCTTTTCAGAAATAAACCAATCCCAACTCTTCTTTAAGGTACTCAAAGGATGCTTCCTTCTAAAATTGTCCTTAAAAGTATATCATCAGAGTCTTATTTTTTTCCATGAAACAGCTATCTACCCTATGATACAAAGAATTTCCCTGAAAATTCAGTAAAATGTTGTGAAAACTTCATTCTTAAATGAAGAAACTGTAAAATATTTCTTAGGATACTGTAAGCCTTTGAAGTGTTTCAGATGCCCATGTTTGTTCCTGTCTCACAAACAAATTTCTACAGAAGAATCATTTAATTTAAGGGCAAACATTCACTTGAATCTTTTCTCATTTGGCTAGTAATGAGCTCTGCATTAGAAGCCAAGGCAAGGGAACCTGGCAGAATTTCAGAGACAGCAGGTGGAAGGAAAGGCAGGCCAGCAGCTGAATGTAATGACAAAAGAAACCTAATGTGCACTGTGTTGACTGTAAAACATCACTGTTCTTTAAATTCAGGTTATTCTTCCCCTAAGTGTTCCTTAAAGAAATCACCCATCTGGCATCAAGTAAAAGAAGCTTGTCAAACAGATTGTTAAAAAGTTTCCTATTTCCTGTTGCTTATTAACTAGATTGTATTTAAGTAACTGTTCTATTTGGAAAAGTAATGAAATGTTTAAGTAAATAGAATTTGGACAGAGATCAATGATTCTCCTTCTACTTTTCTATTTCTTTAGCTTGCTAATAATTTGTAAATATATCTTAAGAGAATGTTATTTTACTAATAATACACATCTATGAATGAGAAAAAAAATTCTCAGTGCCCTCTCGTCTGTTGGCTATCCATTAAGACAAAATTGAAGTTAAAAAAAATCAGGTCTTTTTTATTTTAATTAATTAATTTGGTGCTGGAGATTGAACCAGGGCCTCACGCATGCTAGGCAAGCACTTTACCTACATGAAATGAGCTACATCTTCAGCCTCATCAGGTCCATTTTCTAAGCAAAGCTTAAATTGTGGGGAGTGAGAAGGAGGGGAGAGAGCATATCTATCTGGAGGAAAAGGAAACAGAACAAAGTATTAGATTCACAGTTTCAATTAGATTGGAATTATGTCACTTGGGAGCCAAAATGTGGTATTTGATTATATCCTGATGACTAACCTCCTTATCTAATAACAAGGGCAAATAAAAAAGAACTCATTGAAATTAAGGGAATTTCATTAGTTCTCTTGGCATAAAACACATTAAAAGTGGTGTACCAGTTCCGGGCTAGGGATATGGCTCAAGTAGTAGCGTGCTCACCTGGCATGCGTGAGGCACTGGGTTGGATCCTCAGCTCCACATAAAAAATAAAATAAATATATATTTTTTAAAAAGTATCTCAAAAAAAAAAAAAGTTACCAGTTCCAAGAAGAAGCCCCTTAGGATTTTCTTTTTCTTTTCTTCTTATTTTTTAAAAGATTTCAGAAAAAGGGTATCTGGCACAATGTTAGTCATCTTTAAAATGTAATCATCAACAATTGGTAATACAGTCCTCAAAATTCTCATTTAAGGTTCAGATCAATTAACAGTACAAGTTGAGTATCTCTTATCTAAAATGCTTGGGACCAGAAGTGTTGCAGATCTTGGTTTGCTTTTTTTTTTTTTCACTTCAGATTTTGGAATATTTGCATACACATATGAGATATCTTTGGGATGTAATCAAATTTAAACACAAAATTCATTTATGTTTCCTATATACCTTATACACACAGCCTGAAGATAAATTTATACAATTCTGCTGTGCCTATGTTTTGACTGTGACATCACAAGAAGTCAGTATGGAATTATCCACTTGTGGTGTTATGCTTTTGAAGCATTTGGGATTTCAGATTAGGAATGCTCAACCTGTTCCAAGTTACCGTAAATTACTGTCAAAAGTGACTTCCTTCTCCTTTACCTTACAGACGCACCATTTTATAAGGTTATCTATTTTATCTACTTATAGCCACGGTCTTTTACCTCACTAAGACCTCCAAATAATAAATAAAAATGCTACCTCTATGTGTGAAATTCAATATGGTAGTTATTGCTTCTCAGTGACTTAGGGAATCGTATTAACTATCAAAGCACATGTCGCCCTTTACAGTTGTGCTATCTGAACTTTAAAGAAGCTCAATCTAGATGAACTGGAGTAATGCCGCAAAAAATATCTCCACATTTGTGTTTTACACTGTTAGTGACAAGAAAGAAGTTCTATGTGGCCAAGTGACATCATTACAACAAGCTATTATGAAAGGTTGTGTAAAAAATTTTAAAAACAGGGAAAACAAAATCCAGGAGAACCAAATCATTGTATCATAGTAATGTATTTAAACTCAAAATAATCTGAACAGCGGTAATTGGAATCATATTCATATTTCAAGTTGGCCTCATAATTTTAGCAAAATATTATCAAATAACATTAAGGCAACATTTAATATTACTAATTTTGTTTTATAGCTACATAAAAGCTAAATGCCCCTCCAACCTTATTTTGTACCTCTGCATCCTCACTCCGTATATATAAATTCCTTGAAATGGCCAACCTTTCTGCAGTCTTTCTGCAGCTTCATATACATTTCTTTTCTCTGCCTGAAATATTCCATCCACAGATTTTCACATGATTGGCTTCGTCTCATCTTTCAAGTTTTACTAAATATTATCTCTTGAGAAGAGTCTTCTCTATTCAATCTAAATTACCTCAACAGTTGCTTTGCACACAAAATTCAGGTTTATTCTATTCTTGGAACTTATTATTATGCAATATTTTATTTTTTATTGATTCCACCCTCTTCCCTCCTGTCTACATGTACATCCTGGAATGAAAGTTCCATAACTGGTTCCACTCTATGTTCCTGGCACCAAGAATAGTGCCCATCACATAAAAGACATATTCATCCAAATAATCACTGGATAATTGAATGAATAAATAAAAGGCCTCCACATACTTGCCTGTAAAGCCCTTATTTGGATCCTACTTCAAGTGAACTAACTGAAAACATTACAATCAGGAATATTTGAACCACTACTAGATATCTGATGCTATTAAGGTAATAGTGTTGATATTTTTAGATTCAATGACGGTAGTGTGGCTACTGAAGCACTTACAAAAAAATGGTAGGATAAATAATTTGCATAAAACATATGTGTATTTGTGTGTGTATATGTGTGTGTGTGTGTGTGTGTGTGTGTGTATACACGCGCACGTGTGCGCACAGGGAAATGGGCAAGGGTGAAAATGAGGTACTACTGGCCATGTGTTGGTAACTGATGAAGTGAGGTCACAGGTATGTGGGAGTCATTAAACAATTCATCCAAACTTTTGTTTGGGTTTGTTTTGTTTTTACCTTCATTTTTCCTTCAATCTTCAGAGTGGTTTTCAAATTTCATAATGAAATACTGAAAGTACAAAATGGAAGTTTATTTATGCCAAACAATGGAGGATAAGAATTGAAAAGTATTGAAACACAAGCTCTTTTCAGACTTTACAGCTTACATAAATGAATGAATAACTAGAGATGCTACCCAGGAACAAATTAAATAGGCCAGATTTATGAGTTTGTATCTTTTTTTTTTCATTTGTGGCAAGTATCTGTCAGTTCTTTTCATTACTGCATTATTAAACAAAAGTTCTGCAGCTTCCTTGAGCTCACTGAGTATTTATCACAATAGGCAAGCAGAAGGTGGGGAAATGAGAGCCATATGGATGAAGCAATACAGGAAAAATGAGAGGAGGATGGCTTCTGATTTTTTAAAGAAATGGTTTCTAAAACAAACATACAAGCAGGAAAAACACAACACACAAGGCACTCTGTAAGCTAAATTCCCACAATAATACAAACCAAGACAGATTACCTATACAGACGGACCCATCTAATTCTGCTCCTGAAAATTATTCGTGTTAAGCCTATCTTCTCTTAAAACAAAACTCACAAAGGAGAATGGGCGGAGGGAGTATTATTCTATTATTAGAGAAATATAGAAACAGAGTCATGAATAATACAAATGAAATAAGATACAATTCTTTGGTACATGACCTGAAGGTTGTACAGGGAATGAAACCACTGCTGGTTAAGCTAAACTGAAAAGTATCCCAACACAATTACTCAGGAGTTATAAATATTTCAAAATAAGTTGATGTTTTGGTGAAGGATTTAACAGATTTATCAGATCACTTTTCATAGGCACTTACAGAATAAGGAGAAATATATAAATGTACAATTTCAATGTCCAAACAAAGGAAAAGCAAAAAATAGTGAACCTTTAAGGGTTAGACAAAAGAATCAATGTTGTGTTTGCTTTCTAAAGCAAAGGCTGCGTATTTTGAAGATATCTACATATTTAATGCCCTTGTGTAGGAAGGCCCTGAGAGCTGTGGCTATTCAACAGCGGAGGGCAGTTAAGTATTTGCCTTTACAGTCATTTTTCTTTCATTCAGTTTCTGATTTAATTACAAACTTCTAGGCCTCCTTCAGGTTCTAGCCAGGTTCACTGAAGAACTTTTAAGATGTCATAGAGAAACCTTGGCCAGAGCTGTTAGCTTTGAGTAACTTATAAACCTATCTTTCTTTTTCTTTTTATCTTCTTCACAGAAACTCAAACAGGGTTGGTTTATATTTCAATTAAGTACAAAATTATTTTAGAGAATAAAAAATGTTTATTTATTCTTATCCCTAGTCTTAATAATCAAATACTGAAAATGCTTAAGTTACAAAGCAATGATGAATGATTCTCTCAAAGGGAGGCAGGCAGGGTTAAAATTTAGTGGTAGAGCAGATGTTTAGCATGTGAGAGGTGCTGAATTCAATTCCCAGCATCCTCCACCACCAAAAAAAGGGAAGCCATACACTAAGAGACTGCCTCCAGAGCCATTTATTTCCAGAAAAAGTACAGGTTAAACCCAAAAGGCCACCAGGAAATGCCTTAGGTCTTCAGAATAAGAGTGGACCAAGTTTTCAACTGTGAAAGTTTCCATTTCTGAACACTGACAATGCTGAAGTTACTGAAGCAATGGCAGATGATCTCTCTTGGGGAGCCTTGAGTTGAACATGAAGTATTTACAGGCCACATCAGTGTCCTCAAAAGGAAATCTCACATGAATGAGAGTTACCTAGAATTGCCTGGGGCAGCCCTCAACTTGCATCCTCCTACCTCAGCCTCCCAAGTAGCTGGGATTACAGTTGTGCACCACCACGCTTGGTCTTATTTTCTGCTTTTAAAATAAAGTAGCGACTTTTAAGAAGACAAACTGGCAAACAATTATCACAGATCCTTTAAGAAGTGTGTGGCCAGTTAGTGGAAGTCTGTCAAGGGAAAGTAGGGTTTATGGGAAGAAAAAAGAACTATTCAGAGGCCAGAAAGCTCCAGTATGACTGATCTCTTTCAAGTTCCTTATCTCTCTCTGAACTTTGGTTTCTCCCTCTGTGATATGAAGACTGGATTATATAACCTTAAAGGTCCTAACTAGAAAATGGTGACAAATATTTCTGTTCTTACAGATTTTATACTATAATTTCAGGTGATTTATAATACATTTATAATCATAATGATGTTCCTGAAGCAGCTGGCAATATAACCAGTCAAATAATAATAATATTCACTACCCTATACCTATAAAATCATCAGGACTGATTATTATCTTTTGAAAAAACTTTCAGCAAGAAGGACTAAAAATGTTATGAGTTAATACTAATTATCTAGAAAATTATTTAATCAATTAGAATTCTTCATCACCATTTCCAAAACATTTTAAATTTCTATCACACTCATAGTTACATTAGTATGTCACAGTACTGAAAGTACTATAAATTTTCTAGACTAAACTCTTCAAAATGCTATGAATATGGTACTTTGGGTCTCTACCCAAACCCACTCCTCAAATTAGTGATAATATGCTAAATTTTTTGGTTTCTCTATCACTGAAACTATTTGAAAAATAATCCAAAACCTAAGATTTGTGTATTTTATTGTATCTCAATTAAAAAAAAAAAACCCATTCTAGCAAGGTTAACAAAAATCATCCAAAACTAATTCAATTCTAAGATTTCTTTAGGAAAGTACAATTTTCTTTTTTATTTAGTTTTCCTTTTAGAGGATGTTTGCCTTTGTTATCAATGATTCTCAGTCTTCAGATGAACAGAACAATTCAAAGGCTGTAATTTTTAGACAGGTTTTTAAAAAGATATATGGACTCATTAAGTTATTCAATAAATAAATCTTACTTAGACAAGAATTTTTCCATTTTTTTACATTATTTGTCAGACTGACTATAAAAAAATTGCTAGTAATAATAAAAACTACAACCACTCAAGCAAATGTCAGATGTCTAATGTCTCAAAAGCAATGTATTATTATAGTCTAATCACATATTCTCCATTATCCCTGAGATAAAAATAGATAATTTATAAAAGAAGAAATATAGTTGGCAAATATCTTAAAAAAGGTTCAATGTTTTTAATAAAAATTTTTTAGATGTATAGACCTTTATTTTATTCATTTATATATATGTGGTGCTGGGAATCGAACCCAGTGCCTCACACAAGCTAGGCAAATGCTCTACCACTGAGACACAGCCTCAGCCCCAAAGGTTCAATCTTAATAATGACAATCACTAAAAAAAATTAGATGAGTTGGGTATTTTTTCTATCAGATTAGAACAGACTAAAAAGATTGAACAGTTTCTAATGTGACCTCTTTGCTTAACAATTCAAAAATGTTCTGTACTGAAATTGTCACAAGTATACAAAGATATGACGTTCACAGGAGAATAGCTTCACAAAGGCTGAAATTTAGTTTTGTTTACTACAATGTTTTCAACACCAAAGATAGTGTTTAGCACACGCTGAGTGCTTACTAAATATTTACTGAATGAACGAATGTTCACTGTAACACTGTAAACTATAATGAATATTTTGAAATTATCTAAATAGATTACATTACCTCAGTATGATATAATACTACATGGTTGTTAAAAGAATGAGGTTGAGCCATATGTCAATCTATGAAAGTTATAGTGAAGAGCTCCACTAATAAATTTAAAAATAAAATATAGCTATAATTTTATAAGCTATCAAATAGTTTGATTTTATATTTGTATTTAAGATACAAATATAAAATATATAATATTGTATAACAATGAGGGTCTCCTTCCATTTCCATGCAATTTCCCTTTTCTCTCCCTCTCCCTCCCACTTCATGACTCTGTTTAATGTTAATCTTTTCCTCCTGCTCTTCCTCCCTGCTCTGTTCTTAGTTGCTCTCATTATATCAAAGAAGACATTTGGCATTTGTTTTTTAGGGATTGGCTAGCTTCACTTAGCATAATCTGCTCTAATGCCATCCATTTCCCTGCAAATTCCATGATTTTGTCATTTCTTAGTGCTGCGTAGTACTCCATTGTGTATAAATGCCACATTTTTTTTATCCATTCATCTATTGAGGGGCATCGGGGCTGGTTCCACAGTCTAGCTATTGTGAATTGTGCTGCTATGAACATCGATGTGGCAGTATCCCTGTAGTACGCTCTTTTGAGGTCTTCAGGGAATAGTCCGAGAAGGGCAATAAGCTGGGTCAAATGGTGGTTCCATTCCCAGCTTTCCCAGGAATCTCCATACTGCTTTCCATATTGGCCTCACCAATTTGCAGTCCCACCAGCAATGTACAAGAGTACCCTTTTCCCCACATCCTCGCCAGCACTTGTTATTGTTTGACTTCATAATGGCTGCCAATCTTACTGGAGTGAGATGATATCTTAGGGTGGTTTTGATTTGCATTTCTCTGACTGCTAGAGATGGTGAGCATTTTTTCATGTACTTGTTAATTGATTGTCTGTCCTCCTCTGAGAAGTGTCTGTTCAGGTCGGAGGGGAGGGGAGGGGGGATTGTAGAGGATAGGAAAGGTAGCAGAATACAACAGTTACTATTATGGTATTATGTAAAAATGTGGATGTGTAACCGATGTGATTCTGCAATCTTTGTAATGTTTTGAATAACCAATTAAAAATAAATAAATAAATAAATATAAGAGTGTGTCATCAGCAAAAAATATATATATATAATCATATATTATTATATAATATATAACATATATAGGTATATAATCAAATATATAATATACAATTATATATGATTATTATATAATTATAATTATATATTATATATATTATTGAGTATTTGTGCTTAAATTATATCCATGCATCATATATGCCCAGAGTCTGGAAGAATCTATCCCAAACTATTAATAGCATTATCTCTAAGGAGAGAAGCCTTTCACTTTTTCTGTAATAATTCCATAATGTGATGTACAAATATCACATATTTCTCTAATAAAACAATTCTGAATATTAAAAATAATTAAACACATCTAGTCCTGGAGGGATGCATAAAAATACAGTGGTTACCAGGGATGCTGGGATTCTGGATAATTATTTTTCCTTCTTTGTGCTCTAGTTTACTAAAATCAGATGCCAGACTGAGTAGTTTTCTTTTTCTTTTATGCATTATAGGTATTTTCCCCTCTTTGTACATTTATGTACTATCCAAATTTTATTTATCATTATTACTTCTGTAATTAGGGCCAAATAATTAAAATATGAAAACTTTAACATATTAAAGTATGTAGTAGCAATGTTTTATTGTCAAGTTCATAGAGATTAGATAACTTAAACGATGTAGGTGGGGCTGGGCTTGTGACTCAGCATAAGTGCGCTTGCCTGGCACGTGAAAGACACTAGGTTCGATCCTTAGCATCACGTGAGAAATAAAATAATGATATAAGATATTTTTAAAAAATTTAGGTGATAAATTGTATTATGGGTGTGGGGGTATATTCTGTACCCTCGCAATTTCAAAAGCAAAAAACTATACCAAATCCTATAAGTGAGTAACATTTTATTGAAGTGAGTAATGTGGAAAATGGGAAATGAATCTAATGAACTCAATAATCTAGGTGAAGAGATTTTGGGGTACAGTTTTGAAGTTCTTGCTTGCTTTCTTCTAGCTCTCTGTAGATAAATACAAGTGGAAGAGATAAGTTATAAAACAAAAGCAAGCAAACAAAGAAGCTTGTCATTTTTTTTTCAAGGAAAATTTAGAGGAAATATAAATCATCTAGAATATGCTGGATTTGGGGAAGGACAAAAACAAGAAACAAATAACAAAGCAAAATAAAAACTAAGAAAACCTTTTTCTCATTCTCAGTCTATAGAAAGGCAAAATATTCTCGAATGAAGAAATAGGTTCTAGGCAAATATCAGATCCAAAATGGGCCTTTCATGATCTTTCATTAAGACCTAAGAAAGGGGACTAGGGATGTGGCTCAGTGGTAGAGTGCTCACCCAGCACACACAAGGCACTGGGTTTGATCCTCAGCACCACATAAAAACAAAATAAAGGTACTGTGTCCACCTACAACTAAAAAATAAATATTTATACCCAAAAAAGAAGCTGGGTGCAGTAGCAAATGCCTGTAATCCCAGCGGCTCAGGAAGGGGAGGCAGGAGGATCAAGAGTTCAAAGCCAGCCTCAGCAAAAGTGAGACACTAAGCAACTCAGTGAGACCCTGTCTCTAAATAAAATACAAAATAGGGCTGGGAATGTGGTTCAGTGGTCGACCACCGCCCCCACCACCCACCAAAAAAAAGACCTCCGAAAGATATATGGTGGAAAGACCTCCAAAAGATATATGGTTGTGCTTTATGGACCTTTTCAAACAGAAGAGAACTATTTAAACATCTTCAGGACATGCCTCAGAGATATTTTCCACCATACAATACGATTTCTAAAAAACTGAAGGGTGCTGTCCCACAGCATCTTATAGGGAGCTTAATTAAGGTAAAGAGGGCTTATCTTGAGATTTCTGGTGTGGGTCTGTCTAATGGAATAAATTTATAAACTGATTCATGAGAAACCCACAAAGGCTTAAAAGAAATTGTATCATTGTGGAATGAAAGGGTCAGAAACAGAAAAAAATGAAGGAAAGCCTCTGGGCCTCCCAAACTTGTACAGGCAAGAAATTGGCCAAGAAAACTTACTCGGCTGCAAAAAAAAAAACAACAACAACAACAACAACAAAAAACCCAACAACAGAAAAACAGGCTACTTTCATGTAAAAGCAGAATGCAGAACCCAAAGGGCAGAGCCAAGAACCTCAGCAAACAATCCTGGACATGAAAAATTAACCCTCAAAGAACTTGTACTGTCTGGATTCCAGAATTTCTATCATTCAGTAACTGCTAGGAATATCCCTCCTATCACAGATTCAGGCCTGTATAGGTGGAAGAAGTAATAATACATAATTTCTAAGGCTAGATAATAAATAGCAAACATAATCTGACCTGATTCTTTTGGGATGTTCCCTCTTGGAAACTAGCCACCTTACAGACAGAAATCCAAGTTGCACAGGAACAGCACATGTAGAAATACTCCAGCCTATAGCCCCAGGAGAAGCCCCACACAACAGCTAGCCTCAGCCAGACATAGGTTAAGGAAGCCCTAGCTATCATCTGATTGCAAATACATATGAAGCCCTAAGCAAAAAACCACCCTACACATAAGAGGTAATAATAAAATGACTGTTAGTTTTAAGTCTCTAATTTTTACTTGTTACAAAGCAACAGATAACCAGATTGAAGATCTCTCTTTTAACAAAGTAAACTTTTATAGACACAAAGGTATATAGGGTATTAAGTTGTCCCAGACTACTGACTTCTACAAAAATATTTTGATAGTTCCTGTCTCTTTTGTTTGTTTGTTGTACCCTCCTTTTGAATGGTTTCAGCATCTGGCTTCCCATCTGTTGTTTTATTTTGCCTAAGTGAGGGTCTGGGCAGACTCTGCCACACCACTGTAACAATGAATATTTCTAGGTACCTGTCTACAATCTTGGCAGTAATCCTTGAAAAGTAGCATGATCATTACTGCCACCAACTCTACTGGGCACTAGCCATGTAATAAACTATACCCTACATGTACTGATGTCATTTAATCTATAAACAAATACCTAAGGAAGTATTATTATTATTCTCATATCCACACAGAGATTCTGAGTGACTTTACCAAGGTCAAACAGATGAGAAGGGGTAGAGCCAGAGTTCAAACCTTATTTCAAGAGCTCCACTGTAAAATACTATACATGTGGGTCCTTTTGGTAAAGAGAACTGAGGTAGCAATGTCTTCTAGATACAGTCATTTAAAAATGTGTACTAGATTTTTAAATTTTCATTTAAAAAGGATTTCCTACAGAAAACATGCTCAGAAGGGGAAAACTTAAAAATGAATTTGAATAATTTCACATTCTTACATAAAGATGCATAGATAACTTTACAACCAATATACCTGAATTCAAATAGTAATTTTCAGATTAATTGCACGTGGTGATTAGTGGTATTTCAATAACTATGAGGATCAACATTGGGCTGAAAGGTTCCCTGATGATAACAAAATAAAAATAACTTCTATATCTAACATAGACAATATACTCAAGAAAAAGTTTCAAGAAAGAAAAAGTACAGACTTTTCAGCATTGTTTTTTTTTTTTTTTTTTAGAGAGAGTGAGAGAGAGGGAGGGAGAGAGAGAGAGAGAGAGAGAGAGAGAGAGAGAATTTTAATATTTATCTTTTAGTATTTGGCGGACACAACATCTTTGTTTATATGTGGTGCTGAGGATCGAACTCGGGCCGCACGCACGCCAGGCAAGCGCGCTACCGCTTGAGCCACATCCCCAGCCCCAGCATTGTTTTTTTTGAGGAGAAAACATTAATTAAAGAAAATTCATTCAAGGGCTACAATGAAAAACTGACTGCATACCCTGGACTGTGGTTTAGATGGAGAGGCTGTGAAGAGAGTTTAAAACCCAGCACGAAGTGAAATGATAAAGGCCAATGATTGTGGTTTGCAGCCCATACACAACTTTAAGTTAAATTTCTGTGTGTGTGTGAGTATGTGTGTGTGTGCGCACACTAGGAATTAAACCCAGGAGCAGTCAATCACTGAGCTACATTCCCCAGACCTTTTTCTTTTTTATTTTGAGACAGGGTCTTGCTAAATTGCTTAGGGTCTCTCTAAGTTGCTGAGTGAGGCTGGCTTTGAACTCACAATCCTCCTGCCTCAGCCTCTGGAGATGCTGGGATTATAGGGGTGCACTATAGTGCTTGGCAAGTTAAAATTCTATTTTGTCCATTTTGTACAACTTTGAAGTATGGTAAGAGATACACAGTGACTGAGATTTACAGACCTACATTTTGATTTTAAGGCATAATAGTCAACATACAATTTAAAGAATCTAAAATGACGTAAGACCCAACACTAGTTTGAAACCGCTAGGGACAGTCAGGGCAACAAAGACAAAATGCGC
The DNA here is from genome assembly GCF_048772815.1 of Callospermophilus lateralis. NCBI lineage: Eukaryota > Metazoa > Chordata > Mammalia > Rodentia > Sciuridae > Callospermophilus > Callospermophilus lateralis. The sequence goes on along the minus strand of NC_135319.1, from coordinate 44,658,298 downwards.
CACCAGTTTTCATCTCTTGACAGTGAAGAGCTCTTTCCCTTTAAATTTTAATATGGTCTTGACACCCCTTCTCTCCATCTACTAAGGCTAATAAGAATATATTATATCAACATTATTCCTTCTAGGGAGAATCAATCACTCTGAAGAGTACCCACTAAAAGTATATACCAACAGAACAAGGCTTTCAATATTTTGAAATGCCTCCAAATATCTGATTTGTCTGTGTCAAACCACAATATATTTGTTTCTTATTTCTCTATAATCAAAATGAAAAGTACTATTATGATTTAAAATATATACTGGCTTTGAGATCCTAGGAGATTCCATTTCAACTGAAGTGCTGTTATTCACAAATGTACTTCTGTGATCAAAGCTTTCTGAGCATAGTGGCATACAGCATGCCTCATAGCTTTTCTTCTGTAGCTGCAGCCTTCCCTAGATACAGACCTATAAATAAATAAGCACCAGAGACTCCCGGGTGTACCCAGAGTTATTTCATCAAGCAAACAGATATTCAATTTAATAGGAGATGTATATTCAACTCTGTTTCTACTATACCCTCATTTCCACTCATCTGCAAAACAACAGAAGTAAAAATCAGAACGTGTCAGAATTATCTTGCAGAGTTTCCACAATTTCCAAGAGTAGTGCATATGATTCACCATGGATCTCATTCAGTTAACAGTCTTTACATATTTGATTAGGCTTCTGGAAGGAATAAAATACAATCGACTTCTTGTATAGTGTCTCCCTCTACCCTCAACTGGCGGTGGAAGAAGAATAGAAGGCCCTGGAATTACCTAAAAATTATTTCCCTTCTCTCCACATTCCCTGGATACAAATCAGGGAAGATCTTTTCCTCTCATATCCATTGCTGAATTTTGCAACATGAAAGACAAACACTAGACTAGACTAAATGCAGATGTCAGGAATGCAGTGCTGTAGGGTCAAGAAAGACTCAGAGTTCAGAATTATGACCTACAGCAGTTCACAGTTTAGTCTATGATGTTCATGGTACAGAAAAAGTTCCCATAAGTCTGCTGAGTACAGCCACTATTTAAATCAGAACCAAAGCCACCAAATATATCAGAAGTGTAAAAACAAAAATAGGTGGTAGGCCATGCAGTGAAAAAAGAAAATAACATTCTTTTCAAGACACTAAGTTGGTTTTCAAATTTCTTTTCCAGTGTTCCATATCTCATGGTAGGATTTAAGCAGCTTGGTCAAATCTGATATGACTTTAAAATTATTTTTGTGCCATAATAAGAAATATGAATCTAATTCAGAAGTCTAACAGTGTTGCAAATACTAACATATTGATAATCTTTTACTTGGGTGCAAATTTGATGGAGAATAAAATGGGAATGTGTCTTAAGAGGAATTCATGGAAAAGGAAAGGGAAAGCTAGGAATCCTAGAGATAAAGCTCACTGATCTTACATTAGAGCGAAGGGGTAAGAAGAAGAGTTAATATTGTGTGTCAGATAAGTTTTAATCTTATTTTATCTGGATGTACTTTGAAACTGGAACAGTTCCTCACAAAACAAGAGAGAGCTCAAAACAAGATGATTAGGCTATAAACTGATACAAAGCTAGCCTTATAAATTCTTATCATCTCCTAAACTTGACATGAAGCCAAAGCTAATGCAGCTCTAAATGTATCACAGAAGCTATAAACATTTTAGAAATGCTATGTTGTAGTGAATATGCAACGGCAACTCCCAAATCCAAGCCAATTGACTCTATTAGATATCAGCTGGTCCATACACTATTCTTAGCTGTTTCCAAAGTCTCTAGCCATTCAATTCCCTTCTTAGATCTGGTCAAGTCACCTAAAGAACAAGAGTGAGAAGTTACAAACCTGTTCTCTAGTTTTACTCAGCTAATACCCAAACCCACTCCTTATAAGTCTCAAGAAGTAAATACAACAATCATTCTAGAAAGCACAAGTAAACTAGTGCCAGGACTCTAAGTGGAGTCCTATTTTTTTCACTTAAAGAAAAAGATAAGATATAAGAGATCTGTGAAAACGGCAAAACTGGTTCCAAGTCATCACACCTCATTCTAGACTGTTTTTAGGATAGGATTCTGACATACTTATCCATTACACTCTGTATCCTTACTTAGCAAATGTGAGGTTTACTCCAACAAACCACCTGTTCCACTGCAATATCTTTTAAAACAGTGATAGACTGGCTGGCTAGCCTCTGTCATAAGTCAACTACTCACAATGTACTATGAATTAATATCATCCCCCCACGCTTCAGATTTGAAAAGTGAGGGGCACAGAGAGGGGCACAGAGCTAAGATTAGCCCAACTATGATCTGAATATCTGATACTAAACATATCTCTTTCTACTGTGTGACTCATTTTTAAGAGGCAAAAACAGTGGCTGCTCACTCTACATTGATGTATTCAAATAAAACACAAGACAGGAAGGACATTTAGAAACAAACAAGACAGAATCTTCCAAATAGCTAGATAGAACCACACTAATTAAATCAGGTGACTGCTCTGAACATTAATCTCACATCTAATAAAATGTTCTTTTTTGGTAAATGAGTACATTATGTATTATCATATTCGTAAACTTTTAGTGCAATGGGTAATAACTTATTTAATACATTCTTGTTCACTGTTACATGGACAACTTTCATCTTCTACTGGTAAGAAACAGCTTGTAGGCAAGAATACTGCTATTCTTTAGAATCTCTAAAATGCTCAATATATTCCAATAGTATATATTCCACAAACATCTATTAATTAAGAGTTATTGAGTAACACTGCTTTGATTTCTATAAAAATTTACTTTCCAAAAGGATTCAGTTCACTCACTTCTATTATTGTACTGACAACTGACACTAAATTAAGTGGTTACACATAAATTATGTTTTTCTTAGAAATTAAACTAAAATGAAAACTGCTCCCTTGTAGGGTCTTACAATAGACTCAGGTCAGAGATAAAGTGAGAATTTATTTTCATAAAATGAATCAGTAGAAGAATTTTACATTAAACACTAAAAGTGAATAAAATTGCAAGTCTGGACTATATGCCAACACACAAAAGAAGCTCATTTCAATCTGTCAGATAAATGCCTACTCAATAAGCATGACTTTCTAGAATACATTTGGCTATATTATATTCTGTTTCCTTAATCTTCCATTAACTGTGACAATCACAGAATGTTTTTGGACATTGGGATATATTTCTCTTATGCATATTTTTTTAAAATGTTGTCTAGTCTCTGCATACCAAAGGCAAGTTTACTGATCTAAGTGGTAGCGGGCAGCAGGGAAGGTGGTGGGGAGAGAAATAAGGCAGAGAAAGAGAAGTAAGAGCTGTAGCTTCAGTAAACACAACTACTAACCTTGCAGCAGAGGCGCCAAGGTTATTAGAAAACTGCAGGCTGTAGCACCACCAGGTTTGTCTGGAGCAGTCACCTCTACCACTTGCTTTGCTGACTATGTAATATATGTGGAAATTGGGAAGAGTCTCCTGCTGGATCATGAAACCACATCTGCGGTTTAACATCTAGAGGCAGGAAGAGCCCTGGGTAAATGAAAAGAAACGCATACCCTGTATGGTGTGGAATCCCAACTCCCTTGGCAACAGCAAGATTCTGCTTGAATCACTCCATCAAGCAAGTAAAAGACACATAACTGATTAGTGTTTTTAAGATCGTTTCCTATGTGCCTTTTGCTTCTCACTCCAAGAAGGGCATTATCATTTTGGAGCTGAAAATGCATGAACATTTAGGAATTACCAAATTGCTCTGGGTAGGAGGGATCCCCTTGAAAAGGCAAAGCTGTTCTGCAATACACTTCAGCCAGAGAGGGAGCGGGTGCAGCCGGCCCTCACACACACCCACGCACACCCAGGGGCAGGCTTTCCCCAGCACCGTGCACGGAAATGAGATTGCTCCCTCACGCCTCCGCACAGCACCACATTAACATTTACAGGAGCTACTGGGAACACAGAGGGCTTTTCCTGACAGACAAGGACATCCAGAAATTTAATCCCTGTCTTGAATTGCTTTGTGGGACTTTCCAGCAAGCAAACTTTCTTAAATGCTTTAATCTTTCCTACAACTAAATCTAGCCAATTAAAAATTGCATTTGCTTTCAACAGAATGCATGGGAAAATCTACATAGCTATAAGGTGACTTGATTTTAAGTAAATAAATCACATTTATATTAGCTTTAAAAACCACAATTATTATCTGCATAAGAGACATGCTTTAAGAGATTAAGAAAATTGAGCAACACTCCAATATGACAGTATTAATTTAATAGGATCTGAAAAAGTAAAAGCAAAGACAATAAAACAAAATGCTTTGTACTTGCCTTTCAGTCACATTCAGAGCAATCTGTGAACTCCCTCTCTTTCTGTCTGTCTGAATTAGGCATGTTCTTCACATTGGTTCTCAAGGGAGACCAGAAGGAACTCTTTGGAAAATGCCACCCTCTCCTAGATCCAGGTAGAAATAGCACAACTTAAAAGGTTCAACAGGGAACTACATCTCCAACCATGCCGGGTCTTACTGGGCTACCCTTGAATCAAGCTGCCAAGGTTTTAATTATGTGGAACCATCAAAACAAAATAGTAGGGGCTAAGGTTGTGGCTCAGCAGTACAGCGCTTGCCTCACACATGTGAGGCACTGGGTTTGATCCTCAGCACCACATAAAAACAAATTAACAAAATAAAGGTATTGTGTTCATCTACAACTAAAAATATTTTTAAAAAATACAGTAATTGGATATTTATTTTGAGAGACTGGTAATTTTTATAAAGTCTATGGCTCTTGACTTTCTAATAGGCTTTTCCTTCCCCTGCTTTTGAAAGCAAAGAGTTGAGAACAACATAAAAAGAATAAAAAACAAAAGACAGACATTTAAGAAAGGCAACACCAAATATTGCACCCCCCAAAAAACAAACAAACAAACAAAAAAACATGTGCAGCTAATCATAGAGAAGAGCCTTCCCAAGTGCATCTGATTTTAGGGACTTGTCACATTTTCTTCCCCATTCCACCCCACCCAATGCACTTTTCTTGGCATGATCTCTGCTCTCTGCCTTTCCTTGAGAAAATAAACTGTATTTGCTCTAAAATAACACTTTGACTATGACAGCTCCCTCCCCACAAATCCTCTCTTTATCCTAAAAGTTTTAACTTGACCTGTTTTTCCCTTGCAAGAAAATGAGCTAGATATCCCAACACTGTCCCACTAAGCAGATGGTATACCTATTCCAGGTAATAAAATCCAATTTGAAAACAGTCTATACATTGACATTTTCTAACCAATGTGGACCATTTGCAATGTAGTGGTTTCATTCAAACTATTTAATGAAGTACTTAGGGTGAATATTGATTATACTTAAAGTGCATTTTGCAAAAAAAAAAAAAAAAAATCAAATCAATTGAGTTATTATTCCTTTTTTAATGGCTGGGAACTTCCTTCACGTTTTCCTATAGAACTGCAGCCTGCAGAGATTGCTCAGGTTTGCCTTAAGCTCAGTGAGAGTCATCACCAGTCACAAATATTTCTGAAGTCCTTGGATAGTTCTGCAGGATGTTAGCTCATGGTGAGACAACTTCACTAGTCCTAATAACTTCTGCTATTCCTGGTCTTGCTGCCTATCAGCCAAGATATGATTAATATTTGATGCCACGTGCAAGGAACTTATAAACTAGTAAGAGAAACTAGACACATATCCATGTAAAGTTAAATAAGAAAATGAAACTTAAAATGAGTTCCACAGAAGAAGTTCAAAATAGGTAGGATTTTTAAATGGAAAAGAACAAGAGCGCCTTTGGAAGAGCTTGGATGTGAGAATAAACACAGTGTGAAGGTAAAAATGTAGTGGGAACTCTACAAGTGGAAATGCACAAGTTTAAGTAGTTTTTTATTTCTACAGGCACTCCACAAAGGAGTTTTCATGGGGGCTGAGAAAAGATGTGGCATTCTTTTATACTACCAATTCTGTGTTCCCCCGACCTGAATGTGTGGTAAGGATATGTTTGTGGAATCAGCACTGGTGAAGGAGGGTTCTGGGACAACGTATTGAGAATCTTATTCCAGAGACTGTAGAGTGGATTCTGCAGAGTCCTGCTGTGGCCCATGGTTTCTCTTGCGGGGAAGTGATCCCAAATACCTGATGAGGATAAAAAGGAGTGCAGGCTATGCATGGTTACGAACCACAGTGTCATCGTTCTGTTGAAAATCAACCATCTGGATCTTCTACAGAGAGCTTGTCACTAAAATGAATTCCAGAATTGGGATGGTGATGTGGCTCAAGTGGTAGCATGCTCGCCTGGCATGCGTGCAGCCCCGATTCGATCCTCAGCACCACATACAAACAAAGATGTTGTGTCCGCCGAAAACTAAAAAATAAATATTAAAATTCTGTCTCTCTCTCTTAAAAAAAAAAATGAATTCTAGAATCATTATCCCTTTGGCCAAGCTGCAAAGACCTTAAATATTATCATAGCAACCAAGGGAAATAGAAAAAGGAACTGACAAGAAAGTTAATTCCTATTTTTCTAAAGTATGTTTTAGGAATTAAGAGACTAGTCATTCTCTTCCTTTACCATTAGCTCAGGTTAAGCTCTTCTATGTAGTCTCAACTGATTCCCAGGAAAACAAAACATTTGCCTATGCGCAACATGACCATCTGCTTCTATAAACAACCAGAAATGTCCAAGCTCCCAAAGGCTTCTTTAACCAAAAATGGAATAAATGGCTGATTCCTCACACAGTGTACTTTGTGAATTTTTTACTTTGGGGAATCCTCACCACCCATAACACAACTAATCTTAAATTGACTTTGAGTCCACAAAGTCATTTAAAATAAATAAATCTAAGAAATTGAGAGGCTATATTAGAAAAAGTGTCATCAGGCAAAGTAAGGCATGGAGAAAATCCTGACAGCCGAGGCCAGACTAAAACATGGTTAGTTCATACATCTAAACAAAGAGATCCCTCTGACTCCAAATAGACTCAATCTCAACAATTTTTTATTCTCAAACTTCTTACTAAACAAATTCAATTTAATTTTTTTCTAATCACCAATAACAAGATACCAGATTCCACATAAAAATTTCCCCCAGAATACTGTTTCCTCCCTCCCTTCTTCCTTCCTTTCCAGCAACCAAAAAGTGAGCTACTTAGCTCCACCATGACCTCTCTACCTCTGCCTCTCCACAGGTCCATAGCAATGGACTGAAACCATGAGCCAAAATAAATCTTTACTCCTCAAAGTTGATTTTCTTAGGAATTTTGACACAGCAACAAAAAGCTAGCACATCAATTAACCATAAAGGTGATGACATTTATACTATTCCAGTATAGTCTTGCTTTGTAGTAAGTTTTGAAACTGGGAAACTTGACTCCTGTAAGTTTGTTCTCTTTTTCCAAAATTCTCTTAGTTATTCTGAGTTCCTTGAATTCTCATATGAATTTTAATATCATTTTATCAATCTATGCAAAAAAGGAACAGAAATTTTGATAGCAATCATTTGAATCTGTGGAGTAATTTGAGAATATTTTTGAGAGTATTGCCATCTTAACCATATTAAATCTTCTGATCCATGAACATGAAATAGCTTTTCTTTTCTTTTTTTTTTTTAATTATTTTTATGTGGTGCTGAGGATTGAATACAGGCCTGCACATGTGCTAGGTGAGCGCTCTACTGCTGAGCCACAACCCCAGTCCCATGAAGTAACTTTTCAATTTTTAGGCTTGCTTTCTTTCTTTCAATAATGTTTTATAGTTTTCAGTATATAAATCCTACACTTTTATCAGTTCCATAGCTAATTTTTATCACAGATATAATAGAATTGATGTTTATGTGTGACTAGATATGTTAATGGTCCTCACTGGTTTGGGTATTTTGTTTTGTTTTGTGTGTGTGGGTTTTTTTGTTTTGTTTTGTTTTTGCTTGTTTGGATTCTTTTGTTATTGTTGTTTTATTTTATTTTTTGTTTTCAGTGCTGGAGATCAAACACAGGGCATTACACATGGTAAGAAAGAACTCTACCACTAAGCTACACCCCTAACCCACATGGGTTTTATATACAAACTTATTTTAACTTTTCTTTTTCATTAATTTTATGTCTGTATAATTTGAAACTTCATGTAATCTGCAAACTTGTAAAAACCAGAAATGCATGACCATCATTTCTACCTCTAAACCCCATATTTCACATCTTCCTAATATCCATAGGTGATCACTCTGAATTCATGCTTTTGTTATTTTCTTTCATATCACTAACTAACATAGTACTAGCTCTTGACATTTTGGGTTTGTATCTACTGTCTTCCTACTACGGAAAATAAAGATCAGTTGCCTCTCACATGTGTACATCCCACTTGACCCACTCAGCTGTCCTCTCTAAATAGTTATGCCATAAATTTGTTTTCATCATGTTGACTATATAAATGTCAGATATTTACATTGCTGCACAGTACCCCAGGATTACTTTTTCTTTTCTGCACAACTTTAGTTTCTTTATTTTTTGGCCTAGTTTCTATGTATTTAAACCATCAGTTCTACCCAAAATTCTCTTCTTACATAAATCTCTTCTTAATACATCCAAACACTATGTATTCTACCAATTCTTAAAGAAATCTCTTCTGAAGCTCTCTAAACCACTCCAACATGAACTGGTCACTCTCCAGGTCTAATGAACAGCTATCATTTCAAAATGTGCACTTTACACCACTTTAAAGATTTCTTTCACCTCTAAGATCCTATTTCCTAGATGCCATCTCCTTATAGGTGTATGTCTCAATTTGGTTGTGTTGGGAGTCTCCCTGAGAACTCCCCGAGCCTTTCAAACATGGCGGTGGGCAAATTGCCAGTGGGCGGCTAGAACTCCCTGGGCCTTTCAGATAAGAAGCCCCTAATGCAACATGGCGGCGGGCAAGTTGCCAGTTGGCGGATAACAAGTTGTTTTAAAAACCTTCTAATTGGCCCTCCCATCTTCTGCGCTGGTGGACCGTTCGTGCCCCCCATGAATCTTATGCAGGGTGGACGTGCATGCACCATAGGTGATGACCTGACCTTTACTATGATTGGCCCCGGGAGCTTCCTGGTTTAAGATAACTGACTCTCACTTTCTATAAACTAGAACCAGCTTGCAGTAAAGTGCTTCATCTTTGTCACTGTTGTCTGTGTGTGTGCATTTTAATCTCCAACGACGAACCTTGGCCTTTCAGGTAGAACACATGTTCCAGTAACTTCCTGAAAAACGTTCTTGAGATGAAAAACTGGAGACCTTACATACCTGAAACTGTTCCTTCAAAATTTAGAGGGGATTTCTCCATTGCCTACTAGCTTTAACTGCTGAAAAGACTGAAGCTCTCTGATTTATGATTCTTTCTATGAAGTTTGTTTTATTATCTTGAATTATGTATGATTTTCTTTTTGTCATCATAATTAATAAATTTCACAAAGATGATCTATGTCTCACTATACTTGACAAATGGTAGACCACTTCAATTTAGATGTCTGTCTTTTAGTTACAGAAAGTTTTCTTGAATTGTTTCTTTGATAATTTCATCTACATTTTTTTTCTGTTCTACATTTCTGGAATTCCTATTATTTGAACTTCATTTGATTATTGAACTTCTTAGATTGGTCTTCTAGTTTTCCTATCTCTGTCTCCTTAGTGTTTGTTATCTTTTAGTTTTATGTTCTTGGTCACTTAAAAAATTCTATAGAATACTTTAATTTCTAAGATGTCTCTGGTTTTCTGAATAGTCCTTTTTAATGTGTCCTGCACTGGTTTTAGGATGTAATAATTTCTCTCTTTTTTCTTTCCTGAAGATTATTAAGGAAAAAAATGTAAAATTCCAGGAGTCATAGGGGCAACACCCAAAGGTAGCTGGAAGATGAATTTCAAGGTTTTGTGACTTCTGTTCAGAAGTTATTTTTCTAAATGGTTTCCACTGGGTATGGTTTTCTTATTGTCTTTAACTTACATTTTAAAAAAATCAAGGAGCTGGGAATGTAGCTCTATGGTAGAGTGCTTGCCTAGCATGCATGAGGCAATATAATGACAACAATAATAATAAAATTAAAAATGTGATTATCATCCCAGCTACTCAGGAAGCAAAGGCAGGAAGATCACTTGATCCCAAGAGTTCAAGGCCAGCCTGCACAACATAGTGAGATCCCTTCTCACAGGGGAGAAAAACCCATAAATATTGGGCTGGGGGTATATAGTTCGGTGGTAGAGTGGTACAGTGGCCACTACACACACACACACACACAAAAAAAACCAAAAAACAACAACCCTGCATATTTGAGGAATTGAAAGGTGCATAGTATCCTAATTTTCTTCCTTTCTTTTTTTTTTAATTTCTTTTTAGTTGTAGGCAGACACAATATCTTTGTTTTATTTATTTTATGTGGTGCTGAGGATCGATCGGACCCAGTGTCTCACGCATGGGAGGCAAACACTCGACCAGTATGCTACCCCCAGCCCCTCCTAATTTTCTTTCTAAAAGCATGTGAAACCAGTTATACAGAGTGAAAAGCCATAACCATGCCGTCTATGTGACTTATGTGACTTGAAATGTGCTGTAAGTCTAAAATGCACATTGGATTACTTACATGTTGAAACATATTTTTATTTATTGTGTTAAATAAAATGTTATTAAGATTTTATTTATTTGAAATTTGTATTAATGTTGGCTGGATTGTGGCTCAGTGGTAGAGAGCTTGCCTAGCATGTGTGAGCCACTGGGTTCGATCCTCAGCACCACATAAAACAAAATAAAGGTACTGTGTCCATCTAAAACAAACAAACAAACAAAAATTTTAATTCTGTATTAATGTGACTACTAGACAAAATATGTATTTCATTTTTTTTGCTTTTGTTTAAGTGCTGAGACAGAATTTTTTAAGATAAAATTTAATTAGTGAGTAAATGAAACCTTTATAAATTACTTTTGAGAGTTTCTTAATACCTATTCTAAACTAAACTTTTATCATACATGGACAAGTACATGGCAGACGTACTTGTCCATGCATGATAAGAGTATTCTTTCCAAAAACATTAAACTCAGAAGTACATACAGCAAGGAAAATATGAGGTTGTTTTCCCTCAATCTTGGGCTTCTATCATCAGAGTAAATCAAACATCTCATAGCCTTTAAGGTATAAAAGACAAATAGGTAGAGAATGGATGGAGGAGTGGAGGTTCCCTTGTAACTTTGATTGCTATTTCTCTCAGAACATCTTGCCTCTCACCTTGGGGCTCTCAGGTAACAAATCCTGGTCTAGGTTAAGGACTACAAAAACAACATGCCATGAACTGGGAGTACAAGTAGGCGTGACTGATTTTCTTCTTGCAAAATAGATTCAAAGCACAAATGAAATCAAAATACTCTTTGAAATAAAACAATTCTTGTTTCACTACATTGTATCAAGCATAAAGAGTGCATTCTTCCCCTATGCCCTTGACAAATGGAGAAATCACACCAAAGAATATTTTTCTCACAAACCTGCTGTGTCATTTGTATTCCTTCTCTTAATATGATATTATGGTATAAGAGACATATACTTGGTCTCTGCCCCTGGCACATAGCTTCTAAAATCCTTGGAATTTCTTTTGTATCCTGATGAGGTGACTGGTGGCCAATAGAAAGCTTCAGGATTGGGGCTGATCACTAGAAAGGCCACATCCTGTGCAACCATAAAGCAACATTTTTAGGCTTCAGGGATTAGGACATGATATCTTTGTGGGAATACTATTCAGCCTATCATAGTTGAAAATCCGGTCTGGTTTTAGTAATCATTACTCAAAAAGCTCTTTAGGCATTCAAATTCCAAATTTTCTCATCCATTTCCTGCAATAGCAATAAGTATATCCAAAGAAAGAAAATAATCTGTTGCAAAGTACTACAGATTTCCTACATCTGATTGGTCAACGCCTTTCGAAAAACAAGTAGCTAAAGAGTTCAAGAGCAGCAAAGATTGCTGACTCAGCAGTAAAATGTGCAAACACACTGCCATCAAGTCTCTGGAAGTAATGAAACTTAAGTATTTCACCTTCTGCTTGCTTATGCCTAAAGGCTTTTTCTACTTGACACAAAGTAATAGCAGTAAAAGGGAATCTCATAGAATAATGTTGTTAAGAGCTAATCCTAGGCGCCCTAAATCTAAAATATACTTCATTGCATTCCATATCCAATAAGGTCCAAAGAAAAATGGTTATATACTTCCAGTATTTTCAGCTATAAAGGCAAACTGGGAAACAGTGAGACATATATGCTCTCAGTATTTGCTATATGTTCTTTATGAACTCCCAGCATATATAGAAGTAAAACTCCTTAAATAATTATGGAGATTTTTCCATCTTACACTATCCTTATATTATTATACTTTGGTTGGGGACATAAAATAATAGAGCATCATTATATAGCTTATAGATTGAGTTATATAAATTTGTAAATAAGTTGTAAGAAACTATTTTTTTGTTAATTTTTTTTTTCTCAGTTGTAAGTAGATCTTTATTTATTTATATGTGGTGCTGAGAATCGAACCCAGTGCCTTACATATGTCAGGCAAGTGTGCTATCACTGAGCCCTACCCCAGTAAGAAACTATTTTAAAAAGAATCTTGGGATTGAACCCAGTACACTTAACCATGAGTCACATCCCCAGCCCTTTGCATTTTGAGACAGGGTCTCCTAAGGCTGACTTTGAACTTGTGATCCTCCTACCTCAGCATCCTGAGTGACAGGGATTAACAGGTATGCACCACCACACCCTGCTGTAAGAAACTTTATATACTACCAATTTACTTTCCCTCAGGCCAAGGCTGTCTAGTACTAGAAACATGACTTAAACTGAATTTGAACCCTTTCTCACCCTAAGGGCAACTACTTGCCATTCAAAAAAGGGAGTATTGTAAATTAAGAAAAATTTTTTTAATCCTAGGATTTAAAAGGGTATCACTACACCCTTGATATAAACTAGCAGTAGTTCACATGTGCAAAACATTCAAAATTAGACCAAAGAGTACTTTTGTTCTTATCAATATTTTAGACTACAGGCTGGATGATGATTCAGGCTTGGGTTTTTAAACAAGGACTCCAAAAGATGTCTGCACATTGATGTTCACAGCAGCATTACTCACAATAGCCCAAATGTCCATTAACAGATGAGTGGATAAATGAAACATAACATATGCATTCAATTATATCCAGCCTTATACATGGATGAACCATGAAAACAGGCTAAGTGAAAGAAATCAGACACAGAAGGGTAATGATTGTATGATTCTACTTCAGGAGGCAATTAAAATGCTCAAATTAATAGAGAGAAAAGGCTGAATAAGAAGTGTTTATCATTTTTGAATAGGTTATCTTTACTCCAGTGAATGTTTTTGGCACCTTTGTCTAGTATGAGAAAACCATACTTAGGTGGGTTTGTCTCTCTGTCCTCTACTCTGTACCACTGGTCTATCAGTCTATGTTGGTGCCAACACCATGCAGTTTTTATTACTATAGCTCTGTAGCATAGTTTAATCTGGTATTGTGATGCCTTCTGCTTCACTTTTTCTTGAGTTAGCTATTCTGGGTCTCTTATTTTTCCAAATAAATTTCATGATTGCTTCCTATTTCTATGAAGAATGTCATTGGGATTTTAACAGGAATTGCATTAAATCTATATAATGCTTTTGGTAGTATAGCCATTTTGATAATATTAATTCTACCTATTCAGGAGCATAGGAGATCTTTTTATCTTCTGAGGTTTTCTTTCATTTCTTTCTTTAGTTTCTGTAGTTTTCATTGTAGAGGTATTTCACCTCTTTTGTTAGGTTGATTCCCAGTTTTTTGTTTTGTTTTGTTTTTTGAGGCTACTGTGAATGGAGTAATTTTCCTAATTTCTCTTTCAGTAGATTCATCAATGATGTAAAGAAATGTGTTTAATTTATGGGTGTTGATTTTATATCCTGCTACTTTTCTGAATTTATTTATTAGTTCTAGAAGCTTTCTGGTGGAATTTTGGATCTTCTAGATATAGAATCATGTTATCAGCAAATAGTGATAGTTTGAGTTCTTCTTTACTTATTTGTATCCCTTTAATTTACTTCATTTGTCTAATTGGTCTGCCTAGAATTTCAAGAATGATGTTGAACAGAAGTGGTGAAAGAAGATATCTTTGTTCCAGTTTTTAGCAGGAATGCTTTCAATTTTTCTACATTTAGAATGATGCTGGCCTTCGGTTTAAATATATAGCTTTTACATTGTTGAGGTATGTTCCTACTATCCCTAGTTTTTCTAGTGTTTTGAACATGAAGGTGTGCTGTATTTTGTCAAATGCTTTTTCTGCATCTATTGAGATGAGCATATGATTCTTGTTTTTAAGTCTATTAATATGATGTATTATGTTTATTGATTTCCAAATGTTGAACCAACCCTGCATCCCTGGGATGAAACCCACTTAATCATGGTGTACTATTATCTCCTTAATATGTTTTTGTATGCAATTTGCCAGAATTTTATTGAGAATTTTTGCATCTATGTTCATCAGGGATATTGGTCTGAAGTTGTTTTTTCCTTGCTGTGTCTTTGTCTGGTTTTGGTGATATTAGCCTATAGAATGAGTTTGGAAGGGTTCTCTCCTTTTCAATTTCACAGAATACTTTGAGTAGTATTGGTGTTAATTCTTCTTTGAAAGTCCTGTAGGATTCAGCTGAGAATCCATCTGGTTCTGGGCTTTTCTTGGTTGGTAGCTTTTGATGGCATTTTCTATTTCATTACTTGAAATTGATCTGTTTAAATCATGTATGACTTCCTCATTCAGTTCAGGTAGGTCATATGTCTCTAGAAATTTGTTGATGTCTTCGATATTTTCTATTTTATTAGAGTATAAATTTTCAAAATAGTTTCTAATTACCTTCTGTATTTCAGACGTATCCATTGTGATATTTCCTTCTTCATGTTGCATGTTAGTAATTTGAGTTTTCTCTCTTTTTTTTTTCTTTGTTAGCATGGCCAGAGGTTTATCTGTTTTATTTATTTTTTTCAGAGAACCAACTTCTAGTTTTGCAATTTTTTTTTTTCAATTTTTTCTTTTGTTTGAGGAGAGGGCTACAGATTGGGAGAAAAATCTTTACCACATGCACCTCCAATAAAGCATTAACCTCTTATATAAAGAACTCAGAAAAACTTAACACCCAAAACTCCAAATAACCCAATCAATAAATGGGCTAAGGAAATGAACAGACAATTCACAGAAGAAGAAATACAAGTGATCAACAAATATATGAAAAAGTGTTCAACATCTCTAACAATTAGAGAAATGCAAATAAAAATACTCTAAGATTTGATCTCACTCTATCATCAAGAATATAGGCCACAATAAATATTGGCAAGGTTATGGTGCAAAAGGTACACTCATACATTGCAGGTGGGACTGCAAATTGGTGCAACCACTATGGAAAGCAGTATGGAGATTCCTCACTCCTTGGTTTATACCCAAAGGACTTAAAATCAGCATACTATAGTAATCCAACCACATCAATGTTTATAGCAACTCAATTCACTATAGCTAGACTATGGAACTAACCTAGGTGTCCCTCAATAGATGAATGGATAAAGAAAATGTGGTATACATACTCAATGGAATATTACTCAGCTTTAAAGAAGAGTAAAATTACGGCATTTGCCAGTAAATGGTTGGAGTTGGAGAATATCATCTAACTGAAATAAGCCAATCCCACAAAACCAAAGGCCAAAAGTTTTCTCTAATATGAGGATGCTAATTCACAACAAGGTGGAGGGCACTAGGGCACTTAGATTAGGAAGAGGGATATGATGGGAGAGAAGGGGAGGAGATGTGCGGATAGGAAAGATAGTAGAATGAAACAGACATTATTACTGTCTGTATATATGTGACTACATGACCAATATGATTCTGCCACATCTACACTCAGAAAAATGAGAAATTATAGCCCATGTGTGTAAGATATATCAAAGTGCACAAATGCATTCTACTGTCATGGATAACTAATTAAAACAAATAAAAAAAATTTTTTTTAAAGTGTTTATCAGTGGCTAGCAGGAAGGATAATGGGAAGTTATTGTTTTGGGTTTCTTTTAGTTTTTAGTACAGGGGATTGAACACAGGACCTCATACACAGGACCAGGCAAGCACTCTACTAGTGAGCTACATCCCTATCCCTTTTTGAAAACAGGGTCTCATCTCACGAAGTTGCCCAAGTGGCCTAGAGATGGGTGGGGGTGATGATTCACAACAATGTGAAGGTATTCAAAGCCAACAAGTTTTACACTCCAAAGTATTCAGATGGTAACTTTTATATTATTTACATTTTATCACAATATTTTACATAAAAATATATAAACAGAAAAAGTACAGGTAACTTTCAAAGAAGCAGTGATTAGAATGACACCAGTCTAATTATTCTAAAATAGATTACACCATCAAAAGCTGAGATATTGGGGCTGGGGATGTGACTCGGTGGTAGAGCACTTGCCTAGCACTTGTGAGGCACTGGATTTGATTCTCAGTACCACATTTAAAAAAATAAAATAAAGGTCCACTTACAACTTAAAAAAAATTTTTTTTAAGCTGAGACAAAGTATAAGTCAATCTAAATTCTACATGTAACTAAGCTATCACTAAAGGATTAGATAAAACACTGTCAAAAAAAATGTAATATAAGTATGTACTATAAACTAGGTGTGGTGGTGCATGCCTGTAATCCCAGTGGCTTGGGAGACTGAAGCAGGAGGATCATGAGTTCAAAGCCAGCATCAGCAAAATCAAGGCACTAAGCAACTCAGTGAGACCCTGTCTCTAAATAAAATACAAAATAGGGTTGGGGATGTGGCTCAGTGGTCAAGTGCCCCTGAGAGGGAGGGAGGAAGGAAGGAGGGAGGGAGGGAGGGAGGGAGGAAGGAAGGAGGGAGGGAGGAGGGAGGGAGGGAGGGAGGAGGGAGGGAGGGAGGGAGGAGGGAGGAAGGAAGGAGGGAGGGAGGGAGGAAGGAAAGGTAGCTCAGTGGTAAAGTGCCCTGTGTTCAATCTCTAGTTTAAAAAAAAAAAGCATAGAAATAATTGGGAAATTATATTTTAAGATAGATTACAATAAAAAGATGTACTTCAGAAAGAACTGAACCTAAAAGGAGGGAATGATGAAAAGCAAAGACTGGGGTAAATCTAAACTGACATTAGTTGTATATCCAAATCAATAATTACAATAATAAAAATTAATTTGGGAGAATAAAAAGTGGAATTAAAAACTTAACAAAAAAGAACATTTTATGTAATAGAAGAATGATAGGAGTAAAAAACATTAAGGTTCTGGATTGTATAGGGGGAAAGGTAAAGACAGATACAGATTAACTTTTGACTTTAAAATCAGAAACACACGTTAAAAATGTAAGGGTAAATATTAATAGAATAAAGAACATATAACTTCTAAACTTGTCGAGAGGAAAACCAAGCACAGAGTGTGGTGGCACATGCCTACAGAAAAACACACACAGGTGTGGTGGCACATGCCTATAATCCCAGCAATTTGGGAGGTATAAGCAAGATAATCACAAGTTAGAGACTGGCCTTGGCGATATAGCTCAGTGGTAAAGTGCCCTGGACTCAATCTTTAGTACCCCTCGCCCCCAAAAAAGAAGGAAAAAAAAGCATAGAAATAATTGGGAAATTATAAAGTGTAAGATGGTAAAAATAAATGAAAATGGAAACAATTTCTAGAATGGCAATATGAGGAGCTACTGTGAGCCACCTACCTAACAAAATAACTATAACTGAAAATGGAGGTGGGGGAAAAATGATTTAGACTCTGGAAACTGTCCTAAAAGAATACAGCAGATGAAGAACACATTTATTCAAGAAAATATACTAAATTGTCTGTAAGAAAGCAAAAACCCTGGATCTTTCCAATGGAACTGACTTGATTTAGAACACAGTGTGGAAAAGATCAAATCTATGGACACTGCAAAACAATGGAGATTTTGGTGTTTAGCAATTAATAAGAGAATAACAACTAAACCATAGAACTGCTCCAATTTCACCAGAGAAACCAGGAAACAGAAAGCTAAGAAGAGTATTCCTGGGTTCAGAACAAACCTCAAAGGCTGGTATCTAGACTACTGCAATGAGTCCCAAATTGAATTGCATCAGAATATGGAAGAATAAATGCCATTGGCATTACTGATGACAACAGGGCAATTAGCTGGCAATTAGCTTGCAATTATCAGAGGTTTACTTCTGGATGACATACCCATACAGGCAAGCCACTCATGAGAGAAAAAACAAAGACAGCCAAAGAGAATCCTGCCAAAACCACCATCATCCCAGGGCAAATGTACAAGTCAAACTCCAGTGGGACAGCCACAGAGGCTACACATTATAAGAGGGAAAAAAATCACTAAAATGGTTCAGCCAAGTCACTAAACTAAACGACGACAGTACCTAGTTGGGTGCAGCAGTTGAGAGTAGGATCAATATCCTCAATTGCTATAACAGTTTATCTAAAATGTATAGTAATGGGAGGACATGCAAAGAAATAGGCAAGGAAACCCATATATAGGAGGGGAAGGAAACAACAGAAATCACCTTTGAGAGAGCCCAGATATAAGACTTCAGTCAAAGTCTTCAAAGCAACAATTACAAATATGTTCAAAGAATTAAAGGAAACAATGCTTTAAAAGGTAAAAGAGGCGGCTAGGGTTGTGGCTCAGTGGTAGAGCTCTTGCCTAGCATGTGTGAAACACTGGGTTTGATTCTTAGCACCGCATATAAATAAATAAAATAATGATCCATTGACAATTAAAATATATTTAAAAAAAATAGTAAAGGAGGGGCGGGGAACACAGTGTTAAACGATGGCTTAGCAGGTATGAGGTCTCAGGCTCAATCCCCAGCACCAAAAAACAAAGTAATAAATAAATGCATTTCAATGAGGCACATAAATTATTTTTTAAAAAGGAAATTCAGGAGTTGAGAAATACAATAACCAAAACAAAGAATTTATTAGAGGGGATTAACAGTAAATATGAACTAGAACAAGACAAAATAAGCAAATGGAATACAGATCAATAGATTATGTAACCTGAAGAACATGGAGAAAAAAGGATGAGCAAATGTTAACAGTCTTAGAGAAAGACAAAGCCATTAAGCACATCAATATGTACATAACAGCAACAAAGGAGAACACTTTCTATTCCACAGAAGTAGAGAGAAATAAGCAGAAAAATTATTTCAAAATGTAATAGTAAAAAGTTACCAAATTTAATTAAAATAATCTATACATCCAAGAAGTCCAACAAACTATAAGTAGAATAAACACAAAAAGATCTATGTCAAGATGCCTCATAGTTAAACTGGTAAAAGTCAAAGACATAACATCTTGAAAGCAGCAAGAGAAAATCCATCACTTAAGATAATTTAAAACATCAGCAGCTGACTTTTAAAAAAAGGAATGTAAACCAGAAAGCAGTGGTATAATATTCTAATTGCTGAAACAAAAAAGTCTGTCAACAAAGAAATGTATACAGGCTGAGATCCCTAATCCAAAAATCTAAAATCTTCAGTGCTCTAAAATTCAAAAATTTTTAGTGCTAAAATGATGCCACAAGTAGAAAATCCCACATCTGATTTCATGTGATAGGTCATTGGCAAAATACAAGACAACTAGTAATTGTAAATCAGAAGGTCAATATAAGAAAATTTATATTAATATAATATAAAGATAATAGTTCTCCATTCTTCTCTCAGCTTCTCTAAAAAGTACAAATTATATAAAAAAATGATTAAAACATTGTTAGATCTGAAATACATGCAAGCATAATATGTACAATGATTTTGGCACAAAAGATAATAATAACACAAAAGGAGAAAAGGAAATAGATAAATAGGAATAATATTTTGATACTTCACTTGAATTAATATAAATCTGAAATAGATTTTAGTAATTAAGATGTAAGTCCTGGGGACTGAGGTTGTGGTAGAGCGATCGCCTAGTGTGTGTAAGGCACTGGGTTCAATTCTCAGCACCATATAAAAAAATAAACAAAATAAAGGTATTTTGTCCATCTACAACTAAAAAATAATTTAAAAAAAATGTAAGTCCTGGAGCATCCAGCAAGAAAATAATTTTAAAAATTAGTGAAAAAAAATCATTAGAGGAATTAAAGCATTACACTAGAAAATATTAACATACTTCAAAAGAAATTAGCAAAAGAAAACAGATTAAAAACATAAGCTATCAAATGTCAGGCCAAAAAGCAAACCTTAATAAATTGATTACATTATCTCAATAACTGAAATCATAGCAAATGTGCTTTCTGACCACAATATAATAAAATTAGAAATCATACAGAAGGAAATTTGAGAAATTCACAAATAGTGGAAATGAACAAAGTCCTGATAACAAATGGAGCAAAGAAAAAAATCAAAATGGAAGTTTGGAAATACTTTGAAGTGAATAAAAATGGATATAGAACATAACAACATTTATGGGATATAGCCACAGTGGTGCTCAGAGGTAGAGCACTTGTCTGGCATGCGTGAGGCACTGGGTTCGATCCTCAGTACCACATAAAAAAATAAATAAATAAAATAAAGATATTGTGCCACCTATAAGTAGAAAATAAATATTTTAAAAAATGTATAGTGGGGCTGGGGATGTGGCTCAAGTGGTAGCATGCTCACCTAGCATGCATGAGGCACTGGGTTCAATTCTCAGCACCACATAAAAATAAAATAAAGATATTGTGTCCAACTAAAACTAAAAATTAAATATTTTTAAAAAATGTATAAACACCTATATGAAAAAAGAAAATATCACATCAATAACGTAAACTTCCACCTCAAGAGCAGATTGTATTGTAGAAATGTCCAGAGAAGGTAAATCTATAGATGGGAATTAGATTAATGGTCGCTTGCTAATAGGTTCAGAGTTTTTTTTATGGGTGATGAAAATGCTTTAAAACTTACTGTGGTGATGTCTATGCAACTCTGTGAATGTACTAAAACACTATTAGGTTGTACATTTTAAATAGGTGAAATGTATTGTTTGTAATTACATCTCAATGAAGCTGTTAAAATCAACAAGCTACAAGAAATAAAAATAACTAGGATCTTTTTTCCCCACACATTTAACAACTTTGAAATCAAGATGCAGCTACCTTCAATGGAATCTCTGACAACAAAGTTGTCAGTTGAGACAGTTATTGCCGCCTGTGCAAGAAGGATCTTGGTTTTGTCCTTCCTGACATAATTGGTCAACCATAAACCCCTTCATTACCTTCAACAAACCACTTAATGTTCATTTTAGGAAGAGATATGAGTTATTTGTTGTTTGGACATTCCATTAATACTAAAATCAAGAAAGTGTCAGCATTAAAATGTGGAGAACAGGTATCAGCAACTAGGAAGAAAACTCCCTAGACAATAGCAGTACTATTTTCCAAAAACACAGAATTAGACCACATGAAAAAATAGATAGCCTTATTTTAAAAAGAGAGAGAAAGAGAGAATCATGAGACTTGAATATGAAGTGTTAGGATTACCTTAGCAATTTATTTCACTTACGTGTTCATTGTTATGTGTGTCAATAGTAATTTGTAAATATGTAATTTTTTTTTCAGTGCTACGGATCAAACCCAGGGCTTTGTCATGTTAGGCAAGTGCTATATCATTGAGCTATACCCCTATCCTGGCATATAAATATTTTTAACTATAAATAAAATTTTTAATAAATTAAAATCTGCATGATAAAACATTATCATATATTTTTTAATCATTTATTTATTTGTTTATGGTGCTGAGGATTGAACCCAGTGCCTTGCATGTGCTAGGCAAGCGCCGCACCACTGAGCTACAGCCCAACCCAGGCATTGTTATATCTTAATAATTTTTCATGCTGCAACACAAAATAATGGCATGTCTTACAGCTGATGGCATTTTAACCCATTAAGTCTCAAGTTTTCACTTCTGTGAATACTTCAAAAAAATTAACACAGGTGAACTGAAATAGGTTGAAAATCATAATTACCGCTGTTATATTATTATATTAATTTATATTATTAAAATATAATTATTCTTAACAGTGTAAAATTATTTGCAATATTATATACCATATTTAAGTTTGTATAGGTTGTTCCACATCTGGGACAATAGGATAAAATGGGTCTGGGGCAATGAAATATGATATATTAGTGCTGGGGATAGTGGCACACACCTGTAATCTCAGCAGCTCAGGAGGCTAAGACACGAGGATCTCGAGTTCAAAGCCAGCCTCAGCAAAAGCAAGGTGCTAAGCAACTCTGTGAGACGCTGTCTCTAAATAAAATATAAAAATAGGGCTGGGGATATGGCTCAGTGGTCAAGTGCCTCTGAGTTCAATCCCCGGTACCAAAAAAAGGAAAGAAAGAAAGAAAGAAATATGGTACATTAGTAATAATAATCAATGTGAGAGGACTATACTATTTAAGAGGCTAAATTATCATCTTTTTAATTCCATGCAACAAGCCAGGCACAGAGGTGCACCCTTGTAATCCCAGAGACTCAGGAGACTGAGACGGGAGGATCACAATTTCAAGGCCTGCCTCAGCAATTTAGCAAGACCCTGTCTTAAAACTTAAAAGAAAAAAAAAAAAGGATTGGAGAAGTACCTCAATGGTAAAGCATCCCTGGGCTGAATCCCCAGTTCCCTACCAAAAAAAAAAAAAAATCCATGCAACTTTCTGAGTCAACATTACAGCCATTATTTAGATACACGATACTATAAATGGAGTTTGATACATTGACTATTTAACATAGAGTTCAACACTGACTTACCCAATTTCTAACTTTTCAGAATTCTAGCATGAAAATTAAATTCTAAATTCACTGAGATTATATAAAGATTTTTTAAACAAGAAATATATTCCCAGAAGCCATTGCATAGAACTTCTTTAGAACAATATTAATATTGACCTCGAGGAAGTTTTTTTTTTAGTTGTAGTATGGACACAATACCTTATGTTATTTATTTATTTTTATGTGGTACTGAGGATTAAACCCAGGGCCTCACACATGCTAGGCTAATGCTCTACTGCTGAGCTAAAACCCCAGCCCCAATGAGGCAGATGTGTATCTCATAACCTGGACAAGCAGATATTAAGATATCAAGGTGATTTTATAATCAAATAATTTCACCTAAAATTATTCTAGAAATTCCAAAGATACAACTTAAGAAATACTATGTGTCAAATTTTATTTTATGCAAAAAAATGCATCTTAAAAAATAAATTACAAGTCATTTCTATTTTTTTTTTTTTCTTTTCCTCTCTAGTTCAAAGTTAACTGCTCTTTATTTCCCAATCCTATTTTCTCCTCTTGGAAACTTTTCACTCTAAGAGACAGTACAAGTCATTTTAAGAATCTTGACATTTTCTATGTTCCCTTAGAAATTATTTTTTCAAGTTGATCCAATCATGTAACATCTGCCTAAATTAAAAGTCAAGAGACCAACAACATGAAGATGAAATAAACAGCACAATTTTTCCCAGAATCAAATGACCTTCCATTCATACATTCCCTTTTAATTTCTATAACAACTCTGAATTTCAATTTCAGAAACCTTAAATAATTGCATGGCATGGTGACTCAGACCTGCAATCCCAGCTATAGGAGAGACTGAGGCAGGAGGATCACAAATTCAAGGCAATTTATTAAGTCCCTCAGCAACTCAGCAAGACTCTATCTCAAAATTTTAAAAGTTTTAAAAGGAATTGGGAATTTAGCTCAGTGGTAAAGTGCCTAAGGGTTCAACCCCTGTCCTTCCACCTCCCACCTCCACCCCACACACAAAGAAGAGAAAGAAACCTTAAATAACTAAACTTTTTGACCAATGTCACTTTATTAAAAAAAATGGACACACTCAGCACTCAAACACAAATCTTAATCCCTTAGTTTCCACCCTTTAAATTCAGAAGCTAATATGCCAGAGACAAAAGAGCTGGATTAAGTGATTTTATTGATTTCAAATTTGGAAACCCTGAAGTCCTAAACCAAAGTAATCCATTAAAATAACAAAGATATAAAATAGTCCTTACTTGAGATACATAATACTTCTTATATAGGAATCTAAAACTAACCAATAATGACAGAAAGCAGGTCAGAGGTAACTGACAGCGAAGAGACACAAGGGAACTTCCTCCAGGATGATAGAAATTTGATTGTGATGGTGATTACATAGACACACACACAGCTGTCAAGCTTATTACTTGTACTTGTGGAACAGGTTTCACTGTATGCTAAATTTTACATTAAAAGGATTAAAACTCAAAATCAAGGCCAGATTTTATAAAAGTTTCCCCAGAAAATAATCTCCGAATTATTACTTTCATACCTACTGGTCTTTGCGGAAGTGTTTAATGACTCTTATTTAAATAAAAAGAAATAGCTATTGGTGCATATAAGCTCATTTGAAGAACCACAATATTTTTTAATATCTTTATTTTTCTTAATTTATTTTTATGTGGTGTTGAGGACGGAATCCAATCCAGGGCCTCATGTGTTTGAGGCAAGTGCTCTACCACTGAGCTACAATCCCAGCCCTGAAAAACCACAATATTAAATAACTTGGTTTTCTACCATAATTGATCAGTAAGTATCTGAAATATAGAATCAGAAGGCTATGAATAACTTTTTAAAAAAAAAAAAACTCACGATTGAATCCAGGAGCCAGGAGTGCTCTATTAACTGAGCTGCATTCCCAGCCTTTTTTAAAAAATTTTTTATTCTGAGACAGGGGTCTTGCTAAATTGCTAAGACTGGCCTCAAACTTTCGATCCTCCTGCCTCAGCTTCCCTAATTACTGGGATTACATGCATGTGCCACTGAACTGGGTCATGAAGGACCAACTTTACAGAGAAATAAAAATATCAGGAATAGACTACCACCTTGAACTTCTGTTTTGATACCCTACCCACAAGAGTCTACAGTCTCCTAAAAGTACATGTGAAAAAAAGATTTTAAAAATTATATGAAAGTAAAACTGAAAATTTTTCATTTATTCCTAAAACTTTAAGGGTTCTAGGAGTCTGAATGGCCCTACCCTTGACAGATTGCTAATTTATTATTTCAGGGATCTAAATGTAGTGAATAAACATATGCTTTGCACATTTTGTTCTTAGCAATAAAAGAGGCCATCAGAAAAAGCTCATATTTGAGCTGCAGAGAATGTTGCAAACCTTGATTTACAAAAATTAGTAATACAAATTAAAAGTCTGGGGCTGGATTTAATCTGAGGTTCAAGAAAATCTAGTCTTGTCATAATTTTACTATTGGATATAAAAAGAAAGACAAAGGGAAAGAGTTACACAAAAAGTATTTCAAATTTCCAACCTTTTCTTAATTTTGTTCCATTACATATAAATTTTAAGCAATGAAAAATAGTATGAATTGGTTTTTTTCTGGTAAGTTTTAGAGCTACTGTAGATCACTGGTGAGAAAAAGGATCTCTTATTCTTATTGGAGATATTAGCCTTAATAATATCTGTAATAGAAAACCCTGCAGGTTATTAAAATAATGACCTTTGAAATATAAGACATGTCCTAGCAAATAACTTTACAAGAGAAGCTGGCATAAAGCAGAACAAAAAGCTAAATGAACCTTTCTCTCCTACTTATAATACCATCTTCCATTACCTTCATCTTTTATGGTACCCCTAATGAAACAGACTTGCCGATTTTGCAACATTTTATGCACAAAACTTTTTAAATTAATACATCTGTAAACAAACACTCATAAATTATACTTTGCTAGCAAAGTAACTGAATTTTTACAGACTGAAGTCACTGGGCAAAACACAATGTTTTTATTAAGACCTTTGATCTATATACCTAACATCCAATTCTTTCTAAAGGCAAAAATCATATCAATATGTCACATTTTTTTCTCACTTTACAAACTTGTGGTCATTATAACTTTGTATAGTACATTTTTAAAGATATTATACAATCAACTTAAAGAATTCAAGCCATTCATAAAGTTATTTTCTTCATATAATCAAAGACATAAATCTACTTAGAAATTCGTGGCAATTATAGTTTTTAGTTACTCTGAGTAGACAATGGTCCATTCTCAATTAGAAATATTAAAAATATAATTCCAAATCTGTGTAGGGGAATGCAACTCTGTAAATTCTAATGATAATAATTCCCTACTGTTTGGTCTTCCTAATGAAAAAGTATAACCACCATTTAATTGTTTTACGGTGTGAGTAGGACACTTAATAATTCTTAGTACAGCTGGTAAACAGAAAATATTTGGAAACACAAACTACAGCACGTTATGCTACATTTCAGCTACCAGACCAACCCAGACTTATTTTTTAAAATAGCTGAAATTCCTAGCTACGCAATATGTTAAAATACTGCATAATCACAAGGAAAAAAAATACCGTGTCTACATGTAAATTCCACTCCGGATCAGTACCACCTCCCCTGAATATTTTTGATATAGTCAAGTAGAAAATTCCTTCAGTAGCCAAGATTATACTGTCCATTAAATTGAATAACGGACTAGTTGGAAAGCCAAAAATTGGCACAATCACCAAGCACAACAAAGGAAGAGAAAGCAAACTGAAATAGACTTCTACAATGCTCTGATTCCTTAAATCATTGGGTGGAACTGAAAGCTACAGGGCAGGGAAAGGAAAATATGTGTCCAGTCAACATTATATAAATATAGAAAGGATGCCAAAGGAGAAGTGTATTCTTTGGAACAGAAAATCTAGCAATTCATCTTAAACGGTTTTGCATATTTACGGATGGCAAATGGCTAGTTTTTTTTAAGAAGAAAATGATGAATTTAAATTAATGACTCTTTATAAGGTTCTTATTGATGGGAGGGAGAGTATTTTTATTACCTTATATCTTTTGTGCTTTTCTTTTTGTATTTTCCTATTGTGGTATGACCCAGTCATCTAAGTCAAAAACTTAATTAAATGAATTATAAGTAGAGATAGCTGAACTATAATGTTATGGTTTAGATCAGAGGTGTCCCTCAAAAGCTCATGTGTGAGACAATGCAATAAAGCTTAGAGGTGAATGATTGGGTTACAAGCACCTTAACCTAATCAGTGCATTAATAGTCTCATAGGGATTAACTGGATCTTAACTGTAGGCAGACAGGGTGTGGCTGGAGAAGGAGGGTCACTGGGGGCATGCCTTTGGGGTATATATTTTGTCCTTTATGAACAGAACACTCTGTTTCCTGATCATCATGTCCTGAGCTGCTTTCCTCCATAACTCACTTCTGCTATGATGTTCTGCCACATCTCAGTCCAAAGGAATGTTGTCAGCCATCTATGGACTGAGATCTCTGAAACCATGGATCCCAAATTAAACTTTTCCTCCTAATTGTTCTGGTCAGGTGTTTTGGTCACAGCAGCCAAAACAGTGACTTAAAACATTTGCTAACAGCCTTTTCGCTCTCTTCAACTCCAGCCTTATTCCCACATACACGGTTAAAAATGATCTCAAGTAAATCTGATGTAACCAGTTTCAAATCCTTCAATGTCATGTAAATGTCTATAAACTGAAATTCTGAAGCATAGTATGCAAAGCCTACCATAATCAAACCTTTCTTTCCTCTCCATTCCACTCTCTCACATTTTATCTGAACAAATGTGTAGTTAGTTCCTTAAAAATAAATTTTAAGAAGTCAGTTCTAGCTCATTCCTCTGTGTGACTCAGACAGTTCCCCTTAACTCAGATGTTTTTCCCCTGCACTCATCTTGACATCCACAACTGCCATCACTCAACATCACTCCCAATTCAAGACTCAGCCCCATTTCTTCCTGGAAGTATTTCCTGAACACCTAAACCAGGTTAGATGCAGAATTTTCTGAAATGTTCTTGGTGTAGTAAGCAAAATAATGACTCCTAAAATATGCCCTATATATTCAGATCATATATATGCTATGAATATATTACCATTAATGGCAAAAAGGACTTTACAAATGTGGTTATGGTTGAGTATTTGAGATGAGGATTTAAAATCTTCATCCAGGATTATCCAGGTGGGCACAGTCTTTAAATCAGAAAACCTTTCCCAGCCACAAAGAACCAAAGAGATGACAGCTTGAGAAGAACCATCATTTCAAGCTTTGAAGATGGAGAAGGGATCATTAGCCAAGGAATGCAGGTGGCCTCCAGAAATCAGAAAGAAATCAGACAAGAAAACCTACTGTGTTCTAAAAGGTCCAGAAGGAACATTGCCCTACAATACTTTTATTTTGGCCCAGTGAGAATCCTATCAGACTTCAGACCCTCTAGAATTCCATAACCCTACAGAACTACATAGTCATATATTCCTGTTATTTTAAGCCACTAAGATTCTGACAATTTGTTATAGAAGCAATAAAAAACTAACACATTTGGAGATAGTTTTGTGATGTAATAATATTGCTGTGTCTGCTCCCTAGATAAAGCATATTATTGAGGGCAGGAACCTTATTTTGCTTAAAACTGTATTCTCAGTATAGTTCCTCACTATAGAGCTGTTCAACAGTGTTTTAGAATTGATACAAGCTCATAATTTAATGCCAAAGATTCTGTTATTAAAATAAAAACATTTATCTTCAATTGAAAATCTTAACTGGCAAGATGGAATATCATTCTTCATCAGTAATTCCGGGCAGAGAGATCTATTAGCACTCATTTGATTCTTCTGGTTTGCCTCTTTTAGTATCAGGACAAACAGTCAACATGATCCAGTCTTTCCATGGAACTTGCATATATATAGTTTTTTTAAACTTTTTTTTAAAATTCATTTTTAGTTGTAGTTGGACACAATATCTTTATTTTATTCATTTATTTTTATGTGGTGCTGAGGATCGAACCCAGACTCTTGCACGTGCAAGGCGAGCGCTCTACCACTGAGCCACAACCCCAAGCCCATGCATATATATAGTTTTTAAAAATTAATGTTCCTGTTCCACATCAGATTCCATATTTTTAAAAATCACAATATATATTGTCATTAGAAACACATTTTTAGTTTTATCAGTTCCAATATCATTAAGAACTATTTTACTTATCCACACCATTTGTAATTTAGGTCTCCTAAGTATCTCACAAAATTAGTATTGAAAGTTCATTCCTCAAATTGAGAATTTAGAAATATTCAGAAGGTATCAAACTGCCATTTCATAACCCTCTACAATTGACATTATTTTCTTCTCTTTAGAGGCAGAGTCAATACTACTGTTCACAATTATATCATCTAACAGTGTTGGCAGGTATAATATGTGCTCATTTCTGTGCTAATTATCTTATAAGCATCTTAATATTTATAGTGATGCTATAAAATTGATTCTATATATTATCCTTATTGGGGGTGGGGGAAGTGAGAGGCAATAAGTATCCTGAAAATAATGGAATTGTGAATTAAAATTCAGAGTCAACTGAAGAGTAAAAGGAAGTAAATTTCTCAGATCATAACAATTATATAGCTTATTCTACTAATCAAAAATGAAATCTGGGAAAAGTCAGCCTTCATAATTGACAAAGAACTCTCAGAGTGACAGGTACCCACAAAGGCAAGACAGTGGTGATCATAAAATAATGGAAAATACCATAATGTAACAAATGAGAAAAGGTATTCTGGCCATAAGATAACTTCATTTTCTTAGTAATTTAGAATCCATTTTCCAAGATAAAAATAGGTTTATAAATCACATCAGCCTTGGGTGTCTTTTTTTAAATATTTTTATTAGTTGTTGATGGACCTTTATTTTATTTATTTATTTACATGCAGTACTGAGGATCAAATCCAGTGCCTCACACATGCTAGGCAAGTGCTCTACCACTGAGCAACAACCCCAGTCCACATTGGGTGTTTTTTTTGTTGTTGTTGTTGTTGTTTTGTTTTGTTTTGTTTTTTGCCAACCATTACTTCTATTCTTTGGGAGACACAAAGTAGAAAGATTCTGACTTTAGCTTCATTCTGTGGATTAAAATTGATTCCCATATTCAACTTCAAGGAGTCCAGGGAATGTCATTCCAAAATATGATACCCTGGTATACTATTTTAAATTAAAAGGGCAGACACTGGAAGACCAGCAGATACTACCTAAAGATTGGAACCACAAAATAGGAACACAACTGCCTTCAACTGTCTCCCTGAGATTATATTAACCAGGAAAGATTAAACTCCCTGAGATTATATTAACCAGGAAAGATTATCATAGGAAGACAAGCAGAAGCAGGTCATC
Organism: Callospermophilus lateralis; assembly: GCF_048772815.1. Lineage (NCBI taxonomy): Eukaryota > Metazoa > Chordata > Mammalia > Rodentia > Sciuridae > Callospermophilus > Callospermophilus lateralis. The sequence continues at coordinate 44,628,027 of NC_135319.1, read as the reverse complement.
ACATCTAGACCAACTCTGGCACAAGATATTGCCTGTTCTTCAGTTCATTCAACTTCCATAGAGAATAATTTATAAACTATGTTTCTATGACCCATTGAAGTCCCATGAAAATCATTTACTATCCTTCAAAATGCCTTCATCCCTCCATCTCCTTCTCTCTTATGAAAAACTACATGAATTTCTAAATCTCATTCAGTTACTAGACAGTTAACTCCATGCATGTTAATAAATCTGGATGTTTTTTCCACCTGTTAATCTATTGTCAAATCATTTCAACAAACCTAGAGTACAGAGGGGAAATTTCCCTCATTCTTTCAACTCAAATCTCTCATTCAACATCTTCTGTTTGCCTCTCATTATTAATGGCTGGCATTTAAACAGGCTAAAAAATGGACTGCAAAACATTAGCAGTATTGATCCTCACACTACACTAATTAGCTCTATAATCTTAAGTCAGTTCATTAACTCTCTGGTCCTCGGCTTTCTCTTTCATAAATGAGACAGTTGGATTAGATGAAGTCTAAAATCTTTTCCTAATGCTAACGTTGTCAGATGGCATTAACCTTTGCACCCTGCCTGGCATTCTACTGAGCCTAATACAACTGGCAGAAGGAATAAGGGCACAATTAAAAAGCTTTTGAGGAACTATGTTTGAATCTCAGCACTATCTCTAAGACCTTGGGCAAGTCTTAGTTGCCTTATCTACAAAACAGGGACAAAAAGATCTCTGATCTAGGATTCTTGTGAGGACTAAATTATAATTTTTTTAAATGCATGTGGAGCTGGGGGTGTAGGTCAATTGTACTATGTGTTTATGGGTTCAATACTTAGCACAAAAAATAAGTAAGTGGTGCTGAGTTAGTGCTCACTAAATATTCCTTTCTTTTAAAATGTGACTTAAGCATTATAACATGTTTTTTCAGGAATCCATTTCTTGAGTCTAGGTTTCAAAATTTTATAGGATTTAAACTTAATGAAATATCAAAATTGTCTTAGTTTGCTCAGGGTGCTATAACAAATGCCAGAATAGGTGACTTAACAACAGAAATTAATTTTCCCACAGTTCTGGGGGCTAGAAGTCTCAGATCAGGTCCAGCAGGGTTCATTTCCAATGAGGGCCCTCTTCTTGACTTGCAGGCAGCCAATTTCTAGCTGTATCCTCAATGGCAAAGAGAAAGCACTCTGGTGTGTCTTAGTCTTGAAAGGATACCAGCTGGGCACTGTGGTGCATGCCTACAATCTCAGCAACTCAGAGGCTGAGGCAGGAGGATCTCAGATTCAAAACCAGTTTCAGCAATTTAGTGAGGCTCTAAGTAATTTAGTGAGACCCTGTCCCTATATAAAATATAAAAAAAGGCCAGGATGTAGCTCACAGGTTAAGCGCTCCTGTGTTCAATCCCTGGTACCAAAAAAGAGAGAGAGAGAGAGAGACAGAGAGACAGAGAGAGACAGAGAGACAGAGAGAGACAGAAAGAGAGAGAGAGAGAAAAGAAAAGAACAGCAGGTGCATCAGATAAGGACCCCACCCTTAGGACTTCATTTAAGCTTAATCACCTCCTCACAGGCCGTATCTCTAAATAGTCACATAGAGGGTTAGGACTTCAGTGTCTGATTTGGGGAAGAACACAGACATTCAGTCTGTAACAAGGAGGAGTATCACTAGATGTTTTACTGAGAGGTTTTTACTTTAAAGCAAATTTTTAGACTTCATTTAAACCTCATGTTGAAATAAATAACTGAATAAAATGATAAACCTCATACTAAAGTGAGTAGGATTATTATCCTACGTGGAGACTTGATGAACAAACATTAACACAACCGAAAGGACAAAAATGAATAGATGCAGAGCCAAAAACAGAATTTGAGCCTTTTAACTTTGATGCTCATTCCACTAAATATTGCATTTTAAAAACTTATTTTCCAAATGCATTATCATTGTTTTCTCACATTATTTTTAAAAATCTATCTTGAATTTCTGTTTTCAAATACAAAATTCAAATAGTATCAGAGAAAAGGGATGGTTTTTTTTGAGAAAACTAATGAATTTCTCAAATTCAAAAAAAATAAACAGAGCCTTGAAAAACAGAGTTTAATTAGCCTTATCATGTTATAATTTTCCTGTTATCTAATTTTCCTTCTTTTCAGAGAAAGCCCAAAAAAAAAAAAAACTAGCACATTTAGCTAAATAATTGACCTATTTCTTGACCAACATTCATCAATGAACCTAATCCATCCACAGTAAGTTGAAGTAAAATATTACTGCCAATAATTGAAAGTTGTCTATTGATGCTTTCAGAAAAGAGGAATAGACTGATCTAGTAATTATATTTCTCTGGCTGACAGTGACCTTAAATATGTGTTAGTACATGAGAATATCTGTGGACATGATACAGAATAGAGGGTTGCTTCAAAGAATACTCTCATGTGGGTGAGAAGCAGAATTCTTTAGAGAGGGGAAACACTGGTTTATATCTGATAGATGTTACCAAATACCTCTTTGAATAAGCTCTTCAGACCACTTTTGCTAGTGAGGTATCAAGTCTTTCCTTCTCTTCAGAGATTAATGTAAAAAAGTAAAAACTACATGTATTATTCTAATTTAAATGACTCTTTAAAAACAATTTTTATTCCTCAGCATTGATGCACAGGCTGGCACCTAAGTGAAAAGCTTCTATTCAAAAATAGCAATTTTTACAGAGCTTTTGTTTCTTTGGGTAGGAGGAGAAAGACAAAGATGGAACACATTGTATTTGTCTTTACCCAACCAAATTACAATTATTTCACCCTGAAACAACAACATTTGCACTTCCTGTGCAATAATGTTGCACCTTCCTGTGTTTCTTCTGCTGGAAGTGGTGATGGTGGTAACTTCCTATTGCTAATCTCTAAATTACCTCACCATCTCCTATTTGGCTCTCAGCTCCTCTATTACCTGTGTTATAATTTTCCTGGAATAAAATCCTTCTTTTGCAAATATCTGAAATGTATTCTATTTTCCTAGTGAGACTATGATTAATGAAAACCACTTACTCGACAATGGATCGAATGCTGTTTTTGAAATGTTCATTGACTTTTTCATATACTTACCTGTTTTCATATAGTTGTTTCATAAGTAAAAAGCAAAAACTTGAGGTCATGGACTGCAATCAAAACTCTGACTTCTCAGGGCACATGCTAAAATGAGGACAAGGAATAGGGAGGGGAGAAAAAGGGACAGGGAAGGTCAGAGTAAAAAGTTGATGACAAAAGCTACTTAGGTAATATGCTAGCATCAACCTAAGTAAGGTAAATCAGGAAGGCTTTCAGCTTGAGCTGTTCTTTGGCAATTGCAAAAATACTATTACAAACAGCTCTAAAGGTGTGCTGACATGAACACAGAAGCAATAATCATTACTATCACAGCCACCAAGAGCCAGGAAACTCCCCCATTCATCCAATGAATTATGTAGTTTTGCCTCAGAGGCTCCCCAAATGTGCTAATGACCCCTCAAAATTTTATGTATAAACAACTGTTAGAGGCTCTATCATAGAGAATCTGCGGAAAATGCAGTCTTTAAATGTTAACAATCCAAACATGGATCCAATACACCATGCAGTACAAACACTGTTGTTTTGAAACAAAATGAATAGAGAACACCATGTGGCAATGGAAATCTCTTTTTAAGAATTGGTTTCAGAGAACTTGGAGTGGAATCACCATTTGACCCAGTTATCCCACTCCTCAATATAAACCCAAAGGACTTAAAATCAGCATACTATAGTGACGCATTCACATTGATGTTTATAGCAGCTCAATATACAGTAGCTAAACTATGGAACCAACTTAGGTGCCCTTCGATAGATGAATGGATAAAGAATGTGGTATATTTACATAATGAAATATTACTCAACCATAAAAAAGAATGGCTTTATGACTTTTGCCAGTAAATGGATGGATCTGGAGACTATCATGCTAAGTGAAATAAGCCAATCCCAAAACCAAAGGTCAGATGCTAACACACAACAAGGGGTATATCTGTATACCTAGGCACTAAATGTGGGGTAGAACAGAGATCCAGTGTCATTTGTAATTCAACCAACATGTAGAGTACAAAAGAGAAAGAAGAAAATGTTTAGTATCAGAAAAACTTGGGTTGAAATTTTAATTTTGCCATTCATTGGCCACATGCTATTAAAAAGAGGACACACTCTGGAGTCAGACCTGGACAGCAATCCCATTTTTAAGGCTGTTGGGTAGGACAGTTCAGTTTGTACACAGTAAAAAAGCATTAAGGAAGCAAGAGGGGGCTGAGATTTAGACCATAATGACATTCAACCTGGAGTGGAGGCAACACGTGCCGGAAATAGCAGCAAATAACCATTCTCCCAAATTACTGCCTGGTGTGCCAGGCCAGAGAAGTTTGGCCTTTTTTTTTTCAATTTGTTCTTTTTAGATATACATGACAGTAGAGTATATTTCGACATGTTATACATACATGGAGTATAACTTATTCTAATTAGAATCCTATCCTTCTGGTTGTACATGATATGGAGTTTCACTGTGGAAGTTGGCTTTTTAATTGGTTCACCACACAGGTTACCTTTTTCTAATTCAAACAAAAGTATTTCATAGCTAATGGTGACTCTGCCCACCTCTGCCACTACTTACTAATAGCTTTGTAATCTAGGGCAAGTTTCTTAACCACTGTAAACATTAGTTTCTTTAGCTGAGAACTATCTGAAAAGAGCATTTGCCTCATAGTGTGGTCTTGCATAAAATGAAGTAATTTAAATGTTTTCCATGGTGTACTTAATAAACTCACAATAAATTTTATTAATATTACAATCTTTCTGAATCTCATCTGCTAAAATGAATACCATCTACTTCATAAGACATTTCTGGGGCTAGGAATGCAGCTCAGTGTAGAGTACCTACTAGCATAGACAGGTCCATGATTTGATCCCAGCTCTAAAAAAAAAAAAAAGGAAAAAATATTTCTGGGGTAGTTGAATTAAATTTGCTGATAACAGGGAAGCATTTTTATAAATTATAGTACTCCATGTAATAACTAGTAAATACAAAAAGTTCTTGGTGCCTCTGAATAAATGTGCAATGAATGCTAAATTATATTATTGCTATTAATATTAAAAGTGTATTCAAAAATTTTATACAATAAATTCTTGTTTGGGGTATATCTTATTTTAAGTAACACAATAATACTCATGGACATTTCATTATTTGTTTGTTTGCTTGATATTGCAGTTGCTAGGAAGACCCATGCTTGATATTGCACATGCGAGGCAAGCACTCCACCACTGAGCTATAAAACATTCTCATGGGTTGTTTTAAATTGTGAGAGAAAAAATTATCTATTAGAGAGATCTATAAACAATACAAATTTAAGAAGTCTAAGACCAACTTGTATCCAGTCTAAGAAAAAAAATCAGATTTGGCTAACTTTTTTTTTGCAGATGGACACAATGCTTTTATTTTATTTGTTTCTTTTTATGTGGTGCTGAGGATCAAACACAGTTCCTCACCCATGCTAGGCAAGCACTCTGCTACTGAGCTACAGCCCCAGCCCAGGTTTGGCTAACTTAAAAAGAAAAGTCAGCTCAGGCATTAAGCTTATTTGCTTAAAATAAGAACCTTTCAAGACTCTGCCTTATATCCACACAACATACTCAAATCAACAGATTTGCACAGAGTGGCATAAGTACCTTTTCTCTGGTTTCAAAACAGCAAGATACTGCTTGTTAACTCATTTCAAACTCAAAATAGATATTTGACCCCAAGTCCCCAAAGAAAAGGCTCCTTCCATCCATACTCTAATGTATGTAAATTTAAAACTGCTATTGCCATAAATTCCAAGCTTATAGTCTCACAGCAACCATATTCCACTTGTAAGGAACACACATTTACCATAAGCCTGAAAAGCAGAGGTTTTAATAGGCCTCCAATTCTATAAGTGAATGATGCTTACTATGACCCAGTCAACAGGTAAGAAACAAAACAACCAAGACCAGTATCAGATCTTGGATATCTTTAGTGTCTGTCTTCCAAATGTACGCCCAAATTTTGTTGTTGTTCTGTTGCTATTCATGTTTACTGACACCACCAGAAAGCTAACTACATGTTGACTGATACAGTACTAAGGCAAGAATGGTCTCAACTTTATCAATGCCTATATATTCTTAGCACATAGGTATAAAGCACAATCTGTATTTATTGTAGATTATTCAGTCTGTTCAAGATTCTTTTTTATGAAATGGACACCAAGAAGCTCTGCACTCAAACTGGACCTGTTACTACACAGCATTATGAACTCAGCATATTATTTAACTTGCCTGGGTCTTCGCTGAGATACTGCACAAAAAAGGGAAATTTTTAATTATCAAAGTAATTTATAAATAAAATAATTATTTCTACCAATACTGTCATACAAAAAATAAATAAATAAAAAATCACTGCTTTGGTTTCCTTAATGCACTTTAAACAAAAGTTGTCAAAATGCTTTCAAGAATAGAAATATTCTATGAACGCAAGGCCTTGCAAAATACATCATCATTAAATTTTTAGAATTTTATTATAGCATTATTATTATAGTATTATAGAAGTGATATAAACAAATGAGTCAGTCATAAGATAACCATAATTTATGGTATGATGATGAGCACCTATAGTCCCAGCTATTTGGGAAGCTGAGGTAGGAGGATCACAAGTGTGAGTTTGGGGCAACAAAGCGAGACCCTATCAACAAAGAAAGAAAGAAAGAAAGATGGAAGAAAAACCATCATTTGAAAACTTCTGGAAGCATAAGTATTGAGAGTGGAATAAACCAGCTTCCTCAATAATATTATATGTTTGGCAATACTCACTGCTTTCTTTTGGCTTGTTGAGTAGCATTTTATGCAGCAAATGCTATTATTCCTAGAAGGGCAGTAAATATGGAGCCTTAAGTCTGCCTATCTAGTCTAATACCTCCCAGAGGTACTCAGGGCAAGAGATATTATCTCCATTTAACAAATGAGGGAAGTCTAGGCAATCACCTACACATATGGAATTAAAAAATTAAATTAGAACCAGATGTGGTGGTGTATGCCTATAAACCCAGTAACTCAGGAAGCTGAAGCAGGAGGATCACAAGTTCCAGGCCAGCATGGGCAACTTACTTAGTGAGACCCTGCCTCAAAATAAGAACACCAAAAACTGGTTCAATTCTCAAAAAAAAAAAAAAAAAAAAAAAAGCAGGCTAGGTTCATTGTTCTTTCTGCCTTCCTTGAAACAGAATAAACTCCCTAACTACAACAAAATCATCCTGACTTTCTCAAGTTTCTTCACTACTTATCTAAGAACACTGTACAACAGAGAACCAAAAACAAAAAGTTTATCCCATAACAAACTGCAAGGAGAGCCAGGGACATGGCTCAGAGGTAGAGTACTTACTTGCCTATAATGTGTAAGGCCCTGAGTTCAATCTCTGGAACTGAAAAAGAAAGAAACTACAAGGAATTATCTTCATGAAATCTTTAGTTTCTACTTAGCAGCTTTACAAACTATACATAAATTGACTTCCATTAAGATCAAGGCCACACTCGTGACTCAAGCTGCTCCATTTGAGAAGAAAACACTGGACATCTGGCAAAATAATCTGCCAAAGACAAGGCTTCCTATATCATGATCAAACAGATGATAGCGTAACAAACACTAAATGGCTATTACTCATGTGCACTTATCACATTTTATTTTCTTGATTTAAGGTGTATTAATTACTACTAAAATACATCAAAGAGGGGCTGAGGTTGTAGCTCAGTGGCTGAGCGCTCACCTCACATGCGTGAGGCTCTGGGTTCGATCCTCAGCACCACATACAAAATTAAATAAATAAAACAAAGATATTTTTTAAATAAATAAATAAAATACATCAAAGAAAATAACTCCCTCAACTGGCTTTAAAAGAAGACTAAGAAGAAGCCAGAAACACAGGGTTCAAAATCATAATTCCAAAGTTAAATACTTATGCACTATGCAGCTACAAACATATTTTCATTGGTACTGAATTTTGCTAACAATGTATGGCAACATCGATACAATATACCAAAGTTTAAACTGCCTGCTCATCCAAAATGTAGGGTTTACAGATGAAGTATATATTGATTTGGTTTCAGCTGCTGAAAATTCATCACCAACTTGAATTTACAAAGAAAACACATTCAGCTTGTATAAAACAAGCTGGGCGTGGAGGCACATGCCTGTAGTCCCAGTTACTCAGGAGTCTGAGGCAAAAGGATCACTTGAGCCCACTGAGTTTTAAATCAGCCTGGGCAACATAATGAGACCCCCACCTCAAAATAAACAATAAAAACAAAATACTGTGTAAACTTTAAGAAAGCAGAAAATTAGGAATGATTTCTGAAGCAGACGACCAGAAAACACAAACTTAGAATCCTTGCTTTCATCACAGAGGCCACTAAATGGCTTTGTTTTGTTTCTTTTTGTTTCCTTGCAGTTCTGAGGATAGACCCCAGAATCTAGCACCTGCTAGGCAAATGTGCTACCATTGAGCTACATCCCCAGCCCTCCTAACAGACTTCTTTAAAAAAAAAAAAAAAAAGAATAAAAAGAAAACTAAAGCCAAAACTCATAATACTTTTTCAATGTGCTACTCCTCACCTTTTCCATTCAGGAATTAGTTTTAATTCTCTAAGAAATTATTGAGTTATTAATTTAACTGTTGTATAGACAGAAATATCTCAAAGTAATCCACAGCAGAGTTTAGAAAACCACAGTGGCAGTGGAAAACCTATGGCACTAGAGAGGTAAAAGGAGGAATGAGGAAGAAAATATAGGTCCTGAACTAAGGCTGAAAGAAGCAAGTACTTGGCACTCAAGTTAAAAACGAGCACCTGTAGGGCCGGATGTAGCTCAGTGGTAAAGCGTCTGCTTAGCATACTCAAGGCCACTGGTTCAATCTCCAGCACCAAATAAAATAAGCATCTTTGTTCTGTATCTACACCCCAAACATTTCCTTATATTTTTGGTTTATACTGTTAGCAGTTTGGGGTCACATCTCCAGGGTTAGGCTGAAGAGGCCCAAAAGATTTTACGGATAGGTTCAGAATTACCTTTACATTTCCAAATTTCAAAGAAGTTAAATTCTCATACTTAGCAACTTTCGATTAAATGTTTACCAAACTTCTAGGCAGACTGAAGCACACCCATCCCAACCCCCTACATAATGACTACTCATCTTGATATGTTAAGAGTTGACATTAGAAGATCCAAATAAATTCTTTTTTCTGTACCCTGGGTTACCTTACTTGAAAACAGTTGCAATAAATTTTGCATTACATTTACATTTCAGATGGCTGCTGAATGTTACATTTTTAAATTAGCACAGAATCCCCAAATACAAAAGGGTCAATGTAATCTCTGGAGGAATTTCAACTGCAAGTCATGTATCCCTGAAGGATAGAGATATATTTTGAGAAATGTTTCATTAGGTCCTTTCAACACTGTGCTAACACAATAGAGTATACTTGCACAAATGATGACAGCTATAATATCACTAGGTGATATGATTTTATGGGACTACTGTGGTATTAGTGCTCTATCATTGACTAAAGCACCATTATATGGTACAAGATTGTTTCAAACTTGAAGTCTTATTACATGTCCTAAAACTGGTAAGAGGTCTGAAAATAATGGACTTCAGGCTTATTGCTTAGGCCAGACTCTGCTCCAACAGACACAATTTAAATGCCAAATATATCTAGAAGATGATTTATCCAATTTTAAAGGGAGACCTAAAGACATAGGTAGCATTTATGTCTTTTTGTAACACTGAGGATTGAACCCAGAAGTTCTTTGCCACCAAACTCTATCTCCAGCCCTTTATTTTTTATTTTGAGACAGGGTATAACTAAATTGCCCAGGATGGCCTGGAACTTGCAATCCTCCTGCCTCAGTTTCCTGAGTAGCTGGGTTACAGGCATGAATCACTCTCCTCATCCAGATCATTTGTCTCTTTGATACTTAAAGTTAATTAAGTATCCAAGTACACTTGCACAAAGAGTGTTTGTTTTTTTAACAGCCATCTGACAATCTGGCTTCTCCAAGTATGTGATATGACTTGGAGTTTCTGACCAAATTTTTTTTTTAAGTCTGACCTTCATTTGAATATTTTATGACTTTTGAAAAACTACAGTGAGGCCAGTGTGGCTGGTATCAGACAGTCCTGTTTTCAAATACCATAACTAATACTTTCACCACTTTAGGTTTTAACATGCCCTATTGTATACACAAAAGGTGCTCAACAACTATTTGTTGAGTTGAATAAATCAGAGGTGAAATAAGTTCATTACTATCAGAATGCTAATAAAAATTGGAACCAAGGAAACAAAATAGGCAGAAAGAGGTAGTATGTCCTTAGACAAAGAAACATTTTAAAAAAACAGTCATTAGTAGGGAAATTAAAGAGTTCTAGAGATGGATAGTGGCTTACAACCTATGGGAATGTACTTAACAATGCTGAAGTTGATACTTTAAAGTTGTTAAAAGGAGGGCTAGGGACATAGCTCAGTTGGTAGAGTGCTTGCCTTGCAGACACAAGGCCCTGGGTTTAATCCCCAGCACCACACACACACACACACACACACACACACACACACAAAGTTTGTTAAAATTATTAATTTTATGTTATATATATTTTATCACAGGCTTCATAGGAAGACAGGCTGTGATAAGAAATTCTGGCCATATAGAACATGATGATATATGGTAAAGGAAAAAACTCTGCTATTAAGCAAAAAGGCTTTTACTAAGGGTTGGAGTTGTGGCTCAGTGGTAGAGTACTTCCTAGTGCATGTGAGGCACTGGGTTTGATCCTCAGCATCACATAAAAATAAATAAATAAAATAAGGTATTGTGTCCATCTACAATTAAAACAATATTTTATTTAAAAAGGCTCTTTTGTACTGTGTATTATGCGTTGTTGGTTGGACTGCAAATTAGTACAACTACTTTGGAAAGCAGTATGGTGATTCTTCAAAAGATTAGGAATGAACCCACCAAAAAGCAAGCTATCAAACTCCTTGTATTTATCCAAAAGATCAAAAATCAGCATACTCCAGTAATATATACCAATATTTATAGCAGCCCAAATCACAATAATTATGGAAATAATCTAGGTGCCCACAACTGACAAATGGGCAAAGAAAATGTGAGACACACACACACACACACACACAAAATGGTATTTTACTCAGTCATAAAGAAGAATGAAGGACTTAAAAACAGCATACTACAGGGACACAGCCACATTAATGTTTATAGCAGCACAATTCACAATAGCTTAACTGTGGAATCAACCTAGATGCCCTTCAATAGATGAAAGGATGAAAAAAATGTGGCATATATACACAATGGAATATTACTCAGCAATAAAAGAGAATAAAATCATGGCATTTGCAGGTAAATGGTTGGAGTTAGAGAAGATAATGCTAAGTGAAGTTAGCCAATCCCAAAAAACCAAATGCCGAATGTTTTCTTTGATATAAGGAGGCTGATCTATGGTGGGATAAGGATAGGGAGCATGGGAGGAATAGACGAACTCTAGATAGGGCAGAGGGGTGGGAGGGGAAGGAGGGGGCATGGGGTTATAATTGATAGTGAAATGTGATGATCATTATTATCCAAAGTACATGTATGAAGACATAAATTGGTGTGAATATACTTTGTATACAACCAGAGATATGAAAAATTGTGCTCTATATGTATAATAAGAATTATAATGCATTCTGCTATCATATATAAATAAAAAAGAATGAAAATATGTCATTTGCAAGTCAATGGGTAAAACTGGAAGGCATTCTGCTAAGTGAAATAAGTCTGACTCAGAAACTCAAAGGTTTAAGGTTTCCTAATAGGCAGAAACTAGAGAGAGAAAAAAAAAAGAATTAAAAAAAAAAAAAAAGGTGGGTTGTGGGGGGTTAGATCTCATAGAAATAGAAGACCAACAGAAAATAAAAAGGGATCAAGAAGGAGCAAGGAGAGGAAGGCATTGGGAATTACTAGGGAATTAAATCTACCAAATTATGCTCTGTCCATGTATGAATATACCACAGTGAATCACAGATACGCACTTATGATTATACGTGATATATATAATGCACTTATTTAAATAATAACAGCAATGTCAAAAGGGAGAATAGTGGAGTAGAGTAAGTGGATGAGGAGTGGGAAGGGAAGGGAAAGGTACTGGGGAAAGATTAATCAAATTATGTTAAGTATGGCATTGAATCCTGCTATTAAGTCTAATTATAAGGCATCAACAAAAAAAATTTAAGCTGTACTGCGAGGATATTCTGTTAAAGAAAATATCTGCCTTTGCCACATCTATGTGATGAAAGTGGCATGCTACGGGTAGCTGTTTATGTATAAAACACTGAATAGTATTCTGCTGGAAGAAAACTTAGGTTTTGTAACTAACTTTATTTTTAAAGGATCATAGAACTGAATATTTAGAAATACATCAGCTTGCTTTAAAAAAAAAAGTTGAACTAAATTGTTTTGATCTAAGTTTTCTATAAGTCTTTCAATTTTACAAATAGATTTTTTAATTCACATAGACTAATCTCAAAACAATTTTATAATGTCAATATGAGCTATAATGTGCAGATGTTATAATACACATCCAAAAGAAAAGATGAGGGGCAGATTACATTAAGAAAACTCATCTTAAACTAAAACACTCAAAAGTTAAAAGAAAATATAAACCTCAACTGTGATGTGGGGACTGTTGACCCAGAGGTCTATCTAAATGTTCGTTCAATGCTTTCCAACAACAGATCTGGCAGTAATAAGTCTGCATGGTGACTCAGGAAAGACAACAGAACCAGGTGTTTTTAGAAAAACAGAGTGCATCTATCTCTTCAAATGACTATCACGGGCTGGGGATGTGGCTCAAGTGGTAGCGCGCTTACCTAACATGTGTGAGGCACTGGGTTCGATTCTCAGCACCGCATAAAAATAAAATAAAGGCACTGTGTCCACCTAAAACTAAAAAATAAATATTCAAAAAAAATGACCACCAGACTTGCTGTTATGTTCTGTCTAAAAGCTATCAATCAAAATTCTACCATTTTCTACTTTCCACCAAACTCTTTTTTTTTTTTTTAAGAATTTTAATATTTATTTTTTAGTTTTCAGCAGACACAACATCTTTGTTTGTATGTGGTGCTGAGGATCGAACCCAGGCCGCACGCATGCCAGGCGAGTGCGTTACCACTTGAGCCACATCCCCAGCCCTCCACCAAACTCTTGACTTTAAGAAACTGGTTAGCAAAATGAAGTCAGCCCACTCTTCCTGTTGTATTTTCTATCCCAAAGCTGTGACAAACCAGCCAAAAATTCTACCATTTTCCTCTCCTCTAAAACCTTTTGCACTGAAGGAGTTAGCTGGCAAAAGGAAATCAGTTCAATGATCAAGCCTGCTCTCAGTCTGTCATCAAGTAAGAACACCCTATTTGTGCTAAGGTTCTCCCAAAAGTTAACCATTCAAAAAAAAATTTTTTTTTTAAAGCTACTTTGGATCCAGGATAGGAAAAATGAAGCCAAAAGATCAACTATACAGTTATTTCATACTATACACAAAAAAAATGAATAAAATATATAGGAAATATATTAAGTGGGTTGAAAAAGGAAAAGGAAATTTGAAAATATATACATATGAAAATTATTTTAAACCAATTATGCACACACTCAGAGAGTTAAAGGGGAGAAATGAAAATGACAAGCTACAGCAAACCTACCAAAAATAATGGCTGGGTTTTTGGAAAGAGCTGTGATTTAATTTTATCATAGAATGGTACTTTGCCCAGCTTCTCAGAATCAGCTGCCATCAGGCACTGAGAATTTCAAGTAGTAGTAAAGGTACTACATAGAACTAGGTCTATTTTCAAGTCTAATTAGTTGGTCTCAAATTCCACCATGCATATAAATCATTCATGATTTCTTCATAGCCACTCTTCCAGTGAAAGCATCTACCCCTCCAGGTAATAACACAAAATGAATTTGCACTCAAAGTTATTTTCATTTGCTTTTAAGTCCATAAAATAGTAATTTATGCAATAAAGCGTATACTTCAAGCTTCTAAAAGTAGAAACAGGACTTGTTTAGCACCTTAAATGAATAAGTTCAGGAAAAATATGCTTCCAATAGTCAGAACAATTCCTAACATACAATAGATACTCAATATATATTTGCTGAATAAATAAATAATTTAATTATCATGACAATTACCAACTCCACCTCATAAAGATGCTCATATTAAAGGGACTCTAAAAGCACTCACCTAGACAGTTAATCACCAGGTAATGTCATAAATTCAATGTAATGATCAAGTATCTCTCCACCTCCCTCCCATACACACTGGATACCAAAATCCAACATAGGGTACTTGTTTCTCCCCTTTCCCTGACTGCCTTGACTAAAACCCTTAGTGGTATTTATAGCTTTGTACCCCCTAGGAATTGTGCAAAGAGTAAGCTCCCCTTCTAATGACATCTTTAGGAAACAGACCTTTCCTAACTTGGGTTCTCTGGAGCTTTCTGCCTCTTCAAATGAGTAAAATCAATCCCTGCAATTTATCTAAAGTCCAGGCACTACCCATGGGCAATGAATTCTTTTAAAACTAATGACACTTCAGCTGAGCATGGTGGCATGCACCTATAGTCCCAGGTGACTTGAGAGGCTGAGGCAGGAAGACTGTTTAAGTCCAGGGATTTGAGGCCAGCCTGAGTGATATAGCAAAGCCCTGCCTCAAAACAAATAAAATCAATGATGGCCTACCTCTCCTAAAAGTTTTAGGAAACGCCATAAGTCTGACTTATTGTCCACTCAATAATACATGAATGTTACTAGGCATGATTTTCATACAATCACTCCAGCCAATGAATAGGCAAGCACTCAATGAACACAAGAAAACTACCGGTATTAATTTATAAATGAAGACACGGACCATAGGTGAACAGAACTTGTGACTCTCAGAATTGTATTCATTTTTGGCATTATATTCTAATCAAAAGCCAAGAAGTTGAAGAAACCAAGGAAGATGAAGAGGAAGAAGAGCATTGAATGGGATATAAAATTGCTGAGAACCTGTGGGGAAAAATGATAACAAACAGAGTATATGTAAAATATAACTGCAAGTCTATGATGGCCAGGAACAGTGACACACACTTATAATCCCAGCTACTCAGAAGGCTGAAGGCAGAAGGAATGAAATAGAAGTTTTGAATATAAATAATCTACAAATCATAGCTTGGAAGCAAAACAGGAAATGTCAACAGTAGTGACCACTGACCACAGGGAATATGGGATACCTCTCACAGAACAGATGCTTCTCATTCCTCCTGGTATGGAAATACCTCTTACTGTCAAAAGAAGACTGTTTCCATGTGTTTATTCTTTTTAGTAAACAACTATAAATCATAGTGACTTTTTTGTTTTTTTTTGAAGGGTTTTTTTGGTACCAGGGATTGAACCCAAGTGTGATCAACCACTGAGCCATGTCCCCACCCCATTTTCCTATATTTTATTTAGAGTCAGGGTCTCTCTGAGTTGTTGAGGGCCTAAGTTGCTGAGGCTGATTTTGACCTCAGGATCCTCTTGCCTCAGCCTCCCAAGCTGCTGGGATTACAAGCATGTGCCATCGTGCCTAGCTCATATTTTTAACATAATTTGTTTATGCCAAGTAAAACCTGTATTCAGTCATGGACAACTAACTGCTGTCCTTTCAAGAGCTCAATTATTAAAGTCATTAACCACTGTATCTGAGGGGGAAAATTATTGTGTTTACAATTAAATAAGAATAAATTTATTGATATTTTATTAACAACTACTGATATAGACTAGAATAGCCTACATGATGTCAAATACAGTTGGAATCTTTTCACACCTTCAAGGACTCTTGCCTATTACGTCTGAAAAGTACTTATCTCAAAATTATGCCTCAGTTCCCCACTGCCACAACTGGACTGAAATGCTCTGTTCTGACAGAGAGCTCATTAAGAGACACAACCACACCTCACAGCAGCATACTGGCAGCCCTAGCAAAGGAGCAAATGACTCACAGAACCTGTTGGCTCAAACTCATTCATGTACTACATTAGTGGAATGGAAGTCAGAAATCCAGAAACAGGCAGTGTGCAAAATACACGTGGGGATAGCAGTCATAAATATAGAATTAAAAAGCCCAATTTGAAGCTTATTGTTCAAGACATTCCAACAAAATTAGTAAGAAGTTCAACTTGAGAAAACCATTTCTAATAGAATATTATCTCTCTGTTAGGCTCTCACAGAAATCACTTGAGTTAGAAAAAAGAAGAGAAAGCTTCACCGTAGAAAGGAGAAGGTGATGAGGGCAGCACTCTTTTCCAGCTGGCCACAGAACAGCAAGCAAGAAAGCTATTACTCCAACAAGGGAAGAGACACTAACTAATCAGATTGAAATGGAGGGACAGAGTCAAGCTTAATTTTCTCCCCTGGCCAACTTCATATATTAAGCCTACTTTCCGCGGAAAAGGGTTGATTAACCACACATCTCAAACCCTACTGCTGCAAAAAAGTCAGGCTGTGGGAACCTATGAAGATGACATTCTCTAAAATAAAAAATGTTCCTCTGTTTCATAAATAGAGAAGCCAGAAGGAATGCTCCAAGAGGCTACTAAAATGCTAAATTCACCTAGAATAAAACTTAACACCTTTAAACTAGAATTCAAAGGGGAAGAGCATCTACACAGTCTAACTATCACTTTCCAATTTCCAGCACAAGATTTTTTTTTTAAATCCTATTTGATGCAATACAGTTTAATAAGATTCAAACTGTGGTAAACCAGGAAAGGTGGTATATGCCTATAATCCCTGCTACTGAGGAGGTTAATGCAGGAGGATCGAAATTAATTTAAATCAATTAATTTTAAAAAAAGATCAAAATTAATTTAAGGATCAAAATTAATTAATTAATTTTTTAAAAAGTTCAAGGCCAAGTTAGCAAGACCCTGTCTCAAAATAAAATAAAAAGGGTTGGAGATATAGCTTAGAGGTAGAATGCTCCTGGGTTCAATCCCCAGTACAAAAAAAAAAAAAAAAAGGTGCTGGGCTGGAATTACAGCTCAGTGGTACAACGCTTGCCTTGCATGCGTGAGGCACTAGATTCGATCCTCAGCACCACATAAATACATAAATATTTAAAATAAAGGTAATGTGTCCATATATTTTTTTAAAAAGTGCTAAATATAATCCCAAATGGTATTTTTAAAGTATGTAAAAAGGAATAGCCTATCTTAAATTTGAATGTGAGCTTTACTCCATATACTGGCTGTTCCCAACTTTTCTTTTTTGGAAACCAGTTAACTAATCATTAGTCAAAAAGGTTTTAAGGTAAATGACTTCTAGACTCCCCTCTAATTCATAGTTTCTATTTTAGTGATTTAAATATAATTTACTGTGCATTTAATATGTCCACAACACTGCAGCATGACATTTAAGCCACACTATTTACACTGTATAGATGCACATAGTATGTGTCTTCCAATACATATCCAAACATACCTTTGGCTCTAGTTGAATATAAAAAATGAGAAAAGTGTTTCAATAATAGTATAGACAAAAGGGCTAGGGCCTTGATGAACAGAATTTTCACAGAAGATATGAACAAAGACAGAGAACCACAGGCCTGTCTCAGGAAACTAGCACAGCAAAAGCCTAGCATGCCGAAAGGAGAAAGGAGCCTGAAAGGCTACACTGGGTTCAAACCACCAAGGGCTTTCAATACCAAAGCTCACAGATAATAGCTTTTATTCTCCAGGCAAGAGGCAGCAAAGGATTTTAAACAGAAGGATGACCATTATAAACTGTGTCAAATATAGAATTTCCACAGATAAGAAAGTATAAATCTCACATAACATTTCCTTATGTTTTGTTATATTTATAACCCTTAACTCCTGAGATAAGAGGCGCAGATGTCAGTGTCATGGCTATAGGCACACATCATTTTCTTTTTCAAGTCTATTAGGAATCCACATTATTTAGCTTCACATGAACTTTCTAGAAAGGCTCTTTGTCTTCCTGCCCCATTTTACCTAAAACAAATAGCATGGACCAGAGTAAAATGACTCTTTTTCTAACATCTAACCAATCCTCAAGCTAAATCCAGCATACAAGAGCACACACTATACAGCACATGTTTGGTTCTATTCCTTACTCCAGGAAGCTACTTTTGATCTGTTGGACATAGGACTAAGGCAGGCAGAGCGGGAGGAATTCTCAATGCCCCCAGGGCACTTACTCATATAACTGTACTCCAACTTCCCCTCTGCTTTCCTCAAATTCTTTTGATTTTTATAATTGAGCTTTATTCCATTAACCACTAGAAAGTTTTTCCAGTCATTTTTATACTAGAATGTAACTCTTCCCTCAGCTCCAGTCTAGGTGTCCTCATTCTTTAAAAATATTTCTCCAGCTGCACAAGTTCCCAGAAGCTTTTAAGTTCTGAAGACTAGTAAAGCAGCAACTGAACCTAAAGATAACCCCCATTTATGCTGCTGCTCATCCTTGATCCATGCCAACTTAAAAGCAGGAGAATAACAGAGTTGCTGTGGATGTGATAAACAGCTTGCTGCCCTGATGCTTATATCCAGTGACAGTCCACTCTTGAACTTCAGGTAAGAAACAGGAAAGGAGAAAACACCGCCAACCTTCCTTGTAATACAAAATTCACATGTCATATAGATAAAAGGGAAGGGATGGGGAAGGAATCCTTAAGTTTTAAGTTTTAAATTATAAATCCCTTAAAATTATACTATATGCTGTTTGAAATCTGTGACTAAAGGCTAGCAATGGGACTTCACAGAAGAGAATAAGAATTTTTTAAAATGAAATAAAAATAAATATTTCTTGAGTTGAGGCCTCTGCTCATCTCTGTTACCACTTTTGTTCCTACATTGTTCTAACAAGAAGTTTTTGCTTTTACATTAGTGATTACCTCAAAGAACTCATTAATCTCAGACCATATACAAAGGAAATGAAATCAGTATGTCTAAGAGATACCTGCACTCCCATATGTATGGCAAGTGCTATTCACAACGCTAAGAGGTAGAATTAATCCAAGTGTCTATCAACAGATGCATGGATAGGGCTGGGGATGTGGCTCAAGCAGCAGCACACTCCCCTGGCATGCTTGCGGCCTGGGTTGGATCCTCAGCACCACATACAAACAAAGATGTTGTGTCCGCTGAAAACTAAAAAATAAATATTAAAAGTTCTCTCTCTCTCTCTCTCTCTCTCAAAAAAAAAAAACAGATGCATGGATAAAGAAAACATGGTTTGTACACAGAATGAACATGGATGAACCTGGAGAATACATTAAGTGAAATAAGCTAGGCACAGAAAGATAAATACCACAAAATCCCACTCCTATGTGGAATCTAAAAAGGCTGATCTCATATAAGTACAAAGTAGAGTAGTGATTACCAGGAGCTTTGATGGTGAGCATGGAGGGAAGGACAGGGAGATGTTGTTGAAAGGAACTCTAATTACAGTTAGATAGGAGGAATATTTTTTTAAATGTGTCCATAATAAGCAAATATATACACAGAGAGTAGATAAGTAATCGCCAGGACACGGGGGTAGGGGAGAAGGCAATGGATAGTAACAACTTATGATTATGGAGTTTCTTTTGCATGTGTACGAATGATACTGGGGATTGAACCCAAGACCTCACACAGGGTAAGCAAGTGCTCTCCACTAAGCTGCATCCTCAGCACAGCAAAAGCCTAGGATGCCGAAAGGAGAAAGGAGCCTGAAAGGCTACACTGGGTTCAAACCACCAAGGGCTTTCATTACCAAAGTTCACAGATATGAGCTTTTATTCTCCAGGCAAGAGGCAGCAAAGGATTTTAAACAGAAGGATGACCATTATAAACTGTGTCAAATATAGAATTTCTACAGATAAGAAAGTATAAGTCTCACATAACATTTTTCCCCCACATTTATTTTGAAACAAGGTCTCATTTAGTTACCCAGGTTGGCCAGGAACTTGTAATTCTCCGGCCTCAACTTTTTGAGTAGCTGGGATTACAGGCATGCATAACCATGCAAGGTTTGATGCTTCTTTTTAATGTAATAATAATGTTATGAAATTAATTGTGACAGTGGTTTTACAACTCTGTGGTCATACTTATAACTGCCAAACTGTTAAAAAAAAAAAAACAAAAAACTGGGGGGTAGCTGTGGTAGCATGTGCATTTAGCATGCACGAGGCCCTGGGCTTAGCCACCAAGTTATCCTCACAAAAACACAAAAACCTCCCCAGCACCAAAATACCCCCACAAAAACAAACATGTCTGAGAATATAAACTGGTAACTAGAAAATTTAGACTACAATTACGATAGTACCAACAACTACTATACTGAGAACCAACTGAGAACTTCTGACGTTTAAGGAAAACAAATGAAGAGTCATACTGAAGAAAATGTTTATAGCCATTCAGAACTTAAGCTATGAGTTATATGCCCATGTGTTTCACTAACAAGACCACAAAGGGGCACATGGTAGTGAATTATAGAGTCTAGTAGAAACTTTATAAATATTGAATGAAATCAGCCTGTGAAAGCTCTTTGAACCAAATGCTAACAGAACAATTTCTCCTAGCACTACCATGTCAAATACCAAACAGTTTTATATTGACATTAAGCAACAGTTCCAAGATTGTCCATCATTCAGATTGTTAAATGCCTGGGTTAAAAAAAAAAAAAAAAAAATCATTAAAAGAGCAGTGTTAAGCAAAGGCAAAGGAAGCACATCAAAAATCTCTTCAGCACCTGTGGTGGTGGCACATGCCTCTAATCCCTGCAATCTGAGAAGGTAAAGCAAGAGGATTAATTACAAGTTAGAGGCCAGTCTCAGCAACTTAGTAAGACCCTCAGCAACTTAGCAAGACCCTGTCTCAAATTTAAAAAAAAAAAAAGTTGGGGGTGGGGAGGACTGGAATTTAGCTTAGAAGTAAAGCAGCCCTGATTCAATACCCAATATGTAAGTATGTATTATGTATATATGTATGTATGTATAAATTTCTGACAAAATGTTGCAGATTTTTATAATATATGAGAGCCCCACATAATTTTTGTTTTTATGAATTGCTAAAAATTAATTTAAATTTTTAAATGATAAACCTACAATCCAATAAAACTTTGCAGAAAAAAAAAAAAGCTATATCTTCATTTTGAAAGGGTCTAATGAGTGTCTAGGAAAACTGAAAATTGATATGGGATAATAAACTCTATTCTGTCCATTTTATCTGTCCATCCTGTGCAAATACTGGAAAATCCTAATCACTGCATCTATTTAATAAACATGGAGACCAGCTTATTAAAAACACATCCAGGGCTGGGGTTATAGCTCAGTAGTAAAGTGCTTGCCTAGTATGAGAGAGACCCTGGATTCAATTCTCAGCACCATATAAAAACAAAAGAAATAAAATAAAGGTTAAATTCTTTTTAAAAAAATCTGTATCTCAAAGCTCTCAGCTACACTGCAGAACTCTGGGGAGTTCTATTCACTCCAACTACTTGTCATGTCACCATTTCACTTTTTAAATTCTGAGCCAAGCAACAATATACATAAATAGCCAAAAAATAAAATATATAAAAGGATGTAAGAGAACTGAATGGATTAAATAATGAAAATCCTACACTAACATTTACTAAGATAATAATGGAGGGAAGAGTGCAGCTGGGAGTTTTTGTTACCACTTATTTACCGAAGTTGCTTAGCAACACTTCTAAACACAGGAGGCAAGTGTGGGGGGTCGAGTTTTCTTCCTAAGCACAAGACCCAGTGGTCTATGGAGTACATAACAGACCACCTGAAGGAAAACAAAAGATGTCTGGTTTAGAAGGAAATATTTTCCTCAGAGAATGCAGTAATTTTTTCCATTCCCGCTCCTTTTTAAAACTAACAGCTCTTAGATAGAGAAGGGCGGGTGTTAGGCAGTAGCTGTCAAAGGAAAAAATGAATCACAGAAGTTAGTCAGGATCTTATTATTTAGTTATCTAACAATCCAAACCTGGAGGCTGAAAGGGAATCTGAGCAAGCAGAATGGTCTGCCGAAGCCCAACTAACTTTCCCTGTCACCATCCAGAGAGCTACAGAAAGGAATTATGACAAAAATCAAGCAAATCAGTCTTCTAAAGGCAAAAATAAATAAATAAAAATCCACACATTCAACCTTCACATGCACACAAACATCTCATACATGTGTAGGGGCAGAAAAGGGGACAATCTCCTTTATGCCCATCATAAAGGGCTAAAACCCCTATACCAAAAGACACTCAATAAGAGAAAATCCTAACAAGTCAATGTGATCACATCTGTACATGATTAAAAGATCCAAAAACACAGAACAAACTATGCTTTTCCTTCATCTTTTATGTGTGTGTGTGTGTGTGTGTGTGTGTGTGTGTATGCATGGTATTGGGGATTGGACCCAAGGGCACTTTACCACTGAGCTACATCACCAGTCCTTTTTTTCCCCTTAATTTTCACTAATTTTTCATTAATTTCAATAAATTTTAAATTTATTTTTTGAGACAGAGTTTCCCTAAATTGCCCATGTTGGCTTCCAATTTGCAATCCTCCTACCCTAGCCTCCTGAATCACTGGGATTACAAGTGTGCACCACACCCAGCACAGAAGTATCCATTTTTTACACTTAGGTACAATGAAGTATGGAAAGCCATGTAGAAATGGGGGGGGGGGGTGGCTGGGGATGTAGCTCAGTGGTAAAGCACTTGCCTAGCATGCACAGGTGCTAGGTTTGATCCCCAGCACCAAGAAAAATAGTATCAATTTATGTTGAGAGTATTTGTTTACAAATTCTTTTTTATAGAGTAATATATATTCATTGCAAAAACTAAACACAGAAATACATAACACAGAAAATGACAGTAATTTGTAATTCTATCCCCCAGAGACAACCACTATTAACACTTTAAGCTCAGTATTCTGATATCTCAAAGTGGAGAATCCACAAAGGTAATATGAATAATCAAATACCTTCTTCATCTCTGTATCCTGGAGCTGGTGATACTGAAATATTCTTAAAATGTCCCTGCCAAGTATTCATCCAGCCTCTGCTTAAACAAACCCTGTGATAGGGCCTGATTATCTCTCAAGGAAGTCCACTCCTTACATCAGGTTTTATACTAATACCAAATAGCTATTACCTTCCTATCACATCATCCTGTCTTCTCTCTTGAATTGACCTTTATTTTTAAATGTATACCCTTAAAATAAGGTACCCACACATGAACACACAATAGTCTGGAACAATCCTAGTCCTCTTTCTGGATGCTATGTTTCTATTAATAGAGACTAAATCATAATGTGGATTCACACTGAATATGCTGTCAACTGAAACACTTCAGTTATGTTTCATGATACTTGCTATTAAACGACACTGCATCCATCTACAATTATATTGTTTTTTTGAATGTGTGGAATTTTACATTTATCAATGATGAAAACACCTTGATCAGCTGCAGTCCATCCTTTCAGTCTGATAACTATTTTCAATCCTCACAAGTAACACTTTCACTATATGACTTACATGATTTCCAGCTTCAGGTTATAAAAGAATTGCAAAGAAAGTCATTAATATCCCATTAAAGTTATTAATAAAAAGCTGAACACAAAAATACTCAATTATAATTTTAAAATCAATTATAAAAAGTAAAATTCTGCTACATGCAATAACATGTATGAAGCTTATAAACATTATTCTTAGTGAAATAAGCTGGACACAGAAATAGTCCATGATTCTTCTTATATGAGATACACAGAATAGACAAATTCCTAGAGCTAGAAAGTAGAGGTTGCCAGGAACTAGGAGAAGTAGTAGTAATTGCTTAATAGTTTTTGTTGGGGATAATAAAAGATTTTAGGTATAGAGAAAGGTGACAGTTGCACAGCATTGTAAATGCACTTACTATCACTGAATTATACACTTATGACTGGTTAAATATATATTTTACAATAATTTTAAAGAAGAAAACCTAGGAGGTTATCATGCTGAGTGAAAAACCTAATTTTACAATGTTACATATTACATGATTCAATTTGCATAACATTCTTTAGATGGCAAATTGTGTGTGTATGTGTGTGTGTGTGTGTGTGGTGGGGGGGGTGTATGTGTGTGTATAGTAGCAGTTGCCAGGGATTGGGGCTGGAGAAAAAAACTGGATACAGTTATAAAAGGACAAGAAGCTAAATCCTTGTGGGGGTACAACTGCTCTGTGTCTTAACTGTGGTGCTGGATGGAGGAGCCTACATGTATGACAGAAATGTCCTGAGGTCTAATACACACCCTCATACCCAAATGAGTACAAGTAACACCGAGAAAACCCAAAAAGAGCTGTGAATAATGTAAACATCCTGACTGTGATAAACAACAGCTTGGCAAAATGTTGCCACTGGGGGAAACTAGGCTAAGGGCATATCAGATCTATTATTTCTTACAATTGCATGTGAATCTATAATTATCTCAAAATTGAAAGTTTATTTTTTAAAATCAGAGAACAAAAGATGGCATAGTGTCTGACCTATTGCTACCATTTCCCACTGTCTGCTGTGACCATGGTCACTACCAGTAGAACTTCTCACAATTAGACATCTGTGTCCTTTTTATTAGAATTCTTTTGGTGGTCATTCATGTATAAGAATGCACATGGTAACAAGCTCATTCATATTATAAAGAATGTGCAATTCTTGTTTATAAGGAAATTAATAAAACCTTTTTCAACACCTTATATCTTAACTTTAAATTTTCTTATTTAAAAAAAATAACTTAATATTACCATTCCTCAAGCACAGCACTAACCAATAGAAATATAATGTGGTGGACTAGGGATGCAGCTTAGCAATAGAGTGCTTGCCTAGTGTGATCAAGGCCCTGACCAGCATTAAAGGGGAAAAAAAGTCACATATTTAATCTAGTTGTCACATTACTAAAAGTAAAAATATAATTAATTTTAATAGCACATTGTATTTAACATAATAAATAAAATACTATCATTTGAATACATAAATAATCCAATGTGCCTTTTAGACTTACAGCACATCTCAATTTGAACTAGGCACATTCAAGTCAAATATGGCTAAATACTACTATACCAGATAGTGTGGTTATAGCATTTCATTTTACAAATGGTTTCACAACTCTGTTCAGAAAGAATATTAGGATACTCTGCAACTTTCATTTCCTCAAAAACACAACTTTTTTGTGTGTTCAGCAGTGCTAACTAACGATTAAACTGAGGCCCTGGTACATGCTAGGAAAGAGATCTACCATTGAACCAGCCCAACACTTAATTTTTTTTTTTTTTCCCCTTTGGGAAGTCTGACCTCAAACTCTTGGGCTCTAGCAATCCTGTCTCAGCCTCCCAAGAAGCTGAGACAACAAGCGTGCACCCTTGCACCTTACTAATAACTTATGGTTTTTCAAATTTGTTTATTATTATTTTTTGGCACCAGGGATTGAATCCTAGGGGTGCTTTATCACTAAGCCACATCCACAACCCTCTTTTATTTTCATTTTTATTTTTTATTTTGAGACAGGAGCTCACTAAGTTGCTAAGGCTGGCCTCGAACTTGCAAACCTCTTGCCTCAGCCTCCCAAGTTGATGGCATTATAGGTGTGTGCCACCACACCAGATTCAGATTCATTTTTAATCATCGATTCTAGAATCCTGCCTACATTACTAGTCTTTCTTTGGTCTGAAATCTACTTTCTCCTTGTTTTCAGACTAATTTGCAATTTTCTATCACTTCTCTTATTTTCTAAGATTTCTCAGAGACCACCATCTCATATGCAAGTTTCAAATACTAGGCATGTTTCAAATACTATAGAGTCCCCCAACCCTGCCCTGCCCCGGATTAGCTCTGTTTCCTTATAAGGCTCTTCACTATTCCCAGATTAGACTATTCTTTATTATTATCATCATCTTCTTTTTAACTGTCATTTCTATCCTTCAAGTAAAAGAAAGTTCCAAATCAGAAATGGGAATAAGAGATAAGGGATTGTGATTTCATTGATATCTAACATCACTGAATATAAGTAGCAATCCTATCCTGGGTTCAATTCCTAGTACCATATGCACACAAAAATTCAAATATAGTATATATCATATATCATATATTATATAATGTATTATGTATTTAATAAAGTAACTATAATAATGATTAATATTAATATAATATATAAGCTATAGATTATGGTTTCTAACCTCTTTTAATGCACTGTACCATTTATGTGGAAATATTCACAGGATTAAAAATTTGGAACTTAATAGGTTAAAGAGACTGTCAGAAACACACAGCTGTCTGGTAATTCAGCAGCCATGATTTCCTGCCCCATAGGAATTCCATAGGAATTCTAGGGATTTAAATGACTAATTCCCCAGATCCCATGATCTATGTTAATAATGCTTTATCATTTCATCTACTTATCTGTCTTTACACCTCAATATATTTATTTCATTTTTTTTAACTATGGCACTATTTTGGTGATCAGCGTTCAAAAAATATGAATGACATGAAAAGGACACACAACTGCCTTCTTTAAAAATAGATTTTATGGCTATCAGCTCAAATAAATGAATGGATGCTAGATTGATAATTAAATAAAAGGAAGCTTTAAAAAGTGGGGTGGTAGAAAGAGTGGTTATTAGCATATGCAAAGCACTAGGTTAAATTCCCAGGACCAAAACAGAACAAAACACAGTGAGATGACATTCCACATCCACTATGAAGGCTAAAATAAAATATAAGCAAGGGTGTTGATGAGGACATAAGGAAACTGGAACCCAATTAGATTTTTTAAATGATGCAAGCAGGCGCAGTGGCAAAACACCTGTAATCCCAGCAACTCCTGAGCTGTTGAGGCACAAGGATCTTGAGTTCAAAGACAGCCTCAGCAGATTAGCGAGGCACTCAGCAACTCAGCATCTCTCTAAATAAAATACAAGAAGGGGCTGGAGAGGTAACTCAGTGGTTAAGCATCCCTGAGTTCAATCCCTGGTACCAAAAAAAAAAAAAAAAAGATGCAAACATTTTGTGAAACAGTTCTGAAGTTCGTTACAATGCTAAGCACAGAATAACCCTGTGACAATCCCACTCCTAGGTATACACCTAATAAAAATGAAAACATGTTCACAAAAACACATATAAATAAACAGGAAAAGACCCAAATGTCCATCAACTGATGAGCATGCATTACCATACAACGTGAGTACAAAATGTGTATAACCGTACAATGACATCAATTAGCAAGAAACAAGAAGGAAGTACCAAAACATTCTACATGAATGAACCCTGAAAACATTATATTAAATAAAAGAAGCCAGTACTGTATGATTCCATTCAAATGAAATGACCAAAAGACAAAAATCCATAGAAATAAGAACAATAAATTTTTGCCAACAGCTGGGTGGAGGCAGTAATGCAGAGTGAATGCTATTGGGCACGGGGTATGTTTGATGAAAATGTTCTGGAATTAAATAATGACGATGACTGCAGAACTCTGTGAAGTATCTTTAAAACCACCGAGTTGTTTACTTTACAAGGGTAAGTGTTATGCTCCATGAATTAGCCCTCAATAAAGCTGTTTAAAAAAAAAAAAGAGAGATGATCCTGTGACACTGAGGTAGAGACAGCTTCGGCTTTCCATTATCCATTCCTTGTGTGCTCACTGACAAGAAAGGATTAAAAGCTCTAAATTTGAACAAATGAAGTGCTTCTGTTTTCTCACTGGTTGTTATCTATATATCCTTAACTTTTTCTTTTTTTGGTGTGTATGGGGGGGTCCTTTAAAAATATTGAGGCAAATGAATTTTTCCTTTTGAATACCTTACAGAGAAATAAATGCAAGCAAACATACCAGTACACGAAAAGCATAGCTCTTTTGAGCTCAAAAAAACAAGCATTTCTGAGAACACATCAAAAGAAAGTTAGAGATGGAGTCTCAAACCCAATAAATGATAAGAAAAACCAAAAACCATATAGCTAATAGAGCCCTTAAAATGAGATTTTACATATAAAATGTTCAGGATTCATAAGTAGCACTTTCTACAAATATTAAACATTGCATTCAACACAGCTGTCTTATAGGAGACCTGAAGTAACTCACTGCCAAGTCCAAATACTGGATGAGAAAAGAGGATCAAGTTATGATTTTCATCCAGATTATAAAAACAGAAAATTCCAGCAATTATTTCAAAACACCACTTCACTCACTTATACCCATCAATCAATACTCTTCCAGTTACAAACAGGAAAAAAAAAAAAAAAAAAAAAAAACCACTCAGAAGCAGTTGTTTGAAACACAATGGAAATGCCTCTGGAAGACCAGAGGTACGAGTGGACTGTAAAGTTAGTAAATGTAGCAGTTCCAAATTGCCTCCGGGATTGCCCAGGTTACATTCATGGTTAACATCATCAGCTATTTCTTTCTTGTGGGTTTAAGATGGCAACCTGTAGTCCTGGGTTTACTAGTTTCTTTGTACTTACTTAGAAGAATGGATGTCCCTTTACCCAAAGTCCTTTCCTTCAGGTTGACTGAGCGTAGATCATATGCCCATTCCAGAGTTAATAACTACACTAAGGGAATTCCACGTACAGATTGGCTTTGACTGGGGATCCTGAATCAATCATTGGCAAGCACGGAATTATCTTGATTAGCTTACACCAATGATTTCTTTTTCAACTGAAAGCCACAATAAGAAACAAACAGTCATGCACTGCTTAATGATGGGGATACACTCTAAGAAATGCTGTTAAGTGATTTCATTGTTGTGTGAACATCACAGAATGTATTTACACAAACTAAGACAGCTACAATGTCACTACAATCTTATGAGATCACCATTGTATATGAAATTGGTCACTAATCAAAATATTGTTATGCAGTACATAACAGTTGTAAGACTCGACACACACACACACAGGCATAGAAGTGCACATTCTGGGAGCTGGGATTGTGGCTCAGTGGTAAAGTATTCGCCTAGCATGTGCAAGGCCCTGGGTTCAATCCTCAGCATCACATGAAAAATAAAGTAAAGGTGTTATGTCCAACTACAACTAAAAAATTAATATTTAAAAAAAAGAAGTGCACATTCTGTGAAACAACACTTATCCTTGTGATACTTAACACATCAAAATGAACTCTGATACATTTTTAATATTACTTATTTAAAAAGTTAGTTGCCACTTAATAAATTGATTTAATGATCCTTTAATAGGTTGTATCCATTTGAACTGACTGGCTCAGCTGATAAAACCTTACACATGAGGCGAGGGTCAAAGTCAGAAACCGGAATGCTGCTGCACAATGAAGAAAAACGGCTAGAGCTGAGGCGTAGCTCAGTGGTAAAGTGCTTGCCTCACATGTATGAGGCACTGGGCTCAATCCTCAGCACCACATAAAAATACATAAAGATACTGTGTGTTCATCTACAACTAAATATTTTTTTAAAAAGGTCAAGGCTAAATAATTTTTCCAGAATTAACCAAAACTTATCCATTACATCACCCACAGTGCAATCTTGCATATGTTATCTTATTGGATCTTACAAAAATATTACTGAAAATTCTAAGTCATATGCACATAACAAAATGGAGTTTTGTCTTCTTATTTTATTTATTCATTCTGTGGTACTAGGAATTAAAACCAGCCATCCCACATGTGAGGCAAGTGCTCTACCACTGAGTTACATCCCCAACCCTTGTCTTCTCATTTTAAAACATTTTAAAATTTCCGGAGCCAGGTGCAGTAGTTTGCTCCTGTACTTCCAGCTAGCCAGTGCAAACTAGGAGAATCACTTAAGCCCAGGAGTTCAAGACAAGCCTGAGCAACATAGCAAGCTCCATCCTCCCCACAATCACCCCCCCAAAAAAAAACAACAACAATAAAACTCTAGGATAGAGAGGTTATATTCAGAAACTGTTCACATGGACCAATTTCCCGCAAAGGATTTACAGGTATAGCCATCAGATATCATTCCAAAGGATAATCAGAAGAGTAAGTTTTGAAAGAAGGCCAAAGAGATACAATTCTCTTTGGTTCTCAAACACAGGTGATCTTGGGCAATAGTCTAGACATTTTTAGTTATCACAGCTGGGGAGGAAAAAGCCAGGCACTTACTAGGTAGAAGCCAGGGATGTTGCTAAACATGTTACAATACACAAGAGAGGCTCCCAAGCACAAATAATTATCTGATATAAAATATTAGCAGAGCCAGAAATGAGTAACTATTACCACCAAAGGTCATTAGCTCATCTCAAGTCCAAATACCACTTTGCAATAGAAGAGTATAAGATAAGCCTGGACTGTATGTTCTAGTGTTAGAAGCCAAGTTTCAAAAGTAAGAGAGAGTGAGGATGAAGCAGAGTCCCCTGTGTTCAGACTGATAATCATTCTGCATTCCAAAGATAAAATTATCTCACTTGATTGTGGGATTGATTTCTTTTTTACTTCACTATATAATGTAATGCTTTAACAGGAAAGATTTATCAGTGTACATTTGAAGCCTTTGAGTCACAGTCATGAGAATTAGCACAGTATAATAACTGTGACCACAGTACAGTTTCTGGATATCAAGTAAGAAAAATAAAGAAGAAATTTCTTTCAAGGACTCCACGATAACACACTGGAATAAAAGCAGAAGGCTTTATTCCCCTACTGAGGATACAGTCTTTCTAATATTTCTTATTTTTTTCTAGATCCTTCATGCTGTTCTCTTCCTGAATAGAATATAAATGATTTTCATCACTCTAGGGCATCCAACAGCCTTTCTTGTCTCATACGTATTATTACATCCCTATGCTCAACAGGGGGCATCTCAGAGGAAGAAAAAGAAGTGTCTTCAAACTTTGGCCAAAACTTTCTTTCCTGTGTTACTCCATGACTGTCCTCTCCACTCTCCAGCCACAACACACCAGCCAATCTGCTCTACCTCCAATAGACCAAATTCATATACCATCCTTTGCCTTGCCCTAGTTCCAAACCAGGGCTTTTCACTTGTTTCCTCTACTGAAATACTCTTGATTCATAACCTTCCAAGGATTTCTCCTTGTCATTTGTCAGCTTAAATTCCATGCCCTTAGTGAAGCTTTGTCTGACTACTAAATCTAAATTGATCTTCCTATCACTCTCTACTATATCAAATTTCCCATGGTTCTTAAGTACTCAGTACCTTTAGAGAGCCTTCCTTGTTTGCAGAATTTCTCATTTCATAAAGCCTGCTACCCACGATAGAAGTCAAAAATCCACTTTCTCAGCAGCCTCATTTGCAAACAGGAAGCATGTATGTGGTTTGTGTTCTGCCAATCAAACACATGGACATGATATTTTGATTAGGAAGAAAAATGATATAACAAAGACATCAAGAGGAATTCATTCTGAAGAACATTTCAGAGTGATAACAATTCTCTTTCAGAAGCAAAGCAGAGGTCCTGGTGGTTGCATCTCATGCTCACCAAAGACAGAACAAGTTCTAATACCTATTCCCAGGGGCAAAAGCAATAGAGCCTCCAATGTTTTAGTCTAGTGGTATAATTTGGACATTGTTTCTAGATAAGTAGACTCCAAGATGAATTCTCTCATTTCTCAGAAGACTGTCAGCTACCTCACATCCTTAGAAAAATATTTTTTACTTAAAAATATTATTTTAAGAATAATATTTATTATATAAATTATACATTTTATACATTATATATTTATGTGTATTCTCATTTCATATTACAATATTTTAAAATATTATTATTTTCCCTGCTTATATTAACTAGATTGGGTTCTGCCTTTTACAATGAGCTCTGATTCATTCATTTATTCTTTCTTTCTACAATACTGCCAATTGAGTCCAGGGCCTTATACATGCTAGGCAAGCACTATACCATTGAGCTACATATCCAGGCTTTTTTTTTTTTTTTTTCTCTCTTAAGTTGCTTAGGATGGCCTTGAACTTGTGATTTTCCTGCCTCCATTTCCCCAGTAACTAGGATTATAGGTACACAGCACTGCACCCAGCATAAGTTTTTTTCACCAACTTCTTACTACATAATATTGTCTCGTTAATTATTTCATTAACTGGTGGTCGGTCCCTCCACACAAGGATATATACTCCATGAGGACAGGATCATTGTGAATCTTGTTTATTCCTGTGAACCCAGTATTTAGAATAGTGCTTCACATACAAAAGATATTCAAGGAAAATTCAAATCTTCTACTGCTGTGCAAATATATACTTAGGAACAAAATGGAAGAATTCAAAATATCAGTGCTACAGGAATTAAGAGCTAAAAAGCAATAGTATAGACCAGAGAAGTCAAAGTGGCTTTATGAAGGAGTTGACACTTGCATGGAATACTGAAAATATGACTACAATCATGGTGTAGAAAGGAGGATATATGCCTTCCAAAGGACAAGAACTAAAGCATGGCACTGAGAATGAGTGTGGCAAACAGAAATATGAAATTAAGGAAAAGCATGTTGAGCTTAATAAGAAACAACTGACATACAAAATGAGCAAGATTACTAATGGTTCTGAACACTAGACTTGGGGAATGTTGTATTTGATGATTTTTTAAGAACACTAATCCTCAATGAATATTTTCATCTGTTCTTTATTCTAGATGTTATCTGCTATGTAAAACTACAACAGCTACCCACGCATTTTCTATGGAGTTCCCTCTCTGAACATCAATGCTCTATATTTATCTGTTCAAGCTGGGAAAAAAAAAGAGAGAAAGAAATTCTTATAATTAATTCTCTTGCAACCAAGCTAATACTCAATTTAAAAATCAAACTCTATTACCAAAATGACTTTTGTTTCCCAAACTCCAACCTCAAATCAGATTTCAAAATTTCCCTCAACTCTATTTATCTTTTAGTCTATTAGAATATTACATGGGTTTCAAAGATGTAAACTATAGAGTTTTGACAAAATAATTTTGTTTTATTTTGCATTAAAGTACATGGACACTCCAAACACAAAAAGATGATCAATTTTATAATAGAACACTATATATTCTTTTAAGAAACCAACAATTCTTATAACTAACAACCATTAAAAAGCTATATAATTATATTTTATGGTCTTACATGGAACCAGAAGGGATCTTAGAAAGATTCTTAACCCATTTTTTCCCATCATCCCAGATGTGGAATACCTATAAAATTTAAATATAGTATATAACATATAATTAAATTATAGTATAATTAAATAATCAAAGTGTAATAATATTGCACTATGATAATTATAATATATTTACACATACATAAGCTCTACAATATTATTTCCAATCTATTTTAATGCATCTGTGTAAATTTTGTTGAAGTATTCTTAGAATTGAGAACTTGGGACTCAATGAATTAAGTTGGTCTTGAAAAGCAACCTGGCAGTAATTATTAAATGTATTATGTATATATCCTTTAAAACAGTAATCCCACTTCTGACTGTCATAAAAGTAATGTACCAGTATATGAGGATATGTACAAGGTGCTTACTATGATGTATACAGTGACAAAATGGGAAACAAAGTAAATTGGTAAAGGATCAGTCAAATAAGAGTAAAGCAACTGCATGGCAGAACCCATACATATGGCATGTTACACAGCCATTAATAACTTAGAGGTATTACTGGCTTAGAGGAAGCTCTACTACTTATTAGTTTTTAAGAAAAACAAGATACAGAACAGAATGTGGAATATATTCAGTTTTATAAAACTATAAACAATATATATAACATGTGCATAAAGAAGTGTTTGATAGGCAGACCAAAAAAAAATTAGGTAAGATCATTATTCAAATACAGGGGAAATATGAAAGGATATATATATATATATCACATAGTTATCTTGGAGTAAAATGAAAGAGGGAGTGGGAAATAAGCAAGATATAGAAAGAAAGAAAAATTCAGTTATATAAAAGTCATGTGTACATACAGAAATTAATATTTTAAATACAAATATGAAATAAGAGTTATTAGAAGCCAGTTTATTCAACTTTCTAGACAATTGAGAAATTCGTTTATTCAACACCACTAAAGAGTGCCTATTTTGTATAATGAACTAAGAAAAGGGCTGGCATCTCCTTTCCAGTTGCAGACCTAGTCCTCACATACTATGCAAGTTGCTCCATGGTTGGTCCCTATCCAATTGAAAGGGTTGTGGTTCAAGGAAGGCAGAAATTCCTTTGTCACCAGACATTTTGAGAGTCATCAACTCCTGCTGTAACCTTCTCCATAAGGCCCTAGGCAGCAACACCACTGGCTCAGTTTCTTTATGAGCAGTGAAGATACTGGTGGCAGCAGGGTCACAGTTTGGGTAGGCCATCTGGGCGACTCTGGTAGAGGGACAGGAATTTAAAGAACACAACTACAACTCAAGTTTACATATACTGAATGCATGTGTACTTTGTAATTTGTCACATTAGGTCAGGTGTGAGATTTTCTACTTCCAGCATCATATCAATGCTCAAAAAAGTTTCATATTTTGGAGTATTTAGGATTTCAGATTTTTGGATTAAGATGCTCAACCTGTGTATCCACACACTTATATGAAAGAATCATATGCTTCTTTCTTAATATTCTTAGTTACTAAATCTATAGAGAATGGGCTTTCCAAAAGCCTTGGAAGACTCACAGAGTTTTCATTAAAATAAAAGAGTTCCCAAGGATGGTATCTCAAGCAGATGAACTGTTAACGATGCCCTGAACACCTTTACTGTGATTTGTGCCTGTTACTTATGAGTGTATAAAAACACTGTCAGGACAGTAGCTAGTTTCGTTTACACAATGATAAAAGCATCATCAGGAAAACATAAGGAAAGAATATCCACCTTTATCATTTTCAAAAGTGCAGATAAAAAAAAAGACTATTTTGTTTAGTTTTTGTTTTCTGGTGCTGGAGATGAACCCAAGGCCTGTACACACTAAGCATATGCTCTACCACTGAGCTACACCTCTGGCCCCACAAAATCTATTTTGAAAAGTCTGTTACAAACACAAACATTGATATAGTCACTCCTTGGAATATTATGCTGCCATTAAATGTGTACAACAGATATGTCAAATATATGGATAATGCCAAGCAAAGGAAGCAAAATATAGTTACTTGGTTTTATGTAGTTCATATTTATACTTACATAAAACCAAAACTCAAAAGTTAAACTTCATAAAAAGTGGTCTGGAAGGAAATACACAATAATGTTAATAATAGTTGTCTCCAAGTCTTGTGTCTCTTCTCTCTCCTATTTTTCTGTACCTCTTAATTTTTCTATGGTATTTCTTTTAAAATAGGGAAAACAGCTTTTAAATATAGGTAAGCCGATTTATCTTTGATATGGGAAGAATACTTTTTCTCCAGTGTTCAACTGCTTTGAGGAAAGAAAGAATGCAAACTTTAGTTAACAGTAACACAAACCTTTCATTAGGAGAGAGAAAGAGAGAGAATGGGAGGGAGTGTGACTCAGTGGGAGAGTGCTTGTCTAGTATGTGCAAATCCCTTGTTCATCTACAGCACCACTAACCCCTTTAAATTGAAATTTAAAGTTGCAATTACCAATAGAAAGAAATAGACTTCTTCTCTATTTCTTAATTACTTCTTGGGAAGAAGTGACAACTTTTAGTTCAAGTTACTCTTTTCTCTGACCTCTGTTAATCAAATCTAAAACAGAAACAATTTATTACGGTTATGCTTTAAAGATTAATTTTTTTAAAAGTAACTCGTGTTTTCAACTTTGGTTAAAATTTACTTGTAAAAATAGTTAAAAGGGAAAGAAGGAAAAAAGGGAAAGGAAAGACAGACTGTCAATAAGCACATTCACATTCAATCCTGCTACCTCATTGTAATGTTGACTATGCCCAGACCAAGTAAAATTGGAGTTTAAATTTTCTTAAGGTAGAAATAGAAAATATTAAGGCAGAATCAGAAGTCAAGAGGAAAAGGCAGCAACCGGTTTATGAGAAGACACACACCTTTTAATTAAAATAAATCAGTATGCCATACTAGTCTATACATTTTAATATTTATGTAGGGAAAAATCCTCATAAACCCATTTTGATCTTCAGAAAATTATACAAATTCCTTTTTCTCATTATTTACACACTACCAAATATATACGTAACCATAAATATTGTTGAGCTCCTCATTAAGGGGTTAAGTCATAGACTCTTAGAGGGTTTGGGATGTAGCTCAATGGTACAGCACTTGTCTAGAAGGTACAAGGCTCTGGGTTCCATACCCAACATGAAAAAGAAAGAAAGAAAACAAAACAAAAAAAGGAGCTGGGGTTTGTGGCTCAGTGGTAGAGTACTTGCCTAGCATGTGTAAGGCACTGGGTTTAATTCTTAGTACCACATGTAAATAAACAAAATTAAAAATAAAGGTCCATCAATGACTTAAAAAAATATTTAAAAGAAGAAAAAAGATTGATAGAAATTTAAAGTTGCAATTTCCAATAACAGGCCCAAACTATTTATAGCATCACAGATATTTTCAATTCAACAAAAATGAAAATCTGCTTTTTCAGCCACAACAGCAAATATAATTATTATCCCCACCCACAGACTACACTGCCTAGAAATAGCAGTAAGGCATCACTACAGCAAGACATCAGGCAGGTACAAAAACACTGTAGTGTATATTGGAAATCATCTCAGAACAACCAGTAAAATAAAATTTTCATACACAAAGGTCACCTTACTGAGAATATGATATTTGAGCAAAGACTTGAGGGAACTAAGAAATAAGCAAACCTACGTGAGTTCAAGACAAGAGCATTTTAATTACAGGAAACTGCTAATGCAAAGATCCTGTGAGGTGGGTGCATGTATAGTATGTTTGAGAAACAGCAAGGAGGTCAGTCAGCATCGCAAGAACAGAGTGAGTACAAGGAAGAGTGGCAGCAGATGGGAGTCAGACAGAGAGCGAAATGTTCCACAGTGGTGTGCTGAAGCCGACAATGGCTGGAGAACAGACTGTTGTACATTCTAGAACTTTGAATCAGCCAGTGTGGGAGTAATCACACTAGAAAAAGAAGAAAATGCTATAAATCAGAGGCTTTGCCTGCTTTTAGAACTCCAGCTTATCATTGCTACCTATAAGTCACTTTATGAATTTTGTCTTTCATTCTGAGAGAGATCAGAAGTTGTTGAAAGTGAGGCCGGGGTTGTGGCTCAATGGTAGAGCACTTGTCTAGCATGCATGAGGCACTGGGTTCAATCCCAGCATCACATAAAAAAAATAAATGTATTGTGTCCATCTATAAATAAAAAAATTTTTTTAAGTTGTTAGAAGAGTCTCTTGCCTGGCATCATCACTTATTGCTGCATTCTGACCATAAGGAAGAAGGAACAAAGCAGGGAGGGCAACTAATTTGGAAGCTGTTAATATAACAAGGTAAAATATATTGGTGGCTTGAATCAAAGTACCTGTGGTGAGATAGTGAGAAGTAGTCAAACTCTGGATATAAAAAGATGTTTTGAGTTGAATCAGTATATGGCAATAGTTAACAAGCTTTATGTCTACAAATTAGTAATCTAACTCTAGCCAGGCAAGGTGGCATGAGTCTATAGTTCCAGTTTTTTGGGAGGCTGAGGCAGGAAGACTGCTTGAGCCTAACAGTTCATGGTCAGCCTTGGCAGCATGGTGAGACACTATCTAAAAAAATGATAATGATTATAGTTACATTAATATTAATAATAACTATTAATAATATTGTTATTATCATCATCATTATTATTATATCTAATCTAAGCATCGCTCTCATTCTTGGCTCTAAAAAAGATGGAGAGCTGGACTTTTATTTCAAGAAGCTCAAAGAACCTAGCCAGGTATAGTGGTACACATCTATAATCCCAGCAACTCAGGAGGCTAAGACAAGAGTCACAAGCTCAAGGCTAGAAAACTGGGCAATAAGGTGAAATCCCGTTTCAAAAGATGGTGACAGTGCCAGGCACAATTGTGCATACTTGTAATCCCAGCACCTCAGGAAGCTGAAGCAGTAGGACATCAAGTTCAAAGCAAACCTCAGCAACTTAGTAAGGGCCTAAGCAACCTAGTGAGTCCTTGTCTCAAAATAAAAAATAATGATAATAAAAATTTAAAAAGGGCTAGGGATGTGGCTCAGTGGTTAAGCATCCCCGGGTTCAATCCCTGCTACCCACCCCCACAAAAAGAAGGGAGAAGGAGGAGGAAGAATAAGAAACTCAAAGAACCAAGAAAAAGTCTTTGATGTAGACTGCTATTCAAAATAAATTAAATAAAATCACACATACACATTGCCATATGTAACCTGGAAGTTAGCAAGCAAGCAGCCATTGTTTATCAAAAACATAATCTTTAATATTAAAGATGGATGGGGCTGGGGTTATGGACCAGTGGTAGAGTGCTCAACTTGCACATGCAAGGCCCTGGGTTCGATCCTCAGCACCACATAAAAATAAATTAATTAATTAATTAATTAATTAAAGTTTTAAAAAAAGATGGAAATAGAATTGGAATTCAATTATTGAAAGCCTTGAACATCAGACTAAGGAGAATTTGCATTAAGTTCTATAGGTAGTAGAGAGCTATAGTTTTGTATGGAGAAATGAAACAATGAGTGAGGTTTTATTTATTTATTTTGTGTGTATGGTGCTAAGGGCCTTGGGCATGCTAAGTAAGTGCACTATCACTGAGCTATACCCAAGTCCCTATTAAGTGAGGTTTTAGATAAATCTAGCAAGATGATTACTGGAGAAATACTGAAAGTTAGGCTCCTATTTAAGCAAAAGTCTACAAACATGTGAAGAATATAAACAAGAGGAGCTGGGAGTGGTGGCACACACCTGTAATTCCAGTAACTCAGGAGGCTGAGGCAAGAGGATTCCAAGTTTGAGGCCAGCCTAGGCAACTCCATGAGAGCCTGTCTCAAAAAACAAAAAGGGCTGGGGAAGTAGCTCAGTGGTAGAGCATTCCTAGGTTCAATCCCCATTACCCCCCCCACACACACACACACACACTTAACATGGGGAGAGTACTGATATTTGGAATGCAAAATGCAAGATAAATGAGATGAGAAAGCCAGATTAGGATTTAGTTACTAAATTGAAGGAAAAGATACTGAATATTTAAAAAATAGTGATAGATGGTAAATGTTATGTGCATTTTACCACAATTTTTTTAAAAAGGTGGTATGAAAAGATTAACCAAGAAAATAGAAATGCTAAAATTAATTTTTAACTCCAATAACTGGGTAAACCAAAGGCACCAGTAAGAAAGTCCATTTGGAAAAGGACTCTCTATATTCCGTGAAGTAATACCTTAAGTCAAGAGAACATTTAAAATATACACAGGGCAAGACTGAAGCTCATTCACTGACTTAACAAAGACAATCTGCAGGAAGGAGAACATGCCACCATTATGAACACACTAATATACCTAAGTCACAATTACTTGGATTACAGCATTTTACTGTAGTAAAAGAGTGGACGAACATTGTGACTTGGTGATTCTACTTAACACAGACCAAGAAGAAAAAAATTCATCTTCTGAAGCATCAAAAACCTAGGAACAGTAATTTCTAAAAAGCCATAAATACTACCTACTTTATTCATCTTATAACACAAGTAAGACTATAACAGCTCCAGTAATACAATGGCATCCTTCATAACCCTATAATTCTGTCTCCAGTTATTCTAAGACATAAGGTTAATTTGTTTAACTTGTTCTCCATACATCCCTTAAATATTCACAATGAAATTTTGTGATGTTTTATAATTCCTAATAGTATTTAATATATCTGTATACTTTTTTCCTTGAAGAATAATATGCATATGAAAAGTATATACACTTGTGATACTGGCAAAATTATATTGTTTTATTAGGTATTGTGTGCATGTACCAATATCTAACAACAAATCCCATCAGTATGCACCAATTAAAAAATGTGAGAAAAAAAGTATATATGCGTGATTATTTTTCACAAGGTGAAAATACCCATGCAACCAGTACGTAAATCAAGAAACACAACATTATTAGCATCCCAGTAGCTCATTCATACCCCATTCCAAACACTTCCCTCAATCCTCACAAGGATAATCAATCTTGACTTTTGATACCACAGATTAGTTTTACCTTTTTTTAAAAAATTGTCATAAATGAAATTGCAGAGCATATACTATTAGTATCTAGCTTCTTTTGTTCATTATATTTGTAAGATTCACCAATTTTTATATGTAGCTGTAGTTTGTTCATTCTGGCCACTGTTTAATATTCCTTGTGTGATTATGTCACAACTTATTGACCCATTCTACTATTGATAAGCTTTTGGAGAATTCCAGTTTAGACTATTAGTCCTTCCATGAACAGTTTTATCCATGTCTTTTGATGACTACATACATGCACACATTCTGTTGTGTATAAAATCTAACAATGGAAATGCTGAGTCATAGGGCAAGCATGTGTTCAACTTTAGTAAATAACTGAAGAACTTTTAAGAAAGAAATATTTTAAGATCTTTATAGTGAAATGTGAATGAGTAATGATTCATTAGAAGGAAGAAAAGCATGTTGAAACAGAATAGTTGATCTACACAATTCCCAAAAGAGGCAATTTACTTTAGAGTATTTTTACCAGCGATTTAGCATATGACATTTAATAAGAGAAATAATCAAGCTTATCTTCTCTGGAACTGATGATGCTAAAATTTAGAAACAAATAATTGAAGAGCCATTACTATTAATAAGGTAAAGTAACAACTTTCACAACATGTTACAGGAGAATATAAATGTTACAAGTTAAAAAAAAAAAAAGAATAAGTGGAAAATTTAATAAATAAATAAATAAATAAATAAATGTTACAAGTCAGAACTTTGCAGCACTTAAGCCTGTACTTTTTTAAACCAAATCTTGGAAACTGAAGGAGACCTCAGAACTAATCTAACCTTCAAGTGATAATAGAACTGCTTTCTACCTCAATGAAAATGCCAATAAAAATTGATTTATCAATCCCAAAAGAAAAGAAAGGAGGAAATCATTTAACCCTAGAATTGAGAAGGCAATTTGAAGTAATCTGAATCAAGTATTATTTTACTTAATAAAAATAATATATCAAGATTGGTTCATAATAAATTGTAATAAATATGCCACAGCAATGTGAGACGCTAATAACAGGAAAGGTAGGCGGTATAGAAACTGTGTACTACCTTTACTATCTGTAAGTCTAAAACTGTTCTAAAATAAAATGTATTTATAAATGTCCATTTAAACTCATACAACACAAACTGCAGATTATAATGCACCTGCTAAACTCATTCAGAATGCAATCCTGATAAACTTTAAAAGTTTTCTCTCCCTCTCTCTCTCTCTCACTCTCTCTCTCTCTCTCTCTCTATCTATCTCTATCACTCACACACACACACACACACACACACACACACAAACATATACATATTTTCCATCTATGGGCTTAGATACATAAACAAATAAGTGGAACATTCTATCTATGCAATTTAAGTTTTGCACATAGCTATAAAATTATGAAGAAGGCTCAGACTTCCTTTTTTATGCCATCCGATCTAAGCTTTCTGAGTGTACACTCAAAGCATTGAATGATTCATTAAGAAGCAATCCTCCAGTAATCTTCAACCATAAAACAAAATCATCCAAACTCCAAATAAGGTCAACATTTCAACAGTCCTAGCTTTGTGACTTAAATCATTAAGTCTGCTTTTACTTCAGGAA
Source organism: Callospermophilus lateralis (assembly GCF_048772815.1). Lineage (NCBI taxonomy): Eukaryota > Metazoa > Chordata > Mammalia > Rodentia > Sciuridae > Callospermophilus > Callospermophilus lateralis. Next base: position 44,586,207 of record NC_135319.1, on the reverse strand, counting down.
AAATAAAGGAAAAGAAATAGATTATGACTTTCAGCTAGTAAAGAAAACAAGCAGCCGCTAATATGATGTGGGACCTAATAGAAAGAACTTGAGAAGGCAGGCAACCTCAACTGTCATTTTAGCTCTACACTGATTTACTCTGTGATCCTTGAACATATCTGGTTCCTCAGTAACTATGATTGCACATCTATTTTAACTATAAGTCTTCCATGCATTAGGAGGTCTTCCATTATCACTTCTTGACCATACCAGATATCGTAGTGAAATCTTTTTACCCTTTTCTAAAAAAACCTTTAAAGGATCTTAAACAAAATATCCTACCACTGAATGCCAATAAAGAGAAAATATAATGAATGAAAGATGAAGCTCAACTGCCATCATAGCTTTCTATTTAATTTACCTTGTATTAGTAATCATACCACTATTGAAAATAAATATTATTTGCTAGTCAGCAACATTTTGACATACTCCTGGAAGCCCATTTGACTGTGATTCTAGCAAGTTTGTATTTAAAAACAAACTGACATTTGGTTCCTCTAACTTGGTCAGTTGAGTTGACAAACTTTTTATTAAAGAACCAGATAATAAATAGTTATGCTTTATAGACCATAAGCTCTCTGTGGCAACAACTCTATTCTGCTATAATACAAGGGAAGCCACAGACAACATGTAAATGAATGAACCTGTGTTTCAATAAAAGCTTATAACACAAATAGGACTATAACAGCTCCAGTAATACAATGGCTCCCTTCATAATCTTATATTTCTGTGCCCACTTAAAAAAAGGCATAAGGTTGATTTGTTTAACTCTCCATACATCCCTTAAACATATGTTAAATGTATCTTTGCTTGTTTACAAAAACAAGCAGCAGTTTCGACTATCATTTGCCAATCCTAGTTCTATACTCACAGTGGGTAGGGAAATCAACTGGAAAGATAAACTTTGTAAAACCACATCATAAGTTCACACTGAAATAAACTGTTTTGTTTTCTGGGAGAAAATGCTTATGAATCATGATCTTCACATACCTGTCAATGTTCAAGTTTCCCCTGCGTGAACACGTCATATCACCAATACCTAAGACAGAGCAGGAAAACACTCTCCCTTACATTGTTGTTATAATATAACAGGGGATGTGTTAATTTATATAGGCAAAATTTACAAGATGACCTGCAAAAGTAAAATACCAGGTTTTAGCAACTTTAACAACAAACATAGAAACCCAAACCTGATTAATGTCAACCATGACTTCTTCCATATATTAGGTCAGATAATTAAGATAAGTATCAAGGTCATTGGCTTCCCGGAAGAGCTGTTCTGTTTTCATGCAACCCAGCTGTTTTAAACCAACAAACTCTTGGTCATCCATAACCTGTTAAACTTCCAGGAGGCCAGAATAACTACTTAAGCTAACAATTCTGATTTATTCTGAGATAGGGCTGCTCATAGTATGAATGTTCAAGCAAGGATCAAATCTATCATCCCTTCAGGTCTACCTCAGCAAAAATGTTCCATTCTGCAACAGTCACCTCACTAAACTCATCCCCAAGTTAGCTACCAGGTATTCAACAGCAGGCTGGAGCAAAGAGCCAACCCACAAGGATCAAGCAAGTGCCTTTTTAAAAACTAATCATAAGAAATTTCTCTACATGGCTTTGCAAAGTAAGCAAAAACCATGCCAAATAGTAAAAAAGGCACTTACTTGACTCCCACAGGCCAGCTCCACACTCTAGCAGCTAAGATGTCACTGGCATGGTACATGGAGAGTGAGGTGGAAACGATATCTTGCCAACCACTGTAGGAATAGTAGTGAAAGACCTAAAAGAACAGAAAAAAGTAAAGTCAATGTCAAAAGTAAAGGCCCTCTTGAGCCTGCTAACATGGGTACTGCAGCATATAATGCCAAACAGGAAAAGAAAGTCTGAAAAACCTTGATTAGGTTATTCTTAGTTACCAGTTATTACAGTGACCCTTAGAACAAGAATACTTCTAAAAGAATATAAACTGTAACCTAGAATTAATCCAGACTGATTATGAGAAACTGTTATACTTTATTTCTCTGAATTATCACATGGTAAATCCAAGCAAACGTGAAATTTCGGAACAACAAATCATATAAACTAATACTTTCTCTCTTTTTTTGTATAGAACACTTCACAAATTTGCATGTCATCCTTGAACAGGGGCCATGTTAATCTTCTCTGTATCATTCCAATTTTAGTATATATGCTGCTGAAGTGAGCACATAAACTAATATATTTAGAAATACTCTTAACTACCTTTTTTGTTGTTTTGTTTTGTTATTAATTTTTGCAGTGCTGGGGATGGAACCCAGGGACTCACACACTAGGCAAGGGCTTTACCTCTGATCTATATGTCCCCAACCCTTGAAATACTTTTATATTAAAGAAGAAAAAAATTTTTCACCCTATCTATAAAAAACTGATAGAACTCTAATAAATATGAGAAAATAAGGAAAAAAAAAACATGTTTTGATTAAAAGAAATTTTGACAACAGACACTTTGGGCTATTCAAATTCATTCACAAAAAAGAGAAACCTTGGTTCATTCAAAAGAAAAAACATCCAATTCACTTGCCTACCTATACAACTCTCTGGAATAGGGGTTCTGTTTGAAAATGACTGGAGATCATTCCAAACCAAGAATAAAAATTAAAAAAGTCCTTTCCCATACCACTATCTTCTCTCCCCACACCTACACTATGCATGGGCTTTAAAAAAAAAAAAAAAAAAAAAAAGTGTGACTAGCAAGAAAAGCAACAGTGAAAAAACAAAAATCAGAACTCATTCTTAATTCTTAATCATTCTCCTCCATGATTCATTCCAACAAAAATAACAATAATAATAACTTCCTTTGCTGGAGATCCATTCAGCACCCTTTCTTTCAAAACTATGGAAGAAACAAACAGGTCCCAGAGTTTAATTATTCTTAAGGATCCAGAATCTATCCCCCCGCCCCCCCCCAAAAAAAACCCAAAGATAATTTTTCATTCTCAATAAGTTTTAACCAAAAGACTGTTCTTATGTGACCCATAGTTCTAATATGCTTAAAACTGGCCACTCTTTTTAACAGACAATCTGGTGTTTCAAATTGCCCAGGTCCCAATTAATTTAATTAGAAGAATATATTCGGTGTTAATAGCATATCTGGGCAGACTACAGTTTGAGTGCCTAAGTAACATTTTCTTCTTAATTTTGGCTGCTGTTTGCTTTGCCTTAGCTACCATCCCTGGAAAGCATCCCATTTATTAGTGTTTCCCTAGCTGCCTCAGCATTTCTGGTTAATGCACTATATAGCAAATCATTTGGCGGGACAACCTGAATGAAGCTCTGCACTATGTATTCTGTAAAAATGTTCAGACCATTATCAACGTTGTTGCAAAAGAAAAACAGCATGAAATTGAGAAGATAAAATCTATCAGAGATTGTCTTTTTAAAACTATAACTACAAAGTAAGAATAAACATGGATTAATATGTTTATTATTAAAACAAATATTTATTTCACACCCAACTATATCTCCTCTTTCCTAGACCTCATTTTTCCTCTGGCTTGCTCCATAAAACTACAATACAATTCAAGAACAATCTTTTTACCATAAGAGGCACATATCCTTTTACAAACTGGGCAGATAGTATCCAAATAGCATATAATTCCAAACAGAAAGAAACAATGAATTAATGCCAACAAGTTTCCATTCACTGCCAGTCTGCACTTGAAAAATCTGAGAATTTTAGTGAAGTAAACCAAGCTTTTTGCTGCAGCAGCTCAATCCCTCACTGGCTTGTTGTATTACAGCAGACGTTATTCTGCATTTTGCACAAGACATATTCATCTATGTAATGAAACATTACCCTTCTCTGTCTCCTCTGGGGGAAGTACAAAGGGTTTTCCCAGGATTATGATAAACGGGACTGCACACCAAAAAAGGAAATTGGCTTTTCTCAAAGTCAAAACAACATTCCTTTTTCAACTTAAAAAATGACATAATAGATTTCTCTTTCCTGCCCCTCAAAATATTAAGCTAAAAACACATTCAGACAACAGGAGAATGACTAAATACATGAAATAGAGACAGAAATGCCACAAAGTAGTTAAAAATGAACGAACCAGAACCACATGTATCAATTAAACATTTTTAAGATATTAAGCAAAAAGAATAACCTGCAGAAGAATACATCATGTAATATCTTCTAAACAAAGTTGTAAAACATCTTTATAATACTATATAAGGTTTATAGATACAAATTTATACAGCAAAAGGACAAATGCATGCATGGAGAGTAAACACTGAATTTAAGAGAATGTTACTTTGGGAGAGAGAACAGGAAACAGGACTAAGGAAGGGTACTTGGGGACATAATTACAGTGTTTAATTTCTCAAGCTAGAGGACATATATTATGTCACTCCACTTATTTTATAACATGATATACCTCATAATTTAAAAAGAAAAATTTTATCTTAGATATTTATCTAAACACAATGTAATTTCCTTTCCACCCCTAGAAGAAAAGAAAACCCTCTGCTAATAGAAGGCCTTTCCAAGTGTACTCATTCGAGAGCATGCTCCTCAGCAGTTTCTTCTGTCTTTTCTTCCACCGGTGCCATGATTTTCTGATGCTGGCAGGGCCACAGCTTGTCTCTGTTTTTAATCCGCCCAAAATACTCATTTTATTATAGTTCCCTTTCACTCTCCTTTTACTGCTAACAGCTCTAGCAATCATTAAAAAGAAAGTCATTACACATTTAAAGCTTGCCCAACTTTGCGGCACTTGCTCATACTAAGAACCTGAATTCATTCTGAATCAAAGACCAATGCAGAGTGAGATATTAAAACTAAAGAAAGCACTGAGTAGAGTTCAGCTCTATAAAACAAATGAATTTTCCATAATTCTGTAATAAAATGTTATACTAAAGTCCTATTTTGCCATCTCGACGATGCTTAGACACTTTGTTTTGAGGCTTAAGTGAGAACTGAAAATTTTAAAATTTTGTCTGTTTCACTTTCCTTGGGGTTTAAAAAAAATAAAATATAGAAGGATGTGATGGTCAACATCTATAATCCCAGCTACTGAGAAGTCTGAGGCAGGAGGCACACAAGTTCAAGGCCAGCCTCAGCAACTTAGCAAGACATTGACTCAAAATAAAAAACAGCTGGGGGCTAGGGCTGTAGCTCAGTGGTAGAGCGCCCACCTCATACCTGTGAGGCACTGGATTTGATTCTCAGCACCACATAAAAATAAATAAAGATATTGTATCCAACTACAAAAAAAAAAAAAAAAAAAAACAGCTGGGATGTAGCTCAGTGGTAGAGTATCCCTGGGTTCAATCCCCAGTACCATTCTAATAAATAAATAAATAAATAAAATTACTAATATGTACACATGTAACATCAGGCATGTGAACTCTATATAGGTAGTTGTAAACACAATCACCATCAAAGTTTGTGATATAAAAAAAAAAAATCATTCATTTTTCCTGTCTATTCAGCAGCTTCTATCACTAGGCCCCAAAAATCAGAAGAGGAACAAGAGAAATTGGCAGATCAACAGGGACATAAGAAGGTGATCTTCTGTTTACAAGGAAAAAAAAAAATAAGGAATTCCATAAAAAGCAAATTTTTGAAAAACCTTCAATCTTCTCCTATGTTTTACTATTTCCCCTACATTGAAACTATCTTTAAATACATTTTTTAAAGTATTCTGACATCTGTATTCTATTTTAAAATTTAAAAAAACAGGTTTTTATCACACTTAGCCACTTGCCACAGCATTGCTTCATGGCAGCTAGCAGAATTCTGGCAGTACAAGATACAGAATTCAGTAATGGCAGAATGGAAATTCAGAAGGTTAGATAACCTCCCTGTGCTGGGGTTGTGACTCAATGGTAGAGCTCTTGCCTAACACATGTAAGGCACTGGGTTTGATCCTCAGCACCACATAAAAATAAATAAATAAATAAAGTTTAAAAAATAAAATAAACACCCCCCAAAATCTGTCATCTTTGGAAATATATATATGTAAAGAATCTAAAGTTGGCAGTACCATTTTCAAATAGTTCCTTTCTCTCCCCTGCAGTGTCTAGCACTGCCCAACCCCCACCAATACATACCATGATGTTATTCTATCATTCCTTAAATTGCTTTCAATTTTTGTTTGCTTGTTGGTTTTTCTTTGCTTGTTGGTTTTTCTTTGCAGTGCTAGGGATTGAACCTAGCCAAGCACTCTAACACTAAGCTATATCCCTAGCCTGCCTTTAAATAACCACTTTATAATCATTTCTCACTACTACTATTACTTAGCCTTTTATGTAGTCCTGCTTGTTTCAGCATAATGTGAACTGTTTTTAAAACTACTAGCTGCTGTGTAAACAAGAAAGGTTATTCCTTCTTGACATTTCTATGATCTCTACTACTGTATTGTCTGGGCTACAGGAGTAGATGATCTACAGCTATATTTTCCCAAAGGTTAAAGGATTTAGACAATGGTCTCTAGGACTGTTAACTCACCAGTTCTGATAGTTCATCCAACAATGATAGTGTCTACAATCTGACACTGTACTAGGATCCACGGAGCTGGAAGGATTTATGCCTCTAAGGTACTAGGGGTAACTAATGACTTACTTACCAAGGTTTTCAAAATGAGAATTCCAATAGCATAACTACAAAGGAAAACAAAATTTTCTATTTCGGTCTGGTAGCCACGACTCAATTTATCAGTATTATCCAATCTCACTTTAATAGTCATCCATAACTACTTTGTCTCTTCTCCCAACTCTCTGGACTCCCTACCACATCTTCACCTCTCTCTCCACTCCTTCCATAGTTTGAAATGGAGAAAAAAAAGACAATAAAAGATGAGGCTAAAGGCTAATGAATCATTTATGGTGAATGAATACAGAGTAAACTGGCATGTATAAGGTACTGGGTTCGATCTTCAGCACCACATAAAAACAAATAAATAAAATAAAAAATATTTGGGGCATGTTATTCCCTCAAAAAAAAAATGTATCCTATAATTGAATTAGTAAGTTCTTCAGGTTCACCTAATCAAGCATCCTTATTTAACTGATAAAAATAGCAAGATTTGGGGCTGAGGTTGTGGCTCAATGGCAGAGCACTTGACTAGCACGTGCAAGGCCCTGAGTTCGATCCTCAGCACCATTTAAAAATAAATAAACAAAATAAAGGTATTGTGTACAACTAAAAAGTAAATATTAAAAAAATAGCAAGATTAAGTGACTTGTCCAAGATCAAATAGCCTTTTTTTGTTTTGTCTTATTTTTGTTGTGGTACTAGAAATTGAACTCAGGGCTTTGCACATGCAAGACAATTGCTCTAATACTGAACTACACTCCAGCCTCCACGATCAAATAGCAAGTTAATGAAAGAGAGAGGAACAGAACTCAAATTCCTGACTATTATTACACATATCATCAAATTCTCTTCAATTACTTTTATTTTGGAGACACACACACACACACACACACACACTATCACCTCTTCATTTATTTATCTATTTCAGAACTATCAGAAATTTTCTGTGATGGTACACCAATCCTTTGCTCATCAGATTTCAAAAATCTCACCAACTAAGTTGCAAATATAACCTCTTCTGGTAGAGTAGATATTGCAGTGTCTCTTAAAAACTTGTGGTTATGGAAGTTAACAGCTATTTTTGTATTATACTAGCTAGAAGACTGAAGAATTTATGCTTTCTAAATAAACCAATCAAGCAAGCTACCTAGTCAATAAAAATGACAGAGAATCACTCCAAATCATTTTTATTTTAGTTGTAGATGGACACAATACCTTTATTTTATTTGTTTATTTTTATGTGGTGCCAGGAATCGAACCCAGTGCCTCATGCATGCTAGGTAAGCACTCTACCACTGAGCCACAACTCTGGCCCCAAATCATTTTATTTTAATGTTTATACCTCTTGAGAGATTGGGGTGGTAGAAGCAATAGGAATCTCTACATTTCTAATGTGGAAATGAAGATTGCTAAAATTTTAGGAAAAAAAGATTTCATACTTAGGAAAATCTACTTACAACAGGAAAGAGATGGTGTCCTATTGCATAGTAGGGTGACTGTAGATAAATGAAACAATATTGCAATGTTTTGCCACATAGAAATAATAAATGTTTGAAGAGATGGATATATTTTTACACTGATTTGAATGTCACATAATATATACATGTATCAAAGCATCACACAGTACCCCATTAATAGTATAATTTTATGTGTCGATTAAACAAATTAAAAGGGGGAAAAAAGGTCAATATTTCCTAAAGTGAATCAAAACAAGTTAAGGTAATTAGAACTTTTTATCAACTCATTTATTACAAAAATGGGGAGTTAACAAGAACAAAGAAAATTACACAAAGTATTCCTTTAATTAGTGAACATAATATTAAGAGCTACTACACAAAGTTTTAGAAGTCTGTAATATACAGAATGCACTCCTTCAACAAAGATTTGCTGAGTGCTTTTCATGCTGTGTGTATCTTTTCTTATTGCTGTGGAGATCTTCCAAATTCTACGGGGAAAGGAAGGGGAGGTAGGAACATGAGAATAAGGTGGGCATTTGATTTGATATATAAATTTTTAAATCTCAAATATAATTAAACACAACAATACATTTTAAAATACAAAATTAGAGGCATAGAAAAGATAATAAAGCATTTTAACATTACTATAAAAATGAATACTTCAAAGAAGGTCAAGAAATAAAGTTTCAGGGCCTGAGTAATAAAGTCAGACTTAAGCTGAATTGCCCTTCTCCCTGGTAATAGCTAAAGGATAGTCCATAACCAGTCATCAAGTTCTATTAATTTTATTTCTAAAATCTCTCTTCTCTATTCCCTTTTCTCTACCCCCAATGCTACTGTCCTAATTCAGGCATCTCTTGCCTGGTCCATTGAGCTGCTCCTCACTGCTCTCTCTGCTTCTTTGGTCCCATCCTTTCCACCCACCCTCATACCTGCTGACAGAGTGACCTACCTAAAAACACAAATCTAAATCAAGAGGTTCTCCTACTTAATTCTTCAGCAGCTCATCTACCAACAAGCAGTTTTTCAGACTGTAGCTTAAGTTGTTCAATTTAGAAGCATCCCCACCAGTATTTCTTTAACAAAACAGAATCTATGCATACTTTCTTGAGACTTTTCTTTGGTTTTAGCAGTACATAATGTGCACACATACTGGATCCTGATGTAAAAATGCAAAATATACTATGTGGTTGAAATACAATGGACACACAGAACAAAATTTCAACTCCTTTACAGATTTCTTCACTCTGATCCCTCCCCTTCAGTACAGTGGTTAAGAGTCAGACTCTGAAGCCAGGCTGTTTGGGTTGATATGTCAGGTATACCATTTGCTAGCTGTGTGATCCTGGACAAGTCATTTACTGTGTGTCATTTACGAGCTGCAATCCTATGAAAATTACTTAAACAATGTGATCTGTAAAATAAGGATAACACAATACTCATGCCATGCAAGAATTAATGGAGAAAAACAATGTAGAGCTTGGCACTTGTATACTTGATAAATATTAACTATAACTGGTATCATTAGTACCATCCAGCCTAATCTCCAACTATTCTTGCCCATACTCTGGTTGCATGTAACAAACTACTGACTGCTTCTCAAATACATCTTACTCCTTCATGCCAACAACAATTTTCCAGTCTGTCACACGCTATATTTTCTCACGTTTCAGCTCAAGCAATGTTTCCTCTGTGAGGTCTTCCACAGCTCCAAAAGGGCTCCCTGAATGCTTACTCCCAGAGAGCCTCCATCAGGAAAAACAAATCAGCAGCACGGCCAGTTACACTGTTTCACAATGTCCCCTGGCTAAACTGTGAAGTCTTGTAGGACCAGCACCTAGCACAGTGTCTCATAAAAGGATGAGTTCCATAGATATTTTCTGAATGACTGACTCCAGATTATTGGACCTTTCTAGATCTTCATTGTTCATCTGCACCAGAGTAGTACTTTGCCTAAAGGATTTTTGTGTAATACAATAGAAGTGATTTCTTAAAAAGTGTCTGGTATTCAAGCAATACTCAATAATTGCCAGATTTACTGGAATTCTTTAGCATTCCAAACTTAACTACCATGAACCCCATGAGGGATGGATATACCTTAGACTATATTTAAGAAATGTAGTGAGTGAGAAGGACCTTGAGATCTCTTGGAAGAAAACTGCAGTAGATACATGAGAAAGAAACAAAGGTGAAGGAGCAGATGAAGAGGAAGGAGGACTCACACTGTCACTCAGTATGGTATAGCTTTAGTTCTTGCCAGACCTTGGCTTAAATCCAAAGCCATTTGTCCTGCCTATCTGCATCGTTGGCACTAGAACAGCTCATGACACCTAGGAACAAGTGAACCTATATCATTCTCAATTTTCTCATCTATAAAACTAGAATAATAACACCTTTCCTAGGGTTATGATGAAAATTTAAAAAATAATGCCCTCAGATCTTAGATGCTTTCTTCTATGTGTCTGTATTTATAGAGATCAGGTAGTTCAAGCTAACAAATCTCTCTCTCCTTATTAGACAAATTATCAGTCACATTAACTTTCTCTAAACTAAAGTTTAAAGCAGACATTAATACTCTTAAATATACTATAACATTACTTACTACAGATTAAGTAAGAAGCACAATGACGTTGTGGCTCAGCAGTAGAGTGCTTGTCTTGCACATGTGAGGCACTGGGTTGGATCCTCAGCACCACATAAAAATAAATAAATAAAATAAAATTATGTCACTTTATAACTAAAAAAGAAGAAGAAGCAGCAGCACAATGAAGACCTGTCTTGCGAGGTAATAAATCAGTTTTTAAAAGATCTTGCTAGCTGTAAGTAAATACAGTTCAGGACTGCATATTTTTACTATCCTCTAGACAACATAATATACCCTAATGGATACCTCAGCAATTTTCCAGTGATTATTACAAGAACTCCTCAAATAACAAAATGGATGATAAATAACAAGTAAAAAAAAAATATGTTGGGGCTGGGGATGTGGCTCAAGTGGTAGCGCGCCTACCTGGCATGCGTGTGGTCCGGGGTTCGATCCTAAGCACCACATACAAACAAAGATGTTGTGTCTGCCAAGTACTAAAAAATAAATATTAAAAAATTCTCTCTCTCTCTCTCTCACTCTTTCTTTAAAAAAAAAAAAAAATATGTAAAAACTGAAAACCTTAGTAACAAAGCATGAAAAGTAAACACGCCACTCTTTTAAGTTAATAAATATGACTAATGTTGTTAAAAAAAAACTTTGGAAAAGGCTATTATTTTTAAGAGAGGTGGCATAATGGATTGTCACATTATCCAGTTATTCCAGAACTGCATTAGAAAAGTTTAGCTTTAGCATGCTATTAGGCCCACTTGGTAATATAATTTACCAAGTTACATTTGCATCAACATAAAAGATTCAAGCCTATACATGGTTTGTGGGCCAATAATTCACTAATTAAAATTAATTTGCTTTAAGTCAACTTTCATTTTACACAGGCTGTCTTACTGCAAGCATTTAACAAAGTGCAACAAAATAAATGAATTATTTCCTTTTGTTTTCAACCTGCAGAGGGCACACTTTTTTTTTTTTAAGAGATGTCTGCTTGATCTGATTCAGAAAGTACTTATCAAGACTGTTTGAGTTGGGCTACATGGGTAGAATGTTTGGATATGAAATGTTCCCCAAAGGGTTTGTGTTAAATCCTTGGCCCCCCAGAGCAGCAACAGACCCTTCAAGGAGGTGAGTGGATCATGGGAGCTCTAATTTCACCAATGGTTGAATTCTTTGATGAATTTATATCTTAATGGGCTATTGGGAGGCAATGGAAACTTTAGAAGGTGGGGCTTAGTAGGTTATTAGGGGCTATATATTTTACCTCAGCTTTTCTGCCGCCATGATGTACTATCTCACCACAGGCCCAGAAACAATAGAGACAGGTAACCATGGGCTGAAACCATAAGCCAAAATAAATGTTTCCTCCTTTAAGTTGATTTTCTCAGGTATTTTGTCAAAGCAATGGAAAGCTGACTAACACAGGTACTTCCTCTAAGAATCTGACCCAAATTCACTTTTTAAAACCAGTCTTAGTAGATTTTTTAAATAAAACCCAGTATTATATAATTTAATAGGAAAATAACTAAGAAAACCAGATGATCAGTTTTCAGATCTACTAGAAGCCATCTCACCACTGTTGCTCTCATTTCCTCAACAGTCACTCTGAGCTCTAATTCTAGAATTCTGTAAAGTATACATTCTCCACAATAACATCTTCCTTTTCCTCACAACATGTTAGTCTAGTAAATCTAACATATTTATGAACCCTGATTGGACATTAGTCAGTCAAAGGATTCAAAACCTGAGACTAAGAAGATATTCCAAGATATTAAGTAATCTTAACCTTAATCACAGAAAAACAAATAATTTTTAAGAAAACCTGTAGGGGCACAGAGCTAGAATGTGAAAAGAAATAAAACAACACCCCAGCAGTTATTCGTTTTTGGGGGGACGGGTGGTGCCAGGGATTGAACTTAGGGACCCTTGACCACTGAGCCACATCCCAGTCCTATTTTGTACTTTATTTAGAGACAGGGTCTCACTGAGTTGCTTAGCACCTCACTTTTGCTGAGGCTGGCTTTGAACTTGCAATCCTTCTGCCTCAGCCTCCCAAGTCACAAGGATTACATGAGCCACTGCACCCAGCTCCGGCAGTTATACTTAAAATGGTATTAATGAAGTTCTTGTAGAAATCTTTCATTTCAGCGGGGAGACAGCCCCCCAAAACAGAAAACAATTGGCAGTCAATATACTGTCTTAGATAACATCATTGTTATTGATTTTGTTTGTTTTTGTAGTATTGGGGATTGAACCCAAGGCCTTGCATATGCTAGCTAAGCACTCTACCACTGATTTACATTCCCAATCCTTTTTTTTTTTTTTTTTTAAATAGTCTCACTAAATTACCCAGGCTGGCCTTCAGCTTGTGATCCTCCTCCTGCCTCAGCCTCAAGAAGTTGGGATTACAGAAATGCACCACAATGCCCAGCTTCCAATATACCATTATTTGATTGTGGTTGGTTTGTTGGAGTACTGGGAATTGAACCCTGGGGCCTTCTACCATTGAGGTACATCCCCAGCCCTTTATTATTTTTTATTTTGAGAAAGGGTCTTGCTAAATTGCTGAGGCTGGCCTTGACCTTGCAATCCTCCTGCCTCAGTCTCCTGAACTGCTGAAATTATAGGCATATGCCAACATGCCAAGCTAATTACACAATTCTTGCTGCTGTATTTTCTATTTAAGTTTCCTGTTAGAGTACTCTGAGTTCCATTAAAAGCATACAATAGTCCTTTGAGACTCAGAAAAATTCAAATAATCAGAATTTGTTGAATGCACCCAAGTTCATTCACTCAAATATTTTACAGTAAAATTTTAAGATGAATAAAAAAAAATGTTTGCTTCCTTAAAAAAAAAAGAAGAAGAAGCCTGTTCTAAACATATTTATCTTCACTCTCAAAATCTTAGTATAGTAGAATAGTAACAATAACAAATTTGGAATCTGATTCAAGTATATACTTATAATAATCTGGTTAATTATCATACTTTTGCTGACTAGGGACAGAAAGTTGTTGAACACTACAAAACTAATCCAATGGTACCAACTCTTTCCACCAATTTAACCTCAAGAAGTACAACATATAACAGAAGATAGAACTGGCAATACCAAGCTTAAAGCAATTACCCAAATTCAGCTACCTAAGCAACAGACTATTAAACAAGTTGGGGGTGGGTAAGATATACATCTTTGTTTTCTCTCTCCAGTAAGATAAGGTGCCAACAAATGAAACATTTAGAACAAGACAATGTCAATCTGTGTCCTAAAGATAATAAAACCTATCAGAATTCAGAGAAGACAGAACAGAGAGGAAAGGGATCAAGAGTCAGGAATCACTGGGCATGATGGTACACATCTGTAATCCTAGCTACTCAGGAGACTGAGGCAGGAGGATAGAAAGTTCCAGGCCAGCCTGGGCAATTAAAGGTTGGGGATTTAGTCATTAGTAAAGCACTCTTGGATTTAATCCCCAGTACCAAAGATTTTTTAAAAAATAAGAGCCAGGAATCACACATATAAAGATTCAGACTAGAACTTATTGAACACACCTCTATTTAAAGGAATTTTAATACAAGTTCTGTTTTTAACCATAAACATAATCTAAAAGGGATTTAGCAAAAATGTTGGATTCAAAAGAAGTTGTAGCCAGGTGCATACCTGTAGTCCCAGTTACTCAGCAGGCTGAAGCAGGACAATCAAGAGTTCGAGGTCATTCTGGGCAAAATAAATAACACAGACCCTGTCTCAAAATAAACCAAAATAGGATTTGCAGATCACAGTCTCTACCCTAAAATAGATGTTAGAGGTTTGAGGAGGGATTATGAGTGAAGGCTGAAATTAAGCTACAAAAACTACATAAACTTTTAGTACAGATTTATGGGACACTTAGGGACAGTGCAGAAATAAGTTTGAGTACAGTGGAGTATCTGCTGCAGAGGATCTGGCAAAGGAAGATTGGGCCAGACCATCAAAAACTCAATAAAAAAACTATGATTGGTGTCAGGCAATATGAACTCATTAAAACTTTCAGTCTTAGCTGGAAGAGTATCACTGTCAAAGAACTGCAAAGGGTAAAGTAGAGCAGGACAGCTACAAACTGTCACAGTACAATGAAAAGAAAGAGATTTAGTAATTCACAGCAGTTGATCAGTAGGAAACGCCAACAGTCAGACTGTCCTAATCAGAGATAAGACAGTTTGATTTAGCAAAGAATTTTCAGCCCACAATGAAAGGCAGTGCCCCTTGAAAATAGCAGCCACCTTCACTTGCCATACAGAAAGGAAAACAGCAAACATTTTATAACAGTCTCAGTTACAGTCACAATCTGGACAGCAATAACAGGTTCTTCACACAGGAAGGGAAAAATTACACTACATGGTGCTAAAAATATTGAAAAAGCCACTATACCTTTACTCCCATTTACTCAGTTGAAAGATTTTTTAAAGCTGAGTACAGTGGCACATACCTACTGTCACAGCTACTTGGGAGGCTGAGGCAGATTGATCTCTTGAAGCCAGGAGTTAGAGGCCAGCCTGGACAACATCTCAAACATCTAATGGTTACCACCTCAAAAAAATAAATAAATAAATAAATAAAAGGCCAGGCATGGTGACACACCCCTGTATCCCAGATACTCACCAATAATCCCATCTACTCAGGAGGCTGAGGCAGGAGAATCACAAATTCAAGGCCAGCCCAGGTAACTTAGTGAGACTTTGTCTCAAAATAAAAAACAAAAAGGGCTGGGGATGTAGCTCAGTGACAGAGAACCTTGGGTTCAATTCCTAGTACTGGGGGGGGGAGGATAATATTTTAATCATTGAAAGATGTTTTAATGGGGGAGGGGAGATTATGTTTCTAACTCTGCAATTGCATTTACCAATCAGCTGAACTACTGTATCACATTGAACTCATTCACCAAACTTAGAAAAGATGCATTTCCAAAAATATGACAAAAAAATTAAGCAGTACTATAATAGATTATGGTCCCCTGCTCTAATTTACCATACCCACTACAGCAGAACAAAAGTGGCACAAGTTGGACTTGTGATCCAGGCCAATGCAGAGTGCCATCTGCTGCACACACACAGGATGTCTCCTGTGCAAGAGTCAATCTTAGTGTCTCTCATGTACCTTCTTATAAGAACATCTATTCTTTCCAGAAAGTTGTTTATTCCCACATTGACCTAATACACGTGCCTCAAATCGCATCTACTAACGGAATTCCTGCTCATAGGATTTCGAAATACCAATAATTTTGTAACAGACAATTAGTTAATTTTATAAGGGAGGTCAAAGATGAAAAGGAACAATTGCAGTTATAATAAAAACAACACAACAAGGAGGTCATAATATCTGGGGTAAGAGTCCTATAACTATTACATGACAGCTGTATTAATCTCAGCCAAGTCTCCCCTTTCTGGGCCTCAATTTCAGGCAAGAAATATCAAAAATTTAATCTCTAACAGATACTTTTCAAATTGTCTGCTGAGGAATCATAGAATATCAGATGGAGACAGCAGGTCACATGATGATTTTGGAGCAATCACAGAAAAATTGAAAATTCATTTACACATTTTAAATAATAAGATTCAACTTTTTTCAAAATCTTAGAATTCTGAGTTCATTTACAAGTCACCATTCCCATGACAACACTTCTGTCCTTCAGAAATAACACTTCATTGTAAATGTACTTTCAGTTACAAATTCAGCACATCAGTTTTACCCATCCCAGAATAGCACAGAAGAACACTTTCCCAAAGTATCCCCACAAGGAAGACACTCACAGCCTGATGGATTCACACAGTCGAAAATCTATGAGGCACAATTTTAAAATGCTACATGAATACCACACCCAAACAGTATTAAAAACAAACTGTGCAAAGTCAGACAATGTCTTATCAAAAAGCAGAGAGAAAGACAACTTGGGAAGTCTTTAAATAGTTTTGGAGAGAGAGGAATGCAATCAGATTTTGGGGTCACCTTATGTTTTTAAGAGAACAAAACACATAATTCGAGGCTATGAAACACATAAATGTAAACTGAACTAAAGGAAAGCTCGGCACTCACCCAAAAGCTTCAGCAAAGCAATATGCCTGTATGCTAAATATGAAAAAGTGCAATTTTCTCACAGGAATGAAGATAGGGTCCATAACATTGACTAATAATAGCAATACTATCTTGCATTTGCAGGGCATCAGTTCTTTTCACAGCTCTTTCAACAATTTATGCTATCATGGGTCTGAGGGTATCTTCTCTGAAAACATGCAGTTGTTTCCTCTTAAGAGCTACATGATCAGAACAAGACAGGTGATGTGTTTGTTGAGAACTGAAGGCACTAGTTCCTCCCATTAAGCTGTCTGCAGTGATCATCCTTTTTACCTACCACACTACACGACTTAGCCCTAGGAAATAAAATCTACACTCATTCTCTCTGAGTTGGCCAGAGCCCAATACATATGGGTCTAGAAAGTCCAAAGGAAGGGAACCTGCTGACTTGTTAGGTCAAGAACTCCCTGCCAAGTTGATCTTTTATAAATTAAAAAAAGAAATCTCTCACCCTCTTCCTCCTACCCACCCCTCCCAGCTCCCTGCACACACCCCAAGGCTGTTCAAATAGAAACTCCCTTTCATTGCCAGCCAATGAAACCCAGCAGTAACTGGTTAATACAACCACCAAATCTCTGCCTATGGGAACAACTTGTCATATTCTCTTCCCCTGTGCCTGCTGCCCACCCTTCCTTCTTCAGGCACTTGTGAAGCTCAAAAAACAGCCCTCGGAAAGAACCACTGAGGACCTTTAAGGACCCGAGGGGATGGAGCTGGTCTCCTGAAGCAATGCAGCATCCATCTCGAGGAAGCTGGCCCCCGTGCACACACACATGCAGGAAGTCAGAGAGGGGGATAAAGTTTGATTTTCCTTCTTGGCCGTTCCCCTAGGGCAGAGAGAGGACGAGTGAGCAGCCCCGCTGGGGTCCTGGGTTGCTCTCCGGGGACAGTTTCCAGCAGCATGGCACTGCCACTCTTCTGACACCTACACAAGGCAGCCGCGGCAACTTAGGACACCCCAACCCGCCAAGAGGAGGAGGGACAACTTGCACGGGGCTCAGTTCGGAGCATTGGGGCAGAGCTGTTAAGAAAGAAGGAGGGAGGGACCGAGAACATAGGCGGGTCAGGGAGAGGTTCACGTCCCGTCCCTTCCCCGCCCTGGTGTCCCCAGTCCTGCGGGAACATCCCCGCCGTCGCCCCTCCTCCTCCTCTTGGCTTCCTCGCGCCAGCCCTCCCTTCCTGGTCGCCGCCGCAGGCGCCTGAAGGGCACGGCGGCTCCTCGGTGCCCAGCAACCTCGGGAACGGCCGGGAGTTGAGGTAACTCGCCCGCTGCCCCGGCGGCCTGCCCGCCGGCGGCTCCGACACGCCAGCGCCGCCCCGCCCTCCCCGGAGCCGCCCGGTGCGCTCGCTCACCGTCCGGTGGTGCTGCTGCTGCCGGTGGCGGCTGACCGCCAGGGCGGGGAAGCAGCCGGCAGTCAGCGCCCCGCAGCCGCCGGCGCCCCCGCCGCCGCCCCGGGAAGAGAGGAGCAGCAGGAGCGATCTACCTGCGGCGGCCGCCATCTCTCAACTGGAAACGGCGCCGACCCAGGCAGCGCAGCGGACGGCTAGGGCGGAGCTAAGACCCGCCACTCACCGACCCCGGGCCAACTACCGCCCTTGGCTGAGTTGACGAGGCGGGGCTTCCTGCAAAGCCCAATAGACGGACGGGAGAACCCCACTTGAGGCTGCCTGTCACTTCCAGAGTTACCTATTGTGGGACATAGTCAATTACAGGCAAATTCTAGGGAACCGGTAATTGGCACCCGAGCCCCTCATACTACAGCAGTAAGAGATGATGACATGTTCGATTTGGCTAATCTTCACCAAGGATAGAGCTATGATAAGGGTAACTAGGGAAACAGACATCTATGCAAAGCTTTGTTCCAAGTTGAGTTGTGAGTCTTCTAAAGTTGGCAAATGGGTACCAAATTGATAACCATTAACTAGATATGCTTTAATTCTCAACGGCATGCCCAGAGTTATATGCTGAAATTAACTTTACATCATAAAGTGGTCTAATGACGGTGATGTGTAGCATAATATAGGAGGAATAGAATGATTGCAGTACCGAAGTCCCGGAATGAGGACATGCCAACAGACTGTACACACTTCAAATGCTCAGTTTATTTTTACGGCATCTTTATACTGATATTCTCACACTCTCCGAAAGCAGCACTCTTTGTTTCCTACCATACTTGACCCAGTGTGCTTTTTTTAAACTATAGAAACAACCAGTTGATAATGTAATAAAACCCCTGTAAAGATTTTTGAAAGGAGTTTCATAATTCTGCTAAAATAGTCTTTGAAATAACTCCTAGTCACTTTCTCTTGAAAATATGTCTTTCTACAAGAAACAGGTTCCTAATAAGGGCTCGGAATTTCCTCAGAAGATACTTTCTTGCTATGTGCTTATTATGATGATCTGATTAATTCTCAAACCTCCTTTTAAAATCTGAAGCAGAAAAACAGTTAAGAAAGCAAATACAAGTATTATCCTAAATTCTGGAAAACTAATTTGTAGAGTAGCCTAAGGTGAAGTTAAAACAAAATAACAACAACAAAAAAAGCACAGGAAGAAAATTTTACCACTTGTTCTAATAATATTCTTTAAACTTTTCCCTAAATGGTACTTTCTTGGTCAAGAATAATGAAATAGTGAAATGGAACCTTTCCTTTAATTCTTAAGCCCAGCCCTAGAAGAGTAAAATGATTGGCTTCTCTGGGTGAAACTATCATGCCACTCACCCAAAAAGCTTTATTGCCCAACAAGTGGAAAATGAGAACTCAGGAATGAGCACCCCATTCAACAGCTGCACAAAATAACACCCTCTCTCCGCCCCACCCATGTTGGAAATCCTTGACATTCCTAGAGCAACTTCAGTTACAGTTTCCATCTATCTATATTTATCCCAACTGCATTTTATGAATTTATCCATGCTGTGCCATTTTTCTCTTGTCTTTCATCCCTTCACACCTTCTTACTAAGATCGTCATAGATTTTAATTTTGTTTTTGTTTCTGTGCCTTTGTCAGCTCTGGTTATGAACCAAGATTGTTCCCTCCATCCTTACTTTGTGTTTTGAGAAATTTTACTGTAATTGCCTTTCTTTTTTATTAATTTTTAAAATTTATATATGACAGTGAAATGCATTACAATTCATATTATACATATAGAGCACAATTTTTCATATCTCTAGTTGTATACAAACTGTATTCACACCAATTCGTGTCTTCATACATGTACTTTGTATAATAATGTCCATCACATTTGACCATCATTTCTAACCCCATGCCCCCTCCCTTCCCCTTCCAACCCCCTCTGCCCTATCTAGAGTTCCTCTATTCCTCCCATGCTTCCCCCTCCCTACTCTAGTATGAATCAGCTTTCTTATATCAGAAAAAACATTCAGCATTTGGTTTTGTGGGATTGGCTAACTTCACTTAGCATTATCTCCTCCAACTCCATCCATTTACCTGCAAATGCCATGATTTTATCCTCTTTTATTGCTGAATAATATTCCATTGTGTATAAATCCCACATTTTCTTTATCCATTTATCTACTGAAGGGCATCTAGGTTGGTTCCACTGTTTATCTATTGTGAATTGTGCTGCTATAAACATTGATGTGGCTGTGTTCCTGTAATATGCTGTTTTTAAGTCCTTTGGGTATAGACCTAGGAGAGGGATAGCTGGGTCCAGTGGTGGTTCCATTCCAGATTTCCAAGGAATCTCCATACTGCTTTCCATATTGCCTACACCAATTTGCAGTCCCATCAGCAATGTATAATGTGCCTTTTCCCCTGCATCTTCACCAACACTTATTGTTGTTTGTTTCTTAATAGCTTCCATTCTGACTGTAGTGAGATGAAATCTTAGAATAGTTTTGATTTGCAATTCTCTAATTGCTATCGATGATGAACATTTTTTCATATACTTATTGATTGATTGCATATCATCTTCTGAGAAGTGTCTGTTCGGGTCCTTGGCCCATTTATTGATTTGGTTATTTAGTTTTTTTGGTGCTTAGCTTTTTGATTCTTTATATACCCTAGAGATTAGTGCTCTATCTGATGTGGGAGGGGTAAAGATTTGCTCCCAATATGTAGGCTCTCTATTCACCTCACAGATTGTTTCTTTTGCTGAGAAGAAACTTTTTAGTTTGAATCCATACCATTTATTTATTCTTTATTTTAATTATTGCAATATAGAAGTCTTATTAAGGAAGCTGGGGCCTAGTGTAATTGCCTTTCTTCTGTTTTTCCAAATATGGAAAAATGGCCTGTTTGGTGGCCATTCTTCCTCCACTCTTTTTCCAGATGTCATTATTCCCATTTCTCTACACCTACCCATCTGCAACCATCTCCCTATCATTACTACTCATGTTCCCAGTATGTGCCACAGACATACTGGTCATTCTAGTGATAATACATTAATAAAGAATAGCAAAGTAACCAAACATATACATATGGAAAAAATTTTTTTAAATTATTACTTTATTATTAAGCCATTTGAAAAGGGACTATCCACCAGGTACAGTGGTGCATGCCTATAATCCCAGCAACTAGGGAACTTGAGACAGGAATATTGCAAGTTCAAGGCCAGCCTCAGCAACTTAGCAAGACCCTCACCAACTTCATGTGTGTGTGTGTGTGTGTGTGTGTGTGATATTTTTCTAGTTCCTGTGATCTTTTCTGTCCTTTTTCTGTCAGTTGTTCTAGATCACAAGCATTTCTATTCATTATAGCTGATAAGGGCTCAACTACTCTTAAACCCCACTATATATTGTTTCCTATTTATATCTGTATTTATTCTTACCTTATTCTTAATATATATATATATATATATATATATATATGTGTGTGTGTGTGTGTGTGTGTGTGTGTGTGTGTGTGTATGTATGTACAAATGTATAATTTAGATAGTGATTTCTGGAAGAATTAACAGGAAAACATGTTACCTTTGGGAAGCCTTAAGGGATCACTACCCTCTTGAGAGCTTTAAATGATTTCTATCTGCATATTATTTTTATGTTTATAAAAATAGGATCAATAAAACCCACATGGTTGCATAACTGTTTCTGTGTCCATTCTTAAAAATAGATTGCACCAGACACAATGGTGCATGCCTGTAATCCCAGTAGTTTGGGAGGCTGACACAAGAGGATAACAAATTCAAAGCCAGCCTCAGCATTTTATCAAGGTTCTAAGCAACTTAGTGAGACCCTGTCTCAAAATAAAAAATAAATATAGGGCTGGGAATGTGGCTTAGAGGTTAAGCACTCCTGGGCTCAATCCCTGGTACCAAACAACAAACCAAAAAACAGATTGCTCAGGGCTGGGCCTACAGCTCAGTAGTAAAGTACTTGTCTAGCATGCACAAAACTTTGGGTTTGATCCCCAGCACACACACACACAATTAAGCTAAAACTAATCAGAGCAGATTTCCATACATTTACAGACACTTTAACTAGGTTCCCTACTAAAATGTACACTGAAGTCAGCTCTCAAGTATGACTCAACTCAATGGAGTATTTGCCTAAGCATTCCAGAATAGCTAGGGTGGGTAGGTGATGCACACAGTTCATTGACGTGAGCAAGAAAGCATGAAGGAATTTGCTCAGAGGTGTGAGGGCTGTGTTTCGTGGTTCCCGATAATGTGGATTATTCTTCAAGCGAGATCAGCAGTTCTTCAAGAAGAAGAAAATAGTCTATGTGTGGAGAGGGCAAAGGGAAGGAGTGTAGCTTTCAAATATTTATGGTGAACCACAGCCTATGCCTGTTTGGTGGCCATTCTTCCTCCACTCTTTTTCCAGATGTCATTATTCCCATTTCTCTACACCTACCCATCTGCAACCATCTCCCTATCATTACTACTCATGTTCCCAAGACTTCCTAGTTCCTGTGATCTTTTCTGTCAGTTTTTCTGCATCAAAAACATTAGAAATGTCTGTATAGCTGAGAAGGGCTCAACTACTATTAAACCCCATGACATATCTTTTCCTATCTTTATGTGTTCTTACTTCATTAAACACAAAAACACACTCATTTTTTCCTCCCACATTTTTTAAAATATTTACTTTTTAGTTGTAATTGAACACAATATCTCTATTTATTTATGTGGTGCTGAGAATCGAACCCAGGGCCTCTCTCATGCAAGGTGAGCGCTCTACCGCTGAGCCACAACCCCAGCCCCAATCTCCCACATTTTTATTTCTCTTCTTTTCTTCCTCCAACACTCCCATTTTTCTCTAACATATACCAACTTGAGATCTAAGATACATTTACATATTCCCTTTACAACTTTTTTGTTTTGCAAGCGGCAACACAAAGGATGACTGAATCCATGTTCATCTTACAACTCAATGGCCCTATAACTTAATACCAATTTAGGACAGGAACATTCAATCTTTAAGTCTTTTCTGTAAAGAGCACAAGTTGAGTTGGGAAGGGCAGGGCTTATTTAAATACGATCGTCTTTGTTCATGTTTTTCCAGATCTGAAAGGTGGTGGCAGCAAACTTGTGCGGCCTTTGCTATCTACTGGACTTTTGGTTCTAGAAAGTCCTTTGTCACTAACTGAAGTGATCCAAACAAGACACTAATTTTGCACTCAAATAACCCATACCTCCTAAGTGCATACGAATTCAGCTCACATTCTTATGCAACCCAACACCAACCCACTCCTGAGTATTACAAAATGACAAAAGACAATAAGAACTTTCCTTGACAGGACTGAACTATAACAGAATTCCAAATTGATCAAGAAAGTGGCTCACCTTTCTCATCAATCTCCTCGATAGATACTCTCCATATCCTGAACATCCCCCAGAAGTGACAACCTCCAACTTTTTGCTCCTTACTGGCCCTATAACCATCCATCCTACTCTGCTTTTGAATATCAGCTCAGCCTCCCCTGAATCCAGTGTCCAGATACAATTAAACTTTCCTCCCATGCTCTGGTAATTTGTTCTTTGACTTTCCATCAGAATTGTTTGTTACTGTATCTGAGCTGGTCTGTGAGATCTGTCACATTCTATGATTATTAGATCTATTTGATCAGCCTAATTTGGTGGGCTGGGCCACAACTCCCTTCTCTCACTACTCCAAGTATATTTTGTATCAGCATTATTTGTGTTACTATCTTTCTCCTACAGAGCTCTTCTAGGTTAAAGTTACCAATCTGGCACATGATTGGAGCTAACTCTAGATTATGCCAATTACTCCTTAGATTTTTCTCTTTTGCACAATACATTTACAGAAGCCTCCAATGCTGATATCCAAAAGAATTTCACAAAGTATGGCAGTCTAAAAAAATTAATTTTGAGGCAATACCTAACCACGTGAGTCTGCCTACTTCAAGGTCAGATACATCTTCATATTATGCTGGATTTGGCCCACATTTTAGCCCCTCTGAAACTAAACTAATTTACTGTCAAAATGCTATGTATTCTCAATTTTTATATAATGTGTAGAAGCTTCATCAGTACTTATTTACACATGAAACGTAAGGATTATGGGATATGGGTTGCAGTTGGCCGGAGGCAGCGGGTGAAGGAAACCGTGGGCGGGAGATTGGTCATTGCCAGTTAACAACAGGTGCGAACATTGCCCTTTAAATTTAGCCACCGCACTTGGCATCTTGTCGCTCAGCCGTCACTTATGGCAACCACTGCTGATTTGGAAAGGATCAAAGAAAGGATGACAGAAGGGTCATATGTATTAAAAGAAAGAAAAAAAATCTTGGTTCTCTTTTATTTAATAAAAACTAGCCTAAGGAATAGACAGTGTGAAGACAGCTTAAGGCAACAAAAGAGGAAGGAAATTATTCAAAGAGATGATAATCATTAACAAATTGTTCTTAATTAAACATTTTAAGAACCATTCAGCTGCCAAAACTTGGGAGCAAAATTATCTAAAATTTGGATGGAGGTTCAGAAAATAACTACTATTAATCTAAAATTTGGAGGAGGAAGACAAGACATAGGAGAATACAATTCATTCATTCATTCATTCATTCATTCACTCAGTCAAAAAATAAATTGAATGCTTAGTAGGTACCAGGCAATACATGACAGGAGGAATTTTCCAAAACCTGTATTCCTTATAACACGTATTTCTTTTTCTGAAACATTCATTTAACGATCCTAATCCTGACCTTGAAATGGAATCAATTAGCCGGATGTGGTGGTGCATGCTTGTAATTCCTGTGATTTAGGAGGTTGAGATAGGAGGATTGTAAGTTTAAAACCAGCCTCAGCAACTTAGTGAGACCCTGTTTCAAATTTTTAAAAAATTTTAAAAAGGGTTGGGGTTGTAGCTCAGTAGTAGAGTCTTCCTGAGTTTAATCCCAAGTACAAAAAAAAAGGGGGGGTGGGGTGGGGATCAATTTTTCCTATAACTTTACGTACCAATATTTATATATACTTTAAAAGAATGAAAGCTCCCTTGAGTAATTTCTGGGAATTAATATAAATTTAAAATATCTACCATTATAATAATTACCCCATCCAACACTGCTAAGAAGATATAACAAGGTACAATTCTATTTAAATAGTTTTTAGATATTCACTGCCTAGAGTTTCAACTAAACTTCAGTCCTTCGGAATGATAAAAAGACATTGTGGTACTTTTTTCAAGCACTGCTTCGCTAAGATGCTTAGGTTAAACCATGTTCTTAGGGTTACTCAGCAACAGGGAGAATAACCCAAGGAAGGGTAACAAAATTTAAGTGGGGTTATGGCATATATAGATGCCATTACTTTAAGACCCAGAAGCTATTAGGTATGTTCAATAGAAGTAATCTATTCGATCAAAAACTTTGTTTGCTGTCAAGAAGAGAAAATTTTCACATAAAACCACTAAATTCTAAAGCCAAGATAACATATGATGCTGTCCTAACAGAATGCTGACTTAATTTGGAAATACTACTATTATTACTTCCCATAATATAGAACCAATTAAGAGGATTTAAGGAAGATTATAAAGATTTGAAGCTGGGCGTGGTGGTGTACATTTGTAGTCCTACCTACTTGGGAGACTAAACAAGAAGGATCACTTGATCTTGTGAAGTTTAAGGCCAGCAAGGGCAACTTAGTAAGAATCCTATCTCAAAATAAAATAAAAATGGCTGGAGATATAGCTCAGGGGTAAAATGTCTGCCTAGTATGTGCAAGGCCAATTCTCAGTACCACCCCAGAGAGAGAGAGAGAGAGAGAAGAGATAAATTCATTATTTCAACAAATAAGACTCTAGCCTAAAAGAGCTTAACATGTAACAATAAGAGATTAGGGAAGCAGGGAGGGCACTTAGCTGAGACTTGAGGATCAGGGAAAGCACCGCCAGGCAAGCAATATTTGTTAAGGGCTTAAAGATCAGAAGGAGTAAATGGCAGAGGGAGCCTACTGAGATGGGATACCAGAGATGCAACAGAAACAGGTTATATAGGATTTTATCAAGGAATTTGAACTTTACCCAAAGAGAAGTCTTAAAGGGTTTTATAAATGGATGATATTAGGAGACTGTAAAGACTAAAGACAGAGAGAGAGATGAGGAACTCTAGTCACGAAATGCCGAGGTATGGGTTGTAGCATTGGCTAAGGGAAAATAAAGAATAGAATCATATGAGACATGTACGAAGTTGGATCAAAAGGCATTCCTGATCCTGTACAACACAGTCACTGTAGTTAATAACAACATACTGTACTTTTGAAAATGTGGAGAGTGGTCGTTAAGTCTTCTCACCACAAAAATAACTATGTGAGGTAAATAAATATGTTAATTATCTAAATTAAGCCATCCCACACTGTATATATATTTCAAAACATCATGTTGTATGTGATAAAGACATTTAATTTTATCTGTCAGTTTTGAAAAGGTATTAGTGATTGATAAAGATATGGTAGGGGAGTGGATGAAACAGATTGAGGAGGAAGATTTCTAGGTGTTTGCTTGGGCAAGTGGGTGGATGTCATATGCTGAAAGAGGAAACAAAAGGAAAAAATGATTTGTTGGAGAAAGAGGATGAGTTGGGTTTTGAAATATTGTTTATCACATGCCTTGAGATATCCAAGCAACAATACTCATCAGACAGTTAAGTGTTTGACTCTAAGTCTCTGAAGGACATCCAGGCTCTAGAAATAGATGTGAGAGTCATCAGTCTACAGATAGTTGGTAGCTGAAGTCATGGGAGTGGACAATACCACCTAGGATGAGTACACAGAAGACAAGAAGACCTAAGACATTAGTTTCATAATTAATAAATATGCTTAATAAATACTTGATTTGATTACATTTACGAATACATAAAAACAGGAGCCAAAAGAATTTAGAAGGCACTTTTAACATTTGCACCAGCTTTTTTTTCAGGTACTGATAGTCACTGCCCTTGGATAGTTTGTGATTATGGGTTGTTCTGATTTCAAATTTTTTCTACGTTCATGAGGAATTGTTTAAATTTGTCTGCAAGAGACTTATTTCATGACAACAACAGCATGTGTAAAATTTCAGACTGAGTTGCATTACTTCGGGAAGAAGCAAGCTGACAAACCTGACTGAACTCCTGGCACATAATTAATGCTCAATAGGCGTGTGCTCAAAGAGACTTATGGAATGAATCAATAAATGCATAAACAAAATACATATTTCCATTCTCTCACAATAGGGAAAATTACAGAGCCTCTACTCTACTGCTCCTATGTTCACTGAGTTACTTCAATAAGAACAACATAGTCATTCAGTCCTCAGGGCCACTAAATCAAAGGAAGTACATTCTAAACCAGTATGGCTGCTTGGACACATTGGCAGAAAACTGGAATGGTATATCCAACAACAAACTCATGTACAAAATACACAAAGAAATACAACTCAATAAGAAAAAGGCATTAACCCAATAGAAGAGCAGGCAATAGATTTAAACAGACACTTCACATAAGAGGATATCCAAACAACCAGTAAACAAATGGGAAGGTACCTGACTTCACTACCAGTCAATGAAATATAAACTAAAACCAAGGTGCAATGGCACTTTAAGAACACCAAAATGGCTTAAATGAAAGAAATTAAGCAAATACCACTAATATGTATAATTATAATGTACCAATAGAAATGTAATAAATAAATTTAAAAATGCAAGAGATGATAAATACCAAGTTTTGGCAATAATATTAGACAATCATAATTCTTGCAGGATGCTGGTGGGAGTACAAATTGATACAAGTGCTGTAATCACTCATAGAACAGTCAGGAGACATATCACAACAGAACAGAACAGCTTAATATAAATAATTAGTAATGAGGGTCCCTTCTCTAGGTTTTCAAGGTTTAATAATTCCAACCATTTCCCTTTGTTTTCTCAGCCTTAGAGGTTATAGCTGCTTCTAGCAATTGTGGATGGCAGCAACAAGGGTTTTAAGATTAAAACCGTACAATTTTTATATCCTGGCAGCTGGCAATAACCTGCCCATCCACTATGGGAATCAGTCAGACTTGGAAATTTTTCCGA
This sequence comes from Callospermophilus lateralis, assembly GCF_048772815.1. Lineage (NCBI taxonomy): Eukaryota > Metazoa > Chordata > Mammalia > Rodentia > Sciuridae > Callospermophilus > Callospermophilus lateralis. The sequence goes on along the minus strand of NC_135319.1, from coordinate 44,557,954 downwards.
GGAACTACTCTATGTACATGAGAGGAATAAGTGAGCTACTAAATTCAAAATTGGCCAAATGTCTGAAATAGAAGTTTCTATTACAAACATAAAAAGACAGATTGAAAGTTAGAAATAGCACCTTGGAAATAACATAGTCCTACTCTCTGATCAGACCAAAAAAAAAAAAAAAATTGAAGGCGGCCCTTCAAAGTGAATAACTCGGCCAGGAACAAGAACTAATTTAATAACAGAGTTAGGATGAACAACACCATCGCCACATACTGAGGACTTAACTAGGTATCAGGCACTGTGCTGAGTACTTTTATATGGTTTAACTCACTTAATCTTCCCACCAGCATTACAACATAGGTTTTAATATTCCTGTTTCCTTTTGAGAAAAGTAAGGTTAAGTAATTTGTCCACATTCACTACCCACACTCAGAATAAAAGATCCCATCACCAACACCATGAAAGTATCCTGTCTTTTTGGAAACCACCCTCTCCACATGCAATCCAACATAATTCTCTTAATACTACAATTTAGCATTGCTTGGTGTGTATGTGTGTGTGGTGCTAGAAATCGAACCCAATGCCTTGCTGAGCACATGCTCTACCACTGAGCTAAGACCCCAGCTCTAGCTTTGCTTTTTTTTTTTTTTTTTTTCCTCCCAGCCATTCAGTTTGTAGTGGGAAAAAAAGAAACATAGGTTAGAACTCAAAAAGACTTGAAAGGTTCTCTAATTCTGTCACTAGGTCCACGATGAAGTCACTGAGACCTAAATTCATAACCAATTTTCCTAAGGCCACAAAGCTGTTTTGTGGTGGAGGCGGGCTGTAATCCGAGTTTCCTAGCTCTCAGGGCGGCTCTCTTTTTCCGAGACCACAAAATCTACCCCTCCTACATTCTATTCTTTCAGAGTGCGTGTTAGTATAGGGTCCAAAGTTCTTGTTGACTCTGAAGGGACTGGCTGATGTGGCACAGGAAGAATTGGTCATTAAATGTATTACTTGTACTTCCTGATCTGTATCCAATAGCAATTATACACAGGCAGGTACTCTGTACTGGGCTGAAAGGTCCCCTCTATTTTCAAACTGCTTTTCAACATTATCTTTGCCTTGATGCCTCCAACCCTCAATTGTTTGCTCCCTTGGAATAGAACACTGGAAATCTCTGTTGACATGCCAAGGGACAGTAAAACTAAAGAAAAGTCTTGTCTATACCTTAGCTGGAATTTATTAATGCAATCAGCTTTCATCTACTGAAGAGTCCTCAAGGACTCTGGAGAGATTAGGCATGGCAAGATCAAATGGTAGAGGATGTCCTAATAGATGTGAGGTAGGCTAGAGTGGGAACTGCAGTGAGGGGCTATGGCCGTGTGAAGTCATTGGGGAAGATTGACAGTAAGGGAGTGGTACAGAAATGGGGGTGGGGTGGAAGGAGAACAGGGCACCTTCGTACAAATTAGAAAAAGAAGTCCCTGGGGCTGGGGTTGTGGCTCAGTGGTGGAGTGCTCGCCTAGCACATGCGAGGCCCCAGGTTCCATCCTCAGCACCACATATAAATAAATAAATAAAATAAAGGTATTGTGTCCAAGTATAACTAAAAAATTAATTTAAAAAGAAGAAGAAATCCCTTCTGAACATGTTGAGAATGGAGCACGTACTCAGTTTCTAGGCCCTGCCCCATTGTATGCGGAAGAACCATCTGTGACAGATTCCTATCAAGCATACACATCATGTAGATGACTGCTTGTCACCCTTGCTGATGCTACTCTTTTCCCAAGATCCTCATAGAAGAAGATGAGAGAAGTAACCCAGTGCCTGCCGCAGGCCTTACTAAATGTATAGAGCTCCTACTCTGTGCAGTCACGGTCATCACAAAACACTCAGCAAATTAGATATTATTACTCCAGTTTCACAGATGAGGGGGAAAAATGGCCCAACAAGTTTAAATAGTTTCCCTGAGGCACATAACTAGGATAGCATTCAAAGAGGTTAAGTAGTGAGTGCAGAGCTGAGTCAAATTGTGGTCTTCTGACTCATGCTTATCTTGTCTCACTATACCACACCCCTTCACAGAATGGTTTCCTAGAGTTTGGGTAGTCACACATTCTCTCTCTCTCTCTCTCTCTCTCTCTCTCTCTCTCTCCTAACTCTTCTTTTTTTTCTTTGTAGTTGGACATTCTGTTATGCCAATCCTATACTTGAGTACATAGCATTGACCTTCATTGGTCTAATTTATCATAGGTAAGTTGTTGGTGTCACATTTGTAAATGGGCCATCTGCCAGACAGCATATGGAAGCAGATCCTTTGACAAGGTCGTAAGAAGGTTAATTAAGTCTAGATTTGAAAGTGCTTTTCTAAGCTGGGGATGTAACTCAGTGGTAGAGCACTTGTATAACACCGGTGAAGTCCTGGGTTCAATCCCCAACACCACACAAACAAAAAAACTCTAAAATCTGAAAGAAAGAAATATTGTTAGTGATAATATTGAGTACTTACTGTTAGCAAGGTGTTGGGATGTTGATAAATGAATATTATAACACCTTGTTAAGTCCTTATGATATCTCTATGAGGAAAATATTATACCAGTTCCCATTTTTCCAGTGAGAAAATTGTGACATTGGGAGGTAACTTGCTAGAAATCTCCTGGCTGATAGTAATAAGGCCAAGTTGTGGATTCAGGGTGTCAGACACAAAGTCTACACAGTGAAGCAGTTACTACTTCGTACTACTTCACTGGTACAAAATACGTCAGAACATGAGGAAGATCTCAGAGTAGCAAGGTGAGGTGGCACTTGCCTATAATCCTGGTTACTTGGGAGGCCGAAAAGATCACAAGTTTGAGGTTAGCCTGGGCAAGTTCATGAGATCCTACCTCAAAAAAAAAAAAAATGGCTGGGGATATAGCTCCATGGAAAGGTGCCCCTGGGTTCAACTCCCAGTACCACAAAAATAAATAAATAAACAAAAGAAAGAAAGAGAAAAGATTTCAGAGTAAATTCTGTAGAACCTTTTCCTATTAGTTGAGGGAAATCACTGTGAACCCATAGTGGGTAGTTTCATGATGAATACAGAAATAAAAGTAAAGAGTTTGTGTTTTTAAAAATAGTTTGGGGAACTCAAAAATCTTAACACCAAAACAAAACAAAACAAAACAAAAAAACAAACAACCCAATCAATAAATAGACCAAGGAACTGAACAGACCACTTCTCAGAAGATGATATACAATCAATCAACAAATGTATGAAAAAATGTTTATCATAGCTAGCAATTTGAGAAATGCAAATCAAAACTACACTAAGATTTCATCTCACTTCAGTCAGAATGGCAGCTATTAAGAAAACAAACAACAGTAAGTGTTGGTGAGGATGTGGGGAAAAAGGAACACTCAAACATTGCCTGTGGAACTGCAAATTAGTGCAGCCAATATGGAAAGCAGTATATAGAATCCTTGGAAAACTGGGAATGGAACCACCATTGGACCCAGCTATCCCTCTCCTAGGTCTATACCCAAAGGACTTAAAAACAGCATACTACAGGGAAACAGCCAACAATGTTTATAGCAGCTCAATTCACAATAGCTAAACAGTGGAACCAACCTAGAGGCCCTTCAGTAGATGAATGGATAAAGAAAATGTGGTATATATACACAATGGAATATTATTCAGCAATAAAAGATAATAAAATCATGGCATTTGCAGGTAAATGAATGAAGCTGGAGAATATAATGCTAAGTGAAATTAGCTAATCCCAGAAAAACAAATGCCAAATTATTTCTCTGATTTAAGGATGCTGATCCTTAATATGCTGTGGGGGTCGGGAATGGGAGGATTAAATGAACTCTACATAGGGCAAAGGGGAAAAGAGGAGGGACAGGAAGGGAGTGAGTATAGGGGTAAAAAGATGGTGGAATGCGATGGTCATCATTACCCTAAGTACATGTAAGAAGACATGAAGGATGTTACTCTACTTTGTGTATAATCAGAGATATGAAAAATAGTGCTATATATGTGTAATATGAATTGTAATGCATTCTGTCATCATATATAACAAATCAAAATTTTAAAAAATAGTTTCTTTGCGGGGTGGGGTGGTCGCTCGGTGATAGAGCATTTGCCTAGCACATGTGAGGCACTGAGTTTGATCCCCAGCACCACATAAAAAATACTAAATGGAGATATTATGTCCATCTACTACTAAAAAAATGTTTTAAAAAAATAGTTTCTTGGGCTGGGGTTGTGACTCAGTGATAGAACATGTATAACAAGTGTGAGACTCTGGGTTCCATCCTCAGTACCACAAAAAAAATGTTTTCCTTTGATACATTCATTCTTTAGGTATGATTCAGTATACTAGGTGGTAAGTACCTTTGGGGTAAATGCCATGTCTTTTGACAATTTCTGTTTTCTTTACTATTCTCTCACTGTTGAATAAATGATATTAAACTTTTACTATGGGAACGGCAGTAGAGTGACTAACACCCAGCAGGGCACAGATTGACAGATACTCAAATATTTATTGAATGATTGGTTATAGAAGGCAGAGACTTTACCTGAAGTTCTCTAGTTGTAGTTCCATAAGACTTAATCATTAATGCTTTTGATAATTGCATCATGAAACTGCAAAAGATAATACTCTACTAGAGAAGGTTTGGGTTAAAGTCTAGGTTTAATATAACAACTTGTAAACTAATAGTAGGCAGCAGATATTCAATAATTATAACCTTTCTAGGGATTAAATTGAAAGTGCTTTTTGGTGTTTTTCCCTAAGGTTTTAAAGACTCTCCTTACTGAGAATAATAGGCTTCACTAGCATCACAAGTTTGTAGCCCTGTTAATTCACTTGTGTTCTCCACCTTTTTAAAGGAAGTTTCGGAAATCCTTTATTTATAGCAAGTCAACTCACAGTTCTAACTTCAGGATTCTACCTGCAAACAACTTGTTCAACTTACAGTACCCACAAGGATTCAAAAAAAAAAAAAAATAACCAAGTATGTGGTTTTCTAGACACTTGAAGAAATGCATTTCACTTTATTGCAAAAAAGATCCACAATCTAATGTCTGATATCTACACAGTGCTGAAGAAATACACAATGAGAAAAATAGGGAAGCAAAACAAAATATTTCTGCATCCATTTCTTAAAAGGCGATCAAGAAGCCTAAGGTTTATCTAGAAATTTCCCTAATACTGAAAATCCAAATATCACCATAGCCTTCTGTGACCTATTAAAGGGGATATTGAAAGTAGTTTTGGAAACCTAGATTCTAAATTCAAATCTACTACTTTGCAATCTGTGAGACCTTGAGCAGTCACTCAATCTTTACTTCCCCACTTGCAAAATAAGAATCCTCAACTCTTAGTTGTCATAAAGGCCAAAAAGGAAAGAAAAAAGAGAGAAAGAGAGAAAGAGAGAGAGAGAGAGAGAGACAGAGAGAGAGAGAGAGAGAAAGAAAGAGAGAGACAGTACACATAATATTATGTGGCATTTGAAAAAAAAAAAATGTCAGTTTTGAGTTGTGCACAGCTACACAGCTTGCCTAGCATACCTGAGGCCCTGGGTTTAATCCTCAGTGCCATAAAGCAAGTCAAAACAAAACAAAAACATTAAGAAATGAAGGATGGGATTGTGGCTCAGTGGTAGAGCACTTGCCTAGCATGTGTGAGGCACTGGGTTTAATCCTCAGCACCACATAAAAATAAATAAATAAAATAAAGGTATTGTGTTCATTTAAAAAATTAAAAGAAGAAGAAGAATGAGATCTTTGTTTATTTGGACCCTACTTTTCTTGAGTTCTGATTCATATGAGAAGTGTTACCAATGACAAAGTCTATGTGAGCTTACTATTCCTTCTAGGCAGGACAAAATGCCCATACCCTTGAAAATACATGCATGCCTGAGAAGAGGACCATGTGTCAGCTTACATAATGAGAATTCATTTCACTTTATTGAATCTCTTAGAATCTTTTTCACTTGGTGAAAAACCTCTTGATTTCTGAATTATGACTACTCTTGTTCATCCATTTCTACAAGGTTAAGCAACAGATGTCTTAAATGTAGGACAAAAGATGCCCCCCCTCTTTCTCATCTATTTTTTCCTCTCCTCCCCGGGTCTATTCTCAGAGCTTGGAATGGACCACATTACTCCTCAGACTGACACAATGGAATAGCCAACCCACTAAAAAGTTGAGCTCTTCAGTTTGCTGATTCACACCTTCTTTAAGCAAAGAGATGATTGTTTTTAACTTGTAGTGTCTTTTTTTTTCTGACTTCTAATGAGCTCCAGTCAACCAAGATCCTTTTATATCACACAAGTAAATACTGAAATAGACGAAGACAAAATCCACAAAGAATTTCAATTCAAGATTTTCTTCCTTACATAAACCAAATAAAGGAATTATTCTTCCCATCTATAATTAAAAGTTAACTGAACTGATGCTGGTTAGACTCTCATAGCATTAGACTGACATTTTCTATAGGAAATTCAGTAATTTAGTTCTGTCATTTAATGGTAGGATCAGTGACTAAGGAATGTTCATTGGACTTTATTTTCAATTCTATCTCTGGCTCATTACTATTACTTTGTTCTAACTATCTTACATTATTACTTGGAGTGTCAATTATGTTAGCAATGCAGAATGATATGGGGAAAAAAACACCTTGTGTGCTAAAGAAAAAGGATGTAAAAGTCTTATTTCTGTAATTGATATACCACTGTTGTATTAGATACAAAACAGTCTAATTTGGTACCTCAGTTTCTTTAACTGTAAAAGCATGATAAATTATTTGCTTAGAGATGGGACATGTAGCTCAATAGTAGAGCAATTGCCTAGCATGTGAGAGTCCTGGGTTTGGTCCCCAGTACTGCAAAATTAAATAAGTAAATATATAAAAACACCTCCTCTTTCCCCTCAGTTTACTTACAGAAATGGAATAATTGGAGAAATGGTATTGATGCTATAAAAGATTTTGGGGGTGGGTATTGGGGGTTGAACCCAACAATTTGATATGATAAGCAAGTGCCCTACCTCTGAGCTACATAACCATCCCTTTCTATTTTTTTATTTTGAAATAGGTTCTCATTAAGTTGCCAAGGCTGATCTCAAACTTGCCTCAGCCTCCCAAATAGCTGAAATTATAGGAGTGTACCATATGCCCGTCTAGAAAAGATCATGATCTGTCTAGAATGTTGATACAGAAAGGCTACTATTCTTTTTTTTTTTTAAATTTCTACTGGTATTTTTAGGTACTTAGTGCTCCCTAGGTTTAAGCCAACTTAATTTATTTGGAAAAGATTACTATTTATACTGTATTTTTTGCAAAGCCTTTGCAGAAATAGAACAGGCTATGGAGAATATGCTTTAAGAAAACAAAATTGTTCCACAAGCCTGTTGGCAGTTAAAAATCCTTCTGATTCACATTATTATTCCTAGTGAAGAGGCAGCTTATTAATTCAGAGCTGTCTATAGCCATGTTGTCTAGGTAGCAAATACCAGCTAACAATTGAGGATACCACTCAGTTGATCCTAGCTATTCCCGGATTTTAGCAAAATGCCTGAGAAAGGTGTGTAGGTAGAGAGGGATCTTAAAATCTAACAATAATTGACAGCTTCTAATATATTTAGTTTTTTTGTGTGTGCATCTAACTTAAGAAATTTATAATAATTCTTACCAATCTTACGTGGATAACAGGAAGGTTGACAGATGAGTTTTCTATCTAATTGCTAAAAGAATTATAATCTTCACAATGTACAATTTAATTTTTTTTTGAGGTAGGGCCTTTCTGTGTTGGCTAAGCTGGTCTTGAATTTGTGGGCTCAAGCAACCCTCAGGTAGGCACCACTGTGTCCAACTTCATTTTAATTTGTTGTTGTTATTATTATTGTTGCCCCAGGTTTACAGAAAATATTACAGCGTAGCAGAAAGATTCTGATAGCTCTAGTGATATTTTTTCCACATTTTTTATTGGTGCATTATAGTTGTATAATGATGGGATTTGTTGTTACACATTCATACATGCACACACTATAACAATATATTTTGACCAATATCACTTCCCAGCACTTTCTAGTGGTATTTTGAAGTTCATCCCCAATGTAGGCTGAGTGATCTGCAGGTTGGAGAGACTGCCAAAGTCCAAACCTTCAGCATTTCCTTAGTGTCAGGATCTACTTCAATGATCTTCTAACCCAGGGGTAAGACCTTAGGAACCTAATTATCTCTCCTTTCTGTCTTCTCCTGCTTCTGCAACTTGATGGACCTATTCATAGGGCCTCTCTGAATCTACTTTATCAGATGTGTGACATACCCTGCAGTCTTGTTGTGGAGTTTCTTGCTGGAAATATAGGTGATTTCCTTGCACGCACGGTGTTTGTTGGTGTGCAAGTCATTGCCAGGCAAGTGAAGTACTTCTTGATGATGAACCAGGCTGACTTCTTCAGTTTGGGTGTGAACATGGTCCATGTTGGTGCGTCCTGTTAAAAGAGCTTCATTTTAATTTTTGAAGATTATAATGATAATACATTTTGTTATACAATCTGTCACATTACACATCATAATACTATCAGATTCAAAGTTCAGGGCTGGGGATAGAGCTCGGTGGTAGAGCTTAGCATGCACCAGGGGCCTTGGGTTTAATCACCAATATTGAAAAAAAGAGAGGAAGGAAGGAAGGAAGGAAAGGAGGAAGGAAGGAAGGGAGGGAGGGAGGAAAAGTCAGACAGTGAAGGATAACATCCTCAGACCCACACATAAATGTTATTAATTCAAAAATGAGTCTGAAACTGAAAGATCAATTTAATGGGGTAAAAAGAATAGAGGAACCTAAGAAACAAAAATCCCAGCCAAATCAGACAAGGCTGGTAAATGACAGAGGTCCTTGCAGAACTATAGAGGCTTGGCAACAAGTATCAGGGATCAGTAATGAGGAAACTCAAGTCAAAAGGCAGGAAATGCAAGACTTTGGTTATAAAACATTAGAAAACCTATAAATTCCTTGAGGACATATCTTCATTTATTCTAAGAATATATATTGAACACCTATATATTCCCAACACTATTCTACACAGTACAGAGTCAGCAGTGAACAATACAAAGGTTATGGACTTTATGCAGCTCATATTCTAGTTGTGGGGATAGATGATAAACAAATAAGTAAAATAAATAATTTGTCAGTATAAATAAGTCTATGGAGAAAATTTAAGCTGGAATACTGGGGGGCAGCAAGCATGGGGGCATGATTTGGGGCAATATGGTTAGGAAAACTCAGAAAAGACAAAACTTAGGGTGTGGGGTGTGGCTCAGTGGTAGAGTGCTTGCCTAACTTGCACAAGGCACTGGGTTCAATCCCCAGGAATAATAATAATAATAATAATAACATTAATAATAATAATAATAGCTTAGACAAGAGGATGGGAGAAAGTCATGAAAGCATCTGGGTGAAAGTGTTCTAGGCAGAGAATACAGCAAGTATTCTGAGGCCATATCCTGTCTGACACATTTGAGGGGTAGTAAGAAAGCTAGCATAGTCAGAGCAGAGTGAAGGAAAGGGAAGAGCAGTAAATAGTGTCAGAGAAGCAGAGAGACAGTAGTAATGAGCCTTGCGGACCACTGTGAGGACTGTGGCTTTTACTTTGAAAGAGAAGAAACTATCAGAGAGGAGGGAAAACACAACATGACTCACAGCTTAAAAGCATCAGTCTGAGTTTTTAGACTGCACCACAAAGGGGCAAGGATGTAAGCAAAACCACTTGGGGAACAATTGCAATAGTCTAAGGAAGAAAGAATGGCAGCTGACATAGGCTGGCAGTGGTGGAGGAGTGAGAAGTAGTTGGAGTCTGAACATATTTTGATAGTAGAGCCGTGGTATGTGCTAATGGTCTTGAAATAGGAAGAGGGGAGTCAAAGATGACAGAGAATTTTGGTCTTAGAAGCTAGAAAAACAGAGGTACTGTTTATTCACATGGGGAAGACTGTGAGAGGACTCTTAATTTTCTTTGCTTCCTCATAACCTGGCACAATGCCAAGTACATTGCACTATTCAATGAATACTGATAATCTAATCTGAATCTAGTTTCTGTTTATTTGAGGCCAGAGTTGTTCTAGATACAAGATCAACTTGTTAGAGTTACTAAACTAGGGTTTTGTTCCAGACTCTGGGACAAAATTAAAACCAGTGGTGTGCTGGCTTGCACCAGAGTCAGCCGCTAAACTTGGGGCCTATTCCAATCTATTAACCATAGCCATTATTTGAATTCAAATTGCATAAACTTAAAGCTGGTAACTCAAATTAAAACAAAGGTAAAAATACTGAAAACTCATTGCTGCGCTTCTCCTCCTGTCCCCCAACTTCTTGTACTTTGCTTAAGATTGAACCCAAGTGCTATGATCTACCACTGAGCTATATCCCCCTGGCTAAAATTTATCACTTCTTAATTGTTTCACTACATCTAGGCTCTTGAATTTAATTATGTGTATTGTATCTTTATGGTAGAAATACTACATAATGCTTTTCACTGATGTTATATCAATATTTTAAAACTGGCCATGGGATGAGTATTTATAATATAGAAACTGGAAAATTCTACAAATGAAGGTTCCTCACACCCACTCCCAGAGCCAGTTAAATCTGTAAGTGGGGAAGCAGTGGTCCCAGTTTTGAAGGCAATGGTAGAGGATGGTTGGGTATTTTGTAAATATGCACATGTACAAGCACTGCACACAGAGTATTATAATATGTTATACAGGAGGACTTTCATGTTCAAGTAAGCAAGGGTTGAAAGCGGAGGAAATAGTAGAAGAACACACAAGAAATTCCACAGAGGAAAAGAAAGGCCTTACCTATCCATCAAACTAGGAATTACTAAGAGAGATGAGTATCTACATTCAATCAAAGCCTTAATAGAATTAAAATATGGGCCAAATTATGAAGTGTTAACAGGGGAGATTAACAGCTTTGATTGCTTTTGATATTGTACAGAAGGAGGAGAAACCAGAACTAGTCAATACCAGTGAGACTTTTCCATTAGACCTTTTAAAAAAGAAACACAAGAGGATATTAAAGACACTGATTATTCCTGTGAGACAGCTAGAAAAACAGGACAATTTATGTTATTGTTTTTATTTTATAAGAAAAGAAGCTGGAGTCCAAGAACTATTAATGAGTATAGGAAAACAGACGGCATGAGCCATCCTCCATCCTGTTGGAGCAGGGAAAGCAGGAAGTCTCTCATCCAGGCCACTGGAAGATAAACAACAGTGGAAAAGCCCAGCAGCTAATGATACGTTTTTCAAGCAAAGCAGGATTAAAAATTTGTCGACCGTAAGTATGGCAATTAAAATAAGAAAAATTTGAAAATGACAAAAGAGATTGAAAAAATATTCTAATTGCCAATTTCCCCCAAATCTTTCCACTTTGCAGACCCTGTTTGTAAAGCTGCTTCCTTTCCTTTAGTTTTTTTTTTTCACTTTCCACATTTTCATTGGTACATCACAGTTGTGTATAATGGGACTTTTGGTTACATATTTATTCATACATACACACAGTAACAATGCAATTTGGCACATCACTCCCCACACTTCCTCCCCTCCCTCAACCTGATCTTTTTTTCCTTTCATCAATGAATTCATCCTCACTGGCTTTTTGTTTCAAAGCTTTAATCTTTTTAAACTATGATGTTTTCATAAAACTTTTTCCAAACTTCAGTAGAATTTCATATTGGGCAGAATCACTCTGAGCCTCAATCTTATTTTCTCCAGAAATATTTATGTTTATAAGGATGAAGAGGTGTTGGGTCAAAGGATAGAGGCTTATTAAGACTAGCAATGGGGGTTGGGGATGTGGCTTAAGTGGTAATGCGCTCCCCTGGCATGCGCAGGGCTCTGGGTTCGATCCTCAGCACCACATAAAAATAAATATTAAAGATGTTGTGACCCCGAAAACTGAAAAATAAATATAAAAAAATTCTCTCTCTCTCTCCTCTCTCTTAAAAAAAAAAAAAGACTAGCAATGTATCACAGGACCTGTTCATAATAACCTTGCTATTTTGATAAACCAACTTAAAATATTAAATAAGTTCCTAAGTGTAATCTAATATTTTATTATCTTACTTGGCATTTCTTCGATTAATAAAACTGAACTTTTTTTCCTACATGTTTGTTCACTAATATTATGTCATTTGCCTATCTATTTCTTTGGGACTTAGTGTAATTTTATCAACTTGTATGAGCTCTTGTGTGTGTGTGTGTGTGTGTGTGTGTGTGAGCGGAGAGGGGGGTACCAGAGCTCAAACTAAGGACCTTGTACATACTGGCAAGTTCTCCGTCACTGAGCTACATCCCCAGCCCTTTAAAAATTTTTGTTTTGTTTTAAGACCAGGTATCGCTTAATTGCTCAGGCTGATCTCTTGCTTGGGATCAGCCTAATTCAGAATTATAGGTTTGCATCACCTCACTCAGCAAAAAAACAAGCTTTTTCTTTTATTTTTTTTTAATATTTATTTTTTAGCTTTAGGTGGACACAATCTCTTTATTTATTTATTTATTTATTTATTTATTTATATTTTTATGTGGTGCTGAGGATTGAACCCAGTGCCTCACGCATGCCAGGTGAGCACGCTATTACTTGAGCCATATCCCCAGCCCCCTCTTTTTTTTTTTTCTTTTCTTTACAGTACTTGGGATAGAACTCAGAGCTTCATGCAAGCTAAGCAAGCACTCAACTTATGAGTGATTTATGTAAGAAAGATATCTGTCCCTCATAATTTTTGCAGATATATTCCCATTCTGTTGCATATTTATTTTGGTCACTTTACAAAAATCTGCTCATATTTTTCTGACAGTTTCTTCGTTGTTGTTGTTATTGTTGTGGTTTTGTATTAGAGATTGAATGCCGGGGTGCTTAAGCACTGAGCCACATCCTCAGTCCTTTTTATTTAGAGACAGGGTTTTGCTAAGTTGCATAGGACCTCGCTAAGTTGCTGAAGCTGGTCTTGAACTTGCAAACCTCCTGCCTTAGCCTCCCAAGTTGTTAGAATTACAGGTATGTACCACCACACCCAGCTCTTCTGAGATATTTTAAATTGCTTCTAAGTATAAAAATCAATCACCTCCATAGGCTTATTACATGTTCAATTCTATTTTCTTCTGATATTTTCATTGTTTAATATTTTATATCTACTTTAAGTCTCCTGGAATTTATTTTGATGTGTGAAAGGATTGTTTAAATTATTTTTCCAAACTGATAATTATTTTAGAATGTTCCTTCCTTCTTTACTGTGTGACACAGCAAATTCATATAAACAATAGGACTATTTTGCACTATGCTTTTATTTTTACTTTCAAAAAATATATTTCAGGGCTGGGGTTGTGGCTCAGCAGTAGAATGCTCATCTGATATGTGTGAGGCACTGTGTTCGATCCTCAGCACCACATAAAAATAAATAAATAAATAAAGGTACGTGTCCACCTACAACTAAAAAGATTTTTTTTAAAACTATTTTAATGTAGATTTGCTATATTACTGTATTCATTGGTATGGTCATTTTTTCATAACTAAGAAGTTTTTTCTCTTCTATTATTTGCACCCTATTCTCCCAGATCAAGTTTGAGAATCATTATGGATAGAACAAGAACTTTGATAAAACTACACCCTTTTTCTTTTCTTTTCTTTTCTTTTTCCTGTGGTACTAGAATTGAACCCAGGGGCACTCTATCATTGAGCTACACCACCAACTTGTTCTATTTTTTGTTTTGAAAGAGGGTCTCACTAAGGTTCTGAGGCTCCCTCAAACTTGTGATCCTTCTGCCTCAGCCTCCAGAATAGCTGGGATTATCATACATGCACCAGTGTGTCTGGGGTAGTCCCTTGTTTTTTGACAGATCTGTAGTTATCTTTCTGGTATTAGTAACTATATTAACAACTACTAATTAGGTTAAACAAGGAAAGACATATATAAAGTTGAACTGTGCTGTTGAATTCTCCAGTATTGTCTGAAACACTTCAAATGTCTCAGAATCTAATGGGAAAAGATTTTTTTAATTAATTATTTATTTATTTTAATTAGTTATACATGACAGTAGAATACGTTTATGCACTTTGATATATCATACATAGATGGAATATAATTTCTCATTTTTCTGAGTGTGCATGTTGCAGAATCATATTGGTCATGCAGTCACATGTGTACATACAGTAATAATGTCTGTTTCATTCTAGTATCTTTCCTATCCCCACATCCCCTCCTCTTCCCTCCCATCACTTCCCTCTACCTAATCTAAGGTAACACTTTTTTTCTCTAGTACCCCCACCTTTATTGTGAATTAGCACCGGCATATTAGAGAAAACATTTAACCTTTGGTTTTGTGGAATTGGCTTATTTCCCTTAGCATGATATTCTCCAACTATCCATTTACTGGCAAATGCCATGATTTCACTCTTCTTTAAAAGCTGAGTAATATTCCATTGGGGGAAAATATATATATATATCTCACATTTTCTTTATCCATTCATCTATTGAGGGACACCTAGGTTGGTTCCATAGTTTAGCTATTGTGAATGAGCTGCTATAAACATTGATGTGGCTGGATTACTGTAGTATGCTGATTTTAAGTCCTTTGGGTATAAACCAAGGAGTGCAATAGCTGGGTCAAATGGTGGCTCCATTCCCAGTTTTCTGAGAAATCTCCATACTGCTCTCCATAGTGGTTGCACCAATTTGCAGTTCCACCAGCAATGTATGAGTGTACCTTTTTCACCACATCTTCACCAACATTTATTGTTTCCTTTATCCTGATGATTACCATTCTGACAGGAGTGAGATGAAATCTTACTGTAGTTTTGATTTGCATTTTTCTAATTACTAGAGATGTTGAAACTTTTTTATATATTTGTTGATCGATTGTATTTCTTCTTCTGTGAAGTATCTGTTCAGTTCCTTAGCCCTTTTATTGATTGGGTTATTTGGGTTTTTTTGGTGTTAAGTTTCTTGAGTTCTTTATATATCCTAGAAATTAATGCTTTATTCAAGGTGCATGTGGTAAAGATTTTTTCCCAATCTGTACGCTCTCTCCTCATGGTATTGATTGTTTCCTTTGCTGAGAAGAAGCTTTTTAATTTGAATCCATCCCATTTATTGATTCTTAATTTTACTTCTTTCACTTTAGGAGTCTTGTTAAGGAAGTCAGATCCTAGGCTGACATGGTGAAGATTTGGGCCAATTTTTTCTACTCTTAGGTACAGGGTCTCTGTTCTAGTGCCTAAGTCTTTGATCCACTCTGAATTAATTTTTTTAATATTTATTTTTTAGTTATTGGTGGACATAATGTTTTTATTTTACTTTATGTGGTGCTTAGGATCAAACCCAGTGCCTCATGCATGATAGGCAAGTGCTCTACCTCTGAGCCACAACCCCAGCCCTTGAGTTGATTTTTGTGCAGGGTGAGAGATAGAGATTTAATTTCATTTTGCTACATATGGATTTCCAGTTTTACCTGCACCATTTGTTGAAAAAGCTATCTTTTCTCCAGTGAATATTTTTGGCATTTTTGTCTAGTATGATATAACTGTATTATGTGGGTTTGTCTTTGTTTCCTCTATTCTGTACCATTGGTCTACAAGTCTATGTTGGTGCCAATACTATGCTGTTTTTATTACTATAGCTCTGTAGTATAGATTAAGATCTGGTATTGTGATGCCTCCTGCTTTACCTTTTTTGCTAAGGATTACTTTAGTTATTCTGGGTCTCTTGTTTTTCCAAATAAATTTTATGATTGCTTTTTCTATTTCTATGAAGAATGTCATTGGGATTTTAATAGGAATTGCACTAAATCTGTATAACGCTTTTGGTAGTATGGCCATTTTGACAATATTAATTCTGCCTATGCAGGAAGCATGGGAGATCTTTCCATCTCTCTGAGGTTTTCTTCAATTTCTTTCTTTAGTGTTCTGTAGTTTTCATTGTAGAGGTCTTTCACCTCTTTTGTTAGATTGATTCCCAGGGTTTTTTTTGTTTTGTTTTGTTTTGCTTTTTTTTTGAGGCTATCATGAATGGGATAATTTTCCTAATTTCTCTTTCAGTGGATTCATTGCTTATGTAAATGAATGCGTTTGATTTATGGGTGTTGATTTTATGTCCTGCTACTTTTCTGAATTTATTTATTAGTTCTAGAAGTTTTCTGGTGGAATTTTTTTGGATCTTCTAGATATAGAATCATGTCATCAGCAAAGAGTGATAAATGAGTTCTTCTTTACTTATTTGTATCCCTATAATTTCTTTCTTTTGTTTAATTGCTCTGGCTAGAGTTTCAAGAACGATGTTGAATACAAGAGGTGAAAAGGACATCCTTCTTTTGTTCCAGTTTTTAGAGGAAATGCTTTCAATTTTTCTCCATTTAGAATGATGCTGGCCTTGGGTTTAGCATATATAACTTTTATAATGTTGAGGTATGTTCCTACTATCCCTAGTTTTTTTAACATGAAGTTGTGCTGTATTTTGTCAAATGCTTTTTCTGCATATATTGAGATGATCATATGATTCTTGTTTTTAAGTCTATTAATATGATGAATTATATTTATTGATTTCCATATGTTGAATTAACCTTGCATCCCTGGGATGAATCCCACTTGATTGTGGTGCACTATTATCTTTTTAATATGTTTTTGTATGCAATTTGCCAGAACTTTATTGAGAATTTTTGCATCTGTGTTCATCAGGGATATTGGTTTGACGTTTTTTCCTTGATGTGTCTTTGTCTGGTTTTGGTATCAGGGTGATATTAGCCTCATAGAATGAGTTTGGAAAGGTTCTCTCCTTTTCAATTTCATGAAATACTTTGAGGAGTATTGGTGTTAATTCTTCTTTGAGAGTCTTGTAGAATTCAGCTGAGAATCCATCTGATTCTAGGATTTTCTTGGTTGATAGGCTTTTGATGGTGTTTTCTATTTCATTACTTGAAATTGGTCTGTTTAAATTATGTATGACCTCCTCATTCAGTTCTGGTAGGTCATATGTCTCTAGAAATTTGTCGATGTCTTCAATATTTTCTATTTTATTGGGATATAAATTTTCAAAATAGTTTCTAATTATCTTCTGTATTTCGGACATGTCCATTGTGATATTTCTTTCTTCATCTTGTATTTAATAATTTAAGTTTTCTCTCTTTTTCTGTTCGTTAGAATGGCCAGGGGTTTATCTATTTTATTTATTTTTTCAAAGAACCAAATTTTTGTTTTGTTAATTTTTAAAAATTGTTTCTTTTGTTTTGATTTCAACTCTGATTTTAATTATTTCCTGTCTTCTACTGCTTTTGGTGTTGATTTATTCTTCTTTTTTCATTTATTTGTTGACTTTTTATTCTTTTAATAAATGCACTCAATGCAATAAACTTACCTCTTCGTACTGCCTTCATACTGTCCCAGAGATTTTGGTATGTTGTATTAGTGTTCTCATTTACCTCTAAGAATTTTCTTATTTGATCCTTGATTCCTTCTACTATCCATTCATCATATAATAGTATACTATTTAGTCTCTTTTTATTACAGTAGTTTGTATTTTTTATTTTATCATTGATTTCTAATTTCATTCCATTGTGGTCTGATAGATTGCAGGGTATTATCTTTGTCTTTTTGTATTTACTAAGAGTTGCTTTGTGGCATAAGAAGGAGCCATGTGCTGTTGAGAAGAAAGTATATTTGCTGGTTGATGGATGAAATATTCTATATGTGTCTATTAAGCCTAAATTATTTATTGTATTATTTAGTTCTATAGTTTCAATATTTAGTTTTTGTTTGGAAGATCTGTCCAGTAGGGAGAGATGTGTGTTAAAGTCACCCAGTGTTATTGTATTGTGGTCTATTTGACTCTTGAAATTGAGAAGAGTTTGTTTGATGTATATAGGTGCTCCATTGGTTGGGGCATAAATATTTATAATTGTTATGTCCTGCTTGTATATACATCCCTTAAGAAGTATGAAATGTCCTTCTTTGTCTCTTCTGATAACTTTGGTTTAAGGCTACTTTATCTGAGATGAGAATGGAAACCCCTGCTTGTTTACACAGTCCATATGGTGATAAGTTTTTTTCCTTTCTTTCACCTTCAGCCTATAAATGTCTTTGCCCATGAGGTGAGTCTCTTGAAGACAGAATTTTGTTGGGTCTTGCTTTTTAATCCAATCTGCCAATCTATGTCTTTGGATTGATGAGTTTAGGCCATTAACATTCAAGGTTATTTTTGAGATATGATTTGTATTCCCTTTAATTTTGATTTATTTCTGGTTTTTTATTTGTCTAAGTTTCTCATTTGGTTGAATGTCTCTTTAGTGTACATTCTCCTTTTGCTGTTTTTCACTTTTTTTTTCTCACTTTATCCTCATGGAATATTTTATTGAGAATGCTCTGTAGTGTAGGTTTTCTAGTTGTGAATTCTTTTAATTTTTGTTTATCATGGAAATTTTAATTTCATCTTCAAATCTGAAACTTAATTTTGTTGGATATAATTTGCTGGTCCTCCTGCCTCAGCCTCCAGAGTAGCTGGGATTACCATGCACGGAACTATAGTTATCTCTCTGGTATTAGTAACTATATTAACAACTACTAATTAGGTTAACACAAAGGAAAGAAGTACATAAAGTTGACTTGTGCTATTGAATTCTTCAGTATTGTCTGAAACACTTCAAATGTCTCAGAATTTGATGGGAAAAGACTTTTTTGGGGGGCTGGGGATGTGGCTCAAGTGGTAGCACGCTCGTCTGGCATGCGTGCGGCCCGGGTTCGATCCTCAGCACCACATACAAACAAAGATGTTGTGTCCACCGAAAACTAAAAAATAAATAAATAAAATTTTTTTTTAAAAAAGACTTTTTTTTTTTTAAGATTTAAAAGTGACAAAAAAGTGTATACAAAGTTCTCCCTGGGAAACTATTTTATTATTTGGAACAAGAAAGAATTCTCTTTCAAACAAATAAACCCCCAAAATGTGAAACATAAAAAAGATTGAAAAATATAAATTTAATATGCCCTTGAGTGTATTATATATCTTGCAATAAACCATTCATAATGCTCCCGAAATTTAAGCCAGAGCTTTGTGAACAATTTAACAATAGAGCTACTTGTCCTATTAAAGTTATTTTCACATGCATTGGTTTGCCTAGTAATCACTTGAAACCTTCTAGAAGGTTTTGTTTTTTTTTTTTTTTTGAAGGAAAAAAGAGAAAGAAAAAAAGAACATTTTTTTCTCAAATTTATTTTTTCTTCAGAAATAATAAAATTATTAAAAGTCATAGAAATTGAGAGCTTCTATAGTTCATGGTAAATGTTTTTTGGTAATCAGATGAGAATAAAAGCTCATTGCTGTAACATGAACTCCTAAGCTTTCATTCTTTTAGTTGGGGCTCTACAGGTCTCCACTCTCAACTTGTGTCATATATGAGTATGTTGCAAATGAAAGCCAGCAGAAATTTTTAATTTGAAATGTCTTCCTAGAATTCCATGACAAAGATTTAGGGTTCCATCCATAATTGTTCCTAATAATATCTAAGTTTCTTTATTATGGAACAAAGTTGTTAGTGCTCCAATCATAATTTAAAATTGGACTTGCCCAAGAAGAACAGAGCTATTTTTTGTAAGTGGGAAGCATAAAAGGTGAGTGGGAACTCTACAAAGAGCAGCTTCATGTGCCCCACATCTCTTTTTAATACTGTTCTATCAAAGATATTTCATTAGAGCCTTGGTTTCCATTATAATTGACTCAAAAAAAAAAAAAATAAAAGCCTACCATATGGTAAGACTGTCAAGTGTTCAAGAGTTATTAATTTATATCTTTTTGTAATTTAGCAAGTCTTTTAAGATATGATATCATTTTCTCATTTTGCTTTTATAATTTCCCTCTTGCTGATAAAACATATATCTCCTACTTTTGATTTGTCATGTTCCTTTAAATGGAATACTTGTACATTTCTAGATCTCTTTAAGTACTTGATTTCCTGTTGCTGCGCCTTGCTTTGTTATCTTCATAAAGCATAAATGGAGTCTGTGGTAGAACTGGGTTTACTCATGCCACTGAATAGCCACACCCTTGTAATTAGAGGCTTGGTTGCCATTCAGAAAATGGTACAGTCATCATCAAAATATAGCACAGGTATTTATGTAAACACTTTTTTTTTTTCAGTGAATCTGGAAACTACTAAAAAAAATTAACCAAACAAGATGTATACTCTTCATTTTTACAAAATTAATAAGCTTAAATTTTTGTAAGAAAGATCTCATAGTCACAAATGCACTATTTTCTATGCTTCCAAAGCTTCCTTCTCTCTTACCCTAACCATTCACCTGCAAATGCTTGAATGTAATGCAGAGAAAATTTAGAATAAGGAAATTCTCAGGAGAAAGTGTTAAGCATTAGTCAGTCAATGTTAAGATTTATTGCTTTTTTTTTTTAGAAAACCAGAGCGTTTAAGAACTAGTCTGAAACAACAAAAGTAGTTGAGTAAACTATATTTATCATACACAATGAACGGAGTACTAGATAGTCTTTAAAAAATAATGCTGTAAGTTTACCTTTATTGACATAGGTATTAGCTTTTCATTACTGTCCTGAATGCCTGAGATAATTAACCTACAAAGAAAAAAGCTTCATTCTGACTCACATTTTAGAGGTTTCAGCCCATGATTGTTTGGTCCTGTTGCTGTGGGCCCGGGGCCACATCTCATGGCAGGAGCCTACCATAGAGCAAAACTACTCATCCCACAGTTGAGAAGCGAAAAAGAAGGGGCTGGGGTTCCATTATCTACTTTGAGGGCAGACCCCCAATGACCTAAAGACCTCCCACTAGGCCTCACCTCTTGAAGGTTTCCCCAATTCCCACTAGTGGCATGAACTAGGGACCAAGTCCTTAATGGAGGGAACTTTGGGGAACACTATTCAAACCATAGCAAAGTCTAAAGATATTTATGATTAATAAATTGTTACAAGAAGTTCCCCAAAACATGAATTCACTTTTTTGCTTAAAATAAAAGAGAAAGAAAGTGAGAGAAATAAAAAGTTTTTGTATGTATGGGAGGACAAATACCAAAATAGTATCTGGGTGTTAAACTCAAGATAACTTTAATTTTCTTCATACATTTTGTATTTCCTGATTGTTTACAATAAGCATTTTTCACTTTCATAACCAAACCAAACAGAGGATATTTTTATTGTAAAAAAAAAAAGACTAAATATCCTGTCACGAGTAAAAGTCTCATTCCCTCACTCTCCACTCTCAATTCTGCTTACCTCGTATTGGCTTTTACTATGTACAGATTCTAGTCTCACTGTGGGAAAGAACTGCCCCTGGATCCAGACTCTAATAAAACCCAAACCAACTTGAACTCCAGCAGATAGAGCCAATCTTCATTAGCTCCAGCAGAAAAGTGACAGGGCCGACTGTCTGAGTTGGATCAGCAACTAACATTATGGAGGAATTAAGTGGGGGTGGGCAGGGAATATAATTTTCTGAGTTATGAGATATTCCTACGTTCAGGGAGGAGAGGGAATCTATACTGGGTTGGTTTCTGCTATTCGCTGGACCTTGAGTGTCCCCGAAAAGCCCATGTATTAAGACTTGGTGCACAATGAAACCCTTAGGGGGTGCAGCCTTGTGGGGAGGTCCTCAGGTCTTGGTAATACGCACACCTTTGAAGAGGACTGTGGAATCCTGGTCTCTTCCTTTCTCTTTTGCTTCCTGGCCAGGATGTCACTGGTTTTGCTGTGCCACACACTCCCGCAGTGATGTGCTGCCTCACCACAGGCCCAAAGCAACAGGAACACTGATCATGAAAAGGAACCTCCTTTTGATTATCTCAGATAGTTTACTCTAGTGATGGAAAGATGACAGGCACAGTTCCCAATTCAAAAAAAAAAAAAAAAAGGAATTTTATCTTCTGAAGAAGGGAGGAAAGGACACTGAAGAGACTAAAATAACAGATATTAATTACAATATTCATTCTAGACTCTCATAATAGGAATAATGAATTTTAAAAGGAGTTAGCACAGGGTTTTCCCCTGCTTGGGAACTGGAAATCACTATTCAATGTCTAAACCACATATTTATTTATTCAGTAAGTATTCATCAAGTATCTCCCCTGTGCCCAGTAGCCTATATCCTACTGCGATGAGCAGGAAACAAAAAGCAAACATACATAGCCACATAGATCTTACATCTTCAGGCATCAGACACAACTCTAAAAATGACTCTGGAATTATCCTCTGGCTGGAAATTTTGTTGCAGTAGTTGAGACTAAAGAAAATGAAATTTGGCTTTCATAAAATTCTTGTTTCACTTCTCTGTGAACACCATAGTAAGATCCTATTCTTGAAAGAAACCAAGATGAGTCATAAGATATGCAGGCTAGTGAGAAGACTACAAATGTCTGTGATTCGATATTAACAGAAAACTGCATTATCTAGACACACCAAAGGTGTTCTGCAGCATTCTTGAGCTTTAAGCTGCATTATTTAACTTGCCTTTACAGTAACACTGGGCAAACCAATGGTGCATATTTTAATTTCAAGCAAAACTCTTTTTTCAGTTGACTTAGCAATGAATAAACTTATTTTTGCAGGTCAGTAGGTTAAGGTCCATAAATTGGAACAAGATATTCACTTTGCAGGGCTGGGGTTGTAGCTCAATGGTAGAGCACTTGCCTAGCATTGGGTTTGATTCCTGGCACCGCAAATAAATAAAGTTCCATTGACAACTAAAAATAATTTTTTAAAAATATTCATTTTGCATCTTGTTAGTGTTTATCCTTGGTATAGAAAACACCTAACACTGAGTTTAAAGTTTTATGAGAAGACTGTAAAGCAAATTTTGGCTAACATATCTCTCTTTTCTGAATATATTTTTTAGTTGTAGATGGACACAATTCCTATATTTTATTTATTTTTATGTGGTACTGAGGATCGAACCCAGTGCCTCACATGTGCTAGGTGAGCACTCTACCATTGAGCTACAACCCCAGCCCCAGTTAATGTATCTATTTTTTTTTTTAGACAATCAAGAACATAGCATTGGGAATAGTGGCACACACTTTTTTTTTCTTTTCTTTTCTTTTCTTTTCTTTTCTTTTTTTTTTTTTTTTGTAGTCAAAGATGGACAGAATGCCTTTATTTGATAATTTTTATGTGGTGCTGAGGATCGAACCCAGTGCCTCATGCATGCTAGGCAAGCGCTTTACCACTGAGGTACAGCCCTAGCCCAGTGGTACACACTTACAATTCAGCTATTTGGGAGCCTGAGGCAGAAGGATCACAAGTTTAAGACCAGCCCCAACAACTTAGCCAGACTTTGTCTCAAAATAAAAGAATAAAGAGGACTAAGGATATAGCTTAGTGGTAGAGTTTGCATAGAATGTTTTAGGTCCTGGGTTCAACCCCCAGTATTGAAAAAAAAATAGAAAGAAAAATGAATATAGTAATCATAATTTCCTAACATGGTGATTCTCAACTTTGGTTACATATAAGAATCACCTTTTAAAAAAAAAAAAAAAAAACTGGCATGGGATAAAGGGTGAGAACAAGGTACTGATATACTTTAAAAAGCATTGTTAGGGATGTAGCTCAATAATAGGGTGCCTGCTTAGCATACATGAGGCCCTGGATTCAATCCTTAGCACTGCCATTCCTTCACCCCCGCAAAAAAGAGAGTGAAAAAATAAATAAATAAAAAACATAGGGTTCTGGATTCAGCTCAGTATTAGAGTACTTGTCTAGCATGCACAAGGTCCTGGGTTCAATCCCCATTACCATTTAAAACAACAACAACAAGGTGGGCGGATGTGGTGGTATAGGCCTGTAATCTCAGCGACTCTGGAGGCTGAGACAGAAGGATCTCTGAGACAGAAGGAGTTCACAATCAGCCTCAGAAAGGCGAGGAGGTGAGCCACTCAGTGAAACTTTGTCTTTAAATAAAACACAAAAATAGGGTTAGAGATGTGGCTCAGTGATTGAGTGCCCCTGAGTTCAATCCCCAGTACCAAAATAATAATAACAACCAAAAAAAAAAAAACACCAACAAAAAAACAGAGCTTTGGAAGGGTGAGGTAGGAGGATCACAAGTTCAATGCCAGCCTCAGTAACTTAGTGAGGCCCTAAGCAACTTAGTGAGACCCTGTCTTAAAATAAAAAATAAATAAGGCTAGGTGGCTAGGTGATAGTGATAAAGCGACGGTAAATTCAATCTCCAATACCACAAAAACAAAAACAAAAAACACCATAGGCAGGTACAGAAGGCAGAAATGGGAGAATTACTTGAGCCCAGGATTTCCAGACAAGTCTGAGCAACATAGGGAGACCATATTTTTGGGTAGGAGTGTAGGTCAGTGTGTGCTTAGTATGCAGAAGACTTGGGTTTAATCCCTACCACCAAAGCAACAAACAGACAGAAATAGTAGCTAGGGTTGAGAACGGCCTAAAGAATAAGACATACTCAGTATCAAGTTTGGAGAAAGTGAATATTTTGAGTATAGCACTTGGTTATATGCATTTTATGCTGGTCTGATTTTCACCAGTGAAATCACTTTAATTCTTATAATTTACCTACTTTAATTTACTTATTTGTTTATTTTCCAGTGCTGGGGATTGAGCCCCAGGGGCACTTTACCACTGAAATATATCCCCTCCCCTTTCCAAAATTTTTAAAATTTTGAAACAGGTTCTTACTGAATTGCTCAAGCTAACCTCTAATTTACAATCCTCTTGATCAGCCTCATGAATAGCTGGGATTACAGGTGCCCATCACCATGCCCAGGTATTTATCCAATTTTAAAAGGATAAATGAGCCCATACCCATTCATGCATTCATTTTCCTTTCCTTTTTTCTTTCTTATTCATTCATCTAATTACTCATTATGAGTATTTAATAGGAGTATTGTGCTAGGTAATAAGGGTACAGAAATAAAAGTCATACTTTCATTCAAGTATCACAATATTAACAAGGTAGAACATATAAATTTCATCCTGAGATTCTCAGTAAAGTTCAATTTAAAAAAAGCTACAAAAATTACTCATTAATCTTCCTCTGCTGGATTATTTTATAAAAAATTGTGTTGGAGTTGAGTTGTTCTGTTTGGCAAACATCAACATTCCTGACCTATTGTGCTTTCAGTGATTCATGTAGTAATCTACCCATCTGTCACAGTGTGATTTTCAGTCTTTTATATATTGAATGAAAGAATACTGAGTTTAAAGTTTTATGAGAAGACTTTAAAGCAAATTTTTTGAAAGAATACAAATGCATGTCATTCATTACATTATATATAAGATTCAGATACATTATCAACTTTAGGAGTTATTCTAATTCAAGATTCTTCAGATATCTTTGGAATATTTTGTGAAATTCTGTTATTTTGGATATACCAAACCCTTCTCAGAGAATCCAGCAATATATTTTGATATTTAGTTCCTGTCCAATTCTCCAATCAGGTTACTTTGTAGGTAAAGGCAGAACTCAACATTACTTAAAGGTAGGCAGACCCTTTTCTCTGACTGTTCATGCCATTCTCTCCCATTTTTAAGTTTCAAATTGTTTTTAAACAGCTGTTTAAAAACTCATACTTTCATTCAAAGAACTTCAGGGAGCTGGGGATGTAGCTCTGCGGTATAGTGAATACTTTGCATGCACAATTTCAATACCCAGGACCAAAACAAAATCGACTTCAAAGGCTAACTCCGAGATTAGAATTGCTAGATCACTCCTGGGGTGCTGGACATTATCATACTATAGAGGCAGTTACTGATGTATTTAAAATGAAGAATAAATGTAGGTTCATCTCACCCACAAAAGGACCACAATTATTTCTGGTGTGCTAGTGCACCCACCTAAAACCAAAGCACAAGAGAGAAATATTTTGGGGCCTGAGGTTGTGGCTCAGTGGTAGTGCACTCGTCTAGCACTTGCGAGGCCCTGGGTTTGATCCTCAGCACTACATAAAAATAAATAAAATAAAGGTATTGTGTCCAACTACAACTAAAAAATAAATATTAAAAAAGAGAGAAATATTTTGAAGTAAAACCAACAGTAGGAGGAAAACTGCAGGAGGGTATGAAGAGAGGACAATATTTCTGCCAAAAACAGATTTAAAGCTAGCAGGTTCCAAGAGAACAAGCCTTAGCCATAGGGTAAAGTTCCCTGGAACCAGGAGTTTTACATTGTTACTGTCATATAATTATAAATTTTATGCAGTGTGAGTTTTTTCATAAGAAGAAAAATACAATGAAAGGAGAAGGAGAATCAGCATGAAAAGAATAAAGCAATCCTAGGTCTGAAGTGCTGTGGTCTGAGTCTTTGTGTCCCTTGAAAAATCATATGTTGAAATGTATCTTTCCAATGTGATGGTTCTAGGAGGTAGTTAGGATTAGATAAAGTCACAAGGGATCTGAATGGGGTTAAGTGTACTTATCCGAGTCTGAAAAGAGCTTGCTTTTCTCTGCTTTTCACCACATGAAAATACAGTAAGAAAAATGGCAGTCTGCAACCTGGAAGAAGGCTCTGCTGGAATCTGGCTGTGCTAGCTAGCACTTTGACCTCAGACATCCAGCCTCCAGAACAGAAATAAATTTCTGTTGTTTATAAGCCACCCAGTCTATGGTAATATGTTATAGCAGCCTGAACTATGATATCAAAGCAGAAGGATTTACATTTGGAGATGTAGAACCATTTAATTCTGTCCTTAGATAAATCATTGAGGTCTAAGACATAATAATTAATACTAAGAGTAATAATTGCCAACATCTATTAAGTACTTATTTTAGGCAAAACACTATTGGTGCTTTACATGCATTATCTCATTTAGTCTTCACAATAACCCTAATTACTCTGTTCCCATTTTCCTCAATGAGAACAATGAGAATTTAAGTGACTTGATTAAAGTAACACAGCTTATCAATACTTCAGCTGGTACTTGAAATTTAGATTTGTCTGATGACAAAGTCCATGCTTTAACCATAACACAATTCACAACCAGAGACTGTTAGCTACAGTCACCTGGCTCAGAGGGGCTCATAGTACTTTAAGATTTCTTTGCTTTTTGCAACTACTCTGGGCCTTTTGTGATGTATCTGTCACCAATAATGTCAAACACTAATGGTGATATACACACTGGCAGGTAGTTGCAAATAGGAAGCAATTTGTTGCTGCTGAGTGTGCATTGCACAGTTAGGGGTTACAATGCTGCAGTTGGGTATAGAAAGTAAAATCCATCAATATAGATCGTGTTAACAAATTACAAGAAAGAATATTGCCAAAACTAATTTCTCCTCATTAAAGGCAAAAAAAAAATGTTTTTTTTTGTTTTAAAAGACTATTTGTTCTCCTCTTGCATTGAAAAGCAATAAATAAGGTTGGGATGTAGCTCAGTGGTATAGCACTTGCCTAGCATGCACAAGCCCTGGGTCTGATCTGTTAGGGGAGACAGGAACTTCTGATTAAGTGACAGAAGAAACAAAACTGAGCCAAGTTTTGGGAGTACACACAGGTAAGGTTTTAATTGGGGCTTCAGCTGAAGGGAGACAGCACTGATGGAGGGATCAGGCTGTTCCCGGAGCAAGGAAGATATTATAGGCTTTTCATTGATTTTGTGGGGTGGGTTCACATCCAGTAATTTTTCACTGGCCTGGGGAGCATTTCAAAAGATGTTTCTTGTTCAAGGCTTGGACCACCAGGTAGGCACAGTCAACTTGTCCCAGGAACTGCTGGCAAGTCTTGCGGTTAATGCCATCATCCTGTACAAACATTCTGACCTTGTGTCTCTGATAGTCCTGAAGGATTTTATGAGGTTGATATAGTGGCTGACAAAGCACATATAGTGTAGAAGAAAATACAAACCAGTTCCAACTGGCATCAACAAGTCTACACGCAGGGCTAATAGACTCTGAACCAAAAGTTGAGGCAGCAATGGGGACAGACATCAGACAGATGCCAAGCCTTTGCATTCCACTGCAGTCATCCACCAGACATTTTCAGGTCCAAGTGAAAAGTCTATGTTTTCAGCAAAAGCAGCCTTCAGGTCCTGAAAAGTAATCTATTATCATCACAGCACACATGCCAGAGGTGTTATCTAAGCAAAGTCAGCGAGAAACTAATAATGTTTTGCTCAACTGTGTGACCTCCAAAATTAGAGATTTTTAAGTTGACTAGGAACAAATGAAGCTAGAGGGTTTATTTAGATTCCCCCCACCCCATGACAATTTCATCTTGTGCAAGAATTCTCTTTTGTTGCTTTACCAAGGTCTCATGACTGGTCTGTTAAAAAGAGTACAACATGTCATGCTACAAAGGGTAACGGTTTATTATGCCCAGGGGTTTGTTTCAGTGCCCAAGACTTTTGTCCTATGATGGTGGTTTCTGTCTCAAATCCCCAGCACTGGAAAAAAAAAAAAAAAAAAACAAAGCAGCACACACACACACACACACACGCATGTTCAGATTGTCTTGGGTGTTGTTAGCTTAATGGGGAATATTAGGTGTTGTGCTGAAATAACCTCTATTAGGGGAAATTATGTAGAAATGTGATGGGGAAGTAATTTATTTTCAGGAATTTTTTTTTAAATGAAGGTTCTTCAGCAACCAACTGGAATGAGTTGACTTCAGCCTGAGTCAATATACATGCAAAGTAGGTCTCTATTCAAACTCTGATTTTTAAAACACGTATTCTATTTTAAGATTCACCACTCACAGATTTCCATGATATTTAACTTCCAAGCATATATTGGAAGGTTAAAAAAAAATCACGGAATCAGGAAAAGAATTTTTGGTAATAAGCTTCAGGAGATATAAGCATGCAGATGTGTGTAACTTGCTTTGGGAATTTCTGTAAGTACATGTACAGACATTTCTAACAAATACTGTGTGAGTAACTTGTTAGTAGTTGAGGACTTCTAGGCATGGTGGTACACACCTGTCATCCCAAATGCTACCAAGGTTGAGGTAGAAGGATGGCAAGTTTGAGGCCAGCCTGGGAAACTTAGGAAGATCCTGTCTCAAAGTAAAATAAAAAGGGCTGAAGAGGTAGTGCAATGGTAGAATACTAGCCTAGCATATGCAAGGCCCTTGGTTTAATTGCCAATACTATGAAAAAAGAAAACAAAACAAGTAAATCATCATCAAAAAAAAGTTAAGGGGTGCTTTTTCTGTGGTGGACATGATGTCAGAAAATCCACGCTCATATCCCCAAAGTTGATATTGCTGAGGGGTTGGTTCCCCAATGGTGTAACTGAATCTCAATGTGATGATGGACCTCTAGCAACTGCAAATGATCTAGCACAGAGCTTCTCACTTTTTTCGGTGCATAAGAACCATATGGAGAGCTTATTAAAGCAGATCAGTAGTGCTGGCTTCAGAGATTCTGATTCAGTAGGTCTGTGGTGGTGTGGGGAAATTTATATTTCTGACAAGCTTGTAGGTGAGACTAAAGCTGCCTATCCAGGGACCACACTCTGAGTAGCAGATCTAAAAGTAACAGTGAATTTAAAAGTTCACAAATTCTGCTGGGCATGGTGGTGCACACCTGTAATCCCAGCAGCTCGGGAGGCTGAGGCAGGGGATCACAAGTTTAAAGCCAGCCTCAGCAACTTAGTGAGGCCTTAAGCAACTCAGCGAGACCCTGTCTTTAAAAAAAATAAATAAATAAAAATAAAAAGGACTAGAGATGTGGCTCAGTGGTTAAGCTCCTGGGTTCAATTCCAGGTACCAAAAAAAAAAAAAAAACTGACTGACCCCTACCTTGGTGAATGCACAGACTAGGATCTTGCAAGCTCATAGCCTCATATATTAGCCACAAAATAGTGCCAAGAGTCTCAGAGTGCTGACTGACATTTACCTGGCTTATAGAGACTGATACACAAAGTAAGAATGCTGGGTTGAATTGTTCATCTTACAGTGAGAAGTCTGACTGCCAAAAGTATTGACACTGTGTCCTTAGACTTGTGTCCTTTCTCTTCCTATAGGAAATTACATATGGGAAGGCATATTATAATTATGACATTGGTTGGTGAGTATGGAAAAAATGAAGTTCATTAAATATTTGGAAAGTTTATGGATCATTTCCATAACAGAAAATTTATATGCTAAAGGGCACCTTTTCTCTTGGCCAGATTTTAGATAGGGTTCACTAACATCTGCCTCTAAGGGCCTATTTCATAGACCTTTTCATCCTAATGATCCACACTCATTGAATCTTTCTTTAACCATGAGTACATTTTGTTAGTATATGTCAAATCTTTTAAGCTTATATCTTTAATATATCTTTGTACATATCTCTGCTCCAACCCATGATTATGTGTTATTTGTGTAGTCTCTCAAAGGCAATGTAACTTCTTTTTCTTTTCTTTTTTTTTTTCTAATTTTCTTTAGTTGTACATGGACATAATACCTTTATTTTATTTGTTTATTTTTATATGACGCTGAGAATCACCCAGTGCCTCACACAAGGTAGGTAAGTGCTGTACCACTGAGCTACAACTTCAGCCCCTATAATTTCTTTTTGATTATTTATTTTTTTCAGTGCTGTGGAATGAATCTGTGACCTTACACATAGGTTAGTGCTCTATCATTGACCTACACCCACAAATCCTTATGTATTTTTTCATTATTTTAAAAAATATGTTGTTTAGTTGTAGATGGACGGCATGCCTTATTTTATTTATTTATTTTCTATGTGGTGCTGAGTATCGAACCCAGCACTTCACACATGCTAGGCAAGTGCTCCACCATCGAGCAGTAACCCCAGCCCCATCGTTCATTATTTTTTAAAGAGATTGCATTTCCCCATTGTCTAGGCTGGTTTTGAACTCCTTAGCTCAAGTGATCTGCCTACCTTAGCTCCCTGGGAGCAAACTACCACACCTAGCAATCTTTCTTTCTTTCTTTCTTTCTTTCTTTCTTTCTTTCTTTCTTTCTTTCTTTCTTTCTTTCTTTCTTTTTTTCTTTTTAAGAGACATTTCATTTGCCTTCTCTTATCAACTACCACAGTTTTAACTATTGGATTATTATGTCAATGTCATTCTTTCTTCATTTTAGTATTTTAGTCTAGATATTTTCTATCCTTAAAAAATTTTATTTTCATTAGGGCAGGGCATGTAGCTCACTGGTAGAATGCTTGCCTAGCATTCTGGAGTGCTGGGGTTCCATTTCCAGTACTCCCCCCCCTGCAAAAAAAAGTTATTAAATGTCAAAGTAATACATTACATAAATTTTTTAAAGGCCAACAATGCTAAAAGATTATAAGAAAAAATAGTAGAACATTGCCCCTCCTCTCCCAATACTTTCCCCCCAAACCAGCTACCCAGCGACAGAATTGTGAAAATAGTACAGAATTCTCACATACTCCACACCCAATTTCTCCTGTTATTAACATATTGCATTAGTATGGTATATTTGCTGTAGTTAGTGAACACATTGCTATTAACTGAAGTTCATATTTACCTACTTTTCAAAATACCAATGAAATTGTTCCCCTTCCCATTCCCATTATCATTGCTTTAGTTGAGGCCCTTATCATTTCTCACCTACATTTGCTGCAACAGAAGTCTACCTGTTTTCCTGTTTTTAATTTTTATCTTCCTCCACTGCTTTAACTATATCCATCTTCCAAACTTTCTTGTCTAAAACATAAATCTGATTTTTTCACTTCTTCATCTAAATTTTTTAAAAAGGATTTCCTGTTACAAGATTAAATTCCAAACTCTCCATGCCTGACTCCCCTCCCGAATCCGGACCCTGCATGCCTTTTCTAATCTCATTCCTTGCCATCATTCCCAATGTGGTACTCTAATCACACAACAAAGCAATCTATTTGTCATTTTCTGCTACCTTTAGGACATTGCATAAATCCTTTCCTCTTTCTGAACGTCCTTCTCTTTTCCCCTTTGTGGGAAGAGTACGTCTCGCCCACCTCCAGCTCGGGTCAAACATCACCTCCAAGAAGTTCTCCCAGTCCCCCAAATTAGTCCTTCTCTATATTGTCACAGCCCTTCTCCATGATAACTTTTTAATATTGTGCAGTGATTGTTTATGAGTCTATTTCTTACACAATTATACCTACTCAGCTTTTTCCCTGCCTCTACCCACCTCCAATCCCTCAGCATATATTCTGACACCCAGAAGATAGCAACAGTTTACATATGTTGAGCACTTAGGTACTTAATAAATATTTACTGAATAAATGAAGACAACACATGAGAAATCAGAGAAAGTCTAAGAAAGTTCCTACCCTTAGGATATCCTGAAGTCCTAATTGTAAAAGTGTAGACAAAAACATGCCTGCAGGCACATGTGTGCTTTGCCTTTATTTTGACTAATGACATGAAAGACAGATAAACTCAGGCAAGAGTGGAGTCTATAATCAACATGCAAGACATTTTTCAAAAAATATTTATTTTTTAGTTTTAGGTGGACACAATATCTTTATTTTATTTTTATGTGTTGCTGAGAACCAAACCCAGTGCCTCACGGATGGTAGGCAAGTGCTCTACCACTTGAGCCACAACTCCAGACCCCGCCGCAAGACATTTTTTTTAATATTATTTTTTAGTTGTAGTTAGACACAATATCTTTATTTTATATTATTTATTTTTATGTGGTGCTGAGGATCAAACCCAGGGCCTTGCACGTGCTAGCAAGTGCTCTACCACTGAGCCACAGCCCAGCCCATGCAAGGTATTTTGAAACTGGCTAAAATGTAGTCTCCAGAAAGCAGGAATTTCTATTTGTTTACTGTGGCATCCTTAGTGTCTCATACATAGTAAGTGCTTGTATTATTCAGGATACCAACAGGAAACAGATGGCACATTCAAAATAGGGAACTTTGAGGGGAGACCATTTATAAAGTTATAGGGGAAACCTCAAATAATAAATATCAAAGGAACTTGATGCTCCTAACAGTGAAAAGTTGTTACCATTGCCCTAGGTCTAAAGGGACAAGGAGAAGGTTTGTAGAGCAGACTCTCCTATCTTGAGAAGACTGTCAGTTACAGCTACCTGACTGCTGAAAAGTTCATCTACCCCTATGAGGGTAACCGAAGTCCAAATCACAATATTCCAAAGTAGAAAAACTTAGACTTAAGTAGCTGGCATTAATATATAAGGAATCTAATCTAGTATAGGGATCAAGCCACAGAAGTCTCTGAGCCAAGGCTGGCAAATGTATTGGCCATCATTTTTCCCTTCCACACTCCCCAACTTGGCCTCAAAGATGGAATTTTTCTTTCTTTTTAATCAGCCATAGGTCTTTCCTACTTTACTCATAGAAGTCTCTTCTCAACAGAGCTGCTCCAAGCATTACTGGTAAATTACTGTTAACCTGGTATGAAACCTATTTGTCAAACTGATTCTAATAAAATAAAGATTAGAACTAGTAGGGTTGGTAGGGTCTTTCTAGTTTGAAGATAGCATCTAGCCATTAGCTGGGGATACTGAGATTGGGTCTGTTCCCAGGGAGAAGGACTGCCAAGTGCTAGACTAAGCAGACTTTTTTTTTTTTTTTTTTGGCCTGAGACAGCCAGATAAGGTTCAAGTTAGGACTCTGATCCTAAGAGAGAAAGTGAGAATGCAAACCAACAATCAAAGTAAAAATTGTGCAGACTGACTGGTCAAAACAATGAGAGATGACTATGTTTATGAGAGCAAGATTGATTTCAGACTCATGCTGGTGGACATGATGTTTCTAAGGTAATCTTAGGCATGGTGAGGGCTGACTCATTTTGAGTACTACTGAACTCATAACTGTTAGAAGGTCCTATATACCTGCAGCTAACCAGAGCAAGATAGGGGCAATGGCTGGTTTTCTTATTTTCTTCTCCCCATTTTTTTTTTTTTTTTTTTTTTTTTGGTAGCCTGGGGGATTGAACCCAGGGCGTTGTACATGCGAGGCAAGAACTCTACCACCTGAGCTATATCCCTAGCCCCTCCCCCTCTTCTAAAAAAAACTTTCTAAATTTAAAAACTAAAGGCCTTTTCTGTGAATACTTAACTAAAATAAGCATACAAGATCATAACAACTACCATTTACTCAGTATCTACTGTTTTATGCCTTAGATATATGTCTTTATACATAGCTCTATAGGTAGATATAATTATACTTTACAGATGAGGAAATGGAAGTTTAGAGAAATAAAACAATGAAGTTGCAGCTTTAAGGTTTTGATTCAAGCTTATTTGGCTTGAACCTGTATTATTTCTGATATATTAGTTACCTATGTAATCCTATTAAGACCATGATTTCAATTATCCTCAAGTCTGGAATTACTTTAGGTCTTCATAAATGACTAGGACAGGCAAGATTAACATAAGGCTGTAATTAATAAAGGCCGTAAGAAGAAATATATTAGCATGTTAACAAATATTTACTTGGTTAAGAATAACCAGCATGAGGCTGGGGTTGTGGCTCAGTGGTAGAGCGTTTGACTCATGTGTGAGGCACTGGGTTTGATCCTCAGCACCGCTTAGAAATAAATAAATTAAATTAAGGTTTTTTTAAAAAAAGAATTCCAGAATATTGTATTAGTCTTTACAGTTTTCCACATCAATGATTATACCTGCCATATTCAGAGTACATTCTAAGAGACGTCATCTCCTTCATGGTTTCTGATGGCAGGGGAATCTGTGTATTTTACTATGCTACTTTTCTTTTTCACAGTGATTCTTTCCCAGATGTGTGCCCCACAGACAAGCACCAGTTTTGAGAACCGCCAGTCCTTAGGCCTGCTGGTAACCTCCTGCAAAGCCAGGCATGGCAAAACAAATTGAACCAACTGCCTGAAATATTTTTTCTCTCAAATGTTGGAAATGGCAAACTCAGAGAATATCAGATAAAAGGGTAAAATAATACATATTAAATCCATGGTAAATATAAAGCATAAATTATGAAATTAAAAAAACAAACACAACAATGTCTGGATAGGGACTCGGGTTGTAGCTCAGTGGTAGAGTACTTTCCTAGTATGCATGAGACCTTGGGTTCAACTCCTAGCACTGCCAAAAACCAAACCAAGCAACAACAAAACCCAGGTGAAAACATATGTAGGTAGTTCCTGACCTAGGATGGTTCCGTTTAGGCTTTTTGGACTTTCTGATTGTACAAAATACAATACAATCATTCTGATTTTCACTTTCAGTACAGTATTCAACAAAGTACTTGAGCTATTTTAACACTTTATTATAAAATGGACTTAGGGTTAAATGAATTTGCTCAACTCTAGGCAATGTCTTTTGAGTATCTTTTATTTATTTATTTTTTTGAACATCTTTAAAAAAAAATCTTCTTAATTTTTTTATAACTTTGTTTTATTTATTTATTTTTATATGGTGCTGAGGATCCAATCCAGTGCCTCACCTCAACCATGCTAGGCAAGTGATTTACCTCTGAGTTACAACCCCAGCCCCTGTTTTGAGCATCTTTAAGATAGACTAGGGTTGGGGCTGTAACTCAGTGGTAGAGCGCTTGCCTAGCGTGGGTGAGGCACTGGGTTGGATCTTCAGTACCACATTAAAAAAAAAAAAAAAAAAAAAGATAAATAAAATAAATGTTAAAAAGCTATGGCGTGGGGCTGGGGATGTGGCTCAAGCGGTAGCGCGCTCGCCTGGCCCCGGTTCGATCCTCAGCACCACATACAAACAAAGATGTTGTGTCCACCGAAAAGAAAAAATAAATAAATAAATATTTAAAAAAAAAAAAAAAAAAAAAAAGCTATGGTGGTTTGGGCTGGGGTTGTAGCTCAGTAGTAAAGCGCTTGCGTTGCATGCATGAGGCCCTGGGTTTAATCCACAACACTACATAAAAATAACTAAATAAAAATAAAGGTATTGTGTCCATCTACAAGATATATATATATATATATATATATATATATGCGCTATGGTGTTTGGTATGTTAGGTATATTAAATGCAGCTTTGACTTGTGACATTTTCAATGGGCTTACTAAGTTGAGGAACATTTTATAATTGAAGGTCCTAAGAAAAATGGCATATGGAAATTAGGATAAATTGAGGAGAATTTATCTGCACGAGAACTAATTACAAAAATGTGGGCAGAGCACAGTGCACAGCAGAAAGACAGGGACTGTGGAGAAACCCAGTCTAGTCTCCCCAGCAAGGAAGATTTACATCCCCAGACCTGAAGGGATGAAATGAAGGAAGGTTAAGAAGGGAAAGTTGTTTAGAGGGAGCCATTTTGAGAGAAGCAGAGGCCTTTGATGGAGGGATACAGCTGCCTACTGGGACCTTCTAAGAAGGGGCCAAGGAGAATAAATACATCGACCTCATTCTGTTGATCTGATCCATACAGGCCTAGGTTTCCAGAAAAGAGAGCAGATGAAAAAGGGCAAAGAGGGGATCTGGTGGGGCAGAGTGGTGATATTCTGAACATAGCAAGATAAACAGAAATAAAACAATGAGTAGAGAACACAGTAGACAGGCAGGCAGGAAAATGTGCCCTGTAAGAGAAAGAGAATATGTTATCTACGAGAGAGACCAAAAGGGTAGCTCTCCCCTTGAGTTTCCTCAGATCCTGATGACTTTCTACTTTGAGATCCTGTAACAGTTTTAGCCTCAGTGGACTTTATAATAGACCCTCGTTCTTTAAAATATTCCATAAGTAATTCTCTGTTTCTTGTAACTCGGAAAGCTTGAGAAAATATTGGGTACAATTAGAATACTTTATTCCTCTCTACAATTTCCTGCAAACAAAGACATTTGAGACAGGTAGGCCACTTACTGAAAATGAATTATAACACTCTCTTCAGCTTTTTGTAAAGTGTCCACATTTAAAAATAAAGGTGCCAGTGTAATGAAAACCACCTACTGTCAAAATTGAGAAATTTTACAAAACTGACCTAATTAAATGGGCTCTCTTGGATTATGGAAAACATAGGCTACTCTTTGAAAGAACCACAGGCCATTCATTCCATAGGAAATTAAAACAATAGTGTATTTTTTTTAATTGTCTCCTCCCCTCCCCAACTTTATTAATTTATTAATATACAAAAATGCACACATTTAAAGTGTACAATTTGATCAGTTTTGACATAAGAATTCAAGACCACAATCAAAATAAAATTCCTTATGTTCCCAAAATTTCTTTGTACCATTTTTAATCCCTTCTTTCCTTTACTCAAATAACCATGAAACCACTGATCCATTTTAGTCACTACAGGTTAATTTGCATTTTATAGAATCTTATGCAAGTGAGCCACACAGGATATATTCTTTTTTGCCTGTTTTTTCCCATTCAGTATGATTATTTTGAGATTAATATATGTTGTAGCATGTATTTGTAGTTCCTTCTTTTTTATTGCTGAGGCGTATTCCTTTATGAATACCCCAATTGGTTTTTCCATCCACAAATGAATAGACTTTTGGGTTGTTTCCAGTTTGGTCTATTACACAATTGTCAATTTTAAGATGGAAACAGGAATGATATTTTTCTGGACGACCAAGAGATGTTAGAAGCAACTGCTTTAGTAAGTGGAAATTAAAAGCATTACACCTGGAATCCAAAGATCTGGGTGGTCATTTACTGACTGTGGGACTCAAGGTCAATAATTTGAAACTTGCTGAACCTTGATTCCTTTATGTGTAAAAGAAGATTAATATTATCTGTCTTCTCTCTTTATTGCAGCACTATTCACAATAACCAGAATAAGGAATCAACCAAGGTATCCATTAATGCATGAGGGGATAATGAAAATGTAACATATATTCAATGAAATATTATTTGGCCTTTAAAAGATGAAATCCAGTCAGTTGTAGCAGTGTGCATTGAAATATAGATATCATCTAAGTGAAACAAATCAGGCACAGAAGGACAAATACTGCTTCTTCTCACTTATTTGTGGAAGCTAAAAAAAAAAAAAGAAATCAATCTCAGAGAAGCAAGTACATTAGTGGTCACTAGAGACTAGTAAGGATAGGGATAACAGGATAATGGGTACCAAAGTACAGTTAGATAGGAGGAATTAGTTCTGTTTTTTTAAGAGTACAATAGTATAAATATAGTCTATGACAATTTACAATGTACTTCAAAATAACTAGAAGAATCCAAAGGTTTTAGTATGTAGAAATGATAAAAATTTGAGGAGCTGAAAATGCTAATTATACTGATTTGATCATTGTACATTTTATACATGTATCAAATTATCATAGTATAAACCATAAACATGTACAAATATTTAACATGTATAAATATTAAATGTTAATAAAAATTTAAATACTTGCATCCTAGCATTATTGTGAGATTTAAGTAAGACAATGTATATATTTAACTTTTCATTCAAATATTAGCTATTATTACCATGGAAGTAGGGGAGAGAGCATTGAGAAGTTACTCTGCCTTAGTCAGCTTGAATTGCCACAACAAATACCATTAACTAGATGGCTTAAACAACAGAAATGCATTTCTAACAGTTTGGAGGCTTGGAAGTTCAAGAACAGGGTGACAGTATTGTTCTCTAGTGAGGAGTCTTTTCCAGGCTTGCAGATGGTTGTCTTCTGTGTCCTCATGTGACAGAGACAGGGAGAGCCAGGAAGCTTGCTCTCTGGTATCCCTTCTTATAAGGGCACTAATCCCTTCATCAGGGCCCCACCCACAAGACTTCATCTAAAACTAATCACCTCTCAGAGACCCCCATATACAAATGTCATCATACTGGGACAAATTCAATGTGTAAATTTACTTGCGGTGGGGACACAATTCAGTCCATACCAGAACCCTCATTATTTCTATGCCTACTATGGACCCCTATAATGAGACCTAAAAGATACTGTCATATATCTTGGCTCTGAGCAATAAGATAAAATATATTGGGTTGGGAATGTGTAGTGCATTTGCTTAGCATGCATGAGATCCTGAGTTTGATCCCCAGCACCATAAAAAAATAATAATTTAATTTTTCAAAAGGTTGGTCTATACCTCTTTCTTCTTAAGAGCGAGTTCAATTTCTTTTCCTCAATTTTCAGATATGTTAATATGTTATTTCTTTTATCAGGTGCTCCATAAATATTTCTGGATATAACAAGTACTTGTATAGTGCTCTATAAATTACAGTACACTTTCAAATGCATTATCTTATTCTGACCTTTAAATTTCCCCAGGGAATTAGGTATAAAAGATAATATTATCCCCATTATCAGATAAAGAAAAACAAGGCTGGGAGAGGTTACAAACTGATAGACTAGCCCAGCTCTTCAAATGCCAGCTCAGTGTCTTTCCCCTTGGCATGCTGCCTACCTCTATCTTGACAGGATTCAGGTAGGTGCTTTAGCCTCCAGCTAGTACTAATTTGTAGCACCTTTGAAGGATAAAGCAAAACTTTATTTATTTATTTATTTATTTTTGTATTAAGTTCTCTTGTTTTGTTTTGTTTTTAACTACACAACAGCAATAGAAAGCATTACAATTCTTATTATACATATAAGGCACAATTTTTCATATCTCTGTATATAAAGTATGTTCACACCAATTTATATGTGTACTTTGTACATGTACTTTGTTGGGGTTTTTTTGCTAATTTTTAAAAAATTTTTTTAGTTATTGATAGAACTATATTTTTATTTATGTATATGTGGTGTTGAGAATTGAACCCAGTGCCTCACACATGCTAGGCAAGCGCTTTACCACTGAGCAACCACCCCAGCCCCAAAACTTTATTTTATTTATTTTATTTTTTTAGTTGTGGTTGGACACAATACTTTTATTTTATTTATTTGCTTTTTATGTGGTGTTGAGGATCAAACCCAGCACCTCGCACGTGCTAGGCAAGCATTCTACCACTGAGCCACAACCCCAGCCCCTGCAAAAGTTTATTTTTAGGAAACTAAAACAGGTGGTGGCATTTTGTATACCACAGTGTATACTTTATCAGAGAACCATAGGAAACCCGAAATTTTCAGGTTATAGTTTCAGAACTTGACTTATAAAATTTGGAATAGATATAACCATTACCCTCCTAAATACAATTCTGAGCAAAAAAAAAAAAAAAAGAAAAAAAGAAAATAATTTAACTTACTATACATACTTCATATCAGTTACAAGTAACTTCTTTCTCACATATTGTTTTGACTTAACTAAATATTGCTTTAGGATTATTTCCCCACTTTTTCTTTCCTCCTTTTCTAATCTTACTCACAACAGTTTAAAAATCTATTGTAATTGGGCCTATAACCACAGCTACTCAGGAGGCTGAGGCAGGAGCACAAGCTCAAAGCAAGCCTGGGCAATTTTATGAGACTTTTTCTCAAAATGAAATAAAAAATAAGGCTGGAGTTGTATCTCCTATAAGGCTGGAGTTGTGGTAGAGCACCCTGCTTTCAATCCCTAGTATTGGGGGTGGGGACAAAGCATAGTAGCAGGTCACTTACCTAGCATGTGTAAGGCCCTGGGTTCAATCCCTAATACTGGGGAGTGAGGGGGAAGGTCAGTGATCCTTCTTAGATAATCATTTATTAGTATTGCTTGGTCTTGAATTAGGTATTATCTCATAGGACCTAACTGGTATTTTTTATAGTTAGCACATGACAATGGGCTTAGCAAATGCACCTGAGAGGTGATAAGTTAGACTGTTATTCTGGATCTTATTACTCCAAATTCTTATTTTGAAAATATAAAAAGTGCTTATTTATAAAGAGAGACTTATGTTAATCCTGGATCTTTTTCTAATAAAGGTGAATTGTTAACGAGATATAAAAGAGCCATCAAGCATTCAGCATTTTTCTATTCCCTTTCATATAAATAAAATTTAATATTTCATGAAGAGTCCAAATTTGTAACAAGATTTATAATATATTAGGTTTTTCTCAAAATCTAGAAATGCCATAAAACTAATGTTAATTTTTGACTGGTTTAAAACTAAAAGTTCCATTAATTAAGACTGCTAGTAGTATTCAACTCTGTAAGAATTACTAGGCTGTGAAGTTAAAGTCATTAAAACTTGCTAAGAGGGCTGGGATTGTGGCTCAGTGGTAGAGCGCTTGCCTAGCATGTGTGAAGCTCTGGGTTTGATCCTCAGTACCACATTAAATAAATAAATAAACAAATAAAATAAAGGTATTATGTCCATCTTAAAAAAATTTCCTCAGTACCACATTAAATAAATAAATAAACAAATAAAATAAAGGTATTATGTCCATCTTAAAAAAATTACTAATAACCTAAAGCAAGTGGACTCTTCCTATGTCATGGTGGTAAGTAGAGGACAAATACTGGTTATTTGACAACCCTTGGTCAAGTAGTACTAGTCCCTTGGAAATTTAATGCTTACATAGAGAAATCAGATATGCAAGAGATAGAGTCCTTATCTGTATGCAGTTAGTACTGCTTACTAGATGCTTTAGCTTAGAAAGAAATCAAGTTTCGAAGAAACTGGAGTCCTAGAACAGTATTTTGCACACAGTGAACATTTAGCAATTTGCTATCAAATTGAGAGAAGAATAAAGATATATAATACTGGGCCCATCCCAGTGAATCCAAAGTCATTTGAATTTAAAAATAAGCCTATAAAAAAAAAGTAGAAGAAGGTAGAGGGGAAACTACAACACTTAATAGATTGAAAAGGGAACACTTACTGGGTATGTGGTATACACCTATAATCTCAGCTTCTCAGGAAACTGAGACAGGAAGGTCACCAGCTAGAGGCCAGCCTGGGCAATTTAGGGAGACTCAAGAAAATAAAAGGGTGGGGACTGGGGTTGTGGCTCTGTGGTAGAGCGCTTGCCTAGCATGTGCAAGGCACTGGGTTTGATTCTTAGCAATACATATAATAAATAAAATAAAGGTCCATTGACAACTTAAAAATATTAAAAAAAGAAAATGGGGGGTGGGGTGGCTGGGAATATGACACAGTGGTAAAGTGTTCCTTAGGTTCTATACCCCCTGGGTTCAATCCCCAGTACTGGGGGGGGGGCTATGGGGGGAAACTCAAATACACAAGGTGCCCAAAGTACCTAATGTTTGTTAGTTTATTTTTTATAAAACTTCCTTCTGGGGCAGGTAGAGCACTTGCCTAGCATGTGTGAAGACCTGGGTTCCATTCCCAGCACCATAAAATAAATAAACAAAAACTAGTATCCTGGTTACTTT
This sequence comes from Callospermophilus lateralis, assembly GCF_048772815.1. Lineage (NCBI taxonomy): Eukaryota > Metazoa > Chordata > Mammalia > Rodentia > Sciuridae > Callospermophilus > Callospermophilus lateralis. Next base: position 44,515,871 of record NC_135319.1, on the reverse strand, counting down.
GTAAACTGGTTTCCCAAACATCTGGATAGGAACTCAAAAACCAGTGTGAAGTTTGACACACCCTTAAGGTATATTGGATATAACACCATGTCCACCTTTGATCTAAGAGTCATTACTGTAACACTGTTTTGGTATGTGTTCTTATATGTAAATCCAGGGAGCCCAGCATGAATTCAACATCTTTGATGAACAAAGAGATGAGTTGAGGTGCCCTAATTAATTGCTTTAATTTGGTTTCCTCTCTAAGCAAACCCCAAGACAAAGACTGAGTGCAAGTAATTAATTTGGGAGAGTAGGGAAAGGGCAAAGGAAGGCTGTCAATGGAGGGTGGGTTATCAAGACAGCCACTGCAGCAAGGAGATACATAGAGGCAGCATCAAGAGACAAAACTGAAGTGCTCACTGCCTTTCAGAAGAAAGTTATAACTTTAATTTTATTTTAAACACAAATGGGGGTGTTTAAACATGGATAAGAGCCTGGCAGCTTTGTTGACTGAGCCACACCTTTGCAACTTCACCACCTATATTTGATACTGGTTACTATTCTAGACCTGTTAAGATCCTGGATCACATTTCAGCATCATTTTACCATGTCAATCAGATTTATGGGGAAAAGTGTGTGTTCTTTTTTATTTTTTACTTTGAACATTTCTTACATTATGAAATATTTCAAACAGAAAATAATATAACTGATACTTATAAATTCACCATGTAGATTTTTACATATTTGCTTTAAGTTTTGTTCATGTGGTACCAGGGATCTAATGCAGGGCCTCTATCTTTTTTTTTTTTTTTTTTTTTTGTAAATAAACAAAAAGTTCTGGACAAGTAAAAGTGCTGCCCTTTGTCTCTTTTCCTCTTTTCCTTTTTATTTTCCTCATGATTATTACTACCTTCAAGGTGGTATATATTCTTTTCATTCTTATTCTGTCAGACTTTTATCCTATGTGTATTCATCAACAATAGTATTTTTGTTTTCAAATTTTATATAACTGGCATAATATCTTGCACTTGAAAATTAATTTTTAAAACACAACATACTTTAAAGATTTATATTTCTGCATTTAGTGTTGTATAATTTCTATTGTATTAATAAATCATGATGTCTGCATTCTTATTCTGGTACAGATCAGTGATTTCTAATGTTTGATAGTTTTAAAAGTGCTTGATTGTTCAATTTTCTTTATAGAATTTGTACAGAAGTGGTTTGCCTTTTCATGTAAGCTTAGAATAATTTTTGTAAGATAGAAATTTTTACTTTGGATCTTTAATCTAGTTTGAATTTATTTTTGTGTATGCTATGAGGTAGGGATCTAATTTTATCTTTTTTCCATGTGGAAAAACTATAAAAAGTTTCTGTATCTTTTACATTAAATTGAAATACTTCAGATAGGCATTTAACATGTAAGGACTTAAAAAAATAAAATAACCATAATGCCATATCTTTTTTTTTTCTTCTTCTTCTTTTTTTTAAATACTAAGGAATGATCCCAGTGGAACTACATCCCTGACTCTTTTTATTTTTCAGTTTAACTACATCCCTGACTCTTTTTATTTTTTAGTTTGAGACAGGGTTTCAATAAGTTGATGAGTCTGGCCTTGAACTCACTACCTTCCTGCCTCAGTCCCCCAAGTCACTGAAATTACAGGTGTGTGCCCCCATGCCTGGTTAATTTCTTAATATAATCTAATCCCTTATCCATGTTCAAATCTTTTCAAGTATCCTTTTATGTTGACTTCTTTGAATCAAGATTTAGGAAATGGGCCAGGCGTGGTGGCACATGCCTGTGAGCCCAGTGGCTGGGGAGGCTAAGACAGGAGGACTGCAAGTTCAAAGCCAGCCTCAGCAACTTAGTGAGACTCTCTCAATAAATAAATAAATAAATAAATAAATAAATAAATAAATAGGCTGTGATGTTGCTCAGTAGTTAAGCCCCCTTGGGTTCAATCCCTGGAACCAAAATTAAATAGATAGATAGATAGATAGATAGATAGATAGAGAGATAGATAATTCAGGCAAGGCCAACACATAACATTTGGTTGATACGTCTCTTCAGTATTTAGTCTGTTAGAGTTCCTCCATTTATTTAAGAAACTGGGTCATTTATGAAAAGTCTTGTATTTAGTTGATTACATCCTTGAGGTATTTATTGGTTGATCTATTGATTGTGCTGCTGGGGATCGAAACCAGGGCTTTGTACATGCTAGACAAGTGTCTACTTGTAACAGAGGTCTGCTTCATGCTTTGAATATAAACCTTGCTGCTTGACCACCGGTGGCTTATTTTAAAATTGACACTTTTTTCCCCTTCCTCTTCTCTCTCTTCCCCTCCCTGGCCACAGGAGAAGCAAGATTAGCCTTCTTCCCACCCTAGGCTAGGTTATCTGTCCTTCAGTTCACTGGCCACAGGAATGAAGGCGTCCAGACTGGGGAACTGACACTAGCAGATCTGAGAAATGGCTCTCTCTTTAGGTTACTGTTGACACGAATTATGACTTCTGATAGGGAACAGTTGGAGACATTCAGCCTTTGTGTCCACTCTTTAAAGGCCTACTGTTCCCCCTGGTAGTTGGAATCACAGCCTTGGGACAGGAGTCCCCTGAATTTCTCATTTGCTAGCAAATCAATAAAACTTATTTTTCCATTTTCCCCAAACCTTGTCCTCATTAGTGGATTAGCAATGGAGACAAGGCTGGAGCTTTCAGTATCATACTGAGACAGTCAGGGACCATACAGGGACTAAGGGCAGATGCACTACTGAGGTCTTAACTCCTGACCTATACCCATTAACAGTACCACAGAAACTGGACAAGCCCAAGCTCTAATGATAACAGAGATTTAAAGAGGACGCCTTTGCAGAAAAAGAAAGAAAGAAAGAGAGAAAGAAACTCATCATCACCACCAACAAAAACACTAACTTCTCTTGGATCTGCTGTAACTAAGGCAAGAATAAAGGGTTGGCAACTCTGCCTTTCCTTTGTATCTGTCCCTTTTGCTTAAACTTTGGGTTAGATTCTTGCTCAACTCTACATGTTGGCATGTTTATTTCTTAAAGAGTGTCTAAAAATTGGTAATACAAGGTTATTAGCTCCAAATTTACCTAACCTGTCTCATCCATCCACAAGGCTGAAGACACTAAGATAACAGTATCTAAGGTACTTTCAAGATTTGCAGGGACATTCTACTACAAGCTTGTAAACTTTCTGTTCCAGACTCCCAGAGTGGTGCCTGGAAGTCTTCAGTCATTGTCCTAAATCTTCCAGGAACAGCAAAACCTTGCAGGCAGATCACCCCATGATGAGACTGCTCTCTTAAGCAGAAGCAATGCCCCCATGGGAACTGAATTGCACCCCGACCCCAGGATCACAGATCTGATAGATAAACAGCCTGTGAAACAAATGGAGATTGCCCCCTCACATGACAAGGACTTTTCCAGAACAACCTGGCAAAACTAGAACTGAGATAATCATCACCAGCCCCTAGCCCACCCCAGCAATCCAGTGAAAGATTTGTCCCTTTCCTTACTGGGGAACAACCTTATTTCCTTGAGTTAAAACTTTGCCTGTGCATTGGTACCCCTGGCTGAGTGGCTTTCATTTCTGTTGACACCAGGTCAGAAGTTCCCATCTCCAGCATCACTAGCTAGCACTGAGCTCTGATCAGCCCCATCCTGTGGCATTAACATAATGATCTATTCCACTTAGTTCCTATAAATCAGTCATTTCATCTAACTGTTTTGTTAGATTCAAGTTCAACTGTTTTCAAATAAATACTTTGTAGGTGGTTCTACATAATTCCTATTTAATTACATTGGAAGGAACATAATATCTAGTTTTCCAATTTTTATTAATATTTGAGAATAGTTTTAGTTTTACAGAAAAATGCAGTAGGTAATACAGAGTTCTTGTTTTACCTCTGTTCTGCCCACTCTATTATTAACATCTTGCATCAGTGTGGTATGTTTGTTACAATTAATAAATCAATACTGATACATTATGATTATAGCTTATATAGATTCCTTTGATTTTACTTAATGTCTTTTTCTGTTATAGGATCCCAACCAGGATACCAGGGCTGTCTCACTTTTGGGGGAGGAGGGGGCAGGTACTGGGTATTGAACCCAGTCAGGAATGCTTTACAACTGAACTACATCCCCAACCCTTTTTTAAAAAATTTTATTTTATTACTTATAGATGGATACAATACTTTTATTTTATTTTTATGTGGTGCTGAGAATCAAACCAATGCCTCATATATCGAGGTAAGTGCTCTACTATTGAGTTACAACACCAGTTTCCATTTTTGTTTTTTATTTTGAGATTAAATTGCTTAGGGTCTTGCTAATTTGCTGAGGCTGGCCTTGAACTTTCAGTCCTCCTGTCTCAACTTCCTGAGCCTCTGGGATTATAGGTGTGTGCCACCTCCCTGGCTGTCTCACTTTTAATGGTATTAATTTTGACCAGTGGGTTCTTTTCAGGTGGATAAACACATTATAAGTTCTCTATTAAAATTTTCTCTTAATGGTTTCAGCATCTATTGATAATCATTGAGTAGGTCCATTATTTCATAAGAAATTACAAAGTCATGATTTTTAAAATTCTATGGTTTCTTCTGTAGTTATTAGCTAGACTTATCCTACAAAGTTTTTTCTCTTGAATTATCATACCATTTATTTTGCATAGATTTTAATAGTTTTAAATGTTGATTCTACTATACCAGTATGGTTTGTGTGAGAAATTCTAAGTATTTTTTTTTTTTTAGAGAGAGAGAGAGAGAATTTTAATATTTATTTTTTAGTTTTCGGTGGATACAACATCTTTGTTTGTATGTGGTGCTGAGGATCAAACCCGGGCCGCACGCATGCCAGGCGAGCGCGCTACCCCTTGAGCCACATCCCCAGCCCCAAATTCTAAGTATTTTTAGCTTTAAAAATTATTTGTACAATAGTATAAAGAAAATGTTTTATTTTGCTAATTAAAGATATGGCTTTCATCTCTGTGATATTGAGAACTATATGTTTTGGTTTTATTCCATTTCCTGATTTATAGCTCCTAAAATTCTTGGAGTCTCCAGAGTGATATGAATATCCTTTGTGTGCTAATAAGACAGCCGATGGCTGGAAGCCCTAGATAGCTTTACAACGGATGCTGGTTAGAGGAAAAAAACAAGTCATGATTAGCCTCACCCATCTAATATCTGAAGGCAGAGGGAAGGGTTCAAGGTGAAGCCGATCACCTGTGACTAATGATTTAATCAACCACTCCTATGTAATTCAGCCTCCATAAAACCACAGAAAGAACTGGCTTAGCCCATGGATAGCTAAACATGTGGAGGTCTGTGGACGGTGATGGGTCCAAAAGTGTGAAAGCTACCCGCTCCTTCCCACATAACTTCACCCTTGCATCTCATCAAGTATGTCCCTCATGATATCCTTTATAATATACAAATGAAAAGGCTTTCCTGAATCCTGTGTTACCATAAGGGGTCCAAGAAGTTCCCAGAAAAGGGGATTTCAACTCAAGACAAGTGGGGTCCTTGACATAAGTGATGGAAAAGAATTTTAGCATGCATCAGAGACACAGATTTAAGAAAGGAAATATCCATTTAAGGGAAAATGAAGGTTGTCTCAAAAGAGTTATCTTTTGGGGTAAAGCAAGGAATGCACATTCAAGGGAGTATGCAGTCTGTCTGGAGAGAGCAAAGACTTTTGGAGTTCTCAGGCTATTTATTTATTTTGTGGTGCTGGCAATTGAACCCAGAAATTCATACTTACTAGGCAAGCACTCTACCCCTGAGCTACATCCTCAGCTCTCAGGCTCTTCTTTTAAAGGACACTTGGTGAGGGGCAGGCATGAGAAGCTATGTGAGGATGACATCAGTCTGATGATCAAAAACAATTTACGGTATGGGCACTTCTCAGGATCCTTAGGTTGACTTGGTCTCCATTATCAGATCAGTAGATAATGTAGGAAAGTCCCCTAAATTATAGGTTTCTTAAAATGTTTTATCTATTTTTTGGTTCATCTATTTATTCCATGCCCTAATTAAGAGTGCACAAGGTAATTTTTGTAAGTGAGCAAATTCATGGTAACTTTAAAATTAACAACCTTAAAAGAGCATATTATAGAGATACAGCTACATCGATGTTCATAGCAGCACAATTCACAATAGCTAGAATGTGGAACCAACCTAGATGCCCTTCAATAGATGAATGGGTAAAAAAAAAAAAATGTGGCATTTGTACACAATGGAGTATTACTCAGCACTAAAAAATGACAAAATCATGACATTTGCCGGGAAATGGATGGCATTAGAGCAGATTATGCTAAGTAAAGGCCAGTCAATTCCTAAAAAACAAATGCCATATGTCTTCTTTGATATAAGGAGGGCAATTAAGAACAGAACAGGGAGGAAGAGCATGAGAAGAAGATCAACATTAAACAGGGACGAGAGGGCGGAGGGAAAGGGAGAGAGAAGAGAAATTGCACGGAAACGGAAGGAGACCCTCATTGTTATACAAAATTACATATAAGAGGAAGTGGGGGGAAAGGAAAAAAAACAAGAGAGAGAAATGAATTACAGTGGATGGGGTAGAGAGAGAAGATGGGAGGGGAGGGGAGGGGGATAGTAGAGGTTAGGAAGGGCAGCAGAATACAACAGACACTGGTATGGCAGATGTAAAAACGTGGATGTGTAACCGATGTGATTATCTGCAATCTGTATTTGGGGTAAAAATGGGAGTTCATAACCCACTTGAATCAAATGTATGAAAAATGATATGTCAAGAGCTTTGTAATGTTTTGAACAACTAATAATAATAATAATAAATAAAATTAACAGATTTCCCAGAAATTTGGGAGTGACAGGCCTGCAAGAAAAACTAACTTGTGGAGGGACAGGCCTAGAAAGGCATGGCAGAACTTTAGATTGAAGTTATATTTCCATGTCCTTTCTTTTGTCTCCTTTCTATCTATCTTTTTAATTCTTCTGTCCTACCTGAGTGGGACAAATTCAACAAGCCTCAGGAGGGGATGTGGGAACCTCAATTTATAGCTGGTTGGTCAAAAGTGTAGGTAAAACAACCTGAGGCTTGTGACTAAGCAGCAGAAGGAGGACAGTCTTGTGAGACTGAGTCTTTACCCTGTGGGATCTGATACTATCTCTGTCAGAATTGATTTAACTTAGAGAACACTCAGTCTGGGGAGGAATCTGTGGGAAATTGCATGGTGTGGAGAAAAAACACGTATACATCTGGGCTCATGGAAGTGTTATTATGAGAGCAGAGCAGAAGAAAGTGAGTTTGTTTTTTCTACACAACCTCACTCTAAGAAATTATTGTTATTACAAAATATTTGTGTGGGTCAAAAATTTCAATCACTTAGCTGATACTAACAACTAGTCCTCATAGATTTTTAAAACTTAGTTATAATAAATAGTATTCCTGATTAATTTGCATGGTGTACAAGAGCCATAACAGCTTATAGTTGAGGAACTAACACCCACACAGAGGAAGTAGCCTAAAGGAACTAAGTAATTTAAATAGGCAGGTCTAGTAAAGAGAACTTGTAATAAAGATAGAAGAGACTAGAGCCTCTTTTTTATAAAGGTATCACGTGTCAGTTGTTTTCCTTCTCCCAACTACGATCTGTGTGTGCAAACTAAATTTCCTTTTATAAAAAAATTACATAATTTTAAAGCCATAGTGATATGAGAAAAATTCTGAGATGTCCTGAATTTAATTTCAAGGGCCCAGGAAGGAGGGGAGAGACGATAAGGAAACAGCTGCTCAGTTAACAGTTTTCGTAAAGCCAAACCAACAAAAGATAATTCCACATTCCTAAATGTGTGTTGAAACCTTTATTCAGAATCTCTGATGGTTACCCCTCAGGCACCATCACAAGTTACTTGCAATCCCAACCAACCCCAAAGCAACGAATACTTTTCTTTACAGACTTCTCCTTCTATCCCCAAACTTTCCCAACATCCCATTATGCTGCCCTATTATCTATAACCAATGTAGGTTCAATGTAAGCAATGGATGCTTTCCTTTCCCAAATTTTCATTATAAAAATGCTTTTGGCTTATAGATCAGGCAGGCACATCTCCAACAGTTATCTAGGCAGTTGTTGCAAGAACTTGTCCTGGGACCTGGTTCTTCTCTGGCTAGCATATGCAATGGCTTAATGAACACTTTTATTTCAGGGATTCCTTGGTCTTAAGAATTTGATTTTAACAATATAAAACAATAAAATGCCTACTAGAAGTCAAAAATTGTTTCCAATATAGTAGCTGTTATGGTTTAGATATGTGGTATCCCCCAAAAAACCCATATGTGAGACAATGCAAGAATGTTCAGAGGTGAAATTAAGAGTTATGACCTAATCAGTGGACTGATTCACTGCTATGGGTTAACTGGGTAATAGGGTGCTACTGAAGGAGGGAAATCACTGGGGGTGTGCCTTTGGGATATATATTTTATCTCTGGTGAGCTATTTCCTTGTTGCCATGCCCTTCGGCCTTGATGTTTATCTCGCCTTAGGTCCAGAAACATGGAACTGGCTAACCATTGACTGAACCTCTGAAAAAGTGAGTCAAAATAAATTTCCTTCTCTAATTGTTCTTGTTGAGTCTTTTGGTCATAGAAATGCAAAAGCTGATATAATAGTAGCCTCTTGGGACCTACTAACAAAATATTCCCCAATTCATTATCTACTTTTTTGTTCATAAATTTCAATACCAGTGTTTAGAAATTAATAAAGCATGATCTAAAGTTTTAGGAAGCATGCAAGATGGGGTCTTTGGCTAGTCCTGGAAGTTTTTACAGTGTCTACCTCATGAACATATTATCAGAAAGGCTGTTCCTAAATTTGGAATATATACTTAATAGAATAGGCTAGATTTATCTGATTCATGCAAATGACACGTGGAGACATTAGCTGAGAGTAAGAGAACCTTTGAACTGATAGTAAATGAAGGAAATGAGTACTACTTATAACCTGAGACCAACAGCTGTAATGGGAAGCTGTTAGGTTATCCCCCTAATGTAGGTTTCCCTTTAGGAAAAATCCACAGAAACCATAAAAAATCTGCTTCTAGTACATATGAGGAGAAATGGATCAGTGCAAAACAAGAGATAGGCTGTGATAGTCATGGAGGTGCCCAACTCAGGTCTCCCTTCAGAACGTGTTCCAAGGAGCACAGCTGATTGACAACTGCCATACTCACGTGTACTCCTACTAGGCAGGGTTTTCCCTGGGCTGCTCCTGTCCCCAAACTGAGAAAAGCAGGATAGAACAACCAGTCCAGGCCCAGCATGGTGGTATATGTCTGTAATTCCAGAGTCTTAGAAAGCTGAAGCAAAAGGATTGCAAGTTCAGGGCCAGCTTGAGCAACTTAGTGAGACCCTATCTCAGATAGATAGATAGATAGATAGATAGATAGATAGATAGATAGATAAATGGCTGGGGATGTAGTTCAGTGGAAAAGTGCCTCTGAGATCAATCTCTAGTGCTGCAAACAAACACTAGTTCATTCATAAACAAAGGAGGATTCCTTTAATTGTCAACTTCCTCTCAGGGATTTCTCATTGACCTGGGTGAGTTTTTCCCTGAATCGCTTTGTGGTCTGGAGCTCTTCCCATCCAATCTTCCCTCCCCTTTCTCCTGACTCAGGTGTGTAACAGGAATTTAAAGGCTGCTTTTGATTCAAAGCACTGACTCTTCACTCAGGACTGAAGATGTCTGATGGGTAACTAAAAACAGGATAAAAGCTTGGCTTCTTTGCCTTCATACTTCATGACCTTAAACTTACTTTGGGTCAGATTCCTTCTCAACTCTGCATGTAAATGTCTCCATCTTGCCCTTCTGATTTGTTCTTTCTTTGTATCTTTCTCTCCTGCAGTTACCTTGGATTCTAGCCAAAAAAAAAAAAAAAAAAAAAACAGGTATAACAGATAAACATCCCGTGACAAGAGTCATAGCTACCATCCAGGCAACAGCAGCTTCTGATTCCTGACAAGGCCCTGCCTGATATTGAGAGAATGATCAACCAGACCAAGATCACCAGCCTATGTAAGCCCCAGATCCTTCCTTGTTGTTAGCTCCTTGGAGAAACACAGACTTTCAGTCACTAAACCTGTGTGTGTGTGTGTGTGTGTGTGTGTGTGTGTGTGTGTGTGTGTGTTTCTCCCCTGTGTGGCCACGTTGAGATAAATTGTTTTCCTGCCTTCTTCATCATTGTGTCTTCATCTGTCAAATTGACCTCTTGGGAAGGGTGGCCATACTGATCCTTTGGGACCGAGTTTGGCCTCTGGCCTAGAATTCTGTTCCTGCATTACTCTCTGCTCCTTTCCCCTTTATTTTCCACAAGAAATCTCTTGCATGTCTAATCCCATCTTGGGGTCTTCTTTTTGATGGATTCAAACTGACACAATTAAAGAATGTACTCTAAACCATACCAACCTAACAGCTCAATCAATGACAGCAAAAAAAATACAAAAATTTTGTGGAAAACTAGAGCAACCGATGGTTAAGATTAGAATATGTACTTTGAAAATAATATTAATGCAAATTTGCAAGTAAATTATTGAATAGTTTTAGGGCCTTGTCTCAGTAATCAAAATATCTTCCGGGTCATTGGTCATGGTGAGATAGAAATTTAGGAACACAGAAACAAACACACACTTGAGTCTCAAAAGAGAAACACCCATGAACCATTGCAATGTAAAACACACAACTGTAAGCAACCTAGTCCATACCTTGCCCTTAGCTTGACCAGTGACTGATGAAAAAGCAACAAAACCACAAGATAACCACAAGGTATCTGGAGGAACTAAGTAGCAGAATTAAAACATGCAAGGGCAACGTGCAAGCTCACGGGAAACTGATGGGAAGTTGTGTAACCCTACCCTGACTCCACCTCTAGTCAAGTCCCCAGCTACTCTATAAATAATAGAATCCCAGACTTAGACAGGCGCCACTCACTCACTCTCTGTAATCACCCGTACTCCCACTCTCCTTTATAATAAATCTCTTGCTCTGCAGCTGTTACCTCATGTGTCCTTAAATTCTTTTCTTGGTTGTGTCAAGAACCTGGTAGGTTCAAGTAGAGGTCTCCTCTGCCTCTGGAGAGACCTCCATGAACCTCCTTAAAGTGACAACAGAAAGTAAATCTATCCACTATACAAGTGCCATTCTCTAGTTTGAAGATGATGTGGTTAGGTACAGCAGAAATTTCCTTCTAAAACTCATGAACTCTCTATTACAAAGCAGTTCAAGAATTCAAATCCTATTTATCCACTCCAGGATATGCATTTCTTTTTCTTTTCTTTCTTTTCTTTTTGTTGTTGTTGTTTTCAATGCTTATTGTTTTCAATGTTTTTCTTTTCTTTTTGTTGTTGTTGTTTTCAATTGAACCCAGGGCCTGTGTATTCTAGGGAAGCACTCTACCATTGAGCTGCAACTTCAGGCGCCCCATCTTTTAAATTTTGTTTTGAAACAGGGCCTTGTTACTTGCCCTGTCTAAAACTTTTTTTTTTTTAAGAGAGAGAGAGAGAGAGAGAGAGAATTTTTTAATATTTATTTTTTAGTTTTCAGTGGACACAACATCTTTGTTTGTATGTGGTGCTGAGGATCGAACCCGGGCCGCACGCATGCCAGGCGAGCACGCTACCGCTTGAGCCACATCCCCAGCCCGCTGTCTCAAACTTTTGATTCTCCCACCTCAGCCTTACAAGTAGCTGCAATAACAGGAGTATCCTGATGATGACGATGATGATGCCACTGCCGTTCTGGCATCTGTACATTGCCATTTTGTTTGTTTGTTTTTTCCCTGGTACTGGGGATTAAACTCAGAGGCCCTCTACTACTGAGTCACACCCCCCAGCTCTTTTATTATTATTATTTTTTTAATTTTGAAACAAGATCTTGCTAAATTGCTCAGGCTGGTCTCATGTTTGTAATCCTCCTTCCTCAGCCTCCTTCTGGGATTACAGGCCTGTGCCACTGGGCCTAGCTATACATTGTCAGTTTGAATGACTATGATTTAAACATGGATAAGAACAAAAGACAATTCTGTGGATTTGCTAAAGTAATTTATGTATACTATTACCAATAACATAGGACAAGCTACCTTTCCAGATATGCCCTGAATTTTGATCTAACAATGTTCAAAACTGTTGTTAACCTTATAAAATGGTATCATAGAGGCATTACACTTTCCTACAGAGTTTCCATCAAACCAATGTCTGGTTCCAGTGAAGTCTTTAAAAATGTATCGTTTTGTTTTTAGATCTGTGTCATTAAATCTAGAATGCCAGCCTCTATCATTTGAGTCAAACCAAAGGGTTTGATTACAGGGTGACTCTGGCTCTCACCTAAGTCAGGTCTACAACCATTAATATGTTCTACGCATAGACAGAATATAGCACTAACAAATTTTATAGTGGTTATAGGTCATCCTTTGGCTTCCAATGTTTCTTCTCAATGTCAAAACAATTGCCCATAAGTATTAGTTGAATGATTTGATTTTTCAGGGGAAGGATGCCAAAATTCCACATAAGTGTATTTTCCTGAGTTAGCCACTCAAGTATGTATGGGGCTTGTTCTAATATTTTTTAAAAATCTTTTGGTGCATTACAGTTACACACACTAGTGGGGTTTATTTTGACATACTTGTAAGTGCATCTCACATAGTTTTGTCACTTCTATTGTTAATTGAGATTCTTTCAGGCATTTAAATGGCTATGTACCCAGTAATTACTGTGGTTAGTAAGGGAGGCTATATGTAAATACTAGACTTTCATGGATATTCAGCCTATGTGACAAAGGTCCCTAATGGGAATAGGAATCTGAAATTCAACATTTTGCATTAGTTTGGAAAGTAGTAGGACTATGAGTATTATCTCCTGGCAAAATAAAAGAAAACCCAATGGGTTCTTGATTTGTTTACTTGGGTGGAACCTGTCTACCTTGTGCTGTCATCCGTTTCTGGGGAATACATTTCCCTAGATATATTTAATTTTAAATTGGCTATTGGTTAATTCAGGAGTTTGGGGGAACTTTTGATTTTTTTTTGTGTGTGTGCAATCTGGGGATTGAATCCAGGAACACTCTATTACTGAACTACAGCCCCAGACCATCTTTATTTTTTATTTTAAGACAGGGCCTCTCTAAGTTGCCATAGTAGACTTGAACTTGGGATTCTCCTACCTTAGCTATTAAGTTGCTAGGATTATAGGTGTGCACCACTGAATCTGGCTTGGGGAGGTCTTTTTAATTGAGATACATGAAATTAAGATTCAGTGTCCTGCAATTTGACTGCTATATGCAAGGTTAAAAGAATTTGATATAGTCTCTTCCAGAAAGTTTTGAGTTTAGTTTTCCATTGATGATTTTTTTCAAACCAGTTATCTTGTTCCAGTGTGAGCAGTAAAAGATCATCATCAGGTGAAGTGTCCCTGAAAGCTCCTTGGACCTGATGGAAATAAATTTTGAAATATATCATTAGTACTGTACATATTGGGTCATGTCAGTTTATGAGAGCTGGATGAACCTAGGGTTCTATCATTAAGGGAATTGTCCAGTGACAATTTCATTAAGAATCAATTTGTTTTATTTTTCTTTTTAAAATCATTTTTATTTGTTCTACTTAGTTGTACATGACAGCAAAATATATTTCAATTTATTGTACACAAATGAAGTGCAACATTTCAATTCTCTGGTTGTACCCAACGTAGAGATGCACCATTAGTGCAATCACACATGTACCTAGAGTAATGATGTCTATCTCATTCCACTATTTAAGAGTCAATTTGTTTTATAAAATGTATAGATCTTATTGACAGCTGAGGTGAAAGAACTTTACAATGAAAACTTCAGAACACTAAAGAGGGAAATAGAAAAAGGCCTTAGAAGATGGAAAGATATACCTTGTTCATGGATAGGCAGAATTAATATCATTAAAATGGCCATACTACCAAAAGTACTCTATAGGTTTAATGCAATGCCAATCAAAATCCCAATGGCATTCCTTGAAGAAATAAAAAAAGCAATCATGAAATTCATCTGGAGAAATAAAAGACCCAGAATAGCTAAAGCAATCCTAAGCAGGAAGAGTGAAACAGGTGGTATAGCCATACCAGATTTCAAACTATACTATAAAGCAATAGTAACAAAAACAGCATGGTACTGGTACCAAAACAGGCAGGTAGACCAATGGTACAGAATAGAGGACACAGAGACAAATCCACAAAATTACAACTACCTTATATTAGGCAAAGGCGCTAAAAGCATGCAATGGAGAAACGATAGCATCTTCAACAAATGGTGCTGGGAAAATTGGAAATCCATATGCAACAAAATGAAATTGAATCCCTTTCTCTCACCATGCACAAAAGTTAACTCAAAATGGATCAAAGAACTAGGAATCAAACCAGAGACTCTGCATCTAATAGAAGAAAAAGTTGGCCCTAATCTCTATCTCGTGGGATCGGGCTCTAAATTCCTTAATAGGACACCTCTAGCACAAGAGTTAAAATCAAGAATCAACAAATGGGACATATTCAAACTAAAAAGTTTTTTCTCAGCAAGAGAAATAATAAGTGAGGTAAATAGGGAGCCTACATCCTGGGAACAAATTTTTACCCCTCACACTTCAGATAGAGCACTAATCTCCAGAGTATATAAAGAACTCAAAAAGTTAAACAACAAAAAAACAAATAACCCAATCAACAAATGGGCCAAAGATCCAAACAGACACTTCACAGAGGAAGATATACAATCAATCAACAAGTACACAAAAAAATGCTCACCATCTCTTGCTATCAGAGAAATGCAAATTAAAACCACTCTAAGATACCATCTCACTCCAGTAAGAAAGGCAGCCATTATGAAGTCAAACAATAACAAGTGCTGGCGAGGATGTGGAGAAAAAAGTACACTTGTACATTGCTGGTAGGACTGCAAACTGGTGCAGCCAATTTGGAGAGCAGTATGGAGATTCCTTGGAAAGCTGGGAATGGAACCACCATTTGACTCAGCTATTCCCCTTCTTGGACTATACCCAAAAGACCTAAAAAGAGCATACTACAGGGACACAGCTACATCAATGTTCATAGCAGCATAATTCACAATAGCTACACTGTGGAACCAACCCAGATGCCCTTCAACAGATGAATGGATTAAAAAATGTGGCATTTATACACAATGGAATATTACTCAGCATTAAGAAATAACAAAATCATGGCATTTGCAGGGAAATGGATGGCATTAGAGCAAATTATGCTAAGTGAAGTTAGCCACTCCCTAAAAAACAAATGCCGAATGTCTTCACTGATATAAGGGAGGTGACTCAAAACAGAGTAGGAAGGAAGAGCATGAGAAGAAGATTACCACAAAATAAGGAAAAGAGGAGAGAGGGAAAGGGAGGGAGAAGGGGAAATGCATGGAAGATGGAAGGAGACCCTCATGAGTTCACAAAATACATATACGATGGTGTGAGAGGGAAGGGAAGGGGAAAAAAAGAGAGAGAGAGAGAAGTGTCACAGTAATATGGGTAGACAATAGGGATGGAAGAGGAGGGGAGGGGAGGGAAATAGGGAGGGCAGCAGAATACAGCTGACTCTAGGGTTGCTGTATGTATACACATGGATGTATAACCAATGTGACCCTGCAATCTGTACACATGGAAAAATGAGAATTCATACCCTATTTGAATCAAATGTATGATATGTCAAGATCAATGTATTGTCTTGAACAACAAATAAAAAAAAGAATGTATTTAAGATCAGAATCATCCTTTATTCTCAGATAGTTTTGCTAATTTTAATTTTGAAATACCATTGGGTTTTTCCCTACCTTTCCAGAAGGGTTGGGAGTGATAAGTACATGGGCAATAGCAATGTTTGAATGATCTTGTTTAATTATTTTATGACTTATTTAGTAGAGTGTGTTCCTCAATCAATTTATATTTCACTGGGAGTTTCCCAAAGTAGAAAAATATTCTCTAGCAATTTTTTTGGCTATAATAATTACATCATCCTTCTGGCAAGGGAAAGGTCCTACCTATCCTGAAAACATACAAACTATTACAAATACATATTGATAACCCACAGATGTGCACAACTGAATGAAGTTCATCTGTATGTTCAAATAGCCCTGATGGTGGGAAAATTATTCCTGCAACCACTTTCACTATTTTTTTTTCAGGATTATGGGTATGACAAGGCAGACAAAGTTAAGGATTTGGATAACCACTTTTGAAAAGTTTCCTCACCAATGTTTTATTAGGACCAAAATAATTTTTTTATTTGTTCTTTTTTTTAGATATTCATAACAATAGACTGTATTTGACATATTACACATGCATGGAGTATAACTTATTCTAATTAGGATACCATTCTTGCAGTTGTACATGATGTGGAGTTTCACTGGTCATGTATTAATATATGAACATAGTAAAGTTATGTCTGATTCATTCTACTTCTTTCCTATTCCCATCCCTCTCCCTTCCCTTTATTCCCCTTTGTATAATCCAAGGCACTTCTATTCTTCCCTCACCAAACCTTATTGTGTATTAGTGTGGGGAGCCACTCTGAATGATTCGTGTCTTCCGTCATGGAGAGGAGAGGCTTTGACTGTCACTACATCTCATAATGACTTGGACATTGCCTCAATCCTGGAAGTTTTAGGATGTGTCTTCAGATGTAGGCATCACCCTAAGGCCCTTAGGTAGAATTACACTCACATGTCCCTTGTAACTCCACCCTCCACTACTACTTATCTTTTCTAGATAGAACTTTCTAAGAATGAGGGTCCTTCCAATAAAAGCTGCTTCTGAATGTTCTCTCTCTCTCTCTCTCTCTCTCTCTCTCTCTCTCTCTCTCTGTCTATCTGTCTCTCTCTCTCTCTCTCTCCAGCCTCTCATGACTATCCCTTGCTCTCCCATTTAGGGAGCTTGAGGCTGAGAGCGGAGGAACCATCCTGAAGCTTGTGTAAAGGTAAAGAGTGTGCCTGTGTTTTATTTGTTGTCCCTGGAAATTCACATGAGCGACCTTAAGTTCAGCTGCCCCTGCTAGTCGAGAGCAGCATGTTAACATCCATATATCAGAGAGAACATTCAGCCTTTGTTTTTTGGAGATTGGCTTATTTCACTTAACATGATAGTCTCCAGTTCCATCCATTTACTAGCAAATGCCATAATTTCATTCTTCTTTGTGGCTAATATTTCATTGTGTGTTTATACACATTTTGTTTATCCATTAATCTGTTGAAGGGCACCTAGGTTTGTTCCATAATTTTGCTATTGTGAATTGAGCTGCTATAAACATTGATATGGCTGCATCACTGTAGTATGCTGATTTAAATTTCTTTGGATATATACAGAGGAGTGAGATAGCTGTGTCAAAAGATGGTTCCATTCGCAGCTTTCTGAGGAATCTCCATACTGCTTTCCAAAGTGTTTGCACTAATTTGCAGTACCGCCAACAATCAACAAGTGTACCTTTTCTCCAACAGCCTCACCAACATTTATTGTAACTTGTATTCTTGACAATTACTATTCTGACTGGAGTGAATGGAATCTCAGTGTGGTTTTAATTTGCATTTCTATAATTATTAGAGATGCTGAACACTTTTTCACATATTTGTTGACCATTCATATTTCTTCTTCTATGAAGTGTCTGTTCATTTTTTTGCCCATTTATTGATTGGGTTATTTGTTTTTTGATGTTAAGTTTCTTGAGTTCTTTATTGATCCTGGAGATTAATGCTCTATCTGAGGTGTGGCTGAAAAGATTTTCTCCCATTCTGTAGTCTCTCTGTTCCTGTTTTTGATTGTTTCCTTTGCTGTGAAGAAGCTTTTTAGTTTGATATCATCCCACTTATTGATTCGTGATTTTACTTCTTGAGCTTTAGGAGTCTTGTTGAGGAAGTTGCTTCTAAGCCAACATGATGGAGAGTTAGGCCAACATTTTCTTTTAGTAGGCATAGGGTCTCTGGTTTAATGCCTACGTCTTTTTTTTTTCCCTCTTATACCTAGGTCTTTGATCTATTTTGAATTGACTTTTTTGCAAGTTGAAAGACAGGGGTGCAATATCATTCTGCTACATGTGTATTTCCAGTTTTCCTAGCACCATTTGTTAAAGTATTTTTCCTCCAATGTATGTTCATGGCACCTGTATTCAGTATGAGATAACTGTATTTATGTGGGTTTGTCTCTGTATCTTCTTTCTGTTCCATTGGTCTTCATGTTTGTTTTTGTGACAATACTATGCCATTTTTGTTACTATATCTCTGTAATATAATTTAAGGTCTGGTATTGTGATGTCTCCTGCTTCACTTTCTCACTAAAGATTGCTTTGGCTATTCTGGGCCTCTTGTTTTTCCAAATGAATTTCATGACTGCTTTTTCTATTTCTATGAAGAACATTATTCTTTGAAACTAGTATCACCCTGAGACTAAAAACGAACAAAGACACATCAAAGAAAGAAAATTTCACATCAATATCTCTGATAAACATAGATACAAAATTTCTTAATAAAATACTGGCAAAATGCACACAAAAACATATAAAAAAAAAGATAGTGCACAAAGATCAAGTGGAATCCCAGGAATACAAGGATGGTTCAACATGCAGAAATCAATAAATGTAATTCATCACATCAAGAGACTTAGAGACAAGAGTCACATGATTATCTCAATAGATGTAGAGAAAGCATTTGACAATATACTGCATCCACTCATATTCAAAACACTAGAAAACTAGGGATAGTAGTAACATCCCTTAACGTTGTAAAAACTATATGTTAACTCAAGGCCAACATCATTCTAAACAGAGAAAAACTGAAAGCATTCCCTCTAAAATCTGGAAAAAGACAAGGATGCCCTCTTTCATCACTTCTATGGAGCCTAGTCCTTGAATTCTAGCCAGAGCAATTAGGCAAGAGAAAGAAATTAAAAGGATATGAATAGAAAAAGAGGAGCTCAAATTATCCCTATAGTATGGCAACATGAACCTGCATTTAGAAGACCCAAAAAATTTCAGGAGAAAACTCCTAGAACTCATAAACAAATTCAGCAAAGTACATGAGATAAAATTAATACCCATAAATCAATTGTGTTCCTATACATCAATGATGAATCAACTGAAAGAGAAATCAGGAAAACTATCCCATACACAATAGTATAAAAAAAATACCTTGGGAATCAGTCTAACAAAAGAAGTGAAAGACCTCTACAATGACAACTACAGAACACTAAAGAAAGAAAAGAAAGGAGAACTTAGGAGATGGAAAGATCTCCCATATTCATGGAAAGCAGAATTAATATTGTCAAAATGGCCATACTACCAAATACACAATGCAGAATTATTTTATATGCCTCATGGTAAGTAAGGGAATGAAATACTCAGAGGAGTGATACTTGTAGAGATTTTAGAAGTAACAAGTGGGCCTTCTGGGCCCTCCCAGAATCCCTCTTGTTATTCAATTGTGTTTTTCAATTTCTGGGCATCATTTTTATTCTGAGGAATGTTTTTGTTGTTGTTGTTTTGTTTTGTTTTTGACGGCGGAGGAGAGTCTCACTGTAGAGTTGCCCCAGTTTGGTCTTGAATTCATGATTCTCATGACTTACCCTTCTGAGTAGCTGGGACTAGAGGTATATGCTACTATATCTGATACATGTTGGATTTCTTTTATGTCTTTCAGATGGACCTTATTCAGGGCATACAACTTACTTGATGGAGTAATTTCAGGGGTGGCAGCCTTAGCATGAAAATCTACCACAAAATCTTGATATTTAGGGTTAATTTTATGAGTAAAGTTTTCTTTCTTTCCTTCTATATTCTTCCTTCCTTCTTTCCTTCCTTCCTTCTTTCCTTCCTTTCCCTTGGATACTAGGGCTTGAACCCAGGGCTATTCTACCACTGAGCTACATCCCCATTTTTTATTTGAGACAGGATCTCATTAAGTTGTTGAAGCTAGCCTTAAACTTGCAATCCTTCTTCTTCAGTCTTCTGAGTAGCTGTGATTACAGGCTTGTGCCAATGCGCCTAGCTTCAATTTTTATAACAACTATTTGTGAAGGCAACAGCAAGGCAAAGATGAGATCAATAACTTGGGGTACTTTTGGGGGGGGGGGTACCAGGGATTGAACTCAGAGGCACTCAACCACTAAGCCACATCCCCAGCCCTATTTTGTATTTTATTTAGAGACAGGGCCTTACTGAGTTGCTGAGCACTACACAGTTGTTGAGGCTAGCTTTGAACTCATGATCCTCTTGCCTTAGCCTCCCGAGTCTCTTGGATTACAGGTATGCAGCACTGTGCCTGGCCTGGGGTATCTTTTTTTAAATAGGTATACCATTTGATGCTAAAAAAAAAAAAAAAAAAAAAAAAAAAAAACCTTTTTGTTTCCACAATACACCAAAATCATAAACTATAAATGTATATTTGCTCTCAGTATATATTCTGACAGTCTTTAGCTATTTTATAGGCATGAGTAATTCTGCTAGTTGAGTTGAGTTAAAATGAAGGAAAAAAAATAAAATGAAGGAGCACTTCTTTCTAGTAATTCATGTTGAATTGTAACTACCTATCCAACTTCAGGAATTTTCCTTCAGAGTTTTCAGCAAAGGAACCATCATATAGAGTGCCAATTCTGGATCAGTAAATGGTGTTTCTTACAAATATAATCTAGAAGTCAAATTCTGGGAAACCAATTTGACACAATTGTAAGTCTCTCTTTAATCAGGCAAATTAAGGTAAACAAACATGAAAACAAAGGCATGGTAACACACACCTGTAGTCCCAATTACTTAGGAGGCTAAAACAGGAGGATTGCAAATTCAAGGCTACCCTGTACAATTTATTGAGATGTTGTCTCAATTTTTTTTTTTAAATGTAAAAAAGGGTCAGGGATATAGCCTAGCACTCTTGTCTAGTGTGTGCAAGGCCTGGGCTCAATCTCCAGTACTATAAACAAAACAAAATGAAACAACAACAAACTCATTAAAGGGTAGTAGGTTCAGAGAATTATGGAGAGGAACACACAGGCTACAGGGAGCTAGAAGGAGACTCTTACATGATGTTGGGTATTTTCAGTCTTTTGGATGCTTTCTAAAGCATGAAGAACCTGCAGATGTAAGTTATTTCCCTGAACAAGTTCCAAGGAAGATTTTGGTAGCTGATACTACTACTTT
Source organism: Callospermophilus lateralis (assembly GCF_048772815.1). Lineage (NCBI taxonomy): Eukaryota > Metazoa > Chordata > Mammalia > Rodentia > Sciuridae > Callospermophilus > Callospermophilus lateralis. The sequence goes on along the minus strand of NC_135319.1, from coordinate 44,494,676 downwards.
TGAACAATTTAGCTATTGGGTTCAATCACAGGCTGTAAGTTACAGGTTTACTTTTTTTCTCCAAGTCCTTGAGTGAGGATAACCAAAACCTGAATATTTTATTATTGACAATGTGAAAATTTAGGATAACTGGGGTATCCTAATGTGGGTAGATTTTGAGATGGTAGTGGTAGATTTTTAAAGCCAATTTAAATAAACTGTGGGCTTCCTCATGTTTGTTTTTCTGAGAAAGAGATTCCTGAGTGCTATTTTTATTTTTATTTTATGTTCACAGAGTGGAGAAACAAATAAAGAAAAATTGGGAACCTGGGACTGCTGAAAAATGAAAGTAATCCTTTGAGTAATCTCTTAGTCATAGGTCTAGGGTAATTTTGGATAGTATTTAACATTTCTGAAGACAGAAACATTCCTTTTGCAGATAATTCGTGATCTAGCTAGTATACTATCTCTTGTGAGCATTGAAGATTATCCTGAGAGATCTTGTGGCCCTTGTAAACAAGTTGTTATAACAGATAGATTAAGTTGAATTTCAAGTCTTTTTTAGATGTAATACAAATAAGAAAAATTTCTACATACTAAAGCAAGATAGGATTTCTGGGACATTGCTGGGTTTTAAAATATTGGTGTATAAATTGCAAAAAGTATGAGTTTCCCTGAGACATTACTGTCCAGGAATACTTTTGATTATTATTATGTTTTGGCAGTACTAGGGATTGAAATGTTTCAGGCCAGGCTATATAGGCAATGACCAAAAAGATTCCATTCACCCTGAGACTCCACATCATGTAAGAAATGCTTCTTCATGGGAAAACCCTGCCACTGTACCCATCAATAGTTGCTTAGAACAGCATGTTTGGCAACACAAAATGGCAATTCTTAGATCTCATGAAATTTCACCATAACATTTTGGAGGCCCCATTGAGATGTTATAGTGAGATTGCAATTAATCACTGAGTTGATCTTAAAGCAGGAGATGGAAACTTTATTCACCAGTTGGTGGTCCAGATCCACCAGCTAGTGGGCCAAGGGGTAAGTTGCAAGCTTATAACCTTTAGCCCCTCCTGAGGTTTGAGTACACCTTTTATAGTCCAAAACCATATTAATAATAAATGGCTGTTTCTATGATTCAGAACCATAAAAAGCTCATGAGATTTAAAATTATTAGCAGAAGGGGGAGTGGGTCAAAATGTCCCTAGTTGAGTACAAGTTAAAGAAAGAATGATTACAGACGTCTAGACAATCAATCTCTGATAGGGTACATTGTCCAAGAAAAATGGGAACCAAAGAGAGAACAATTTTACATTGTATAAGAATTACCATTTTGTGTGGCCAAACATGTTATGCTAAGCAACTATTGATGGGGACAGAGGAGAGACTTTCCCATGGGAGAAGTATTTCTTACCTGATGTGGAGTCTCAGGGTAAATAGAGTCTTTTTGGTCATTGCCCATATATCCTGGCCCATAACAGAATTCAGGGCCTCGCACATACTAGGCAAGTACTCTACAATAGCTATATCCTCTGCCTGGGTTTTTCAAAGTTAAGTCAAGATTCCTGCAACTGTTGTAATTGTAAGGTCATTAATTGGTTCAATGGGTACTGGGATTGAACCCAGGGGCTCTTGATGGTCTAATGTCCTTTTAAATTTTTCTACTGTATGCTGCAGTTCTGTTAGGGGAGTTACTATCCATTCTGTTTCTTTAGTAAGTAATTTATTTCTGTGTACAGTCCATTAATAAAATGTGCTGATAAAGCCACTTCATCATCTTGGTTTTTAAGGCCAGAGTAGTTTTTGTTGAAAACTTCTAGCCAGATTTAATAGTCTGTAGAAGATCCATCCTTTTTTGGTTTAAATATTCAATTATGATCCAGTCTATTTATGGGAAATATTTCAGGGTAGCTTATAATACTAGTTGGCCCATTTATCTTGCCTTGCATATTTACTCTTTTTTCCTAGCTATTTTCAACAGCCCCTGTGCCCACTATCACATGAACAAATTGATATAAATCCTGTAACCCTGAGTCATAGGCCCTTATAATCATTTAAAATTTTCTGTAAACTTGCTTGGCCCTTTGTAGGGTTAGGGAAGTCCTTAAAATGGCTCAGAATTCTGCAGAAAACACAATGTTTATATTCAGCTGTTGCAGGCACTGCAAAATTTGAAGTTTATTTGAGATTCTAATTTTTAGGGGAAGCTGGTATTGAGGAGGCTCAAATGGAAAGGGTGAGAGATCACAGGGTTTAGTAGAGGTAGAATAATCAAATACCAGAGGAGAGAGAGCAGTGAAGGGTTAGCAGAAGGCTCTATAGTGTCAATCTGAGTTGTAGCCTTTAATTTTTTATTCATGTGCTGCAAATATTCTTCTAGAGAGATTATTGTAAGTAATTCTGTCTTTGAAAGTTCCTTCATACTAGAGAATATATCACATTGCCTCTGAGAGGTCCTGAAGATATTACAAATTGAAGAATTTCTGTCTAAATTGAAAGTTGCTTACAGTGGCCACTGCAATTTCAGATAATCCTTTGTAAAGTTCACCATTTTTCCAAAAAGGCACAAATTCCTGTTCTGTAGTGGGAATACATGAAGGACACAGGTTAATGTTTGTTCAATCCTGGGATTGAACCCAGGATCCCTCCACCACTGAGCTACATCTGCAGCTCCTTTCTTCTTCTTCTTTTTTAATTTTAAATTTTTAAAAAAGCCTGGCCTTGAACTTGTAATCAAACTGCCCCATCCTCCATAGTAGCTGGGTTATGTGCCAACATGCCTGCAAGAAGCAGGGGTTTTGGGGGAAAGTGAAGAAAAGGTCTTGGAGAAAGTGGGAGCCAACTTTACTTAAGATTCCTTAGAGCACCTCTGGTTTATGTAGGCCTAATAGTTTTATTGCTGTGTAAGAACCCAAGGAATCATAGCTTTAATCCCTTTTCTTCGTGTGTTTGTGTGTGTGTGTGTGTGTGTGTGTGTGTGTGTGTGGTGTTGCTGGGGATTAAACCCCTGGCCTTATGTATGCTAGGCGTGTGCTCTTGCCCTGAGCTGCATTACCCATCCTCTAAGAACTTACAGAGGGAAAAACAAGTAAACAAATAATCCCCCCATAAACGATCAAGAATCAAAATTACATTGTACTTCTTGAGACCAATGCTGGAAGCTAGAAGACAGTAGTGCAATCTTAAAAATCCTCAAGGAAAAGTATTTCTAATGAAGACTTCTATACCAAATCATACTACTAATTAAACATACACCTGAACTAAAGACAATTTCAGACATATTACATCTCAAAAACTTTGCATTTTTTCTCAAGAGGCTACCAACTGAAATGAAAGGATAAAAAAGGAAATACCCTTTAAAAGCAAGGAAAAAAATCAAGAACAATGAAGACAGAATCCAGACACAAGGAGAACCACAGTAAAGAGGTGAAAGGAATCCCCACATCAATGAAAGTGTTAGGTAGTAGCTAGCAATGAATATGACAAGGTTCTTTAAATTACTTTAGGATCTTATTTAAACTACTTTCATTTTGGCTGAGAAAGCAAAGTGTGGTAGTTAATTTGTAGGAAATAGAAGCAAAGGAGATAATGGAGAAATATGTCAAAAGAAAAGGATTAACAGGACACCAGCCTGCATGGGGCCCGGCCTCACGGTAGGCCCAGGTTCATCCCACACCTGGCACACACCCGCCCAAGTCCTGCCTCTGACAAAGGACTACCTCTTTCGACTAGCAGACTACCTCAGGAGCCCAGGTCCGGCCCAGATCTGCCCACACCGACTTTTGTAGGACCCAAGTCCAGGGTAGGTCCAAGTTCGCCCCCCACCCCCACCTGGGAGCCCAAGTCTAACCCACTATTATCTTGGGACACTGCAGTCATTGCCATAGCCTTCCCCACGCAGTAGCCCCTACCTTTTTGACAACAGACAGGGCCTAGAAGCAGCTGCATCTCAGAGCAGGCATCCCAAAGAGAGCATGAGGCCCACCTTTTCAGCCCCATCTCTGTGAGACATAGCTTCCATCTTGAGGCACCTCCACTATTATCTTGAGTTATCTCAGCTATCGATGCCACCACCTTTAGTGGCAGTAGCATACATTGAGGGATATCTGCAGGGTCTGGAAGCCCAACATCAAGGTGAGATACAGACAATTGCATGGGTACTATAAGAATATAGGTTAGAAACTAATATCTCAGCTCCACACTGCATGAAAGGAAGATACATAGACAATATGAAAAAACAAGGGAGGAAAGTGCCCCAAACAAACAAGGACACTAAAATAACTGAACCCTTGGACAGCAGTTGATGAAATGTCAGAGAAGGCGTTCAGAAGGTTCATAATTAAAATGATCTGTGAATTAAGAATGACATAAATGAGCAAATACAGACAAAAATTGATCACTCCAACAATGAGATAAGAGCAAATACAGGTAGCAAAAGATTACTTCAAGAGAGAGATAGAGACTCTGGAAGAAAAAGTCAGTCAGAAATCCTTGAAATGAAGGATACAATAAACCAAATAAAAAACTCAATAGAAAGCATAACAAACAGACTAGATCGCTTGGAAGAAAGAACGTCAGATAATGACAAAGTATACAATCTGGAAAATAAAGTTGATCACACAGTGAAGATAGTAAGAAACCATGAACACAACATCCAAGAATTAAGGGACAGCTTCAAAAGACCAAATCTAAGAGTTATTGGGATAGAGGAAAAAGGCACAGAGTTTCAAACCAAAGGAATGCACAATCTCTTTAATGAGATAGTATCAGAAAATTTCCCAAGCATGAAGAACGAATTGGAAAACCAAATACAAGAGGCTTACAGGACACCAAATGTACAAAATTATAACACACAAAGGCACGTATAATGAAAATGCCTAGCATACAGAATAAGGATAGAATCTTAAAAGCCCCAAGAGAGAGGAATAAGTTTACATTATAGGGGGAAACCAATTCGTATCTCAGCAGATTTTTCAACCCAGACACTCAAGGAGACTGTGGAACAACATATACCAAGCTCTGAAAGAACATGGATGCCAGCCAAAAATCTTTTTTTTTTAAATTAATTTTTATTGTTGGTTGTTCAAAACATTACATAGTTCTTGATATATCATATTTCACACTTTGATTCAAGTGGGATACCTGGAAAAATTAAGCTTTAGATTTGAATAAAATCATGGCATTTTCAGGTAAATGGATGGAGTTGGAGAAGATAATGCTAAGTGGAGTTAGCCAATCCCCCCAAAAAGAAATGCTGAATGTTTTCTCTGATATAAGGAGGCTGATTCATAGTGGGGTAGGGAGGGGGAGCATGGGAGGAATAGACAAACTCTAGATAGGGCAGAGGGGTGGGAAGGGATGGGAGGGGGCAGGGGTTAGAAATGACGGTGGAATGTGATGGACATTATTATTCAAAGTACATGTATGAAGACACAAATTGGTGTGAATATACTTTGTATACAACCAGAGATATGAACAATTGTGCTCTATATGTGTAATAAAAATTGTGGGGCTGGGGTTGAGGCTCAGTGGTAGAGCGCTCGCCTAGCATCCATGAGGCACTGGGTTTGATCCTCAGCACCACATGAAAATGAAATAAAGATATTGTGTCCACCTACAACTCAAAAATAATTTTAAAAAAAGAATTGTAATGCATTCTGCTGTCATCTGTAAATTTAAAAATAAATAAATAAATAAAATAAAAGGATTAATGGGACTAACTCTTGACAGGATCCATTGAGGTTGATGTAAAGCTAGGAGTTATAGCTATAGGTGTCTCTGTCTGGGAAGGAAGATTCCTTTAGTAGTTCAGGCACACTAAGGTAACTTCTGATTGGCTACTCACCCAAGTGCCCACATTAACATGGGATTCACTTGTAGATGAAGACCCCCCTAAATAGGGGGGCCACCATGATAGTTCCAGAGAGGACCAACTAAGGTAAAAAACCTGACCGGAAGGAGGAATTAAACACCTAATTGGCCAAGAGAACAGAAGGTGTTTCTGAGTTTTCCAGGTAAACATCAAATAGTAATGAATTTGGAGTCAGTATTGTCTCCTTTGTCATTCTCTGCTCAGAGATGACCCACTCTCTGTCTTGAGAGTGCTCTCTGCTTAAGCCTCACTTTGATTTTACTTTACTTTCATCTATAATAAAGTTCTCTTGCATTACTTTTGGTGTCTGACTTTAAATTTTCTTTTGTCAAAATACAAGAACTGAGGTTTGGAGTTTCAACATCCTGATTTCCTTTGACAAAAGTAAGTCTGTGGGTGAGAACTATAAAGTAGACGAAGAAAACAAATGGTAGAGAATGGAACAAAAAGATAGGGGACGCTAAGAGGGACAAAATTTGGAAAGAATAGCTTTTCTGAAGAGTTTTAGCTTTTTTTTTTTTTTTTTTTTTTTAATACTAGGAATTGAACTCAAGGGCACTCAACCACTAAGCCACATCCCCAGTCCTATTTTGTATTTTATTTAGAGACAGGGTCTCATTGAGGTGCTTTAGTGCCTCACTATTGCTGAGGCTGACTTTGAACTCATGATCCTCCTGCCTCAGCCTCCTGAGCCGCTGGGATTAACTTAAAAACTTAATTAAAATTTGTTAATTAAAACTTGCTGCACCCAGCAAGTTTTAGCATTTTTAAGAGAAAATATATTCATTCACAATAAATATATAGAGAATACCTGCTTTGAGTAAAAGGTATGGAGTCACTTTCATGAAGTCTTCATTCTAGCAGAGGAAGATAATTAAAAAAAAAAAAAACTGTTGTAATTTATTAGAAGGCAGTAAAGATTGGGCAAAAAGAAAAATTTTCCTGAGGGCTGGGTGTGGTAGTGCATGCATATAATTGCTGCTACTCAGAAGACTGAGGCCGGAGGATTGCAAGTTCAAGGCTAGCCTGGGCAACTTAACAAGATTCCTGTCATTCCTACCGCTGTCTGTAGAAAGAAAGAAAGAAAGAGAGGGGTGGAGGGAGGGAGGAAGGAAGGAAGAAAAAATGAAGAAAGGAAAGAAGAAAGGAAAAGGTTAATTAGGGAAAGAATTAAAATTGCTGTAGGTGGAGAGACAAAGTATGTATTTCAAATAGGACAATTAGGGTAGACTTCATTGTGACATTTATTTCAGCTAAAACCAGGGATTTAGTCATGTGGATATATAATAGACTTTCCAGGTAGAAGGAACCCACATTTGGGGTAGAGAAGTGTGAGAGGTAGAGATGCAGGGGTAATAGGAGATAATGACAAAGTATACAATCCGGAAAATAAACAACTCTTAATATTGATTAGCACATTCCTTGGTGGGAACAAATCAGGTAAGGGTGATTGGTGAGTTCAAGAGGTGGATACATTTGAACTGATTGGTTTAGGCTGTGAGGGGTTGCAAGAGTGTATATGCTGACTGTATATGCTAATCATGTTATCAATCACCGAACTACTGGGAGGGTCGCTTGGTATTTCAGGTATCTTCCCTGTTTCACTCTGTTAGGTTGTTGCTATGGTCCACATCAGTTTCTCACTTTGTATTTTTTAAATTTTAATTTATTTTATTTTAAAATTTTATTCATTTATTAATTTAGGGTACTGGAGATTGAATTTAGGGATTATTTACCACTGAGTTACATCCCAATCCCTGTTAATTTTTTATTTTGAGACTGAGTCCTGCTTAATTGGCCAGACCAGTCAAGAACTTGTGATCCTCTGCCTAAGCCTCTCAAGTTCCTGGGATTACAGGCATATGCCATTATGCCTGGCAGGTTTGATAAAATAAAATTAAATTAACAAAGATGTATCTGTTAAATAAGAAACAAAACCCCCTATTGTATAGAATTATCTCCAGTTTTTAAAAATGTACATATACAGATACACATCATAAGCATGGAATAAAGTCTAGAAGTATACTAAAATTAACTGTGGTTATCTTTGTGGGCAGTTTTAAAGAAGATTTTTTTTTAAATTTCAAGTGCTTCTCAATTATTTGAATTTTAGAATGTGTATACTTTTGTAATAAAAATAATTTTTAAAATTATGAGATAAGCTAAAAGTTAAAATAGGGAAAAACTGATAACAATCATTTCACTTTTTATTTTTTGCGGTACTGGGGATTAAACCCAGGGCCTCATACATGCTAGGCAAATATTCTACCACTGAGTTTATAGCAATTATTTTACAGGAAGTTCTAGATGATGCTAATAGAAGACTGAAAATCCAATTACTAGAACAAATATATTAAATTTACTATTTCTCTCTTGTTTAACTTTGATTCATCTATATAACTGGCTCAATTAGTGAATTTTTAAAAACTTCTAGAATGAAACTTTACTTGCAAATGTGAAAAGTTCCTGAACTGGAACCAGTAAACTTTTTGGCTGTTTGAAAATACTGCTTTTCAATTAACTTAAATAATCAACTAAAGTTGTAAAAGACAAGTACTACCTCATTCTAATAATAAAAGAGGAAATAAAAGATTAAAAATAAAAATTGATGCTGAATGCTCTATCCCATTTGTAATGAAGTATAAGAGAAATTGGGGGACTTGTTTTTCTTTATGGAAACAAATTTTCAGAAAAATTGCAATAGTATGAAGAATTTCTGAATATAACTTATTCAGATTCACCACTAACATTTTGATGCATTTGCTTTATCATTCTCTCTCCTTCTCTTTCTTTCTTTTTTTTTTTTTTGGTTGTTTTGTTGCTGGGGATTGAACCATGGGCACTTTACCACTGAACTACATCCCTGGTCCTTTTTATTTTTATTTTTTATAATTTTTTTAGTTGTATTTGGACACAATATCTTTATTTTATTTATTTGCTTTTATGTGGTGCTGAGGATAGAACCCAGTGCCTCACACATTCAAGGCAAGTGCACTACCACTGAGCTGCAACCCCATCCCTATTTTATTATCTTTAGGCAGGGTTTCAATAAATTACACAGGTGTGGGCTGGGGTTGTGGCTCAGTGGTGGAGAGCTCTCCTAGCACGTGCAAGGCCCTGGGTCTGATCCTCAGCACCACATAAAAATAAGTAAGTAAAATAAAGGCATTGTGTCCAACTACATCTAAAAACGTAAATATTAAAAAAATAAATAAGGGGCTGGGGCTAGGGCTCAATGGTAGATCAGTTGCCTAGCACGTGAAAGGCACTGGGTTCGATCCTCAGCACCACATAAAAATAAACAAAGATATTAATATGTCTTATTAAAAAATAAATAAAGGGCTGAGGCTGTGGCTCAGTGGTAGAGCGCCTGCCTTGCACATGTGAGGCACTGGGTTCGATCCTCAGCACTACATAAAAATAAATAAATAAGAATAAATAAATTAATAAATTGCACAAGCTGCAATCCTCCTGCCTCAGGCTTCTAAATTGCTGGGATTATAGCTGTACACCACTATGCCTGTGTTGGAGCAGGCCCCAAGTAGCTATAGTTAGGCTCCCTGGGGGGAGGCTTCCAGGCAGCTATGTTATGTTTATAGTATATACCCAAGGCCACGAATTGGCTATGATATGGTCAGTCTGTAGTCAAAGTCAGAAACACTCTGATTCAGTGTATGTATTGAAGGTCATGAATATTTGATTGTGTGCATGTGCCCACTTATGTAACCTGTTGGCAGTGTGCTTCTTTGTTTGGCCTGCATATGGAGAAGACTGGGGAAAAATTAAACTGATGGGGGAGTGGGGGTGGGGGTGGCAGCTAACTGGAACGAACTGGGGGGCTAAAGCTGAAGCTGGAGGTTGGAGGCTGTTGCCACTTCTGAACAAAGCATGTCTAGTATCCTAACTGCATTTTGCATCTTCTTCCACCCACAGGGACCCTGAATCTGCTTCCTGGACCTGAGCCCCTCTGTAGAGCCTGGCTTAGATATTTTATTTATTTATTTTTATCCTTTTGAGAATAGGCTTCATACATCATGCCCCTTACCTCTTTATACTCAGTGTTAGTTTACTGGGGGAAAAGATATTCCTTTTATATAATCACTATACAGTCATCAAATGTAGGGCCTCTTTTTATCTAATCTATGATCACCAATCCAGTTTTGTCAATTGTTCCAATCAAATCTTTCAGGGCATGTCCCCCTTTGGCATGGGTTTAAATTCAGGATTATATATTGACATTAGTTATCAAGTCAGTTATCAATACCCTGCTTCTCATAAAACTTTACCTCTCCCTGATTTAATATCCATTAATGATGGTTGTTCAACCTTTACTATGATTGTTGCAAAATAGTGATTTTCTAACTCCACCACTCTCCTTGAACTTATCAGTGGGAATTTAATTTAAGGAAAACAACTTTCCCCTTTCCCCTCTTGCTCACTTTCTCACATTTGCATATTTTCACTCATGGATTCTTATTTTATTCAGTGGGTTATAATTTATTAATGTTCTTATTTCTGATATCCCAATTATCCCAGATTTGGTCAGTGAGAAGTCCTTCAGGCTGGCTCCTTTTGACATGCCCCCTTTTAATTTCCTGGACGCATCCGTACTTTCTGGCACAAAATGTTCCAGATCATCTTGTAGCTTTCTACCCTAGTTCTTAAATCAGTCATTCCCTCCAAGAAGCCCTGGTTCATTTTTGTGGAGAAATGTATTTAGAAATCAAAATCTGGGAAGGGAATTCTTTAATTTTGAAGTTAGTCTCTTTAAAATTCTTTAAATGAACATTTATATCTGATTTACCAGTTATCCCCCATTTCCTTTGTGATAAAATGAAACAAAATATTTGTCTGGGGGTTTTATGGGGGGTGGTTTTCTTATTTACTTGAATACAATTAATTCTTATAACAATTATTAGAAATGAGTATTCTCTGCAACAGCAACCTTGGATTCTAAGTGTCTAGATCTACTGGAATATAATATCTGTTTTTTTTTTTTTTGAGGGGGTTACTGGGAACTGAACCCAGGGGCACTTAAACACTGAGTCACATCCCCAGACCTTTTTAATATTTTATCTGGAGACAGAGTCTCACTGAGTTGCTTAGGTCCTTGCTAAGATGCTGAGTCTGGCTTTGAACTTGTGATCCTGCATCGGGCTCCCAGTCATTGAGCTTACTGGCATACTCCACCATGCCTAGTGATTGCATAGGGTTTGAAATTCTACAATCTATAGAATCTTGAAGATAAATATAATGAAACATGAAACATCTTATTGAATTCATTTTTTAAAGAAATTGAATCAAAGCTTTATGAAATTATACTTCATGCAATCAGATGCCTATTGCGAATAGTGATTTTACTTTTTACAGTATAGTGATTACTGGAGATTGCTGTGTGGTTAACACCTCACAGTATTATTTTATGTATGTGATAAAGATAAATCACCTAGAAAATGTCTGAAATAAGTACATTGATTTCTGTTTTAACTGAATGAAATAAAATACTCTGTTTCTTGATAACATTCTGTCAACTCAAACACATTTAAAATACTGAAGGTGAAACTAATACTGGGGGCAAAGACCAAATCCATTTCTTTGTTCCACATACAGTATTTAGTATTTATTCCCAATTCCATCATTGCATGGGAATCACCTGGGACTTAAAAATCCAGATTCCTGAATATCATCTTTTTTTTTTACTGAAACAGAATATCTTGTGATGCAGGAATCTATTTTAAAAATTTCCCCATGGGGCTGGGGTGGGGGCTCAGTGATAGAGCACCTGCCTTGCATGTGTGAGGCACTGGGTTCAATCCTCAGCACCACATAAAAATGAATAAATAAACATATTATATCTATCTACAAATAAAAAAAATATTTAAAAAAATTTCCTCAGATAATTCTGAGGCATTTGATCATGAAACTGGTTTGGAAATTATTAGACTTGGCAAAAAAGTATGTTTATTCTGAATGGAAGTCTCATTATAACAGTCAGCACTCTGTATCTGTGGGTTCCACGTCTGCAGATTCAACCAACCAAGGAGTACAAATATTCATAAAAAAATTGTGTCTATACTGAACACGTATAGTTTTTTTTTCATTATTCCCTAAATAATATAGTATAACAACTATGTATATAGCATTTAAATTGTATTAAGTATTATGGAGATGTTTAAGGCATATGGGAGAATATTCATGTTACATATAATAATATAAAATTTGTAGTATTACTTCATGGATATAATAATGTAAAATCTACAGATTTCTGGATCCCTCTAAGGGATACTGAGGGAAGACTATATACAAGTTGCCCAAGAGTTCATAAATTTTCACAAGCCCAGTACCTGTTATGAGCCTTACATTCAGTAGGCACTCAATATACTTGAAGAGAATTTTAACTTCAATTTTTATTGGTCACCAGAGGAGTTTTGTTAGTTTGTACAGAGGATATAAATCTTGGCTAGTGACATTATACACTCACATATCAGAAAACCACCTTGCATACATCCTGAAAGACTATATTGAATTAGTGAACTGATTTCTAATGTAGAATGTGGTTATGTTTAAGTCCTGATTCTGAATTCTGCTAACTTCTATGTTCTTGAGTAATGAAGAAAAATACTAACATTTATGAGATTGGTCTAATCTATAAATTATCTCTGTCTTGTTCCTCTTTCTTCTAAAATTACAACAGCAGCTAGCATTTGTATGGTTTAAAACAGTGAGTCTGAAAGTGTGGCTGGAGAACTCCTAGGGAGAGGTTCTCCTGAAGCCCTTTCTGGTGATCTGAGAGGTCAAGACTGTTCTAATAGTACACTCTTATTTGCCTTTATCACTCTCATTTTATCTTGAGATTAATGTGTAAGAGTGCAAAAATTAATGCAGAAAAGACAATTAATTATATCCTATTAAGCCAATCATTAAAAAATTTTGTAAGAGTATAAAACCATGCTGTTTTTTAAAAAGTTATTTTTCATAAAAATGTTATATCAATATATAATGGATTATTATTTTAAAATTAAAAATATTAGTAATTTTAATTTTAATTTTTAATATGGTAAAGTATAACACATAAACAAACGTATTTGGAGTCCTCAATATATATATATATATATTTTTTTTTTTTTTGGTACTAGGGATTAAACCCAAGAGTGCTTTACCACTGAGCTACATCCCCAGCCCTTGTTATTTTTTGTCTTGAGACAGGGTCTCAGTAAGTAGCTTGGAGCCTTGTTAAATTGCTGAGGCTGGTCTTGAACTTGCTATTTTCTTGCATCATCTTCTGGAGCTGCTGGTATTACAGGTGTGTGCCACCAGGCATGGCAAGTCCTAAAGGGATTCTGAGACCAAAAGCTGGAGAACTAGTGATTTGTTTTTACATGTTATTTAATAATTAGTTCAACTAGTTACTTTAGTTTATATAGAAAAGTAGTGCCTAAAATTAGTATTGAATTTCACCAATTCTTGAAAATTGCTTTTGTTCACCATATAGTCATGATTTAACTTTCTTCTTTTCCTTGCTCTGAGAAAATTAATTTAGTTACTGTTTAAGGTTTCATGAGTTTCCAAAGTGTTCTATAGTAATTTGTGACACAACTTGAAATTCCCTTCATCAGAGTTAATGGGCATGCTACCTGAGAAGGATAACATGCTAGGTGTCTATTAATATATGGAAAGGACTTTCTTTATCAGATTTCTCACTTAACAGAGAACAGGATCTAAATGGAAAGAGATTAAAGATACATTTTGATAGCTGGGAAGCAAATTCTTAACTACTTTGAAGGGTAGATCCAAGGAAAACAGATTGAAGAATATTGTAGAATCCAGACCTCAATGTCTTTCAGATCATGTATACCTAGCTACAGCATTTACAGAATTCCCTAAGAATCGTAGCTTGCTTACCCACTTGTAAATGAATAAAAATAATATCTACCCCTGAGGTTGGTTGTAAACCAATATTGGGTTGTAGGTGAATGCTGTGAACAAGGTAACTTCTTTTTCTTAGGTTACTAGGGAGAGAGGGACCTTTAAGGAGAAATGAAGAATATATTTGATTTTGCTTACTTCACGAATGCAAATCAGTGATAGTTTTGTCTGTCATCTTTTGTTTCTAAGGTTGTTGCCTTTTGTTTCTTTTTCCTCTTTCTTGGTTTTCTTCCTTTCTCCTTCTTCTGTGCCGGGCTCGATGGTATTCTACAGCTCTGCTAAACAGAACAGTTTATTTATTTATTTATTTTTTGAAACTTAAAAGTTCTCTGGTATGATCATAATATTTTCATTTTATTTCCATAGCAGGAGAGAGGATTATTCCTCATTCCATTTCCGACAGAAACACTTTCTTAGGGAGAAGAACATGTTATTAGAAGCGTAGGGACTAAATTCTGCGATAATATTAGTTTGCAAATAAAACACTTTAACAATTCATTCAGTAAAGGAAGTGGCGAGGTTTCTAAATAAAAAGAAAAAAAAAAAACTTCAAGATCATGAAATAGGTACATTTTACCCGAAGCTTAAAAATAAAGGCTGTTGGAAAGAACCAACTTCCACCTCCCTGTGGCCCAGCTTTTATCACAGGCTCCTTTTTGCCCAACCAACGCGAAAATGAGAACTCCCAATTCATTCCTTATCAGACTCCTAGACCCCGTACGGGAGGGGAAAACCGGAAGAAATAATCAAGGGCTTCTGGGCTGCAGCCCGCTTTCCCGCCTAAACGATGAGGTGGCGGGGTCCGAGAGCGGGGCGGAGCGAGTTACTTCCCCGCCTCCTCTCTACCCTCCCCTTTTCCTCTGCTTTCCCCGCCCACTCATTTCGCCGAGATCCCGACAGGCCCAGCGGCTACGGGAGTCACGTGAGTGTGGGCGGTGGAACGAGCGGCTTCTCTGGTTCTCAGTCTCTATGGTTGCTAGAGGTGGGCGGCTTTTGACCCTGGAGCTGCCAAAGCTCGAGTGTAGACGGGTGAGTCTAGGACTCTGAGGCGGGTAAGGAGACAGCCTTTTAGGGAAGGCGAAGAGGGTGGCGGAACGGCTTTTAGGGACCCGCGCTGCGGGGCTAGCCCCTCGGGCTTCGGCGACTTCGGCGGGACTGCTGCTCCGACGCTCTCGGCTCCGGGTGCTGAGAGGCGTCCTGAGCCCTGCCTGCTTTCCGTCCTCCGCTTTCCTTCATCCCACCCGGTCCTTTATTCCTGTCCCGGGAGAACTTCTCCCAGTGCGGGTTCCCACAGGCAGGGTTCACTTGGGCGCCGACGTCCCTCTCAGCGGCGCCCGGTAGACACAGGTAGCCTTGACTGGTTCTCCTGGAATTTGTGGTTGTGGTCACAAGTGGGTGAGGGAGTTTACGGCTGGATCTCTGATGGGGAGATGTATTAATATTGAGTCGAAAAAAGTGAAAATCATCGTCGCCTAAAGGGAACAAAACAAAGTATAGGCTTCTCGCTGTTATCTTTTTCAGTGCCTTTGAGTTCTCGTTCTGTCTCTGTGTCCATCTCTGCCCGCCTCCCACCCCCTACTCTCCAGTTTCTCTGGTTTCCTTCTCACCGCCCCATCCTGGTACACTGATGTTTTGGGAGCGACCCGGGTGTTACTGACAATCTGTGTTGAAAGAGGATTTCAGACGGACTGTTTTTTTCTGTTGTCATCTCTGTAATCTTTACCTCTCACTTAGATGTCCGAAACTTTGTTAAGTATTGTAAATACAAGTAGAATAAACATTTTCTATCTAAGGGATTATAAATATTCTCCTTGTGGAATCCAGGAAAGACATTGTCTTCTAGTTCTTTTATAAATAGATGTTTTTAATCATACGTTTTTTTCCCCCCCCAGTGGCTTCTTTGATCCACTTTTGTTGTGTTAAAGCATCCTTTTGGGTCAAGTGTGGAAGTGATTTAGCAGTGCTAGGAGTTTGCATAGAGTTAAACAGGTTTGAAGTTGAAAACTGTAGGAGAGTTTAGATCTTTGAGCCATATGGCAAATTAACCAACCTGCTGGTTCTCTGAGGACAGGTAATGAGCGCTGAAGAATGCCTTATCCTAAAAGTTTCAGAACTTACTGCCACTTATCTGTGAGAAGTTGTGGCCTCCAGCTTATGTTTGCCCCCACTCTTGATAAATCTTTCATTATCTTTTCCATTTCAAAGACATCACTCTGGCCACCTCTTTATGCCAAGAAAGTGTTATTGACATGTAAGTGTCCTTACTGGGGATCCTAAAATGCCAAATAATATTAACAAAAAGTGAAGATGGCTTGTGTGCCTGGGGAGAATGAGAAAAAGTTATAGAAGCTAACAAAAGCTTTTTAAAACTGTCTTCCTGTATACTCAATAGAGTAGTTGCTATATTCAGCACACTGTTTTTGGTGGGGGGGCATATAGAGTCTCACTCTGTTGCCCAGGCTGGCTTCCAGCTCCTGGACTCAAGTGATCTTCCTGTCTCAGTCTCCCAAGTAGGAGGGATTACTGGTGTCTACCACCCTCCCTGCTTTGTTGAGTGGATTTTATATATTCCCAAAGAGCATATCCTGTGATTCATTTTCGTGTATTTAAGAAAAAACTAACAGTATTTAATTTCTGTCATAATTCAATATTTAGTTAAATAATTGTGACAGAAATACTTAACTGACCAGCTTCTTTAGGTCTTACAGTATTTAGAATTATAGTACTGCAGTAATTACTTACCAAATTGTCCAAATACATAATATGTTTAAAGTTACAAAACCTGAATATCCCAGAGCAAAGGTACAGGTTACATAATGACAATAAATATTTGCAGTAATGTAATTGATAAAACCTTATTTAAAGTAATTTTCCCATTTTAAACTTTAAAGTTAGTTTCACATCTTGAGCAATTTTTATAATAACTGTAACACTTGCTAAATATTAATGATTTTTCCCAGAGTTGTTTAATATATTCATTTTTATATGAGAGCC
The DNA here is from genome assembly GCF_048772815.1 of Callospermophilus lateralis. Taxonomy (NCBI): domain Eukaryota; kingdom Metazoa; phylum Chordata; class Mammalia; order Rodentia; family Sciuridae; genus Callospermophilus; species Callospermophilus lateralis. Next base: position 44,477,896 of record NC_135319.1, on the reverse strand, counting down.
ATTTTTTTGTGGGTGTGGTTTTTTTTCCTAACTTAGCTATACATGACAGAAGAATGCATTTTAGTTCATTGTGTACAAATGAAGCACAGCTTTTCAATTCTCTGGTTGTACACGATGTGGAGTGGCATCATTCATGCAATCATACATGTATCTAGGGTAATGATGTTTGTCTCATTCCACCATCTTTTCTGCCCCATGTCTCCTCTCCTCCCCACCCTCCCCTTTGCCCAGTCTACAGTTCCTCCAGGCTTCCCATGCCCTCCCTCCAGTATGGTTCAGCATCTACTAATCAGAGAAAACATTTGGCCTTGTTTTTTTGGGTTTGGCTTACTTAGCTTAACGTGATATTCTCCACCTCCATTCATTTACCTGCAAATGCCATAATTTTATTCTCTTTTAATGCTGAGTAATATTCCATTGTGTATATATACCACAGTTTCTTTATCTCCTCATCTATTGATGAGCATCTAGGTTGATTCCACAGTTTAGTTATTGTAAATTGTGCTGCTAAAACATTGACGTGGCTATGTCACTATAGTAAGCTGATTTTAAGTCCTTTGGGTATAGACCAAGGAGTGGAATAGCTGGGTCAGGAGCCATTTTTATTAGTGCATTTTAATTATACAGAATAATGAGTTTCATTGTGGCATATTTATATGTGCAACTAATATTCTTTGATTATATCCCTCCCTCCTCCACTACTGTCCCCTGCTCTTTCCTTTCCCCAATGTACTTCTTCTCCTCTAATAGTCTCTCTGGGAACAAATTTTATTTATTTTTATTGTTATTATTGTTGTTGTTGTTTGGTGCTGGGGATTGAACCTTAGGGGCGCTTTACCATTGAACTATATCCTTACCCCCACTTTTTTTTGTAGTTGTAGATGAACAGCATGCCTTTATTTTATTTGTTTCATTTTTATGTGTTGCTAAGGGTCAAACCCAGTGCCTCATACATGCTAGGCAAGTGCTCTGCCACTGAGCTACAGCCTCAGCCCCTCCCAATCCCTTTTTAATTTTTTTATTGTGAGGCAGGGTCTTGCTAAGTTGTTTAGGGCCTCGCTGAGTTGCTGAGGCTATCCTGGAACTCATGATCCTTTTGTTCCAGCCCCCTAAGGGATTACAGGTATGCATCACTGCTCCTGACTTTAAGAATCAAGTTTTAAAAAAAGGTTTACTGGGCTGGGGATGTGGCTCAAGCGGTAGCACGCTCGCCTGGCATGCATGCGTCCTGGGTTCCATCCTCAGCACCACAAACAAAGATGTTGTGTCCGCCGAAAACTAAAAAAAAAAAAAAAAAAGTTTTACCACTCACAACCCTCCACTCCTGCTAAAAATGAAAATTGCTTTATTTTGTGCCAAAAGAAAAAAAAGTGATTCTTTTTAGGTGCATGTTCTATTTGCTTGAGTAAATTCCGAGAAAATTGTTAATGTCTTTTTTTTTTTGCCCCTGGTATCAGGGATTGAATCCAGGGGCACTTAACCACTAAGCCACATCCACATTCCCAACACTTTTTATTTTTTTTTATTTTGAGACAGGGTCTTGCTAATTTGCTTAGGGCCTCCTTGAATTGCTGAGGCTGTCTTTGAACTTGCAATCCTTCTGCCTCAGCCTCTGAGCTGCTGGGATTGCAGGTGTGCGCCACTGTGTGGCTGTTAATGCTTTTAAGCTATTAAATATAAATATCTGAGCATATATGAGAAGAAAACAGTGGGACAATATGCTTTAAATGTTTTATTTTTCCTATCATAAAAACAAAGTTTGATAAGCTTGTCATGGAGCATGTGTGTAATCCTAGCAACTCAGGAGGCTGAGGCAGGAGGATCCAAGTTTGAAGCCAGCCTCAGCAGTTTAGTGATACCCTGTCTGAAAATAAAAAATAAAAAGAGCTGGGGATGTAGATCAGTGATTGAGTGCCCCTGGGTTCAGTTCCCAGAACCAAAATAAATAAATTAATAGTATGGTCTTAAATTTGAAAAATATAATATTTAAACACTTATCTTTTTTGTAATATATTTTTTAGTTGTCAATGGACCTTTATTTTATTTATTTATATGTGGTGCTGAGAAGCAAATCCAGTGCCTCACACATGCTAGGCAAGCGCTCTACCACTGAGCCACAATCCCAGTCCACATTTATCTTTTTCCTTAGCAGCAGATCACTAGTTCCCTTTGTGTATCTGGGGATCATTGTAGAAAAGTAGTTGAAACTATGGAGTCAGGCTTCCTGAGAAAGATAGTAGTAATAGCACTGGGCTTATACCTTACAATATTAGAAACCAAAGAAGAAAGAGAACTTCCCTTTCTCTGCTGTTCTAACAAACTTCTGTCTGGTAGTCTTACACATGGCCTGACTTGGGTCTTCAGTCATCCTGAAGGCCATTTCCTGCCGGCAGGTGGTGGAATGCTTTGTGTGACCAGGTTTCAATTTTATTTCCACTGTGGATTAGGGAAATGGGAAACATGGTTTCAAATCACATGAATTAGAAGTGGGGGATATTTAGTTTCCAAGTGTAAATTGAGGTGTTATTTCCTGGATAAGGGAGAATGGTTGCTGGATAGGTAAAAATGACAGGTGTTTGTATGTATTGGGGTTTTCTTGTTTGTTTTTGCTCTACTGGGGATTGAATTCAGGGCCTTATGCATTGTAAGTAGGTACAATAGTACTGAGTGAGCTACATGCCCAGCCTTTCATTTTCTTTTTAAATGTTTTTTAGTTGTCAATGGGCCTTTATTTTATTTCTTCACATGCAGTGCTAGTAATCAAACCCACTGCCTCACACATGCTAGGCAAGCACTCTACCACTGAGCCACAACTCCAGCGGCCCCCCTTTTCTTTTTTCTTTTTGAGACAGTGTTTGGTTAAATTGCCCAGGTTGACCTCTAACTTGCATTTCTCCTGCCTCAACCTGGCTTACACTTGTATTTGACTTGTATTTGTATTTAAGAGAACTTGCTTTCCTTTTGCAGTTGTATCTACAGTTCCGTAGTGATTTTTTTTTTCCTTTTAAAATGCCTATTATTAACTTATGGACCTTGAAATTTCAACTCTTCCAGTGTAAACTGTATTGTTATTACATGTATAGGACCCTTTCAATTTAAACTTTTTCACTTTGTGTATTTTTTGTCATTACATGTAAGTCTAGTTATCTTTGCTCTGGAATATTCAGGTTTTATAACTTTAAATATATTGTGTATTTGGCCAGTTGGTTAAAATTAATTATTATTATTACTTTTGTGTGTATGTGTGTGAGGGGGGATTTGGTGCTGCATGTTGAACCCAGGGACTAGTGTATGCTAAACACACTTTCTATCACTGAGCTACAACCCTAGTTCCATGAATATTGGTATTTTCATTACAGTAAGTAAATTTGACTGAGATGCAGTAATTTATAAACAGTAAATAAAAATGTTTTTGTAGACACCACTTCATTTTGAACATTATAAGAAAAATCACTATTGTTGCCACTAATTGTTGTCACTGGGTATTAACTTTAAAGCTATAGTTAATGTCTGTTTTTTTTTTATCATTATGCATTCTTCTGATGGTTCATTATATTTTAAGAGAAAATATAATTAAAGTAACATATTGTTTACTCCATTGTCTTTTTTAAAAAAATACTTTTATTTATTTATTTATTTATTTGGTGCTGAGGATCGAACCCAGGGCCTCACATGTGCTAGGTGAGCACTGTACCCCAGCCCTCCATTGTCTTTTTTTTTTTTTTTTTTTTTTAAAGAGGGAGAGAGAGAGAGAGAGAGAGAGAGAGAGAGAGAGAATTTTTTTAATATTTATTTTTTAGTTATCAGCGGACATAACATCTTTGTTTGTATGTGGTGCTGTGGATCGAACCCAGGCCGCACGCATGCCAGGCGCTCGCCACCGCTTGAGCCACATCCCCAGCCCTCCATTGTCTTTTTGATCAAAAGAAATTCAGTGGACATTTGAACTTTAATTGCTAACATTGGCAGCACAGTCTAAAGTTTAAATAGCTATATATTCTAAAACCCACTTCTTTTATTTATTTGTTTTGTTTTTGTTTCTTTTTGTTGTTTTTATTTCTTTATTTATCACTTCTTAACACTAATTTCTGTGAACTTGAGTTTGCTCCATTGCAAATGGAAATGATGTTTGTTTCATAGGGGTCTTGTGAAGATTAAGTTTATTTTGTGTATTCCAAGTGTCTGGGATGTAGAAGTTCTCATGTTTTTGTTAATAATAACTACAACAGAAATGATACCTTAAGTAATATTATTTTCCCAATTTCAAAATGTTTAGCAACAGTTGTTTTTTTCCTACTGGTAATTGGGGCCTTATGAGCACTTAGGCAAGTGCTCTAACCCTGAGCTTTATCTACTGAGCTACATCCCCAGCCCCTGGATCTTTTTTTTACTTTTAAGAAATAAACGCTAGTAGTTTGCTGGCCTACTACTAGGAGAATTGAGTCAGTACTCTGCAATGTGGCATATGAAGAGCTCAGAATGTGTTTGATGAATAAATAAATAGATAAAATTTTTCATCTGCTTTAAAAATCCAAATAAGAGGTCTGGGGTTGTGGCTCAGCAGCAGAGTGCTTGCCTAGCATGTTCGAGGCCCTGAGATCGATCCTCAGCACCATATAAAATAAATAAATAAAATAAAGATATTGTGTCCATCTACAACTAAAAAAATATTTTAAAAAAAATTCGAATAAGGATACAGTCCAAGAGATTAAGTCTGTACTCTGTAACCTTTATCACTCTTTGGTATTTAGAGAACTTATTGAATATATCTAGGAAATTCGGTCTGTACATTATGCCACATATCTACCATAAGTATCTAATATGTACTGGGGCACTGGAGGGGGAGATGAAAAATAAATTTCATTTTCAGGGAACTTACAGTCCAGTGGAGGAAACAAACAGGTGAATGAATAATTAAATTTAAGCCAGTTAAAATTTTTTAAAAATTGTTTCAATTTCACTAGTATGTTTCTGGTATTCAGTAGTCACGTATGGCTACAGGCTGCTTCATTGAACAGCATAGATATAATTTCTGTCATTGCAGCATATTCTATTTGACAGCTGTTGTAGAACGTTATAAATGAATTTGCATTTTATAGTTCAATAGTAAGTTTGTATTTCAGTCATATTCCTTACTTTTTGAAATGAAATTCATTTTTTACATTTGGAAATCATATTTTAAAAAATTATCCAATTAGGTGGGGCATGGTGATCTATGCCTGTAGTCTAGCACTTAGGAGGCTGAGATAGGAATATTCCTTGAGCCTAGGAGTTTGAGGCCTATTGGCAACAAAGTAAGATGCCCCATCTCTAAAACCAAACAAATTATCAGGTGGATTCTATTGTAATGCATTTCAAATAAGAGGTCTTGTTAATTTTCTCAGGTCTTCAACTATTTCCTGTGTGAAATTATTTAAAAAGCAGATAAAAATCTGTGACACTAATGCACACCTGTAGTCCCAACTACTCAGGAGGCTGAGTCAGGAGGATCACAGAATTTGAGGCCAGCTGGGTAATTTAGCAAGACTCTTTCTTAAAGTGAAAAGTAAAATAAAATAAATGAGTGGAGTGTAGTTTAGCATCCAGAGTCCTTGGTTCTATACTCCATACTGTCAAAAAACAAACAATCAAAAAAAAAAAAAAAAAAAAAACCCAAAAAACAAAAACAGTAACAAAACTAACCAGATGAAAACAGTGATTTTCTAGATTTTTGACATCATACAAAAAGAGTGATGCCTGAGAGTTGGCAAACAAACAAGATGAGGTCTGTGATTGCTCTGGCTTGCTGCCTGGAAGAGTGTGTCAGCTGTAGAGGAGGAAGAGAGAACCCAGGCAAAGCATAGTGGTTTCCCCTAATTGAGGGTGTCTGGTGCCCGTGTAGACTCTGAAAGGTTTTTACCTTCATAGGTAGGGTAAATTAGCTATAAACTAAGTGTTATTCTGGCCTAGTCTGACAAAACGAAAAAGCAGGATCTGGAAGGGTCAAATTGTCTCCAGGTAACTTAATCTTGCCCCAGAAGAAAGCTCAATTATAGTTACAGGAATACAGAAATGTCCAGCATACAAGGTTAAATTCACATTGTCTCGCACCCAATCAGAAATTACTAGGTATACAAAGAAGCAGGAAAATATGACATAATGATGAGAAAAAAAAATAAAAAACAAATAAGAAGTGACAAAGAGGATTAGTAGAGAGGGACATTAAATAGTTTTAGAACATAATAAAATTTACCCCCACACATTAGAATGGCTGTTTTTTTTTTTAGTAGTGTATTATATATGCTCAGGTAACCAGAAGAAAGATTAAAAATGCTAAGCAGAGAAGATATAAAAAGACCCACACTGAATTTATAGAGATGTAAGCTATAATAATATTTGAGATGAAAAATGTATTTGATGGAAATAATGGCAGATTAGATATTAGAGAAGAAAATCTAAACCAAGGCTCATGAAGTATACAAAATAATCTTTTCAGAATTCTAACTAAATTACTTAGACTTTGATGGAACTTTTGGATGTTTCTTCTTCTTCTTCTTCTTTGGTATCAGGGATTGAACCCAGGGGCACTTAACCACTGAGCCACATCCTCAGCCCTTTTTGTATTTTATTAGAGACAGGGTCTTGCTGAGTTGCTCAGAGCTTTGCTAAATTGCTGAAGCTGAACTTGCAATCCTCCTGTCCCTGCCACCATGCCCATCCTATATGTAACTTCTTGTTTGAAGAAAGTAAAAAGAAATAAACAACTTAAACCTGACTATAAAGAAGCAATCAGACAAATCCACTATTTGAGAAAGGATACACTGTAATTGTCCTCTTCTCTGCAGAAGTTAGGGTTATGCTGTTTTTGTACAACATGGTGAATGTATATAATGCCACTTAATTTTATGCTTAAAAGTGGTTAAAATGAGTTGGACATGGTGCTGTATATCTGTAATCCCAGCAATCTGGGAGGCTGAGGCAAGAGAATCACAGATTTGAGGCTAACCTTAGCAATTTAGCAAGACCCTGTCTTTAAGAAAAAAAGGATTGGGGGAGCTGGAGTTGTGACTCTGTGATAGAGCAATTGCCTGGCATGTGTGAAGCACTGGGTTCAATTTTCAGCACCACATATAAATAAATAAAAAAAAGGTCCACTGATAACTAAAAAAATAAAATAAGCTTAAAAAAAAAGGATTGGGGATGTAGCTCAGCACTCTGGGTTCAATCCCCAGTAATTGAATGCATGTGTGCACAGCCACACACAAAAGTAGTTAAAATGGTAATTTTATGTATGTTTTACCATAATTTAGAAAATTCATCTTTTAAATAGTTAATTAATGTAAATGACATTAAGTACATTCATGTTATCATATAACTATCAGTGCCAATAATTTCCAGAACTTTGTCCCAAACTGAAATGCCATACTGATTAAAACACCAACTCCCACCATCCCCTCTCTTCTAACCTCTGACAATCTCCATTATACTTTCTGTCTATATGATTTGAGTACTCTAGGTACTTCACATAAGGGAAACCACACAATATTTCTATTTTTGTTATGCTTATTTCACTTAGCATATGGCTTCAGAATTCATCCATTTTGTAGCATAGGCCAGAATTTCCTTCTTTTTGAAGGCTGAATAATATTTAATACACACACACACACACACACACTGTTTTGCTTATCCATTTGTCCATTAATCAACACTTCAGTTGACTTTACCTTTTTTGGGGTGGGGGCAACCAGGGATTGAACTCAGGGACATTTGACCACTGAGCCACATCCCCAGCCCTATTTTGTATTTTATTTAGAGACAGGGTTAGTGAGTTGCTTAGTGCCTAGCTAAATTGCTATGGCTGGCTTTTTTTTTTTTAAAAAAAAAAGAGAGAGAGAGAGAGAGAGAGAGAATTTTTTAATATTTACTTTTTAGTTTTCTGCGGACTCAACATCTTTGTTTGTATGTGGTGCTGAGGATCAAACCCGGGCCACATGCATGCCAGGTGAGCACGCTACCGCTTGATCCACAACCCCAGCCCAATATAACAGCCTTTTTATTAAATTCTAATTTTACTACCTTGGGAAATTTCTGTCCAGTCATAATAAGATCATAATAAGCTTTTTAGACTAGATTGAATTTTCTTTTTTTTTTCTTTTTTAATAGTTTTTTTGTTATACATGGTCACAATATCTTTATTTTGTTTATTTATTTTTATGTGGTGCTGAGGATCGAACCCAGGGTTTCACACGTGCAAGGTGAGCGCTCTACCACTGAGCCATAACCCCAGCCCGGATTTTCTTTAAAAAAAATATTTTTATTAGTTGTTGATGATGAATTTTTTTATTGATTTTTTAAAAAAATGACAGTGGAATGCATCACAATTCTCATTATACTTACACAGCACAATTTTTCTTATCTCTGGTTGTATATAAAGTATGTTGACACCAATTCGTGTCTTCATACTGTACTTTGGATAATGATATCTATCACATTTCACTATCCTTGCTAACTCCCAGCCCCCTCCCTTTCCCTCTCACCCCTCTGCCCTATCTCTATTTGTATGTGATACCAAGAATCAAACCCAGGGCTTCACACATGCAAGGCAAGCGAGCGCTCTACCATTGAGCCACAACCCCAGCCCCTGGATTTTCTTTTTTAAATAGCATTAAAGTATACATAATGTAAAATTTACTATCTTGACTGCTTAAGTATACAATTCAGTAGCTTTGGATATTCACCATTTTGTGCAACCATCACCACTATCCATTTTTGGAACTTTTTCATCATTCCTAGTAGAACTTCTACCCTTTAAACAATAACTTCTCACTACCCCTCTTCTTAGTTCTTGGTAATAATAATACTTTCTATCTCCACGAATTTGATTATTTTAGGTACCTCATATAAATGGAATCATATAGTTTTGTCCTTTTGTATCTGACTTGACTTAGTATAATGACCTCAGGATTCATCCATGTTGTAGCACTTTCCTTCCTTTTTTAAGGCGGAATAATATTGTTCTGTGTACATGCCTAGAATTTTTAGTACACATGGCGTTGTGAGTGTATTTCCAAAGACCCTCCTGTGGTTTGTTTAGAGTGCTGCAGTACTAATGGTAAACATATCTTACATGAGTTCTGCTGAAGACAGCACATCAGATAACAAAACCAATGATGGTGGTGCAGGATCTTTCGACACAGAAGATAATTTTTTTTTTCAGAAGATTAAATTTTGTTAAGTTCATACTTTGCAGCACTATAGTAAAATTTTTTAAGTATGGCACTGGCACTTTTTTTTTTTAAAGCTTCACATAATGGTTGTGTGCAACTTTTTTGCAAAAACAAACAAAAAAACCATGGCATTGTATCTCAGACAATTATGTGGTGAAATATGGTATTTTTCTTTTTGGCATTGAGATAGGTATGTAATGGTCTCATAGTAGTTTTAGCTTACATTTTGCTAATGGCAAATGATACTGAACATATTTTTATGTAACTATGAATAGACCTTCTGTGAACATTCATTTTTAAGTTTTCATGTGAACATGTTTTTTCATTTTTCTAGGGTAAATACCTAAAATCCAGCTAAAATATCTCAAAGATTGCCAAAGGCTAAGTGGGAAGTAGATTTATAGAATTTCTGGAATCCTAAACACATAGAAAGTTACAGCCACTCACAGGCTCTTTTCAATGGCGCTCAATGAGGAACTCACCAGTGAGTTTGAGGAATCATTCCACTATGCATAAGCATACCAAAACATAATGTTGCACACCATAAATACATACAATTTTAAAAAAGATTGAGGGAAGAGAAGGAGACAAAGAAAGCTATTTTATAAGCCCATTACAGGGGAGCATCCACTACAATGGGAAAAACAATAAGCTCTTTTCAGATCTTTCCCCTAAATAACAAAAACCTTAAGCCACTGGGGAAAGATAGAAAACTTTTGTCACCTCAGAGAAAGAAGAAGATTCTTTGAGTTAGAAGACAAAAGAAAAATAAATCCTTTACCCCTGAGGGAGAGGCAGAAGCCCAGATCATCAGAAGTCTACATTCCAAGGAAAGGGAGGGCCACTGAGAAGGCCCCATTCACCAGACTCAGTGATATAATATCCCTGCTAAAAACTGATGCTACAGGACAACACAGAACCCATCCCACCTCCTTACTACAGGCTACCATGTGCCAAGTAATAAGTACTCAGAGGAAAAATGGCATATTATGTACAGAGAAATGATGGGATTCAAGACATGTCACCCCAAAATATGACTGTAGGAGACCAGAATGTCACTTCAAAATATGCCCTTCTATCATAAGGATTATTTTGAGAAACTAAAGATATATGAGAGGCTTTGAAAATTTAGTAAACCTTTAGTAAGAAATTTACATTTATAGGATACACCAAGAAAAAAGAGATGATAATTAATTCATTAGAGACTTATCAGTGGAAAAAGCATCTATTTTAAAATGCGTTTAAATTTATCCTTGTGTTTTTCCGGGCCATTCCCTGCCTACTACCACCTTTTTTTTCCCCCAGGTGCTGGGGATTGAACCCGGGGCCTCAGCCCTGGCCATCTCATCTTGACTGGTTATCTCCCCAAAATTTCTTTCTTTGTTCTCCTGAAATCTAAGACAAACCTTTTGAGATTTGCCCTAGAAATTTACTAATCTCTGGGTTATTTACCATGTATACAGTGTTATACATGTTTTAAAACTTTATTTTTCTTTTGTTCCATCCAAGAACTCATGAAAGGTAGAGGAGAAAATTATTTTCCTCCCCTACAGGAACAAAAATAAAAATCACAGCAAAATTCTAAGAAGTGATGCAAATCAATTTGTTGCTCTTTCTTTATTCCTGATTTTTCAGGTTTTTCTCCTATGTGGTTATTCTTCCATATGAAGAACCTTAAGCATTTTTCATTTTTCTTAATTTTTTTTTTAAAGGACAGATCTCTGGACAAAGAATTCTCCTAGAATATCATACTTTGACGATGAAGATATTGTATAATTCCTAGGAAGTTTTTTTTCTCCCCTTTCTCTCTTTAGTAGTCAGTTGACCTAGTTAGGTTCAAGCTGCAAATTCTGACCTACCTTTTATAGACTGTAGATTCAGTGTCAGTTGTTTTTTAATCTCAATTTAATTGCTTATTAGGAGAATCATATGATCCTATTTACACTTATTAACAGCTTTACTGAGACAGAATTCACCTAAAGAACTTTAGAAACTTTTCATAGATTCACAGAGGCATGTAACCATCACCAGAATCAATTTTAGAACATTTTCATTACCTCAAAAAGAACCCTAGAACTCATTAGCACTTACCACTCGTTTTCTATTAACTTTCCACCTGCTTACCCTATGCAACCATTAATCCACTTTCTGACCATAGATCTGCCTATTCTCTACATGTCTGATTTGTATTTTAAAAAGATTACTCTGGCTAATATAGAGAATTAAAACAAGGAGACCACTTAGGAAGCAATTGGAAAAATCTAAGCTTAATAGGATTGTGGTATGGACTTCATTGTTAAAGTGGAAATAGAAATTTTCTGGATTGACATGCCATTGTGAAACAGACCCCAAAGTGCTTCCTGATAGATTCTGCTTGAGAGTTTAGGAAGGAAAAAATCAACTCACTCCCAATTTTGGGCTTGAGTAACTCGATTGTGTTATGATTTAATGAGATGCATGGAATAGGTATGAATTGATAGAAATCGAAAGTTCTGTTTTGGGCTAAGCTAACTTAGACTGTTGCTGTGTAGGAAGTTAAATATACTGTTTAGATCTATGTGGAAAGCACAAGCTGGAGATAACGTTTTGGGAATTTTTAGCATATAAATGGCATTTAAAACCATAGGCTATTAGGACATTGTCTAGGATGAGAGGGTAAAAAGAGAAGATTATAATTCCTATATTCTAACATTTAGAGGGTATTCAGGAAAGAATACCAGAGAAATAGGTATAAAATCAAGAGAATGTAGTCTCATAGCAAGCATATGTAATCTACAAGAATACATTCTGAGAAATGTGTCACTTGACAATTGTTGTGTGAACGTCAATAGAATATACTTATATAAACTAAGAGCTGTGACTTTATTAAGCATATAGTCTTATGGAAGTGTTACCATAAGTGAATCTCTTTAAAAGCAGAAGAGACCTCTATTCCAACCTTCCAGGCTCTTGACCATGGTGTAGAAAAGAATTTAAGGATGAGTTAGGTTTTAGCAGAGAGAAGAAGAGCTTTATCAGAAAGTTAAAAGCAAAGATATACATTGTCAGAATGTGGACCATCTTAATAGTAAGATGTATCTGCCAGGCCTTAAAATTCTATTAGGGTCCATAACCAGTTAGAATATATATTATTCAAAGGTACTGGACTTTGGAACTGGGAAATATTGAGCAAAACAGTGTTTCCCCTTTAGGAGGGTCTCTTCTGGTATGTAGGCTTTAGCTTACATCAGCATCTCTTATGGTGGGGTGGTTGATCAGATGATAGGGTCTCAGGGTCATAGTTCAGTCAAATGTTGGCTCCTGGCTTAATGAGGTTAATGGTTTCTTTCTATTGAGGTCTTGTTCCTGCTCTGCTTAATTCCTGAAAACTCACAGGGAACTGGAAAGTGACAAATTTGGTTTACTTATGGGTTGTTTAGGGCACTCATACATTTTTGTTCCTTAAGCCACTTTGTCCAACTTTTGAGTTGTTCACAAGCCACCTATTCTACATTCCAACTGGACCATTTCTCCTTTAGAGATTTAGTTTTCTCTCTGTGGCTCTAACTAAATATCTATCTCTAACTAAATATCTATCTCAAATATCTATATCTGGTCAGTCCTTGACCAAATGTTGTTATGCTGTGCATGACTGCATATTGAGGATGAAGGAGTAACCGTCTTTTCAACCTACTTAAGAGCAGATAAGATCAGGACAGAAAACTGACCAGGACCTGGCAAAATGAAAATTACTGGGTTTATAGTAAGAATAAATTCAGTAAATTAATGAGGCTGGAAATCTCACTGGAGCTTGTTAAAGAGAATAGAATACAAGGAGAAACAGCTGTAAAAACTCCATTCTATAAGTTTTGGGGTGAGAGAAGTATAGAAATGGTCCTGTAGCTGTAAGAGGATTTGGGTCAAGTAAGGTACAAGATACTGGAATATGTTTCTATATTAGTAAAGAAGGAAAAGTAAAGATGTAACAGGAGAATTTCCTTTTTATTGTCCCCCTCCTTTAATTCCTTTGGGGTTTGACGTTTGTGGTCCCATTCCCTAAAGGCAATTTTCCTACCACTCAAATTTTTCTTCAAGATATTTTACCAGCTGGTCAAAATAACATGGTGACATATGTTGCTTATATATTACTGAAGGGAAGAAAAAGTAACAACTTTTTCTTACTCATTGTAAGGTTTGTGATTATAGCCCCTATAACAAAGGATAGACAAATAAAAAGAGAAGCATATGCATTTCGTATTGTAAAATTTACATGACACAGGAGCCTTTAGAAATTATGACACCCCCCCCCAAAAAAAAAAACACAAGGAAATATGTGTATTTTTATATTTGGTTTGATGACGAGTTGTCAGTAATGCACAATTATAATTGGACAAAGGTGATATGATTTAATTATAATGAATTGTGGGGGACTTAACAAAGCCTGTTTGAGAGTTTTCTTGGCATCCCGGTCTTCTGCTCATTTCTTCAAGGTGTATGGAGGAATCCTCTGGAAAGAGGGACTTGTGCAAGCTAGGCAAGTGCTTTACCACTGAGCTGTACCTAAACCCTCTTTTGGCCTGCTTCAGGGGAGGTGAGTAGGAACACATCAAAAAGGGAACACCTGTTCTTTCCTCAAATGCCAGCATACCACATATTGGGGTAGAATTCTGATTTGCATCAGAAGACATGAAGAAAATTTAAATCTGCCATAATATGATTTTGAGTTTAATCATAGGAGAAATTATCCTTAAGGAACACTAATAGATGGTAGGCATGTAAAACGTTACCATGGTTCTGAGAGTCAGAAAAGTGTTATTCCTCCAGCTTCTCTTCTACTATACCTTATCCCCCAATTCTTTCTAACCTGTTTGTCCCAATTCCATGTGGGTAACTCCATTAATATTTTTTTAAATAGTGATAAAAATACATACAAAGTTTACATGTAAACCATTTTTAAAAGAATAGTTCAGTGTTATTAAATACATTTGTAATGTGCAAGCATTACCATCATCCGTCTCCACAACTTATTTGTTTATTTTTGTGGTACTGGGAATTGAATCCAGGGCCTAAACAAGGCAAGCACTTTATTGCCGCAGTCTGGCTGGGCACAATTCAGGAGCCACTTGTCAAAAGAAACTAACTTTATTTTTAGAACCACACACACCAAACAAAACAGCTCCTCAGGAAAAACCCTCAGAACCCAACTGCAACCACCGGCTTCCCACAAGCCACTCTCCCTACCACCAGCCTCTCCACCTCCCACAATCCTCCTGCTCTTGAGGCCGATTGGCTGGGTTGCGTGGGCGGAGCCAAAAAAGTCCCCCAATGAGCAGCTCCGTGGCCTGAAAGGGCAGGGAAACAGCCCAATGAGCATCACCACAGAGGAGCCAATCAGCTAGATGTTGCTGGGGCCGCTGTGAGCCAATCATCAGCTGGTAGTCTGAAAGGGTGGGGAAACAGCTCAATGAGCATCTCCAATGAGTATCACCGCAGAGGAGCCAATCAGCTAGATGTTGCTAGGGCTGCTGTGAGCCAATCATCAGCTGGCAGTCTGAAAGTTTGCTGGGGCCCCTTCGGCTGTGGCTCTCAACACTTTACTACTGAGTTACATCCCCAGCCTTTTATTTTTGAGGCAGAGTGATGCTTAATTGTACAAACTGACCTTGAACTTGTGGTTCTCTTGCTTCAGCCTCCTGAGTACCTGGGACTACAGGATTATGCTTCCCTGCCTAGCTATAATAGGTTTTTTGTTTCTGGTGAAACCGAACCTTTGTACTCATTATAAAATAATATCTCATTCCCATCTCCCCAACCACCTGGAAACCACTATTTTACTTCTTCTCTCTATAATTCTGACTTCTTTGAGTACCTCACATGAGTGGAATCATATAGTGTTGGGTTTTTGTGGCTGCTTTAGTTTATTTAATGACATCAAGATTCATTAACACCTCAGAATTTCCTTTCTCTTTAAGACCACTTTATATTTCGTTGTGTGTATATATAACATTTGCTTATCCATCCATCCATCAATGGGTACTTGGGTTGCTTCCATGTTGTAGCTGAACAGTGCTGTTATGAACATAGATGTATAGAGACTTTGCTTTCAATTCCTCTGAATAAATCCCCAGAGGTAGAATTGCTGGGTTATATGGCAGTTCTGTTTTTAACTTTGTGAGTAACTGCCACATTTTTTTTTTTTCCACAGAGATATGCTATTTTACATTTTCTACCAACAGTGTGGAAAGGTTCCATTTTCTCTATTTCCCCATAACACTTGTTGTTTTCTTAATATTAGCCAACCTAATGTATGTGGGGTGGTGTCTTTATGCAGTTTTGATTTGCATCTCACAAATGATTAGTAATGTGAGCATTTAAAAAAATTTTTTTTGGTTGTCAATGGATCTTTATTTTATTTATTTATATGCGATGTTGAGAATTGAACCCAGAGCCTCACACATGCTTGGCAAACACTCTACCACTGAGCCACAACCCCTCCCCCATGAACATTTTTTAATGTGCTTATTGGCCATTTGTGTACTTTATAGAAATAACCATATAAGTCTTTTGTCTATTTTTTAATATGGTTGTTTTTATTATTGTTAATTTTTATGAGTTCATTATATATTCTGCACATTAATTCCTTATCAGATACAGGATTTGCAAATATTTTATCCCATTCTGTGGTTTTGTTTTTAGTCTATTAATAATGTCTTTTGATGCACAAAGTTTTTAAATTTTCGTAAGTCCAATTTGTCTATATTTTATTTTCTATGTCTTTGGTGTCATATCCTAGGAATTATTGCCAAATCCAATGTCATAAAGCTTTTGCCCTCTGTTTTCTTCTAAGAGTTTTATGATTTTAGGTCTTATATTTAGGTTTTTGATCATTTTGAGTTCATTTTTTTATAATGTTAGGTAAGGTTCCAGCTTTGTTTATTTGTGGTGCTGAGGATTAAACCCAGGGCCTTGTGTATCCCAGGTAAGCACTATATCAACTGAGCTATATCCCCACCTCCTCTAGCTTCATTCTTTTGCATATAAATGCGCAGTTTTTCCAGCATCTTTTGTTGAAAAGACAGTCCTTATTAAATGGTCTTGGCATCCTTGTCAGAAATCATAACCATATATATAAGGGCTTGTTTCAGGGCTCTATATTCTTTTCTAAAGAGCTTTATACCAGTGTTCTACTGTTTTGATTACTGTAGCTTTGTAGTTAGTTTTGAAATCAGGAAGTGTTAAGTCCTCTTGCATTATTACTCTTTTTCAAGATTGTTTTCTTTTTCAGTCTCCTGAAATAGGTAATGAATTTTAGGATGGGCTTTTCTATTTCTTCAGAAAATGTCAATGGAGTTGAGGTTACATTGAATGTGTAGATCACCTTGGCTACTATGGTATTTTAACAGTGCTAAGTCTGCAGTTGGTGAGCATGGCATGCATTTCCATTCATTTAAATAGTCTTTAATACTGTTTAGGAATGTTTTGAAGTTTTCGTTGTACAAGTGTTTCATCTCCTAAGTCAGTTCCTAAGTATTTTGCTCTTTTTGGTGCTATCATAAGTGGAATTATTTTTCTAATTTTCTTTTCTGATTGTTTATTGCTATTGTATAAAAATACAATTCATTTTTGCTTTTTGACTTTGTATCCTTCTAGTTTGCTGAGTTTATTAGTTCAAATAGTGGTCTGAGTGTATGTTTTTCTAATAATTAACCTAAGGTGGAATGATTTAATCATATGTTAGTTTTTTGTTTAAAATTTTGAGGAGTTAAGTTTTGAGCCAAAGTATTTCCATTATTGTACATTTTACTTTCCTATTAGCAGTGTATGAGAGTCCCAGTTGCTCCAAATCCTTGTCAGTATTTTGCCCCTGAAGTGATATGCATTGACATCTCATTTTGGTTTTAATTTGCAGTTCACTGAGCCTCTTTCCATGTGCTATAGTTATTTGATATCCACTTATCTTTTATAAAGTCAAATGTCTGTTGAAGCCATTGTCTACTTTTATCACTTTTTTTTTTTTTTTGAGATGGAATATTGCTCTGTTGCCCAATCTGGTCTCAAACTCCTGGGCTCAAGTGACCCTTCTGCCTCAGCTTCCCAGGTAGTGTGCCACTACACTTGGCTTTACCTTTGTCCATTTTAAAAAATGGGATTGTGTATCTTAAATTGAAAAGGTTCTTTGTATATTCTGCTAAAAGTCCTATGTCAGATATGTATTTTGCCAATATTTTCTCCTTGTAGTAGGCATTAAAATTTCATAACAATTTATTTTTTAAGTATTTATTTTTTAGTTGTAGTTGTCAATGCCTTTATTTCATTTATTTATTTTTATGTGGTACTGAGGATCAAATCCAGGGCCTTGCACGTGGTAGGCGAGCGTTCTTTCACTGAGCCACAACCTTGTCCCCTCATAACAATCTCTTTTAAGAGGAAAAGATTTGCCAGGCAAGGTGGCACCTGCCCTAATCTCAGCTACTTGAGAGGCTGAGGCAAGAGGATCACAAATTCAAGGCCAGCCTGGCAATTTAGTGAGACCTTGTCAAAAAATAAAAAGTATGAGGGGCCGGGGATGTAACTCAGTAGTAGAGCACCCTTGGGCTCAATCCTCAGGACCTAAGAAGGGAGAAAAAAGAGGAAACATTTTTATTTTATTTTTTTAGATTCTCCATTTTTCCCTTTTGAAAATACAGACCAGGCACAGGGCCTGGGCTGAGGTGTATGTGGTCTAGGCCTCTTCTTTCTATACAGTCAGTGTAAGAACACAGCCTGTGTGTGGTAAGTCCAAAAGATTTAAATTTTGATGTAATCCAAATGTCAATTTTTTTCTCTTACAGTAATTCTTTTTTTTTCTTCTTTCATTTGTTCTTGTGTTATATTCAATAACTATCTGACTAATGGGAGTTTACTAAGTTTTTCTTCTGGAAACTTTAAAACTTTAGGTTTTACGTTTAGGTCTGTGTTCCACTTTAAGTAAATTTTTATATGTAGTGCGTTGTCAGGGTCAAGATTCATTATTTGCACATGACTATCCAATTGCTCTTGCCTGTGTTGAGTGGATTAAGTGTACAACTTTGAGGTCTTTTTTTAGCATCTATGGAGATAATCATGATTCTTTTCTTAGACCTATTAATGTGGTATATGTTATTAACAATATTCTTAGTTTTTTAATTTTTATTTTTAGTTTTACACAATACCTTTATTTTGTTTATTTATTTATTTTTATGTGGTGTGAGGATCGAACCCAGGGCCTTGCACATGCTAGGCGAGTGCTCTACCACTGAGCCACAACCCAGCCCAACAATATTCTTAATTTTGAAGAAACAATACATTTGGAAAAAATCCCACTGTGTTAGTTTATTAATTTTAAAATCTTGTTGTTAGATTCTGTTGGCAGATTTTTTATTTCATATCTTTGCATTAATATTCATAACTGACTTTGTTATATAATTCTTCTTTTTCTACTGTATTTTTCAGGGAATGATGTCAATATTATATTTGCTTTATAGAAGGAATTAGGAAGTCTTGTTTCATTTCAAGTGCTTTTAGTCATTTTTCATCTTTAAAGATTTGTTTGAATTGATGTGTGAAACCATAAGGGCTTTGTCCTTTTTTTTTTTTTTTTTTCCATCTTTCATACATTTGATTCATGTGAGTTATGCTTTTCCATTTTTACCCCAAATGCAAATTGCAGAATCACATCAGTTATACATTCATAATGTTTACATAATGCCATATTAGTGACTGTTGTATTCTGCTGTCTTTCCTATCCCCTACTATCCCCCCTCCTCTCCCCTCCCATCTTCCCTCTCTACCTCATCTGTTGTTGTTCCGTTCTCTCCCTCCCCCCCCTTTCCCCTCACAACCTCATATATGTGATTTCGTATAACGATGTGGTTTTCCTTCCATTTCCATGCAATTTCCCTTCCCTCTCCCTTTCCCTCCCTTCATTCGTCTCAGTTTAATGTTAATCTTTTCCTCATGCTCTTTCCCCCTGTTCAGTTCTTAGTTGCTCTCCTTAAATCAAAGAAGACATTTGGCATTTGTTTTTTAAGGATTGGCTAGCTTCACTTAGCATAATCTGCTCTAATCCCATCCATTTCCCTGCAAATTCCATGATTTTGTCATTTTTTAGTGCTGCATAATACTCCATTGTGTATAGATGCCACATTTTTTTTATCCATTCATCTATTGAAGGGCATCTAGGTTGGTTCCACAGTCTAGCTATTGTGAATTGTGCAGCTATGATCATTGATGTGGCAGTATCCCTATAGTATGCTCTTTTAAGGTCCTCAGGGAATAGTCCGAGGAGGGCGATAGCTGGTTCAAATGGTGGTTCCATTCCCAGCTTTCCCAAGAATCTCCATACTGCTTTCCATACTGGCCGCACCAATTTGCAGTCCCACCAGCAATGTACAAGTGTACCCTTTTCCCCACAACCTCGCCAGCACTTGTTGTTGTTTGACTTCCTAATGGCTGCCAGTCTTACTGGAGTGAGATGGTATCTTAGGGTGGTTTTGATTTGCATTTCTCTGACTGCTAGAGATGGTGAGCATTTTTTCATGTACTTATTAATTGATTGTATGTCCTCTTCTGAGAAGTGTCTGTTCAGGTCCTTGGCCCATTTGTTGATTGGGTTATTTGTTATCTTATTGTTTAATTTTTTGAGTTCTATATTCTGGAAATTAGGGCTCTATCTGAAGTGTGGGGAGTAAAGATTTGTTCCCAGGATGTAGGCTCCCTATTTACTTCTCTTATTGTTTCTCTTGCTGAGAAAAAACTTTTTAGTTTAAGTAAGTCCCATTTGTTTATTCTTGTTATTAACTCTTGGGCTATAGGCGTCCTATTAAGGAATTTGGAGCCTGACCCCACAATATGTAGATCGGAGCCAACTTTTTCTTCTATCAGGTGCAGGGTCTCTAATTTGATATCAAGCTCCTTGACCCATTTTGAGTTAACTTTTGTGCATGGTGAGAGAAAGGGATTCAGTTTCATTTTGTTGCATATGGATTTCCAATTTTCCCAGCACCATTTGTTGAAGATGCTATCCTTCCTCCATTGCATGATTTTAGCCCCTTTATCAAATATAAGAAAGTTTTAATTTTGTGGATTGGTTTCTGTGTCCTCTATTCTGTACCATTGATCCACCTGCCTGTTTTGGTACCAGTACCACGCTGTTTTTGTTACTATTGCTCTGTAATACAGTTTGAACTCTGGTATCGCTATACCTCCAGATTCACACTTCCTGCTTAGAATTGTTTTTGCTATTCTGGGTCTTTTGTTATTCCATATGAATTTCATGATTGCTTTATCTATTTCTACAAGAAATGCCGTTGGGATTTTGATTGGCATCGCATTAAACCTGTAGAGAACTTTGGGTAATATCGCCATTTTGATAATGTTAGTTCTGCCTATCCTGAACAGGGTACATTTTTCCATCTTCTAAGATCTTCTTCTATCTCTCTCTTTAGGGTTCTATAGTTTTCATTGTATAAATCTTTCACCTCTTTTGTTAGGTTGATTCCCAAGTATTTTATTTTTTTTGAGGATATTGTGAATGGAGTGGTTTTCCTCATTTCCATTTCAGAAGTTTTGTTGCTGATATACAGGAATGCCTTTGATTTATGCGTGTTGATTTTATATCCTGCCACTTTGCTGAATTCATTTATTAACTCTAGCAGTTTCTTTGTAGACCCTTTTGGGTCTGTTAAGTATATTATCATGTCATCCGCAAATAGTGATAATTTAAGTTCTTCTTTTCCTATCTTAATGCCTTTAATTTCTTTTGTCTGTCTGATTGCTCTGGCTAGTGTTTCAAGAACTAAATTGAGTAGAAGTGGTGAGAGAGGGCATCCCTGTCTAGTGCCAGATTTTAGAGGGAATGCCTTCAGTTTTTCTCCATTTAGAATGATGTTAGCCTGAGGCTTAGCATATATAGCTTTTACAATGTTAAGGTAAGTTCCTGTTATCCCTAGTTTTTCCAGTGTTTTGAACATTTTAAAGGGATGCTGTACTTTGTCAAATGCTTTTTCTGGATCTATTGAGATGATCATATGGTTCTTATCCTTAAGTCTATTGATGTGGTGAATAACATTTATTGATTTCCGTATATTGAACCAGCCTTGCATCCCAGGGATGAATCCTACTTTATCATGGTGTACAATTTTTTTGATGTGCTTTTGCATTCGATTCGCCAGGATTTTATTGAGAATTTTTGCATTTAAGTTCATTAGAGATATTGGTCTATAGTTTTCTTTCTTTGAAGTGTCTTTGTCTGGTTTTGGGATCAGGGTTATGTTGGCCTCATAGAATGAATTTGGAAGAGCTCCTTCTTTTTCTATTTCTTGAAATAGCTTGAAAAGTATTGGTATTAATTCTTCTTTGAAGGTTTTGTAGAACTCTGCTGTATACCCATCCGGTCTCGGGCTTTTCTTAGTTGGTAGTCTTTTGATGGCCTCTTCAATTTCTTCTTTTGTTATTGGTCTGTTTAACTTGTGAGTGTCTTCCTGACTCAATCTGGGCAGATCATATGACTTAAGAAATTTATCGATATCTTCACTATCTTCTATTTTATTGGAATATAGGGTTTCAAAATACTTTTTAATTATCTTCTGTATTTCTGTAGTGTCTGTTGTGATATTGCCTTTTTCATCCCGTATGTTAGTAATTTGCGTTCTCTCTCTTCTTCTCTTCGTTAGCATGGCTAAGGGTCTGTCGATCTTATTTATTTTTTCAAAGAACCAACTTTTTTTCCAATGGTTTTTTTTGTTTCAATTTCGTTGATTTCCACTCTGATTTTAATTATTTCTTGTCTTCTGCTATATTTGCTGTTGTTTTGTTCTTCTTTTTCTAAGGTTTTAAGATGTAGTGTGAGTTCATTTATTTGTTGGTTTTTTCTTTTTTTGAGGAATGAACTCCAAGAAATGAATTTCCCTCTTAAAACTGCTTTCATTGTGTCCCATAGATTCCGGTATGTTGTGTCTGTATTGTCGTTTATCTCTAGGAATTTTTTGATTTCCTCCTTTATATCTTCTGTAACCCATTGATCATTCAGTAACATATTGTTCATTTTCCAGGTGATGCAAGATTTTTCCTTCCTTGTTTTATCATTGATTTCCAGTTTCATTCCATTATGGTCAGATATGGTGCATGGTATTATCTCCACACCTTTATATTTACTGAGAGTCGCCCTATGGCATAATATATGGTCTATCTTTGAGTAGGATCCATGTGCTGCTGAGAAGAATGTGTATCCACTTGATGATGGTTGATATATTCTATATATGTCGGTTAAGTCTAGGTTATTGATTGTGTTATTGAGTTTTATAGTTTCTTTGTTCAGCTTTTATCTAAAGGATCTATCCAATGGCGAGAGTGGTTTGTTGAAGTCCCCCATAATAATTGTGTTGTGGTCTGTTTGACTCTTGAACTTGAGGAGAGTTTGTTTTATGAACGTTGCAGCACCATTGTTTGGTGCATACAAATTGATAATTGTTATGTCTTGATGGTGGATGGTTCCTTTTAACAGTATATAGTGTCCTTCTTTATCCCTTTTGATTACCTTAGGTTTGAAGTTTACTTTATTCGATATGAGAATGGCCACTCCTGCTTGCTTCCGAGGGCCATGTGAGTGGTATGATTTTTCCCAACCTTTCACCTTCAGTCTGTGTATGTCTTTTCCTATCATGTGAGTCTCCTGAAGGCAGCATATTGTTGGATTTGTTTTTTTAATCCAGGTTACTAGCCTATGTCTCTTGATTGGTGAATTTAAGCCATTAACATTTAAGGTTACAATTGAAATATGGTTTGTACTTCCAGTCATGTTTATTTATTTATTTATTTTAGATTGGTTAGTTTTCCCTCTTTGGTTATTATTCTACCCCTTTACTGAGATACCTCCCACTGTTAGTTTTGGGCGCTATTTTTCAATTCCTCTTCTTGTAATATTTTGTTCAACATACTTTGCAGTGCTGGTTTTCTAGCTGCGAATTCTTTTAGCTTTTGTTTATCGTGAAATATTTTAATTTCATTGTAAAATCTGAAGCTTAGTTTTGCTGGATACAGTATTCTTGGTTGGAATCCATTATTTTTCAGTGTTTGAAATACGTTGTTCCAGGATCTTCTCGCTTTCAAAGTCTGTGATTAAAAATCAGTCGTTAACCTAATTGGTTTACCCCTAAATGTAATCTGCCTCCTTTCTCTCTTAGCTTTTAGTATTCTCTCCTTGTCCTGTATGTTAGCTATTTTCATAATTATGTGTCTTGGAGTTGGTCTATTATGGTTTTGGATGTTTGGGGTCCTGTAAGCTTCCAGGATTTGGCAATCCATTCTATCTTTCATCTCTGGGAAGTTTTCTAGTATTATCTCTCTTAGTATGCTATCTATTCCTTTGTACTGATTGTTTGTGCCTTCTTCTATCCCAATGACTCTCAGATTTGGTCTTTTGATGAGGTCCCATATCTCTTGGATAGATTGCTCGTGAGATTTCAGCATCTTTTCTGTGTTGACTATATTCTTTTCAATTTGATAAACTTTGTCTTCATTATCTGATGTTCTGACTTCTACTTGATCTAGTCTGTTTGTAATATTCTCATTAGCGCTTTTAATCTGATTTACGGTTTCTTGCATTTCTATGATTGCAGCTTGATTTTTTTTTAACACCTCTATCTCCTGATAAAGCTCATTCTTTGCAGATTGAATGTGTGTGGTTAGTTCCTCTTCAAAATATACTTTCAATGCTTGGATTTGCTGTCTCATGTCTTCTCTAATATTCCGTTCCATCTGAATTAGGTATGCCTTGATTTCTTTCCCTGTCCATGTTTCTGATTCTTCTAGGTCCTCTTGTATATTTAGGTTGTCCTCTATTGTTTGTAACCCTTTTTTCCCTTGTTTTTTCATATTGTTCACGTTGCTTTCCAGCTCTGTTTGACTGCTTAGTAACTGCTTTCTCCTATACATTTGTTTTGGCTTTGTATATCTCTGTTGTCTCTCTTTTGTGGTGGGAGATTATGCCTAGAAATGTTGGGCTTTGTTGTACTTTAAAGCTGATTCATTCAATTCATATAAGGCTTCTAGGTTCTGTATGCATATAATGTTTTGCTGTTTGTTCTTAGGACTATATGTTTAGGTTGGGTGCTCTGGTGGTACGATGGTTAGTATGTCTTGGCTACTTTAGAAGATTGCTCCACTGAAGGTGGATACTACCAGGCAATTGGATCAGGGTGTTGGTAGTAGCTAGGTATTTACGAGTCTTATAGACAGCCTCGAGACATTCACCTATTTGCATTTAGACAATTACACGCAATGGAAGATGTAATGCTTGGGATGAGAGTTGGGGGTTAGGGGAATGAGGGTGCTGTTAAAAAAAGAAAAAGGGATAGAGGGAGAGATAGATTAGAGGGGAATGAAAAGAACAATAAAACTTGAAATGGGATAGAAAGAGAGAAGGAAAAGGGGAGAAAGGAACAGGGAGAGAAGAAGGAGAGAATAAAATATCGACAACAGCAACAAAACAAAACAAAACAAAATAAAGTCTTAGAGATCCACCTTCCTCTCTTCCAGTAGGCGGTGCTATGCCCTCCAAGCGGAGCGTCTGCTCTCTACCTGCCGAGAGCTATCTCTGTAGGGCGTCTCCTGGGGGTCTCTCAGACTTGTCAGTCCAGAGCCATTTCACTTCTCCAGCTCTTAACCCCCTTCCTCCTGTCAGTCTACCAGCCAAGTCCTGTTCCCCAGAAGTGACTCCCCCAAGGTCTAGTTACACTTGCAGCCCCACCTCGTGTCCCTTTTAAGCCCCAGTGCTGTGGTAAACTGGTGGCTAAGACCTCGGGATTTGACGCTGGTGATATGTGGGGCTGGGGGTCTGGGATCCCCTCTGCTTCCCTACGGACACGACCCCTGAGAAGTCAATAAAGTTTTCTGGCTGCTTGTATCAGTATGGGGAGTCAGGCACCTGCTAAAGTGGATTCTGCTGGGAAGGAATTCCGCTGGCCGAATTCCGATGACGTCACCTCTCTGCTATGGCGGGCCCCAGGCTCCTTGCCAGAGTGTCCGAGGGGAGGGGTGGGACTGTTCCGGCCAGGTTCGCCTCAGCTTCTGGCTTGTGGAGGTTTGGCTAAAGACTTCTTCCTGCCAAGCTGTGTCTCGGTGTCTAGCAGGACCCAGTCACTTTGGCTGCAGGCGGGTGGACGGATCTGCAGCTGTGCCCGCGGTGCGCGGATTGTGGCTGTTGGATTTGGAATTCCGCGTTTCTGGCAGGGTCCCGCTCGTCCGGGTCACACAGACGTTTCAAAAAAATCCTAGTAGCTCCCGGGCGGTCTCTCTTCAGTGAAATTTTGCTAGGAGAATCTCCGTTGGTAGAATCCAAGAGTTATCCTTGCGACTTTATGATCCCATCACTGGGAGTGGATTAAATGCGCAGCCTCTCTGCCGGCCGCCATGTTGGATCCCCCCTTTTTTTCTTTTTTTATTAAGTTTTTATATATGACAGTGGAATGCATTGCTATTCATATTACACATATAGAGCACACTTTTTCATATCTCTTGTTGTATACAAAGTATATTCACACCAATTCATGTCCTCATACATGTACTTTGGATAATAATGATCATCACATTCCATCATCATTTCTAACCCCCTGCCCACTCCCTTTCCTTCCCACCCCTCTGCCCTATCTAGAGTTTGTCTATTCCTCCCATGCTCCCTCTCTCTACTCCACTATGAATCAGCCTCCTTATATCAGAGAAAAACATTTGGCATTTGTTTTTTTGGGATTGGTTAACTTCACTTAGCATTATTTTCTCCAACTCCATCCATTTATCTGTAAATGCCATGATTTTATTCTCTTTTATTGCTGAGTTATATTCCATTGAGTAATATGCCACATTTTTTTCCTTTTTAATATTTATTTTTATTTTATTTATTTTTTATTGGTTATTCAAAGCATTACAAAGATTGCAGAATCACATCGGTTACACATCCACATTTTTACATAATGCCCTATTAGTAACTGTTGTATTCTGCTACCTTTCCTATCCTCTACTATCCCCCCTCCCCTCCCCTCCCATCTTCTCTCTCTACCCCATCTACTGTAATTCATTTCTCTCCTTATTTTTTTCCCATTCCCCTCACAACCTCTTATATGTAATTTTGTATAACAATGAGGGTCTCCTTCCATTTCCATGCAATTTCCCTTTTCTCTCCCTTTCCCTCCCACCTCATGTCTCTGTTTAATGTTAATCTTTTTCTCCTGTTCTTCCTCCCTGCTCTGTTCTTAGTTGCTCTCATTATATCAAAGAAGACATTTGGCATTTGTTTTTTAGGGATTGGCTAGCTTCACTTAGCATAATCTGCTCTAATGCCATCCATTTCCCTGCAAATTCAATGATTTTGTCATTTCTTAGTGCTGCGTAGTACTCCATTGTGTATAAATGCCACCTTTTTTTATCCATTCATCTATTGAGGGGCATCTGGGTTGGTTCCACAGTCTAGCAATTGTGAATTGTGCAGGTATGAACATCGATGTGGCAGTATCCCTGTAGTACGCTCTTTTAAGGTCTTCAGGGAATAGTCCGAGAAGGGCAATAACTGGGTCAAATGGTGGTTCCATTCCCAGCTTTCCCAGGAATCTCCATACTGCTTTCCATATTGGCCGCACCAATTTGCAGTCCCACCAGCAATGTACAAGAGTACCCTTTTCCCCACATCCTCGCCAGCACTTGTTGTTGTTTGACGTCAGAATGGCTGCCAATCTTACTGGAGTGAGATGGTATCTTAGGGTGGTTTTGATTTGCATTTCTCTGACTGCTAGAGATGGTGAGCATTTTTTCATGTACTTGTTGATTGATTGTATGTCCTCCTCTGAGAAGTGTCTGTTCAGGTCTTTGGCCCATTTGTTGATTGGGTTATTTGTTATCTTATTGTTTAATTTTTTGAGTTCTTTGTATACTCTGGATATTAGGGCTCTATCTGAAGTGTGAGGAGTAAAAATTTGTTCCCATGATGTAGGCTCCCTGTTTACCTCTCTTACTGTTTCTCTTGCTGAGAAAAAACTTTTTAGTTTAAGTAAGTCCCATTTGTTGATTCTTGTTATTAACTCTTGTGCTATGGGTGTCCTATTAAGGAATTTGGAGCCCGACCCCACAATATGTAGATTGGAGCCAACTTTTTCTTCTATCAGATGCAGAGTCTCTGATTTGATATCAAGGTCCTTGATCCATTTTGAGTTAACTTTTGTGCATGGCAAGAGCAGGGGATTCAGTTTCATTTTGTTGCATATGGATTTCCAGTTTTCCCAGCACCATTTGTTGAAGATGCTATCCTTCCTCCATTGCATGCTTTTAGCCCCTTTATCGAATATAAGATAATTGTAATTTTGTGGATTGGTTTATGTGTCCTCTATTCTACACCATTGGTCCACCTGCCTGTTTTGGTACCAGTACCATGCTGTTTTTGTTACTATTTCTTTGTAGTACAGTTTGAAATCTGGTATCGCTACACCTCCTGATTCACACTTCCTGCTTAGAATTGCTTTTGCTATTCTGGGTCTTTTATTTTTCCATATGAATTTCATGATTGCTTTATCTATTTCCACAAGAAATGTCATTGGGATTTTGATTGGCATTGCATTGAACCTATAGAGAACTTTTGGTAATATCGCCATTTTGATGATGTTAGTTCTGCCTATCCATGAACAGGGTGTATTTTTCCATCTTCTAAGATCTTCTTCTATTTCTCTCTTTAGGGTTCTGTAGTTTTCATTGTATAAATCTTTCACCTCTTTTGTTAGGTTGATTCCCAAGTATTTTATTTTTTTTGAGGATATTGTGAATGGAGTGGTTTTCCTCATTTCCAGTTCAGAAGATTTGTCGCTGATATACAGGAGTGCCTTTGATTTATGCGTGTTGATTTTATATCCTGCCACTTTGCTGAATTCATTTATTAGCTCTAGTAGTTTCTTTGTAGACCCTTTTGTGTCTTCTAGGTATAGGATCATATCATCTGCAAATAGTGATAATTTAAGTTCTTTTCCTATCTTAATGCCTTTAATTTCTTTTGTCTGTCTAATTGCTCTGGCCAGTATTTCGAGAACTATATTGAATAGAAGTGGTGAGAGAGGGCATCCCTGTCTTGTTCCAGAATTTAGAGGGAATGCCTTCAGTTTTTTTCCGTTTAGAATGATGCTAGCCTGAGGCTTTGCATATATAGCTTTTACAATTTTGAGGTAAGTTCCTGTTATCCCTAGTTTTTCTAATGTTTTGAACATAAAGGGATGCTGTACTTTGTCGAATGTTTTTCTGGATCTATTGAGATGATCATATGGTTCTTATCTTTAAGTCTGTTGATGTGGTGAATAACGTTTATTGATTTCTGTATATTGAACCAGTCTTGCATCCCAGGGATGAATCCTACTTGATCGTGGTGCACGATCTTTTTGATATGTTTTTGTATATGATTTTCCAGAATTTTATTGAGGATTTTTGCATCTAAATTCATTAGGGATATTGGTCTATAGTTTTCTTTCTTTGAGGTAGCCTTATCTGGTTTGGGAATCAGGGTGATATTGGCCTCATAGAATGAATTTGGAAGTTCTCCCTCTTTTTCTATCTCCTGAAATAGATTGTGGAGTATTGGTATTAGTTCTTCTTTACAGTTCTTGTAAAACTCTGCTGTATATCCATCCGGTCCTGGGCTTTTCTTGGTTGGTAGTCTTTTGATGGCTTCTTCTGTTTCCTCACTTGATATTGGTCTGTTTAGGTTGTTTATATCTTCCTGACTCAATCTGGGTAGTTCATATGTCTTAAGGAATTTATCGATGCCTTCACTATCTTCTATTTTTTTAGAGTATAGGGTTTCAAAATAATTTCTAATTATCTTCTATATTTCTGAATTGTCTGTTGTGATGTTGCCTGTTTCATCCTGTATGCTAGTAATTTGGGTTCTCTCTCTTCTTTTTGGTAGCCTGGCTAGTGGTCTATCAGTCTTATTTATTTTTTCAAAGAACCACCTTTTAGTTTTGTCAATTTTTTCAATTGTTTCTTTTGTTTCGATTTCATTGTTTTCAGCTCTAATTGTAATTATTTCTTGCCTTCTACTGTATTTGCTGCTGATTTGTTCTTCTTTTTCTAAGGCTTCGAGGTGTAGTGTGAGGTCATTTATTTGTTGGCTTTTCTTTCTTTTAAGGAATGAACTCCATGAAATGAGTTTTCCTCTTAGTACTGCTTTCATAGTGTCCCAGAGATTTCGATATGTTGTGTCTGAGTTTTCGTTTACCTCTAAGAATTTTTTAATTTCCTCTTTGATGTCTTCTGTAACCCTTTTTTCATTCAGTGGCATATTGTTTAATCTCCATGTGATGTAGGATTTTTCCTTTCTCATTTTATTATTGATTTCCAATTTCATTCCATTATGATCAGATAAAATGCATGGTAGTATCTCAACTCCTTTGTAATTGCTAAGATTTGCCCTGTGACATAATATATGGTCTATTTTTGAGAAGGATCCATGTGCTGCTGAGAAGAAAGTGTATCTGCTTGATGTTGGGTGGTATATTCTGTATATATCAATTAAGTCTAAGTTATTAATTGTATTATTGAGGTCTATGGTTTCTTTATTCAACTTTTGTTTGGAAGATCTGTCCTGTGGTGTGAGAGGTGTGTTAAAATCTCCCATGATTATTGTGTTGTGGTCTAATTGACTCTTGAACTTGAGAAGAGTTTGTTTGATGAACGTAGCTGCACCATTGTTTGGGGCATGTATATTAATGATCGTCAAGTCTTGTTGGTGTATGGTTCCCTTGAGCAGTATGTAGTGTCCTTGTTTATCCCTTTTGATTAACTTTGGCTTGAAGTCTATTTGATACAAGTATGCACACCCCTGCTTGCTTCCGGGGTCCGTATGAGTGATATGATTTTTCCCAACCTTTCATCTTCAGTCTGTGTATTTCTTTTCCTATCAGATGCGTCTCCTGTAGGCAGCATATTATTGGATCTTTTTTTTTTTTTAATCCATTCTACTGGCCTATGTCTTTTGATTGGTGCATTTAAGCCATTAACATTTAGGGTTACTATTGAGATATGGTTTGTATTTCCAGCAATATTTGGTTATGTACGATACTTAACATGATTTATTTTTCCTTTATGCTTAGTTTTTCCTTTACTGTACTACCTCCCGCTGTTGGTTTTCATTGTTATTTTTCATTTCCTCTTCCTGTAATGTTTTGCCAAGGATGTTTTGAAGAGCTGGTTTTCCAGCTGCAAATTCTTTTAACTTTTGTTTATCGTGGAAGATTTTTATTTCATCTTCAATCCTGAAGCTTAATTTCGCTGGATACATGATTCTTGGTTGGAACCCTTTTTCTTTCAGTGTTTGAAATATGTTGTTCCAGGATCTTCTAGCTTTCAGAGTCTGTGTTGAAAGATCAGCAGTTATCCTGATTGGTTTACCCCTATATGTAATCTGCTTCCTCTCTCTTGTGGCTTTTAAGATTCTCTCCTTATTCTGTATGTTGGGCCTCTTCATTAATATGTGTCTTGGTGTGGATCTCTTATGATTTTGTATATTCGGTGTCCTGTAGGCTTCTAGTATTTGGATTTCTTTTTCATTCTTTAAGTCTGGGAATTTTTCTAGTATTATTTCATTGAATAGATTGCTCATTCCCTTGGTTTGGACCTCTGTACCCTCTTGTATCCCAATAACTCTTAGGTTTGGTTTCTTGATGTTATCCCATAATTCTTGGATGTTCTTTCTGCTCATGGTTTCTTAACATTCTCGCTGAGCTGTCTATGTTCTTTTCAAGTTGAAAAACTTTGTCTTCGTTGTCTGAAGTTCTATCTTCTAAGTGTTCTACTCTGCTGCTAATACTCTCATTTGAGCTTTTAATTTGGTTTATTGTTTCCTGCATTTCCAGAATTTCTGTTTGTTTGTTTTTTATATCCTCTATCTCCCTATAGAGTTGATCTTTTGCTTCTTGGATTTGTTTATGTAATTCATTGTCAAAGTGATTTTTCATTGTCTGAATTTGATGTATAATGTCTTCCTTGAGATTCCAGATCATCTGAAGCATGTATATCCTGAACTCTTTGTCTGACATTCCATCAGCTGCAGATACTACTTCATCTAATGTTGAATTGACCTGTATTGTTTGTGGTCCTTTCTTTCCTTGTCTTTTCATACTGCTCATGGTTCTTTCTAGCTTTGTGAAACTGTTGTGCTAATGTTTTTCCCCTTATACATTTGTGTTGTTCTTATATAGCTCCAAAATCCCTCTTTTGCGGAGAAAGACAATGTTAACAGATCCCAATATCAACAGTACATTATCTAGGCACAAGTTTTCATTATTAATACATTTATAGTTAGATTCTAAGACTATAGATATTGTTTTAATTATTACTTAAGAATATATTCCTTAGTTTCATAAAAGGCATACCATATCTGGTGGCATATAGAAAACTTAATTTTAGATGAAGGATGTTATACTTAGAGGGAAAGGAGTGAGAGTATGAGGTTAAACTAACTTAGCACCTTTGGAGAACTCTAACCACCAGACTGGTAATTTATGGAAGAGTGTATATATTCAACCTCCTATCTATTTAGATAGTTACCCTATGTATAGATAGCAAAAGTTAGGAGATTGAAAGTGGGATAGAGAGAATACGAATTAAAAAAAAAAAGAAAAAATAACAAGGAAGAAAAGAGAAATAAGAGAAGGGAAAGGGAAGTAAGATAGAAATAAAGAAAAAAAATGGGGGGTGGGGTATATGCAATTCCTCTATATTATATTTCTTTGGTAATTCGGTTGTTCATGTACTGTTCTTGATTTCACATATGCTGAAGTTGTGGAAGAGAGAGAAGAAAAGAGAAAGAACAACAACAAAAGTCTCTCAGAACACTGTTTTCCTTGCTTCCAGTAGGTGGCGTTGTCTATTCCTAGCTTGAGCCTCTGTATTCAGGGTGGTGGATATAGCCAGTGTGAAAGGAAATGAGCTTCCACCTGTATCTTCCCTACTCTAGTCTCTGAGGTAGAAACCAGGTGCCTGTACAGTTGTTGTTTTGCGTTGATAGCTACAACCCCCCAAAAGCTTGTGGGAAATAATTTGAGTTATTGCAGCTAAGGGTGGGGGAGTTGGAAACCGGGTACCTGGATCAGCCGCAGAACCGTGCTGGTAGCCACACCCCCTTTGATGGGTTTTAAGGGTTGATGGGCTTCCTCCGGACTAGCACAGGCGGGAGGGCCGGACTTCCTCCTCCGTCTGGCTCGGCGCCTGGCGCGTCTTCCTCCTCTGGTCTACATTTTTTTCTTAATCGGGTAATTCTGTGATGATTTTGTCTGATATATATGTATGTATGTGTGTGTGTGTGTGTATGTATGTATGTATGTATATATATATATATGTATGTGTGTGTGTGTATATATATATATATATATGGTGGTTGATAGACCTTTATTTTATTTATTTATATGTGGTGCTGAGAATCAAACCCAGTAGTACTTCACACATGCCAGACAGGCATGCTACTGATGAGTCCCAGCCTGATTTTGTCTTTTTTTTTCCTCTGGAAATTTGTCTAGGTTTTCTAACTCCTATGAGGTCAAATTTGTTCATCTTCGTTTTTTTAAGTAATTTCCCTTCACCTACATTTTAACTTTCATTTGCATAGAGATCTGTGAGCTATTTTTGGTGATATTTATTTAATTATGAAGAAGTTGGCATGTTAGTCTATTGCCCAGCCTGGCCTTGAACTCCTGGACTCAAATACTTGTCTCAGCCTCCCAGTTGGGACTATAGGCACATGCCACCCCATGACTCATGGTATTTAAGTTTCCTTCTGTTTTAGAGGGTATTCTTCCTTTATATGTCTGTGTTGTCTCCCCTTCCCTTTTCTTGATTGAGTCAGCTAATAGTTTGTTAATTTTTTAAAATGTGATTTTAACTTACTAAATTAAGCTTTACTGCTTTTGTCTTCTTGACCTCGTTTATTTCAGCTTTTATATTCATTTTCCTTTCCTTACACCATCTCTGGGTTTCTTTCATTGTTCCTTTTCTCTTTTTTTCCTTTTCTTTAAACCATAGAATTAAGTTCATTAATGTTTATTATTATTTCACTTTTATTGATTAAGATATTAAGTTCTGTGTATTTTTCTCTCATCATTGTTTCACATGTATCCAGTGAATTCTGATAATTATCTTCATTACCATTTTTAAAATAAATTCTTTAATTTCAGTTTGTTTCTTGCCTTTCTGTAGTATTGTTAATAATTGTTCTTTTTTATTTCTAGGTGTTGTGGTAGGACACTTGTTAATTTCTGGTTTTATTGCATTTTTTTCAGAAAGTGGTGTTTTTAGTATTTCCTGTGTCCTAATATATAATCTGTTTTTGTTAACAATGTTCCACGAACACTTGAAAAGGGTGTATTTTATATTGCTAGTTTTTATTATTTGGTTCATAGTTATAAGGTATACCTTAACAATTATGTTATTTAGATTTTCTTCCCTAAAAATTGCAACTTTTTAAAGATAGTCTTTCAAATCACATGTACTTTAAGCATCAGATCCCTTCCTTTGTAGCCTTTGCTCTGATCTATCCACACACACTTTAGAAAATGTCAGTCAACAAATTGACTTCATGTTTTGGTTTGATAATAAAGATTAAGGTTAATATTCCGGGAGTAAAAGGCTTTGGAAGTTCCCTGTGAATAACCAAATACTGTTTAGTAGCAAGTATCTGTTAGATTGAACCTATATTAAGAATTGTTGGGCTGGGGCTGTAGCTCAGTGGTAGAGTGCATGCCTTGCGTTTGTGAGGCACTGGGTTTGATTCTCAACACCACATATAAATAAATAAAGATCCATCAACAACTAATAAATAAATAAATAAAATAAAGGCATTCTGTCCATCTACAAAAAAAATTTTTTTTAAATTGTTTTGCTGGACATGGAGATACATGCTGTCATCCCAGCTTGGGAAGCTGATGCAGGAGGATTGTGAGTTAGAAACCAGATTTAGCAATTTAGCAAGGGCCTCAGCATGACAGACCCTGTTTCGAAATAAAAATAAAAATGTTCAATTCCTAGTAAACCCCACCTCCCCCACTAAAGAAAAAAGGAATTATTTAAACAAACATTTTAAATGAAAATCTATGTTATAAGATTTTGTTAAACTGCCAGTTTTAAAGTGTAGCAATGTGATCAGAAAGTGTTTTTGAGGCTTAGTTAGGGCTTGAAATTAAATTTTATCTTAATTTTAGATGGAAAATGAACATAAACCACAGATGTCTGGGAGAGGTGGAAAGCAAAACATGGGTTTTCATCAATGCTTCTAGACTTATTCCTCTTCTCTATCATTTCTATGTAACCCGACCTCTGCCTTGTACAATCATTTCTTTCTTGGTATTAATTTCCTTTGGAGTAGTGTTTAAACTTTCCTTATTTGATACTTGAGGTTTTATTTTTTTTTTCATCCTGTAATTTTCTTATGGCTCTGAAGTACATTAAAAATATTATCGAACATAAAATCTCTATAGCTACCTAATTTCTAAGAATTGAGTTGAAAAATTGCCCTGGAGATGATGTTTTATGGGAATTTTAGATATTGAATTCATACTATAATCTCAGCATGCTGCTATCTTCTGGAGGTTTCAGATTGTTTTTGTAATTTCCTGGATGGTTGTTTTTGTTTTAAATAGACTGCTTATTTGTTTGATATTTGCTGTTCCATCTTCACACTTTGGTTTTCTGTGTAGTTATTTGGAATGGGAAGTTTTCATTCTTCACATTGTCCTTGGTCAGACATAAATTCTAAATTTTATTGTAGCAAAAAGGCTCTGTGGTGTGTGTGTGTGTGTGTGTGTGTGTGTGTGTGTGTGTGTATTAAGGAAGTGAACCAAGCTGGGCGCAGTAGCAACACATGCTTATAATCCCAGTGGCTTGGAAGGCTGAGGCAGGAGGATCTTGA
Source organism: Callospermophilus lateralis (assembly GCF_048772815.1). Taxonomy (NCBI): domain Eukaryota; kingdom Metazoa; phylum Chordata; class Mammalia; order Rodentia; family Sciuridae; genus Callospermophilus; species Callospermophilus lateralis. The sequence goes on along the minus strand of NC_135319.1, from coordinate 44,442,766 downwards.
ATTCAGAGCCATCCTCAGCAAAAGCAAAGCACTATGCAACTCTGAGACCCTGTCTCTCAATAAAATACAAAATAGGACTGGGGATGTGACTCAGTGATGGAGTGCTCCTGAGTTCAGTTCCCAGTACCAAAAAAAAAAAAAAATAGTGAACCATGGAGGTGCTTGATGGATAAAGGACTGTTACAGAGAGTATTGGAAGGTGAAGTGTGTCTTAGAATGTTGAACTGATTTTCAGTCGCATCTTCATTTAGCAAGAATATGTGCAGAAGTTCTCTGTCAGACCTAACATTTGAGATGATTCATTTTTCTACAAGTATTGTTTTATTCTGTTAGAGACTTGCATGACTTAAATTAACTTTACGTTCTCATCCAGATAATTTAAAACAGCTCTTTCTCTGCTGTTGGAAAATACTTTTGAGAAGAGGTGCAGCTGAACTGTGAGCTTTCCTCATTTATTCTGCCAGTAATGTCACTGTGAGCTATGAAAATGCATCTTTTCTAGATGTAAACATTAATCTCTACTATATTTTGGCAGTCATGCTGGTGTCTTCAATGCAGAACTTTCAATCTGATTCATTTTGTCTAAAAGAAATATATAAAGATATTTTAAATATTATTTGGCATAATTAAAGTCTGATATAGTGTTGCATTTTGAGCATCATATTCACTGTGCAGTAAATATTATATTTATGGTAACTTTCCATTCTTCAGATAATTTCATGTGTGCATTATCATCTAGTGATAAAATGAAAGTGGCATCTAGGATAATGATTCAGCCAAATTATTTAGTAATGAATTCTTATCTTTTACTTATTTTAAGTAATGAAATCTTTCTGAAAAACTTTTTTGAGTCCTTTCCAGTTTCCAACCTAATGTAATTGAGTCCCTGTTAATATGTTCTTGTAGCTTTTATATTTTTTCCTGCTTTGTATGATGGTAGTTTTTTTGTTTTGTTTTGTTTTTAATCTCCACTACCAAATTATAAGGTATTTGTGGGCAGAGACTGTCTTGCTTGTCTTCATGCCTCTTGTAGTACCCTCCTAAATCCTGGCTCATTATATAGTTAATGACCTGAATGAAAGAATGGCAATTGTACATTTTATTTTAATTAATTAATTAATTCAGCTGTACTGGGAAATGAACCCAGGGGTGATCTACCACTGAGCTATATCTCTGACCCTTTTTATTTTTTATTTTGAGACCATCTAAGAAGTTGGTAGGGTTGGCCTTGAACTTACAGTCCTCTTCCTTTAGACTTCTGAGTAGCTGGGACTATAGGGGTACTTCATTGCACTTAACACATTCCTTTGTATTTTGAGAAAGGATCCCCCTAATTTGCCCAGGCTGGCTTTGACCTTGCAATTCTTCTGCCCCAGCCCCCTGAGCAGCTGGAATTATAGGTATTTGCCACAGTGCCTGGCTTTATGAAGTCATTTTTATATACTACTACCAATTTCAAAGAAGACTACAAATCTGAAGATCTGAAGTATTTAAGCTTAAAATATTCCCAGTGTCAGTTAGTGAATTTCAAGTTATATCCCCAACAGTTATAATAAGTAATACTGTTCAGTTATAGTAGAGTAGATACAAAAAGCTTAGGTTCTCCTAGCTGTACTACTGGCCGGCTGCGTGACCAGTAGATTCCTTATTCTTTCTGTGATGATATTATGGAAAATGGAGGGAAATGGTGGTACCTATTTCTAAGCCTTTTCTGGTTATAAGAGTTTATTTCAGAGAAATAAAATATAAACCTATTTTGTATGTTTTGAAGGAACAAGGCCATCCTAAATAATTATTGTCAAGATAACACCCTAAAGTGAATTAGTTGGGGCCAGTGAAAATTGCTTGTACTCCCAGCTACTTGAAAGACTGAGGCAAGAAGGATGGCAAGTTTTGAGGCCAGCCTGGGCAACTTAACGTAGCAGGACCCTGTCTCAAAATAAATAACAAAAAATAAATAAATAAAGAGGGTTGGGGACATAACTCAGAGTGTGCTGGGTTGAATTCCCAATACAACAATAAATAAATAAATTATTAAAAAATTCTAAAAAGGAGAGTAATATTGTTTTAAAAAGTACAGAATATTAATTGTATAGGAATTCAGAGAGAAAAATCAAGTGGTAATGATTTTATATACAACATATAATTATGTATACATATAAAATATAGAGTTTTATGGATAAGGTAGGATTTCAACTGAACCTTAAGAAAGGATGTTCCTAGAAATAGTAGAGAAGAAAAATGTTAATTTTGTTTGTTACGTCTAAGTTGGACAATTAGAAAGAGTGGTAAAACCAAGCCAGAGACTTGACTTACTAATTTCCAGATTAGTATCCTGTTTACATAGTCATATTTAAAATTACTTAGTATATTAATCTTACTATATTTCTACTTAAGTTGACATAAATTTGAAAGTTTAATTGCCCAAAGTATTAGATTAAATATTTGAATATGCTTAATGCCTAAAATTTTATATTTTTGCCTTCCTACAATACTCATCTCAGCTGTCTTGCAGTTACAAAGCCTAGTTTATTGTGCTGCATAGGTGTGTAAACTTAATATGAAATCATTTATGAAATTATTAATTAAAATAATTCTTGTAGTCTGCACAAGGAATAACTTGGCTCACTAATCAAAAACTCCTTAATCTGCTGTTATTAGCTTAATAAATCTTAAATATAGCCATAGCATAAGCACATTTTTTTCTGTCATTTATTCTTCCCACATTCATGGCAACTATTGTTTTCATAGATTATGTACATATTTTGGGAATAACAAGCACGCACTCTCTGTGAAGAAGCAGCATTGCAAATATCAGCAAAGTAAATGCACTTGTTTATATTTTCTCTGCTACCCTGTGTGTATTTAATAAGTTGTTCTAGATTACAGCTTTAAGAAAGTATATTAACGAAAAGTATATCAATTTGTGTTATCGGAAACAACAAGGTAATTATGTCATGATGCCTCAATTGAATTGGGAACTGTAATTTTAGCAATAAAGTTTGGCACTTTGTTTACCATTATATTTCCTTCACCTTTTCAGATGTCTCTTTTTTTCTGTTATCAAAGGAAAATGTAGCAGAATAATAATGTAATCTTGTTTTTGATTGTGTGTGAAGATGAAATACTTTTGGGATGTTTTTGAGAACTTTTTTGCTATTTAAAGTAAATCATTCTTTTTAGTAATGTAATTAGTGGATAATTTATTCATTTTGAAATGTAATCATCCTGTAGAAAACAAAACTTTTTTTTTATTGGTTGTTCAAAACATTACAAAGCTCTTGACATGTCATATTTCATACATTAGATTCAAGTGGATTATGAACTCCCATTTTTACCCCAAATACAGATTGCATAATCACATCGGTTACACATCCACATTTTTACATAATGCCCTATTAGTAACTGTTGTATTCTGCTACCTTTCCTATCCTCTACTATCCTCCCTCCCCTCCCTTCCCATCTTCTCTCTCTACCCCATCTACTGTAATTCATTTCCCTCCTTGTTTATTTTCCCCTTCCCCTCACAACCTCTTATATGTAATTTTGTATAACATTGAGGGTCTCCCTCCATTTCCATGCAATTTCCCTTTTCTCTCCCTTTCCCTCCCACCTCATGTCTCTGTTTAATGTTAACCTTTTCCTCCTGTTCTTCCTCCCTGCTCTGTTCTTAGTTGCTCTCATTATATCAAAGAAGACATTTGGCATTTGTTTTTTAGGGATTGGCTAGCTTCACTTAGCATAATCTGCTCTAATGCCATCCATTTCCCTGCAAATTCAATGATTTTGTCATTTCTTAGTGCTGCGTAGTACTCCATTGTGTATAAATGCCACCTTTTTTTATCCATTCATCTATTGAGGGGCATCTGGGTTGGTTCCACAGTCTAGCAATTGTGAATTGTGCAGGTATGAACATCGATGTGGCAGTATCCCTGTAGTACGCTCTTTTAAGGTCTTCAGGGAATAGTCCGAGAAGGGCAATAGCTGGGTCAAATGGTGGTTCCATTCCCAGCTTTCCCAGGAATCTCCATACTGCTTTCCAAATTGGCCGCACCAATTTGCAGTCCCACCAGCAATGTACAAGAGTACCCTTTTCCCCACATCCTCGCCAGCACTTGTTGTTGTTTGACTTCCTAATGGCTGCCAATCTTACTGGAGTGAGATGGTATCTTAGGGTGGTTTTGATTTGCATTTCTCTGACTGCTAGAGATGGTGAGCATTTTTTCATGTACTTGTTGATTGATTGTATGTCCTCCTCTGAGAAGTGTCTGTTCAGGTCTTTGGCCCATTTGTTGATTGGGTTATTTGTTATCTTATTGTCTAATTTTTTGAGTTCTTTGTATATTCTGGATATTAGGGCTCTATCTAAAGTGTGAGGAGTAAAAACTTGTTCCCATGATGTAGGCTCCCTATTTACCTCTCTTATTGGAAAACAAAACTTTGGTTGGAAAAAAAAATTTCCTTTCAGTATCGGTATTGCTTAATTAAATTAATTTGGTAAAGAATTGAAATGGTTCAAGTTGAAAACATTTTAAACCTTTTGGTAAGTATTGTGGGGTTGGTTAATAAAAATAACATTCTACTAAAAGATAGCATTGGGATGGAGTAGTGGGTATTACATGATACTTTAAAATATTATTTTATATCTAAACCAAATCTAGATGACAAGAATGCCCCCCCCTTTTTGCAGTAGAGAAAAGATGAGGCCTCAAGAAGAGTAATAGAGTGGAACAAAATATAATACATGTTGTTTAATAGTCTAATAGCTCACAGAACAAAAGTAATCAACTTTTGAAAAATAATGATCATCAACTCACTTGTTGTAGAGAATATACAAATTAATTTAGATATAAAATTTTACCCATAATACAAATGGAAAAGACTAATAATATCTTATACAGGAAAAGGAATGTTCATACACTGCCAACTTAATACATTAAAAAAATAGCACCTCAGTATAGTTGTTATTTGCATTCTCCTATCATGAGTAAGATTAAGTATCTTTTCAGAGTTTTCAGAGCCATACATGCTTTTTTCCCAACTTTTTTGTTTAGCCAGGCCTCCTGTTGGCTTGTGAAGAGATGTTTTAATATTTTATATTTATCTGGCTGGGGATGTGGCTCAAGCGGTAGCGCGCCTGGCATGCGTGCAGCCCGGGTTCGATCCTCAGCACCACATACAAACAAAGATGTTGTGCCCGCCGATAACTAAAAAATAAATATTAAAATTCTCTCTCTCTCTCTCTACCTCTACCTCTCTCTCTCTTTAAAAAAATATTTTATATTTATCACTTTTTAGTATTTAGATTCTATTACGTTATTTTATCATTGTTTAACTTTCTATAGTTGGACATTTGATCTTTTAGAATGTGGTTATTTATTCTGCTGAGGATAGTTTTTGAAAGTTTTTTCTAAGCTGGGCACAGTGGTGAACGCCTATAATCTCAGTTACTTAGAAGGCGGAGACAGGAGGATCACAAGATTGAGGCCAGTCTCAGCAATTTAGACCTTGTCTCAAAATAAAAACATAGCTGGGCATGGTGGCATACATCGGAATCCCAGGGGCTCGGGAGGCTAAGGCAGGAGGATCATGAGTTCAAAGCCAGCCCCAGCACCAGTGAAGCACTAAGCAACCCATTGAGACCCTGTCTCTCAATAAAATACAAAATAGGGATGGGGATGCGGCTCAGTGGTTAAGTGCTCCTGAGTTCAATCCCTGGTACCCCCAAAAAATAAATAAATAAAAACTAAAAAGGGGGGGCTGGCGATATTCTAAGCTCTATTATAAGTTTTTGTACTAACTAGCTATGAGTAAACCGTAACCTTACTCAGATATTAATTTCTTCACTTATAAAATAAGACTGAATTAGATGATTTCCAGTTCTGTGCACGTTTGAAATGTCCCAGAAACAATGAATGCATTAAACTTAAAAGTCTTAATGTAATAGATAATGAAACATAACAATGATATATGGTTATAGGTTTCTAACAGTCTTGTTCCAGCAGTTTCTTGTTGGTTAGACAATGCTTTTCTTTGATAACAAAATTACCTATCAGTTGTTTCCCTTGACATTTCTTGGTTAGAAATACCTCTTCATCTTTTCTTCAGTTCACATCAAAGTATTTCCGAAGAGGCATGCCTTTTTTAGCATTTGGGTGGCAAGGTGTTAGGAAAGAAAAACGCAGTGCTTTTGAATTAATTTAACCTCATCATTAAATGTGCATGTTAATCTTCATTATTTTATAATGACTGCCAATTGGCCTGTTCAGTTTTCCAGACTCAGTTGGAAAGCTGATATCCTTAAATCTGTTTCTCATCAAAACTTAATACATTAACTAGCTCTGTTGTTCCCCCCACAGAGCTAGAGATTAAATTATAATAGAGCCTGAACTCAGTAAAGTTTTATTTACTTGACACCTATGAAAATTCCACTAGAGAAGATGATTAGATATATCTTTTGATGTATACTTTGGGGAATGAGATTAAAACCAAGCAGTGAAATGAAGTATAGGTATCAGCATTTGAATTGTAGTATCAAAATTTAACTGGAATGTTAGTAAAACAGGATTTGTGAAGTCTGAAACCCCATAGAGCCATAACACAGAAATGGATTTTCAAAACTACTAAATTTTGAATGTGTAATATTAAATCCCTCTCCCTGTGAAACAGAATGTTTTTCTATAGTGTTTTTCACCAGCATAAACAAAACAACCCCACAGTGTTTTTCATGAGAGCATTAAAACGATAAAAGGAATCTAAACTCATGTAGGCAATTCTTTGATTTAAACAATTGGTAAATTTTCTCCCAAAGAGGGGAGATGAGCTTTTCTTTGTGCACAACTGTTTAGTAGTATAATTAAAACTAGAGTTAGGTAACTGGATTCCTAATCCATTTCACTTGCTACCATACTCTTTAGTGTTGCCATTACAATTTTAATATCTTTTTAATTCTTTTTATTTTCATAGCTGCTATGCAATTAGATATTAGTTTATGTTAAACAGTATATTTGATTGTTTTCTCTTTGGAAATTTTTTGTTCAATTCTATTTTTTTATTTCTTTGGTATCCTTATCTAATATACACATCATCTAATATCTAGGTTATTAGTTGCCTTTTGACTGTATTTACCACTTCATAGCTTTCTGCCTTTGATTCTTTGCAATTTATTTACTACACTGCTGGTGGATTGGTTATTTTATTTTCTTTTTCAGTGCTGGGCACCTCACACATGCTAGGCAGGGGCTCTACCACTGAGCTATACCTCTAATCCCTACATTGATATTCTTTAAATGGTGTTTTTGCTGTGTTGTAATCCTGTTTAAGAGCCGGAGCGTCTTCTTTCAAATATGTGATAAAAATTTTCGGTTTGGCCTTCAAAGAATCTTCTCTAGTGATTGTGGCTTACCTGTTTGGTCATATGTCCACATCTGATCAGCTCTTGAAAACTCCAGCCTTACATACCACTTCACTTAATCCAGCTTTTGAATTGATTATGTTTTCACATTGAAAACTTCCAAATGCCTTTTTCTTTCTGTTGTCAGTGATGAATAATGTTACATTCAGATATGTATGTTTTAGTTGTGCTCATTTTTGCTGTAGCCAAAGCAGTGCTATTTATGTGAATGCATGTGTGGATTTGGGAAATGTTAATTTAAAAATGAGCCAGGCGCACGCCTGTAATCCCAGCAACTGGGGAGGCTGAGGCAGGAGGATTGCAGTTTTAAAGCCAGCCTCAACAACTTAGTGAGACCCTAGGCAATTTAGTAAGACCCTGTCTCAAAATTAAAAATGAAAAGGGATGGGGACATGATTCAGTGATTATGTGCGCTGGGTTAAATCCCCAGTGCAAAAACAAAACAAAAACCAGAAAAATAAATACATCAGAAGGTTTCTGATAGGAAGAAAATATAAGGAACAGCCTCCTTGGTGTTGTATTTTTAAGCTTAAAACAGATATTTTAAACACCTATAATGTAATAAGCCCTGTGCTTGACTGTGTGTTACAAAGACAAAAAAAATAGTTTAAAGGATATTCAAAGACAAGTGTGAAAGGCAAACTTATATTTGAACAAATAGATTGCCTTAGGAAGATAGACACCAAGTGCAAGGTGATTTAAATCAGGAAGCAATGCACTATGCTTTGAGAAAAATGAAAAGGATGGGAGGTCATAGATACTTTGTATAATTTGAATAAATTATTCCTACAAAAACATTGTAGAGACAGAAAAAAAAATGTCCCTTTTCCCATTAGTCTACCTGGTGGAATATAAGAATGACCTGTGGCCACAGGTCATTGTCTAAGGGGGGGGGTAATTTTCCACTAATTCTCTGGGTGGAGTGCCCACAATGATCCTAAGGCTTTTGAGGAATACTCCTGATGTTTCTATCACTTGATCACATTTTATGCTGTTCTAGGGAATGGATGGTAAAGCACTTGCCTAGGACACGTGAGGTCCTGGGTTCAATCCCTAGCACTGCAAATGAAGAAAACCTTGCTGGAAGTGGTGGCTCCCTTCTGCAGTCCCAGCACTTTCCCAGTAGGAAAAAAGTCTTTGTCTATGAGATGGGGGATAGGAGAGTAAATGTTTATTAAATAATATGAACTAATGTAGATTTTTTAAATGATGAAAAAATGTACATTTTTTAATTAGTCTACTGAATTAATTTTAGATGATCCCATTTTTGTTGGCAACATCCAAAGCAACATAATCTGGAGTAAGCCAAACCTATGCCTTTTTATGCCATCAGAGTATTGACCTTGGCTACATCAGTGACATAGAACTTCTGGTGCTTGTTGGACTTGACATCCACAGTGAGCACAAGTGTGTTATCTTCTGTCGTCGTCTTGGCAGATTCAGTTGTCAGGGAGAAATTAGGGATGGCATAGTAATGAAGCTGGATTTGTCTCCTAGAGGCGCTCTTGGGAGGACTTCTGGGCTGCCTCTGGAAGATATGGTATCTTGGGCTGCCAAAAGGCAGCTAACCTGTGTGTGCCGGGAGCGTGGACAGGTTTTAACTGCCTTCTTGACCTTTAAAACCCTTGATTTGTCTTTGTCTTTGGAAGGGGCAGAAGCTTCCTTCACTTTAAAAAAAAAAAATTAAATTTGTTCATTTTTAGGCATACATGACAGTAGTGTGTATTTTGACATATACATACAACTTATTCTAAGTAGGATTCCATTCTTGTGGTTGTACATGATGTGGAGTTTCACTGGTCATGTATTCATATATGAACATAAGAAAGTTATGTACAATTCATTCTATTTTTCCTATTCCCATTTCCCTCCCTTCCTTTACTTTTGTTACCATTTTTGGGAAAATGTCCCAGATGTCTCTAATATAAAACAAAATAATGGGCTTTGGGTTTTGGCTCAGTGATAGAGCACTTGCCTTACACGCGTTTGATCCTCAGCACCACGTAAATAAATAAAGGTATTATGTTCATCTATAACTAAAAAAAAAAAAAAACCAAAACCCTATTAAAATACTAAAGGATTTTTTCTTTCTCTTTTTTTTAGAGAGAGAGAGAGAGAGAGAGAGAGAGAGAATTTTAATATTTATTTTTTAGTTTTCGGTGGACACAACATCTTTGTTTTGTTTGTGGTGCTGAGGATCGAACCCGGGCCGCACACATGCCAGGCGAGCACGCTACTGCTTGAGCCACATCCCCAACCCAGGATTTTTTTCTTTACTGAAATTTTAAATATGAAATGAAAGAATCTGGTGGAGGAGGGCTTCCATAGGCCTGAAAGTGAGAAAGATTAAATTACTTTTGGGACTAGGGTTGTGGCTCAGTGGTAGGGTGCTTCCTTGCATTCCGGAGGCAATACTGGGTTCGATTCTCAGCACCACATAAAAATGAAATAAAGATATTGTGTGTACACCTACAACTAAAAAATAATTTTTTAAAAAAAATTGTTTTAAACAAAAGCAATATCAGCATCATAATTGGAAAAATCATTAAAAACTGGGACTCGGGCTGGGGTTGTGGCTCAGTGGTGGAGTGCCGTCCTGGCATGTGTGAGGCACTGGGTTCGATCCTCAGAACCACATAAATGTAAAATAAAGACATGTGTCCACCTAAAATTAGAAAATAAATATTTAAAAACAAAAACAAAAACCTGGAACGCTGGAGCCAGTCCACTTGGGATTCAAATTGTGGATCCTTCACTTCCTAACTGCATACTTTTGAGCAAGTCTGTACAATGAAGGTGCCAGTTATTGATCTATTGCTTTTCAGCTCTAAATTTCTCTTCCATTGTTCTGTTTGCCAATTATTGTTCAGTTTTGTCAGAAGGAGACAATGGAGAAGGGGTGGTTTCCTTTGTGTGCTGCTTGCTCCTGTGTCAAGCAAGGATTAGTGGAACATTCAGTGGGAGTTTTAGTGGTAACACACCCATGTGCAGTTTCCCAATATTTATACACTGTGGCATCTCCCCATGTGTGGCTTTCCCCAGCATCCAGAAAGGTACCTTCCCAACACATTCTGCTGACATGAGTTCTTCCAGTAGGTGTATTGTGCCAGTATCACAGAGAGTAACTTTCTGGTGAATTCTGCTGGCATATTGTCTTAGTAAATTTCTCAGACATCCATGGTTGTGTCCTCTACACAAGATGATGATCTCACTTCTAGTAGGAGTGGCACTTTTGCACTTTAGCACAGAGTTGGTCTTTTCTGTTGTCATGTGTCAGCTCTAGAAGTAGGGATTGCTTCCTTTCTCTACTCCTGGGTAGTTAATCTCCTGTTGTAATTGAAAGTGTTTTATATTAAACTTTTCCCTGTTCAAATTATTGTGTGATTTCTATCTTCTAATTATACTTTGGTATTTTGGGTTTATAAGTAATAGTACTTTTCCTATAAGATTGGTCTAAAGATTAAATCAGATAATATATGCAAAGTGTTTAGAATAGTGTCTGCCATAATGAGTACTCAACCACTGTTTTTTTTGGTGTGCTAATACTATTGTTATTGTCTACTAAGGGCAACATTTCTACTTTTTGTTTACAGAATGTTTCGTCTTAACTCACTTTCTGCTTTGGCCGAACTGGCTGTGGGCTCCAGATGGTACCATGGAGCATCACAGCCCACCCAGACAAGGCGAAGACTAATGATGGTGGCTTTCCTGGGAGCATCCGCAGTAACTGCCAGTACTGGTCTCTTGTGGAAAAGGTGAGTGTTATCTGACCATCTTGTTCTTAAGTGAACTTATATTTTTTCAAATGTCTCTGTTAGAATGGAGTTGATTTCTGAATTAACTTTATATCAAAAGTTATTGCCCAAATCATTTGACATTGATAGTATTAGTCTATGAAATAATATATTTTAAAGAATTCAGCCATGACAATAAATAGAAAACATAGTGCTTTCAGGTCTGCTTGTCTCCCCTGCTGAACATTTTTCATAATAGTATAGGGATGTCAGCAGTTGCTTTAGAAAATGAGTGCTTTGGGAGACTCAGAATCTAGTAGCCATATGAAATTAACTGATGAATCTCAGTATTTGTGTCACCTAATAAATTTCCTTTCTTGTTATTGAAACTTCCCTGGAGGGAAGAGAAAATATAGTTAGTATAGTCTTCTCTTTCTTAAAATATATAGGTACTGTTTTTCTGATTCTACCAACTCTTGTTTTTTATCTTTTACCCACTTCACCCTGTCTTAAAGTTGCTATCATGATTAGCTTTCTCAAAAAGATTACATTTTTATAATTTTTTATTAATTATGTTAAATGAAAATATGTACAATAAAATATACTAATTTTAGATAGACAGTTCAAAAATGTTTGTATATTGTACTGAGGATTAAACCCAGGATCTCATACATGCTAAGCACTCTTACCGTTGAGCTACATCCCCTTTTTATATTTTTATTTTGGGAGAGTCGTGTTAAGTTGCCCAGGCAACCCTTGAACTTAAGATCCTTCTGCTTTAGCCTCTTAAGAACTGGGATGACAGGTGTGTACCATCTTGCCTAGCCAGTTCAATAATTTTTCTTTTAATTTTTTTTTATAAAGACAGGATCTCACTAAGTTGCTTGGGGCCTTACTAAATTGCTAAGGTTGACTTTGAACTCACAATCCTACCTCAGCCTCCAGAGCCACTAGGATTATAGGCATGTGTCACCACACCTGGCTCAGTTCAGTAAGTTTTGACAAATGTATATAATTGTGCAACTACCCCCAAATCAAGACATAGAATATTTCCAGGGACTGGGGATATATCTCAGTGGGTAGAGTGCTTGCTTAGCATGCACAGGGCCCTCGGTTTCATCCCCAGCAACACACACTTACACTCATACACAAAGAAAACATTTCTATTAATCATAATGTCCTCTCATGCCTCTTCCTAGTCTCAACACTATGCACCATTCTAGGCAACTGCTTATCTGATTTTTATAGATCAGTTCTGCATTTCTAGAACTTAATATAGGTAAAATCATTAAAAAATGTATCTTTTGGATCTAACTTCTTTTGCTTAGCCTAATGTTTTTGAAATTTATACTATGTATCAGAAATTTGGATCTTAATTATAATTGGATGGTATTTCTTTGCTTGAATATGCTGCCACTTGTTATCCATTTACCAGTTGAAGGCCATTTGGGTTGTTTCCAGCATTTTTTGCTCTCATTAATAAACTATATTAAAGCTCATTTATAAGTCTTCATTTCTTTTAATTAGATACTTATGAGTGGAGTTGCTAGATTTTGGCAAATATATGTTGAACTTCATTCAAAACTGCCAGTTTTCCACTGGTTTGGTACATCTATACACTCCTACCAGCAATTCATGAGACTAATTTTTTCACTGGTCTTTGGTGTTATCAGTCTTTTAGCCATACTAGAGAGAGAATGTTGTAGCAATTCACCGTGGTTTGATTTACATTTCCCCAATAGCTAATGATGCTGAGCATCTTTTCTTGGAATTGCTGGTCATTTCTGATGCCCTCTTTTATAAAGTATGTGTTTGAATTGCCCACTAAAAAATTGAATGGTTTTCCTTCTTATTGAGCTATAAGATCTTTATGTAGTTTGAATATAACCTTTGGCAGATAGATATTTATTATAAATGTGTTCTCATAGTGAATGGCTTGCATTTTCATTTCCTTCATGATGCCTTTCAAAGAGCAGAAGCTTTTAATTTTGACCAAGTTCAGTTTATCATTTTTTTATGTGTTTCCTGTCTAGAAAATCTTTGCCTGTCCCCAAATGTAAAGATTTTCTCTTGTGTTTCCTACAGTTTATTGTTTAAGACACATCATTATTTATAATTGGTATTATGATCTTTCAGTAGCTTCTCCCCCACGTTAGTTATTCCCACTGCTGTTCTATAAAAAAATAAATAAATAAGAAGGGGGGCTGGAGTTGTAGCTCAGTGGTAGAGCACTTGCCTCATACATGTGAGGCACTGTGTTTGATTCCCCAGTACCACATATAAATAAGCAAATAAAATAAAAAGGTCCATCAGCAACTAAAAAAATTTTTTAAAGAGGGTAGTTTGAAATGTTACATAAAGGAAACAAATCTACATTTTGTTGGTATGATATTTATAATTTTTGAGTTTAAATATCCAAAAGCAAAAAATCTGTATATTGACAACATATCGCTAATATTAGAAGTTTTCTAATACATGTCTTTTTTTCAGATTCTAACTTTATAAATGTTTCAAGATCATAAATATATCTAGCCACTAGGGTTTTACTACTGTAAGATTGTTAGTCTTATGCTTCTGTTATACCATATAGAAACTCTGAGCAGGAATTTTTTTTCTCAATAAGAAATGAGGTTTAAAGTTCTTTTTTAAAAATAACCTTTTCAGTTTGCTTTGTTTTCTTTCTTTGAATCAAGAAAAATTCAAATGCATCTTTCTGAAAGATGATTCATTCACCCTTGTCTTTTAGCTCCTGGACTTTAGCATTTCGTCTTAATTTTTCTTGTAATGCAGTATGGTTTTTGAATTTTACTGCAGTCCTTCCCAAGGTTCTCTGGAAGTGAAAAGTCTACCACTATAAATGGCAGTGGAGATTGTAATTCCCATGGCCTTATAGGGAGTGGCTTAAATTGTACAGTTATGCTATAAATATTTGAGCAGATTGTGATTCCCTTCTGACTCTGAAGAGTCTTACTCCATATGCTTTCTCTAATTTTGTGGATGAGAGAACTTATAAACCTTCAAATATAGTTTTTGTAAGTTTTTGCTACATTTCTTTTGAAGCTCTGTTATTATGTATATTCCTATTTAAGGTTGTTATATTTCCTTGACAAATTGACCCAATTAGCATTAGAAACATTTCATTTTGTTTCTGGTAATATTCTTTGTTCTGAAATCTACTTTGTCTCATATTAATCCAACCACTCCAGATTTCTTTTAATTTGGGTTTGTATGGCATATCTTATTTCAATCTTTGTATTTAAACTTACTTTCTCAAAAACAGCTTATAGTGGGCTTTACTTTTTGTGTAAGTCTGATAACCTCTGTCTTTTATTTGAGGTGTTTAGACCATTTTCACTTCACATAATTACTGAAATGGGTTTCATTTAAATCTTCCATCCTGACATTTGTTTTCTATTTGTTGACACTACTCTTTACTTCTTTTACTTAATTGTTTAGGATACTGAGCTTATTACCTCTTTGCTTCTCTCTTCTTTATTTCTGTCTTCTCTCATTTTATTGTTTTGGAGGGGGGAAAAAAAACCTTTTATTTGTTTTATTTATTTATTTAGTTTGAGACAGGATCTCACTCTGTTGCCCAGGCTGATTTTGAATTCATAGTCTTCTGCCCTCAGTCTCCTGACTAGCAGGGATGACCACTGCACCCAGTTTATTATTTCCATACATGTATATAGTATGCTCTGATCATTCTTTTGTTTTTTCCTTCTCTCTCTCTCTCTCTCTCTCTCTCTCTCTCTCTCTCTCTCTCTCTCTCTCCCCCTCCCTCTCCCTCCCTCCCTCCCTCCTTCCCTCCCTCCGCCCCTTCCATGTGATTATTCTAAAGCAAGATTGGCAAACATTTTCCATAGGATCCAGATAGTGAGTGTTTTAGATGGCCCAGTTTATAAAGTCTCTGTTGCTACTGCTATATAGAGCAAAAGCAGCCATAGACAACATGGAAATGAATGAGCAATGTTGAAGGTGCATGCCTGTAGTCACAGCTCCTTAGAAGGCTAAGGCAGGAGGATGGTACATTCATGGCCAGCCTGGGCAATTTAGCTAGACCCTGTCTCCAAAATAAAGTTTTTAAAAAAGGGAGAATGTTGCTGGGGATGTAATTTAGTGGTAGGGCACTTGCCTAACATGTGCAAGGCCTTGGGTTTCATTTTTGGTGCTGAAAAATAAATAACAAATGAATGAATGTAGCCATGTTCAAGTAAAACTTTTATGGGCACTGAAATTTGAATTCCATATAATCTTTTTTTTTAATTTATTTTTTAGTTGTAGTTGAACACAATACCTTTGTTTTATTTATTTATTTTTATATGGTGCTGAGGATTGAACCCAGGGCCTTGTACTTGCTAGCTGAGCGCTCTGCTGCTGAGCCACAACTCCAGCCCCTATAATCTTTTTTTATCACAAACTATTATTTTTCTTTTTATTCTAGTTATTTAAGAGTATAGAAACCAGGGGCCTTACAAAAACAAATAACGGACTGGATTTGACCTGTGGGCCATAGTTTGCCAGTTCCTGCTGTAGAATTTAGCATACATCTTGACCTTGTCATATCCTACCTTAAATGTTATATAATTTCCTACCCAAAGGACTTAAAATCAGCATACTATAGTAATTCAACCTCATCAATGTTTATAGCAGCTCAATTCACAATACCTAAGCTATGGAACCAACAGATGAATGGATAAAGAAAATATGATATATACACATTGGAATATTATTCAACCATATCGAAGAATGAAATTATGGCATTTGCTGGTAAATGGATGGAACTGGAGACTATCATGCTAAGTGAAATAAGCGAGTCCCAAAAAACCAAAGGCCAAGTATTCTTTCTGATATGTGGATGCTAACATACAATAGACAGGGAGGGAAGAATAGAAGTTTATTGGATTACAGAAAAGGGAATGAAGGGAATGGAGGGGATATGGGAATGGAAAAGACAGTAGAATGAATCTGATATAACTTTCCTATGTTCATATATGAATACACTACCAGTGTAATTATATATCATGTACAACTGCAAGAATGAGATCCTAATTACAATGAGTTATACTGCATGTATGTATAATATGTCCAAATATACTCTACTGTCATGTATATCTAAAAATAACAAATTTTAAAAGTTATATAACTATATATATTAAGCTCAATAATATAATTTTTATTTCCCTTCTGTGTTCCTTGTATTATTGTTATACATGTTATAACTAAATATTTTATATACTTTATAAGACATTGTTGTTGTTGTTATTACTTTTGCTTTAAAGAATCACCTGTATCTTAAAGAAATTCTAAAAAAAGAAAAAACTTTCTTACGTTTACCCACACATTTTACATTTCTGGTACTCTTTGTTTCTTTGTGTTAGTCCAAGTGTCTTCATTCCTTCCCTCCTTCCTTCCTTCTTCCTTCACTTCTTCCCTCCCTTCATTTTTGAATTTATTTATAGCTTATTTTTTATTGGTAGATTGTAATTATTTTTTGAAGCATTCTTTTTTTTAACCATTATTTTATTTATTTATTTTTATGTGGTACAAAGGATCCAGCCCAGTGCCTCACATGTGCTAGACAAGCACTCTACCACACAACCCCAACCTGATTGTAATTATTTGTAATAGTAGAATTCATTGCTATACATTCATACATGCACAAATATCACATTATAATTTGTCAGTTTCATTCTCCAGTACCTCCTCCTCTTTTCCCTTCCTGCTTCCCCCTGGTCCCCTTCTTCTTTTCAACTCCTTTGTATTTTCAAGAGGTGCCACCACCCCCAGCTCTACCGCCCCTTTCTGTCTAGCTTTCATACATGAGGGGAAACATGATTTTCTGAGTTTGGCTTATTTCACTTAACATAATGCTCGTAAGTTCTATCCATTTTCCTGCAAATGATGGAATTTCATTCTTTATGACTGAATAAAACTCTATCATATATACTACAATCTAGACTGGTTCCATAATTTGGTTATTGTAAATTGTGCTCCTTATAAACATAGGTATACGTGTATTGCTATAGTATGTTGACTTTAATTCTTTTTTAAAAAAATTTTTTTAATTGTAGATGGACACAATACCTTTATTTTTATTTGTTTTTATGTGGTGCTGAGGATTGAACCCAGCATCTCGTATGTGCTAGGCGAGTGCTCTACCGCTGAGCCACAACCCCAGCCCCTTGACTTTAATTCTTTAGAATACATATGGAGGAGTGGTATAGCTGGGTCATATGATGGCTTTTGAGGAACTTCCGCACTGATTTCTGTAGTGGTTGTACTAATATGTTTCCCCAAATCTTTTCCATGTAGCTTACTTCTGTAGTGCAGTACAGAACCAGTGCTGTGACTATGACAGCTAATGCTTTTATATTTCTACTTTGGTGTGACTTTGCTTAAAAAATTTGATGCTTGCATATATATAAGAAGTTTTTTTTTTTAATATATAGTGGGAACTTTTTACTGCTTTATGTGAAAAAGAAAAACTAAAGATTCACAAATAAATCATATTCTATAATATAGTCAAGTGTAATCATGTTTCACAATGTTTGCAGGAAACTAATTGAAACAAATGACACCTTCATTCTGAAGATTATTTCACTTTAAATACCTTGTAAATTGGAATCTAGCTTGTATAATCACAATCGTAAGTTGATTGATTTTAGATACTAATTTTTAGATCAGTTTTGCTCACTTCCAAATAGCTAGCTTTTCTGAAAATATCCTTTAAAATATATAGGAAAGGCCTTGATTGAATCTAAAAGTGCCTAAAGATAATATACATCATGCTATAATCAAAATTAATGATAACACTTCAGGCTGATTTTGAGTAAAAGCAGTTTTTGATATTTGACCTCTATATCAATTCAGCTTTCTTTTTAGAGATAATGCAGGGTAGTATCTCTATCCATATGAAACAAAATGAAATTAAACCCCTATCTCTCACCATGCACAAAACTCAACTCAAAATGGATCAGTGACTTAGGAATACAACCAGAGACCCTGCATCTAATAGAAGAAAAAAGTCTCTTCTCGGCAAAAGAAACAGTCTATGAGGTGAATAGAGAGCCTACATCTTTTTTTTTTTTTTTTTTAAAGAGAGAATTTTTTAATATTTATTTTTTAGTTTTTGGTGGACACACATCTTTATTTTTATGTGGTGCTGAGGATCGAACCCAGCGCCGCGCGCATGCCAGACGAACACGCTACTACTTGAGCCACATCCCCAGCTCTCTACATCTTTTTTTGAAAAAATATTTATTTAGTTGTAGATGAACACAAAATACCTTTATTTATTTTTATGTGGTGCTGAGGATTGAACTCAGTGCCTCACACATGCGAGGCTAGCACTTTACCACTGAGCTACAGTCTCAGCCCTGAGAGCCTACATCTTGGGAGCAAATCTTTACCACTCACACATCAGATACAAAACTAATCTCTAGGGTATATAAAGAACTCAAAAAGTTAAACACCCCAAAAAACAAATAACCCAATCAATAAATGGGCCAAGGGCCTAAACAGACACTTCTCAGAAAATGACATACAATCAACAAATACGTGAAAAAATGTTCATCATCACTAGCAATTAGAGAAATGCAAATCAACACCACTCTAAGATTTCATCTCAGTCCAGTCAGAATGGCAGCTATTAAGAATATAAACAACAATAAGTGTTGGCGAGGATATGGGGGAAAAGGTACACTCATACAGTGCTGGTGGTACGGCAAATTGGTGCAGCCAATATGGAAAGCAGTTATGGAGATTTCTTGGAAAATATGAAATGGAACCACCATTCCCATACTAAAACATAAAAACAGCATACTACAGGGACACAGCCACATCAATGTTTATAGCAGCATAATTCACAATAGCTAAACAGTGGACCCAACCTAGATGCCCTTCAATAGATGAATGGATTAAAAAATATGAGGCCTGTATGCAGAATGGAATATTACTCAGCAATAAAAGAATAAAATCATGGCATTTACAGCTAAATGGATGGAGTTGGGAGAGATAATGCTAAATGAAGTTAGCCAATCCCCAAAAACCAAATGCTGAATGTTTTCCTTGATACAAGGAAGCTGAGTCATAGTGGGATAAGGAGTGAGAGCATGGGAGGAATAGACAAACTCTAGATAGGACAAAGGGGTTGGAGGGGAAGGATGGGGGCATGGGGTTATAAATAATGTTGGAATGTGATGACATTATTCAAAGTACATCTATGAAGACACGAATTAGTGTGAATATACTTTGTATACAATCAGAGATATGAAAAATTGTACTCTATATGTGTAATAAGAATTATAATGCACTCTGCTGTCATATATAAATTTTAAAAATTAATTTAAAAAAACAGTTGTAATGCATTCTGCTGTCATTTATAAAAAAATTAAAAAGCCAGAAAAAATAAAATAATTATTACAGAACTAATAAATGCAATGGTGTACAAAAACAAGATCTTCGCTTCTTAAACAATTTACCTTTACACAGCTTCAGGACGGCTTTCCTGGCTGTATGCCTCTGGCTCCCCAAAAGGGTGAGCAAGAGAAAGTCACTAGAGGCTGATGAGAGAAAGCTGGGCTAGAGATATAGAGAAGGGAGAAGGGAGGAGAAAAGGAAGAGAAGAGGAGTGGAGCGGAGGGGAGGGGAGAGAGGAAGGAACAAATACGTTCAGAAGTCAGCCTTTACTGGGAGGACTCTGTTCTTAGAAAGAAAGTTCTATCCATGAAAGGGCAGGACTACAAGAGAGCAGGTGTAACTCAACCCTAGGGGTACACTCACAAAGAAGACCTCCTTGCTGTCTGAGTGCGTCTCCAACCAAGCCACAATGAATGGAGTGGTTGGTCAGAGCCAGAGGCATCAAGACTGGATGGTGTGGTCATTCAGTGTAGCTTCCCACAAAGAGCTTGAAGGAATGAAGCCATTACCTTGACAAAAGTTGTTTGGAAAAATTTTTTAGGCTATGTTGGCGATTTAATTGCCAATGTATCTTCTACTGACATTCAGTTTTTGCTTGCTGTTGATAATTGAATGGATCTCAAAAATCTAGCAGATCAGTTGTCTTCATGTAGAATTGTGTGTGTGTGTGTGTGTGTGTGTGTGTTAGAGATTTTTTTTATTCTTGTAGGTTTCCATTTCTTCTTTAAGTACTTGTGTTACTGTAGTAAGAGAAACATTAACATAAAATTTAGCATCATAGAACCATTCTTAAGTATATACTTTGATTGGAAGTATATTCATTGTGAAACAGGTTTTTTTAAATAACTTTCCTGTTCTTCCTCAGCCCCTAGTAATCACCATTCTGTTTTCCATTTCTATGAATTTAACTACTCTAAGTAACTCATGTAAGTAGCATTGTACATTATTTGTCTTTTTGTTTCTGGCTTATTTCACTTAACATCTTCAATTCATCCTTGTTGCATGTGACAGAATTTCCTTTTTAAATGCTGAATAATATTCCATTGTACACAAATACATACACTCACACACACACACATACACATACACACACATTTTGTTTATCCATTCATCCACGAATTGACAATTGGGTTGCTTCCATGTTTTAAGTACTATAAATAGTGCTGCTATGAACCTGAGTGTACAGTTATCACTGGAGATCCTGATTTTGGTTGTTTTAATATGTAACCGGAAATAGAATTACAGGGTCAAATGGTAGATCTACTGTTAGTTTCTTGAGGAACTTCTTCATGTAGAATTTTTGACAAATTTCATTGCTGTTGCTCCTGCTGAACTGTATCTGTGACTGCTTGTTTGGCTAATAAATGGACCTTCATGATTAATGTAGATTTTTCTTTTGCACATTCAGGGCCCATGCAGAATCTCCACCATTTGTAAACAACTTAAAGAATGACACTGATGATAAAGGGAAGAATAAAGATGAAGGGGAAGTTTATAACCATGAAAAAAAGGCTGCTGATAATTGTCTTGAGCCTTATCCAGAAGAAAAAAAGAAGAAACGATCTGGATTCAGAGACAGAAAAGTATGGAACAAAATTTTATGTTAATTGGAATTATATCCTAAAGTAGACCAATGCAGTTTTATTATGTATTTTAAATGGTTCATATTTACTTCTAAGCTGTTTACCTCTTTGCTATTTTCCATCATGTTCTAAGCCAAAGGTACTTAAGAATGTGAAATTAAATGGAGTAATGATCAGTATATTCTTCCTTAGTTCTTTCAGTTCAACTACCTAAACTGATTCTTGCTTTATGGATCTTTAAATTGCTCGTCTTCTCATATATTCTTTGTAGTACTTCTGATTTATGAGGTCAAGTTGTAAAGGGAGAATAAATTTTCTTGGAAAAATAACTTCCAGAAAACTGAGTAACTTTGAGGATAGTATAAACTTCAGATTACTGTCAAGATTTTGTGTAATTAACACAACCTGCTATTATCTAGCTTTTCTACACACAAAAAAGTTTCAATTTCATTATAATAATACCTATGATATTAGGCATTTGAGTTCAGCATACACTCATGATGAACAGTTGTTTAATATGTCTTCTCAATTCCCACCAGTTTTTTTTTGCAGGGGTGACAGGTACTGGTGATTAAAAATACAGGGGATTACTAGTGCTAGGCAAGCACTTCATCACTTAGCTATACCTCTAGCCCCCAAATTCGTTTCTGATTGAGTTTAATTTGAACAGAAGTTATGTATCACAAGTGATTCTTGGTTTCTGAGTCTTCCCAGGGCTTTTTGTTATCATATATATTATTTGTAATACTTTTTAACTTTATTAGTTTTTCTATAAAGATAAATTTATTTATTCTTTTGCCCTGAGTAAATTCAAAAGGAAGCTGACCTTTACCTTGTGCTAACAGTTTCGTTTATAGCCATGCTTTATTTACATTTTACAGAGTTAAAATGACTGAAATTTTTTAAACTTTTATTTATTTATTTATTTTAGTTATACATGACAGTAGAATGTGTTTTGAATATCATATATTCATGGAGTATAAACTTTCCATTTTTTTTAAAGAGAGAGGAAGAGAGAATTTTTTAAAATATTTATTTTTCAGTTTTCGGCAGACACAATATCTTTGTATGTGGTGATGAGGATCGAACCCGGGCCACATGCATGGCAGGAGAGCGCGCTACCGCTTGAGCCACATCCCCAGCCCCAACTTCCCATTCTTATGGTTGTACATGATGTGGAGTTACACTGGTCGTGTATTCATATATGAACATGGGAAGTTATGTTCAATTCATCCTGCTGTCTTTCCCTTTCCCATCCTCCCATCCCCCCACTCTGCCCTGTCCAATCTGCTGTACCTTGACCTCCCACCCCCCACCCCACCTATTATGTGTCAGCATCCACACTCACAGAGAACACTTGGCCTTCGTGTTTTAAAATGACCCAACTTTTACTTTTTTTGGTGGGGTGGGGGCAGGGGGAAGAGTACCAGGGACCAACCTAGGGGCACTCAATCACTGAGCCATATCCCCAGTCCTATTTTGTATTTTTTTTAGAGACAGGGTCTCACTGAGTTGGCCCAGGCCAATATTTTCTGCTCCTTCTCTTATTTTGTCTCTGATCTGTATTTGTGGGCCTCTAGAAGCTGCTGTGTACCTGTTTGGCAGTGCAAGGCCTGGGTGAACTGGTTAATTGCAGGAGCAACTTTCAGCTATATATGGAGGAGAGCCCTTTGTCACTGTAATCAGATGGAGTGGGACCTTTTGACAAAGCAAATGAGGTCCATTTGGGATATCCTGACCTGTGTGAAAATTATTAGGCCCTTTCTCAAGAGATTTATCTATCACCTTTTTGGCCTTCTGCTTCTTCATGACTACCCTTGCTTCTTCCCTTTGGCCTTCTTTCCTTTGGGCATCTTGAGCAGTTAAAAAACAGACTTTTTATTCCTACAGTCTTATCACTCAAATGTTCATTCCTGGACATATAATGTAATCTTGCCTGTTTTGTTTTGATGGTATGTCTTTTTCGTGTCTTTTAATTCTCTTAAACTACAAGTGAACTGGACATGTTGGTGCACACCTGTAAACCCAGTAAATCAGGAGGCTGAGGCAGGTGGATTGCAAGTTTGAGGCCAGCCTCAGCAATTAAGCAATGCCCTAAGCAACTTAGTGAGACCTGTCTTAAAATAAAAAATAAAAAGCGTTGGAAATGTAGCTCAGTGGTAAAGTACCTCTGAGTTTAATGAAAATCTACAAGTGCGCTGGGGATGTGGCTAAAGCGGTGGCGCGCTCTCCTGGCATGCGTGAGGCCCGGGTTCGATCCTCAGCACCACATACAAACAAAGATGTTGTGTCCGCCGATAACTAAAAAATGAATATTGAAAATTCTCTGTCTCTCTCCTCTCTCACTCTCTCTTTAAAAAAAAAAAAAAAAAAAAGAAAATCTACAAGTGACAGAATCCAGGCCATTTAACCTATAAAATTCCCTGGAGTCTAGATTTCACTGATGCTTATTAATTCAATTCAGCAAGTTGCTCTACTCTTTGTTGTACCTGAATATTGACAACTGGATTTTGCAGCTCAGTCAGACTTAGATTTGATCCATGTGGCAATACCAGAGGTGATTTCTTTCTTCCTTTTTTTTTTTACCATGAGACAACTAATATGTAGTTACTTTTCTCTTTATGATATTAGCAGCTATTTTAAAACCAGATCTGTTAATTCATTGTGGTTGCAAAATGGTGATATTCTAATGTTATCAAATATTTTTCATATATTAATGGAATATTTTTCTAAAAAAGAATGTCTCATCCATTGTTTGGTTACAATTAGTATCTAGGTTACTTTTTGGTGCAGTTCATGTAAGAAACATAATGCTCAGATTTTTATCTGTTTGAGTTGGGCAATTTTATTAATGATGTGTGGCTTGATATAATGATACTCAAGAAAATGTGGTAAATATTTGAAAGAACTATCATGATTCCCTTATCTATTCTCTAGATCAAATGTCCCAGAATCTTTGATGATCTGTTTCTGGTTCAAAGCCTTTGTTATTTTGCTTAGATGTTATATTCTGAAATCTTTTTTTTTTTAATATATTTTTTTTTTAGTTTTAGGTGGACACAATGTCTTTATTTTATTTTTATGTGGTGCTGAGGATCAAACCCTGTGCCTCACACATACTAGTGCTCAACTGCTGAACTACAATCCAATATTCTGAAATCTTTATTATAGTTTTAATTTTCCATCTAACTTGCTTACTTAAATTAGGCAGCTCCATATAACTTGATATAAACTGATCTCCAAGACATAATGCTAAGAAACACACACACACACACACACACACAACACACAACACACACTGTACACTATGACTATACTTCATTCTACTAGTATAGGAGTGCATTAGATCTGTTACTTTCCTTGACCTATTTTTTCAAATTAGAACTCATAGGGCTGGGGTTGTGGCTCAGTGGTAGAGCGCTCACCTCGCATATGCAAGACCCCGGGTTCGATCCTCAGCACCACATAAAAATAAATGAATAAAATAAAGGTATTGTGTCCAACTACAACTAAAAAATAAATTAAAAAATCTTATAACCATTGGTTTATATTAATAATAGCAAAATGTGTTTGTAGCATAAATTGTGATCAAATTAATAATTTTCAACAGCATAACTTAGTGATTTTCATAACAAGGAAACCATATTGTTCAGTTTTAAAATCCCTGACTTACATGTTATCTTTGTACCTTGTATATGATTTGATTTAATTTTTTAGTTCAGAAAGCCCTCTTTGGCGATAGTTACATCTTATATACCATAAACATTTCAGACTTTGTTTTTGTTATTATTGTTGTTCAGAGGAAGAAGAGAAATCCTGATGGCCTAAAGAAAGATATTTCTTCTGCAGTCAGTATTACCCAGCATACAGTTGTAGTTTAATGTAAAATGCTTTTTATATGACTGTGGCTAAGTCTTAAAGCTTCTAAGGGTTTGAAAAGCTACTTATTGTTTGCCAATGTTTAGTCTTTTGATAAAGTCTTCTCTGAATCTATTCAGATTTTAATTCAAGTTAGCATTGAATTTTTGTCATGTAGTTATAAATTAGCAGTCTTTTCTTAATTGCTAAAAGCACATCTGGTAGTGATATTGAAACCATTGTTAAACAGTTACTGCCAATGACCCCAAAGTGACATCTAGTCAGGACTGATCTGTACAGGAATTGCTATGTTAATGTGACAAATTGTAAACATGAATGTTTTTCTTAACATTAATGAATTGATGAGTTTTAGGTTTTATTGCTTTAATACATTTTGTACCCATTTATAATATAGTATTTATTTTTGGCTCCTCAACATTCAAAATTAAAGATAAGATAAATGTCTTCACCAAAGTAGTATATATGATTGAGAATAATATTTTATGTGTTCTATGCTTAGCATAGAAGCCTATATGTCAGATAAGGGAATGAGATACAATATTAATATGTTGCAATGTTAATTAATGTATGACATACTTAATTTAAAAAAAATGTAGATGGACACAATACCTTAATTTTATTTAGTTATTTATTTTTATGTGGTGCTGAGGATCCAACACTGGCTAGGCAAATGCTCTACACTGAGCTATAACCCCAGCCCAAACATACTTGATTTTGTTGTCAAACATTTGCTTATGTGCATTACCAACTCTAACCCTTTGTAAATAATGCTGTATGTAAAAGATCATACAGTAGTTTATAGTTTGCTTAATCCTGTAGTGAAAAGTAAAAATTTGCCAGCACAGTGGCATGCACCTATAATCCCAGTGGCTTGGGAGGCTGAGGCAGGAAAATTGCAAGTTCAAAGCCAGCCTCAGCAAAGGCAAGGTGCTAAGCAACTAAATGAGACCCTGTCTCTCAATAAAATACAAAAAATAAAGCTGGGAATGTTGCTCAGTACATGTTGGTCAGATACCTCTGACTGAGTTCAATCCCCGGTACAAAAAAAAAAGTAAAAATCTGTTGCTTCAGACCTATTAAAATTTGAGTTTCCATGGTATGTAATTTCATTTTTCTGTGTCATCATTTGTTTTTAAAGGCCTGATAACTATTCACAGTCATGAAATATCAAGTCTGTTTTCTTTTAGGATTGAGGAAATTACATAGAAGTGAGAAGAGTAAAGTCAGTCCCTTTTTTCAAAAACTTGGTATTTAAGAACCTGTAGGCTACTATGTATATGACATTGCATCATGTTATTAAGACCTTTTGGATTCTTTTATGGTGTTTTTAAATTTTGATAGCTTTCAGTTATTTAAGAAACTAGACAATTCTTTAAAAAAAAAAAGGAGTCTAAACAAAAGTTACATGAACATTGCTTCAACTGAGTTATAAATGGTATGTTACAAGAAAGAAATTTTTAAAATTTTAAGTCAGGCTTATTTGTAACATAAAAAAAAACCTCATTATAGAAAGAGTGGTAACATAAATTTCTCCAAAAATAAGATGAGACATATATGTGAAAATTAATGAGCATTAAAGATGGGAGTATATGCACATTGCTTAAATATAGTAACATTCTTTAAATTTCTAATTTTAGGTGATGGAATATGAGAATAGGATCCGAGCCTACTCCACACCAGACAAAATCTTCCGATACTTTGCCACCTTGAAAGTAATCAATGAGCCTGGTGAAGTAGAAGTGTTTATGACTCCACAAGATTTTGTGCGATCCATAACACCCAATGAAAAACAACCAGAACGTAGGTGCTAAAGTGAAAAATCAGATTGTGGTACTTATTTTGTTATAGGCTATTTTACATCTGTGGTGCATAAATTTTATAGGTCCGTGACATTATTACATTCACTGTGTAATTATTGCATGTCAGGTGTTGTACTGGACTTTAGTAGTACAAAAGAGGGGAGCCTGCAGTTCAGTGTGGCAAGGAGTAGGGGCTAAGGAGACTGTGCCTCTCTGTCTCATTCATTACCTATAATGAGAATGTCCCCAAGGTCAATGCAATATACATGTAACTGCTATTGATTTATTTTTTTAGCAAGGGAGATAAACATAGTATTAGGTGATTTCAGGAATTTGTAGAAGAATATTATGAAGATGTCCTGTGGCAGTGGAAAGAAGAACCACTTAGCTCATTGTGGAAATTTGGAGGATGCTCTTTAGAGAAATTTTGTAGGTTTGAATAAAAGACAAGTAAAGAATAAGGGGAAAGGGGGTCGGGTTGTGGCTCAGTGATAGAACTCTTGCCAAGCACTGGGTTCTCACTGGTAGAACTCTTGTGAGGCACTGGGTTCAATCCTCAGCATCACATAAAAATGAATAAATAAAGGTATCGTATCCATCTGCAACTAAAAATTTTAAAAAAGAGAATGGCTTATTTAGAGAAAACAATCTGAACAAACAAGGTGTGTGGAAAGAAATAGCTTCAAGTTAAATATAATAATTTAAGAATGTATCTGGGAGATACTTTAGGAAAAAGGATCAAGTAGGGAGCGCCAAGATACAGACTTTCTGTTGAAGCAACCATTAAGCTGGAAAAGAGATAAGAATCAACTTTTTAAAAATTCTGCCAACTAATTAGGTCATAACCAGGGGAGAACTCACTGAGGAAAGAGCCTACTAAATTTGAGTGACAAAGCTTTGTGGCAATTTTGCCTCCCATCCCTGTTTCCCAGTTCAGCAGCAGCCATAGGAACAGCAGCTATGTTCCTAGTGTGGCTTAACATTTGGGAGGGAGGGAGGTGAGCAAAAAAAGTTTTGAGTGTACATTTGACACTTGTCCAGAAGTTCACTGAGCTACTAACTAGCACAAAAGCTTGTCCTTTCTTTCATCCATCCAGGACTTAAGTGGCTTCCTCTGTGTCATCTACCAAAAAAAAAAAAAAAAAAAATTAAAGATATGCAGTATACTGCCCATTGCCACCCAGGCCAAGCAACATACAGACTAAACAACCTGGGAAGGATGACCTTTTGAAGGGTCATCACATACACTGAAGAATCTGGAGTACAGCATGTATGCTGTGGGACAGAAGTGATTGAAAAAGATTTAAGTGGGCTTGTGTCTTTTACTGATCTTTGGACTCAATGCAAAGAAGAGGTAAAATTCAAGTCAAGAGTTGTAGGTAGCTTGACTAAATGTTAAACCTAAGCTAAGAGCCAATCTGCAAATACTGGCTGAAATTTTGTTTTGTTTTCCATTCTTTTTGGCTCCAGCATTGAGAAATCTTTATGAGGTCACCTGCTTACTGCTTAGATAACAGATCAGAAACTGCAGAATACTGTCTTTCTAAGAATACTTTGGAAAAGTCACTATAAAGACTTCATGATTGAAGTGAAAGAATGGAGGTCATTTGTATCATAGAATTTCCCATAGTCTGGATTTTACTGATTGTATCCTTATGATGTTGTTGAATATTTCCTCTGCCCTTTGTATTTCACTCAGGTAGAAAGCACCTGAAAAGGAAGCTACCAAAATGAAAAATCTTCGGATGTTGACACTAGAAGAAAGTATTTTATTATTCTTTGTATGCTTCTTCTTTTTTTTTTTTTTTCCTAACAGACTTCACATTTATTAATTCTGCAAGTGTTGCCAGGCACAGTGGCGAATGACTGTAATTCCAGTGGCTTGGGAGGCTGAGGCAGGAGGATTGTGAGTTCAAAGACAGCCTTAGCAAAAGCGAGGTGTTAAGCAACTCAGTGAGACCCTGTTTCTAAATAAAATACAAAATAGGGCCAGGGATGTGGCTCAATGGTTGAGTGCTCCCAATTTTAATCCACAGTACCTCATCTCAAAAAATGTATAAACATTTTTTTAAATAAAATAAATAATTCTACAAGTGTTGGTTGATTGAATCTGCTATGGATTCAGGGATGCAGTAATTAATTCCTGCTGTCATAGAGTAACCAGTCTTTTAAAATAAACATTAAACTTTAGGCTTATATTCCTTTAAATTTGATTCAGGACCTTGTTTTGTGAAATATGGAAGAGAGTAAAGTAGAGAGAAGAGGATTGGAAGATATTTCCTGATTTTTATGATAGTAAAATATTTTTGTTCCTATAAAAATAAACTGTTCAGGTAAAATCTCATTTGTATCAGTAACTTTTAAAGATGAGTGTATTTTGTTTCTGTTGAGACAATGAAAATGAAAGAAGACTTTTTAAGACAGTCCACTAAAGTTAATTTATTGTTTGAGGAATATTATTTTTATCCTTTTAGAAATCATTGTGTATTATGATGGCTTTCATATATTTTGACATTTAGGGGTTTTGTTTGTTTTTGTGGTATTAGCAATTAACCAGGCCTGTGCTTGGCAAGTTCTCTACACTAAACTACACCCCCCATCCCATTTTGTAATTGTTGAAAGACCTATTATTACATAAGCAAAATAGTTGCTAAGTATCCAAGATGCCAAGTACATTTTTCTTTTACATAAAAAGTCAGAATAATAATTATAGTCATGAGGAGAAATTCTAATATATTAAAATGAAATTCAATGAGAAATTGACTTCCTTTTCATTTGCCTATGAACTGGAATTCCCACAAATGTTGATGCAGCAGAAGTAAAGTATATTATTCTTATGAGTTGAAATAAAGAATAGTGAGTCTGTAAGTTTTTTTATAGTTTGAATTTCTGTCAGATGGCTGGACTGTAGCCAGCAGCACCTATTTCAACTTTGTTTTGTCATGACTTCGTACATCCCGTATCCTAGGATACCCATGAGATCTAAATTTGTAAGTTTTAGTTTTAGAACTGTTCAAAAATAATCATGAAGCATAGACTATATGAAGCCCTAAAATTAAGCTGTTTTGAAATGAGTAGAGAGCTGATGAATTTCAGAGTGAAATGTTGAATAAAAATACTCATGTACTGAATATTAAAAAAGAATTGAGTAGCCATAGTTAAATAGGAAGCTCATTAAAAGAGAAAAAATTTTTCTCTGTGACTTGAGCACATCTTATTTCCCTTTCTGTAAAGTCTGTGTCATCACCATTCCTTAGTGTAGTGAATTGGGTAGTTGCTTGAGGCGCTAGGCTTTGAGTGGCTCTATCTGTTGTTGTAACCAGTTCTGCATAGGCAGGCAATGATTTTGGTAACCTGGGGCATGCGGAGAAATTTAATTGTTTCATAAAGAAAACTTGAGCTTTGGTCAGAGCAAAGCATACCCTATTATAAAGAGGATCCTTGTTTTCTCTTCCCTCATCTCCAACTGATGGACCCTATGCATCATCTACATGAGAGATGAAAAAGAGGAACACAGATCTTACTGTGATTTAGTTAATCCTGGACCCTGTAGTCTCCTGAGGATGACCCTTAATGCTTTTAATGATATTCTCACCTAGAGCACTTTTAGTTAGTGACACATTATTTTACACTGGTTACATAGTACAATAAATATATTTTAAAAACATTTTTGCAATAATATTTTCTCCACTTATCTACTGTGTGTTGTACTTTGGTTTTTATTCCCCTATAGTATTTACTTTCCCTGCAGTAGAAGTTGACAAACTACTGTTTCTATATGATTCCTGTTTCTATATGACCCATGAGCAGAGAATGGTTGGAACATTTTTAAATGTATCACAAGAATATTTTGTGACACCTGAAAATTATATGAAACTTAAATTTCAATGTTTGCAAGAAATTTTACAAACATAGCCATGTTTATTCATTTATGTATGCCAGCTTTTGAGCTATAATAACTGAGTTCAGTAATTGCAGCAGAGACCAAATGTGGCCTATAAACCTGAAGTATTTACTTTTTACCCTTCTTGCATTCTGTCCTTTTGCAGAAGAACTTTGCTGACTTCTGGAGTAGAGAATTATATGAGTTAACAGTGAGCTGTATTTACATGGAATATGAGTCATGGTATTCTTTTTCCAAAAATTAATGTGTTTTGTCATCTTTTAAAAATTTTTTTAATTAGATTATTTATTTATTTTAATTTGCTATACATGATGGCAGAATGCAATTCATTTCATATTACACATATAGAGCACAATTGTACAGTCACTGATTGTACACAAAAGTATTTTCACACCATTTGTGTCTTATACATATACTTAGGGTAATGATGTCTAACTCATTCCACCATCATTCCTACCCCCTTGCCCCCTCTCTTCCCTTCCCTCCCCTTTACCTTATCTAAAGTTCCTCCATTCCTCCCATGCTGTCCACCGCCCCCCCCCCCCCCCCCCCCCCCCCCGCATCGCCATTATGAGTCAGCATTTTATTTGGGGAGATTGGCTTACTTCACTTAGCGTTATATTCTCCAACTTCATCCATTTGCCTGAAAATGCCATGATTTTATTCTTTTTTAATGCTGAATAATGTGCCATTGTGTATATATACTAAAGTTTCCTTATCCATTCATCTACTGAAGAGCATCTGGGTTGGTTCCGAAATTTAGCTGTTGTGAATTGTGCTGCTATAAACATTGATGTGGTTGTGTCCCTGTAGTATGCTGTTTTTAAGTCCTTTGGGTATAAACCAAGGAGTGGGATAGCTGGTGGTTTCATTCTAAGTTTTTCAAGCAATCTCCTTACTGCTTTCCATATTGGCTGTACCAATTTGCAGTCCCACCAGCAATGTATGAGTGTACCTTTCTCTCCACAGCCTGGCCAATGCTTATTGTTGTTTGTATTCTTTTTTTTTTTTTTTTTGTATTCTTGATAGCTGCCATTCTGACTGGAGTGAGATGATATCTTACAGTAGTTTTGATTTGCATTTTTCTAATTGCTAGAGATGTTGAACATTTTTTCATATGTTTATTGATTGATTGTATATCATCTTCTGAGAAGTGTCTGTTCAGTTCCTTGTCCCATTTATTGATTGGGTTATTTGGGTTTTTTTGGTGTTAAGGTTTTTGAGTGCTTTATATATCCTAGAGATTAGTGCTGTATCTGATGTGTGAGGGGTAAAAATTTGCTCCCATTCTGTAGGCTCTCTGTTCATCTCACTGATTTTTTTTTTTTGCAAAGAAGAAGCTTTTAGTTTGCATCTATCCCACCTACTGATTCTTGGTTTTAATTGTGTCATGTCATCCTGAGCAGAACAAAGGTTCTGAAGGCTAAATACATTGAAAACAGTGCTAACTTGTCAGGCACTGTGACACATCTGTAATCCCAACTACTCAGGAGGCTGAAGCAGGAGGATATTGAATTCCAGGCCAGCCTGGGCAATTTAGTGAGCCCTGTTTCAAAATTTTAAAAAGGGGGTAGGGGGTAGCTCAGTGGTAGAGCACCCCTGGGGAAACCCCAGTACTGCAAAAATAAAATAAACAAAAAATAGTGCTGATTTTTTTTTTTTTTTTTTTTTTTTACGGCACCAGACACCAGCTGATATGCTCTTAGAGAACAGAAAACATTTTCTCAAAAGACCAGACAGTAAATATTTAAGGCTTGACAGGCCAAGAGGCAAAATGGTAAACACACCTTAGCTATTGAACTATAAAGAAGAAAGGAAAAAAGAAAATGTAGATTGCCTGGATTTGACCTAAGGACTATAGTTTTCAACTCCTGTTCTGTATACTTGCAAGGAGAATTGAATGAAGTAATAATGTGCGTCAAGTACAGTATCTAAAACAAAGCAAATGCTCAGTAAATGTTATCCACCTTCTATCACTGTTGTATTTGCATTACACTGATGATGCAAATGACTTCAATGCATTTGATGAACATGATTTTAGGGGGGAAAATCATGTAAGCTGAAGTCAAACAGAAAGGTCACACTTAATTATTTCTAATATACTATAGAAATAACTGACCAGTCATCAAAGTTTTATCCAAAGAAAAGCACTAGGCTTAGATATCTGATAGCCATTGTAGTCTGGATTCATCAACCATCATAATTTTCATGACCTTTATATACCAAATCAGAGTACTAAACTTCACTCAAAAATTAAATATACATGAGATGTTGTTGAAATCTGAAACTGAGCCATCTTTGATTATATGAAGATTAACACTTGTAAAGGATAAGAAATGAATGGTTATAGACTGCAAAATTTATAGAAAATAAGTTAAAATTTTTACATAAGTACAAACATGTTTTAACACTTAAGTGTAAGATGATTCCCTTATTCTTCTGGATATTTTCTTACAATTTGATACATTATAATTTAATTGTATAGAATATGTTACATAACAGATTTTTTAAAAAATTTTTATTGTTGGTTGTTCAAAACATTACATAGTTCTTGACATATTTCACACTTTGATTCAAGTGGGTTATGAACTCCCATTTTTACCCCGTATACAGATTGCAGCATCACATCGGTTACACATCCACTGTTTTACATATTGCTATACTAGTGTCATGAAAACATAACAGATATTTTACATGAGCCACAGAAAAGGGGCCTCATCTAATTATGGAATGCCTGGGGGTTTATCAGTCATTAATTATACACTCTGAATTCATTGAACATCTATTTACTATAGCTGTAGTTAACAGTTTTCTATAACATCTTGAATAAATTTGAAATGATTAAATTTGCTGAATGTGTCTGGAAAGACCTCTTTCTGCCATGAGTTGCCTCAGTGTAGATTAGATTGACATTTAGGTAGAAGTGGCGTGTTCACTGATTTAAGTTGCTGTGTTATCTCCTCATTGAAATGGTTTATTTTAATTACTAGGATAGCTTGTATCATTTTAACCATTTTTAAGTGTATGGGTAAATAGTATTAACTAAAAGTATATACTTTTTGAACAGTACCCCCGCCCCCCCATTTTTTTGCTTCCTCTCTCCCTTTGCTGTGTAACAAATAACCACAAAATGACAGTGGCATAAAAGCATTATTTGGCTCATGAATCTGCACGTCAAAAACTGCTCTTTTCTATCTCAGCTGGCTTTGCTCTGTAGAAGCCTAGGGATTCAGTCTAGGCTAGGGTAGCTTTGCTTTATGGTTTCGTTAGCAGATATGTCAGGTTTGTATGTTTTATCATTTATCTGCTTTTATCATTTTTTTTTTTTTTTAAGACCACAAGTCTAACTAGGATCTGTCCTCATAGTGGTGAAAGAGGTGCAAGAAAGCAAGCCATTTTAAGGGTGCTTGTATCCTAACTGCTAACATCTCATTGGCCATAGCAAGTCACATAACAGCCTATAGTCCGTTTTTTTTTTTTTCCCCCATGGAGGTTAATGGAAAGGAAGTGAATATTCAAAGATAATAGTTGAATCTACTATGCCTGTTTTCCCTATGATAAACCATACAGTAATGAGTCTTCTATTTGTCTCTTCTTGTATACTTGGAAAGTTGTTTTCAAGATATACCCGGAAATGTATTTGCTGGCCTATAGGGAACTTTCCTTTTCACATTTGCCAGATATTGCCAATTTTTTTTTTTTTAAAGAGAGAATTTTAATATTTATTTTTTAGTTTTCGGCGGACACAACATCTTTGTTTGTATGTGGTGCTGAGGATCGAACCCGGGCCGCACGCATGCCAGGCAAGCACGCTACCGCTTGAGCCTCATCCCCACAATAATTTGTGTTCTTTCCAAGAGTTTCCTCCTGTGCATTCCTGTCAGAACTTGATAGTATCAGACTTAAATGTTTAGCAGACTGATGGGAGTAAATTATTGTATTTTTGTGGTTTTATTTCACATTTTACTATTATTTCTTGGTTCTAATATACTATAAAATAACTGACCAGTCATCAAAGTTTTATCTAAAGAAAAGCACTAGACTTAGATAACTGATAGCCATTGTAGTCTGGATTCATCAACCATCATAATTTTCATGACCTTTGTCATAAAAGCAAGTGGGGCTTATCATTTCTGCATGTTATTGACCACTCACATTATCATTTCCATGAATTGCTTGTTTGTATTCTCTTCTTTTTGATTAGTAAAAATACTTTATATATTCTTTACTGGAATCTGTTATATGCATTGCAGATATATTTTATTCTGGGGCTTTTTATTTTGTTTATGATAATTTTTAATTACAAAAGTTGTCAGTATTAATACTTTCAAGTATCCATCTTTTCCTTGATGGTTTATACTATCTCTTTTTAACTGCTCTATTGAGTTATGATTAACATAAAATAAACATCACATATTTACAAAGTGTTTGATGAGTTTTTATATATTAGTCACATATACATACTAGTGAAACCATCACCACAATCAATATAATGAACATTTTCCCTATTTGTAAATGGGAATAAGTACCGTATGATCTTCTTCTTCATTCCCATTTGCAGTTCTTCTTTTCCTGTCTTTCCTGCTCTCCAAGTCTCAGGCATCCACTTCTGCGTTCTCCCTTGTATAGCTTTACTGAGTGTCAGTTTTCTTCTCTATGAATTGTTGAGAGAAGACTGTAAATTTCTGACTTAAATTGTGAATTTGTGTACATATCCTTTTGATTCCGTCAGTTTTTTTGGTTCATGTATTTTAAAACTTTCTTATTAGGTGCATCTTATTTAGAATTACTACATTGTTTGGTAAATCTCACATGCTAGACAAGTGCTCTACCACTGAGCTACATCCCAGCCCTTTTAAAATTTTATTTTGAGACAGTTTGCCCAGGCTGGCCCCAAACATCCAGTCCTCCTGCCTTAGCCACCCAAGAAGCTGAGATTACAGGGATGTGCTATCATACCCATCTCTTTTAACATCTTTTTAAAAATAGCTGTTAAAAAAACTTAAAATACACTTATATTTGTTATTAATATTATGTTTCTGATGGACAGTGCTGCTCTAGTTAGTAAGCATTATTAGCCTTTATGATGAACCACGTTTTACTCATGAGACATCTGATTCTAGCCTAATACTTATTTATTTTTAAAGTATCTAGGAAGTTTCATTGCCTGGAAATCTGTTAAGAGTTTCTCTTTCTTTTGGCAAGGGGTAGAGTGGGGTAGTACTGAGATTTAGCCCAGGGATGCTCTACCACCGAGCTACATTTCCAGCCCTTTTAAGTTTTATTTCAAGACAGGTTTTACTGCGTAGGGCCTCACTAAGTTGCTGAGGCTGGCCTCAAACTCATGATCCTCCTGCCTTAGCCTCCTGAGCCACTGATATTACAGGCATGCACCATCATGCCTGGCTCACAGAGTTATCCTCACTATTCTAAGATTTCACAAGCATACACTGAATGTAGATAGGTTTTTGTTCATCCTGTTTAGAACCCTTGGTAAAGTATTAGTTTGTGTCTCTCCAGTTTTAAGAGAGTTTCTGCTAATATTTTTTGGATATTTTTTCTGTTTGTAGGTCTGTAGGATATGACTTTGTCATACATTTTCTGCTTTCCATCCTGCTATCTTTTTGTCAGTAGTCTGGGAAGTTACCTTATCTTCTCTTTTGACAGTATATTGAAAAATAGGGGGAGATAGGCAGAATTTTAATTGTCTATAACTCTTTCTTGTTTGTTTTATAACAGAAGCTTATTCTATCTTTTTGACTAATATTTTCTTGAATATTTGTGAAGTTTTGAATTAGAATTGTTTTAAAATTTCTTTCTGTTTCTTAAATTATCTGTTTCTTTTATAATCAGTGATTCATTTTGTTCAGGGCAAGCTTCTAGAAGATGAAGCACATTTCCTGTAAGGAGAATGTGTAACAAAATTTGTGGAAGTAGAAATGCAAAAATTTTCTGGGAGCAGTGGTAATTGGTTATAACACTGTGGACAGTATATTCCTGTCTAAACTAGCATGAATATGGTAAGACATGAAAGAAAAGGATTGAGTAATTATACAAAAAAATATAGTTGGGAACCTATTGCTTTCAGAACTCCTACAAAGTACCCTTTTTTGAACTAATTTTATGCTCCCTTATAATGTTAATTATCATACCCATATATCTTTCTCACAATTGAAACTCTTCAAAGAAGGAATTGTATGTTATTCATACATTCTTTTTAGTATCTATTGATCAAGTATTGTATCAAGTATGGGGAATAAAACATTATGCAGAGACAAAAACATCCCTGTCAATCAAACACAATGTATGTACTTATGTCTTTCACAGTGCTCAGAATTCAAACCTAGGTATTCTCTATTCCCCCTGACTCCCTATATTAAGATGATATATTAAGATGGTGTGTTGAGCTTTGTTGCAAAAGTTCTTTTAGTATTGAACTCTTTTCTTTAAATTGATACAAAAATAATATTATGCATTCTGTTTAAATATTGTCCTTCACCTTAATTATAGGCAATATATTAGAAAGAGCACCCCCGCCCCAGGAGGAGTCAGGAGTCCTAATTTGACTCTATTGTTAAATAAGTTTGCACATGCAGCTTGTACCCTGTCAATCTCACTTTTCTGATATGTAAAATAAAAGGTTGGTATCTTTTAGGACTTAAAAACTTTGAATCTGAAAGTGGGACAGAATATTCATTCTCATGGCCTTTGAATAAATGTTGTAGCTAAACTGTCTACTACATTTAATTGAGTACCTGGAAACAAAACTGAGATTTGTTCTTTTATATGTTTCAGTTGAGTTAGAATCAGTAGCTCATTTTTTTTCTCTTTTTCAGACTTGGGCCTGGATCAGTATATAATAAAACGCTTTGATGGAAAGGTGAGCAAATTGTGACACTTTGATGTGTATCCTGTTGTTTACTAAGAAGACTTTCAAGTTCCTCTAGAATCATGTGTGAGAGATCCCTGAATACCTGGTTATTTTACAGAAAGCATGTTTAAGTTAGCAGGTCTGTGTCTTCAAATGCTTCTACAGAAAGAATCAAACAGAAGGTTCTGTTATATTTTTCTGTGTGAGGTGATCTTCACAGGTTGTCTACTCTTATTAAGAGCAATTCAGTGTTTGTTAACTTTTGAATGTTAGCTCAGTAGTCATTATAAGCATTAATAAGCAACTGTACAGAATGGTATTCATACAGTGATGAAATCACTTAATGATGCATTTCTCAGATCATAGTTTCATCATTAATTTATGTACAAGTGTATGTATGTGACAATGGAGAAACAATCTGGATTACATAATAGCTGCTGCCTGTGAGCAAGGGAGGAAGCTGATACACTGGAGATGGGGTTGCCAGCATCTGGAAGATCAGAAGTCAGGTTCTGAGAGCTCCAGTGCTTCAGCAGTCTTCCATAGCCATTCAGCTTCTCTGGTTTCCTCTCCTCACTCTCAGTCCATCCCTACCCACCACTGCAAAAGTTTTCTTCCAGGAGGGCCCCTTCCTAATCCCTTTTTGCTCCACAGACATCCATTCATCCTGGCATTCACTGGGTACCAACCAAAATATACTAGACAGAATGTCTGTCTGAGATGCAGAGCTAGGACATAGGCCAGCCATCTTCTAATTGGAGTGCTATACCCCTGAGAATGCAGGAAGACTTTTTAGGAACTAGTGAGCAAAAACAGTTTCAAAAGGAATTCATTTCCAGACCCTCCACTTGGATGGGTTAGAGTTGGAGTGCAGTTATAAGGAGGTCAGAGTCATACATGTGACTTCAGGTATGTTCCTTCTGCTGGGGTGAAACAGTCTCTGGGACTTGGGGGCAAGAAGGATGGGCATCAAAAAAAAAAAAAAAATGCCATTATTAGCCAGGCACATGATGCATGCCTATAATCTCAGCTACTCTGGAAGCTGGAGGTAGGGCAGGGGCTTGCAAGTTCAATGCTAGCCTTGGCAATTTCACAAGACCTTGTCTTGAAATAAAAAATAAATACATAAAAAGGATTGGGGTATAGCTTAGTGATAGAGTGCCCCTGGTTTTAATCCCCGATAGACACATAAATATTTAGCCCCCCAATGTTACATTTGTATGTGTATTTCTAATTTGACCTTCCTTAACCTTTATGATAGTATATAACAGTTAGTCTAGCTATAAAATTGTGTAGGTCCTTATAGTGTTTTTCTAATAATTATGAAGAATATTCTAGATTTGCATGTTTGCTTATATTTACTTTCAATTTTTTATTTTATATCTGAATAAATTATATTTGACATCATTCTTAGGTTTAGAAAATAAAAGATTTAATTTTATTATCTCATGAAGTGGTCAAACATGTTTTTCCCTTTCAGGATAAATTTCCCCAAGAGAAAAAGAAAACACTGCCCAGTGTCATAAAAAAAAGTAAAATGTCGCTTTTAATAAGGTGGAAGAAAGAATTTGAGAAAAAAAGAAGAGCCGGGAGTGGCTTTACAAATCGTAAAAGGAAAGAATTGAGAAGGAAAATCATGAAATGGATGGAAAAGGCAGGATCACAAAAGAGGGTCTAGATGAGTGGAGTCAATCTTAGTAAAAACTAATTTTGCAGGGATGTGCCAGTTATTTTATCTTTAATGTAAAACTCTGTACCTTGGTAGGGAAGCATAGATGTTTACCTCTTTTTCACAAGTGCAAAGAATAAGTGGCTATTAAGATATGAGAAATTTTAGCTAAGGCTACCTAACTGAAAAGTGTCTTTCCCATTGAGTTGGCACAGTGCCTAAATACCTCCATCTGTGGTATCTTCTTTTTATCCTGTTTTGTTGTTCCATTGTCCCAGATATGGGACATCTATAAAAACATAAATGTAGTATAAAATTATGACATAGTTATAATTTAATAATTATAATATTCATTAAAATACACATAAGCTCTGGATTATGATTTCCAACCTATTTTAATATATCTTTGTCAGCTTCATTGTAATATTCACAGAATTGAAAACTTAGGACTTAATGAGTTAAAGTCATATATTCTTAAAGAATGATCAAAAAGAAAGGGCACTGAACTAGATACTAGGAGACCTAAGGACAGCCACATCTTTTCTTTGATTCTTGGTCCTTCTACTTTGTGTCCCGTAAAGTACCATATTCATGTGAGAGGTTACTGCAGACGCTGATGTCAGGATCTAATTTCAGAGTCTCCAGCAGGTCACGTCCCTGTTTTCCCTGTCTTTGTGTCCCTCGGAGTTCAGCATAGGCCTGGCTATTGGAGGCTACCAATAAATGGTGGTTAACTTGTAAAAAATCAACTAGTCTATCATGTTGCTTGGACGCATGACTCATTAAGTCAATAATATAACAAAGTCAATTTAACAAATAACTATTTTAGCCACTGAAGGAATCCAGAGTAGCATGAGAATTTTTTATTCTTTGATTTTTATTCTTTTATTTTTATACATGTATAAACCTGAATATATGTAAAGAAGTTGAATGTGTACAAGTTAAACAGCAGATTGATAGGCTGTTAGGGGAATTTTCATTCCTGGAAATTTCCCAAATATAAAATCTTTAATGATAACTCATGTTTTATATGTGTTCATATATATATATTTGTAGTTGAGCACAGTACCTTTATTTATTTATTTTTATGTGGTGCTGAGAATTGAACTCATGTGCTAGGCGAGCGTCCTACCGCTGAGCCACAACCCCAGCCCCTCATGTGTTCTTTAATTTTTTCCTGTGGGCCCAGTAACCACTTAATTCACTTGATGTTAAAAATTTGCAGCTTTTGGCGTGACTGATGAGCTTCATGTTTTTTCAAAAGTAGAGTTTTTCAAACTCTACTTTTCTTACCATTAGCATTTTATAATTTCCACTTTTTAAAATAAAATTGCAAAGATAAAATGTAATAAAGCATTAAAATTATTTGAGTACTACCTTGCTGTGGAAACAAAATGGTAGTGCTTCTGCATTTGGAAGGCAGACTTTACAGGTTCTAGTTGAAAATGTTTATTTGTTCACTAAAGCATACAATTTTAAAATTAGAATAAAACAGGCAAGATTTAGGAATATCAGTTTGAAAGTATGATTTGTATGAAAGACAGGCATTGAAAGTTGTCCTTATAGTACCAGAATAACAGGTTCTGAATGAAAAGAGAGAATTGGGAGACTCACATTTGGAGGTGTAGAATTCAGCCAGTGACCCTAATCCAGCTCACTCATTGCCTAGCAGTTGGTGAACAATCCAGAGTTCCCATTCAACCACCATATGATATGTATGTTGAATCTCTTGCCAGGTTATTCATTAAATTCATTTATTAATTTTTATTAATTTCCACCAAACACGTTCTTTTTTTTTTAATGCCTTTATTTTATTTGCTTATTTTTATGTGGTGCTGAGGATGGAGCCCAGTGCCTCACGCATGCTAGGCAAGCCACTGATCTAGAGCCCCAGCCCCTCCACCAAACACGTTTTGAGGCAGTGTTTTAGAGTAAATGGTAGGCTTCTTGAATGGATTTTTACTGAATGTACTTATGATTTATGTCTTTACAAATTATTTTTTATTTCATATGAAATTTAAGAAAGTAGTTTCTATCCAATTTTGAAGTATATAATGATAAGTACAAAATTGATTTAGCATTTGATCAGTTTTAAAAGTTTTTCCAGGGCTTTTGTTATGTATGAAGTCCTTTACTGGATGGTTATGATTAAGGTCAACACTTGAATTCAGCTATTGATCATGACCTTTTTTGTTCTCTCCATTAGAAAATATTAATGTCTGTGTGTGTGTGTGCGTGCGTGCGTGCGTGCGCGCGCGTGCGTGCGTGTGTGTGTGTGTGTGTGTGTGTGTGGTGCTGGGGATTGAACCCAGGGCCTTGTGCATGCAAGGCAAACACTGTACCAACTGAGCTACATTCCAAGTCCCAGAAAATATTAATTCTTAAATAGCACTTTCTAGAGTATATGCATCCTACAACAAGTTCTTCCTGAAAATGCCAGGTTTATGTAGTAATTATAGTAAATTTTGTGCATTGTGGCCAGAAACATAGTTAGAAAGCTAAATGCTTTGGAGGAATTTCCTTTTAGACTTATTTTGATTTTGAAATGAGCAAATGTGTTTCCCTTCTTCTCCTTCTATGAAACTTAGATGAGAATCTTCCAGAGCTCATTACTATCTTATGTTAATGAACACTAATTCTTTACTCTCAGGATACTAGCAATTTTCTTTGTAAAAAAAGAAAGACCTACATTGTCACTGGCAATTAAATCATCTATTGCATTTTAGAACTTTCTAACATAGGCCTTGTCTGAAGAATAACAGCTATAGGTATCATTGTTTTTAAGAATATGTTTTGATACCTAATGGTACTGGTTTTTTTTTTTTTTAAATATTTAGACTAGGTTTAAACATTTTTAAAACTTCAAAGCTTGAGAGAGTCTAGATTTTTTTTCTTAGGACATATTTGAAAATCATTATAGTAATTTTTTTTTCCAGCACTGGGGATTGAACCCAGGACCTCCCACATCCTAGACAAGTGCTGTACCACTGAGCTATACTTCTGGTCCTGAAAATCATTATAAATAGCTTATTAATGCTGTTATTAAGATTATAATGAAAAATAAGTCTGGCTTTTGTTTAAATGTAATATATCATGAATTTTTAAAATTCCACATATTCCACATACAATTTGTTATGCAGTTATTTCATGTACTTTAGATTAGTTTTTTAATGAAAACTATATTTTTTCTTCATTTACTTTTTTAATGTTTAATAATTGACCTGTAAAATAAAGCAATTATTTCTAAGTAGAGCAAAAATTTTACATTATTTTCAAATATTTATTTCATTTAATCATTTAGTTGCTGTCTTTTATTGATATGGCTTATTTCAAGTGGTTTATATCCTTCATTTTCCCATTTTCTCCTACTACTTTTTCATTCATCAAACTAAATATAGAAACTATATTTTGTATTTTCTGTATAGCAACTTAATCCAAATCAAACATCACCATATTTTCTTTGAAAATCACAGTAGAAAACTTTGTGTTTCAGATAAAGTTGTTTCTTAAACATTACCAATTCAGAGACATCATGTTATGTCTTCTAAAAACTATGAAGTTCACATTCTAATTTAAGTGTATTTACAACAATTGTCCATTGAAACTGATTGTCCATTATTATCATTCCACCATATATTTCTTTCTTTCTGGTTTGGTCTGGGGATTGAACCGAGATCCTCGGGCATGCTAAGCATCTCTATCGCAAATTTCACCCCCCAACTCTAAAAGTTCTTTATAAAATATTGAATAAATGAACTTTGAAATATTCCTTTGAGGATAAATTTTTGGTTCCTTTAAGGAAAATATGAGCATATTTTTTCCTGTAATATAATACTGTTAGTGTGATTATTTACTTCATATCACAGATAAACTAAGACTCTGGAATAAGGTCATGTATTGTATTTCTCCTTGAAATGTATGTTATTAAAGGATTTCTTCTAAGAGTGAAGTGCATCAAAGATCCAGGAAATGTAAGTGAGCAGATGTGGGAACTGAAAGTCTTATGGGGCAAATGAATCTCCATATTTAATTGAACTACTTAAATCCTGGTCAGATTTAGGTAGTTTATATGTAAATAAGATAGATCATTTTGCATTGTTAAGTAGTCATTTTCTCCCCTCCCCGCATCTTTCTTTCCCACCTTTGAGAGACTTGAAACCAGACAAATACAAATTCTTGTTGAATTAATATATTTATTCAAGTTTTTCTGTTGCTAAATATGATTATATAGGTAGAAGTTTATTGTTTTTGGTTGTGATCCATGTTTTCATTTGCCCTGTCAATTCCATCTTTAAAGCAGGGTATATCACTTATGTTCTTTTTTTCTAACAAAAATGAAATTCTTGCTTTAAAAAATATGTATAGCAGATTCTAAGAGATTATACAAATATTCAGTTCCTTGAAGCCAGAAGTTACTCACAAATATTTCATATTCACATGTTATTTAGGAGGTGATGATTTAGCACTTTTTAAAAAAATTTTTGTAGTTGTGTATGGACAGCAGGGTTTTATTTTATTTGTTTATATTTTTATGTGGTGCTGAGGATCAAACCCAGTGCCTCACGCATGCTAGGCAAGTGCTCTG
Organism: Callospermophilus lateralis; assembly: GCF_048772815.1. Lineage (NCBI taxonomy): Eukaryota > Metazoa > Chordata > Mammalia > Rodentia > Sciuridae > Callospermophilus > Callospermophilus lateralis. The sequence continues at coordinate 44,398,907 of NC_135319.1, read as the reverse complement.
CCACTGAGCTACAGCCCCAGCCCGTGATTTAGTACTTTTTAAAAGCCCCCAATAGCTGGGTACAGTTGGCACATGCCTGTACTCCCAGTAACTAGGGAGCCTGAGATAGAAGGATCATGAGTTTGAGGCCAGCCTTGTATTGTAGCTCAGTGATAGAGTGCCTCTTGGTTCAATACCTAATATCAACCAACCAGTTATTCAGTCCCCCAATAATGTATTAATTCATTGATTGTCAGTGATTTATTTTTCCAGCTTCAAGTGAACTCTCTAAATGGAAAATGCTTGAGTATATTTACCACAGAATGGAATTAATGCCAATAATAATAATATGAAAAAAATAATAGGAGAAGCCTGGCTCCAGAGTCTACCCTCTCTTCATATATCTATCTAAGCTGTTTTTCTTTATGACCTATCTGTAAATCCAAACATTTTCTTATGTTAAGTAGTTGTTATATTTTACTGCCTTACATGATGCTGTTCACTAAAACAAACAAAACAAAAACAAGAAACCTTTGATAATTTTGCTTTGTTTTAGGTAAGAGTTGTTGAAATTGTCCTGTTTTTTTTTTTTAATTTTTTTTTTTTTTTTTTTTAGTTGTAGATGGACAAAATACCTTTATTTTCTTTATTTTTTTTATGTGGTTCTGAGGATCGAACCCAGTGCCTCACTTCAGAACCACAACCTCAGCCCCTGAAAAATTGTCTGTTTTTATTTTAATTTTCATAAAAAAAATTTTTGGAGATGTAGTTTTGCTGTGTTGCCTAGACTGGTCTGAACCTTCTGTGCTCAAGTGATTGTCCTGCCTCAGCCTCCTGTGTAGCTGGGACTATAGGTGTGTGTCACCACACCCATCTCCCAGTCTTTTTCTGTTTATCTTGATAAGTATAGATGGAAACCCATAATAAATGAAAAGCATAGCATAATTTTAAAGAAAGAAGAGATATACAAATTTTAATACCTAAATTTGGGGATAAGAATGTCAAATTCTGTTATTTGTTCCATTATTTTTTCACATATCATGAGTCTCAATTGCTATTTTGAAAAGTGCTATGTCTATTTTAATTGAAGCCATCGCTTATTTTGTTTCTTCATTTGGTAGTGCTGGGGATTTGAGCATGTTAGGCAAGCACTCTACCAGTGAGCTATATCCCCAGCCCAAAGCCATAACTCTTTTTTTTTTTTTTTTGAAAAGAAGAATATTTATTTTGGTTCACAATTTTGGAGTTTTCAGTCTGTTGGCTCATTGCTTTCAGGTGGATGTCTAGGCACTATATCATGATGGGGAGCTCATGGTTAAACAAGCTCCAATGCCATCACTCTTAAAGTGAACAATGCCATCACTCTTAAAGTGAGCAATGCCATCTATATTTGAAAAACTGAATCTCTGCTGATTATAATCAGACAAATAGAAAAAGTAATGTTGCTGTTGTAAACAAAACCACATATTTACTCTTTCAAGTACATTAAACATGAGGCTGTTCATTATAGTCAGTCTACATGGAAGCAAAAATTAATATGTTATGAGATTGCCATGGTGAACTCAAGTCTGATTCAACGTTTCAGGAAGTTCTTTGAGCTGGTAGTATAACTCAGTAGTAGAGCTCATGCTTAGCACTGAGGTCCTGGGTTCATTTCCCCATCAGAAAAAAATTAATTCTTCACACCTGCTGGAACTTTATATTATGTTTTGTGTTTAGTCACAGATTTTTCCCATTTTCTTTCTCACCCAGTTCTTTAAATTACTTTCAAAACATTTTCTCAATTTTCTCTCTTCTGACGAATTAGCAACTTTAGTCCTTTTTTCCACACAGTAACCCTAAAATCTAGCTTTGGTGTCTGGAATATTTTCCAAGCATTTCATTTTGAGCACTCAGTATTTGACAGCCATATGTGAATGATTATTAGATATTATAAAGCCTGCTGAATTGAGTGTGAAAAATATAACCTCATGCATTGGTGTACTTACTGTGTAATAGAGCAGTTTGAAAAGAGTGTGGGCTTGAGATAATCATGTATTCATTCAAATATGGGCTTTACTGCAAAATTGATGGGTAATTTTGGGCAAGAGACCAGTTAACCTCTGAGTGTCAGTTACACTCTGTAAAATTGGAACATTAGGTAAAGCATCTGGCTCTACAGATTGTAGCTGTTTTGCATGACTTTGAGCCCTTTACTCAATTTATCGAAGGAATTATCTGCTAACATGTGAATTATCTTCTTTCTTAGTTTATATGAAATGCTACATCTTACCCTATGCACAGTTGTTCTCTTCATGGTTTTTTCCTTCCAATTTCAATCAGCTATAAAAATCTCTTTGTGCTATGTTGGTAGTGAGTGATTTGCCTGGGTTAAATTTGCCTGGTCCATTAACCAAAGAGAGACCTCTGGTTTGATATCTTCTATCTGAGCTGTCCTGTATTCACAGCAATTTATCTCACTCCCATGTTGTAAAATCCTTTGAGCCTCTGTCACATCAATACCAGCTGTTGACTTGTTAATTGCTAAAAGCATCTATTTTTTTTGTCCAGAACTTTTATAACACTACTAAACTTGGTTTGAAAATGATGGTAAGTTTAGGTCAAATTTTATTTTACAACCAGTGAAATTATTTATTGAAAAAATTCTTTAAAACCTAAACTGTTCCCTCAAATGCCAGCCATGATGACTGGTCTTTTTCACCTGTGTGGTTAGTACTTCATTTAGGACATCATAATTTTGGAGGATACCTGTTTATAAGTAGTCATTCTGAACTCATTCAAATTTGGTTTATATGGGTGGCAAAACAGTCAATTTATTATGAGGTGAAAAAAATACTAACATCCATGAGATGTGAGACACCTTATAGTAAACTTAGAGTTCCTTTTATAGAAACAGGAAGTTTTTCTACCACAATACATTTCTTGTTAGGAAGATTAGGAATTGCATTGTTATGATAGTTTGTTTTATTATGCCTAATGAGTCATATCTAAAATATTTTTGTTATCCTCATTTTTTTATTTCCAGGTGTTCAGTGGTATTTGTACAGGCTTTAATTGCTCCTTTATGTGTTATTATTTGTGAGATATATATAGGTAGATAGATAGATTTGGGAGTATTTATTCATGTAATCAAACAATGTTTTTTTTTTCTTTTTCTCATCTTCTGATCAGGATTTCTGGCAGGTACTGACTCAGCAGCATGTGCTTTAATTTAATTAATGCTCCAGAATCCATAGTAATGCTTCAGAGGCAAAGGTTCAGTGCATGCCCATGTCCTTCCCCTGCTCCTTTCAGAATGATTCAGTTCCTGTCACTTTAAAATAACATACTTTAATGTAATAATTCAAATGCTACACAAGTCCTTGAGAATATAGTAACCAGCATAATTTAAAGGGAAGACTTTACACAAGTTAAAGTTGCTATACAAAAGGTCAAGAAATATTACTTTTAGTAACTATATTGTTTGAGAAATTCATTAATTGGAGTATTTACGTAGTCTTATTGGGGATGTTTTATTCCTAGCTGAAATGTAATAGCAATGAAAAACAATAGTAACATTAAAAATTGATAGTTTTTTTTCCTTTAGAAATTTCTTACATAGTAAATGTAGATAAGCAGTTGTTTAGTTGCACTTTGCTCAATTAAGTGACTTAAGAGGAAACACATGGACTATTTAGAAAGACTTCATTATTTTGTTCTTTTGAGCTAATCAATGACTTTAACTTGGAAAAGCCAGCAAACATATGGAGAAAACCATAGAAAAAATATATATTTATAACCTGAAAAAGGAGACTGTCAAAGATACTACAAACAAATTCTTTTTAAATTGATCTTCAGAGGCTTGGGCTCTTTAATTGTAGTTTGCAAATTATTAAAGTTCATTTATTAAGGAAATTACCCTCGCATTTTTGTTGTTTGGCAGTCTTTTTTTTTAATATTTTAAAATTTTATTTTTTGGAACCAGGGATTGAACCCAACCAAGGGTGCTTAACTACTGAGCCACACCCCTGACCTGTTTTTTATTTTTTTATTTTGAGACAGGGTCTGGCTTAGGGTCTCGCCAAATTGCTGAGGTTGGCTTTGAACTTATGATCCTCCTGTCTCAGCCTCCAGAGCCACTGGGATTACAGGCATGTGTACCTGGCTGGTTGGCAGTTTTAATAAAAACATAAATTGAATTATAAATCTCTTTTGGGCTTAAAATAATGATATAACTAATTGAGACAACTGAGTGCTCTTTCTTTTTATAGTAAACTTTTTCAGCGCTCTATTCTTAGTACTTCCTATGCCAGGTCCCCAAACCAGTCATCCTGTTACTCATGCAATAGGTTATCTTCCTAAATACCTGTGCTTTTAACTGTATTCTGAAATAAACTACCAAATGCTTTAAAATTATGTCAAAATAATTTATTGATCTCATTATCAATGTTTCTAATCCTGTGGAGTCTATTTTAGAATACTATGTTATAAACATTTACTGAGTGCTAAGGAGAGTTAAATCAGATGAGATGCTAACACCTGTCATTTGAGGATAGCCACTTCCAACTCTCTAATTATGGTAGGATTGTTTGTAGAAGTCAGCTTTTAAAAACTCACTTTTCCTTAGTAATTGTATGGATTAAGACTGAAAGATTTAAAATGACTTGCCTCAGAGTAGATTCATACTAGAGAGGAATAGAGAAGAGAGATAGTAATTATTAAGTGCTTGAAAGTCTGGAATCAACCACCATAGATGACAAAGCACTAGTCTTTTTTAAGCTTTCACTATTGAAGATAATATTCTTGAACTTGATGAATGATTGAAAATCAGGTTTTATGGTGCTCACTTCAGTAGCACATATACTAAAATTGGAACCAGACAGAGATCATAGTCCCTGGGCAAGGAAGACACACATTCATGAAGCATTCATATTTTTGATCATTAATCTTTTCCTACACCTGTTACAGTTTTTATAGTCATTTGATAAAAAGTAACTGAAGGGGCTGGAAATATTGCTCAATGGTTGGGCATTTGCCTAGCATGTGTAAGGACCTGAGTTTGATCCTTAGCACCTATAGTCCCACCTACTTGGGAGGTTGAAGCAGAAGGATCACTTGAGCCCACAAGTTCTGGACCAGTCTTTGCAATATAGTGAGACTGTACCTCAAAAGAAAGAAAGTAAAGAAAGCAATATATAAAATCCTGGGTGTGGTGGCATATGCATGTAATCCCAGCTACTCAGGAGGCTGAGGCAGGAGGATTTCAAGTTTGAGACCAGCCTCAGCAACTTAGCAAGAACCTGTCTAAAAGTAAAAAGGGCTGGGATGTACATGCTCAGTAGTAGAGTATCTCAGGGTTCAATCTCCAGTACCATAAACAAAAAAAACCCCACACACTTTGATAAAGTTAGAAATATTTTTTAAAAATCAAATTCTACTGTATTCTTAAGGGTATCTTGTGAATAATTTTTTTTTTTAGAATACTGAGGGAATTGCTTATCTGTATGGGGTTCTGTAAATATCATTCATTCTGATGACACTAGTATGAATTGTTTAACCTCCCGAAGGCCAATGAACCTTATAGAAGAGGCCTTTCTTGCTTGCTTCTTTGCAGAGATTTGTTCTTTGCATGCCAAGTTTCTATTGCCTGTGGAAAGGCCAGAATCAAAGGCTTGATAGCATAGATTGCTGTTCTTCAGATGCAGCTTATTAATGGTTTCAGATACTTACTGTATTGCTGTGAGGAGCATCCATGTCTCTTTCCAGTCTCTCAAGTTCCACCATGTATTTGATTATTCAAGTTGACAAAAGAAATAATAATGTATTAAGTACTCCAAAAGAGGAGGTCATTTCTTGGTTGTTAGACTCCTATTAAGATGTCTTTAAGTACATTTTTTATTTTAGATTATGTTATGTTTGAGTTTGAGATCAACTGAACCCATTTGGTTTATCATTGTTGATTTGCAAGCATAACATGACTAACCATTACATTTCAGACACCTTTGTGTTTAGCTTTTTCATCATAAAACAAGATTTGAAATTCACTTTGACAAAATAGAACTTTATTCCAGACCAGCTTGTTTTTTCATATTACTTTAACACAAACACTAGTAGTATGTTTTACAATTACACAAATAAGTTTCTCTAAAAACTGCTCTAAACAAGTAGCTGCTCTTTTGTTAACAGGTTTTCAACTTAGTGTAAATATTTGTTGTCTTTAGTTGTTGAGAATATGTGAGGAGAGTTCTTGCTTTGTAAATTTGTCTTTGGCATGATGCATTTTCAGAAGTTCTAAACTTGAATAAAAAGTTTTTACATTTACAGATTAATGTATGTTGAGTATAAATGACCATTATATTCTTGAAGTGGTGTACATTTCAAAAATGATTAAAATATGCATTTAAATAAGTGAAGACCTAAAAAAAATTATATGCCTAATAATCATTGGCTCAGGCTTTCCTCTTAGAGTTAACAGATAAAAGTTATGCCCCAAGGTTAAAGTTTTACAAGTGAACTGTTTTGCTTCAAAATAATTAGTCCTTATTAATATTTTCAGAAGTTGAAAACAATACAGGTACCCTGTGTTGTCCTTTGGGGTTGATACAAGGTAACATTCAGTGGTTCATGGCATGGGCTATGGAGTGAAGCCATGGACTATCTTACTTCTATATAACATTGTCACTTGAGCTACTTATGTAACTTTTCTAAATGTGACGTGCAGATAATAGGATCACTTACCTCATAGAGTTGCAATGAGGACTTAAGAGAATTCAGGTGTAAAAGTTGTTAGCATAGTGCCTGGCACAGAATCTGAAAAGTATAATTCTTAAATTATATATCTTTAATGGCCAGAAGTATTCAAGGGATACCTATAAATGTTTGATTTCAAAATTAATATAAAATTTTTGATCTGAAGAGTTTCCTGGGAGATGATAGTTGCTAGAACAGTATAAATCAAGTGTGTAAACAGTGATCCTCAGTGAACCTTTTTATTTTTTTCTTGTAATATTATTTTCCAAATGGAAGAAAGTGAAATTACTATATTGATTTGTTTTCAAAACTTGTGCTTGAGATTGTTTTTATATTAACTGATAGGGAAGCCTTTTATAACCTTGTGACTAAAGGATTATAGATATGTGCTGCTAAGCTCATGAGTGTTCTTTTCAGCACTGATCTATTTGAGTGACTAAAGTTCAGAGTTAATTTCTTAGATTTAGATAGCAAACAATCAAGTGATGAAACATGAATTCTCACACTTAGAGCTGATTTGATGCAGTGCATAGGCATAATATGGTAGAACATAATAGAGCTGATTTTTCTCCCAGAGTTTTGATAATACCTCATCAGATACTGAACATTAAAATGAATCATTTCAAGCCAGGCACAGTGGCACATGCCTATAATCCCAGCAACTCAGGAAGCCAAGGTAGGAGGATCGTGAATTCAAAGCCAGCCTGAGCAACTTAGTGAGATCCTTGCCTCAAAATAAAAAAAATTAAAAGGACTGGGGATGTAGCTCAGTGGTTAAGTACCCCTTGGTTCAATCCCCGGTAGCAGAGTAAATAAATAAATAGTAAATAAATCATTTCAATAAAGTTGTGTCATTTCCTCAAAGTTAATATCATTACAGTGGGTTTTTTTGAATTTTTATTATTGCTTTAATCAAATCATCTGCCAGTGTTTAATTTTTTAAGCATCTTCATTTTTATCATTTTCTCTGAAGCCACCTAGCTAATGAAATAAAACATTTTATTATAGATATTTGGAATTGTTCTCAGAGCTCAGGTGGTTAGAATTGGGACTGAAAAGAGAATTGCTTTCTGGCAGAGTGAAGTTTACACTATCTTAAGCATTCATCTTCCTCAGTTTATTGCATAGTAATTTATGTTTGCCTCAAATACAGTATACCTTTGAAAGGCTTAGAAGAAAGTCTTAAGTCAGAAGGGGAAACCACAAATTACTCAGTTAAAAAAATCTCAATTTTATTTTTATCTGACATATACCCCAATTCTACCTTCCTACAAGTTCATGTATAGGGTGGGGGAGAAGAAAAACATATTTTAGCTATGCAAAATTTTGTTTGGGAGTAATATGATTGCTTAAGATTGATATCTTACCAAGGCTTTGGCATCTATATGCACCAATAAGATAATGAAGTATGAGCATTAAATGCATGGGAAAATTGCTGAATTTTCTCTTCTTAACACTCTCCCCCCTTCCTGCGCTAACCCCAGCAATAGGTAGAAATACTACTTTTTAATTTGGAAATGGTATGCCAAAATTGCATTTTCCAGAAGCAGCATATTTTCATTGATTTGTTTTAGAAGTACAACCTTAGATATTACTTGTGGGATTTGAAATGTGTTTCAGCAATATAGAGAAATGTTAATATTAAAATAATTATAATAAATGTTAATGTTAAGCTAAACTGAAGATTTCAGCTTCACAAAGGGTGTCATCTTAATCCAAATAGTAAGGCTGTGTTCTTTATCAGATTTTCTATATACCAAAGATAATTTTGAGTCTAGGTAACATATAAGCATTTATTTGACAAACATAGTCCATCAACTTCTGTTAGATTGAAAAAGTTTATAGAACTTGAAAAGTGGGTCTTAACTAGAAGAAATATTAGTAAATTTTAGATATAAGTTTTCTCTCTGGCTTCATCCAGTTGAGTTCAAGAAGGCAAAATCATTGTCCCTATTTTGATCAACCCCATAACTAGCTAGATTCATTGTTTGAGCACATGGAATACTTGTAAGTTGGAATCTTGTCAAGAAATCCCAGTTTTGACCTCCATTTAGAAGTGTATATGTGATGTTTACCCATGGAGAAAACTGATCTGAATTTTCATTTTGCAAAATTGAACAATGATTAAGAAAAACTAACCAAAACTTTCTCTGTTCTTTTAGTCTTGATTTGGCCCCTCATACCACCTGCAGCTTTAGCCATAGATTTATAAGTTATGTAGTTGATCAGAAATCAACCTGTGGTGCTTCAGCACAGTCATGCAGTAAAGTCAGGTTTTAGACTCACTGAACTGTAGCATTAAATGGACATGGAGGATGATTTACTATATAATAAATTGACTCCTAAGTCTGTTTATCTAAAAAGAGATTCAGTATATGTTATGACTGAGTTCAGTACTAGACGCCTTATGAGGGGTATTTATTTTTTTGCCTTTACTTGAGAATGGTAATTTCAATGTCTGTAGCTATGTTTCAAATTTTGAAGTGAATAAGACTAGATTGTAAGTGAATGAGAAAATAGTTATATTTTGTTTATATAAGTCAGATAAACTCATTGTTTTGAAATATTTTGCATAATTTCTTTTCCAGAATAAAATAACATTTGTCACTAAATTGAACAGGAGAGCTGTTCTGATAATTGACCTGCATTCTGCTTTCACATCCTTAATTTCAGAAATTCAGGTTATTGGAATAGAATTTTATGTATAATTTCTATGCTGCATAAAGTAATGTAATGCTTTGTAACTTATCTATACTTAGAATCTCTCTTTAAAATACCCAGTTCTGTTTAAATGATTTTCAGCATATATTTTGAAGTATTACAAGAATCTTACAAGAATCTTTTTAAAATTTTTTACTTGTTCTTTTTAGTTACATATAACAGTAGAATGTATTTTGACATAACATACATCCATGGAGTGTAACTTCCCATTCGTGGTTGAACATGATGTGGAGTTACACTGGTTGTGTATTCATATATGAACACAGGAAAGTTATATCCAATTCATTCTACTGTCTTTCTCATTCCCATCTCCCTGCTCTTCCCTCCACCTCCATCCAATCTGGTGAACCTCATACACCGCCTATTATGACTTAGCGTCCACATATCAGAGAGAACATTTGGCCTTTAGTTTTTTGGGATTGGTTTATTTCACTTAGCAGGATAGTCTCCAGTTCCATTCATTTAACTGTAAATGCCAAAATTTCATTCTTATTTATGGCTGAATAATATTCCATTGTATGTATGTACCACATTTTCTTTTATCCATTCATCTGTTGAAGGGCACCTAGGTTGGCTCAGTAGCTTGGCTCTTGTGGAATTGAGCTGCTGTGAACATTGATGTGGCCATGTCACTGCAGTATGCTAATTTTAAATCCTTTGGGTATATGCTGAGGAGTGGGATAACTGGGACAAATGATGGTTCCATTCCAAGTTTTCTGAGGAATCTCCATACTGCTTTTACAGAGTTGTAGTACCAATTTGCAATCCCACCAGCAGTGTATGAGTATATTACAAGATTCTTAAATCAGAAACTTATAGATGAAACAAGTTTCTCATAGGCCCTTACCCAAAAAAAAAAAAAAAAAAAAATGTTTTTAACTGAACTAATACCATAAGATATTACCTAATCTCACGTTGTATGCATCTATAATTTATTTGAAATGTATTCTATTTCTTTGGATCTTTATATACAAAATTATTTTTATTGAAGTGTGTTTTATTTTGTAGTTGTATTAAATTTATTAATATTGAATTAAATATAAATCCATAGATTAGGTTATATTAGTAAAAATTGCATATTAATATAAATGTTTACTGATAACAAAAATATAAATAACTACCTGAGGCACTGAGATAAAATGAATATTATTAACATTCTGATAAGGAACATTATGTTTTCCTTAGAATATGCCTCCATTTAGTACCTGAAGTATATAATGTTTGTTTAGGGGGAAAATGGCTTAAAATTTAGCCCAACATTAAACATTTTTGAAAATATTAAGCAAAGGAGCATTGTACTGACATTTTTAATTTGTAAAATTGGGCATTGATAAGACCTTTTAAATAAGAAAAACTAACCAAAACCACTTTGGTACTGTCCTTTCTTCAATCCATTTTTGCCATACTTTGGGGCTTTAAAAAGTTACTCATTTCACTGGAGCAAATTATGTTATATGCATTTATGAATATATCAGAACAAACCCCACAGTTATGTATATTACAATGCACTAATTTTTTTTTAAGTTTTAGTAGTAGTTGGACACAATACCTTTATTTATTTTATTTATTTGTTTTTATGTGGTGCTGTGGATCGAACCCAGGGCCCCGCACATGCTAGTCGAGCACTCTACTGCTGAGCCACAATCTTTTTAAAAAAGAAATGTAGGACTGGGGTTATGGCTCAGTGGTAGAGTGCTCGCCTCACACGTGCAAGGCCCTGGGTTCAATCCTCAGTACCACATATAAGTAAATAAAGTTATTGTGTCCAACTACAACTACAAAAAAGAAATATAAATTAAGACCTTCCTGAGATATTCTCTCCCCAAGCAGGGAGACATCACACTGTCTGCAAGGCTATTGGTAAGCAGACCTTGTCATACATTGGATGTAAAAATGCAAAACAGTGCAACCCCTAATTAACTGCCACATGTTAAATGTGGTAATATTAAAAGAAGCAAATGAGGACTGGGATTGTGGCTCAGTGGTAAAGTACTTGCCTAGCATGTGTGAGGCACTGGGTTCGACCCTCAGCATCACATACAAAAATAAAATAAACATATTATGTCCATCTACAACTAAAAATATTAAAAAAAAGAATCAGCAACAAATGAAATAAAATGTTTATATTTGGGGAATCTGAGTGAAGGACCTAAGGTAACTCTGTACTATTCTTTTAGCTTTTCTGTAAATTAAGATTATATCAAAATACAAAAAAAAATTAAAGGAGAAAAAAGTTATTCATTTCAAATTCATATGACCAAATTTTTATAGCTTCCCATTAGTACCATGGCTAATAGGTTTTAAGATATGACCTATAGTGGATTCAGATCTTCAATGGAAAAAGACCTCCTAAGAAGCAACCATAGACACACATTCTAACCATTAACCTAATAACTCATTTTTCTCCCATATTTTGATGTTTATTTGATGTTCCTTTCACTTTAAATAATTTGAGAGATCAAATGTAAGAGTTTTATGATAATTTTGGTATCTGTGGTTAATACATGTTAAGGAATTTTAGAATCTTCTTTGCAGTTTTGGATACTCCTAAACCCATTTACAAATTCTTAGGACTGATAAATATATAATCTTAAACGTATCTGAACCACTCTTTAACAAGCAGATGCCTGAGAAAATGTACAAATGACCTCTCTCCCTCTCTCCTATCCTAGCTCCAGAAATGTAGAAAAACAATGTAAACCTTAACTGAAGAATTACAAGATTCTAATTCATAGCACCTCACAAAGTATGAGTAATTTTTAAATCCGCATTAAGCATCTTTTTCATTTTTAAGGAGCTGCTGCTAAACATACACATCCACACATACATTCCTTTTCCTTTCTTCTACTTTTTCAGACCATATTTTTTTCCCAGATATTTTCTTTGACTTTTTTTGTAGAGCAGTTTAACCTTCTTTTTGTCATTCTTTCTCCCTGTCACTCTATTCATTATAGTAGAGGTCTCACACAAAGCCACACAAACAAAAATCTCCCCTCCTCTAGGGAACAAAAGGTATTAAGCATGGCATGTTCTATTTAATGAAGGAATGGCAAGGATACCTTCCTGCAGAAAGCACGTGTACCAATTAGCACTCTAAGGTGTTATAAACCTATGGAGAAATGTTCTGATAGTAATTCATTACTCACAATCAATGTACTATTCAAGGTCTGTTTAGTGAATTTTTATTATCTTGGTAGACTTTAAAATTATTCTCTTGGTGACATGAATAAGCGTAAACCATGATGTTCAGTCTCTCAGGTTGCCTTTTTAGCCATCTAAATGATTCCATGTTTATTTTTTCTTTGGAAGGCATATACTCTGCTAGGAATCTGAGGACCTTCAAAAGGAAAATGAGCTACTAACAGCAGAAAATTACATAAAAGACTAATCTAGACTTATACAACCAATTTATTTTTTAAAAAAATATTTATTTTTTATAGGTGGACACAATACCTTTATTTTTTTTATTTTTATGTGGTGTTGAGAATCGAACCCAGTGCCTCATGCACACTAAGTGAGCATTCTACCCGAGTCACAAACCCAGCTCAGAGGTAAACCCAGCTCATTGTTAAAAATCAACTCATTTTTAACAAAGGTGCCCAAATAATTCACTGGGAAAGGATTCTCAAGAAGTGGTTGAGAAACAATTATATATCCATTTTTTTAAAAAAATGACCCTTACCCCTCCCTTAGCTCCCCATATACAGAATACACTTAAAATTAATCATAAACCTAAATTGCATGTGTGTGCACAACCATATGGTTTCTAAAAGAAAATATTGGCAAAAAATGTTTTAGTATGCAGAAAACAATCAAAAATTTTTTTATAAATTTAGATTTCATGAAAATTAAAAGCTTCTGATTATCAAAATACAAATGGCAAGCCATAGACTGGCAGATAATATTTTTAATATCTATACTTGTCTTTGTTTTCTGTTGTTGAATAACAATGAATAAATCCATAGCTTAGTGTCTTTAAATGATAATAGTCATTTCTTATTTTTCATGCTTCTTGTGAATCAGAAAGTAGGGAGTAATTTGGCTGGATAGTTCTGGTTCAGGCTGTTTCATGAGGTTGTAGTTAGATATTGACTGGGGCATTAGTAACCTACCTTGACTGAGAATAAGGATTTATTTCCAAGGTGGGTCACTCTAATATCTAGTAAGATAATACTGACTGTTGATCAACGGCCTCGTGTCCTCTTCGTGTAGTCCTTTCCACAGACCTGTTTGAAGTTACTGTTCAGATGGAAAGCTGGCTTCCATCAAACAAAGCAAAGTGCCTTTTATACCATTTATGACTAAGCCTCAGAAGTCACACATTATATAGACCAACTCAGATTCAGTGTAGGAGGATGGGATGTAGATACCAGGAGACAGGATTCATTGGAGTCGTATTGGAATCTGGTTGCCATACTGACAGAGGTCTCATATTTGGAATATATGATGACCTACTGCATGTTAGTAATAAAATGACAAACAGCCCAATTTAAAAATGGGTAAAACGTCATTGGAGAAAAGACAGCCTTTTAAACAAATGGTGCAGAGTAAACTGATTATTCATATGTTGAAGAATGAGACTAGATCCTTAATCTGAGCAACAGTCAAAATGGATCAAAGACTTAGGAATTGGATCAGAACTATACAGCTCCTAAAAGAAAAATAAGATCAACGCTCTAACATATAGGTCTAGGCAATGACTTTCTCAGTAGGACTCCTGAGTTTTAAGGAAATAGTGCCAAAAATTAACAAATGGATGGCATAAAATTAAAAAGCTTATGCACAGCAAAGGAAACGAGAATGTGAAGAGAGAATCTACAGAATGGGAGAAGATCTTTGCTAGCCTCTCTTTTGACAGAGAATTAATATCCAGAACACATAAAGAACTAGAACAAAACAATAAATGAGCACTTTTCAAAAGAAGAAATACAATTGCCCCCCAAAAATATGAAAAAATGTTAAAAACGTTTTTATAACAATTATGGAAATGTAAAAAAAAATACTGAGATTTCATCTTGCTATAGTTAGAATGGCAGCCATCAAAAATACAAAGAATAATAAATACTGGAGAGGATGTGGAGAAAAAGAAACTCTTTTACCTTTGATGGGATAGTAAATTAGTACAATCACTATGGAAATCAATCTGGAGGTTTCTCTTCTGTAAAAAACACTAGGAGTGAACCACCTCTATGATCCCACTTCACAGTATTTATCCTAAAGAATTGAAGTTAGCATACTACAGTGATACATGCATGCCCATGTTTATAACAGCACAGTTCACAACAGGAAACTATGGAACTGGCCTAAGTCTCTATCAATGGATGAATAGATAAACAAAATTTGAGATACCCACACAAAATGGAGTTTTATTCAGCCATAAAGAAGAATGAAGTTATGTCATTCTGTGTGGATAGAACTTGAGAATATTATGTTAAGTGAAATAAGCCAAACTCAGAAAGTTAGGGGTCATATGTTTCCTCTCAGGGAAGTTAGAGAGGAAAAAAGAAAAAAAGGGGTTTGCAGATCTCATGAAAATCAAAGGGTGATCAGAGTAGAAGAAGGGAACTAGTGGGGGAAATAATGGTGAATTATATTGGACAAATATGTATCACATACATGCGCAAAAATGTAACAGTGAATACCATCATTATGTGTAAAATAATGCACCAATTAAAAATGGGTGAATACAGTCACCAATAAAATTAAAAGTATTCAACAACATTGGTCACTGGGAAAATATGCAATAAATTATAATGAAATACCACTATGTATCAATTTAAATGGCTACTAAAGAGATTGGCAGCGAAAATGGTAGCAATGATATGGAGCACCTGGGACTCTCCTCCATTGGTGGTGCAGATGAAAAAAGTACAACATCTTGAGGAAATTCATAATATTTAAAAGTTGTAAAAAGCCCAAAAGTTTGTTAGTAAGGTATAAATAACTTATATTTATGTGTATTTGCATTTTACATTGTATTGTACAACACAGTTACTTATTGCAATACTTAATATATTTATTTTTACTTTATTATGTTACTGAGCAATGTAAAATACTACTTAGCAATAAAGTTGAAGTACTGATTATGGGTGAATCTCCTAAACACTATGGTGAGCCAAAGAAGCTGGACACCAAGGTATATACTGGTAATTCCATTTATATGAAGCTCTGAAATAATCCCTGGCTTGAAAAAAAAATATATATATATATATATATTATATGGTCTATATATAGATATATTTCATAATTCATGTACATTAACTTGTATAAGAATTAACTTGTATTATGCTACATATAAATTTTATTTACAATGGTAATATCCTGAACTATAGATGAAATGTTTGTTTTCTGTGGGAATATTATAGCGAAGCTATTTTTTGTGTATTCTGAACTTGAGCAAATAAGTAAATATATTGAAGACAATAGGAACTAACATTCTCAATTTTGGAGAGAAGTGTAACAAGTGTTAAGATTAAATAGTACCCTAGAGTGGAACTAAGTATCAATATGAATTCATGTATGATTCATGATAGCTAGATATGAATCCAATCATGAGGAGACAGCAGCCTATTTCAGAATGAGGGATATTCTGCAGTGTAACACACCAGAACTTTTTATATTGTCAAGATCAAGAAATACAAAGTGATAAAAAATGGCAGAGTAGGGAACTCCAAAACTATCTCTCTCATTAAGCCAGTGATTAAACTGATTTTAAAAAAAAGTTAGCTGCTTCAGATTTCTAGAATCTAATCAAAAGCTTAAAACAACCAGGGGGATGTCTAAAGAATAAGCTTCTTCAGCCTGATGGCAGCCATATAAATAGTGACCCATATTTCTGGTATAGCTTGTTCGTGCCAGAAGGAGCAGTACAGACCTTGTTCCCGGAATGCTGTGGATGTGGGCTTTGACCTGTCTGGTGGCTCCCTAAGGAATTACCCAAGGTGCTTGCCTTTGTTTTTGCCTGACTCAGAGCTTTTTTGGAGCTGAGGTACATTTGTCAGAATCATTTAAAGGTAAATATACTAGCTGTGTGGCAACCTGTTACAAGCAATACATGAACTAAAAGCCTTGGGAGGAACAGACTGTGTAAAGGAGAGAACAAGGGCTTTGAAAAGTTAAGCCGTATACTGCAGAAACAGGAATGCCCAGTGAGCTGAAACTGGAACTCAGTGGTGGAGTACTTGCCTAACATGTACCTTAGGTTCAAACTCACAACTAAGGGTGGATAAAAAGGCCCAGATCTGAATGTTCAGAAGAAACCTTAGTAGACCCTATGCTGTCATGTTTGGCTGTTTTTTTGGCCCCATGCAAGCAGGAATCTAAGGCTAAAGGAAAATTGAAAACATTCTGGTCAAGCATTGAAGAAATTCCCAATAACCAACCTGCAAAGACCTGGAGAGTAAGTATATTTCCCCATTTAACTTCAGGCATTTAAGGAAACAACTAGCTGATCAATAAGGTTAAGAAAGTTTAGAAAAGTCACTAAAACAACTTCAACAATAAGAAGACTTACCACATGATAATACAATAAATGTCCAGTATCCAACAGGAAGTCATTCTTGCATGGAAACAATAAGGTATGGCACAGTCACAGAAAAATTTTTTAAAAGAAGTATCCTTGAAGCACAGGTATACTATTCAGGGACTTTAAATCAACCATCCATAGTATAGTCAAATACCCAGAAGAAACATGGAGAATTACATATGAAGTAAAAGGATATTAGTAAAAATGTAGAAATTATTATTTTTGTTTAAAGTACCAAATAAAAACTCTGGAACTTTGAAGTATAATGACTGAGGTGAAAAAATTCACTGGAGATGTAAAACCAGCGTATTTGAGTAAGAAGTGAGAAGTATCAGTGATCTTGAAAATTCATCAATTGGCCTGGGACTGTAGCTCAGTGGTAGAACACTTGCCTTGCGTGTGTGAGGTAGTGGGTTCGATCCTCAGCACCACATAAAAATAAATAAATAAAGATATTTTAAAAAAGAAAACTCATCAATTGATATTATCCAACCTAAAGTAGGGAGAATGAAGAACAGAGCTTAAGACACACTTTGAAATGGTTACATGGTAAATCTTAAGTTACTTGCATTTTATCCCAATTTTTAAAACAATTATAAAAACCTGTAGTACTGGGGCTGGGGTTGTGGCTCAGTGGTAGAGCACTTGCCTAGCACGTGCAAGCCCTGGGTTCAATCCTCAGCACCACATAAAAATAATAAAATAGGGGCTGGAGTTGTGGCTCAGTAATAGAGTGCTCGCCTAGCATGCATGAGGTGCTGGGTTCAATCCTCAGCACTACATTAAAAAAAAATTAAATATATTATGTCCACCTAAAACTAAAAAATATTTTCTTAAAAGAATGTGATACTGGAGCTGGGGATGTGGCTCAAGCGGTAGCGCGCTTGCCTGGCATGCGTGCGGCCCGGGTTCGATCCTCAGCACCACATACAGACAAAGATGTTGTGTCTGCCAAATACTAAAAAAATAAATATTAAAATTCTCTCTCTCTCCCTCTTTCTCACTCTCTCTCACTCTTTCTTTAAAAAAAAAAAAGAATGTGATACTTTTAAAACATAATAAAATAAAGGTATTGCATCCAACAACTAAAAAAACCCAAAAAACAGTAGTATTGGCATAAAGATAGACATAAACTATGGTATGAAAGTGAGAATCCAGAAATAAACCCATGTAATGGGTGGATTTCTTCTTTTTTCTTCCATTTTTTCACATATTTTATTGGTGCATTATAATTGTATGTAATGGTGGTTCATTGTTAACATGTTTGTTCATGCACACGGTATAACAAATCATTCCTCAGTATTTCACCTTTTCCTCACCTCCATCCTGTCAACTTCGCTTTCCTGTAACTACTGGTCTTCTTTTAATTATCATAAGGTCTTCCCCCACCCTTTCTTTTCCTTTTTCTCTCTAACTTCAAGCATACGAACCTTGACTTTCTGATTTTAGCTTATTTCACTTAACATAATGTTCTCAAGTTCCTGATGGATTGACTTTCAGTGAGTGTGCCAAGACCATCCAGTAGTAAAAACATAGTCAACTTCTGTGCATCCATTGGATATCCATGTAAAAAAAATGAAGTTGAATCCTAACCTCTCCTAATATATTAAAAAAAAAGGATCAACAACCTAAAAAGATAAGAGCTAAAACTATAGAACTCTCAGAAAATAAGAGTAAAGGTTCATGATGGAGCATTAGATAAAACTTGAAGAACATAGCAAATAAAAAATAGTTAAATTAGACTTCACCAATATTAAAAACTTTCAATCATAAGACATCAGGTTTTCAAGAGTGTGAAAATCAATACAAAGAACGGGAGAAAATATTTGCAAATCATGCATATAACGTGGCTGTAGTATATCAAAAACTCTTACAAGTCAACAAAATGACAACCAATTCAAAAATGGGTGAAGGACTTGAATAGACATTTCACATGGACAAAAAGCACATGAAAAGATGCTCAACCTCATTAGGTACAAGGGAAATGCAGATCAAAACCTCTATGAGAGATCATTTCACACCCATGAACATGGCTATAATTTTTAAAAGAAAAAAAGGCCAGGTGTTGGTAAGGCTGTAGAGAAACTGAAACCCTCTTATACTACTCAAGGGAATGTAAATGATGTAACCTCTGGATAATCCTCAAAAATTTTAAGTATAGAGCTGTCATATGATGGAGCAATTCCACTTCTAGGTGTATATTGAAAAGAAATGACAACAAATAATCAAACAGTTACTTTTACAAATAGCCAAAAGGTGAAAATAATCTAAATGTGCTCCAACATTTCAGTGGTTAAACAAAATGTGGTATGTGCATACAATCAAATATTATTTGACAATAAAAAGGAATTAGTACTGATTCATGCTAAAACATGGGTGAACTTAGCCCTAAGTGTTAGAAGCCAAACACACATTGTATGTCTGAATAGTTAAAATGGTAACTTCTATGTGAATTTTACCACAATTATACATAATAAACCTCAAAAGAAAAAATAAAGAATTATAAGGAAATGCTGTTTCAGATTAATAGTGACTAAACATAACAACTAAATGTTTACTTAATACATCTTGAACTGGGGTAAAATAGCTATAAAGGCAATAATTGGGATAGTTTACTAAATGTGAAAATGGACTGGATTAGATAATATGTGTATCAATATTTAATTTCCTGGTTTTATTGAATTTATGCTGTGGTGAGAATATTTTAACAGGAAATATATGCTGAAGTATTTAATTGTAAAAGAGGACACTATCTCCGATTTATCTTCAAAGTGGTACAAAAAAAGTATATCTACATTATGATAAAGTGAGTGGGGTAAGATGTTGGTGAATCTGGGTAAAGAGTATATTCTAGTTCTTTATACTAGTCTTTCAACTTTTGTGAGTTTGAAATAATGTGAAAATTTATAATTACCAACAAGATTAGATTTTTCTTTTTTATTTAGAGCAGCCCCGTGGTCCAGGTATTATTAGAAAAAATAATATTAGGTATGGTTGTTTGGCTTTTTTTCATTTTCTCAACTTTAGCTCTGATGTATTATTTATTTTAATTGATTACAGTAATCTCTCCATGAGATTATTACATTATTAATTACTTAGCTTCTGTATGTATTCTGGCTAGTAATGGCTTAGTTTGGGGGGTCTGTTCTCATTTTGAGTATTTTTTCCTATTCACATACTTTATTTTGTAGCATCTTGGGAAATAAAAAATATAACTGTTTCTTTTATTTTGAGAAATTTAAATATTAACCCGTGAAAGACTTTGCTGCCCTCATTTTCCTCCAGCAGCTTTTTTGGTTTGTTATTTATGTTTAATCTCTTGGTAGAAAATCAAGTGTGGTATAAGATCTCACCTTAATTAGAAGATATTGGATTATATGCTCATTTTTTTAGAGAGAGAAAGAAATTTTTAATATTTATTTTTCAGTTTTCGGTGGACACAACATCTTTATTTTATATTTATGTGGTGCTGAGAATCGAACCCAGCGCCCCGCACATGCCAGGCGAGCGCATTACCCCTTGATCCACATCCCCAGCCCTATATGCTCATTTTTGTTGTCGGGTCAAAGAAGTAATCTGTAGATGCTGTCATGCAGGATCATGTCTTGTGTCAGCCACTAATGAAGTCAAGAGAACCCTTTCATTAAATAGCATCTGTCATGAAAACCTTGTACTGTTTTATTGGTATTTACCTGTGGATTTTTACCTGGCATAGTGACTATTTCTTATGAACAAGCATATACCCAGTGGAGGTTATTTTGAATGAGTTTACTAAGAAGATCTTGCAAACTGACTTCATGATAATTCATGTGGTACTTGTGTTTTTCCAATTAGTTAACCAGTTTTCTTTCTTTTGTGATGTATGATGGGATCTTCACTAGACAGAGGTAACCCATTGGATAGTTGTGTTCCTGGATGCTGGTGTGGTGGTGCTTGTTGGTTTAGTTTTCATGAAACTCTTCCTGAAGTTATGCCTGCAATGCTGCCTCCTCTTTTGTGCTTGCATGAGATTATTACTTTGATTGCGCTTTGTTGGTTTGAGTTCCTAAAACCTATTTCTTTCTTTTTTTTTTTTTTCCTTTGGTACTCTGAATAATTTCTAAAATATTGGTTGGTCCAGAACCTTTGGAAAATCGTTCCAAGTGTTGTTCTTTGGTGGATCCTTTTCAGTTTTTGAAAATATCTTCAGTGTCACCACTGAGTTTATGCTTTGATTAAGAATTCAGAAAACATGACAGCATTGGTTAAACACTCATGAAGAGACTATTTGCCAGATAGGCCATTACTACAGCTAAGAATTCACTTTCTTTGTGATTTATAGATTAAAGAAAAGGAATATATATGTAGAGTGAAGGTTAAGCTTTAGGAGACAGTTGATATTATCAAGTAGCTGAAATTTAGAAGCCTCTTCTAAGGTATAATAGTAAATATAATTAAATTTGTTCTAAGCCTTGGTTATCATGTCTAATTTGGCATAATATTTCAGATGTCACTTACTCAGTATTCTGCTCTGTGTTCCAAAACTAAGATTCTTGCAGTGATAAAGTAAAAATTAAAATTAATATTTCAGAAATTAGTTTTCTCAGCATTTGTATGGGCTTTGAAAATAGTCATATACCTCTTCATTGCTGACCACTAGCAGTTTAGTTTTTCTTAGGCAATTAGAACTAATTTCCTTTTAGTTTTTATTTTTTCATGTTTTTGTTTTGATTTTTTTTGTATTGCCTTCAATAGAAGAAGATGGATTATTATTTTTTTGAAGGTGGATTATTTTTAAAAGAAGCAAAACCAATTTTGAAGTGGGTCTGTTTGTTCAATGGCAGAGGTTTATAAAACTGAAATTATTTTCTAATATTCATATTAGCCCAGTCTTTAAATGATAAGATCATCTTTTGTCTTGGAATTTTTATCATCTCAAAAACTGTAAAGGATCCCCTCATTTGAGTGACCATCAGAGAAATGCTTAGGATAAATAGTAAAAACTGAGTTAAATGGTATTTCATTTTTCACTATTTATGTTCTAATTCAGCTATGTCTTCTTTTTATCTTTTGGTGATCCATATATGTAATAGAAAATTTCCCAGGAACGAGAAAAATTTGCTGATGAAGGCAGTATATTTTACACCCTTGGAGAATGTGGGCTCATATCCTTTTCAGATTACATTTTCCTTACAACTGTTCTTTCCAGTAAGTAAAAACTTTTTCCTTTTATTTATTCATAGAGAACAAAAAGGTCTATAAAATGAGTTAAGTTGAATTATAAATTACATAAAATTTGTTTTGAGTTGTCTGTAGTTTGTGTATAGAGTCACCTGAAAGAAAAACTGAAATATCCATGTAAAAGTTGTTTTAAAAAAGACTTTAAAGTTATATCTACTTTTAACTGTTTATATTATACATCAATGCAGTTCCCCAAGTTCTCCAGCTAGAACAATGCAAAGGCATCACCCAGATGATGTAGGACTGTCATATTTCTCATTAGCTGTCTTCATTAAAAGCTAATAGACTCAATGGTGTTTAAGAAGTTACCATTATTTTGAGTAATATGAATACTCTGCCCTAATGGATTGAAATTTGGAACCTAAATACTTTAGAAACTTTACTGTGTTGTATAGAATAAAATTAAAACTACGTATAGAAAATATTTGCTTTCTTTCCCAATTAAATTAGAAAGCTGCTTTTCTAAAGAAGTCATATTATGCTGTACAATTTTCTCCAATTAAATCAAGTTAATTCTCATTGAAACTTTTGGAAGTTTCACTTTTTTATATATATATTTTTTAAATATATATTTTATATATATGTATATTTTTAGTTGTAGTTGGACACAATACCTTTATTTTATCTTATTTATGTTTATGTAGTTCTGAGGATCGAACCCAACACCTCGCATTTGCTAGGCGAGTGCTGTACTTCTGAGCCACAACCCCAGCCCTGGAAATTTGACTTTTCAAAGAAAAACTTTCTTAAATACACATCCAGAATAACAATCAATTTGGTAGAAATATGTTGTGTTTATAATAAATGGTAGGAATTTCTCTTCTTATCCATACATTATTTGGATAATGAACCTTCTTGGGACAATCTAAACATTTATTGTCCATTTTCCAACGTAAAATGTAAATTGCATATCAGTGTTCACAGGTTTAAACAAATATTTACTATATGAAAAGTATTGTGGCAAGGGAACAGAATAAAAACATAACACACACACACACACACACACACACACACACACACACACACTTCATCTCATCCTCTAAAAAAGAAAAAAGTTTTGTAAACTAAGAGTCAAATTTGTGGCTGGGGACATAGCTCAGTGATATAGCCCTTACCTAGCATGCATGAGGCCCTGGGTTCAATCCCCAATACCACTGAAAAAAAAAGAGAGAGACTTGATTTTGCTGTTGATATCCTAAATTGAGAATAGTCCTTTAATCTGCAGTTGGTACCGGTGGAATGAGGGAAATGTGTTTTTTAATTAATGTATTGTTAAACAAGCTTGGTTTCTTATGATAATTCAGAATTCAAATATTTATATTCCCCAAGTTCTTATTCACAAATTTTATTGTTTACATATAATTTCTCTGATCAGCTTTAATAGATTAACTTAAATAATTTTTAGCATGAGTATCTGTATTAAGTAAAATATTAAGTATTTACTAGATAACTACTCGTTAACAAAATAAGTTTAGGTTCATTTAAAGACGTGGTTAATAATTATTATTAAATAATTTCCAATGAGCCTCTGTTCCTTAAAGTAGGTTAATAAGAATTGAGTGAGAATACACAAGCATGGTTATTAATGGCTTCGTTCTTTGTACTAACCAGTCATAAGAATAACTGATGATATTAAATCTTATAATAGAAATCAGAGATTTTCCCTCATAACTAGGTATAGAAAAATGCCATCAGGGGCTGGGGATGTGGTTCAGTGGATAAAGCACTCACCTGGCATGCATGAGGCACTGGGTTCGATCCTCAGCACCACATAAATGTAAAATAAAGATGTTGTGTCCACCTAAAACTAAAAAATAAATATTAAAAAAGAAGAAAAAGGCCATCAGGATTTTGATAAATATTGATTTGGGTCATTTTTATTAATGCTAAGATTCACTAGATTATGACAATTTAATTATCTAGATCTTCTCTATTGACAGTTATGAAATATTTATTTTGTGTTCTTCTATGTTCTAATTAAAATTAACCTGTAAGCCAATAATATGAAAACAATTTTAGATGGGGAGATAAGAGGGTAACAATAAAACATTTGTAAAAATTAATTGTTAAGCACTTTTTTTACTGTTTCCTGTTAATCTTTGAAAAGCAACTAGAAAAATCAACAGTAAAAAATGTTATGGCACATCAATACCAAGAATTTTAAAATTTGGGGGTAGAGTTAATGAAGACGAAGCATAATTCAGAGGATTATGACTTTTACTCCTTTAAATTTAGAGAATCAGTGGAGACATTGATTAGGCGTTATTTTGACTATAGCTAGGTTTGGTTTAAAAATTAAACCATGTCCTCTATGTGCTGCATTTTTCTCACAAATATGCAAAGTTCTTGATAAATTATAAGGATATTCAAATGAAATTACATTTTATTTTTCTTGACATACTAAAGTCAAGAGCAGATCACAAAGTGTATGTGGCTTGGAAAGAATGGTGCTGATCAGTGCCATTCCATCTAATGAAAATGAAGGTGACAGATGAAAATGAAGTTTTCAATTTGAGTGACCTGTTGAAAATATGGGCAAGTTCTAATAGATATAAGGTAGTTTCAAATTGTTTTTACATCAGAGTTGGAGAAGTTACAGAGAATTTTTTGTTAAGCTATGATCTTTTTTTTTTTTTGTATGAGAATTATCTGCCATTGCTATATTGAAATTATGAAAAGTAAGCAAAATGAAAGGCCAGTCTTTTCTTCAATGTTAGTCTGGCCTACAGTGGGTACTTAGAATTTCAGAAACACC
This sequence comes from Callospermophilus lateralis, assembly GCF_048772815.1. NCBI lineage: Eukaryota > Metazoa > Chordata > Mammalia > Rodentia > Sciuridae > Callospermophilus > Callospermophilus lateralis. The sequence continues at coordinate 44,373,978 of NC_135319.1, read as the reverse complement.
TATTCGCATGCTGTAATGCCAAAAGTATCAGTGTATTGTTTACAAGTAACTTCCCTCTCTAGCATAAGCTGTTATTATGATGCAATCTTTGTCACAACAGTAAAATAACACCCTTAAAAATATCAAGTATTTATAGATTATATTACATTCATTTTGAACCAGATATATTTGAGAACAGTGTGCCATTTCAGTAGCCCCAGCTGATACAGAAAACTGAAGTATTTATGCCTTTCCTTAATAACCAAAGATGAATTTAGTTCATATGAACAAAAAATTATAATTCTTCTGGATAGAAGAGAGACCTAGCCATCTAACTTGATCATAATGTCAAATGGACCTCAGTGTACCTTTTTGCCGTATGTAATCGCCCCTTCATTACCTTAGAGCAGATTAAAGAATCTTGCCTGATCCCAATCACTTACAGCATTTATAATTTCTATCCCATCCTCCTCAGGCCCTATCCTGTCCTGATTTTGTTCTTTGCTGATTGGGATAGCTTTATAGGAATTTGGCTCTCAACGACTGATAATGCTTAAAGACCTTTGCCTATAGTCTGAGCTCCATTTTTTTTTTTCAAATTGTTTACCTCTTTGAAGCTGGATTATAATCAAATATATTGGTCCATCTATATAACTGGATGTTTCTCTAAATCCCACACCTTAATAGTATTTGGTTATACTTAAGAGTTTATCATGTGTTGCTTACTTGCTCCTGGAACACATTTTTAAAATGCTTATTCATTGTGTAATTTCAGAGAAGAATCAAGGCAAGATATAGTGGTTGTCATTGAAGATTTGCCTAATTACTGCCTGCTCTGGAAAGGACATCTAGCACAATATATAATACATAGAAGTACTCCATATATATTTATTGGCTAATAAAATATCTAATAATTTTTCTGAACAGTTACATAGTATACATATTAAAATTTTATATCCTTTCAAGTAATAGTTACTCTCTATATACACATGATGAATACTAGAAGTCTAGAATAGCTGAATTTTTCTATCTGGACACCAAATTCAAAGACAGTTTTGGGTGAATGCCAAAGCTAGTCACATATAAAGAGGGTCCTACAATTTAGCATAAGTTAACTTACAAAAATCCAATTTCTTTACATCTACATCTAAGCATCTATGTGATAAATTGCGGCTTAGCATAAGCTGTTGCTTGACTCTTATTGATCACATGGGCTGGAATGCAACCACATAAAATGAAAAGAAAGTCAAGCAGATAGTAATTTTTTAGATCTCTGAAGATAGGGGTGGGGTTCTGTCATATAGGCATATGTACTTTGGGCATAAAGTAGTAATAAACTTGAAGAAATTGTATTGTGAATTATAAAGTAGAACATGACCTTAATGCAAAGGTACATCTTTGGCTTGCCTTTTAGAATCTCTCTCCCAGGAACTCTTGAGAAATCCAAGCTTTTTGACATCTTTGGCATTGAATACTCTTCCTGTAGCACAACAGTCACATTACAGGAAGACCAGTTTAAATGAAAGGCTGTTTTCTGACAGCTCTCTGAAAGTAACTGAGACTAAGATAAAGTTCAAAAAGGCTATGTACTATGAACTAGAAACATCAGCTGTTTCTCTTTCTCAGGTTTAAAATTATAAATCTATTTTTTTTTATTTAAATAAGAATCAAGGCTGAAGCCAGGTGGGTGGCACATGTATGTAATCCCAGCTACTCCGGAAGCTAAAGCAGAAGAATTGCAAGTTCAAGGCCATCCTGAACAACTTGGCAAGACCCAATCAGGACTGAAATATATTTTCTATAGAAAATGTAAATGGAAGAATTGCTCTTGTTAGGATTAAGTCCTATATGGCTGAGGCCTTGCTGAAGAAATTACAAAAATATCCCTCAAAATCTTTTTATGAATTTTTTTTCCTGATACTGGCATTAAACTTAGGGCCTTATAAATGTTGGGCAGGCACTTTCCCTTTCCCACTAAACTACACAGGTAGCCATTTTATTTCATTTTAATTAGTTCAGGGTCTCACTAAGTTGCCCAGGCAAGTAGAAGGGATTACAGACATGAGCCACTACACCTAGTCTGACACTTTAAAACTCGAGTTCTTAACATGTAGTGTTTCATATTATTTAGAAAATCTTGGGCTGGGGTTGTGGCTTAGTAGTAAAGTTCTTGCTCAGCATGTATAAGGTACTGGGTTTGAGTCTCAGCACCCCATAGAAATAAATGAATAAAATAAAGGTTCAACTAAAAATTAAAAAAAAAAAAGAAATTCTTACCAGTTACCATTAAATAAATGAATCACACGGAGATTCTGTAAAGAATAAAGAGATTTTTCTCTCTTAGGAAATATAAATATAAACAAATATAAACAAGGCAATTGATATGAATTTAAATCTGTCCTGGGAATACCTTAAATTTCTAACTGTTTTTTCTCTATATTTAGAATTTAATAAAATAGAAACATGTGTCTTTTGACTAGAAGATCCCAATAAGTGCTGCTAGGAATAGCAACTTAATTGCCTCCTCTAATTTTAAGGGAGTCCTGGATATCATGTGACTGACTATAGACCAGTAAATTCCAGGGCATAGGTTTGTCTAGGAGCCATTCCAAGTACAGGCATTGTGGCTGTACCATGCATGTTGGGCAGCTTTCCCCCAAGTCTGCTCCACAGTTAAATTCACCTAGAATTGGACTCAGTCCCCAAAACTATATAAGGTGAAATCTTTTGTGAATTAGATCATTCTCAGAGGTCTAAAGGACTCCAAGAAACTGAGATAAAGATTAGGGTCATTTAGCTCTTTGAGAAAGCAATTCATTGTATCTCCTCCTATTTGACTACCAAATCCATAGTGTTCCCAAAACCACTTTACACCAGAGTGAACTATTTGAATTGACACTTAAACTTAATTGACTATGTAGTATTGGTGAGAGCATAATTTTTTGGCACAACTTTTTTTGAATCTTGACAGATTTTATCAGACACCTTCATAAAATGCTTGTCTTTTGGCCCAGTGATTTCTTTTCTACAAGTCTAGGCTAATAAAATAACCAAGTGTATAATAATGATGATGAGCAAAAGGTAAATTTGAAAGAACTCAATATCAAACAGATGGCAGAATCAATTATAGTAAATCTATACATGAAATCCAACATAGGGGCTGGGGCTGTAGCCCCACATGTGAGGCACTGGGTTCAATCCTCAGCACCCCATAAAAATAAATAAAGATATTGTGTCCAATTACAACTAAGCATTTTTTTTAAAAAAACCCAACATAGTTCTTATCATATATAGTACAGAGGTCTACAAACATGTTCATATGTTGTTGAGTCAAAAACATACCTGTTTATATGATTCCATTTGGGGAAAAATGTCTGTGAGTTTATATCCACATTTGCACATATGTATATAGACATTTAACAAATTGTCTGGATATTTGTATTTCTGAACTGTTGGTAAATTCTGTCAATTCTACCTTGAAGGAATCCAGGACCTGATCATTTTTTATTGTACATATTGCTACTACCTTTATCAAGACCTTCTCACATCTTACCTAGATTATTTCAGTACCTTCCTAGTTAGTCAGTGTTCTTAGCCACAGTGAAAAAAAAGGCGACTGTTTTAATTACTGCCAATTCACCGCAGTAGTTAAGGATGTTTGCAGTGACAAGCATAATTTATTAAATTTCTCTTCTATTTTTTGAAATTTTTTCATTTTTTAACATCTCATAAAATTTATTGCTAGTGTTTGCAAAGCTTATCTGTGTTTTGTTGTTGTTGTTTGTTTGGTTGGTTGGTTTTTGTGGTGCTGGGGATTGAACCCGGGGCCTTGTGCATGCGAAGCAAACACTCTACCTACTGAGCTATATCCCTAGCCCCTGCAAAGCCTATCTGTAGTTGTGTTGGTTTATTGACACCGTTGAATCCAGTAACTCCATTTTATTGATAAACAGTTCATTTTACTAGTATACAAAATAAAAAAGAAAGGATGTTAGGATTCTTATGACAAAAAAACATAAATACATAGAGTTATTGATAAATGTATCTAGAATACTTTCATGGGCCAAATACTTTGGATATCCATTATTGTATCTGGGACCAGATTAGATAAATTAGTTCTATGAGGCCTCTGACAGTTAATTAACTTCAGCAGTTCTTTACTCACTAATCTGTCACAGAGTTTCTTTTAAGCGGGTAAATATGAATCCACGAGAGTTGCCTCATGTTAAGAAAGGCAGTGGTCCAAAATATAGATTTAGGAAGCACATAAGTTAAAGGATAATTACTTTATCCACAGAACGAATCACTGTAGTGAAGGGCTTCCTTAAATTTTTTTTCAAGCCCAGTATATGTATAAAGTAATATTTAATTGTATTTGGTTCTAATAAAAAGAAATTGTCTTACAGATTTAAGAGAATAATTATGTTGGTGCTTATTGCAAAATACATACATAATCCAACTGGTTTCATCACCCAGAGATGGAAACATTTGAAACAGAGCTTTGTTTTATCCAAACAACATTTTTCTCACAGATGGGGTCATCTCTCTTCTTGCTGTATAAACTCATCAGGAAACCCATCTTTAGCCTTTTATAACCTAACTAACCCTGTTCATAATTTTGTTTTGTGCACTGCTTGCTGGGCTTTCCAGTAATGAAATATTAGTTAGACACATAGGGTTTCCTTCTTCCTTGGGCTCTTTGTCCTAATGGGAGGAAACCCTTAGATCTGGACCAAGACAAATTAAAGAGAAAAGACTCATCCGTGGTGAAATGCAAAGTAGACTAAATTCTCTGCCTTCCAGGAAATTCTTCATCCAACAAAATTACTTTTTCCCCTTTGTTGTGCAAAGGGAACATGGAAACACTGACACTATACAATATAATCCACCGTCTTTCCTACCCCATACCCCCTACCTTCCCCTCCCACCCCTTTGCCCTGTCTAGCATTTGTCTAATGCTCCAGTGCTCCCCACCCCCAACCCCATCATGATTAACACTCTTATATCAGAGAAAACATTCAGCATTTGGTTTTTTGAGATCAGCTAACTTCATTTAGCATTATATTCTCCCACTCCATCCATTTACCTGCAGATGCCATGATTTTATTCTCTTTTAATGCTGAATAATATTTCATTATGTATGTATACCACATTTTCTTTATCCATTCATCTACTGAAGGATATCTAGGTTTCTTCCACAGTTTAGCTATTGTGAATTGTGCTGCTACACCCTAAGTACATGTTTGAAGACACGAATGGTATAACTCTACTTTGTATACAACCAAAGATATGAAAAATTGTGCTCTATATGTGTAATATGAATTGTAATGCATTCTGCTGTCATATATAACAAATTAGAATAAAAATTTTAAAAGCTTTTTTTAACAAAGTAATCTAAAATAATGTCTAGTGAAGATAGGCAAAATTCCTATTCCCAGTCCTCTTGCCATTGAGCAGAACAGTGTGCTTAGTTGGGTCATGCACTGCTGGAATACATTGTGGAAAGGATCCCCTGTTACTCTCCCTGTAATTAAACATCTTGTTCAGTAAATAAGATACACATATGTTTATAAACAAGAATACATTTAGAGCAGCTGCAGTCCAATAGAGGGGATAAGCATATAAAAATAAGGATCAGTATATTTTAAAATTACATCTTAACCCCCATATGTAACTAAGTATTGTTTCCCTCAAAATAGTTTTCCAACCAGGGGGCATATGCCTGTAATCCCAGCAACTCGGGAGGCTGAGATAGGAGGATTGAGAGTTCAAAGCCAGCCTCAGCAAAAGCGAAGTGCTAAGCAACTCAATGAGACCCTGACTCTAAATAAAATATAAAATGGGGCTGGGATAAGGCTCAGTGGTTGAGTACCCCTGAGTTCAAAAAAGGAAAATAGTTTTCCTCCCTTCCTTCTGTTTTTTCCTCCCTATGTACACACATCATTTAATCAAGGACTAAAAAACAACTTTGCATACTAAGTCAGTATTCTTCAACTTCCAAAATTGTTAAATGAAGGTTTCTATGGGTTTTTTCTGGATTTGTTTGTTTTTGTGGATATTTTTTGGTTTTCCCCAAGAGATTTAGGAAAGAAGATATCTACATCTTCCAGATATGGTTGAAATTTCCCAGTCATTTATTTTATTATTTTTATTATTCTTCAAACTAGTCACTTGAGCCTATCTTTTTATCGGATTTGTAGTCATAGTGATAATCATTTTTTAATATTTATTTTTTAGTTGTAGTTGGACACAATACCTTTATTTTATTTATTTATTTTTATGTGGTACTAAGGATTGAACCCAGGGCCTTGCACATGCTAGGTGAGTGCTCTGCCACTGAGCCACAACCCTAGCCCCTGATAATCATTTAATTTTAACAATTTTTTACTTTTTCCTATTGTTAAAGATTTCACATTTAATTCAAATTAATAGAAAAAGGTTCCAGGCAGGGTCTGGATGAGTGTTCTTCAAAATGTGCCTGAAAGTAGAACTAGAAATGAGGGAAGGGGGCTGGTGGTGAAGTTGGTGGTTTAGTAATTTCCTAGCATGCCTGAGATTCTGGATTCAATTTTCAGCACTGGAAGAGAGAGAGAGAGAGATAAAGAGAGACAAACACACAGAGAGACACATCAGACAGATACATGGGGGGTGGGGAAGTAGGAAAAGGGAAAAACACTTTATAAAAAGAAATGGCTTGAGGCTGAGGGTAGAAACCCATAAGTTCAAGGCTGGCCTTAGCAACTTGGTGAGACCCTGCTCAAAATAAAAAGGATTTGGGGTGTAGCTCAATGGTAAAGCGCCCCTAGATTCTGTCTCCATTATTAAAAAAAAAAAAAAAAAAAAAAAGCCAGATACAAATACTTTAGTCTGTGGGCCATAAGTTCTCTGTTGCAACTATTTAACTGCTCTTATATTGGAAACATAGCCATAGATAATAAATAAACTGCTTGCTAGTTAGTCCATGTTTACTGACACTTGCTTCAGACTTTAATTGTTTCTTACAAAATTTTATTAGAAATAGTATGTATATTTCACAGTTCCAGTGTCCTTGAGTGTCTGAGAATGTCTTCATTGTTAATATAGGTAAAAAAAATGATTTCACTCTTGTAGAATTCTTAGAATATAAGGTTTCCCCCTCAAAACTCTAGAACTTGCTCTGTAGTTTTCAAGTGTGGAGGAGAATTATGATGTAATCTAATACTTTGTTTTTCTCCTGATGCTTGATGTTTAGGATTTATCATTTTACCAGGGGAAATTTTTTTCCTATGTTAAAGGAGCAAAACTAAGAAAAACTGGATGAATGCATTTGCATACCAGGAACTTTAGCTGTTTCAAATTAGCTTATTGTTATTTCCTCACTGACGAAATTTCTAGATACCGTATTCCCAAAATCAGTAATGAAAATGTCTGCTCATTTTGCCATTTCTAATTGCATATTACATGGGAAAATATATTTTTAAAAATTATTTTCTTTCTTCTCCACTCCCTCTCCCCCAGTACTGGGGAGTGAACCCAGAGAAGCTGTACCACATCCCCAGCCCTTTTCATTTTTAATTTTAAGACATGGACTCACTCAGTTGCTGAGGGTGCTTTGAACTTGAGATCTTCCTGCCTCAGCCTCCCAAGTAGCTTGAATTATAGGCATGTACCACACAAACAAGATACTATTTCAGTTATGCAATTTGGTCCTTCTTTGGTGTAGTTTAGTGGGAGTATATAGTCGTACAGCTGCAGAAATTATATTCAGGAAATATTTTAATTAATTTACTTATGTTTGAGTGCACTCACTAAATGATAATAAATTGAAACTTGTGGCAGAGTCAAAAAGTTGTTATAGTGTTTTAGTTGTAATTCTAGCACAACCCAAAGAGAGAAACTTAATTTAAATTTTGTTTCATAATATAATGTATTCTGTAACCAATTATGATCCCAATTGTTGGTTTTTTTTTTACATTTTCTTTTTTTCCCTGTGCCTTACAGTTGTCAAACAGTATCCAAAAAGACCTGATTGTAACCAGTCTTTAGTGGCACATACCTATAGTCCCAGCAATTAGAAAGGCTGAGGCAGGAGGATCACAAAAAGGGATAGGGATGTGGCTTAGTGGTAAAGCACCCCTGGGCTTAATCTCTAGTACTAGGGGGGAGGGAGAAAGACCTAATTATTAAAGGAAAGATGGTGGCAAATCATGCTGAATAATATTTTAAGTGTGATCAGGCTGTGAATCCGGAAGAATTAAACACCACCTTATGGCCACAAGTGAATTTTTATTTATTTATTTATTTATTTATTTTAATATTTATTTTTTAGGTGTAGATGGACACAACACAATGTCTTTATTTTTTATGTGGTGCTGAGGATCGAACCCGGGTCCCGCCTGTGCTAGGCGAGCGCTCTACCACTGAGCCACAATCCCAGCCCCGAAAATTTATTTTTTAAGCTTAAACTAGATAAGGCTGCAGAGCAGAGCTTTCAGTGGTGAATAACTGCCTCAGAAGGAATGTAATCAGTGCTGGATGGCAATAAAACCCAAAACTTCGGGAGCTGACTTGGGGAGCATAGAACCTCCATGCTACATTCCCTTTCTCCATCCTTCCCTAGAAACCAAAGTGCAAGCAAACTTTTACATCAGGGTGGCTGATGGTGAAAAACAAGCGAGCAGGCCCAAGCTGGGGAAACTCCTGACTTTTAGTGAGCTTTCTCCTTCAGACAGGTCTGGAGATCAAGAACTCTCAGTAACAGCAGTGCACAGCCTGGTAGGCCCACTGCTATGGGCCACTGCAGCTGTCAGTATCAAGGCTGCTCCGTGCCATAAAATAGGCTACATCAGGAGGTAAAGGTGCCACGGATAGCAGCAGGACCATCTGGAATGCTCAGGGGCTCGAAGCCAAAGATGGGAGAACCAGTTGGGAAAGAGGAAAGCAGAATCTGTGGCAGACTAGGCTCAAGGGAGCTCACAATATTGGTGAAATCCTATAAGCATGAAGGTCCTTCATGGCCTGTCAAGCAAAACCATAAGAAAGGGGACATTTCCTTGCTCTACCTCCTTGTCTGCTGTGTCAGTCCAGATCTCTGGGCTGGAGGAGTTCAACATGGAGACTAGTAGGTCTATCTGTGTCTGTCACTGGACCCTCCTCAGCTCTGCTCCTACAGTTCCCTCAGATCTCTCACCATCCTTAAGCAGCAGAGCCTGGGAACATTCTAGGACATACAAAGCATCCTGGATCCTATCCCAAAGAAAATTGCCTGGGGTCATGAGCATAATAGGTTATTTGTACAGTCAACTTTCTAAAATGCCTTTGTTTATTTTTATGTGATGCTAATGATCAAACCCAGTGCCTCACACATGCTAAGCAAGTGCTCTGCCACTGAGCCATAGCCACAGCCACAGCCCTACTTGTACAATTAAGATAGTAGAGACTCCAACTCTTGAGTCTTCACATAAGAACAGGGGACCTCAAATATCTGGCTGTAGGAAATAGTGATGAGCTATTTCCTACTTTTTTTTCTTTGAGCATCCCTCCCAAATGTCTCTCTATAGCTGTATGACTTTGGTCAACTTCCAGGGAGGGGCCTGAAAGTCCTCAGCTCACCACAGTTTAGGAACACCAAGGTTCCTACTGGAGAAGGGGCTGTCCCTTCTGGTAGACTTTCTACCTCAATAGTCGGTGGCAGAGAAGATATGGGCCCATAGATGTTTCAGGGCACTGACTGGGCAGAGTGGTTTAGCTAGTTGTGCTGGATCATTTCTGGACTTCGAAAAGATACTCATTAGTACAATGTGTGGATCTAGTCAAGATCTGACAGCTTGCTGGTCAGTGGTAAGATTGCTTTGCAAGTAATGAGCTCAGTAATTACATGATATCCAATCCAAGTCTCCAAGTGGGACTTGAGTACTAACCTTGAAATGATGAATCCACAATAGGTGACCTTGCACTGGCACTGTGCACAGCAGGATGTGCAGCAGTAGTCCAGCAGTTAACCTCCCATGATTGGAAGGGCTCAGCTGGCCCCATCTGTTTTCCTGCAGTGTCCTCCTTTGCCTGACAGCTATAGAAACACAACACTCTAGGCAAGAGCATGACTATCCACCATGTAGCTCAAGGACCAACACTTTCATGGCCACCTCCGTCTCTTCCTCAGAGGCTGGCTCCTATCTTCTAAGCAATATCAGTATAATATAAAATATATTTATAATTGTTAGGGTTTGGATGTGAGGTGTCTACCAAAAGCTCACATGTGAGACAATGCAAGAGGGCTCAGAAGGGATTGGGTTGTGAGAGCCTTAAAATAATCAGTGGATCAGTCCCTAATGGGATTACTGATGGCTGGAGGCAGGTGGGTGTGGCTGTGGTTCGTTGTGGGCATGGTCATGGGGTATATATTTTGTATCTGGAGAGTGGAGTTTCTCTATCTGCTTTCTGATCATCATGTGAGCTGCTTCCCTCTGCCACACTCTTCTGCCATGATGGTCTGCCTTACCTCCAACCATGAAGAATTAAGTACACCTTCTGTGGACTAAGATCTCTGAAACTGTGAACCGTCAAATAAACTTTTTGCTCCTCTCAGTTCTTCTGGTCTTGTCCATTAGTCACAGCATGAAAAAGCTGACTAAAACAATAATGTATAATTATAGTATAAGTCCTGAATAACCATCTGGATGGTATGATACCCTCTTCCAACTGCCTTTCTGCCTCAGGCCTCCGAGGGCAGGTGACTATTGGGATAAGGCATTCTTATCTGTAGTTATCTGTAGCCCCTGCAGTGGTGTTGAAGCCCAACCTTCCTCTCATAAACACTAGCAATGCAGATGGAAGGTACAGAAGCAAACTTTGACCAAAAGGTGAATGACCAAGAGTCAACCAAAGAAGATCCCCCAGCCACCAGCTCTGGGAACTCAGCAAGCTATTGAGGCCACAGCTGGATCCACCTGAGTTCAAGAATGAGGCCACTTTCTTTGCCTTCGTGGCTTAAAGAACCAGCTGGCTCCCCCACACGACTGCCCTTTTTCTGTTTTTCTTCAAAATTGGAGAAGAGGATATGTCTGTGTCCTGGATACGAGGAAATCTGAAGCGCTGTTCAGAGAACCAGCCAGGGTTCTAGGCCTTTGAAGCCCCACAAGCACTATAGAGCAACAGCAGCAACCCCGCTTCTCCCTCCACCCCACCAAAAGAGCCCCTTCCAGCAGAGACACTGCTTTTGAAGAAAGTTCAAAAAAACCTGATAGATTATCAGAGTATACTATAAAATAATTACTACCAAAAACAAAATCCAATATCAAAAGGCAACCTAGGTCAGTGAAAAGAAAATCAGTCTGCTATTGCTTAAGTGTTAGGATATTTTCTTTTTGCATAGTATTTTTCTGCAGCTAAGTCATCCCAAGGAAGTGCTATACTACAACACATTGGACCATGGGGACTTTCCCCCCAACTCTGTGTGAAGGACAGAAAAATTTCCTCCAGACTCTCCCTAACTGTCATATCTTAAAGCATTCAGAAAAATTGAGGAAGGGGCATATTTTGTGGGAGAGGGATACCAGGGATTGAACTCAGGGGCACTCAACCACTGAGCCACGTTTCCAACTCTATTTTGTATTCTATTTAGAGACAGGGTCTCACCAAGTTGCTTACAGCCTTGCTTTTGCTGAGGCTGGCTTTGAACTCCTCCTGCCCCTGCCTCCTGAGCAGCTGGGATTACAGGCATATGCCACCATGCTCAGCAGGAAGGGGCATTTTTTAAAAATACTTTTGTTTTATATATTTTTATGTGGTTGTGAGGATCAAACCCAGTGCTAGGCTAGCGTGTGCTAGGCTAACATTCTCCCACTGAGCCATAACCCCAGCCCAGGAAGGAGCATTTTTTTAAATCAAATCTTAAAAAGAGTTTTCTCTTCCAACCCTCAGCCTGAATATTATGTAGAAAGCAAGATACCAGCACATTATATATTAATGCCAGTCCATTATTCTGCAAAAATGCAGTCCTGTTCTAACACATTATGTCCAGAGTTAACTCTATCTAGGCTATTACACTTACAGAAGGCATTGACCATTTAAGGTGCCCCAGAGGGACTGGTGATGTAACTCAGTGGTAGAATGCTTGCCTAGCATGTGGTGTAGGCCCTGAGTTAAATCTCCAGTGCCACAAGAAGAAGAAGGGGAAGAAGGGGAGAAAGAGAAGGAGGAGGAAGAATAATAGTAGTAGTAGTAGTAGAAGTAGAAGTAAAATATCTCAGAGGAGGGTTGTTAGCATGTTGATCTGGAATCAGATTCTGAGAAGACTTAGTAGTAGAGACATGATAATAGTTTGTATTTATTTGTTGGGAACAAAGCAGTATTTTGCTATGCGATATTTTTCTCTAGAAAATTAAACTATTACAATTTGTAGGCACTACAAAGAGTAGGTTTAGGCTCTGCTTATTTAATATTGTCAACAGTGCTTAAGTCTTAAGTGGTGACTTATGTGTGAAATAATCAGACTGTGTGATCACCCTTGTAAGATCAGTAGAATAGTCAAATCATTGAATGGAGGATTGTAATCTAAAGTTTTTCCTAATTCAGAATTCTCTGTTGCTGCATGTTAATGACTTCATTTATCCAACAGCAGCATTTTAAAACAGGGATGAATACAAGTAGAGTTTTTGGTTAAAGACTCAAACCAACAGAAAATGAAAACCTTGTTTAAAATATAATCTATTCATTTTTTCATCATTCTGTCAGTAATGTCAGAAAGGAATTTAAAGCAGCAAATGACTAATCATATTGGAAGAGCCAGAATTAGAGTTCTAGCCCTGTGCATTTTCTATTAAAGGACAGCTAGTGAAAGAGACCTAAAAGTTTCAGGACAGCTTCTGTTGTTGCTATCTGATTATTTGACTTAACTACACATAGAAAAAGATGTTTGTTTTTTTTTCTTATTACTAAAGCAAAGTAGAAAAATTGTGTCTCAGGGAAGTTCAGAGTTATTGTTAATGGGTAGATAATATTGTAAAAATGGACTCTTAACAGAACAGACCTAATGTAGCTCTGCATCCTAGTAGCAAAAAATTATGATGTAAATTTTAATCATTTCCTATATATGGTAAGACCATTTGGAAATTATGTGGCTTTCCAAATACTATTTTTAGCAGGAGGAGGCCTCACTGTTCACTCTATAAGTACCCCAGAATTAAGAATTTTTTAGACTTTTATGAGTTCACATAAATCCATAATACCTTCAGATTTCCAAAATAACTAGATTTAAAAATTATCCTGAAACCTACATTTAAAAGTAAACAGGGACATTTACAAGAGAATTATCCAAAATCATATTCTGTGTAGTGTATTTCACTTCAGACAAGCTGGTTTTGGTCTTGTTTGTCTCATCTGCTTTGATGTGATCAGGAAGTGAAGATTGAATATGCTGTGAGGGACCACCTGCTGGAAGAACCTTCCCTCCTCATAGACTGGTGAGACCTTAATGAGAATATTCAAGATTGCTGTCCAGCTTGCCTCAGCAGAGACCAAGCACAGGAGCACAGCCTCTAGATGGTCCTCACATTACTTTAATAAGCATTTAAGAATAACTCCTCATACAGCACACAATCTACAAGAAACTAAAAAGAGAAATATCAGGCAGTACAAGGTGTGCTTTTTTCAGTAAAATTCATTTAACCTTAGTTATAGAAGGAAGTAATAACTGATTTGCTAGAATGACCAAGTCATTTAAATGATCTTGGCACATGCCTTCGTGGAACTCACAGGACAGTAGACATAGAAGATTATGATAAGCTCAAAGTTTGTTTATTTATTTTTTTGGTTTGAGTACTGGGAATTGAACCCAGGGACATTAAACCACTTTATCACGTCCCTAGCCCTTTTTACTTTTTAAAACGGGTCTTGCTAAATTGTTTAGGGCCTTGCTAAATTGCTGAGACTGGCTTTGAACTTGTGATTCTCCTGCCTCAGCCCCTGGAGCTGCTAGGATTACAGGCATAAGCCCCCCGCACCTGGTTTAAGTTCAGATTTTAAAACATCCTGCATATCCTGTGTCATCAGTGGAGATAAGTTATGTGAATGCTGCTTTAATTCCTATATGGGAACATTTTGACCTGGTTCTCAGTGATATATATTTTTTCTGTTTCTGTTAACTTAAACTGTATTCCTCCTGATGTTGTCATGCCATTTCACTGCTTTTCCTCTTCCCTGACCTGAAGTATTGGTTTCTGCTTGCATTTTACCCTTTCCTTACCTCTCAGTTCTCTTTGGGTAACTTTATGTCAGATTGTTCACAGCTAACCATATATATGTCAGTAACGTCCATCTTTACTCTCTTTCTTTAACCTTCGATTCATATTTCTTTCATCTCCTGAACATCTCCATCTGAATATGCTGTGGACCCCTTGAATTCAGCAGATCCCATCTGAACTATTATATTTTTCAGACATTTTACCTCTATTTTATTTCTTGGTAAATGACATGCAAGCTACTCAGTATCTTAGCCAGTTATGCTGTCATCCCTTTTCACCCTCAACCCATCACAGCTAACTAATCATTAAGTTATATAATTTCTGCCTTCTTAAGATATTTCAAATTTGTTTCAAAATTCTTCTCCATTACCACCACCATCATCTCAGTTCACATTTTAGCATTTGCAAGAGCTTCTGTAATCTTCACTGAAACTGGCTCTTCTTTTCCAACTCATCATTCACAGGTAGCCAGAGAAGTCCTTTATAAAGGCCTCATTATGTCACTATCCTATCTAGAACCTTCAGTGGGTTTATATTTTCTGCTGTTAAAATGGCAAATATCTGCAGAGTTTAGGCACATAGTATATATGAGTGAAGTGAGCCAAGTGTGAGACTTAGGAAAGAATAGAAGAGTATACTCTGATAAAGAGATTCATATTCAGAATTTTGAAAGACATGACAAACCTATCTGAGAGTCTAATGTTGTCTATGGGTCTCCAATTAGGATAGCCAATTAGCATGATATGGTGTGCTTCTTTGATATCAATCATCTCCTTTTGATAAACAACTTGGAACTCTCAGCTTTTGCAGAGACTGATGCAAACAGTCATGTTTTATTGTTGTTGTAGGTCAAAAAATATAAAGAGTGTACATATCTACATATATAAGTTTTCTGTATTTGTGTCAGAGGTCAAGGAGCATAATGAGATATTTTTGTAGGCTTTGGAGTCACTATTGTTCTAAGTCCCATTCCCATTTCTTCCACATTTTACCTGTGATTTTAAGCTAATCATTTAACTGCTTTGAGCCTCACTTTCCCCCATTTAAAAAATAAAGAAATAAAAACTTTCAGGATTGAAAGTAGTACAAAATCGCATGATAAACAGATTGAAATTTTCTAGCTCAATGCTTGGCATATAGTAACTTCTCATTAACAGATTATTTTTATAAAGGTAGGAAAATTTTGAGAAGTGGCAATAAATAGACAAAAATTTTATTCTCTCAGCTGTATCCTTTCTAGCAATTGTAGTTGTAGTTGTGGTCCAAAGTAGAGCAAATCTATTGGAAGCCAACAGAAAATAAAGCTGACAGACACATGTTTCACTCAGGCAACTAAAACTAGGAACTTACCAGCCTAGCTTGCTAGCCATATGAAAATGAAATTTAAACCCTGAAGATACTATTGAGAAATTCATAAGCAAGATAGGTATATGGATGTTCTATAACCATGCATAACGCACAAAGGTCATTCATCTTTTTTTGTCCACATCTAATCTTTACATTTTTTAGTAAAAATAATATTAACTGAAATTTTAATTTAATGGTATTAGGATATATATAGGGTATTTATTTTGGCTTATTCTCTTAAGCTATATAAACTGGAAGCACCAAAGTAAGGATGTCAACAACTTAGTTTTATTCACTAGAACATTTAGCATGGTAAGGGAAGAAGACTGTTAAATTTGTTTTATTGAAGTGCATAAAGTATATTAATTTTATTTTGATTGATCCCAGAACACTAAAGAATTATTGAAAAGTTTTCATCATTCACTTAATGGAAAGAAAATATATTCTATCTTGTCAGGTTTCGCATGTTTTTATTTTGTATTTTGAACTTTAGGTTAATTTTAACATTTAAAGATACTTTACTCAGTAATTTGTGTATACACCGATATGATTGTTTTCAGTATGCTGTTCTGTCCTACCACAACTGTAGTGGCAATGAGTAAACTAGTATAAGAAAACAGTTTGACATCCTTGTTGTTAGAATAATATGTATAGAACTCCTGGTTATACTTAAAATGGAGGGACTAGAAAGTTAGTTGGTTTTAAAGACAAAACAAAGACTTAGACTGAAAGCTTCTTGCTTTGTGGCAGTTTGTCTCACCCTAGACAGATTTTCTTGCCTAAATAAATAATGCTCAATTTAAGCAACTTAGCAATAACAATATATAGCTTCAGTGGTAGAGTATGTGCCTAGCAAGCTTGAAGCCCTGATTTCAACCCACAGCATCTAAAAGAAAAAATTGGAATTTTGTACAGCTAAGAGGTTGGTGTCTAAAAAGCAAAGGTGAAGTATTTAAGAAAAAGCATTGAAACACAAAGATAGGCAATTACTGTCTTTGCTGGCTGCAGTAACTCTTTTTAGTTTTAAGGAGTATTACTGAAAGGTAGACCTAAATAAACTCTGTGTCACTTTTTTTTTTTTTTCCTGGTGCTAGGGATTGAACCCAGGGGCACTTAATCACTGTGCCACATCATCTCCAGCTTTTTTTATTTTTATTTTTTATTTTTTTTTTAATTTAGAGATAGGGTCTCACTGAGTTGCTTAGAGCCTTACTAAGTTGCTGAGACTGGCTTTGAACTTATGATCCTCCTGCCTCAGCCTCCAGAGCCTCTGTATCATTTTCTGACATGGGTGTTATATTTCAGTATTTAACCATTTGTTTTTCTTAAGTTATTTTTTTTATCAATGCCTTCTAAATATATTTTTCCTCCCTCCTGTCTCCCTTTCTGCTTTTCTTGCAGCTCCTCAAAGAAATTTTGAAATTGCCTTCAAGATGTTTGACTTAAATGGAGATGGAGAAGTAGACATGGAGGAGTTTGAGCAGGCAAGTTGTTCTGGCAAGTTCCTTAAATACATTGTTATTTAGTGCTGGGAATTATACTTCAGTGGTAGAGTACTATCCTAGATATACAAACCCTTGGTTCAATCCCTAGCATCACAAAAAAGAAAAAAAAAAGAGGCAATAAGTACATTAACATATAAAACACATTTTCATGTGGATTAGGTTTAATAAAGGATTTAAAAGTAATCTCAACTTTAATTATTTTTTAAGTCTAAAAGTAGTGATGGATTTATGTTTAAATCTGTATATTATGATTAAATGTCTAATCAAAATGGTAATAATGGCTGTTGTTTGTTGATAATTTACATACATTACATACATTATCTCTCATCCTTATACCAGTCCTGTAAATATAAGAAATATTGCCCACATTTTAAGGGCATTACCATTATTTGCATGTATATTTGTTAAATTAGGTATGTGTGAGGCTAACGGCTAATGTTTCTACTCAAGACATTCATCAGATGCCTTCTATTTGTACTTTCGTTTGAAGATAAAAAATTTTCTAAATTCTTGAGTTTTATTAATGCTCTACCTATGAGCTACATCTCAAGCCCTTTTTAATTTTTATTTTGAGACAGGGTTTCTTCAAGTTGCTGAGGCTGGCCTCTGACTTGGAATACTCCTGCCTCAGCCTCCCAAATTGCTGGAATTATAGGTGTGTGCCACTGCATAAGTCTATAGACTTGCCTTTTAAAATTCATTTACATAGGTAGGCCACTGTTTCTGGTCCCAAGAATTATTGTTTCTCAAAGATTGAACAAATTTCCCATGTCTTCTTAGAGTATTATTTCATACCACCTTTGTGTTTTATGTATCATTGTAATAAATGTGTTTTCTTAGATGTTAAGAATTTGCCAGGCACAATGGCTCATACTTGTAATCCCATAATTTGGAGGCTGAGACAGGAGGATCCCAAGTTCAAGGCTAGCCTCAGCAATTTAGCAAGACCCTGTCTCAAAATTTAAAAAAATAAAAAAAGCTGGGAATGTGGCTCAGTGGTGGAGGGTCCGTGGGTTCAAACCCAAATATGAAAAAAAAAAAAAAAAAGGAGTGAGAGGGAGAGGAGGAGGAGAAGAAAGGGGAGGAAAAGTCATCTGAAATGTGGAAGACACACTTGTAAAGTTTATGATTGTCCTGTTTGTGCGAGTGAGTCCCCCCAAAACAAATATTTTTTTCTGGAGGGAAATTTTTCTGAGAACATCCCAATTATAAAGGTGTCAGGCCGTGTGTGTTAGATTTTGGGTTCTGCTACTTGCTAGCCACTTGACATTGACCAAGTGAGATTGAATACAACTCTGTGTGCCTCAATCTCCTCATGTATCAAAGAAGGATAATAGTAGAACTTGCCCCACAAGATTGTTGCTATGCATTAAAAGAGATAATGGTTGGGGTTGGGGATGTGGCTCAAGTGGTAGCACATTCGTCTGGCATGCGTGAGGCACTAGGTTCAATCCTCAGCACCACATAAAAATAAAGATATTGTGTCCACCTAAGAAAACTAAAATAAATAAATAAATATTAAAAAAGAGATAATAGTTGACTAGTACAGGCACAAAATAAATAATACTTATTCTTTTCTATGCTTTCCCACTTTCATGATGTTTTTCTGGGGTGCGGGTTTGATTCTGCTTTAGGTTCAGAGCATCATTCGCTCTCAAACCAGCATGGGTATGCGTCACAGAGATCGTCCTACTACTGGTAACACCCTCAAGTCTGGTTTATGTTCAGCCCTCACAACCTATTTTTTTGGAGCTGATCTCAAGGGGAAACTGACCATCAAAAACTTCCTTGAATTTCAGCGTAAACTTCAGCATGATGTTTTGAAGCTAGAGGTAGGTATTTCTTGGACTGCAGGAGATCCCTCATGCATGTATGTAGAGCCACTGGGTTAGGAGGGCCTATACTGTACATATTCTTTCAATCCACCCCCAGCTGATTGATTTGAACCTAATCAGTGATCTACAGACCAAAGGGAAGTAAGTACATATCCTGTGAAAATGTCATGGAGTAATATGGTCCTACAACTGAAAATCAAAGTCTATATTGTAAATGATAGTTGTCTTTGGATACCATGCTTGAGGAAAAAAAGGAATTGAGGGGTTACAGGTGTTCTCACACTGAGCATGTATCTCCAGTTTTGTTTATTGTGTGGAAGGCACTAGAAGGTAGAGATGGGGGGTGGTGATAAATAGATCTATGAAAGTTTGCAAAGGTAATTATCAGCTATTAACACCGAATATAGAATAAAAATATATGTGTTCAAAGTTATACACTGTCTTACTGTGGTGATTTACAAGCTTACTTTTCCACTCAGAGTTTAGGCAGTCATACTCTTCAGTTTCTAGGCACCGAATTCTAAGGGCATCGCCATTATCTACATGTGTATTTGTTGAATTAGGTACATGTGAGGCTAATGGCTAATGTTTCTACTCAAGACATTTATCAAATGACTTCTATATATACTTTTGTCTGGAGACAACAAATTCTCTAAATTCTTGAGTTGTATTGAAACTGCATCACACTGTTGTTTCTCAACCTCTTTTATTCCAGCAGCTCTTACTTTAATATTACTTAGAATTTCAAAACATTAAATACTGAAACTAAAAGCACATGAAAATATTCTTCTTCATTTTTAAGCCATGTTTATACTTATCTGCTGACTCGTCCCCCACCCAGTTCTGATTTACTGTTCCACGTTTTCATGCACTTGACTCAATTGAGACAGTTTGGAAAAAAAAATCACAAGTGAATTCCAGTTATCCATAAGAATGCTGTTTGATATTCATAATCTAGAAAAAAAAGCAGGATGAATAATGTTAAAAATCAGATCAAACTTTGAAATATGCTTGTGTACTTGTTATTTTAAAATGATGTAATTAATATTCATAGAATTTACCTCAGAAAACAAAGTAATGGATTTGTACAATTTATGCCAAGCTTCTGATGGAGGCTTTTGAAACCCCTGTAATAATTGGCAAGAACTGTACATATAGTAAAAGGTCAATAAATTTTTACCACACTTAGAAAGCTTTATAACTTCCCTATTCAAATTCCCTTAGCACTGCTGGATAGATAGCTTCCCTCTCCCTGGCATAAAGCACGAGACCAAGTAGCATTAGCAAAAGTGTTTGGATTTCAAAAAAATTTCTCTGCTGCATGCAGAGGAACACAACAATCTAAAATCACTGAAAAGATTTCAACAATAATTGAAGCAAAAATTATTGTTGTGTCAGCTCTCAGTTAACCAGAAATTTAATCATAATGCCTCATTACTAGTTAGTTGATATTTTGCTTTTTTTAGTTGTACATAAAATAAAAACCACAGTACAATGGTTCTTGCCAATTATCTTGCCACAGTAAACAGATGCAGATGATGGAGTTCAAAATAGAACTTCATAGAATGGAGAATGATGCATTTAATGAACACTGGGCTTCCTAGAACTTTATTTGTAAATGTTAAGGTTAGCACAGTTTGAGTATCTCTTACCAAAAGTGTTTAGGACCAAAAGTATTTTGGACTTTGAATTTGTTTTTATTTATTTGTTATTTTTCCATTTGGGGATATTTTCATGTGTAAATATTGAGTTATCTTGGGGAAAGATCCCATTCTACACATGAAATTCATCTTGTTTTATATCCACCTCGTATACTGGCCTAAAAATAATTTTATACAGTATTCTTAGTGTACCTGTGTTTTAACCCATCAAATAAGGTCAGATGTGGAATTTTCCATTTGTGGCTTTATAAAAGCTTCAGATTTGGGAGCATTTTGGATTTTTTATTTTTGGATTAGGGATACTCAACATATTTTCATTCTAGGGAAAGCAGATACTTCTCAGGCAGTGAATTCGATTTTGTTCACTGTTTTATATATAAAATTACTAAAGATGCTGTAATAACAGATACATTTTTATATATGTATTATGTATATACTATACATACATATGCATTGTGCTTAGCTTTGTGAAGTTTGCATTCTTAATGGAACATTCCAGTATATAGGCCTCATCCAATAACTGTTGTGTAAGGATTGCTTACGAGACTTTAAGTTATGTGCCTGGGTCCCTAGTATGCATACGCAGACTTGTCTTCTTTGGAAACATCATAGTGTAATCTGGAAACATAAATGATTTACTTTATTAATTATACAGTTAACTGTTGAACACAGAATATGAATCCATAAAATGTAGTTAGAGAGTAAAACATAAAGTAAGAAGGTACTTTTAACAAACTTCAAAGGACAATACATGGTCATGCTAGAGCTGAGCGGGTGCCAGCCTGTCTACACTCTAGCCTAATACTCATTCCTGAAAGTGCAAGTGGAATTCCAAAGGCAGAGCATAGGACTTGGGGCTTTTATCCAGAGATGCTACAGAGAAGATTGTGTAGATTGCCAGAGGGGTGAAAAATTATAAAGCAGATTAAGGACTTCATGCATATGTCCCTGCATATAATCTACACTCAAATGCAGAAAAAAAGAAACATAAAAGTAGTCATGTTTAAGATACTTATTCTAAAAAGCAGTCTTGCATTTGACATTGATTTAGGATTATTTGTAGGCTTTGTACCAAGATGTACCAAGACTGGTCCTGTTTATCAGTCAGCAGCTCTTTATATGAGGTGACCAGTAGACACATAGTAATAATGTTCTATAAATGGCTATTAATCCTGAATCCATTCTTTCAATATAATGACACAGACCCAGTGAGTAAATGCCTCTGTATCCATAGCCCCCTTGTTTAAAATTTTATCAGTTAGTATCGAATATTCCCAACTAGCTTTGAATTCCTCTGAATAAGTGTGAATAGCAGAAAAAGCATCATTTTTGGTGCCAATGAGGCCTTGGTTAAAATTTTGCTTCAATCATTGCTATGTGACGTCTGATGCATTATTTTTTTTCTTAGAGCCTTACCAATTCATAAAACCACAGTGGTTAAATGAGGTGATATTTTATTATGGGCTGAATCGTGTCCCTCTAAAGTACATATATTAAAGCCCTAACCACTAGTATTTCAAAATATCACTGTTTGAGATAGGACCTTGAAGGGGAGATTAAGTTAAAAGGAGGACATTAGGGTGGGTCCTAATCTCTCTGGTGTCTTTGTTAAGGTGAGAAAATCTGGACCCCCAAAGAGACACCAGGTGGCAAGTACATGAAAAGGCTGTCTTGTGGAGAAGCACTTAGGAGGCCTTTGTAAGTCAAAAAGAAAAGCCTTAAAGGAAACTAATCCTGCTGGCACCTAGTTCTTGGACTTACAGCCTCTAGCACTGTGAGAAAGCTAATTTCTGTTGTTTAACAGCCACTGGTGTATGGAATTTTGTTATGGCAACCCTGTCACACTAATGTACCACCTGGCATGTACTATTCCTTTAATAAGTGATTTCAGGGGGTTTTTGTTTGTTTGTTTGTTTACCCCCTCTGCCATGGCATTAGACATATAGTAGATACCTAAATAGGTCATGGATTTTAAGTGTTTTCTGAAAAAAAAAAAAAAAAAAAAAAAAACAACAACTGGAAAATGGCAGCAATTTTTAGTTTTATAAAACACTTCTAACTTCATTTTTAAAAGTTTGAATGGTTTATTCCTTCATTGAGTATGAAATTTAATCTCATCTTCACAGCTAAGAGGAAAGTGAAAAAGATTAATAAGAACTTTCATAAGAACTTTATAAACTCTGTTATTTTTTATTTCTTACTATTTTTATTTCATTACTTATCTACTATAAAATTTCAGATCAAGAAGATCTATTGTGGTTTTTTTTTTTTTTTTTTTTTTTTTTACTCAACAAGTAGCTTTGAGAGTGAAGAGAATGCTTTTTATCTATGAAACATAATTCAGAGGTAACAAGGAAGAAGGAAGAATCTGTGAACATTTATTAAGTGTCTACTATGATCCAGGCACTTTACATATCTTACATGACTTCTTTATTTTAATTCAACCCTGTCAGCTTTAGTGGTACTTTACCCATGATCCAGATGTAGAAATTAAAGCTCAAAGAGGTGAAAGTCACAGAACAATTATATGGTGGAGCTATGATTCCAACTCACATCTGTTCCACACTGCCTTTTAGATCGAACTATTTCTTCTCTTTTTATAGTTAGGAGCATTAAAACATTTTTTAAAATAAGTCAATGATTTCCATGATTAAATGTAATTAAGTAGCTAGTTAGTATAACATCTTACAAATACAAAAGAACAGTGCATTTCTTCTTGGTCATATGAGTGGCAAAGGAACTGGGAAAAGACAGGCTATAGATACCCAAGAAATTTGGTCTTCTTCTATCCCTAAAATTCAAGCTTTTTTTTTTTTTTTTTGAGTCCCAAAGAAATCATTCGTAGAAACTTCATCTCAAACTAAAGGTAAAACACTTAATTCATATTATATTTGTTTTTTCTACCTTTTCTCTTTTTGGGAAACTCAAAATAACATGGATTTGAAGGAATGATTTAAGAATACAAGGTTAGTTTTTAAAACACTTGAGGTTAAGAATTCCTTCTAAGGCTACCAAGAACTACTGAATTTGAGTGCCTTAGAGACAGGTGCCAAGTCTAATTCCAGTTAACATATTCGTTGATTTCTTGACGATTATAGCAAGTAAGATGTCAGTCAAAAATGAAAGGTAATAAAAAGTCTTTGAAAAATTATGGTTAATTTTAATTTGGGGCAAGAAGGGGGAAAAGGAACTGTCATGTCAAAGGAAAGTAAAAACTAATTTATACAAAAAGAATCTAATTCTAGAATATGCAACAAAGAAACTAAGTTGGGGTCCATATGTTTATTGCATAACCAAATTGTCACATTTTAAGAAGGCATGAGTATCAATTATCTGAAAGTAAACTAGATACAATTCAAAGAATAATAATGATTGTCTTATATTCCCAGTCTTAAAAAAATAATAATATTGGGGGCTGGGGATTGTGGCTCAGTGGTAGAGCACTTGCTTAAAATGCATGAATCACTGAGTTCAATCCTCAGCATCACATAAAAATAAAATAAAGGAATTGTGTCCACCTACAACTAAAAATAATACATATATATAAATAATAATATCGAAGTTAACTGGATTCATTCAATCAAGAAGAGAAATAAAAGGGAGATATAAAGAACTATGCTAATTGTTCTTATCTGTCAATAAGAGTAGAGCAAAAATAAATAAATAAGAGGATTGACTTAATTCTTTTTTTTTTTAGCTTGACAATTTTTTTTTATTGGTTGTTCAAAACATTACAAAGCTCTTGACATATCATATTTCATACACTAGATTCAAGTGGGTTATGAAGGATTGACTTAATTCTTTGTTTTATTTTTGTTTTTGGTGATGGGGATTCAACCCAGGGCAACCCAGGGCCTCACGCATGCTAAGCAGCCGCTGTACCACTGAGTGGCATCTGCAGTCCAAGAGGGTTAATTTAAGTTGAATATTAAGTAACTTTTTAAAAGCTTGTAACTATAACTAGATGATTAAAAGTGCCTAAGGAGATTCTAGAATCATCTACTTTTTAAATCATCAAATGGACATCTTTGGACCCAACTCCTTAAATTTAGTGCTGAAGTAAAATTAATTCTGTCTTGCCCTAATGTAGCGACCCATACTAAGGGACAGACTTCAACTCCTTTGCTAACCAAAATATTATGGAAAAGAAGACCAGAAGGCAAAGGAACCTTTCAAGTAAATACTTGCTTGAAACTAGAACACTCTTGGAGTCCTCATAGCCCAGTTTCGTTTCATTTTTATTTTCTGGGAAAGGGACTCTATTATGTAAACTCAGTGCTGAGAGTTCCCTCAATTAATTAATCCAAGAAATAATATGGGATTTGATTTTGTTTGATTCTTCTACTTTTGCCTCTACAAAGAAAAATATAGGTATTAATAAATTATTTAGTTTCTTCCATCCTAAGATGTTTTTAACTTGAATTTTCGAGAAATTAATAGAAGGGTTTATTAAAAGTTACTTTACTTGTCTGTTTTAGACATTTTTAACTTTAACAAACCAAGTATATGTTTAAAGGGGAAAAAAAACCTATTAAGATAACAATAATAACCTTCACTAGAATAAATTGCAACTTTCATATTTATTACAAAAGCCAAAGTATTTTACTAGTGTATTTTTTTCTTAAAGGGGAGAAAAAAAAAAAGGTAAATCACTTAGCCAGCATAAACTGCTTTACCCTTACAAAACTGGGAAGAAAGACCATAACAGTCATTTTCCTAAATATAATAAAAGGGGAGGGAAAAAAGACATCAGTTGCTTTCACCAGAAATTTATGTAGTTAAAATAGTATTACAAGTTTTGGGGAAATAGAAAAATTAGAATTCTGATATAGCTACTCCCATTTCCCCCAGGAAACTCTTCTTGCCTCCTCAGCTGTGTCATTATTCCAAACATATAGAAAGTATTTTTAATTCTTATTTATTTAAAATAATCTAATTTTGGTGCCGAAGTCCACTAAAAATGAAGAAATCAGATCAGTAACATGATCCATACAACCTTGTAGTCTTTTTGTGAGGAAAGGGGTCTTTAAAAGAAATGATCATTATTTTTAAAAAATAGGTATGTCCATATAAAGATAATAGAGTAAGAATTTAATTTTCTTCGATAGTTTTTTTCTCTTTTTCTTTTTTGAGATAGGGTCTTGCTATGTTGCCCAGGTTGGTCTTGAACTCGTAGACTCAAACAATCCTGACTTAACCTCTTGAATAGCTGGGACTATAGGCACACACCACTGTCCCCTAGTGTGGTCATGATTGTGAAGAGACATTAGCACTCTGAATCTGACCTTTCAGATTGATCATTAAAGTACATAAAACTGTTAGAGATTGATAATTTTTTTTTTGATTTGCAGATAACTTTGTAATACTTGGCAGTTTCCAGGATCTTCCTGTCATCACTTATCTTTTAATGTTATATTCTAAGATCATTTTAAACTGGCCATAAGAAAAAAAAGCTTATAAATGAATCATGAGGATTTGATCTTTCTCCAGGGGAAACGTTTCCCCAGTCTATCATTCAAATATCCTTAGCAACCATTTTTTAAAACACAATGCTTTCAATGAATGAGCTCTGTGCCGGTTTTTTTTTTTAATTTCATAGGTCATTTGTTTGGAATTCAGAATTCAGGTATAGTTAACTTTTTAGTCTCACATACAGCAGGATATACAGTTTTCAATAAAGTTAAAATGCAATACAGTAAAATGAAAAATAGTATAAAGGAAGATGGTTGCAAATTTACAGACCAGTGTTTAATCTGAACATATTCTTGTACCTGTAGCAAATAGATAAAAACGTGTAGCAGTCTCAAGCATTTGAATAAGTTTGAGTACATACTACATAATAAAAATACTGGCTAACATTTCTTGAAAATTTACTGTGAACCAGGCACAGTTCATGTGCTCGATGTGCATTGTTTCATTTTATCCCAACACTACGAGGATAGTCGTTTCATCATCCACATTTAATGAACTAACCGAGGTCCACACATATTAAATAATTTGTTCAAGTCACACTACTAAACGTGGGCTGGGACTTGATTCCCCATGGTCTGACTCTTAACTACTAACTTACTAGAAACTCTGCTATATGTTCAAGATACAAAGATGAACAAGACATTGCATTGCCCCAGGAAGCTTGTAATAGTAAGATAAATGAATCAGAAATTCTTGCACAGTACTATTCATAATGCACAGGGGTAGAGACATGTATATGATAAATGAAAGTATAAACTGGAACATATAAGTCAGTCTGTGAAGTAAGAGGACAGCTCAGGGGCATTGTCCCAGAGGTGGCATTATGTGAGTCAATCCTAACTTTGAAATTCTTTCTATCTAAAGAATAAGATGGCTAATTTTCATTTGTTCCTTGCTCCCTTGTAGAGAAGATGAGAATAGGCCGGGGAGCACTGAGTAGCTCTGGGACTGAAGCCAGGAGAGAATGATAGAGAAAATGACCTTTCTTATCAAGTTTGTCCCAACCCAGGCTTGAATTGATGTATCTGCTAGGTGTTCTCATGTTGGTAAAGGCACCCTGTGCCCTCAAATCCAGCTCTACAGAAATCATTAAAAAAAAAAAAAAAGATGAAAATTTGGGAGGAATCAAAGAAGAGAAACTTTCTCTAGGTTTCTCTAAGACTTGGCTGGGCCTAAAAGCAGACCTATAGGTCTGTCAGTCAAACTTAGAATGAGGAATCTTGAATAAAATAATGTTGAGGGTGTCTGAAGTCTTTTTGTTTTTTTCTCTCTTATAGCCATCTTTATCTGCGTTTGCTTTTCAAAATTATAATCTTTAGTTTTTAAAAGGTTTTTAAAGAATAGCTTTAGCCTCTGGTCTGCTCTAGAGCTGTAGAGCAGTCTAGGGTGTCTAGACAGTATGTTAGCAACCAGAGTCAGCTTGGCAATAATTTGGGAATAAATAATGCATTGCATTGCATATGCCTGTTGAGTTCACATTCTGAACAAATGCCACTTCAGAGGGTCATATATTACATCAGGTTATTATCTTCTGAATTCACTTAGTGGCACAGAAATGATTATTTGTCAAGTCTCTTTGATTTCTCATTGTTTTTCTTATTGAATGCTTTTTCTCCCTCCCCACCCACACTCCCTTTTTTTGTTTTATATCAGTCTACCACTGCATTAGCATTATTGTTTTTTCTTATTAAGGTTTGGACTAATGAAATAAAAACTACTTCACTTATTTCTTAGCATGAGAGAGATCTGTGCAGAACAGAAGGAGAAACTGCATTCTATAGAAAAACAGAGGCTAAAAGAAGGGAGGAAAGAAAAGATGGTGCTTCTTGGAAAACAAAAACAGAAGGCAGCAGCCAGATCTGAAGTGCTTTGTATGTTACACTAGAGAGTGTAGACACTTGATCCTAAAAGCTAGATAGGGAACCGTTGAAAGTTTTAAAGAAGGAAGTAATATGTTCAGATTTAGATATTTGGAAAGCTCACTCTAACAACACTATAGATCAGCAAAAGAAAAAAATCTATTAGATTTTGGGTTTGTACAGGAGAAAATAATAAGGTGGGCTTAGGGAAAAGGAGAGAGAAAGGATTGGTTTGAGACATCTTAAATGAAAGTTCTTCAAGAATTGGCAGTTGGGGCTGGGGATGTGGCTCAAGCGGTAGCGCGCTCACCTGGCGTGTGTGCGGCCTGGGTTCGATCCTCAGCACCACATACAAAGAAAGATGTTGTGTCCGCCGATAACTAAAAAAATAAATATTAAAATTCTTAAAAAAAAAAAAGAATTGGCAGTTGATACAAGAGAGAAAATGATGTATTTACTGAGATAGAGAACACAGAAGTGGGTTTGTAGAAGAAAGAGTTCTGCTTGGGATGTTTTGAGTTTGAGGTTTTTACGAGACATCTCCTAGAAGCAGTTGGATATACTGGATTTTGCATTCAAACTAGTAATACAGTTGAAAATACAGATATGGGATTTCAGCATAAGGGGGTCTGTGAATGCAGTGAAATTGGTGGGCTCACTCAATGACTGTGTATTTACCTGAAGAAAAGAAATCCAGAGACAGAATTGTATAGAATAAGTAAGAGGAGTTTCTGAAGGATGGGTGTCAGAGATCACCCTCATGTCCAACGGAAGAGGTGTAACACAAGAAAAGTGACAAGGAAATTGATAGTATTGGTGTGAGAGAATGCTTTGAAGAAGCTATCCGAAGTGTTTTCTGCTTCAATGTCATGTTCTTAAAGCAACTCTTACTGGACACCCTATTTAAAGTCAGTCCTTTCCCCTATCAGGCGTTCACGAGACAGTGAACTGTCTGGCTTGTTTACCTGTTTATCCCCTGGACCACGTTTAACACAGCACACCATAAATATTTTTTCAAAAGTATAATCAGTATACCATAGTGTCATTTCTACTTTTTTTAAATGGATCTGAATGCATTTTACCTCGGTGACCTTGGGATCCTTAATTGGTTATGTAGAATTGAGATAATCCCATCCTCACAGATTGGCAAAGAGTTCTTCTTGGATAAGAAAGTACCCAGTGCAGTAGTGGACATACATCATGAACTCTCAGAGCATTTGTTCATTTATTTATTCATGGTGGCCACTCATTTGTCATTTTAGTGTTGACTATCACAGTGCTTCACAGAGCATCTGATGGTGTCTCATGTGCTTCTCTCATTATTAGAAGACATGAAGGAAGCATCAGTAACCTGTATTCCTGGCATTTGTGTCCATTCTTGATAACTTTGCAGATCTGTAGCTTGGTAACTCTGTAAAGTTATCAAGAATGGACACAAATGCCAGGAAGTATGGACACTTTCCAAACTTTGCAAAGTTTGAAAGACCATTAGAAAATTGCCAACTTTATAGTCATTATGTTGATTAGATTTTTAATCCCAAATTTCTCAAGCTCATGATTCACAGTATATCCAACTAGAAAAACAAATAAGGTGTAATTGAATTAATTGTGCTGGAAGATATCAGTCAGTGAGATGTTTTGTTTTAAATTTCCATGTAACTCTATTATAATAGATAAATAAATAGAGAAATAAAAGAAGAGCCAGGCATAATGGTGTTTGCCTGTATTTACAGCTCCTGGAGAGGCTAAAGCAGGGGTATTGTGTGAGCCTAGAAGTTCAAGGCCAGCCTGAACACAGAGCAATACCACTCTCTAAAAAATTAAGAAGTATATAAGAATATTAAGGAAGTTAATATGAAGTTGTTTCCTTGAGTATAGGATTAGGATTGATTACTTTATTGAACATCACATATAGAATTATTAATGCAAGATGTTGCTGTTATCATTACTATGGATATTAATATGCTGCTGTTCTCCTTTCAGTAGAGGAATGGCTTTCATTAATTTTCTATGCTGTTAAATTTGGCCACTGAGCCAGGCACACTGGCACATTCCTGTAATCCCAGCAGCTCACGAGGCAGAAGTAGGAAGATCACAAGTTCAAAGCCAGCCCGAGCAACTTAGTGAGGCCCTAAGTAATTTAATGAAACAGATCCTATCTCAGTTTTTTTTAATATTTATTTTTTAGTTTTAGGTGGACACAATATCTTTATTTTATTTTTTTATGTGGTGCTGATTATCGAACCCAGTGCCTCACGCATGCTAGGCAAGCACACTACCACTTGAGCCATATCCCCAGCCCCCCGTCTCAAAATTTAAAAAAAAAAAAAAAAATTTAAGGGCTGAGGATGTGGCTTAGTGCGTAAATGCCCCTGGGTTCAATCCCTAGTACCAAAATAATAATAATAATAATAATAATAATGTTTTTGGAAGTATCACTTGGTACAGTGGAATTACCTTAATTATTTGGTGGTTTTGTGATGGTGCTTATCTCTGTCTTTAATAAAATGCTATGTGGGGTGGATTAAAATTAGCAGGGTTAATTTAATTTACCAGTTCCTTCTATCCAAGGTAATTTGACTCCAGCTGTGATATTAATGTCGCCCACTAGTGGACATTGCTGCTCTTGCTCTAGTGGTTCTTTAGATAGAAAGCATGATAGTTTTTAACATCTCTTCTCTGAAACTGGAGCACTACAACTCTGTGTTAGTTAAATATTACTGTGTAAGAAATTACTCTAAAACTTGACAACTTCAAACAAACATATCATAATTTCTAATCTACTAGCAGCTTTAACTAGATGGTTCTGTCTGTCTCTCATGAGGTTATAATCAAGATATCATCCAAAACTGTAGTCCGTTCAAAACTTAGCAAAGCTGGAAGATCCTCTTCCAAACTCACTTATATGGCTCTAGGCAAGAGACGTCAGTTCCTCACTCGGGGTGGGGGGGTGAGGGGGGGTTCAGGCTCTCGTGACATGGCAACTGACTTTTCACAGAGCAGAGAGTATGTGGCCACGGGGAAGCACCTTCTTGTGTAACATGTGACATGTTATCACTTCTGTCATATTCTTTTGATAACAGACTGATTCTGGTCCATTGTGGGAAGGGACTACACAAGAGTATAGATGGAGTAGAACAATATTTGGGGCCATCTGTATACAAGCCACCACGTATGTATACACTCACTGCCTTCCCCAGGGTATGAGTGTGGCCTTAGGGGGGCTGTGCCAAGACTAGTGGCATTAACACACTAGCACCAATACTGCTTATCTCGTGTACCTGGCACCGTCCTTCCCTTTCCCAGTGGTTACTCTTTCTACCCAGTGGTAATTTGAATTTAGATGCTTCATTGCCTTTCTGTACTAGCTGTACTGCTCAGGCTCACTGCAGTCCTTCGTGTTTCATTACCTTTAAATCTTGAGAATCCATCTACCCTTCCCTCCCAGCTTCTTGGTAGGATTTTAGCACTAGTTTCTCCTTGCATCATCAGACACACACAGCTTCATGTTTTAGGATGTAGACTATCCAGGTCCTTGTTATATTTCAGGCCCAGCCCCTTCCATCTTGAGAAATGTACCCTCCTAAGTAGCTTTTGAATTGAATTAAATCTACAGAGTTCCTGGTTCCCACCCTACTGGGTAGAGGTTATAACACTATTATGCTGTACACCATGGTTTATTGCTGCTCTTAGTGGCAGAAATATTGGGCATTTTAAACTATATCACTTTACATCGTTTTAGTTTCCATGCTTGTAATTTATTCCCTCAATTTGAGGAAAATGTCAAGATCGCTTTGAAATTTAGTATTCATTATGAAAGTACCTTGTAGTTTTTTCTATAATATTTTGTAATAATTTGAGAAATTCCCACTGTGACACATTGACAGTGTAGTTAAAAGCCAACAGATTCCTTTTTTATTCCAGATTTAAGGGATTGTACTCTCATGATATGTGCAATATGACACAAAATACTTGAATAATTTATGTTTTAATGACAGCTCTCTGGGTATCTGAAGTTTTTTATTTCTTTGATCTAATGAACCCTGAACTTTTAAGCAGAAACTAGCTATAATTTGATTATGCTCTTACATATTTCCAGTTATTCCTCTAGAAATATACTCTTCTCTTACCCATCTGTTATACTAACCAAAATAAATAGTAAGAAAATCTGCTGACCCTAAGGAATTCCCCTATTCACTTATACTGAACTTGAGTTTTCATGAAACTCCTAGCATTCTTCATTATATCACTTTATATCAGATTGAACTTGACTGAGATTAGTTTTTAAATTTGAATCTTAAGTAATTCTGGGATTTTCCAGTGCTTGGGAATTTGTACTGGTTTGTCTCCTGATCTCACACTGACTTCAGAGAGCTCAAGTGTGTTTTCTTGTTTTGTTTATTTTTCTTTTCTCTACAGAGAAAATAATATGTCTCTGCACCTTGTCTTAAAGGATACTGTGTTTTATTTTTGTGCTATCTGTGTATCTAAATTAAGTTTTATGGTTAACTTTTAATATATATATATATATATATTATTTTAATATATATATATTATTTTATGGTTAACTTTTAATATTATATATATCATTATGATCTGGCAGAGTTACAATAGCTGGGGGAGCAATCTCTGGTTTTCGTTTGTGAGTATATATAACCTCAAATGTAATGTTAATGTGTTTTGCATTTAGATTCTGTCAAAGAGAAATAGTAAATTGTGGAGCTGCTTGATTTGGCGTGTATATGAGCCCATTTATTTGAACATGCAGTCATTAATTCACCAAAGCTAATCAGATTTTACATATACTTTGTCAACCATGCCCAGTAGGCAACTTTGCCTAGTGAAATATAATTAATTTCAAGCTGGCATAATGGAACATAACCTTCTAGTCCCCTCTAATGCTGCTTTATAGAGGTCAAAAGACTTACCTTTCAGCTAGGTTTTTCAGTAGTCACTAGGTTCATCTATTAGAGATCCTGAGAGCATAGTAAAAGTTACTTGATTTTAGTAAATGAGTACTGTTAGGCTATAATTAGTATATTTCAAGCCGAAGTTACAAAATAGCTTCAAATATTTGAATATCTGCCTCTCTCTGCCAGCGTTAGCTGGTAAATATGTGACAGAGGACGTGCATTTTCCTCACTGTTACCATGGTATCATAATTTTTGGTGTATTTAATTGGTTGACTCTGATGTAAAAAACTGATTAACTGCCTTTCTGCGTTGAAACTGAAAACAGTTGCCATATAATCTTGGCCTCTTGTCTCTGTGACCATCTCTGGTATTGCAAGGCCATGGATAGCTTGTGTACTCCCTAGGTAATTTGAAGCTTATTATTGCCTACTAGCTACATGACAACTAGAGAGGGAAAGGTGGATATTTGAATTATAGTAAAGGGATGGAATGAAGAATGACTAATATTAATATCTTCATCTTCTGTGTTGCATCTAGCTCTTCAGATCAAATACCCTGGAAATTAGGGGACCTATGCTATCTTTGAGAACTCCAAGAGAAAAATGGAAGCAATTTATTTAATAGTTGCCACTGCCCGTGTTAGCTTATTCTGGTCATTCACACTGATGTGTCAGCTGTTGCAAGTCTAATAGAACCCCAAGAAGAGAAAACATTAAAAGCAATTTAAAGACCAGTGTGGTGGCTGTAATTCTGGCTTCTCGGGAGGCTGAGGCAGGAAGAGACAAGTTTGAGGCCAGCCTGGGCAACTTAGTGAGACCCTGTCTCAAAATAAATTCTTGTTTAAAAAAGGTTAGTAATCCCAGAGGAGACTCAGGAGACTGAAGCAGGAGGATGGCAAGTTCAAAGCCAGCCTCAGCAATGTAGTGAGGCCCTAAGAAACTTAGACTCTGTCTTAAAATTTAAAACAGCAACAACAAAAAAAGTGGGGGTGGGCTGGGGATGTAGCTCATTGGGAAAGTGCCCTGGGATTCGATATCTCTAGTACCAAGAAAGTGGGTAGGGTAGAAGTTTGGGTGTGATGGTGCACACCTGAAATCCTAGCAACTCAGGAAGATGAGGCAGGGAAAAATCACAAGTTTGAGGTCAGTCATGGCAACTTAATGTCTCAAGGTAAAAAGGGCTGGAGATATAGCTCATTAGTAGAATGTTTGCCCAACATGCATGAGACAGTGGTTTCAATCCATACAAAAAAAAAAAAAAAATGCCATTTAAGGTTTCAAGGAAGTGTGATTTTAAATATGGAAACATTCAAAACAACATTCTGCTAGCACCAGCAAGATAAAGATCTGTGAGGCAGCAATGAGGAAATATCTGATTTTCTTTCAGTAAAGGGTTAGGGTTAGCATTAAGAAAATGAAGCAACCACAGTCTTTGCAGATAATTAGAAACACAATCTGAGGTTCGTACAGAAGCCAAAAAGAACTGAGGCAGGAAGATCATGAGTTCAAAGCCAGCCACAGCAATGGCAAGGCACTAAGCAACTCAGTGAGACCCTGTCTCTAAATAAAATACAAAATAGGGCTGAGGATGTGGCTCAGTGGTTGAGTGCCCCTGAGTTCAAACCTGAGTACTCCCCCCAAAAAATGTTTAAGCACTGTTATCTTCAGTCACACCTGTCAGGAATTCATCTCTGACCACTTATATCCATCTCTACCACTTTTCTGGTCCAAGCTATAATACTTTCTTTCACCTATACTACTCAGGTCCCTCCCAATGGATCTCAACAATGGCCTCACTTGCCTCCCTTGTTGTTCTTAGAAGGAGGACTTGAATCCAAGGCCCACAGACTTTGTATAATTTAATCTCTTCCTTCTCCAAGTTCATTTCATATCAATTATTCTTCCACCTAAGACCCTTGTACCACTACAAGGGTTTGTCTGGAATATTCTTCCTTCCCTTTCACCTCATATATTAGCCCATATTTTAACAGTTCTCACTTCAAGGATTTGTCCTCTCCACTTTCCAAGCATAGGTGTGTGTTTCTGTAAGCCATGTTTGTGCTTTGTGACTCACCCTGCCACTTAGTTAAATGCACCAGGAGTGGACACCTAACACCTAATCTAGTTTGAACCAGTCAGAATTTCTCCAGAGCAAATTTGAAATTAAAACTAGGAACAGTTGGTCTCTTCTGGTGATTGTATTGTAAAACATTAACTCTGAAGCCCCAGGGTAACTCTTTTGTATGCTGTGCAGACCTAAGAAGCACAGGATAAGAAAGGCTGACAAAATCAGAATTAAAGCAGCTATACAGAAATGAGAGCCCTGTCTCCTTTCTCATCAATGGTCTGCTTTTATCTCCTGGGATTCTCATATTTCCTTTTTGCTAATTCTAGCTTGTGTAGTTTTTTATTATGTGCAACCAAAAAGCAGCTTTAATGCAACTAGGAAAACTAAAAACAATGGCCCCAAAACATGCCTAGACTTTATTGGAGGAGACTCAGTGGTCACTGAACCTATATAGACTACAAAATTTCAGGTACCTTACAAAAATTTTTTAAAACCTTAATTAGCTTGATAACATTAAATTTTTAAAAATGAAAACAAAACAAAAAATCTTCAGAGCTGAGGAATTTAGCACATGACTTGACTTGATGGCTTCTCCTTGGTACTCTCAACAACTTAATAGATCAGTGAGAGACAGCTGAACCTTGAGCTAATCAATAGAATACAAAAATAC
The DNA here is from genome assembly GCF_048772815.1 of Callospermophilus lateralis. NCBI lineage: Eukaryota > Metazoa > Chordata > Mammalia > Rodentia > Sciuridae > Callospermophilus > Callospermophilus lateralis. Next base: position 44,338,448 of record NC_135319.1, on the reverse strand, counting down.
AAAAGAAATCCTGCAAGTTCTCTTTCTAGCTGTTTTTTACTATAGTCATCATAAAAGGGCTTAAAGACTTTTCTTACATTTTCCTATTTTTGGTGGAGTGGGGAAATGTATTTTCTTTCCTTTTTTTTTTTTTTTTTTCTTAACGAAAAATGAATTACTCTGGTACCATCTGATGCACTAGATTCTTTGCTTTTTACCCACTTTTGTTTGGACTGTTTCTTCCTATTTTGTATATCAAAGCTTGAGTGAGCTACTTATTTCTCAGCTACAGAGTCCTAGTCTTTCTTGCATTTGTCTTTATGCTTGTTAGTCAGCTTAATTTGAATTCTAATTTCTGTATTTTGTGTTTTACTCTTTAGCTGTCCATTTTGTATGGTACTTTCCAATGATACAATGAGTGTTTTGAAAAATTCTGACTGTTCCAATAATAACTAATGAGAATGGCCTCATTGTAACGGCTTCCTGAATGGCCAGAATTAAATGGGTGATAAGATTAAACCATGTCTAGGCTTAGTAATAGAGTGCCTTCTTTGTGTTCAGGAGGCTCTGGATTCAATCTCCAGCACAGTAAAGGAAAAACAAACAAAAAAGATGAGGGCTAAGGTTGTGGCTCAAATGGTAGGGCGCTTGCCTAGCACGCATGAGGCACTGGGTTCGATCCTCAGCACCACATAAAAAAATAAAATAAAGATATTGTGTCCACCTAAAACTAAAAACTAAATATTAAAAAAAAAAAAAAGATGAAGGTAATCAAAAAAGGGATCAGTCATATCAACTGAGATGGGGGGTGCGGGGTGCAGGGTGTGGGATAGCGGTAACCCGGGATTGAACTCAGGGGCACTCAACCACTGAGCCACATCCACAGCCCTGTTTTGTATTTTATTTAGAGACAGAGTCTCACTGAGTTGCTTAGTCCTTCGCCATTGCTGAGGCTGGTTTTGAACTCATGATCTTTCTGTCTCAGCTTCCTAAGCCATGCTGTGATTACAGGTGTGCACCACCACGCCCAGCTCAACTGAGATTTGAGCTCTAGAGATCAAAGAACAGACAGTGTTGCTAATTTTACAGATAGTGTCCTCAAGCTGGAGTTTTGTTTTTTGTTTTTGTTTTTTTTTTTAGTGTAGTTAGAACATGCAGATTAGTATGTAGCTCAGTTTACAGGTGTAAAAACAGTTGTAACCTTAACTGTTTTATTGTTCTAATACAATAGACCTGTATTTCTCTCAAACTGTCCATCTTTGTAGAGCATTGAGTTATCATGATGGATTCTTTGAACATAGCCATTTTTTTAAAGGCGTCACAATTGATTTTTTCATGTTTAGATTTTTTTATGTCTGAAATTGTTCCTACAGAAAACTTCAGGCAATGACTACTTTTAATGATGCCAACTCCTTCCGAGTATAAACTAGCAGTTTAACTTACAATTAATTACTCTACTTTTTTTTTCTTTATATTTGGGAACATATATATTTACATGATCTTACAGACCACCTCTAATCATGGGCTTGTTAAATCACTCATTTGTAGAAAGAATGTTATGTAATTTTGTCATGGCTCTAATTATTGCCAGTGATATATATATATAGATAGATATAGATATATAGATAGATAGATATATCCATGTAGAATAATTTTTAAAAATCACCAGACTGTGTTGTAGGCATTGTCCTTTAACTCTTTAAATCCCAGTCCTTCTATTTCAGAGGTTACTGTGAAACTTAAATAAGAGTGAAAAGGAAACATTTTACATTATTATCCCTCTCACTGCATTACTTTGGGCCCTATATATAGAAAATGCAGGGCTTAAAAAGTTTATTCTTTTCTTGAACCCAGAGACACTTAACCACTGAGCCATATTCCCATCCATTTTTATTTTTTATTTTGAGACAGAGCCTAAGTTGCTTAGGACTTTGCTAAGTTGCTGGGGCTGCCTTTGAACTTGTTATTCCCCTGCCTCAACCTCCCAAGCTGCTGGGATCATAGGCATGCACTACTACACCTGGCCTTATAAAGTTTATTCTCACCGTTCCTGTTTCCATAAACATTTGCAGAAATCTGTTTTCTAAGAAAAAGTGAGTTTATAATTCAACTTTCATGCTATAAGCATAGTTCTTCTGCTCTTGCCCATCTCATCTCATATCTCATCTCATAAACTTACAAAATGTTCATGTGAAGAGTGGAAAGGAGAAGATTAAAAGAATTACTTTGTTATAGTTTTTCTTTTCTTTCTTAATCTTATCTGTGTTGCCTTTGTAGAGGACAGACTTTTTTTTTTTCTCTTTAAACAGAACTGAAGTTAACAGAAGCAAGTGTCATTCAAAACCGGTTATTATTTGTAGCTAACATTCAATTTTATTAACAACATTAATAGCAGTTAATGGTTACTGAGTTCTTAGTAGGTACAAAGCTGTGTACATTTTTTTGAATCTAAAACAAATATTGGTAAGATACACCATTATTTTATCACCAAGAAAATAATTGCTGCCACATAAAACTGGAGTAAAAATATTCAGTTAACATCTATTGAAATACTCCTTTAGGCTTAGATTTTTTTATTAAATGTTATTCTTATACATACTTAAAAGGAAAACAAAAGCAAGATAAATTAGTCATGTAGTTAAAATATTAAGATAGTTGTTTTGCATGGGTTTCTAACTTAAATTTCATAGTAATCCCCAAAGGAAGTTTCTTTTATTATACCCACTTTATAGATGCACGTGTAACCAAGACTTGGAAAGGTTAAATAGATTGTCCAGCAGTACACAGTTGGTGTGTGGCCAAGGAAATAACCAAACCCAGGTCTGTCTGGCTGCAAATCCTATATTCTTGCCACTGTACTATAGTGGCTCCATTCATATTCCCCAATAATTAACATCTTTAATATGGATGCAGGAAGAATATCCTAATCTTTCAGAGAACCAAAACAGTGTATAATACTACAGATAGTATTTCCTATAGGTTCCCAAGCTAAAATTTTAGTGACTGAAAACTTAAAGTACCCCAAAGATCTTCAGCTGAGTATACATCCTACAATTCAGATTTCTAATTTAGATGAGTGGGTCCCTCTGCATTTTGATCAAATGATTCTCATTTTCCTAATTAGCTACAGTGACTTTATAATGATTTTTGTATATCTACCCCAGCTTGAATTTTATAAAAATTAATGACATGGTAAAGTTTTCTATTATCAAGTGACAGAAAACAGAACTGTACTGATGGATTTTTTTTCACTTGAATGAATAAATGTACCTGCCATTCCCACCTAATTTTTCATTCCAGAATGGTTTCAGACTCTTTGAGTACAAATCATTTTGACCTACCAAGTCTGGCATTGCCTGTCTATCCTATAACCTCCTGTGTGCTGTTGATTTACTTAGATGTTTTTTGTTGTTTCTTTTAGTCTTGCTAGACGTAAGATGAATACTACTGAGAAATTTTATTTATAACTATACAAAGCAAAAAAAAAAAAAATGACACTTCATAACAAGCAGAGCCCACAAACAACCATGTCCTTGGAACTTTAGGATTTTTTTCCCCTGGGAATAAATATCAATATTAAAAACTGGTACAGTCTCTCCTTAGGTATTCAAGAGTATGGGCTAGAAAGAGTATCTTATGCTCCTGTCAGATGATAAATACAGAAATAGTAGGTGAACTTATAAATTTATGAGACAGAGTTTTGATAGTCAACCAAAATTATTCATTGAGCACATACAGAGTAGCCTTGCTCTCTGTGTGATACAAAAAACAAACAATATAAGCCATAGATTCTTCCTTCAAGAAGTATATAATGAGGCTGGGGTTGTGGCTCAGTGGTGGAGCGCTCACCTAGCACATGTGAGGCCCTGAGTTCGATCCTCAGCACCACATAAAAATAAATTAATAAAATAAAGGTATTGTGTCCAGCTACAACTAAAAAATAAATATTTTTTAAAAAGAAGTATATAATGTTGTGAAAGGTAGAGACACTTCAAATAATATAAAGCATAATGTAATGCAAAGCATATTCTTCTCATAGGTTCAGACCTTACCTGCTGTAAGAGCTTAGAAGACTTAGGACAGTTGAGGGTGTTTTGGAATAGTCGAGAGGGCCATAAAAAGAAGTTCAGAAAATAGGACTTGTACAAGTAGATGAAGGGGAACAACATCCCAGGCAGGGAAAATGACATAGAGAAAAATGACCCAAGCAGTTAGCATGAAACAAGTCTCTCTTTAGAGTCACATCCTGACACAACTGATGAAAGCCTCCTTTGGAACACAGATCGTGTTCCAAATTGATTGGATTCTCCTTGCTGTAGAAGGCTTTTATGTTTGTATTTTGTTGCTATGGAAAAGCATTAGGCACAGCCTGGCACTGTGGTGTATGCCTGTAATCCCAGCAACTCTGGAAGCTGAGGCAGGAATCCAGATCACAAGTTCAAGGCCAGACTCAGCAATTTGGTGAGTCCCTGTCTCAAAATGAAAAGAGAAGAAAAAGCGTTAAGGCACAACTTAGAGGACTTTATATTGTATGTTTTAGTAAAATGATGGCTAATTTGTATTATACTGGAGCCCACTGAAAACATATACCTCCTATTAGATAGATTTTGATCTTCTGAGTTAGAGTTTTCTCCCTGTATCAATATGGGAACATAAGAAGAGATAACTTTACCTCATCTCCAAGATTACTTTTTTAAAAGTATTTGACTTAGATGTTTTTTTTTTTTTTTTGGTGCTAGACATCAAATGGAGGGCCTTCACCCATGCTAGGCAAGCACACTGAGCTACACTCCTAGGCTTTATTTTCTCATTCTATTTTTATGTTTTAATCTAGTCATTCATTACGATGGGAAGCAATCAATTATGAATCACCAAGCCCAGTGTAAATTCTGCATCTTAATTATTATTTTTTTTATTTTTTTTAGTTGTTGATAGACCTTTATTTTATTTATTAATTTGTGGTGCTGAGAATCAAACCCAGTGCCTCACACATTCCAGGCAAGTGGGCTACCGCTGAGACACAGCCCCAGCCCCAGCCCCAATTATTATTATTTCTTAACAGCTTTTATATCAGCTACTGCCTTCTAGTTTGCCACACCTTTAGGTAACATCGACACATCAAACCTGGTGACGGGTATTACACATCAAATAGTGAACAAACTAAACCTCTGACTTGCGAATGTTGACAAGCTGTCAGCAATGTTAGGGCATATGGAGTGTGGAATGGGTTGTGTTTTTACCCAGGGGTGGATCCCAGAGCACCCTATAGAAATTATGGAGTCAGAGGAAAGCAATCTGATATTCAGGTAAGAGAAAATAGTGGTTTGCTTTCCTACTGCGATTAGTCCTTGGTTCTTATCTCCTAAAATTGGAGCTTTTATGCTTTTTTTTCCCAGGAGTGTGTTTCCAAACTCCTATGATCTCACATGAAAAGTCTCCTTGAACTCTGAATAATGGTGAGCTTCTCAAATCTCACAGGAATATATAAAGCAAGGCTAGAGTTTTTCATATTTTTTTTATTTATTTCTTACATACATGACAGAGGGGAGTGCATTACATTCATAATTATCCATTCATAGCACAATTTTTTGTAACTCTGTATATAGAGTATGTTCATGCCAAATTATGCCATTATATATGAGCTCTCTTATTTTTTTTGCATTACAATTCTTAATACACCTTTATACCACAATTTATCATAACTGTTTGTATATAAGGTATATTGACACCAAATTCACATCTTCATACAAGTATTTTGTATAATAATGACCGTCTCCTTCCATTATCCTTGCTATTCCCCTTCTCCCTCCCTTTCCCTCCTACCCCTATTCCCTATCTAGAGGTAAATTTCCACCCATGCTCTCCCTCCCTACCCTACTTTGAGTCACCCCCCTTAAATCAAAGAAAACATTCGGTATTTGTTTTTTGGGGATTGGCTAACTTCATTTAGCATAATCTTTTCTAATGCCATCCATTTCCCTGCAAATGCCATGATCTTATTCTTTTTTAGTGCTGAGTAACATTCCATTGTGTATAAATGCCTCATTTTTTTTTATCCATTCATCCACTGAAGAACATCTGGGTTGTCTCCACAGTTTAGCTATTGTGAATTGTGCTGCTGTAAACATTGATGTGGCTATTTCCCTGTAGTATGCTGTTTTTAGGTCCTTTGGGTATAGTCCGAGAAGAGGAATAGCTGGGTCAAATGGTGGTTCCATTCCCAGCTTTCCAAGGAATCTCCATAGTGCTTTCCAAATTGGCTGCACTAATTTGCAATCCCACTAGCAGTGTACAAGTGTACCTTTTTCCCCCGCATCCTCACCAACACTTATTGTTGTTTGTCTTCATAATGGCTGCCATTCTTACTGGGATGAGATGGTATCTTAGAGTAGTTTTGATTTGCATTTCTCTGATTGCTAGAGATGATGAGCATTTTTTTGTATATTTGTTGATTGATTGTATATCCTCTTCTGAAAAGTGTCTGTCCAGGTCTTTGGCCCATTTGTTGATTCTATTATTTAGTTTTTTGGTGCTTATCTTGTTGAACTCTTTATATACCCTAGAGATTAGAGCCCTATCTGATGTGTGAGGGGTAAAAATTTATTCCCAGGATGTAGGTTCCCTGTTCACCTCACAGATTATTTCTTTTGCTGAGAAAAAAAAATTTTTAGTTTGAATCCATCCCATTTGTTGATTCTTGGTTTTAATTCTTGTGCTATAGGCATTTTATTAAGGAAGTTGGGACCTAGCCCCACATGATGAAGATTAGGGCCTACTTTTTCTTCTATTAGACACCGAGTCTCTGGTTTAATTCCTAGATTCTTGATCCATTTTGAGTTAACTTTTGTGCATGGTAAGAGATAGGGATTCAATTTCATTTTGTTGCATATGGATTTCCAGTTTTCCCAGCACCATTTGTTGAAGATACTATCCTTTCTCCAGTGCATGCTTTTGGCACCTTTCTCATAAGGTAGTTGTGATTTTGTGGGTTAGTCTCTGTGTCCTCTATTCTGTACCATTTGTATACAGCTTGTTTTGGTGCCAGTACCATGCTGTTTTTGTTACTATTGCTCTGTAGTATAGTTTAAGGTCTGTTTAAGGTCTGTTTAAGGTCTGTTTCACTCTTCCTGCTTAGAATTGCTTTAGCTATTCTGGGTCTCTTATGAATTTCATGATTGCTTTTTCTATTTCTATGAGGAATGCCATTGGGATTTTGATCTGTATAGTGCTTTTGTTAGTATGGTCATTTTAATAATATTAACTCCATGAGCAAGGTAGATCTTTCCACCTTCTAAGGTCTTCTTCTGTTTCTCTCTTTAGGGTTCTGTAGTTTTCATTGTATAGATCTTTCACCTTTTTTGTTGATTCCCAAGTCTTTTATTTTGAGGGGGGGATATTGTGAATGGGTAGTTTTCCTCATTTCCCTCTCATAGGATTTGTCACTGGTATATAGAAATGCCTTTTAATTATGGATGTTGATTTTATATCCTGCCACTTTGCTGAATTCATTTACTAGTTCTAGAAGTTTCCTGGTGGAGTTTTTTTGGGTCTTCTAGGTATAGAGTCATATCATCAGCAAATAGTGCTAGTTTAAGTTCTTCTTTTCCTGTAGTTATTCCTTTAATTTCTTTTGTTTGTCTAATTGCTCTAGCCAGTGTTTCAAGAACTGTGTTGAATAGAAGTGGTGAGAGAGGGCATCCCTGTCTTGTTCCAGATTTTAGAGGGAATGCCTTCAGTTTTTCTCCGTTTAGAATGATGTTGGCCTGAGGCTTAGCGTAGATAGCCTTTACAATGTTGAGGTAAGTTCCTGTTATCCCTAGTTTTTCTAGTTTTTTGAACATAAAGGGGTGCTGTATTTTGTCAAATGCTTTTTCTGTGTCTATTGAGATGATCATATGGTTCGCATCGTTAAGTCTATTGATGTGATGAATTACATTTATTGATTTCCGTATGTTGAACCAACCTTGCATCCTAGGGTTGAATCCCACTTCATAATGGTACACGATCTTTTTAATATGTTTTTGTATTTGATTTGCCAGAATTTTATTGAGAATTTTTGCATCTATGTTCATTAGAGATATTGGTCTGAAGTTTTCATATTATTGAAAGCAGAAGTGAGATATAAGAAGATCTGCTTGCTGAAAGAGTTATCTTAAAGGAAGTTTTTAGCAATTTCATGAAGAAACATTTACTTCATAGAATGGTCAGATATTAAAAAACAGTTAATTTTGTCAGCGTTTAAGGCTTCATATTGATCAAGGTCTTAAGGAAAAATTACCAATAAATTTTATATGATTCAAGATGCTGTGTGAGTTAATGTCTAGAAAGCACTTGCTTACAATAGGATCTGGCATATAAGTGCTTGGTAAGTGTTGTTAGAGGTGATAGAATATTGTTGATTTCTTAACCTAGGGAGTTTTTCTGAATAAGTATAATATCCTCTTAGGGCTTCTTTTCTTAGAAACTGAACTGATTTTGTTTTGTTTTGTGCATTTTTCATAGCCTTGTAACTAATGATACACATTTAAACTGAGAAGAAGAAAGTTAACTGGACTGTGAATTTTATTTGAGATTATTCCCTTTGTAGAGGGAATCTGAATAATTAGGCTTAAATTATCCCATTCTAATTTAAATTCCCAAACATTCAGAGTAGTTAAAAAGTCAGCAGACTGAAGTATTCACCATAAAGAGGTAACAAATGTTTTAGGAAATAGTTCTGTTCATTTGATTTAAACTGACAAAGCACATGCAGTTATCAAAATATTTCACTGTACCCCATTAATATGTACAATTTTTAAACTTTATATATCAGTAAAAATTTAAATATAAAAAAGCAGACTAGATGACTTTTAAAAACAAACATAGCTGATGATTGGCTGTTTTGTTCTGAAGATTTAATCATCACCATTGATTGGTGTTGAGAAATATATATTTTCATGGTTTGGGGGTTTTTGTTTGTTTTCTGGTGGTATTGGTATTTTGGGGTGTTTTTGTTTTGTTTGGTGCAGTGTTGGGGATAAAATCCAGGACTGCATCATGATAGGCAATTCTCCACCATTGAACATGTTCCCAGCCTATGCATATTAGTATTTTAAATGTTTCCTTGTTTAAAATATAGGAACTTGCCAGGCATAGTGATAGAGCACACCTGTAATCCTAGAGACTCAGAAGGCTGAGACAGAAAGATCACAAATGTGAGAGGCCAGCCTGGGCAACTCAGTGAGACCTTGTCTCAAAAAATAAAGAGAGGTAAGGATGTAGCTCAGTGGTAGAGCATCCCTGGGTTCAATCCCTGGTACCACAAAACATAATAATAGTAGAAACTGTAGGTCAGTATTGAGTTCGCTTCTTATCTAACCAGGAAAGAGTTCTTAGATATAAACCTGTGAAAGAAGATCTATACATTTGGTTATAATAAAGGTTTTAAATTTCTATATGTAAAACAGACTTAAAAAGATTAGAAGACTAGCAGACTAGGCAAAAAGATTTGTAACATTAACAAAGAGAATATGTTTTTAATTTTATAAGTTAAGATAAATATCAGCATTTTTGTTTGTAAATATAAGCAAAAAACATAAAATCAGAGGAAGAAATATAATTGACCAATACACATGTTAGAGAAATAGTCACCCTCGTCAAAGAAAGAGTAACTTAAATGAGTTTTTTTCCTGTATAAAGTTGTTTTTACTTATTAAGCTTGATGTTGTTAAGGGTACTAAGATTATAAAATGACACATCTTTCTGGAAGTTAATTCGGAAAAATGACATTAAGAGCATTAAAGAGCTTATAGCTACTATTTTTACACTAAGGATATTGGCAAAATAAATAAAAGATCTGACAATACCAAGTGCTGATAAAAATGTGAAGCAATAGGGACTCTTTCATATACATAACTGATAAACATTATTAACGTATTGGGGAAATAATTGGATTTTATCTTGAAAAGTCAGCAGTTGTTCTTCTAGATTGATACCCTAGACTCAGAACTCTTGTTCCCTTTTCACTAGGACTCTTATGCAAGAATGTTCCTATTAGAGCTGGGGATGTAGTTCAGTGGTAGAGTTTGGGCTTAGCTTGTGCAAAGCCCTGGATTCAATCCCAGCACTACCATGAAGAACACTCAAAACAGCATTTTGATAATAGCAAAATCTGGTGATAACTCAGATGTCCACTTATAGGGAAACTGATAAATAGTGGTATTTTTGTAAACAGTTGAAATCCGTAATAGAATAAAAATGAAAGCAGCACAGTTAAGTGTATAAATCTTAAAAATATGTTGATTAAATAAAGCAAATTGCAGAAGAATACATCTAATATGAAACCATTTATGAAAGAAAGCAAAAGCAGACAGTTAAAAGAAGGAAAAAATTGAGAGAAAGCCAGGAATAAGGTTAATATGAAAAATAGAGTAGAGTCAAAATTTTCTGTTCTTGTTAGAAGTGGTCCACAAATTTGACTCTAAAGCTTTCCGATAAATGGTATTAGAAAAAATTTATGATACCTTTAAAATAAGAATAAGTCAACTGTTCTGATACCAAGGCCAGAAATTTCTCCCCAGATTATCTCTGCAGGCAAATTATTTAACTTCTTTCTACGTAACGTTACCTTTTCTATAAAATGGAATAATCATAGTACCTTTTATATGGTGTTCTGAGAATTATATAAGTTCTTAGGACAGCACCTGGCAGGTGATAAGCACTCAGGCATGTACTCATTAGCCATAACAAATGGCATTCTCAAGACTGTCCTTACAGAAGTCAGTATCATGAAGTAGATATTATTAAGGGATAAGTGGTGAAATATTCCTCCCCTCAGATAGGGAATGTTCCCAACAATAGGACAGAAGTGTTGTGGGCAAATGTTTTGAGCAAAACACTCAGTGTTTTGTCTGAGTTCAATCAATACATATTTCCTGAGCTCCTTTGTTATACCAAGTTTTCCGTCTGGTAACTGAGAAGAGGATACAGGACTTATTAAGCTGGTATTGTGCACCAGCCAACTCTAAGTACTTTAATCTTGAAATCATTTATATGTTAAAAGTTTTGAATGTACTTTTTCTACTCTTCAAATATGAAAGTAATATTCTGTAAAACGGAAGAAAGGCTAAGAAAAAGCAATATTGAAAGGATGCAGGAATAGTAATTGAACTTAATAGTCACCGTGAACAGAATAAACAGTTGAGGCTGTTACTTTCCAGAGAGGTGATATTATGGTGATAAAAATATTAATTGCAAAACAGGAGGGAAATATTAATTGCTATGTTTTTTTAATCCTGACTAGATATCAAACTGTACTAATATCTCTCTTTATGTTATCTCATTTAATCATATGCAATAGTATTTTGAGGTCACAAATATTATCTCCATTTTTTTGGTAAGGAGAAGCCAGCAAGTATGGATTTAAGCCAGAATTTGAACTCGGGCCTAAACACATATTTTTAGTCTCTTCAGTGAATCCATCCTTCTATGGAATGAAGCCAAAACTTATCAAGCTTTGGAAACCTTTTTCCAGATCTAAACTATTTTTTCCCAACAAACTCAGCAAATATATTTTGATTTTTATTATCAGTAATAAATTCATGCATCAGTTTTATTATCTTCCTACTTGGGGCTGTCAGACTAGCAGGTTAACTTTTTCCTGGTCTTACTATATGATTGGGATTTATATCAGTTAGTCAGTCAGTTGATTTCATCACCAGTCTGAACATTCTTTTAATTGTAGATGGACACAATACCTTTATTTATTTATTTTTATGTGGTGCTGAGGATTGAACCCAGTGCCTCACATGTGCTAGGCAAGTGCTCTACCACTAAGCCACAACCCCAGCCCCCTGAACATTCTTTAAAACAATTTTTTAATTGTAGATGGACACAATATTTGTTTGTCTGTTTGTTTTTATGTGGTGCTAGGGATCAAACCCAATGCCTCACGCGTGGTAGGCAAGCACTCTACCACTGAGCCACAACCCCAGCCCCAATGATTTTTTTAATACCCAGGTTTGGGTTTGTAGCTTAGGTTAGTCTCAAACTTTTAGGCTCAAGTAATCCTCCTGAGTTAGCCTCTCAAGTAGCTGGGCCTTACAGGCATATACCACCACACCCAGTTAAAACAGTTTTTAAAGTGGAAGTAATCTTTGAATTTCAAGTAGAAAAGTCTAGAGTTTAGGCTTTAAGTATAGCTTTAAGAAGGGTGTACTCATGGCCTTGAGTGCTTGTGTGGCACCACGCATAAGGCTCTGAGTTTAATCCCCAGTATCATAAAAAAAGAAAAGGAAAAAAACTATTTGACAGTTTGTAATCTCATGGTCCAGTCTCATCTCCAAAGTTTATTTTGGCCCATGCTGAGGACAGTGACCTTCTTCCTCAGCTTGCCAAGGCACAATATTAGTTTTGACAGTGAAGATGCCTCTTACATTTAAAGACCAAGAAAATTCAGGTTCCTGACAATCTGGCTTAGGGTTCTCTGGTGTACCAATCCAATTGCAGAAATACAGATTTCAATTCCAACTATGAAATATGTATGTCATGCTCACTGTGTAGGTTTACAGTATAGAACATTGCCTAATCGTTTTTTCTTTTGATGGATATAATGGTGAGACTCCTGACAGTATCAACAGTGGCATGGTTAAGATCTCAAAAGCCACATACTGTCAGAGTGAAAAACATAGATGTGTTCAGCTCAGTGGCCTGAGCTCTCCATACAGCTTGCATCATGTAGTTCAGAATCTAGAAAAAGCCTATCAAGAAATTTATCATTCTGAAATATTTGTATAAGGGAAGGGTTTATTCTGGGAGATAGACAAAGTCTTCTGAAAGTAATTATATGAAAGAACGAAAACAGGATTGAAGTTCCTTTATTCTCCACAGGAGCAAACCTTCCTTCTATTATGTTTCAAAGGCAAAAAAAAAAAAGAGAGAGAGAGAATTTCCAGCAAAGATTCGTTAACCACAAAAGTCTTTAACATATAAAGGCCCACTTGCAGATACTGATTGTTTTTCTTTTACTCTTTTTTAACCTTAATTTTGGACTTTGTTCATCATACATTTTCTTCTCTTCCTGACTTCCCATCTTCCTCAGGTCATTTCATATAGATATGTGTAGACCATCTGTCCTTCCAAAAGGCTGTCCCTTCTCTCAACAAGGGGTAGGGATGGGAATGGAGAGGCATAGTGTGGATAGAATGCCAGGAAAAATCTTGCAGACAGTTTTTTGGCTCCTCTTTTCTGGCCCTTCTTTGCCTGCCCTGAAGCCCCCTGGGGATCAACAGGGAGACAACAGCTTGTATCCATTTGAGAAAGTGGCAGTGGCACAAAAGGAAAGTGCTAGGTTGTTCAGCTTTCCTTTTAAACACAGAAATGGGATACAGATGGTGGGTGGTGTGCCGGAACGCACATGTTCTGTGCCGCAGGATCAAATAGAATGGAAATTCTTAATTGTCATTGAAGTGGAACATAGAAGGTTCCAACATAAGTGGAACATATGTTTGGCTAAGGAAAATGCAAGCCAATGATTCAGATTGCTTCCAAATATACAAGTAGAAGTTTTCTACATTGTGATAATTTTGTCCTAACCTGTGTCTTTCTCCAAAGGCTCTCCCTTACCTTGGAGATTGATTGCATGTGAGTACACCCACAGGATTGTCAAAGCTTGCGATACTTGGCCCATAGAGCCTTATATCTAGCTGCTACCCTTGAAAATTTAACCCCAGTGAAGGTCCTTGAGATACCACCCTCAAAAATCTTGGTAGGTCTTCAGTTAAAAAATGTTAAATTAATAGGACATTAATTCATGTCTGTTCCCATGAACAGTTTTGAGGAAAGAAAAAACTCCCATGGCTCCTTCCAACCATGTTGAAGAGCTCAGAAATAGGCTTGACTGTAGCTCAATGGTAGAGTAGTTGCCTAGAATGCACAAGACCCTAAGTTCAATCCACACCACTGGAAAGAAAAAGAGAAAAATCAACTCAGAAATGAGGCAGCCATGCCTCAAAGGACCCTGCAAGTATAAACAGAGGTGCTGCCCAAAATCAAATTATAGAGCTAAAGTAGTAAGTTTCAAAATGAGCCATACTACATGGATAAACTGAATTTTATAGTTTTTAAGCCTTTTAGTTCCAACTTAATAATAATAGAACCCATTATCAGAAGCCAGTTCAAATTTTCAAAAAATAGTGGTAAAAATGCTAATTTAAACATCAGAATTGCTACTTGGGAATCTCTGCTGGAAATTGTCTTTTTGCCTTTGAAACATTACATAGGGGAGGCTTTGCCCCTGTGGAGAATAAAGGCCTTGTGGCATGAAGCTGAAAACTCATCTAGTGCAAATATAGGGGACTGTCCCACAGCTGTGAAACCCTCCAGACAAGGGGAGAGTAAAGGCTCTAAATTGTTAAAGCCTGGCTCCAAGAGCAGGGGCCTCTGCTTTGTTTCAGAAGTCCAAAGATGAACTATGCAACCCCAGCTTTTACCCAGGTATCAGATTTCCCTGAAAATCTGATCTCAACGTTGCAGAAACTGTGTCCATTTACAAAATTTCGTCAAGCCATCCATTTTGTTTCAGGATGCTAAATTGAACCATAAATCAAACTTAAATTGAATCCTGAAAACTTTTGGTATTGTCAGAAATTAATCAGCTCTATAGAAGTGATGGTGTGCCAAACATGATATATTGAGTGGTTGAGTTGAAAGGGAGGCCTTCACTTAATATTGATGATGTTGATTTCTTTGCAAATAGTTTTGCTTCTTACTTAACTATGACTTATAAGCCCCATGGCTGTCTTAGTTTATCTAAAACAGCATAGTGCTATCCTACAAGTTGCATATGTACCACTGCTTCCAAGCAGGAAGCAGTGTGGCATTCAGATAGTCTTTGGACCTAGCAGGGCTGGGTTTGAATCCCAGCTCTGTTAAATATAGCTGCACATTGCCTTAGTTTTCTCATCTGCAATGTGAAACTAATAATAGCTGTTTCATAGAACTATTAGTGATTAAATAAAAGAATTATAGATGGATTACCTGGCACATAGTACATGCTCAGTAAATGGTGATATTATTAAGGTTTTGCGCCTTCCTCATTGCTGTAGTCTCATCAGTGAGTAAACTTACCAAGCCAGCTAAGAAAATGAGAATTGAAAGAGAATTCACTTTTGACTATTTACTTCTTTATTTCATGTCTCATGTGTGAATCTTATCTCCCTCCTAGATTCAGGTGAGGTCCCTGAGAATAGAAACATAATTTTTTCCTTCTTTTTTGTATCCCACAATGATAAGTACAAGTGTTAAACAACTAGAAGACATTCAGGAAATGCTTGTTGATGTGAACTTACTTAGTACCATCTTAGGTCTATGTATGCCCCTCTCATAAGAACAGATTTGGCTCTGCTGTCTAGAAATCCAAAAATTTCCCTGTGTTTGCTATTTTCCAGTAAAACCATGGAGAAATTTTGCCATCTTCAAATCATTTCTATTTAATTATTGGGCCATAGCTAGCCATTTTATTTTTTGTTTATAAGAATCATTAACATTGCAGCTGCAACTGAGATAGCTTTCTTGTCTCCACTTTAAATGAAAATTTTATTTTCTGATTATCATTTAGATTAGCTAGAGGTCCTTTATACTTAACATTTCATCTTCATATTTAAATATATTTAAGAACTGGGGATGTAGCTCGATAGTAAAGTGCTTGCCTACCAGCAGTTTTTGTAGCAAACAAGTCTAATGTAGGCATCCTACATTTTATGTATTTTTTTTTTCCTGAGCTCTGTTGATGTCCTAACATGCAGTTAACCATTTTAGGGGAAATTTGAAAATACATTACTTTTATCTGAAATCCTCAAAGATCTGAGTGTATAACAATATAGAATACACATTGAGAAACTGACTTGACTTTACATATATGTAACTGATCAGATTTATAATAATTAGCTTTTAAATTCTCTCTGAGAAGCAAGGACACAGATGACCTTAATTATTACTAATTATTACTTATTACTAAAAATGGCATGGATTTATATGGAGCTTTAAAATCATGTTTTTCCTCACAAGGATGTTCCTGACCTATGGAGAAGTATTAGAGGCTATTGAGTTCTTTTCTATCTTTGAGAAAACTGAGGGCCAGGGTAGTTGGGAAACTTCTCTTAAGTCATAGTTAATGACAGATCTGATCTTAAAAGTTGGCTCTTCTGTTTCTTAGTAGTTTTTTTCAGTTCTTGCAAGCTTTATGCAACTATGTTCTTAACACAATTGATCATTCTACACTCCACATCAAAATACTTACCATTTGACTCCAAGAACACTCTTTTTGTTTCTCTCTCAGTTTGAACGCCATGATCCTGTAGATGGGAGAATTACTGAGAGGCAATTTGGTGGCATGCTGCTGGCCTACAGTGGGGTACAGTCCAAAAAGCTGACTGCTATGCAGAAGCAGCTCAAGAAGCACTTCAAAGAAGGAAAGGTAGGTCATTTTGGATGGAGAAAGAAAAGAAACCATGGGAACTTCTGGTTATTGCAAAGGTAACAACATAATAGTGAGAAGAAGTCATGAACTAATTCATCTTTAATACTGAAGATGCAAAGGGAGAAAAAAAATAAGCAATGGGGGTAAAGAAGAGAAGAAAGTCCAGAATGACCCTAGGTTTCTTGTTCAGGCAAAAGTTGGTACTGTGCACTGAGATGGAGAATTTCAGCAGGAGGCTAGCTTGAATTGAAAGAAAAAGTTCAGCTGTGGATGTCTTGAGTTTAAGATATCTGTTAACTCTCCAAATAGAGATAATCAACAGACAGCTAGGTATTCTGTCTGTCTGCAGTTGATTTAGGAATCATCAGTACACTGTTAGAGTTAAAATCATGAGAACAGAAAGATTTCCAAGGAAGACATTACACAGAAAAGAGCTGTGGGCCAAGAATGCAGTGGAATACTAACATTTAAGCATCTCAGGAAGGAAATCTAGAAGAAATGATTATAGAAATACCTAGAGAGAGTAGTGAAATCAAAGTGAAGGAAAGAAAGAAGGTTCAGGAACTGAGGTTCTGCATTGTCCTGTGCAACAGAGAGGCACTAGTAAGATAATGATGAACCTATCTGTTGGTTTTGGTGAAATGGTAGTAACTGATGACTTTTGGGAGAGCTGTTCTGTTGGAGTAATACAGTTGGAAGGCAAATTAGATGAGAAGTAAGGAAGAAAAGAAAGAGACAGAAAAAAGAGGAGGAGGCATAGACAGAGGGAAGTTACATATGCAAAATTTTGAGTTAATGTATTAACCTATTATGGCTGCTATTGCAAAATACCACAGACTGAGTGGTTTTAACAACAGAAGTTTACTTTTTCATAGTTGGAGAGTGTATCGTCAGATAAGCTTTCCTCAGTACACATGGATAGACAGCAGCTCTTCGGTGGTATTTCTCCTTATAAAGATACTAATCCTATCAGATTAGGGCCCACCTTTATGACTTCATTTTTCCCTTCTCATTTCCTTTGAGGCCCCCATTTTAGCTATACTAAGAGGACAATGGTTTCGGCACATGGATTTGGGGAGGGAAGTGGGGACACAAACAGTCCATAATCAGCAGGAAAAACAAACATGGCACATCGAGGAATTGAAAAGAGATAGTGTGGTTTAATCATACTGAATAAGAAGAAAGACCTGAGATGAGGTCAGAGATGGAGATGAGGACCAGGAAATATGTGCGTTAGGATTAGAAGGCACCAAGTTTATTCACAGTGCAGTGAGATGCTACTAAAGACATTACTGAAATGACATGGTTGTATATATGTTTGGAGAGAGTCCTGGAAAGGAGTTTGGAAAGAAATGAGCATAAAAGCAAATAGTTTGATAATAAGATTATTAGAGAGTTTAGGAATGGTAACACACATGCCTGTAATCCCAGCTACTCATGAGGCTAAGGCAAGAGGATCTCAAGTTCAAGGCTAGACTCAGCAATTTAGTAAGGCCCTGTCTCAAAAATAAAACAATAAAAAGGGTTGGGATGAGGCTCAGTAGTAGAGCACCCCTAGTGTTGAAAAAAAAAACGAGAGAGAGAATTTAGGAAGAGATGATCTAGAGTTTTTAACAGCTCTGAGATTTAAGACCAGGGATTTATTCTAACTCTACTCAACACCGCTCTCTGATACCTTTTACCACTAGCTGTACCTAGTGCAAAAAGGAAAAAAAGAAAAGGGTAAATGATGGAACCCACTCAGCACTGGGGGTTTTGCCAGCTGGTGGGATGAACAAACGGGCACATACCAGCTAAGAAGTCGGGTCTCTAAAAGACCACACCTGCGCATGTACACGCTCACACAGACACATACAAAGGAGAACCCAAATCTTTTTCCCAAATCCCATGATTTCCTGCTGGACAATTATTACCATCTGGCAATGACCAGACAACTGACCTGGCAGTAAAAATGTTCATTGAGAGATTACCAAGGTAATGTGATATGATGGACATGAAACTTCTTGTCACTTTAACGATTCAATAATAAGCCAGGCTTGGTGGTTCACACCGGTAATCCCAGCAGCTCAGGAGGCTGAGGCAGGAGGATCACCAGTTCAAAGCCAGCCCAGCAAAAGCAAGGTGCTAACAACTCATTGAGACTCTGTCTCTAAATAAAATACAAAAGAAAATAGGTCTGTGGATATAGTTCAGTGGTTGAGTGCCCCTGAGTTCAATCCCCAGTACCCTGCCCCAACCAAAAAAAAAAAAAAAAAAGATTCAATAATAAGGGCTTGAGGTGTGGCTTGTGGTAGAGTGCTTGCCTTGCATGCACAAGGTTGAGTTTAATCCCCAGCAACACCAAAAAAAAAAAAAAAAAAAGCTAAATATTCATTTATTGAACATAAGAAATACTATAGCTAGTGCTTATCCCAGTTTCCTTGGTCTTTTTGACTTTGTATAAGAAATCTTGAATGAATAGCATTGTCTCAAGTTGGTGAAAAGCACTTTTCAGGCAGACTTTTTCCTTCTTGTCTTGGATGTTGAAAAGCTAAAAGGACCCCTAAACCAGGCTGTGGGCTGCAACTGAGGTCAGGTCAGGCCCTGAGAAAAAGCACAGCTCCTCTGAACTCAGTGCAGCCTGTTGCCACAGCAGGTATTCTTTTAGCTCTGGGTAAACTGATCATTAATGAAAAGTGAGAGAATGAAGTATTTCTCTCCCAGAGAGTTCTTCTACACAACCTAATACTTGGCTTATGTCTATAAGAGATTTTTATTTCAGAAAATTGGTTACAAGTGTTCAGGTGGATTTTGGTAGGCTCTTGCCGAAAGCATAATATTTTTTTAAGTATTTATTTTTTAGATGTAGTTGGACACAATATCTTTATTTTACTTATTTATTTTTATGTGGTGTTAAGGATCGAATCCAGAGCCTCACCTGTGCTAGGCAAGTGCTCTACTGCTGAGTCAAACCCCAGCCCAAAAGCATAGTATTTGCATTAGGAAACATTCTCTTTTTTTCTAACCAGATTTATTTTAAAGGTGTGTCCACACATTGATTTGATCTTTATTATCTAATAAAATATGATAGACTAATTCATATTTTATTATGAACTTAAATTTTAAAAAGCAATAAATTAGGTGTTGGAGATATCCTTGAAGAAATAGGGTGCTTTAAGCTTTGGCAGGAGTTAATTTAGGACTGAAGACCTTGGAAAAGAGCTCTGAAATGGAAGGGCATATTTTGTCAAATGATGAAAATCTGGAGTGCTAAATTACTTCTGGACAGAATTTCTAGCCTGCTTTAGAAAGGAGATGAAGATTGATTGTCCTCTTGTGTTGATTAGTTTGTGAACATAGCAATTAACTACAATGAAAGTTAATGAAGGGCCTTTGCTCCTAAGGTTACCAGTCTCTAGGACCATGACTCGTTAAAGGGAAATCACCATCAGTTTTCTAATTGCTTCTTTTATTCCATTTTGGATTTGTTAACATGAAAATAAAAGTTTTCATTTACTTCACATTAATCAGTTTCTGTATGGGATTCTATGTTAAGATATCAAATCAGACTGAAAAGATTGAATTTTCTAATGGTGGTATTCAGTAAACATTTGCATGTAACTTTATGATCATGCAGTGCTTCACAACCATTTCTCTGTTTTTCTGGGGACTGAACCCAAAGGCACTTTACTAATGAGCTACATCCCCAGCCCTTTTTATTTTTTATTTTGACACAGGGTCTCAATAAGTTGTTGAGGCTAGCCTTGAACTTGCAATCCTCCTGCCTCAGCCTCCTGAGTCTCTGGGAATATCTATCTGCCCTGTTAGATATGATTTTGCCTTTGAGAATACAGAGGCAGAGAAAGAGAAACTAATAACCCATCCAGAGTCTAGCCTGAAATACAAGGCTTCCTAATCCAGGTCTTATCTTTTTCATAGCAAAGTGCTATTTGTCCTAACCATATTCCTCCTCTAATGCAGTACTTCTCAACATAGGATCACTTGGGGATTTTTTTAAGAAATGCGGTTGTCAGGACCTTCTTCAAACCTATTAAGCCAAAATCTCATTGGGTAGTTCCAGGCATCTGTTCCTTAAAGGCTCCCCTGGTTTCATTTCTCTCAACCTTTCTCCTCTTTTCTAACTCTCAAGGTCCTGCTCATACAAAGAAAAGACTCTTCAGAGTTTAATAGAATAAATTTATTACACTAGTTTTGTAGTGATAAGCATGCTGACTTACTAAGGACTTCTACCTCCTACTCACCTAGTACTTTCTATGTGCATATCTTCTCTCCATTTATCATAACAATCCTGCTTGATAAATGAATCCTCGTTTTTCAGATGGTTCTCAACCTTATTTGCCAGAGATCACACACTATCTTGATAGATGTGCAAAATATAAAACCAAGGACTATCTTTAATAATTCATAAGCTTCTTACTAATGACCCTATTTGTTTCCACTTTTTATTCTCTGTGGTTTGAATAAACACAAGGTTTGGGGGAAATAAGAAACCAGTGTCAGCAGTTTCCAACCTAAAGCTCTTAGGGAGATAGTTAGAAAGGAAAGTTATGGGAGCAGATGGTGAAGGACCTTAATCCTAGGCTAAGAAGTTTGAGAGTTTATCCAGCTACAGTGGGAAATCCCTGAGATTTTTGAGAAGATGAAGATATTAAGAAAGTGGTGTTTCAGAAAGATTAGATACTTATAGAATATAAGAAACAGAAATGGTATAATTTCCCCTGCTGCAAGGCCACAATTGAAGAGGAGTCTAGGGTTTACAGTAGGGATGCTTTAGGAAGCAGGAGATTGAACAAAGGGGAGATGAGGAGATTGGTGGAGGTATGTTATATAAGGAGGAAGGAAGGAGAATATTTTATCTTTTCAGTGGCCATAAAGGAAACTCGGGCAATTGCACTGACTCCTGGTAGATGGGTTGGCTATGACTGATTTAAAAGACAGAGCCAGAGAATCATCTATTACAGTGAGTCGTCCACGGCCTGTCAGCACTGGATAGATATCTAGTTTTACAGCTGACTCCACATGAAGCCTAATTTTCCTTCCCTCTTTTCTCATCTATTCCAACTGCATTTTATTTTTTAAAATAACTTTATTGAGGTACAATTTATATACCATAAAAGTCATCTATTTTAAGTATACAGTTCAGTGATTCTTAGTAAATTCAGAGTGATGCACTCATCACTGCCATCCCATTTCAGAACATTTCCAGAACATTTCTACCCCAGAAAGATCCCTCACGCTAGTTTTCAGTCAGTCCTTATCTCTGCCCTAGCCTGAGGCAAACATAAGTCAGCTTTCAACCTCTGCAGGTTTGCCTGTTCTGGACATTTTATATAAATGAAGCCATAATAATGTAGTCTTTTTCTATCTGGCTTCTTTTACTTAGCATAATGTTTTTAAGGTTTATCTATGTTGATGTTTGTACTAATAGTTTATCTTTTTATTGCTAAGTAGTAAATATAGATATATTATGCTTAGATATACTGCATTTTGTTTATCCATTTACCAGCTGATAAACAAATGAATTGTTTCCATTAACAACTTTTATGAATAATGCTGCCATGAAAATTTACATATAAATCTTTATATCAACCTTTCTTTCATTTCCTTTGAGAAGATTCCTAGGAGTGAAATAGCTGGACCATATAATATATTAATGTTTAATTTTTTTTTCTTTTTCTTTTTTTTTTTTTTAGTTGTAGATGGACACAATACCTTTATTTTATTTATTTATTTATTTATTTATTTATTTATTTATTTTTATGCAGTGCGGAAGATCAAACCCAGTGCCTCACACATGCTAGGCAAGCACTCTACCACTGAGCCACCACCCCAGCCCTATTTATGTTTAACTTTTTAAGCTGCCAAACTATTTTCCAAAATGGTTGAATCATTTTTCGTTTCCACATGAATGTATAAGAATTCCAGTTTCTCCACATCCTCAACAACACTTTGTTATTGTCTATTTTTTATTACTGTCATTCTAATAAATGCAGTAGTATATAATTGTGATTTTCATTTGCATTTTCCCAATGACTGATGATGTTGAGAATCATTTCATGTACTTAGCCATTCATCTATCTTATTTGGTAAAATGTCTTTTTAAACCTTTTTTTTTTTTTTTGCCATGCTGGGATGGAACTTTGGGCCTTACGCATGCTAGGCCAGTGCTCTACCACTGAGCTACACCCCTATCCCCAAATCATCTTTTAAATCAAGTTCCTTGTCTTCTCATAAATTGTAAGAGTTCTTTATGTAATTCTGGGTACAAGTCCTTTGTCAAACAAGTGGTTTTCAAATATTTTCTCCCAGTCTGTGATTTATCTGTTTTCCCAGTATTTTGAAGCACAAATTTTAAAAATTTTGATGAAATCTAATTTATCAATTTTTTTCTTCTATGGATTGTACTGTAGGTGTGTTATATAATAGTTCTTGGTTTCTTCAAGACCATGAAGATTTTTTCCTGTTCTGAAATTTTGTCAACTGCTTTTAGTTTTGAACGAGACAATTCACTTAACTTCTAACGTTAAGTTCATTTTTACACAACTTAGTGTCTCTACTGTCTACAAATTACTATTAATCTCATCTTTTTAAATCACCTAGAGCCCAGTTTCATGTAAGTCCATCTTTCTAAAGGCAGATAGATAACTAGTTTGTTGAATAATTGGTCACAGGAGAAGACAATTTATTCGTTTCTTATGTCCCCACCTCCCCTTTTTCAAGTGAAACCTTCTGTTGCCAAACCTAAGGGGAGGATATTTCCTTTTGACTACTACGTCTGCAGTTGACATCACTTGCCAGCAAATTATACATAAGCTATAGCCTTCCAGTCTGAACAGCTCAACATGAAGCAAGCATGTCCTTTCAATTTTCTTTTTTATTATTATTATTTTTTTTAGTTGTAGATGGACACAATAGCTTTATTCTATTTTATTTATTTTTATGTGCTGAAGATTGAACCCAGTGCCTCACATATGCCAGACAAGTGATCTACCACTGAGCCACAACCCTAGTCCCCTTTCAGATTTCATTTTAACATCCACAAAGCTCATGTCATAGTCTTACTTTAGTTTTTTTCTAAAGCCCTCTGGATTTTTACTAAAATAGGTACCCAGAAATAAGAATTTTGTAACTGGTGTCATCTTTTCTTTAAGGCAGCCTATCTATCTAAATTATAAGTTCCATAAAATCAAGGCCTATGTCCAGTACAATTTTATTTCTCTCACTGTTCTTGGCATAGTGCTGAGTGGTTAGTAAATGCTCAATAAATATTTTTTATTATATCTATATAATAAAGGCCAAGTGTCATATATTTAGATTTAATAGTGACATAATGTGATTTGTATCCCACTGTTTTTCTAAGTCATCAAATGATAGCCACTCGATTCATATTGTTCTTTCTGTTCTCAAATAATTCTCAGCATAAGTAGACTAGTCTGGGACTATAGTATTTAATGTTTCACAAAAAAATAGCTAGCAAGCATTAGAGGTTGTTTTTCAGAGTGAGAAATATTTCCTCTACAGTGTCCTTTCTGTTTTAGGGATTTTTTTGCGGGGATAGGAGGTATTGGGAATTGAACCTAGAGGTACTTAACCACTGAATCACATCCCCCTTTTTATTTTTATTTTGAGACAGGATGTTGCTTAGTTGCTTAGGGCCTCACTAAATTACTAAAGCTGGCCTCAAACTTGTGATCCTCCTACCTCAACCTCCTGGGTTTCTGGGATTACAGGCATACATGAGCACAGCTGGTAAGTTATTGTTTAATGGGTAAGAAGTGTCCATTTGGAAAGGTGAACAAAATTCTGGAGATGGATGGTGGTGATGACTGTCCAATAACATGAATATACTTAATGCCACTGAATTGTACACTTAAAATGGTTTAAGTGATAACTTTTGCTTATATTAACACGTACACAAGACATGTTAAACCTTTATTTATTAAAGTATGGATTTATGTAGGGAATAAGACAGAGACTGATTTATTGAAAGGATTTTTGAAGCTAATAGGTTAGCATAAAATCCCTAAAACAAGGGTACTGGGGTTGTAGTGCTCTAGCATGTGTGAGCACTTGCCTAGCATGTGTGAGACCCTGGGTTCAATCCCCAACACCACATAAAACTAAATAAACAAAGGTATTGTGTTCATCTACAACTAAAAATATTAAAAAAAAAAAAATTCCTAAAAGAGGCTGGGTGGCATACTCCTGTCATCCCAGTGACTCTGGAGGTTGAGGCAGGAGTATCACAAGTTCAAGGCCAGCCTCAACAATTTAGCAAGACCCTAAGCAACTAAATGAGAACCTGTCTCTCTCAAAATAAAAAATATGAAGAGCCGGGGATGTGGTTCAGTGGTCAAATACCCTCGAATCAATTCCTGGTGCCAAAAAAATAAAAACAATAACTCCTCATTCTCTGGTTCCCCAGCCCCTAGCAACCACCATTCTACTTTCTGTCTCTATGAATTTGACTATTCTAGGTACCTCATGTAAATATAACCATGCAGTTTTATCCTTTTGTGACTGGCTTATATTACTTGACATAATGTCTTCAAGGCCCATACACATTGTAGCATGTGATACACACACATACATGCTGCATATTTTTTATCCATTTATTATCAGTGGACATTGGGCTGCTTTTCTTTGTGTGCCTGTCTTTTCCTGGAGGGGAAAGGATGATGGTGTATCCATTTATAAAGCAGTGATAATTGTAGACCCTGAGCTTCTAATCTAGTGGTCTAATATAGCATCCAAAAAAAACAAGGAGGGCTGGGGTTGTGGCTCAGTGGTAGAGCACTTGCCTAGCATGTGTGAGGCACTGGGTTCGATTCCCAGCACCACATATAAATGAATGAACAAAATAAAGGTTCATCAACACCTAATGTATATATATATGTATTTTTTTTTAAACAATGAGCCCTAGCTCTGGGCCTCCATGTCACAGTCAAGAAATTGACCTCAAAGTATAAAATATGGGCCTTGCAGTTCACTGCCAAAAATCATGGAATTTGGTACATAGTAGATACTCCATAAATGTTTGAATGAATGCTTGAATACAGATGCACTGTTGCCAGAATGCATACTATATAATTTCATTCATAAAATTATTATTCATTGATAAAGTTCAAAAGCAGATAAAATTAAACTATTTCTGTTTAAGGATGCATAAATAGGTAACAATGTTACTTAGGGGAAAAAAAGGCAAGGAAATGAATCTCTTAAAAGTAATAATAATTACTGGGGGTATAGGTAGGGGTAGAAAATATGACTGGGAAGGGACACTTTGTGGGGAAAGAAAGAAGCTTCCAAAATATTGTCAATGATTGTCTCTTTCTTGACATGAATGGAGAGTCTTTGGGTGTTCATTTTAGAACAGTTTGTTAAGTTGAAATTTGTATTTTATGCACCTTTCCATATGGCCTTCATATACTACAATATTTGTAAATTCTCTGATTCTCAGGAGGAAAAACTTATAAAAGCTCATGTGACATAATTATAGTAACCATATTTTAGCTCTCTGATAAAATGAAAGATACAATCAGCCTAGTTTGGAGAGTATCAGAAAAAAACTGTGGATTGTCTTATTAAGGTTACCTCCGTACTAAGTTCCTGATGTGGTTTCCTGGCCTCAATGGTTTAGGGAAATGGAAATCCAAAGAGAAGCAGCACTAAGTAGAAGCTAGTCAACATCTGCAATCCATTAAAGACCCGAGGCTTCATTAAAAATGTCTACAGCATTCCCCAGTGTTTCCATTTCTTAGAAACTGTTTTCATTTCCATCACAGCTTGATATGTGAGAAGTGAGGAAAAGGCGAATGGCACAGCTCTTCCTCCCTGTAAAGGAACTCTCAGTAGCCCCTATTTTATACAACTACTTTCACTTGAGCCATCATAGAATGGAAAATTAAGGAGTTGGGGATGTAGCTCAGTGGCAGAGCACTGGCCTAGCATGTGTGAGGCCCTGAGTTTAATCTCCAGCACTACACAGAAAAAAATATAGTAGAGTTAAGATGTACAAACACTGAACAGCTTTTGAAAAGGATGATTTCATTAGTAGTTTCTAAACTGAAATAATGAACAGCTTCCCTAGTGCTTGGGTTTTGCTAAATACTGAAATTCATTCCCTATACATTGCTAACTTTGGTGGTTCTTTAATTAGCTTAAGCTTCCGAAAGCTTAGCTGGCCTGTGCAACTATTCAAATGAAAGTCCTGGCTCTGATATAACTTCTTAAGATGTATAACAGATCAAGTGGCTACAGCCCACTTAGGAAGTGTCATAATAGATAGTGTGACTAATGGAAAAGCATAGTTAGAACTATTTTAATTAAAGATATCCAGCCATCACTACAAGCAGCTTTATGTCATGTTCTACACATGAGGGGGAAGCAATTAGCCAATTTGCTTTTCTCAGGGTAAGATTCTAGAATTTTGTTCCCCTATTATGTACAAATTTGACATTCCTTGTCTAATAATTTATTCAGTCTCTGATCTAGACAAGAGCACAGATTTCTGCCTTAAAGCCATGAATAGCTGCCTAGCTTTCTGCACTGTGTGCTGCTTTTTACTTCAGGTCCTGCCTTACCTTGCTATCTCTCTTTTCAGGGTCTGACGTTTCAAGAGGTGGAGAACTTCTTTACTTTCCTAAAAAATATTAATGATGTGGACACTGCATTGAGCTTTTACCATATGGCTGGAGCATCTCTTGATAAAGGTAATTAAACCCAAAAGTTTTCTCTTAAAAGTATAAATATTGAATCTGCAATCTATTAGGTGACTGCCCTTCCTTAACAGTAAAATGCCAGATTTTCTTAACATTGTCTTTTATTCATTTTGTTTTTGTCGGCACTATGTGAGCCTTGCATTTCACCTTGAGATGCCAAGCTCAGCAAATACATTTCAATATGTGAAATGCTGTAGTCAGGGCAGATGCCCATCTTTAAATGATTAGCCTTGAAAACAGTCATTTAAACAGAAGCACAATGCATGAAACTGCAGGACTTCTTTCATCTGAGCCAGAGTTATAGCATACATAATGAGAAACTGAAATCATTCTGCAATTCAATTCTTGCCTTTGATGAGAAGGAGTGATAGGTTTATTTCTTATATTAAAGATTCTAAAAATAAAATCATGATTCAAAATAGAACCCCCTGTTGGCTTATTTCATATAGGTTCAGTTACAATTTATACAGGCAGTATGAAAGAGTAGAGGGATCAAAAGCACAATTTTTCATTTTACATTTTATTGTGAAATTTTTCAGACTTTCAGAGCAGTCAAAATAATTATTTAAAGAATATCCATGGGGCCAGGTGCAGTGGCGCATGCCTGCAATCTCAGTGACTTGGGAAGCTGAGACAGAAGGATCATGAGT
The DNA here is from genome assembly GCF_048772815.1 of Callospermophilus lateralis. NCBI lineage: Eukaryota > Metazoa > Chordata > Mammalia > Rodentia > Sciuridae > Callospermophilus > Callospermophilus lateralis. The sequence continues at coordinate 44,310,642 of NC_135319.1, read as the reverse complement.
TCAAAGCCGGCCTCAGCAAGACGAGGTGCTAAGTAACTCAGTGAGACTCTGTCTCTAAATAAAATACTAAGGTGGCTCAGTGGTTGAGTGCCCCTGAGTTCAATCCCTGGTACAAAAAAAAAAAAAAAAAGAATATCTATCTATCCAGCTCAATTAACTTACTATATTGGCTTGATCATATATCTCTGCATAGCTTTATCCCTCTAACTATTCATCAGTCTCTTATTTTTTGGTACAAAGTTGCAGATGTAAGAATGCTTCACTTCCATTAATGCTGGTTCAATGCTTGTTAAAGTTACTTCTTCCCCCCCTCAAGGTCAGTTTCTGTCCCCACTTATCAAAAGGCAACCTTTATTCTGATTAATAAACCATAGATTAATATTACTTATTCTAGGACTTCATATAATGTACATTCTTTCTATGATTTCTCTCAATGTTTTTAAGATCTCTCTATGTCTTTGTACATGTCAGTAGTTAAATTCTTTTTTATGAGGAGTAGGAATCTATTGTATAAATAGCCCACAGTTTATCTTTTTTTAATCTCTGGACACTTTGGCTGTTCCCAGTTTTTGACTATATTCATTATTTAAAGTTGCTTTGAACATTCTTGCACAAGTTTTTTGTGAATATGTTTTTTCATTTGTCTTGGGCAAACACCTGCCTATAAGTGGAATTGCTGAGTCCAAAGGCAGGTAACTATTTATTCTGTATAAAGAAAATGTGGCTTTCTAGTTTTACCTTCACGATTTATTGAAAAGGTGATCCATTGGTTTGCTTTGACACATTAGTGTGAACCTATTTTCAGGGCTGTCTATTCTCCAACATTAATCCATGTATCTCTCTATATGCCCACATTAATCCATGTATCTCTCTATATGCATACATTCACATACTGTAACTTTCTAGAAAATGTTTAGGTGTCAGCTCTTGTAAATACTCTGAACCTAGTTCTTCCTTTTCAAGATTGCTGTGAATATTCTAGGGTTCCTTGTATTACCATATAAATTTTAAAATCAGCTGGTCACTTTCTATGATATGAAAACTTTTTTATCATCACTGGCCCTTGTATTTTCTCAAATTTTTTATGTATATTGAAATGATTATAGACTTTTCTCTTTTATTCTCTTGGTATGGTAGGTAACATTATTTATCTCTCAAAGCCCTGAAATAAATCTAACTTTTCTAGAAGCTTTTACAGACACTAGATTGATTTGCTAACATTTTGTTAAATATCGAGGGATGTTGGTCTGTAATTTTCTTTTTTTATGTTGTCTTTTCAGATTTTATATCATAATATACTGACCTCATAAAATGATTTAGGAACTTTTTCTCCTCTGGTTTCAGAAAGGGCTTAGGTAAGGTCTGGGGTGTAGCTCAATGATAGTGCACTTATCTAGCATGCACAGAGGCCCTGTGTTTGATTCCCACCACCACAAAAATAAAAGAGCGAGCTTGTGTAAGATTCACATTCCTTCTTTCTGAATTATTTGGTAGAATTCACCAGTGAAACTATCAGATCCTAAAGTTTTTCTTTTTTCTTTTTCTTTTTTAATTTCTTTTCCTTTTTTTTAGTTTTTGATAGACCTTTATTTTATTCATTTATTTATTTGTTTATTTGTGGTGCTTAGAATCGAACCCAGTGTTTCACACATGTCAGGCAAGTGCCCGCTCCACCACTGAGCCACAATCCCCTAATGTTTTTTTGTGGGAAGCTTTTGATCATTTAATGCTTAATAAATATATAGGCCTTTGGAGTTTGCATTTTATCTTGTTGAATATTTCAAATTTGTTTTCTTTTTTTTTTCTTTTTTTTTTGTGGGAGGGTGGATACTAGGAATTCAACCCAGGGATGCTTTACCACTAAACTACATCCCCAGTGCTTTTTTGAGATAGGGTCTTGCAAAGTTGCTTAGGGCCTCACAAGTTGCTGAAGCTGGCCTCAGACTTGAGATCCTTCTGTTCAGCTCCCTTAATTTGCTAGTATTACAGGAATGCACCGCTCTGCCTGGCTGTGTCTTTTTCATTTGTTTGTTTTCATGTTTGTTTTTGCAATGCTGGGGATTGAACCCAGGGCCTTGAGTGTGCTAGGCACATGCTCTATCGCTGAGCTACAACTCCCCACACAAGTTTTATGTTTAAGGAATTTGCCTGTTTTATCTAAGTTATTGAATTCATTCACATAAAATGTTCATTATATTTCATTATTATTTCTTTGTTGGTAGAATCTGAAGTCCTCCCTTTCACCCTACCTTCAGTAAATTATCTTTTCTTTTTTTGGCGTGTTTGCATGTGGGTGTGTGCGTGCACACACGCACTGGAGGCTGACTTTCAGGCCTAACACATCCAGGGCAAGCACCATATTACTGAGCTCCATCCCCAGCCTGAGGTTTATTCTTTTCAGAAAAAAACAGTTTTTGACTTTGTTGATTTTCTCTATGGTTTCTTGTCTGTTTGGTTAATTTCTGTTCATATCTTTGTTATTTCCTTCCTTCTACTTCTTTTCAGCATGAATTACTTTGTTTTCCTTTTTCTAGCTGTTTAAGATAGAACCTTAATCTACCTTTTCTAAGATAAGCTTTAAAAGTATAAATTTCCCTCCCTCCTAAACTCTGTTTTATCTACATCCCACAAACTTTGATGTATTTATATTTTTATCATCCTGTTTAAAATATCTTCTGATTTTCCTTGTAATTTCTCTGGTATACACATGGATTATTTAAAGGTATGTTAACTTCCAAATATTTGGGTATTTTTTCCCCTAGATATCTCCTAATTTAATTTCATTGTGGTCAGAAAACACATTCTGTAAAATTTCTTTTCCTTGAGGTTTATTGAGATTTGTTTAATGGCTCAATAGATGGTAAGTTGTTTTGTTTTGTTTTGTTTAATATTTTTTAGTATTGACAGACCTTTATTTTATTCATTTATTTATATTCGGTGCTGAGAATTGAACCCAGTGCCTCACACATGTGAGGCAAGCACTCTACCACTGAGCCACAACCCCAGCCCCATTGTTTTGTTTTTTGATGAATGTTTTATTTACATTGGAAAAGATGTGTATTCTGAAGTTTGAAGTAAAATGTTATAAAAATGTCACTTAGATCAAGGTGGTTGGTAGTGTATTTATGTCTTCTGTGTTTTTATTGTCTTTTTTTTTCTTATCTAGTGGCTATTATCATTTCATGGGAGAAGAGTGTTAAAAATTTCCATGTACAATATATGGGTTTATCTGTTTTTCCATTTAAATGATGTCAGTCTTAATTTTGAACTCTGGTATTAAGTATATACATACTGAGGATGTGTTATGCTTTCTGATGAATTGACTCTGTTTTTAGTATGAATGTCCTCCCTTTATCTTTTATAACATACCTATTGAAGTCTGTTTTGTCTGACATATTAGCATAGTTTCCTTAAGTGCAGGTTGTTTGCATAGTCTGTATTTTTCTATTTAATTTCAGCCTATCTATCTTTGAAGTACATATCTTCTAGATGGCATATAGTTGGGTCTAATGGCCTTTAGCACTTAATATTTTAGTGATTTCTCCAGAAATTATAACTTTTTGTGGTTTACTTAGAGTTAATATTGGTACCACTCCAAGTAAAATATAAGAACCCTACAGTCTAACAGTTCTACATATCACCACTCTGTCTTTTATGCTGTAGTTGTCATCTATATTTTTTATTTGTTTATTTATTTATTTGTAGATGGACACAATACCTTTGTTTTTTTATTTTTATTTTATTTTTATGTAGTGCTGAGGATCGAACCCAGTGTCTCATACGTGCCAGGCAAGAGCTCTACCACTGAGCCACAACCCCAGACCCTGTCATTTATATTTTATCTGTGTATATTATAATCTCTAATACAATGTGAGGGCTTTTGCTTTCAATAATTGTATTTTTTAAGAAATTAAGAGAAAAGACTGTTTTTAATATTTACTCACATATTTACCATCTTAGTGCTTTTCATTTATGAAATATTCAGATTTTTAATCTGTTCTAAAGAAAGTCTGAAGAATTTTGTCACTTTTGGCAGTGCAGGTCTATTAGCAATAATAAATTCTCTTCATTTTTGGTTTAATCTGAAAATGTATTTCACTTTGGGGTACTAAGTAAATATTTTTAAATCTCTCCAAAGCACTAACAGGTTTTTTAAGCACAGTCTTGCATTTTTAAGTGATTTTCTTAAGATTTTCTGATAGAAGATCATGGCTCTAACTTATTGTGAAATCTAAAAGAAGTCCAGTGTGCAACTCGCTGGGTGCCGTGTCGCATGCCTGTAATCCCAGTGGCTAGAGAGACTGAGGCAGGATGTTCTCAAGTTCAAAGCCAGCCTCAGCAAAAGCACGACACCCAGCAACTCAATGAGACTCTGTCTCTAAATAAAATACAAAATAAGTCTGGGGGTGTGGCTCAGTGGCCAAGTGCTCCTGAATTCAATCCCTGGTACTCCCACTTCCTTCCCCGCCCCCACTCCCCTACCACAGACAAAAACAGAAGTCCAACTTGCAAAAGCAGTATAGAATGATGGTTGTTAGGGGTTTCAGGGGTAAGGTAAATGGGGAGACACTGGTCAAAGGGTACAAAATTTTAGTGATGCAGGATGAATTAATTCTAGAGAGCTAATGTATAGCATTATGACTATAATTAGTAATATTATATTATATATTTGGAGTTTGCTAAGAGTTGACCTTAAGTGTTCCTTACCATACATGTACACAAAAAGATAACCATCTAAAGTGATGGAAATGTTAAGTTAGCTTGATTGTGGTAGAGCTCTCACCTAGCATATGCGAGGCCCTGGGTTCAATCCTCAACACCACACAGAAATAAATAAATAAAGTAAAGGTATTGTGTCCAACTATAACTAAAAAAAAATAAATATTAAAAAAAATGTTGGTTGTTGGTCAGGAGGCTCAGAAATTTATGTTTCTATAAAAGCAGTGAATCTTCCATTTTATTTGCTTTATGAAGAAATAGGAACTAGAAATCTGATTAAATTCTCAGGAAGCCAGAGGTTTGGGTAAAGGCCTCTCAAGTCCTTGGTTGGGTGGCAAAGGCATCTGGTGCCATAAACTACATTCTGATCCTGTCTGTTACTAACCACTTGGGGGATTTGATCAAATTACTTTACTTTTCTGAGGTCCCAATTTTTCTTCTGGGAAAAAAATACGCAAAAGAAATACACACTCATTATAAAGATATTAAGCAATATTTCAGTACATAAAATAAAAATGTATTTTACGTCAAAAAAAAAAATGTTGGAACTGGGGATGTAGCTCAGTGGTACGGTGCTTGCCTAGAATGCCTAAAACCCTGAGTTCAATGCCCAGTACTGCATAAAATCAAAATTATATTGTATACCTTAAATATATATGATTTTTATTTATTATATCAATGAAGCTAGAAAAATTAAGATCATTCCATCCTCAATATAATTTTACTTTGTGCTTTCTAACCTGGATGACTTTTATCTCATTTTATTATTTCACTAGATTTTTAAAATAGCATTTGTTTAAAATAATATCTTCTCTGATCGTTGTAAAATCTTTTAGGGGGAAAAAGTGTAAATGTGTAGATTAGGGGGGAGGCATTACTAGGTTATTTCTCCAAAATAGCCTGGTTATTTTGCTCTGTTTCACAAAACAGGATTAGACAGCATCTTCAAATCCAAAAATTTAAGAATTGAACTCTTCCATTACTGTAAAAATAGAATTAATAAGCTTCTTTTTATTTTTTTATACTTTTTTTTTTTTGGAAGAGCTCAACTAAAGCTAATAGCACTACTTTAAAGAACAACCATATAGGATGAATCAGTATTTGTGTTAAAATTATAGGGTGTACAAAATAGAATGATTCAGGGTAGTGGTAGCAAAGAGAAATGCAACCTAGTGATTAAAAAAAGGAAAAGTGTTTCTGAGTTAGGCCGTTTACTGAAATGTTTAGTTTCCTTATAAATTCTGTGCTTCATTATCTGTATTAACGGAGGCAGTGGTACAAATTGCACTGACATGCAAAAGTACGTTTGGCTGTGACATGTATGATGATTTGCCGTTTTCTTTGACTTCTTGGTTTCATCTAACATTGGATTCCCTGTGTGTGTGTAACAATAGATACCTAGGAGAAGTTGGTTTAGAGCCATGCTAAGTAACAAGGAGAATCCACGTGTATTTTTTTCCTAGGATTGCTATGACAGATGGCCACAAACTGAATGATTTACCTTTTTTTTTTTTTTTTTTTTTTTTTTTGCAGTGTTGAACCCAGGGCGTCACACATATTAGGCAAGTGCCTACCACTGAGCTATATTCCCAGCCACAAACTCAGTGATTTAAAACAACACAAATTTGTTTTCTTACAGTTCACAGTTCACAGTTTTAAAGGCAGGAAATCTGAAATTAAGATGTAGCAGGGCCACACTCCCTCCAAAGGCTGTAGGAAAGCATCCTTCCTTGTCTCTTCCAATTTCTTCTGGCTCTAGATGTTACTTAACTTGTAGCTGCATATCTCTAAACTCTGTCTCTCTTCATGATTTCCCCTCTTCCTCCTCAAATGTCCTTCTTCTGTGTGTCTTATAAGGACACTTGTCACTGGATTTAGAGCCCAGCTGGGTAATCCAGGATGATCTCATCTCCAAATCCTTAATTATATCTGCAAAGATGCTATTTTCAATCAAAGTCATATCCACAGGTTACAGGGGCTCAAATGCACTGGCAGCTGAACTTAAGGTCACTTGTGTGAATTTGCAGGGACACCAAATAAAACATAGAAATAGCTTCAGGACGGCTTCCTCTGCTCTTGGCCTCAGGCTCCCCAAAAGGGAGAGCAAGAGAAAGTTCTATCCAAAAAAAGCCAGAAGAGGCAAGGTTACAAGGGACAGGTGAGTGTAACTCAACCCCAGGGGTGACACCTACATCTGAAGAAGACCCTCCTCTTATCTGAGCTGGGCAACGCCCAAGTCCCCACGAAATGTAGTGATTGGAAGCCTCCTGCTTCAGGACTGGAAGGCGTGGGTCATTCAGAGTGGCTCCCCATAGTCATGTTACCTGAATTCAAGTCTTGGCTCCATCATTTATAGTCAGGTAGCTTTGGCATTTTCTGAATTTAGTTTCTATGTTTTTAAAATAAGAATAAAAATACCTACCTCTTAAGGTTGTTGTGAGAATAAATCTATATAAAGGACTTAACCTTGGCCTGTCAGGCAGTGAACATTTAATAGAAGTCAGCTATTTCCATGTAAGTTGATAATTAAACAAAACTAAGTATGGCTCATCCAGTTATTCAGCCAGTGACTGTGCTCGGCACAGGGTTCTGCCCTCGAGAAACTCACAGTCTAATGGGGGAAAAGAGAGAAAAGTATCCGAGCAGCTTCAGGTTGGTGTGGTTAGTACTGACTGAAGATCTTGAAACTGAAAAGTGGAGCCCTGACACATGCCAGGGTAGGAAAGAGTAAGGCAGAGGTGGAGACGGTAGTACTTTGTATCTGGCTTCTGCTCTCCGTCTGGTTACTCTCAGCTGTCTTCATTTTTCCCAAAAGTTAAGACCTTTAAAAATTGCCACCTCCTTGAGGCTCTGGCACTGTCTCTTCCTTGGCTAGTTTAGAGCTTACAAACCAGTCTTTGGACCTAAGTTAGCACAGAATTTCCCAAACAGCATTATCAAGAATACTGTAGGGCTGGGGATGTGGCTCAAGCGGTAGCGCACTCGGCTGGCATGTGTGCGGCCCGGGTTCGATCCTCAGCACCACATACAAAACAAAGATGTTGTGTCCGCCGAGAACTAAAATAAATAAATATTAAAAAATAATAATAATAATACTGTATACTGCAGTGTGTTAATGGTTCTGTAGGTTTTAAAAGAAAGGTGTTCCACGATTCAAATAAGTTTGGAAACTGCCAGAGTTATACAAAATTTCTTCCTGTAGCACTATTCCCACCAGCTTTAAATATGTATTATCAATCTCCAAAATAAGGCTATAGTTTCCAAACTTGATTTGCTCTAAAATATTTTTAACACTTTACAGAGTTAATGTTCCTCTAAACAATGAGAGATCCAGACAGGTAGCAGCTGCATGTTTGCCATAATGGAGCATGATTCAGTTCCTAAATTTGGAAATTTCAGTGAGGCAGTTTCTTAGTTCTGCATGGCCCCTGTGATAATGGTGTCTTAGTTAAGAAGAAATTGTCCTTGGTGAATTCTGACCTCTTCAGAAAAGAACCTTTCTCCATGAAATATTGTGTTTTCAGTGTAGGTCATCTCTTTTGTTTAGCACTCAAGAGGAACCAATTCTATTGCTCATTCGTACACATACTAAGTGTAAAATTAGATATATTACCTCTCACAGGCTGTCTGAATTATTTGTCTTTTCAAGAAGGTAATGGGAAATTGAACACAACTCCTTCCCCAACAGCTTCCTATGATGAAGTAGTTAAAAATTATTTGAGCTGGATCTCAAGAGTGAGCTTATGGCCTGTAAATCTGAGTAATCCTATTTCTGCCAAGAAAGTAAAAGTTTTCCAGGTACAGTAATGCCCTAGTGTAAAGTATCCCAGACTGTTATAGATTTGGTAAACTTGTAGGTCTAGTTTTGTCCCCTATGTACTTTGAACTAAATAAAACAAACTTGATTTGCTCTGAAATCCATGCATTTGCTGTCCATGCCCCAGCACAGTTCTGTTTAGATTGGAATTTGTCCTTACATTCTATATGCACAGTTTACCTTGTTGTCTGACAAGCCAAAAGGATAAGCAGTAAAAGGATGTTCTCTGCAACCCCAAAGTTTGGTTTTTTGTTTGGTTGGTTGGTTGGTTTTGAGTATCAGTCTCACTATTAAATGATTACAGTTCTTTTCTCTCTTAGGTGACTTGGATCTTATGGATGACTTCTAAGAACCTTTGTGGCTTTCAAATTCTTTTAGTCATATAATTTAATGAGTACAATCTTTTTCCCCTAGTGCTGGGAATCTAACCCAGGGCCTCGTACATGCTAGGCAAGGGCTCTACTTCTGAACTATAGCCCCAGTCCTAAAGTAAAAGCCTCAGTCTTTTGGCATATAGGTCCCTACAGGTTGTTGGAAGAGTCAGAAAATTACTGATAAGAATAAGTAATTTTGAGCACATGACAAAATCATACAATCTGAACATCCATCTTTAACAGAGAAGCTGACACCCCTCCCAAGCACTAAGCATTCTATAACATTCCCCTTTAGAGGCCATTGCACATCTGGAACACTAGTAACTATCATTTTAAAGCAGCTTTCATGTACCAGGCACGATGCTAAGCACTTTATGTATGGTATCTCTCTTAATCTTCAAAACCTGAAAGGTTGGTGGTATTATCCCTATTTAAGTAGTAGAGTCAGGATTCAAGCTGGCTTAATTAAAGCTTAATCCCAAAGTGTGTATATTTCCCAAGCCATCATGTAGACTTACAGTATGTTCCAAGATTTTGTTGAAGTTTGAAAATCTTTGCTGAAGCGCAATCCAGGAGGCAGTGCAATTCAGCATTTGAACTGCACTTCTCAGTATCCTAGAGAAGAAAGGCTCTAAGCTGTTTCTCCCCAGTTGCCCTGGACTATGAGTTGATCATCCTTAGGGTAAGAAGGGAATGTTTTGGAGAAAGTGCCCTTCTCCTGAGTTTGGAATATGAAGTTTCCCTTGCAGCTATTTGGGAGCATGTTCTCCAGCTCAGACAGCCTCTAGCATCTGTAGTGCTTACCTTAAGTGACAGACCTTTGGAGTGGTCTAATCTAGCTCCATAATTCATGTGGGAATGTCCTAATAGCCACATTTGTGTTCTTAACCTTTCTAATCTCAATACTTTCCACAGAGAAACCAAAACACAAAAGCCTAAAGTCAGTTAAATGAAGTCATGCTTCAGGGAAAGTTGGTGCCACAATATCCTTTAAAAGAAATGTGTATGCTAAGCTGTTCATTTCTGTACATCAAAATACAGGGTACAGAAGCAGACGTCTCAGCTTCTAATGATCCATATGTTCTTCACCATCTCCACTCAACTGTATGTTGGGAGCTTGTTTCACTTAGACACTGCTCTGGAATCTAGCATTTATTAAGAAGTAACCAGAAATTGTGCTAAGCATAATTTTTCATTTTTTGTTGATGCATATTAATTCTACAGAATGGTGGGTTTCATGATGGCATATACATATATGCCCATAACATAATTTGATCAATTTCACTACCTCCTCTTCCCTCCCACTGATGCCATAATGGTTTCCCTACCCTGATGGTCTCCCTTCTGGTTTTATGAGATCCCTTTTTTTTCCTTTTTTCTCTCTAGCTTCTACATATGACACTTGTCTTTCTGAGTCTGGCTTATTTCACTTAACATGAAGCTCTCTTTCCAGTTCCATTCATTTACCTGAAAATGACATTATTTCATTATTCTTTATGACTGAATAAAACTTCATTTTGTATATATGCCCTATTTTCTTTATTCATTCATCTGTTGATGGACAGCTAGGCTGATTCCATAACTTGACTACTGTGAATTAATTATGCTGCTATAAACATGGCAATGCATGTATCTCTAAAAGTGTGCTGTTATTAATTCTTTTGGATAAATTCAAAGTAGTAGTATAGCTGGATCATATAGTAGTTCCATTTTTTGTTTTTTGAGGTACTTCCCTACTGATTTCCATAGTGGCTGTACTAACTTACCTTTTCACCAGTAGTTCATAAGTTTATTTTTCTCCTTATCCTCACTAACACTTATTGTTATTTATGATTCCCATTCTGACTAGAATAAGATGGACTTTTAGTGCAGTTGTAAATGGATAGAAAGCCTTTATTTTGTTTTTTTCTTTTTAAAAAAATTGTTCTAGGGCTGGGGATGTGGCTCAAGCGGTAGCGCACTCGCCTGTCATGTGTGCGGCCCGGGTTCGATCCTCAGCACAACATACAAACAACTATGTGTCCGCCAAAAACTGAAAAATAAATATTAAAAAATTCTCTTTCTCCTCCCCCTCTCTCTCTCATTCTCTCTTAAAAAAATTATTCTAATTTGTTATATATGACAGCAGAATGCATTACAATTCATATTACACATATAAAGCTCAATTTTTTGTATCTCTGGTTGTACACAAAGTAGAGTCACACCATTCCTGCCTTCATACATGTACTTAGGGTAATGATGTCCATCTCACTCTACCATCTTTCCTACCCCCATACTCCCTCCCTCCCCCTCCTTCCCCTTTGCCCTATCTAGAGTTCATCTATTCTTCCCATGCTCCACCCTACAACCCCATTATGAATCAGCATCCTTATATCAGAGAAAACATTTGGCATTTGGTTTTTTGGGATTGGCTTACTTCACTTAGCATTATATTCTCCAACTCCATCCATTTCCCTGCAAATGCCATGATTTTATTCTCTTTTAATGCTGACTAATATTCCATTATGTTTATATACCATGTTTTCTTTATCCATTCATATACTGAAGGGCATCTAGGTTGGTTTCCACAGTTTAGCTGTTATGAATTGTGCTGCTGTAAACATTGATGTGGCTGTGTCCCATTAGTATACTGTTTTTAAGTCCTTTGGATATAGACTGAGGAGTGGGATAGCTGGGTCAAATGGTGGTTAATTCCCAGTTTTCCAAGGAATCATCTTACTGCTTTCCATATTGACTGCACCAATTTGCAGTCCCACCAGCAATCTATGAGTGCATCTTTTCCCCCCACATCCTCACCAACACTTATTGTTGTTTGTATTCATAATAGCTGCCATTCTGACTGAAGTGAGATGAAATCTTAAAGTAGTTTTGATTTGCATTTCTCTAATTGCTAGAGATGTTGAACATTTTTCCATATATTTGTTTATTGATTGTGTATCTTCTGAGAAGTGTGTGTTCAGTTCCTTGGCCCATTTATTGATTGGGTTATTTGTGGGTTTTTTGGCATTAACATTTTTGAGTTCTTTATATATCCTAGAGATTAGTCCTCTATCTAATGTGCGTGTGGTAAAAATTTGCTCCCCAAATGTAGGCTCTCTGTTCACCTCACTGATTGTTTCTTTTGCTGAGAGAAGCTTTTTAATTTGAATGCATCCCATTTAATTCTTGATTTTAATTCTTGAACTATAGGAGTCTTATTGAGGAAGTAGGGGCCTAATCCAACATGATAGAGATTTGGGCCTACTTTTTCCTTCTATTAGGCCCAGTGTCTCTGGTTTAATTCCTAGGTCCTTGATCCACTTTGAGTTGAGTTTTATGCATGGGAGATAGAGGTTTAATTTCATTTTGTTGCATATGGATTTCTAGTTTTCCCAGTACCTTTTGTTAAAAAGGCTATCTTTTCTCCAATGTGTGTTTTTGGTGCCTTTGTCTAACATACCTGTAATTATGTGGGTTTGTCTCTGTGTCCTCTATTCTGTGCCATTGGTCTACAAGTCTATTTTGGTGCCAATACCATGCTGGTTTTGTTACTATTACTCTGTAGTATAGTTTAAGGTCTGGTATATAGTCTGCTTCACTCATTTTGCTAAGGATTGCTTTAGCTATTCTGGATCTCTTATTTTTCCAGATGGATTTCATGACTGCTTTTTCTATTTCTATGAGAAATGTCATTGGGATTTTGATAGGAATTGCATTAAATCTGGATGTGCTTTTGGTAGTATGGTCATTTTGACAATATTAATTCTGCCTATCCAAGAACAAAGGCAGATCTTCCCATCTTCTAAGGTCTTCTTTAATTTCTTTCTTAGGATTCTGTAGTTTTCATTGTAGAGGTCTTTTTTTTTTTTTTTTTTTTTTTGTTAGGTTGATTCCATAGATTGTTTTGTTTGTTTGTTTGGTTTTGTTCAAGATATTGTAAACAGGGTAGTTTTCCTCATTTCCCTTTCAGAGAATTTGTCACTGATACACAGAAATGCCTTTGATTTGTGGGTGTTATTTTATATCCTACTACATTGCTGAATTCATTTATGAGTTCTAGAAGTTTTCTGGTGGGATTTTTTGGGTCCGGTAGGTATAGAATCATATCGTGGGCAAATAATGATAATTTCTTATTTTTCTATCCATATCCCTTTAATTTTTTCATCTGTCCAATTACTCTGGCTAGTGTTTCAAGAGGTAAAAGTGGTAAAAGAGGGCATCCCTGTCTTGTTCCAGTTTTTAGAGGGAATGCTTTCAGTTTTTCTCCATTTAGAATGATGTTGGCCTTGGGCTTAGCATAGATAACTTTTACAATGCTGATATGTTCCTGCATCCCTAATTTTTCTAGTGTTTTGAACATGAAGAAGTGCTGTATTTTGTCAAATTCTTTTTCTGCATCTATTGAGATGATCAATGATTTTTATCTTTAAGTCTACTGATGTGATGAATTACATTTATTGATTTCCATGTGTTAAACCAACCTTGCATCCCTCGGATGAACCCCACTTGATCGTGGTGTAATATCACAACAGATACTACAGAAATACAGAAGATAATCAGAAATAAAAATTTTGAGAATTTGTACTCCAATAAAATAGAAAATATCTAAGGCATCAACAAATTTCTAGAGTCCTATGATTTGCTCAAATTGAATCAGGATGATATGCACAATTTAAACAGATCAGTTTCAAGCAGTGAAATAGAATATGCTATCAGGAAGCCTACCAACCAAGAAAAGCCCTGTTGATACACAGCTGAGTTCTACAAGACCTTTAAAAAAGAACTAATACCAATACTCTCCAAAATTATTTCATGAAATAGAAAAAGAGGAAGCACTTTCTAACTCATTCTAAGAGGCCAATATCACCCTAATTCTAAACAGGCAAAGACACATCAAAAAAAGAAAACTTCAGACCAATATCTCTAATGAACATAGATACAAAAATCCTCAATAAAATTCTGGCAAATTGTTTATTTTTTTGCGATGCTATGGATTGAACCCAGTGCCTCACACATGCTAGGCAAGCACTAAACTACAGCCTTAGTCCTTCAATTTATTTATTTATTTATTTGTTTGTTTGTTTGTTTGTTTGTTTGTTTGTGGTACTGGGGATTGAACCCAGGGCCTTGTGCATGCAGGGCAAACACTGTTTACAACTGAGCTATATCCCCAGCCCTCAATATACTTTTCTTTTTCATTTCCCTTATGGTAAAAATGTTGGACCTTTTTTTATATAATTCTTGGCCATTTGTATTTCTATCAAGAAGTATCATTTAGTTTATTTAGGTTTTTTGTTTGTTTTTGATGTTGAGGATCTGTTTGGTTCTTTGTTTGTTTGTTTTGGTGAGGGGCAGGATTACTGGGGATTGAACCCAAAGGTGCTTTACCACTGAGTTACATCCCCAGCTCTTTTTCAATTTTTGAGACAGGGTCTTGCTAAGTTGCTGAGCATCTCAATAAGTTGCCCAGGCTAGCCTCAAACTTGTGATCCTCCTGCCTCAATCTCCTAAATTGCTAGAATGACAAGCATTTAATTTAATTCCTATGTCTTTAATCCATTTTTGAGTTGACTTTTGTGCAGGGTGAAAGATAAGAGATCTAGTTTCATAATCTTCTACATATAGATATCTAGTTCTCCCAGCACCATTTCTTTTCTCCTACATATGTTTTTGACACCTTTCTCAAAAATGGTGTCTGTGTATGTTTACCTCTGTGTCTTCTATTCTATTCCACTGGTCTATGTGTCTGCTTTTATGCCAGTACTATAGCTCTTAGCATCATTTAAAATTGGGTTTTATGATACCTTCAGCATTGGTTGTTTTGTTTTGTTTTTGTTTTTGTTAATCAGAATTGCTTTGGCTATTCTGGTTCTTTTGTTCTTCCATATAAATTTTTTTCTCATTCGGTAAAGAATGTCACTGGTATTTTGTTGGGGATTGCTTTGAAGCTATAGATCCCTTTTGGTAAAATGGCCATTGTAACAGTATTAATTCTGCCTACCCATAAACTTGGGAGGTGCTAAGCATAAATTTTGGCTTTACACTCAAACCTGAGGTTGAATCCATGCTACTTACTAGTGACCTTGGACAAATCCCTGAAGGTCTCAAAGCCTCCAGTTTTTGTTCTTTAGAATGGTAATGTTACAAATACTTATTTCAGAGCTGTTGTGAAAAATTAAGAAATAATACTACACGAAAATGTTAGATTGGTATTGTAACTATACCCAGCCACCTATACTAGTTTTCAAACTCTAGGTGCTTTATTCTGCCTACTTATATGACAACTTAACAAAAACTTACTTAAAAAAAAAATGTGGCTGAGCCGGGTGGCACATGCCTATAATCCTAGTGGTTCAGGCAGGCGGATCACAAGTTTAAGGCCAGCCTCGGCAACTTAGTGAGGTCCTGAGCAACTTAGCAAGACCTTTTCTCAAAATAAAAAATAAAAAGTGCTGAGGATATGACTCAGTAGTTAAGTACCCCTGAATTCAATCCTTGGTACCAAAAAAAATTTTAAAAGGTGGAGGGGGCTGGAGTTGTGACCCAGTGGTAGAGTACTTGCTTAACATGCCAAAGGCCCTGGGTTCCATCCTCAACACCACAAAAAAATAAAAATAATTTTTAAAATGTTTTAAAGACCACCCTAGGGCCTGATGAAGCCTACTTTTGAGGAAATTGTATATACAGTCAGTTTTTAGATTCTTGCAGCTTGGAAATTCTAAGTTTGTAATTATCAATGAGGATTGAAGCCTTTAGCTTCAGTTTCATCATTATATAGACATGAACCATATTTTCTACATCTTTGTGTCCTACTCAGACCTAGATAATTCTTTATATATAGTAGATGTTCAATGAACCTAACAAGTGAATTAATTTTAAACATGGTCAGATTCCAGAAAGGATGGTGGACTGTTCTAGAGCTTGGAATGAGGGAGAGAATGGTGGAACTCCAGCACTTTCTCATGTCACTAACTTCCTGTGACACCTTGAGCAGGTCACAACTTCTCTAATATTCCAATGGGGGTTATATTAAACATCTCCAAGGAGTCATCCAGATTTTCACTTCTATTACTGTAACAAAATCAACTTTTTACTGAATGTAGTAATGTTTTAAGGGACATGTTGTAGCCTGAAGTTATGTTCAAATCTATGAAAATGAACTAACCTGTAATTATCCAGATAGATTTGAAGTTAGAGCAAAAGCTATTGAATTCCCAAAAGAAAGGTGGCAGTTTTAATTTATTTTCTCACTAGGAAATTTAGAGCTTAATTAGACCTTGTCTTGTGCCCCTATTAGATCTAAGTTATGCAGTTCAGAATTCAGTTGCAGAAGAGTGTGCATGCACCTAAAAAATAAGGGCAGCTGCGTATAAAGTATGGCTTGAGAAGCCCCAAAAGGACATTCCCAACCATAAACATAAACCCAGACCAGCTCTGTTAGCTTTCTGTTGCAACCCTTACATTATTTCAGAGCTTCTGTAAGTCAAGAGTTTGGGTACAGCACCTCTGGATTCTCTGCTCAGAGTCTTAACAAGGCTGCAATCAAAGTGTTGTTAAGGCTGCGTTTTCATCTGGAGTTCAGGGTTTTCCAAGCTCATTGAGAGTGGTGGCATAATTCAGTTCCTTTCCATTGTTGGACTGGGATCTCCTTTTCCTTGTTGCCTGTTGACTGTTCACAGGCCACAGCAGGTCCTCACTATGTGGCCCTCTCACAGCACAGCAGCACACCTCTTCAAAGCCAGGAGGAAAATCCCTCTCCCTGTCTACATAAGTGGATTCTTATGTAATGTAATTATGGGGTGACTGTCCATCACCTTTTTTATATAAAGTAACCTAATTACCAGAGTGATAGTCACATTCACAGGCCCTGCCCACACTTGAGGGGAGGGGAATATACAGGCTGTGTGAACCACAGGTGGGAATGTTGGGGGCCACCTCAGAATCCTATCTACCACGCCAGTCCTAATTCCCCAAACCCCCACCTTCTAATTTTATTCTTTGAGGACCTCTGAAGATTAGATAAAGACATTTAAATTAATTTAATCTATTTTGCACTGTTTTTTTAGAAATATTTATTTTTTAGTTGTAGTTGGACACAATATCTTTATTTTATTTTTATGTGGTGCTGAGAATTGAACCCAGGGCCTCTCATGTGCCAGGTGAGCACTCTACCACTGAGCCACAATCCCAGCCCCTATTTTGCACTGTTATCTAAAAGCAATAATAACATAACAGTCAAAAGTTTTTGCCTGGAAGGGAGCTTAGAAACCATTTTGTTCAAACTCTTAATTACTTTATTGTTTTTAACCTACATGAAAGAAAATGACTTGCTCAAATCACTGATCATATGACACAGAGTAGAGTAGAAATTCATGTTCAGTGACTTCCACACCTGTGTTCTCTTTAGAACATGGTGCCCACTGCCGCTAGAAGAGCCTAGAGTATCATAAAGGGGACTCAGTACTTTAATGTGATGGCAGAAATAGAGGGAGACAAGAATCCTACTATTCAGAATAAGAATCCCCCCAGACAGCGGAGAACTAATAGCGTGAAGGCAGGAGTTAGAAATGTCACAGAGATGTATGGGGAAGAGATTATGAAAGAAAAACCTTCTATTTTATAAATTCTTTTAAATTTTGTGGGAGGCAGGCCCCTGTGCTTCAGTTCATCATTGCATTTTATAAAAACATTTATATGAGAGGAGGAGTGTTGGCCAGGTTTCCACTCATTTAAGACAAAGCCGTCAGTTTTTAAAGTAAAATTATTCATGATGTAGGCAAAGAGGCTCAAAATCTGAAATAAATGTCTGCTTTATGAGGCATTTTTTTCTGGTTTATTTTCCCAAATTTGAAGTCACTTAGCATTCTAAAGGTTGATTTGGGCTTAATTATATCACTTTGAATATATTATGATTTAGTAAAAAAGTTATATAAGCACCCCAAAGAGGAAGAGAGTTGCTTTAGAAATTCATGATTACCATTGTGAGAGAAAGGGGAGTTTAGGGTAGGATAAACTGCCCAGAACATCCACATATAAATAGATAGTAAGGACAAAATCAGCCAGGACGGCTGAGGCAGGAGGATCACAAGTTCAAGGCCAGCCTCAGCAACTTAGTGAGGTTCTAAGCAATTTAGTGAGACCCTGTATCAAAATTAAAGAAAAAAAAGAGGGGCCGGGGGACTGGGTTTGTGGCACAGTGGTAAATTACCTCCGTGCCCATTCCCCAGTGCCCCCACCAAAAAAAAAAAAAAAATCAGCCAGCATTACATACCATGGGGGGGATGAGGGGAAAGCCAGAAAAGAACAATGTCAAGAATGACACCAAGGGCTGGGGATGTGGCTCAAGCGGTAGCGTGCTCGCCTGGCATGTGTGCGGCCCGGGTTCGATCCTCAGCACCACATACAAACAAAGATGTTGTGTCCGCCGAAAACTAAGAAATAAATATTAAAAAATTAAAAAAAAAAAAGAATGACACCAATACTAGGAAAATATAGAGATGAGTATTTATTACAAGCAATGCTTTGTAGGGGCTTCAAGGATTACTATCTTTAGAAGCCTTTGAAGGTCTAATAAGATCCTGGTAAAGATGATTTTTAGTCTTCCATGTCATTTCAACAAACCAAAGTTAAATGTATCAGTTACTCTCAGTTCAGCCATTAGAATCAAACTTTGTTGGAGCTGAAAAAACAGTCCACCAAGGAAATGATTTTATAAAGATTGAGAAGAATAAAAGAGGAACTGATTAAATAAATTACAGATGTCCAGCCAGTGGAATGCTCACTTTGCAACTCTTAAAAGAAGCTGTCTGTGTGCTGGTATGGTGTTGAGAGGCTGCCAGCACCTTGCCCAGGCAATTCCTCCTGCACAGGAGGGTATTCAACACCTGAGAATATCGAGTCTGAAATAATTAGTGAAGAAATAAAAGAGTCAAAGAATAAGTTTTAAAGCAGAGCGCCTGATAGGTCCAGCCCACACAGAAGCTGGAGCTCAACAACTGAAAAATGACTCTGGTGGTTTATTTAAGGGGGTACATCAAAGCAGGGATAAGGTTTCAGGGGCGGGGTCTTGCCTCAGGATGTCTTGCAGTCCACAGATTGGCATCTTGGCAGGCTACACCCATAGAGAGTCTGTGTGGCTATATGGCTGCAGCAGGTTACCCCCATCTGCAATGCTGTGTGGGACCTTTTTTGGCAGAGCTGAATAGAAATTCACTTGTATCTGGTTGGTCTTAACCAATGAGTATGCCACTAGAAGTTCTCAAATACCAGATTTTCCTGTTCAATGGGCTTCCATGCTGATTGTTCCACACATAGTCCATGGATGGCTCTCAACAGTATGGAATTATTTCTCAGGCATCATGTTAAATGAGTAAAGCAAAGCACTATATTTGGTACACCACCATATCTGTGGTGAAGAATACTTGTTTTTCTGTCTGTGTGATATTTCTGGAGGAACTGGTGATATTGTTTGCCTCTGACAACTAAGTGATGAGGGATAAGGTTGGAATGGAGACTTCTACCTTTTTGTACTACTTGAATTTTGAAATAGATGAATGTATTGCCTGCTCAAAAATAATTTTCTGAAAGTTAAAAGGATGGATACTTAAAGATTGAGAAAGAGAAAATCAAATTAATATGGTAAGTTGGTGTCCAGATAAGAACTTGCTTATTATCAAAGTTCCCTTGCATAGAGGTGCCTCTGGCCCTCTGCAAGACCCTACTCATGCAAGATTCCCTCTGCATCTTCTGTTTAAGCTCCTGAGTCAGGCTGTGGTGTTCCTCTTTGCTTCCCCTACTTTATTCAAACCGACTCCTCCACACCCACCATGCATCACACCAATCTAGAACATTCTTTTTACTTCTTTAGAATTCAGATCCAAATTGTATCTCCTATTAAATCCATATTATTCCATATTTGACCCATTTTTATTTGATAATACATCAGATATTTCACCTGTGTATTTCTCAGTCTTAGTGGAACATACTAAATTGGGATCGTTCCCTCGTGTATCAGCCAAATTTATTGACTGTCCAATGGTTCTTGTAGAAATGCTTGCCCAAAGCCTGGTGTGGTGACATGCACCTGTAGTCCCAGTACTCAGGAGGCTGAGATGGGCAACTTAGCAAGACTCCATCTCAAAAAATAAAAAGGGAGAGAGAGAGAGATAGAGAGAGAGAGAGAGAGAGACATTCCTTTGTAAACAAGATATATATATGAGTGTTTTTTCATGAAGCTCAATATAATACTAAATGATAGAATAAATCTCACTGCTAAACTAGATTTACCAAATTAAGCAAAAGCCTACTGAAGCCATCATCTGGGATGATGATGCTCTGAGGTTCAGAAAACTTGACTACAAGTTTTCTCTGTGGTGTGTACCATAAATTAGAAGCCAGGACTGGCAGTACTGCCTCTGAGGGGCAGCAGACTGAACACATAGAGGGAACAACCTGCCTGGGGTTCAAAAGGGCCATGCAGAACAAGGAATTGTCCTCGTTTTCATTATTAGTGTACCATGGCTCGTTTGGGGGGCGTGGGGCACATTGCAAGGCAAACCTTTACTTCTGGCAGAAAGGTGTGCTGCCAGAACCTGGCTAGCAAGTGCCACCCTTGCTCTGGGCTCCTTTAATTGCTGGTTCTCCTCAGTGCTGTCCTTTCCTGTCATCTCACTCCAAAATCAGGTTAAAATATGTGTGTCATATTTGCCCAAGTGCCTTGGAAGAAGATACAAAAGAAAGGACAAATGCTCTTCAAGGAAAAATCTTCCCCTTTGTTCCATTCAAAGCCATCTAGAAACTGAGACATCGCAAGCCTCTCCAGGGCTGTGGCACAGTATCTCCCCTTACTTCCCCTTGGCAGTTGCGAGCTGGCTTTTGATATTCTCTGCTGTAGTCCAGTAAGGCAGGAATAATCACATGGCCACGCAGCTGGAGACTGTCAGCCCAACATGTCAGGTCACTTTTCCAGACTCCTTTACATTGGGGGAGACAGGCAGCTCCTAACTGGGTCACACTGAACCAAGCTGTACCTGTGCATTAAAGGCAGCTGTTGGGAAAAACTCCCAGGGCCACGTTTGTCATATGTGCTTTTCATTGGGTCGCTGTTTAATTTGTCTCTGAAATTATCAGTATGAGTTCCAAGGGAATGCTAAGTGCCTTGCATTTATGGAGCAGTCAGATCTGTGGCCAAGCTCTAAAGCTGGCTCCTCCCAACTCCCAGCTATTCAGTTATTCATCTTTGACCAAAAGCACTGAGTATTCCCCAATTTGGCTTTTCCTTCATCTGAACTCTTTTTCTTTGGGGTGATGGTTGGATTCATGGAGGAATTGGTGTTATCCATGTAAGGGATTGAGTGGACCCAGTGTGAAAAGAGAAAGAATATTGGGCTTAACTTTAGATCCAGCGCCATTACCTACTAGCTTCGTGACCTTGGGCAAGTTATTAAAAATCCTGGATTTCTCTGGGTTCTCTTTGCTTCTAAGATTATCTGATTCCAAGTGGCCATTTGGTCTCCTGTCACTCCAGAACTCACTTGCTCAACTATTGTGGTGATGAGTTTTATGTAATATAGTTTCTGATATATCATACAGACCAGCATGGCTTTCTTTCTACTGTTTATACAGTCATGAACCATACAAGAGAGTAAATTGAGGACCCAGCACAACTCAGATTTTGCATGAGCTTTTCAAAAAAACAGGTGGTGCTAGGCACAGTGGTCCATTCTTACAATCCCAGCTACTCAGGAGGCTGAAACAGAAGAAAGATCACAAGTCTAAGACCAGCCTGGGCAACTTACTGAGACCCTGTTTCAGAGTGAAAAATAAAAAGACTGGCAATGTAGCTTAGGGGTAGAACACTTACTCCGTAATTCACTCCCCAGTACCAAGGAAGGGAGGGAGGGAGGTAGCAAGGAAGGAAAGAAGGAAGGCAGGCCAGCCGGCCAGCCATTATTGGGCACAGTGCTGCACACCTTTAATCTCAATAGCTCAGGAGGCTGAGGCAAGAGGATTGAGAGTTCAAAGCCAGCCTTAGCATCTTAGCAAGGCCCTAAGAAACAGTAAACCTCTGTCTTGATATAAAATATTTTAAAAGGGCTGGGGATGTGGCTCAGTGGTTAAGCACCTCTGGGTTCAATCCCCAGTACTAAAAAGAAAAAACCAGATGGTCCCAGATTTTTGAGTACCAAATGAGCCTGCTTCTACAAACCCATTCCTCAACCCCAATCTAATAGAAATCACCAAATATCATGTCATGCCTCTTGTAGGGCACCTGGGCAGATCTGTACAAAAGGAATACATAGGGTTAATTTGCAAGAACGTCTCACGGGACTCAGGGAAATGTGTTTACTACTTTATTATAAAGGACATTTCAAATTATACAGGTGAAGAGATGTACAAGAGAGGTTTGGGAGAAGGAGCATAGAGCTGTCATGGCTTTCCTAGGGGCACCACCCTCCATGAACCTTTCTGCGTTCAGCAATTTGAATACTCTGAACCTTATGCTTTGGTGATTTTTAACTTCATTACATCAGCATGATTGATTGAGTAGTTGGTGATCAACTCAGCTTTCAGCCCTCTTTCCTCCCCAGAGGTTGGAGAGCGGAGTGGAAAAGTCCCAACCTCCTAATTGGGCCTTGATCTTTCCTGTGACCAACTGTACCATGCTGAAGCCACACAGGGGCTTCCAGCCCCCAGTCATCTCATTACCATACAAAAAGATAGACCACTTTGGAGAGTCCAAGAATTTTCAGTTTTATGTCAGGAAATAGGGAAGAATACCAGATATATATTTCACAGTATCACAGTCACCAACAGAGAAGGCCAGAATTCCAGGACCCTAATACTGGTCTGCACAAGGAAGTTGAGATCTGAGGAAGGGATTGTTCTGCTTGCTGTGATTTAATTATGGCCTTGTGATTCAGAGATATTGGAAGCAGTATGAATGAGCCAATTCTCAGGACCAGCTGTCAAGCCCTTGCCTTGTAATCTGCTGTCATCCCACTTGTCCCAAGGGCTCCCAGTTTGACAGCTCACCAGCTAGTGAGTTGGTTTCCTCCTGCTGATTCACACCCCAGGGGCCTATCTAAGGATCTTGGACTGCCAAAGGGCACCCCAGTTGGGCTGTTCCCTGGCCAGTTCCATCCCTGTGGTTTGAGTCACAATGACTTGGCAGCCCTGGTTTTTTCCTCTTAGAGTTCGAAGGACACCAGCGCCCTCTTTGTGAGATGGAACATAATCTGTAGCTCTTCTGTGAACACAGGTCTTTGGTGATGTGGTCTTGCTGCAGCCCCCAGAGGTCCCTATTCTACAACCTCTTAATACCAGTTTAATGAATTTTTCACTAAAAACTGTCAAGCACTTTTACTGATATCCTTGAATATTATTTAATAGCTTATTTACAGGGAGGCTCTCCATGTCTATGGGAAGGAGTCTTGCAATGTTGAGACAGTCACCCTCAGGCACTCTGTCCTGAGAGAGGTGAAGAAGTAAGTGAGTAGGAGAAAATGAAGATAGTCATTGGTTATAGCTATTAAACCCGTGAGACTGATCCAGATATGGTGGCACACACCTATAATCCCAGTATTGACTCAGGAAGCTGAGGCAGGAGGATCACAAGTTCAAGACCCACCTGGGCATTAGTGAGACCTTGTCTCAAAAAACGCTGGGGATGTAGTTCAGTGAAAGTGTCCATGGGTTAAAACTCCAGTACCACCAAAGGAAAAAAAGTGTAGATGTGACATGCATAAAGAGAAATGGTTAACAAAAAGCACAGATCCCCTCCTCAGGGCACACTTCTGTGGCAGTGGAGGGGGATTCAGTAGGTGATCACAGTTTGAAATCACTGAGCAGTCCTCTGAAGGGAACTGAGTTTCCTTAATAAATTTTTCTACTGAGACGTGTAATGACCAGCTGTCACCATTTTAGTTCTTTTAAAAATTGCTAGTCTCTTCTCTGGGCAGTGTA
This sequence comes from Callospermophilus lateralis, assembly GCF_048772815.1. Lineage (NCBI taxonomy): Eukaryota > Metazoa > Chordata > Mammalia > Rodentia > Sciuridae > Callospermophilus > Callospermophilus lateralis. The sequence continues at coordinate 44,286,789 of NC_135319.1, read as the reverse complement.
GTTAGCAAGAATCAGTTCTTCCTGAGCCAAATCAAGTATCTAAAATTGCAGAGCTAAATTTCTAACCCTTAGAACTCTGTGGTCTTGTTGATTCCCCAAGATACATCTCATGAAAATCCACCACAGTCTCTTGCACCTAAGTCTTTTAGTTCCAGGGCTATTGATTCCTCCCTCACTTTAACTTGTATCTTCAGAGAAATGGAGAACCCAAAGCTACAGAAAGAGGAAACAAGCTCCTCCTGTCCTCCTTAACAGCCTAGTCTCCTTTTCTCTACCATTTACCAATTCAAGATTCAGCTCTTTCTGGGCACCTCTACCACACCCTCACTCCAGAAAACACCAATAAACTATTCTCTGCACTATTAACCCACCTCAGAAGTTATCTTGTGGCATCCCTTATTTGAATATAAGAAAATGAAGTCTTAAGAGATCAAATGATTCCACCAGGGTCATATAGCAAGATGACAATGGAACCAAGCCTTGCTCCTTCCCACTGCTGTGCTGACCCTAGGAGCACTATGGTGAATGCATGCAGGTGATGAATGTGAAGTGAGAAATAAAAGGCAACACAGGCTGGTAATGGGAACTAAATTATAGGAAGGAAATAAGCAAAGAAGGCACAGTGAGCTTGTTTAAATTCATATTGCTTCTGGATTAATCTAATCTGATGCTTATAGAGAACACTTCATTGCTGGTTGATTCATAAATAGAAATCAATTCTTTTCTTTCCAGCATGTATTACTTCACTTAAGAGTATGTCTAGGGGGCTGAGGTTGTAGCTCAGTGATAGAGCACTTGCCTGGCACATTGAGGCACTGGGTTCAATGCTTGGCACCACATAAAAATTATAAATAAAATAAAGGTATTGTGTTTATCTACAACTAAAAAAAAATTTTTTTTTAAAGAGTATGTCTGTAAGACTAGGGGTGTGGCTCAGTAGTAGAGAGATTGCCTGGCATGTGCGAAGCTCTGGGTTCCATCCCCAGCACTGCAGAAAGGGGAAAAAGCCAAGGAGTGGGTCTGTAAGCAAGAGCATAATTTGTAGGTGTAGATAGACCAAGTTTGAGGATAACTGAGAGAGAAGACCAGAAACTTCCTTGTCCTTCCAGGCTTGTGTTTCATGAGAACCCCATTCTTACGTGATTGCTAGTATTTAACAGTAAATGTCCGAGTAAGAAAAAATAGAAAGCTAAAAGAGATTTTCTACCCAAGCCAAAAAGAAAACAAAAAAAGTGTGTTTGTGTATATTTTTTTAAGCTGAATACTGATTCAGTGAGACAGGGCCACTGCTTCTCCCAAGATGCACTGTTGGAAGACGATAGTGACTGATGCAGAACCAGTAGGGAAGAGGGACCTAGCAGGGCAAGGAGCTCACTCTGCTGTCGGTCAGTAACTGAAGCGTGAAGCTCATATGGCAGATCAGCCTCCTTGTTCTCGCCTCCCCTTCCTCTTGCTGCCTGGTTATTTTCTTGACTTCTTGCTGTCATGTTTTTTCCAGTAGGTAGGAAATGCAAGGAGACTAATACAATATCAGGTGTGGCGTTGAGAAACTCTTATGATGATAATTTATTAGAAAAGTTGCCATGGCTTGTTTTAGGCTGTTAGAATCCCATCTTTAAATATTATGTGAATTTTCACTTTTTTTAAAGTTATTGTTTAAAGTGATGTATTTAATAGCATTTTAAAATACAAGTCAATGGCATTAATCATATTCACAGTGTCATGCAACTGTCACCACTATTTCCAAAACATTTCCATCATCCCAAACAAAATCTGTGCCCATTTAAGCACAGTTTAACCCTCCAAGCTCCTTGGCCCCTGGTAATCTACTTTCTGTCTCTATGAATTTAATATCAGGCATTCTTAACTAACTACAAGGACCTCCTAAAGTGTAGCACAGGAGAAAGGAATAGAACCTGAGGTGAAAAGGAAAGGGAGTTATAGGTTAAAAGCTAAATTTTCATTTCCTTAAATGTGACTTAAATACAGTCAAAAATTTTTGAGCAGTTTGAGAAAGCAAAATGGAAGGCCCTCTGCTGTGCTGATTTTGCATCTTTCCTCTTTCAGTGACCATGCAACAAGTGGCCAGGACAGTGGCTAAAGTGGAACTCTCAGACCATGTGTGTGATGTGGTGTTTGCACTCTTTGACTGTGATGGTGAGTGGGACCCACTGGGGTCAGGAGCAGTGAACCTCATGCCCTTCTGGACGTTGTGAATCCATCCCTCTTCCATAGCTCATCCCTCAGTGTCGTCAGATCAAAAAATATAATCCCTGGCCCTGGTGTGTGCTTTCCATTTCTTCCTATAATTCCAGTTTGCCTACAGGTTTCAATTTATGACCATAAGGATCTTAAACAGGGAGCACATTTTCAAAATTGCTTGAATCTGTTTTCCTGGATTGCACTCCTAATAAATGTAATTTTCTTTAAAAAAAAAAAAAATGCAGCCAAGCACAGCGACATAATCCTGTAATCCCAGCTACTTGGGTTTGTGAAGGATTGCAAGTTCAAGGCCAGCCTCAGCCTTAGCAAGACCCTATCTCAAAATAAAAAATAAAATGGGCAGGGAATGTAGTTCAATGGTAGAGGACACTGGGTTCAATTCCCTGTACTTCCACCCCTATATGCATACACACACACACACACACACACACACACACACACATCAAAAATATTAGACCCAACTTGCTGCATAGTGGATAAGGAGACTTGCAGTATTTCAATGTCTCCAGAAAGAAGATGGAATATGATGTACGTCGGGTCCTGTGCCAGGTGTTGAGAATAAAGACAAACAGAGGAATAATATCTAGGCCTGCTGTGGGTAGTGCAAACACAGATCAGTAAAGGTTTCCTGGAATTGTCCCCTGAGTGAAATCACAAAGGATGAGCAGGAATTGGCCAGGTAAAGGAGAGTGAGATTCAGAAGCTTTCCAGGTGGGGAATTAGCCTAAGCAAAGACAGAGGCAAGAATAAAGACCCTGGGGACCTGTCTCCTGCCTTCCTCTTGAGTTTACTTGCCATCCCCGACCTCTGTCCAACAATACCTTACTACTATGGTTCTCCAGCAGCCACACTGCTTCCTCTGTGCCCCTTAGTTCTGTCTACTTCATGAGAGCATTTGCCACACTGTGGACATTTGTTTGTCTCTTCTACAACTTGGGAGTATTTCAAGGGGACAAAGCACAAAGCTTATTACCTGACATATACTATATTCTCATTTGGAATTTGTCACACTACATCGAACTGTCACTGAATTATAGTAGGAAACATCAAGGAAGGAGCAAACGAGTTCATCCTAAGCCCTGAGAACTGAATTTGGCTGTGAGACACACTGCGCTTTGGAACCACATGGTGTGCGAACAGTGGAATTTTCTCAGTGGCTTTTTTCTAAGGCCTCCACTTATACTGTTGTATTTGCTTCTTCCTCTAGGTAATGGGGAGCTGAGCAATAAGGAATTTGTTTCCATCATGAAGCAGCGACTGATGAGAGGCCTGGAGAAGCCCAAGGACATGGGCTTCACCCGCCTTATGCAGGCCATGTGGAAATGTGCACAGGAAACTGCCTGGGACTTTGCTTTGCCCAAGTAGTAACCCAGAACTACAAGAGGGGCCACCTTCTGCACCCAAGCAACCTAGGCCCCTGAAGCCAAGCCTCAACGTAGCCCTTTGTGCTGCTGCTTCTGGGAGTAGTGCTCCCTTCCTCCTGCAAGTGACCTCAGGATGTGGCCAACTTCCTCTCCTCACTCTCCCCTGTCCCAGTGTTCCGCTAGGCTCTGAGTATTCCCAGTGATTATTCCTGTCCATTCTCAAAAACATGAACAAGTCTTAAAAGCTCAGACCTTGGCTTCTCCAACTGCACCCATCCAAGCACCCTACAGATTAAGAATGCAGGGAACCGTCCACACACCTGCCAGCCCTGGGAAGCATCCAGCTCTTAATCGTTTTTGCTGTGGGCTTATATTAACAAGAACATTTCCAGTTCTTCCTCCTGTTGGTACTTTTAAGATGCAAGTTAGAAGAAAAAAAAAAAAAAAGATGCAAGTTAGGGGCTGGGGTCATAGCTCAGTGGGAGACCACTTGCCTAGTATGTGTGAGGCACTGAGTTCATTTCTTAGCACCGCATAAAGACAAATAAAGATCCATCAACAACTAAAAAAAATTGGGGGAGAGGAAGATGCAAGTTAGGAAAATCTCTGGGAGGCAAAAGGAAGTTTGTGATGAATGCTTATGAAGATGACCTGGGCATCCTGAGCTGGTGGGTAGCCTGGGCCAAAGGAAGGATCTGTATCAGACACTGTGTGACACTGAGGCCTGTCCTGGAAGTCCATGTGCTCAGTGGCAACACAAAAGGATTCGGGATTTAAAGTAATTGCTTCATGACACTCTCCACTCCTTTTCCTCTCAGGATCCCTAAGATGCCTCTACTGTGACTCTGTGCTTCATCAACAGCAGTGATTGAGTTCTGTTCCCTGCAAGTGCCATCTCCTCTCCAGAATGGGCCTCCAAAACCAGGGCCTGCTGCAGAGCCTGTCTGCCCTCTGTCTTTATCACCTTAATTATAACAGTTTGCAATAACCATCCCCAATGTCTGCTGTCTCCTTTATTTTAGGATCTTCTGGACCCTTTTCCTTTTACATTTCCACTGGGTTTCACTAGTAACAGACCTGCTTTCTTCCTACCAGAGTCTGATTTAAGGCAACTTGAGACACAGACAAAAAATGAGGATGTTTGGAGTTTGTGATAACACTGTCCCAGCCAGTTTGGCTACTTTTCATTTTAAGCCACGGCCTTTGATTATTCATCCTCCATGATAAAAAACTAAAAGAGGCTGTGGAACATGTGAGGAGTCATCTGATATGGTGGACCTACGTTTTAAGATCCATAGCAACCAGTGTTGTGTGATGAACCCAACTCTGCCACTCCGTGTGGTATTGAGCAGATCATCTCCCATCTGTTCCCTCATCTGTTAAATGATAGGTAGGTTAAGCTAAATATGCTGTAAGGTTCCTTCCCAGTCTGAAAGCCTCTGCTCCAGAATTCTCGCAGCCCCCGAGTCGTGCTTCCTGCATGGCCGATCCAATAGAATCACCACACCGGAAGCCACGTGCTCTGGCTCTGAGTGCAGGTAGTGAGTGCCCATCAGCCAGGGCAGAGCAGAGGCTTCCATCTGTACCTATGACTCCCACAAGGAATTCTCAGGCCCAGCACTTTGCCCAAAACAATTTAGCAGCCTCATCCTTTCTGGGAGATTAGATTCTTTCTCCACGGAGCCTGCTGCTGTCCTACCTCATCTATCTTCCGCCCTCTCCTCTCATAGGCTGTCCCTGGTGTCCACATGTAAGCCTTGCCTTGCTCATTGCCCTGGGCCTGAGGCATCAGTGAAATATGAGCATTTCTAAAAATGACCCCAGAATCTCGAAATTACTCTCCCCCATCCTCCCTCCTCCAGCCTGAAGCTATCCCATTTACAGCTTCCATGGGACAGTCATTCCCCACAAAGAAAGATCTGTTGCTTTGTCTGAGTGCTCTGAAGCTTAAAGCCAGAGCCTGGCAGGTAAAGTAAGGATCCTACCTGCAACATCTTAAAACCCAGGATCTAGGGCACCTTTTCGGTCATGCAATTCCAGCTGAATCCTTCAGCTCCTAAGATTGCCTGAGGAAGAGATGTGGTATCCAGGAAGAGGTGACAACCACACAGAGGTTAAATGTGTAGAAGATCTAGGTGTGGTGGTCCACACCTGTAATCCCAGCAATTTAGGAAACTGACACAGGAGGGTCTCAAGTTTAAGACCAGCCTCAGCAACTTAATAAGACCGTATCTCAAAAAAATAAGAAAGGCTGGGGATGTAGCTCACTGATAAAATGCCCCTAGGTTCAATCCTCAGAACCAAAACTAAACAAACAAACAAAAAAAACTGAAAGCAGGGGAGAAGTACAAGCTAAGTACCCAGAAGTCAGAGTCCTCCATGGCGGCCCATGGGTGGGCGAGGTAGCATGTGGCAAGCTAGGGAGCATTTGACGACACATAAAGCTGATTTTGTGCTTCTTATTCAAATTGTTTCTTAGGCTTACTTAAAATAACCTTCTCCCCTCCTTCAAGACTTAGCTCAAACTGTCCCCTCCTTAAGAAGCCCTCCTTGGTTCTAGGCATTTTTGTGAGATTGTCACTCACAAAGTTCAGACCAAAATAACTCTTAGATAAATGACATTAGCAGTGCCTCAAACGCCTCTCTGCACAGCCATCCTCGACTTGGGCTGAAGCTGCTGTTCACTTCTCTATAAGACAGCTCAGTCCGGTTCTCTCTGGAAGGCTTCTGGGAAGGAAGCAACTCAGCGAGGACCCAGGCTGCTGGGTTTCCTCAACCTTGGGCTCAGTATCCACCAAGACCAGGAGGGAGAACATGCAGTTTGTTACTAAGGAAAGGGAATCTTAAGAATGTGTGCGATCTTATAAAATGATTATCTTAATGGCTTTTGGTGCCCTGCCTGGTTTTAGCTCTGGTTGGAGAATATGTTCTGGAATTGTTTTGGACGCTTATGAAAAAGGAGAGATCCAGCCAGCACCTAAAGTTCCAGACAAGGAAGATTGCTGGGAGCCCTAAGGGCTCCAGCACTCCTATCCTGCTAGCCTTACGGCAGCCCATGCCTGTGGGGGTCTGTGCACCCCAGCAACTCAAAAAAGGGAAGGAAGCAGAGTGGCTTAATTTGTAGGCTTCAAGTGCCATCTGCTGGCAAGAAGGCTCAGTGCAGGACCTCACTGGACTACAGGGAAGTGAGGCTTGGGGGTTTTGGTTTTGTGGTACTGGAGATTGAACCAAGGACCACTCTACCACTGGGCTACGTCCGCAGCCTTTTCTTATTTTTATTTGATGAAAGACCTCCCTAAATTGTCCAGGTCAGCTTTGAGCTTGCTGTTCTGCTTTAGCTTCCCCAGTAGCTGGGATTACAGGCATGTGCCATCACGGCTAGCTAGTAATTTGTACGCTCAGTGAGTTATTTTCATCATCTTCAATGTGCGGTTTAGGTTTGGTTTGTGGTTGTTTTAATAGGTAAACGTTTACATGACTCCAAAATGACACTTCCATTAAAAAGGTTCATACATTGAAATCTCATTCCCATAGCTGCAGGTATTCCATTTAGAGGACAATGCAGTGGATATAGAAGAAAAACCAACACAAACTGACTTTCTCCTACTATACGTTCACAAAAAAAGAAAACTTCTGTGGCCTTAAAAGACATGGGAATTTCTCCCCACCAGCAAAGGAAGCCATCAGTTCTGCAAAAGATACCAACTGGGTATCCCCTAATTCAGTTCAGCACTGTGTACCTGGAGATAGGGTCAGATCCCAGAGGTTGAGGGCTCAGCAAGACAGTCTTCTATCTATCTTTCAAATGCCAATTACCTGTGTTTTTATGACCCATCCTGGAAAAGAGAAATGCTAGTCTCTGGCTTGCCGTCAGGAGGGATTTGAGGCAGGCACCATGGGGGAGACTTGGGGGAATATCACACCATTACAGCATAATGCTCCCCCCCTTCCAGTACTGGGGACTGAACCCAGGGATGTTCTACTGCTGGGCCATGTCCCTAGATCTTTTATATTTTTATTTTTGAGACAGGTCTTGCTAAGTTGACTGGCCTCAAACTTGCCATCCTCCTGCCTCAGCCTCCAGGGTTGATGGAATTACAAATGGGTGCCACCACATCCAGTTTGTTTTGTTTTTTATGAGACATTCTGTGGCAGTTTCTGTTCTTCTAGTCTCACCACCCAGGAACCACTATTGCCTGAGAGAATGTAGAACACCCAGTCCATGCAGGGCCCAGGTTTACACCCCATTTCCACAGTTTACATGTGCATCACCCCCTTTCCTCCACCATCTCTAGTCGATACCATTGTTTAATATAAGGGTGTCGAGGGAAAGATTCTGGAGCCTGCAGTTTCTAAAAGAGGTCTTAGTGATGGGTCACATTTAGAGGCAGCAGTGGGCACCGAGGAGCAGCAAGCCTGAGAGCAAAGGACATGAAGTGGGGTACATTCCTCTGCCTTGGCAATTCTTCCTGAAGCTGCAGGAAAGAGTATACCCCTCTGGCTAGCCAGGGAAGGCCTGCATAAAAGTTTTACGGGAGGAAAAACCTGCCTCTGCGTTTCACTTATTCTATTGATTTTACAAGTGTTGAGCCCTGTGAGGTACCAGGTCCTTGCTGAGGCACTCCCCCTTGTTTTAGCTGGACATTAGGGGTATAACAGACTCACAAACGAAGGACACAGACTGCACAGGGCAGTGAAGGTGGTGTCCATGGCAGGTCCAAGCTTAAATGCTATGGAAACTGAAAGCAGGATTTGTTTCTGGAGAAGGCCCTTATTTTTTTGTTGTTGTTTTTCTTGACCAGGGGCGCTTAACCACTGAGCCACATCCCCAGCCATTTGATATTTTATTTAGAGACAAGGTCTTGCTAAATTGCTTAGGTCCTCGCTAAGTTATTGAGGCTGGCTTTGAACTCCTGATCCTCCTGGCCTCAGCCTCCCAAGCTACTGGGATTACAGGCTTGCACCACCACGCCTGGTTGGAGAAGGCCCTTTGACACCTTGGCTTAGACGTCAGTCAGATCCTGGCAGAAAACCTTCAGGTCCTCCACACACAACTAACAACTCCCACTTCTAGCCACCTGGAGTATGCAAACAATCCCATCATTGTACTTACCACACTGTCATTTTTTTTTTCCTCTGTTATTCTTTTAATACCTGTCTCCCTTATTAGGCCAAACTGCAGGTCTATAAACTGCCAGATTCTGTCCCTATTTGTGGTGTATCTCTGATTCCCTAAAGTTTTGCACAGGACCTGGCTTCCAGTATAGACATATGATACTATTAAATTAATCCTCTCTCTCACAGAGGATTTAAGCTGAGCCCTAGAGAATGAGTTGGATTTGAACAGATGGAAAAGATAATTAAGGAGGACAGGCAGACAGATAGGGGGGAGGTGAGATGCATCTTGGTAGAGTTGGGGAAGATACTGTTGGGGAGAGAAGCATTTTACCATGAGATTGTGAATTCTGAGTATCCTCAGAGGACAGAAATCTGAAGGCTGATGGTCACCTACCACAAGGGTGAGTTCAGGCCTGGGGGCAAAATGAAGACATGCTGAATTCTCTGTAAGATTCACTTTTCCAGTGAATTCTAGATATCTGTGAAGGCAGCAATTGAGGACTTTTGTCTCTCTTGCTCAGCTTCCTTCTCCCATAGATGCTATGATCCCAGCTGATCAGGAAGAAGTTGCCAGATTTTCCCCTTAGATCAAAGTCATGATATCTTGATTTCAATAACCATTAGAAGAGAGTACAATTTCAGGTCACCTTCACACACCAGTTTCATTTTTAAACAAAATCTACAGAACAAGCCAGACATGGTGGTGCACCCCTGAAATCCAAACTATTCAGAAGGCTGAGGTGGTCACCCACCCCGGAAGTTTGAGGTCAGCCTGGGCAACTTAGCAAGACCCTGTCTCAAAAATTTAAAAAATGGCTAGGGTTAGTGTAGTGGTAGAGCATCCCTGGGTTGCCAGGGAGATAAAAAAAATCTACATATAAGGACCAGAAACACTTAGGTTGTAAGCCCAGCAGCAGGGGAAGAAGAATGGAAAATAATGCACAACTGCACTCAATCACAGCACACTCAGCTGCGCCTCCAGGCCCTTGCTGATCCAGATCCTTGACAACTAAGCTCAAGAACTAACTGCAGATTTGAAATTTAAATAAAACTTTCCTGCTTTATATGCTTTGCAGGAAAAGAGGGCAGGGCTCACCAGCCAGAAGCTGGGTAATCACAATCCAGTTCCTTAACACACTGAAATTACAGATTTTTATTCCACTTGAGTACCCTCTTCACAGACTGAAGTACTTTGTGATCAACAGAAGTGGGTCTCATGGCACTCAGGAAAGGGAAGAGGGAACCTCATGATACTCAGCAGGAAAGGGAAGACGACATTATAATCTTAGGTCAACAAACCTCAGAGAGGCTGTTTGAAAGGGGCCCCGGTATTTATCCATTAACACATTAGGGACCTATCAGTTTATAGAGATCTTAGCTTTCTGTCTGTATTATTGGGCTGTCTTTTAAAGAAGAAGTTGATTTCTTTATCATCAGGAATCATAATGGTTTGCAGTCTTGAAATGTTTGCTTCATGTGGCTTTTGAGACAACTCACGTTCTTACCCCATAAGTCACTTCTTCACATTCTCCTGTCCTGTTCTAGACCTCTAAACACTGGGGTATTACAGGGCTCAGAATCAGATTCAACTTTTCCCTATCCTGATTCACTTTCTTGGTGCATTTGGTCCTGTAGCTTTAAATTATATTTTTAGCTTCACAACTCACCGCCCCCCCGACACACACACACTTCTTGTGGTACTGGGAATCACAACCAGGGCCTCACGCATGCTAGGCAAGGGTTTTACAACTGGGCTACACCTTAGCCCCTGACTTTTTGTTCCCCCACCCCCATCCCCAGTGCTGGGGATGGAACCCAGGGTCTTACACTTGCACTCAACCACAGAGCTACACTCTCAGCCCTCCAACTTTTCTCCTATACATATGTATAATTTGGGGAGGGGGGATTGAACCCGGGGATGTTTAACCACTCAGCCACATCCACAGCCCTTTTTTTAAAAAATATTTTTTAGTTGTTGATGGACTTTTATTTACTTTTATGTGGTGCTGAGATTCGAACCCAGTGCCTCACACATGCTAAGCAAGCATTCTACCACTGAGCCACAACCCCAGCCCAATAATTTATTTATTTTTGGTGTGTGTGTGTGTGTGTGTGTGTGTGTATGTGGTGCTGGGGATTGAACACAGAGCCTTGTGTATGCAAGGCAAACACTCTACCAAGAGCTATATCCTCAGCCCCTTTTTTTTAATGAGGTTTTTTGTTGTTTATTTTTATGTGGTGCCAGGGATCGAACCCAGTGCCTCACACATGCTAGGAAAGTGCTCTACCTCTGAGCCACAACCCCAGCCCCTCCCTACCAGCCCTTTTTATTTTTTAATTTTTTGAGACAGAGTCTCACTAGATTGCTTGCAGTCTTGCTAAGTTGCTGAGGCTGGCTTCAAACCTGTGATCTTCATGCTTCAGCCTACCAAACCACTGGGGATTACAGGCATGGCCCACCATGCCTAGCTTACAACTTCTAATCTACATGTCCACTTGGTTCCAAAAGGCATCACAAATTTAACATGCCCTAAGTCAAATATACACTATTCTTCCTAACAAACTTAATACTTTAGTAGTCTTCCCGAAAGTTTTAGTACATGGAAATTCTGTTCTTCTAGTTCCTGAAACCAAAAATGCAAGAATCATTCTTGAGTCCTCTCTGTCTCTCACATCCTCCAACTATTGAATCAGGAAAAATAATTCTGTGTCTTCAAAATTTGATGACTTCTCACCACCTCCACCATCACACTTCTCCAAGTTCTCCAATTCTTATCTGTATTATAACAGTAGCCTCCTAACTCTCATCTGGCTTATTGTAGTAGCCTCTTGCCAAACCCTATGTGAAAGGCCCAATAATATAAGGACTAAGAAATGACCAATGGATTTGGCAATACGGAGACCACTGGTAACCTTGACAAGATTGCTTTCACTGGAGTGCTAACCTGGAAAGAACTGGATCCTAATAGATCTGGATTGCACCCTATAGTGAACTCCTTTATGCTCCCTCTCTTTCTTGACCCTGGAATAAGTCACCATGAAAATTCCCATTTCCAAGCTTTTGTATTTGCCTGTTCCTTCTGTCTTGGCCCACCTTCCTCCAGATAGTCACATCTACGTCTCTCCCCTGGATTCAGGTACCTGTGAAAAAGAGCTTCTGGGAGAGTTCTTTTATCAAGCTATTTAAAATAAGATCCCTTACCCTCTATTTTCCTTCTTAGTGTTTGTCACTATCTGAATGTATCTGTTTACTAGATGTCTCCCCATTCCCTACACATTCTAGAATGTAAGCTCCATGGGGGCAGGGCCTTTGTTTAGTTCACTATTGTATCCCCCATCACATAAACGTGCCTGGCAAATTGTGGATACTCAGTAAATATTTATTCGTCTCAAACGCATAGTTTTTCCACCAACAACGTGCAAGCACATTCAAGGCTAAAGACCTCTGGAACACCTCTAGGGCTCTAGTTTGTGCTGTTAATACCTAAAACAAACGTCCCTCTCTTAGATGACATACGGTAGCCTTTCGCCCTCGCTCGACTCTCACTCAAATCTTCGGAAAGGAGGGGCGGAGGGTTTATGTCATCATTCTGCGCCGGCCTGACCCGCGACGCGCCGGCGGCTGGCGCAGCCCTTCGCTTGCCGGGCCTCCCCCTCCCTGGTTCCGCGCTCTGGTTCCGCCATGGAATCCAACAAGGATGAAGCCGAGCGCTGTATCAGCATCGCCCTCAAGGCCATCCAGAGCAACCAGCCCGACCGGGCACTCCGCTTCCTGGAGAAGGCACAGCGGCTGTACCCGACGCCCCGAGTTCGCGGTGAGTGTGAAGTACCGGAGAGGCAGAGGGGGACATTAGAACTGATGGGGGGAATGCGGGAACGGACCGACGGGAGCAGTTGGCGGAGGGGGAGGGGTGGCGAGGCGCGGCTACGCCTGCGCAGTGAGGCACGCAGTGGCTGCTGGGAGCTGTAGTCTTTCTGTCCCGCGCCTCTGCGAGATGCTGGACACCTGAAGACAGGGGAGGTCTGGACGTCACCTTTCGGGGTGCTTGCGGATCCCTCTGGGATTTGAGGTTTTCTAGCGTGAGATGGCACCGACAGTGCTAGCGAAGGGAACTCACCTGGAAGCGAAATCGAACTACTTTTCCCAAGGGGCCGTTCGGTGGCTCAGGGCCAGTTGCCGGCCTGGGAAATAATATAGTTCGGGAAAATAAACATGAGTGCTGAGAGAGGGAATGGGTTCTGGAGAGCGAAAGACTTCCGCCCTCTGGGCGCCCTGGAAAGGCGCCTACATGTGTCCAGTCGCTCCCACGTCTCCAGTCAAGGGCCAGGGACCACCTTCCGAAACAAGAGCCTGCCAGTTGTCACCCACTCCACTGCACCTCCAGCGGCCTGTCCTGAGGCCCAGCTCCCTCTGCCTCCCGCAGCCTCTTCACCCGCCGATGAGATTCGGGGTGGATGACTTGTTGGAGATTTGCTGGCCTCCACCACCCCACAACCCACCTTCACTCCCAGCCGGCCGTCAATGGGCCGTCGTATGGACTGCCAAGGCTGCTAAGAGGCCCAGGACTGAGGCCTCCCAAATACTGAGGTGGTCTCTACTTCTCACCACCTCATTTTACCCGGAGCCACTTCATCTTCTTTTTCTTTAAGTTCTCGTAAAGGTTTTTCATAATACAAACTGAAAAGTAGAAAGGCATGGGGTTTCATGCCTGTGATTACTACTAGGTAAACTATCTGGTGTTTATTGGCACTCAGAAGGCCCATCCTGACTGCTACTGTAGGACTTTTCTGAGCTTGGGCTCCTCTCCTAGAAGATTAGAGAGTTAGCTCAGATAATGTGAATAACAGCACTACTTATAGAGCTTTTCTGTGTAGGAAGGTCTTGTACATGTGTTTTTGTCACTTGAACCTCCCCCTGTCAGGCAGTGCAGGATCATCATCTTTGTTCTATTGATAAGGAAACATCCCAGAGGTCAAGGACTTGCCTAAAATTACACAGCTAGAAATTGGAAAGCTCTGCAACTCTATAGACGTTAATTAAAGGAATGGAATGAAATCGAAGGAGGAGCATTCAGCCTCCTCAGCCTCCCTACTTACAGTGTGAAATGGAGAAAGGGGAAGGCTGCCAGAAGAGACAACCAGGAGCTCCTGAACTTTCCTCCCTTCTGACTTTCCAGGTTGATCTTTGGACTGTTTGCTTCCTCTTGGACAGGGCTTCAGTCTGTATTTGCCAGGACTCCTGAGATAACCTGCCCAAGGAGCTTCACTGTGTAATAAGTCACACTCTATAAGTGGGGAACATGTTGGAACAGAATTCCAGCTGTCCGAATTCTTTGTGATGCTGCTGGGGGCTTAGGAGCAGGCAGCTAAGAGAGGATGGTAAAAACAGAGCCAGTGGGTCATGTCAGCTGCAGGCTTCCTGTGCCAGTTCCAGAGCTTGGATGATTGTCCTTCTGGGGCTCAGCTGGAATTTGCTCAGGCACAAGTCACCTGCTGCATATTTGTGTTGTTTGTGCTCTTCTGAAAAGAGTATATGCCTTGTGAATCTGCATAGCCCTCACTTTGTACCACCTGAAGCCATGCACTGAGTTAGCAAGGACCTGGGGTTAATTTAGACTGGTGATGGGGAAATCCTAGTTTAAAAATATTAGGTGGTTATTTGTACTGGATGCTTTGAATTTGAGCTCATTCTAAATATTCATTCAGTGTAACAGGTTTTTGTTGAGGATCTTTTTTGATTTGTTTATATAAAGTCCAGTGCTTGATGCTAAATGGTATACCAGGATTGATAAAATGTGATCCCTCACCTCAAAGCACTTACAATCTAATGAAGGTGACAAACTTACAGGGAAAAAAAATATTTCAAGGCAAAAGATAATAAGTGTGACTAATAAAAATTAAGCACTGTGTTAGATGCCGAGGACTAAAAAATGGTCATGAAAGCCAGGCACAGTGGCACATACCTGTAATCCCAGCAACTCAGGAGGCTGAGGCAAGAGGATCTCAAATTCAAAGCCAGCCTCAGCAACTGAGTAAGGCCCTGAGCAGCTTAATGAGAGACTCTGTCTCAAAATAAAAAATAAAACAGGCTGGGGGTGTGGCTCAGAAGTTAAGTGCCCCTGGGTTTAATCCCTGGTACCATAAAAAAGAATGGTCATGAAAATCCAGTCCCTGCAACCCATGGACTCACAGTCTGTTGTGGAGGACAATCTCCTTAATAAAATTATAAGCACCATAGTGAGTAGTGCTGCCTTGCAAGGGCATACACATACTGTTACCTCACACAGGGAACAGCTTTAGGGAGTAAGACAGAGGCAGCATTTGAACTGTACTTTGAAGAAAGGTTTATACCGGGGGAACTTGGGGTAAGGCATGTTGGGAAGAGACATGGAGGCTGAATGTTGTAAGAGGTTTGGGGAAGGGAATTGGGCCTAGCAAGATTCAGAAGGTAGTGGAAGTGGGTATTTGTATATAGAGAGGATGCAGGTTGGAAAGTAACATGGGGCCAGATTGTGGAACTTCTTTTCTCCAGGCCAAGATATTTTCACTTCATTTTGTAGTTAGGAAACCATTGAAGTTTTTGTTGTGATTGGTTTTTTTCATTTTTTTTTTCGGGGGGGGGGTATCCCATGGATGGACTGGGGATGTAGCTCAGTGCTAGAGAAGTACTCTACCATTGAATTACACCCCCAACTGAGCCACTGAAGTTTTTGATGATGGGAATAAGGTAAGGTACTGTTCTTAAGAGAGAACTGCATAAAGGGTTAAGAGAGGGAAGAGATTCAAAGAAAACCAATTGGGAAACAATGGCTTTGTTTAGGTTAGAAGATATGAAGGCCTGAGATAAGGCAGTGTGGTAAAGATAAGGTCATTTGAAAGGCCTTGACAAACCTTAGTGTGAGAGAGAGGTGCTAAGGAGAATGAATCCTGCCTGAATGGCCAGGGAGAAACTCCAGCTGAAGAACTGGGCTAGAGAGAGGGGAGAGAGTGGCAGGGGCCTGTGGGATATTCCAAGGGAGCCATCAGCTTGGTTCCACATGAAAATCTGGTATCACCAGTTTGATGGAGCTCATTGCTGAGGTCACTGTGGGAGAGGGTAGAACATGGAGAAACAGTTACTTCCCGCACAACCAGAGCTGCACTTGCCTTTAGCCAGTAAGCTCCAGATAAGATGGAGCAACAGGAGGAGGCAGTCCCCGGAGAGGGCAGACAGCGCTGTAGCCATGGAGAGAGGTGTGTCAAGGAGGAGGTGAGCAGTGCTGTCAGATGCTGCTGTGGGAAAAGGTCAAGTTTAGAAGTAAACGGAGAAGGATTGAGAGCCTGAGAGAGGCTGGTCTTGGAGAAGTAGAAGGACAGATGGAGGGATCAGTGGGGAGAGGAGACTCAGAGGACCTTGAAGGGTAAAGGGACCACACAATGTTGGCTTTCTCAGTGAAGAGGATGTGTGGAGACTTAACTCCTGTTGTGTGAGGTAGGACAGGGAGGCATCAAGGACTGGACAGTTGCATTGCTTAGCAGTAGCCAGACAATAAGCCAGGAGGTCACAGGCAAGGGTAATAGAGCCAGTTAGTCCTTTTTGGGGAGTTTCTATCTAGCACCTGGCTGCCTGGTAAGCACTGGCTTTGCTTGAGGCTTCGCAAAAATGGTGGAAGGTCCCAAGTGTCCCAGGGAACTTTTGAAAACATCTGTAGGCTTCAGATGGAGGGATCAGGGGGAGAGGAGACTCAGAGGACCTTGAAGGGTAAAGGGACCACACAGTGTTGGCTTTCAATGTTGGCACACAAAGAGAAAGGTCATGTGGATGATCTAATGATCTCTAATGTTCCTTGCAGCTTAGGCTGCCTGAGATTCTACGAAATAGCCATCTCGAGTCCAGGCTAAGTCAGGAAGGCCAGCTCACCAAGAAGAGAGGATTGGTAGCTGAGGGGCTTGGGAATTCAGGTCTAGGTATGAGAGATAATTCTTCTACTGCTGAGATCCAGGATGGGGTTGTCATTTACGTCAGTCACCCTTCACCAGACTCTGTGCACTCAGCCCTTCCCTTCACTTTTATTCTACTGAATATTATTTTCCCCTCAGAGAAGCCCTACAAGGGCAGGACTCGTGTCTTCACTAAGGAATTAGACAACTTGGCAAAGACACACAGCTGAGTAGCAAAGAACCCGAACTGTCGTCACCAATTCCAAGCTCCTTCCCCACTCTGACCTCTTTCTTTGACTCACCTTGAGCACTGTAGGTACATGAATCTGGAAACTCAGCTACTTACCTCAACAAACAGGTAATGCGGAGTGTTTGCCAGGTGTCTTGGTGAGTCTTGCACATGCCTGTGCTCCTTTACTCTGAGTCTTGTGAGAAAGGTGTAACTTTGCCTAGAGAAGCTGAGTTAACTTGTCCATGACCCTGCTAGTGACAGGTCCAGGTCTGATCTAGCCAGGCTGTCTGACTCTCTGGTCTGGATTTGAGAAGGGGCAGCCCCTGGTGGCTTTGGCCATGGACACCCTCCCATCTCCACCTCAGCTGCCACCTGTCCACCACTTTGTTATCTTCCTCTGATGTCCCATGGTTTTACTGGGAAAGGGCAGAGCCAGGGTTAATGTTAAGCTGTCTCTTAACTCTTGTGACATTTCCTGTCGGCCACTGTGTTATGAAGGAGGTAATAATGAGTCATGGTGAGAAAGTCACTTGTCACAGGCCTGGAAGAAGGGGTGTTCAGGCTACAGGAGAGACCTGCTTGCCATCAGCTAGAAAGCCAACTCAAGCAGGAGCCTCCCGTGTGGGCTGGAGCACATCCATTCCCCTTTAGGCTTTCTGCAGTATAGGGAAATTAGAGTGGCTGACTCTGGGTAACTGCCCTAAACAGTTTCAAGTATCTTCCCTGAGAGGTGCTAGAGAGAGCCCATCCTGTCTCCTAACTGAGGTTCCTGCATGTCATTGCAGTTGGATAACTGGTTGTGTTGCTCTGAGCATGTCAGGCTCAGCCTGGACCATTGACATTTCTAGAGAAATCAAAGTAAGCAACTTCTTTAAAAGCCCTAGAGACCAGCAAACTAGCTCTTCCCTCTGTCCCATTTGGACTGGCATCTCTTCATCTGTTGGTTTCTTCCTTCACCATGCCCTGGTATCTGGCATGGAGCCTGTCATCTGGGACAGCCTGAAGTCTCGTGGCACAGAGCCTGCTGAGTGCCGAGACTTAGCTTTCTAAGCCTTGGTGCTGCCCCAACACGTAGGTCCCCTCCCCTGTCTGGCCATCCTGCTCCCATGGTCACTTTATCAGCCCAGGTCATGATATTAGCAGCTACTGCTTTTGAGCTTGACTCTGTGCCAGTCTCTATACCAAGTGCTTATACACATTATCTTTTTCCCACTTTGTTCACCTTAGGAAGAAACTGAGATTCAGAGAGAACTCTGAGATCATCTAGGGTTATACAGCTAATAAGTGGCAAAGCTGTAAGTTGAATCCGGGCCTTTCCCTGTAGGTGGAATGACTTTGCTGGAGATGGTGCCCCATCAGACACGTGTGGTCCAGGATAGCTTAAGAGCAGGGCTCCTGAGGTTTAAATGCACTTTGCCACTTATTTTAGATTCTTCCTACAGTGAGGTAGCAGTAGGTAATAAGACCTACCTTCTGAGGCTGTTGTGACAATTAAATAAGCTACTATGTATAGAGCACTCTGACATCCCTGATACCCAGTGAGCGCTCAGTGATAAAAGTGATTATTAGTCTGGGTGCAGTGGCGCATGCCTGCAATCCCAGCAGCTCTGGAGGCTGAGGCAGGAGGATCACGAGTTCAAAGCCAGCCTCAGCAACTTAAGGAGGCCCTAAGCAACTCAGTGAGACCCTGTCTCTAAATAAAATACAAAGTAGGGCTCGGGGTGTGACTCAGTGGTTGAGTGCCCTTGAGTTTAATCCCTGATCCCCCAAAAAAGTGATTATTAGTATTGCTTCTCTCTGAGCACCTTGCCAGGATATGCTGTAGGAGCCCCTGTTCCCCCATGCTGCACAAACCCTGCCTTCAGCTCCTGTGTTTGGATTTCCCAACTTCCGACTCAGCAAGACCGGAAAACCTGCTCTTCCCTCTGTCCCATCTGGACTGGCATCTCTTCATCTGTTTGTTTCTTCCTTCACCATCTTCTGGTGCCTGGCAGTGAGGCAGCCAGCGGTGGCTCAGGGTACAGCGAGCCCTGTTGCTCTGTTCCCAGCAAACCCTGTTCCAAGGCCCTGGGTGGGGCCCAGGTGTGTTGCAGTGGAAGGCTTCTGACATCCAGAACAGGGCTGTGAGCCTGGAAACACCTGGGAAGGAAGCAGGGCCCTAGACTGGACTGTACCCCCATCCTTCTTCAACACAGAAGTGTCTCTGGGTCCTGGTGGATCCAGGTTCCTGGTTTCTTAGGAGCCTGTCAAAGGCTTTGGGGTTTACTACTCTGGGCACTGGCCTGGCATGCCTGGGGATTTCTGATTTTATGACAGTCATAAAAGGGTACAAGGAACTTTTTGGGGCCTTCCTCACTGAGTCGGCAGGAACCAGGGACTTGGATTTGCATAACCATAACCCTGTCTGAGGTTAACCATGAATCCCCTGTATAGACCCCCAAACATTGAGTGGACATTTGACTTGACCAGCCATTTGAAAAATGTAACAACAGCAAGTTGGAAGTGCAGGTATTTTTCCTGTATCTCCCACTGTCCCTGGCCCCTGGGCAAACTTACTTCCCCTGTCCCTATTCACTGTTTAGAGATTATCTCCAGGAATCAGCCTTCCTACCCAGTCCCACTGAATCAGACAGGTCTGCTAAATAGGTCCCCACTGCAGAGGCCTCACCTTCTTGGCACTCAAAACAATACATCTGTTGGAGATTGCTTTGGGATTTAAAAAAATCTGAAGGATTAATGGTTTGATTTTTTTTTCTTATTCTTTTTTTTTTTTTTTTTTAGTTGTAGATGGACATAATACCTTTATTATCTTTATGTGGTGCTAAGGTGCTGAGGATCGACCCCAATGCTTCACCCATGCTAGGCAAATGCTCTACCACTGAGCCACAGCCATAGCCTTGGTTTGTTTTTTTTTTGGTGAGTTAAAATTACCTAGGGGGCTGGGGTTGTGGCTCAGCTGTAGAGTGCTTGCCTAGCATGTTCAAGGCCCTGGGTTCAATCCTCATCACCACATAAAAATAAAATAAAATAAAGGTATTGTGTCCGACTACAACTAAAAAATAAATATTAAAAAACAAATTACCTAAGACTAGGGATGTAGCTCAGGGGTAAAGTACTTGCCTCACATGCATGGGAGGCCCTGAGCAAAAATAAACTTACATAAATAAAAGTGACCTATATTGTGTTATTACAACTGCATACTTGAAAAGGATTAAGATGATAAATTTCATATTATGTTTTTTACCACAGTAGGGGGAAAAAAACTCTTGTCATATCCTAAATTAAAAGGAAATAATATTTACGAATCTAAACCAGAAGCCTGGCTGGGTGGTGGTACATGCCTGTAATCCCAGTGACTCATAAGTCTGAAGCAGGAGGCTTGCAATTTGTTTTTTTTTTTAACATTTAGTTTTAGGCGGACACATTATTTTGTTTTTATGTGGTGCTGAGGATAGAACCCAGTGCCTCAGGCATGCGCACTACCACTGAGTCACAACCCCAGCCCCCAGGAGGCTTGCAATTTGAGGAAAGCCTCAGCAACTTAGTGTGACCCTGACTCAAAATAAAAGGACTGGGATGTAGTTCAGTGTTAAAGTGCTCCTTGGTTCAATCCCCAGTACTGTGTAATTAATCAGTCAAGCCAGGAGCCAGGCACAGTGGCACAATCTGTAATCCCACCTACTGAGGAGGCTGAGGCAGAAGAATCACAAGTTCAAGCCTGTCTCAAAATTTAAAAAAAAAAAGGGGCTGAGGAGTCAGCTCAATGATAGAGTACTTACCCACCATGTTCAAGGCCCTGGGTTCAATCTCCAGTACCACATGCATACAAAAAACCCTAGAAACATTGAACAGTTTATAACTCTGATGTACTATGTTAATAATTAATGACATTAAACAGCCTTTTTTAAAAAAACTAGGAAACATTAAAATTATCTTTCAACTTAGTTTTGTACTGATAGTATTAATTTAATATTAAAGCAATTTAGAGATCAAAGATAAAAATAGAAAACAAGCTCTTGCCTAGCATGCGTGAAACACTGGATTCAATCCCTAGCACCATATAAAAATGAACAAATAAAGGTATTGTGTCCACTACAATTTAAAAAAATAGAAAACAAGGGGGCAGTGCAAAGGATTGAATATTTTTGATATTCAAACATGGTGCAGAGAGAGAAATATATACAGACACTAGGTGTGATAGTGCACTCCGGTAATCCCAGTGACTCAGGAGGCTGAGGTAGGAGGATAGTCAGTGGGAGGCCAGCCTCAGCAATTTAGCAAGACCCTGAGTGACTTAGTGAGACCTGGTCTCAAAATGAAAATTAAAAGGTCTAGGAATGTGAGGCACTGAGTTCAATCCTCAGCACCACTAAAGAAAAAATAAAGGGCTGGGGATATAGCTCAGTTGGTAGAGTGCTTGCCTTGCATGCATAAGTCCCTGGGTTCAATCCCCAGCACCACAAAAAAAAAAAAGAAAAGAAAGAAAGAAAATAAAAAATAAAGATTTTGTGTCTATCTACAACTAAAAATGTGTTTAAAAAAAAAAAGGTTTGGGGGCTGGAGTGGTGACTCAGTGGTAAGAGTGCTCGCCTAGCATGCATGAGGCACTGATCCTCGGCACCATATAAAAACAAACTAATGTATCCACCTAAAACTAAAGAAGCATAAATAAATAAATATTTTTTAAAAAAAGGTTTGGGAATGTAACTCAATGATAAAGCACCTCTAGATTCAATCCCCTGTACTCCCCACAAAAAAGTATACAGAATTGAATGAGTTTAGTAGGAAAAAGTCTGCATTAAAGAAAGAAGTGCAGAGAAAAACCAAAGAAATGCATTGAAAAAAATAATAGTAGAGTTAAATGAACTCTAAACCAAATATTGAAGGATTTATTGATAAAACTCAACGTGTTTTGTTTTTTTCATGGTTTTTTGTTTTTCAGTATTGGGGATTGAAACCAGGGCTGCTGAGCTACATTCCCCAGCTCTTTATTTTATAAAGAGCACCCAAGTAGCTGTGATTACAGGCTACTGTGGCTAGACCAAGTATGTGTTTTGAAAAGACTCTCAGAATATAAAATTTTCTGCTTACATTTATTAAGAAAAAGAATAGAGGGGCAGGGATTGTGACTCAGTGGCAGAGCACTTGCCTCACACGTGTAGGGCACTGGGTTCCATCCTCAGCACCAAATTTTTTTTTAAAAATAAGCAAAATAAAGATATTGTGTCCATGTAAATTTTTTTTAATTAAAAAAAAAAAAAGACCAGAAACTGGGTCCCTGTCATTCTAGTGATTCAGGAGGCTAAGGCAGGAGGATCCCAAGTTTGAGGCCAGCCTGAGTAACTTAGACCCTGTCTCAAAAGAAAAACAAAAGGCTGGGTTTGTGGCTCAGTGGCAGAGTGCTTGTAGAGAGGCATGTGGGAGGCCCTGGGTGGAGGTCCTGGGTTCAGTCCTAGTACTACAGAAAAAAGAGGAGATGTATAAATACACACACACACACACACACACACACACACACACGTATTCACATACACACCGAATATCTGAAAAATCAGGTTAGATTTATCTATGTATTATGTGGATCCCGACGTTAATTTTATTAATCAAATTAGTCCTGTTCCTGTAGGTCTGGGGATACTGACGCCCCCTCGGTTAGTGGTGAAACTGGAGGCGGAGAGAGCTGGCTGCAGAGCATTTGCCTGGCGTTTGTGAAGCCTGGCCTTGATCTCCAGCCCCACAAAAAAGAAAAGAAATAAATGTATACTTATTCATAAAAATATGTATATTTTTATTTGTTGTTTAAAAAAAAATTGTAGCCTTCCTGTTTCTGAGGACTGTGGCTCCTAAGCGCAGGCAGCTGTTCACCAGCACCCACTGGCTGAGAAGGGAAAGGACGTCGAGCTTTGCCCAGAGGGCAGCGGGTGGGATGCAGGGTGCTGGTCTCTCCCTTGGGACAAGGAGGCTGCAGCCCTGCTGAGCAGGAGCCCCCAATGGTTTCTTTTCTTTCTTTTTTTTTTTTTTTTAAGAAGAAGGGAGAGGTGTCCTCTGTCAAGGAAGGACATCTTTTTTTTTTTTTTTAAAGAGAGAGAGAGAGAGAATTTTTTAATATTAATTTTTTAGTTTTCGGTGGACACAACATCTTTGTTTGTATGTGGTGCTGAGGATCGAACCCGGGCCACAGGCATGCCAGGCGAGCGCGCTACTGCTTGAGCCACATCCCCAACCCCCAATGGTTTCTTTCCTTGCGCAGCTCTGATCGAGTCCCTAAACCAAAAACCACAGTCTGCCAGTGACCAACCCCCACCCACAGAAGCAACCCACACCACCCACAGGAAAGCAGGTGCGACTGACGCCCCCTCGGCCAACGGTGAAGCTGGAGGAGGAGAGAGCAGCAAAGGCTACACTGCAGAGCAGGTGGCAGCAGTGAGAAGGTAGAGGCCTGCGCACCAGCTTGTGGGTACTGGGGACACTTCCTGCCAGGGAGGGCTTCCTATAAGCCGTCTCTCACTTCTGTCCAGGGCCTGGATGGGGCCTGGGAAGGTCTTGGAGGTCGGAAAAGGTTCAGCCTTATTTCCCACAAGGCCCTAAAATGTATGGAAGCCAGGGCCCCATTGTCTGCCCCACCCCCAGACGGCCCACACAGAGCCTGGAAATGCTGACTCTGTCATCTTCCCCTGCCACTGGCCAGGAGGGCCCAGGCCTCTCTACAAGCTGTTTGTTACACAGATTGAAGCCTGGTCTCTCCAGATTCTCCCCCACCCACACCCCCATCCCCAACAAAGACCTTCTAGACAGATCCCATGGGGTGAAGTGGAGGCAAAAGGGGCAGGCCCTATGCAGAGCAGCTCATTGCCAGGCCGCAGACCATTCGGCAAGGTTTCTCAGGACAGAGCCTCCAGCCTCACTCTCCCCACCAGCTTGCCTCAGGTGGGGTGGTGCTTCTACCTCCCAGCAAGCTGGGACAGGGGCTCATCCTGTGGTGACCAAGCATGACTGTAGTTTACTATAAACCAGGCAAGGCTTTAACCAGACAAGCCTAATCAAAAACCATAGAAACTAACGCAGGAGGAGCTGGAATGCTTAGAGAAAGCCAAGACCAGAGACCTTCGGGGACCCAGAAAGTAAGAATTGATAGGACAGAAATAGGGTTTCTTCAGTGCCCAGTTCCTCAGGTAAATGGGCATCTGCCATTGCTGGCCTTTATGTTCCCACTCCAGAATTCCAATTGCCAAGAGAGTACAGTTGGCTGAGCTCAGAACACACCTGCCCTTGGATGACAGATATTGACAGTCCTTCCAAGGTGGCCTCCAGCGGGGGAATTGTTAGCAGAAGGGAGATTGACGCTCGCCTGGCCAAAGACAGCAGCTGCCCCTCCCAAGTCCTAAGTGTATTCTCGGTGTTTCCAGAGGGCCCCACCCAGCTCCCCACCCCAGCTGGAACTCCCCTGTCCCTGAAGTCAGACGGCTGACCCAGAGGAACCACTGACCATGCTCTGCTTCCCTTGGGGGGTGGCACTCAGACCTGGACGCCCATTGCTGCCTGTTCTTCTCCCACCTTACCTCATGGCTCTGAGCCCACAGAGGGCACCCACTCCCGCTCTTCTCCATCCCCCAGGGTCAAGCAGTGTAAGGATTACTACGAGATCCTGGGGGTGAGCCGAGGAGCCTCAGATGAGGACCTGAAAAAGGCCTACCGCAAGTTGGCCCTCAAATTCCACCCTGACAAGAACCACGCACCTGGTGCCACCGAAGCTTTCAAAGGTGAGCTAGCCCTGGCACCCTGGCACTTTGGTACTTTTATCTTCTGTCCATGGAACACAGGGCCAAGACAGCTTTCCCATTAAGGGGGTGGGCAGAACGAAGTGATCTCGGGCTCCCTTCCACAGGCTCGGGAGCTGCTTCCTGAGGTCACAGTAGCCACCTCTAGCCAGGTCGTTTTTTAGAACTTATATAGTTCCATTCTGCTTCCCCATTGTCATCCCATGTTTTATAGAAGTAAGAGAATTCTAGTAGTTTCTATAAGATCACACATTGACTCGGGAAGGAGCAGCTTCCTATGGTAACAGCTTCCCTGTGCTGAGGGAAGAGGCCTCTGACCTGGTGGCTTCAGTACCAGCAGCCACAGCCAACTACACACACACACACACACACACATCTTGAGGGCCTACGGTGGGGGCATGACGGCCTTTCTGTCCTCAGAGCCCATTGAATTCCACAGTGGGTGTGTCACTTCTGGCCAGAATCATAATTCATTTAGATTTTCATTTAACCTATGAAGCACACATGCGCACTGACTCCAGGCCAGCCCTGTGTTGGGATACTGCAGTTTCTCATTACCCCGTTGTTCCTTCGCTCTGAAGAGTGTGGTGACCAGCCCCACCTGGTGCTGTGCTGTCAGTACTGGGGCCAAGCCAGACTTGGTGGTGCACTCCTGAAATCCCAGCGATTCTGGAGACTGAAGCAAGAGGATCACAAGTTCAAGACAGCCTCAGCAACTTAACAAGGCCCTAAGCAATTTAGTGAGACCCTATCTCAAAAAAGAAAAATGGGCTGGGGATGTGGCGTAGTAGTTAAGCATCCCTGGGTTCAAAAATAAAGTCAGTAAGTTCTGAGTCAAAACCATAGTCGGTTGAGGAGCCTGTGCCAGAGCAGACCTGGCACACCATCTCCCAGGGGCCTGCCCCAGGGGAAGGAGGAGAGTGGGAGTGGGGCGGCAAGGTGGCCATGGGTGATGTGTCTCCATCCCTGAGTACTCCTGCAGCCGGCCCAGATGGGGACTGAGAGGCCAGACCTAGTGCTGGGGCCTTGTGAAATGGTAGGAGAGGGGAGAGGAAGACTCCACCCTCCTCCTTCCCAGGGGTTGCAGGCTGTGAAGCAGATGCAGCTGAGGCCATTGTTCCTAGCAACTGGGCAGCTGGAGGAGGAGGAGGAGAAGCAAGGAGGCTGAGGAGAGCCCAGAGCTGCAGGTCTTATGAACACAGGCTTCTCACCCAGGGAGCTCTGCTGAGGAGGCCTCAGGGCCAGGAAGGAAACAGTGGCTGGGGTCTGGACCCCAGGAATCAAGGACTCACCCCCTGCCATACCACCAACAGCAGAGGAGTCTCAACCAGACCCCAAGGATTTGGCCCTTGCAAGCGCCTCTCACCACTTTCCAGTTTACAAGGACTTACTGTGTCCATTTGGTCACTATGACTTCAAAAATATATTACCACCAGAAAAGGATGCCCTGGCCCTTGGGCACCTCGGGGGAGAAGAAGGAGGAAAGAGGGGCTTTGGTGGTTTCAAAAGATCAATGAGAATCCTAATTAGAATGAGTTATACTCCATGTATGTATAATATGTCAAAATGTACTCTACTGTCATGTACCTCTAAAGAGAACAAATTAAAAAAAATAATAAGGTCAGTGCGAAAACTTGAAGCAAGACACTTGGCTTTGACACCTGGCTCTGAGAACTCAGAGCTGGGTGAGTCACTTCACTTCCCTGAGCCCCACTTCTCTCGTTGGTAAAATGCAGGCAGGGCTGCTATTCAAAGTAATGGAGACAACACCTAGAAAGGACCTTGCTCCACCAGTGTCACCACGAGGAAACCCAGGAGTCCCAGTATCAGCCCTCCAGGCCGCCCACACCCCTTCCCCACAGGTGCCCAGCCAGCAGGCTTCCTGCAGCCCCACAGACTTCTGTTCCCTAAAGCCCCTCCTAAGCCCCTGAAAAAAGTGAGCACTGGGCTGCATGGCAGCCCCACCACACCCGCCCTTCAGCCCGGCCTTCCGTTCCCTCTCCAGCCATTGGCACGGCATATGCGGTACTTAGCAACCCGGAGAAAAGGAAGCAGTATGACCAATTTGGTGATGACAAGAACCAGGCAGCCCGACACGGCCACGGGCACGGGGACTTCCACCGTGGCTTTGAGGCTGACATCTCCCCTGAAGACCTCTTCAACATGTTCTTTGGTGGTGGCTTCCCTTCTAGTAAGTTCCTTCCCCTTCCCACAGCTAGGTCTCCCTGGGAGTGATGGTGGGAGACTAGGTCCACCCTCCCTTTCCCAGCAACCCCAGCTTCTAACTCAGTTCTTCTGACCCTCAGGTAACGTCCACGTGTACAGCAATGGCCGCATGCGCTATACCTACCAGCAAAGGCAGGACCGCAGGGAGAACCAGGGTGACGTGAGTGAAGCAGGGGCTAGAAGAGCAGGGAGTCCAGGCCCACCCCAGTTGCCCTCCCTCCCCGTTGCCCACAGGAAAGGCGGTGTGAAGCCTACCTGGGGAAACTTCTCCCCTGCAGACAGAGTCAAGCGTGAATAGCTTTTGTGCAGCCCACTTGTTCATAAGGCAAAAGTGGCATTTTCCAAGGAAGGGAGAGCTAGACTTTGTGAGAGAATTATAATGAAAACCAACATAGGTGCTTTTCAGCACTCTTGAAATGTACATAAAAACTATAAGTGTCCCAGCTACACCAGAGCCTGGGGCAGGTATTGCAAGATGAAGGCCAGCCTCAGTGACTTAGTGAGGCCCTAAGCAACTTTGCAAGGCCTTATCTCAGAAGTTAAAAATAAAAAGAGTGAGGATGTGGCTCAGTGGAAAATTGCCCCTGGGCTAGATCCCAGTATCCACGCCCCCCCAAAAAATGAAAGATATTTTTCAGAAAAGTATACATAGTGCAGCCTCCCTTGGCCCTACCTCCTGTTTTCAGAGGCAGCCCCTTGTGCTGATTTGTTGGTATTTTCTCACAAGTCATTGCATGTTACCTTGCTCTCTCTGGTGACTGCTTTTTTTTTTATCTGGGAAAGCTGCCGGGTGGAGGAGCTTTTGTATTTTGGACCTGTATTTGGAGGAGAGTGTGGTGTCATAACCACTGGGCTTCATTGTGTAGAGAAGCTGGTAGTGATCGTGACCAGCCGCATAATGGTTGACTTTTCCCTCCAGGGCGGGCTAGGGGTCTTTGTCCAACTGATGCCCATCCTCATCCTGATCCTCGTGTCAGCTCTCAGCCAGCTCATGGTCTCCAGTCCACCCTACAGTCTGAGCCCAAGACCGTGAGTACTGGATTCAGGTGGGGGGCGATGGGCAAACAAGGGCTTTGGAGTCTCAACCCTTACTAGGGGCCTTCCTGCGTTCGCATCCCGATCCAGCAAGTTCTCCATCACAACACAAAAAAGTGGTTCATAATCAAGAAAATAGACTGTTTCTGTTGATCTGAGCCTCTGAATTTTTTTTTTTAGGAACATAGCCCCCTAAGAAAATGCAGTGAAAGCTGGGCATAGTGACCCACACCTGTGCGGCTCAGGAAGCTGAGGCAGGAGGATCCTAAGTTCAAGGCCAGATTCATCAGCTTGGCTAGACTCTTAGCTACATAGTGAGGACTTGCCTCAGAATAAAAAATTAAAAGGATTAGGGATAAAGTACAGTGGTAAAGACCCTGGGTTTCATCCCCATCACCAAAAGAAAGAAAATGCGGTGAAAGCGTCAGACCTGTTCCCTCAACGCACACTCAGATTTTGACCTGTGATTTCAGAGACTTCATGGCTCCTCCTTCCCCATCTTATCTGCTGACCCTGAAATAACCTCTGCTCTTAGATGCTGGTTGAGGCCCTGACAGCCATGGAAAGGACAGGGACCCTAGACTCAGTGCAAGGGTAGTTTTGAACCCCATCTTCTCCACTGAGAGTTGTGAACCTAGATGCATAACCATAGTTTCCTCGTCCATAAAATGGGAATCGCAGCATCTACCCACTTGAGAAAATTAATGAGTAATACATATTAAATATCTGGCTCATTAGAAATGCTTAATGTTTTCGAGTGAATACTTGGTCTCACCTGCCAGTAGTGAGGTTGGTAGGTTAGTTGACCCTTTAAGATGTCCACTCCCGGACTAGGGCTGGGGCTCAGCGGTAGAGCACTTGCCTAGCACAGGGAGGCCTTGGGTTTGATCCTCAGCACCATGTAACAATAAATAAATAAAATAAAGGTATTGTGTCCAACTACAACTAAAAAGTAAATATATATATTTTTAAAAAAAAGATGTCCACTCCCCTCTCTATTCTCAGTCTTGGCCTAGTGTCTCATACATCGTGGGTACTTCTGTTTCTTGAAGCCCTCTGCTCCTACCCAGCACTGCCCTCTGGCCTGAAGGCAGGGGGTTGCAGGCTTCATTGCAGCCAGTAGAGGGCAGAATTCACTCAGTGAACCCATGGTAGCTGGCTCAGGCTCCAAGTGGCCAGATGCCAGCCCCTTCCCTGCAGCTGGAAAGATGAGGGGCTTCTATAGGATAGGCAGGGGCTATTCTCCCTGCAGCCTACAGAGCCCATGATTGGGGCTGGAAGGATACAACTCCTTGGAATCTTTCCTATCATATTTTGTTCCTGTGAGTTTTTTGTTTTGGTACTGGGAATTGAACCTCTTGCCTTTCACACACTAAGCACACATTCTACCACTGTACAATACCCCCAGCCCTATTATTTTTGTCTCAAAAAATATTATTTTTATTTTTTTGTAGTTGTAAATGGACAGCATACCTTTATTTTATTTATTATTTTTATGTTGTGCTAAGGATCAAACCCAGTGCCTCACATGTGCCACATCTGCCACTGGACTACAGCCCCAGCCCTATCCCTAAGAATCTAAACCTTAGACTGGAAGCTCCTGTAGAGGCAGGCAGGCTGTGGGCATTGATGTGTTAGGGGAACAGATGGGAAAATGGAAGCACACTACCTCTCCAATGTCACAGATCAGAGCTTCTCAGGAAGGGCTTTTCCCCAAAGGCCACAGGTTTTTCAATTGTGCTTAGAGGAAAGGCTTGCTGTATGCTGGTTGTCTGTGTGGCAGGGACACTCTGCCTTTACTGGAGACGTTTGTTTGGGGGAGCACATGAGTTCCTGCTGCAGAGTGGAAGGGAATCAGCTACTCCTGTGGCTGGCGGTACCTCCCAAAGTAGGCTCCACCATCCCTTGAGCTTCCCTGGGCCTGGCCCCTAGGTCCACTTTGCACTGGTATATTTCTGGCCAGGTCAGTGGGCCATGTCCACAGACGAGTCACAGAGCACCTGAGTGTTGTCTACTATGTGGCGGAGACCTTCTCTGAGGAGTACACAGGCTCCAGCCTCAAAACAGTTGAACGGAATGTGGAAGATGATTATATCGCCAACCTCCGAAATAACTGTTGGAAGGAGAAGCAGCAAAGTAAGTGTGTGTGTGTGTGTGTGTGTGTGTGTGTGTGTGTGTGTGTGCGCGCGCGCCACAGACTGTCTGGAAGGGTGGCTGATCACAAAGCTGGAGAACAGGGGAAGGAGAAAGCCCTACTCACCCATTTTCATGGGCCTGGCACCTGGTACTGCCCTGTGCCAGCTGCCTCCAAGCCAAGACCTGGACTCCACTCCTGTGTTCCCCTGGGGCTGAGAACCCAGGCCACCTGGTGATTTTCTCCAGGTCCTTTAAATCACTGCAATCAGCATGTCATTCTGGCTGCCAGGGATGAGTAGGTAGAAACAAATTAGAGAGCTCCTAACCTCCCACTGATTGTGCACCCTGGGCTATCTATGGGACCCTGGGGAAGTCTGACCAAGATAACAAGCTTTCACCCTGAATGGCCTCACCCATATTCTAAGGGAAGGGGCCTCTATCATCCCTCTCCAAGGGGGGGACCGTAGTCTGTTCCTCCAGGGTCTTCTCCCAGGGAAGCTAGCTCTGCCCAAGCTCCTGGGCCTGTACCAACCTTCTTCTTCCCCCAACAGGCCCAGGCAGGCCTTCTGGCAGACTCCAGGAGGTACTGAGTATGCCCTAACCCTTGTCCATTACCTTGCAGAGGAAGGCTTGCTATACCGGGCCCGCTACTTTGGTGACACAGATATGTACCACAGAGCACAGAAGATGGGAACCCCAAGCTGCAGCCGGCTGTCAGAGGTGCAGGCCTCCCTGCATGGATAGTCCTGGGCCAGCCACACCACCCAGGTCCAAGTATGAGCCAGGGCTGCCTCTGCCCTGCAACTCCTGGCAGCTTTGGCCTTGGTCATGAGGCAGAGGAGGTGGGGAGGGAGGAAACCTGGTGGTGATGGCAAAGACCCCTGTCCCAGCCTGACTTCCAGACCCCACAGACAGGACAGCTCTGGGGCCAGCTTGTTAACTGAGATCTTTTCAACCGTCCAGTCATTGTCTACCCTACCTCCTACACCCCACTTCCTTCTCTCGTTCTGGGGCTGCGTGGTGGAGCCCAATGCTGTTGCTCTTTTGTCTATTTCAACCATCAAGTCACCCCAACCCTTTCCCAAGTACAGCTGACTATTGCCTGTGCCCTGGTATTTAGGACACCAAATATTACAGGGCCCAAGACAGCCCCCACACCCACTGCCTGCCTGATGCCAGGAAGAACCATGTGCGAGTGGGTGGGCCTAGAGCCCTCCCTTCCCCATCCTTCCAGGCAGGAGGAAATGGAACAAGATGAATGGGCAGCCTGATTGTGGGCAGGAGAGGCCTGTGCGCCCTGACCACACCCCACTCCGGTGGGATTTCAGGCCCTCTCTCCAATGTTACTGCACCTGGTGTCTGGAAGCCACAGGCATCCGGCCCCGCCCAGGCATCTTGCCTGTGGTCTGAGGAAGGGAACGGGTCATGAGTTCACGGTCAAATGCATCCACTCAGTACAAAAGGGGTGGGAGAAAATGTGAGTTGCTGGGAATAGGCACCCACCTCCACCTCTGCATGTGAGTGATGGGCTCTGCTCCCAGTGCCCCTGACAGATAGCTTGCACCAGGCCTGAAGAAATGCAGGCAGAGCCGGTAGAGACTTCTGGGTATTGGGATCTTTCTTGTCCCCTCCTTTACCTGTCTCCCCTCCTCACAGATTCAGCTGCAGACTCTACTCTGTGCCCATTTGCTAGTGACTCCAGAGAGTGCAGCACACTGCAGCGGGGGCTGAGCCGGGCAGGGGCACTGTGCAAGGCGGGCTGCTTGTTTGCATGGGCTGAGGTAACTGTTAACCAGCTGACTGTTAACCACTCTCCTCCCCAGACTATGAAATCCCTGGAGAACTTTTGGTGACACGCACTGAGCCAAGGTGATGAACTGTATATTTAAGGAAAGACATACAAAGAAAAAATTAAAATGGAATTGGAGGCCGAACGCTGCACAACTGCCCTCTCTCTCACCCAGTAAATGCAGAAAGCTCTTAGGACAGACAGAAAACCTGCCAGGGGCTGCTTCCTTCCCTCCCAGGGCTGGCAGAGGCTCTGCATCAGCTCGCTCCTAGGATACAGAAACCATGGCAACGAAAGTAGAATGTAAAACTTGCAGCAAATGTCTGTGGGAAGGACTGGGGGAGGGGGTGCCCAACTGCCTCTCCTCCCCCTCTCAGGAGCCACCACCAGTCACCTCACAGGAGAAGCCAGGCAGAGGCATTGGCCAAGGATAGAGAGGAAGAAAGAAGGAAAAAACTCTCCATAGAATGTAACTTATAGATGCATGTATATGTATATATATATCTATTTATATGTAAAAAGGCATATATAAAGATATATATATATATATATACACACATAATAGAGTCTACTTTTTAAACTATGCAGGGATTGAGTTAAGCTGTTCAGATGATTTCCTCTGTGTTTCAGAAAACGAGGCCTGTTTGGGGAAGGCATCCTGGTCCTTCAAAAGCTAGACATTAGCCACAGCTGACGGCATAAGGAAAGTTGGGTCATAATGCTTTTAATGTCCCCTGCCCTGCAGCCCCAGCCTGTTTTTTGATGGCAGCAGTAATCATGATGGTATAAATCCATAGAAAACTTCTGAAGGTCACCAGATTTATGGTTAAGCTGGAGAGGAACAGCTGTGGGGGAAGAAAGTTGCCCCTAGGGGTGGGTACCAGGTCAGTATTGAGCCATGGTAGAGGCCCAGACAGCCTGCTGGGGTGAGGAGCACCCACTCAAGCTGCCCCACCTCTGCCTTTGGCCAGCTCAGGTGGGTTCTTTGTCCTTGTGTCCAGGAGCCCCTCAGCCAGTCCCCTGCCCATAGAACTGCAGGGCTTGGAGAGGTGCCAGGTTCTACATAACTACTTCCCCACCTGGGTTCCTACATGGGTTTTGCCTTATAGGTGCCACAGGGCACGGCTCCATCGTTGCCACTGGTTTTTCCTAAGTCATGCACCAAGAACTCCAGAAGACTCTTCTTCCAAGAGTCGGCCCAGGACCCCAGGGCAGCAGCCTGACTCATGAAGAAAAGTCAGTGCCTGTGGGCACCTCTGTCTTCACCCTCCGTGGACATGACTGCACCAGGCCTCCTCGTGCACACTCGATGAAGGATACACCTGAACCAGAATGTTTTTCTTACCCTCCCCTTCAGATGAGGATTTTTCTCAAAACAGTTGCTGCCAGAGAAAGGAGGGAGATTTTATTTATTCCCACATTTATACTGGGCCTTTTGGAATTGCGTTCTTCCCGAGCTTTCCTGTGGTGGTGGGCATGGTGTTGCGCCTGCCATCTTCCAAAGCCTTACTTCCCCAAGCTGCCAGCCATGCGGTGGCAACTGTCCTCCCCGAGTTTATCTTGGCTCTTTTTTAAAAGTACCCCAACAAATAGGATTTCTGCTGGGAAAGGAAGTTTGGTAAGGAAATGTCAAATCTGGTTTTTAAACAAGTTCGCACCCTGCAATGAAGTGGCCTCCCCGGCCCAGAGAGATCATAAGAACTGGATGCAGGCCAGAGTGCCCCACCCGAGGTGGCCCTGGTGCTCTGCCCCCACCATCCCGACCGTCTGGTCTTGGTAACTGTACCTAGACGGGCTGAGCCATGTGCAATAAGAACAGATCCTAAAGGATCCCCTGAGAAGCTGTATTTCTTGAATTAGAATTCTGAAATTGTACATCTATAAATATATGTTTATTATGTGATTGGCCGTGGTGGGTCTGCATGGAATAAGGGGACTGAGGTGGGGGGACCAGGCCCCTGTTGCTACTAATAGTGTCCAGCCTGTATAACATAGGAGTTCTCTTGCCCTCGTCCCTGGCCCAAGCTGTCAGCCACTTAGGTCACAAATGCTGTTCAGGACTGGCTCCACCCAGGCACAGGATAAGGGACTCTGGTAGCTGTAAGGGTGCAGAGCCTGGAGTCCCTGACACTGGTCCTGGGTGGGCACCTGGGCCTTGACCCCAACCCTCTGCTTTTCCTAACCAGCCCTCCAGTTCCCTCAGGACAGCTGCAAGCCTTGAACAAAGCATACCCAGAGTCTCCCCTCTCCCCAGCCTGGGGCTCTGGCCCACTTGGATCCAGAAGATGGGCCAAGTTCCCCAAGTTTTCTCAGCCATCCTGAGGAGGTTGGAAAAGTTGAAACTGAGGCAGCCCTAGGAGGCTCTCTGTGAATGAGTGGCAGATCTGCCCCAGTCTCCCAGAGACAGGGCTGGCGGCCCTGACTGGCGGGCCCAGGCCCCTCCCGCTGTTGCACCAGCCAAAGACAGGCGGGCTGCCCGGTGGTGCCACCACAGCCTGAGAGCTCATTGGCTGTCCCCACCGGAGGTCACCGCAGCCTGCCCTGGCCTGCTAGCTGCCACTTGTTAACCACAGCTGACAGAGGCATTGCCAGGGCTACCCCCCACGCACCCACCCATCCCCTGCCCTCTCTGGGCAACTCAGCCAAAAGGGGTGGGACACAGTCTATTTGCAGCAAAAAGAGGCTTTGACAAGTGTGTCCCACCCACTGTCAGGTGGCAAAACAAGCCTCAGAGTCCAGCCAGGCTCCAGGGACCTGCCAGCTTATCTTCTTGTCCCATAGTGCCCAGGTCTAGGGAAGGAGCTGCTCCCGGGGCTGAAGAGCATTGGCCTGGCCTGACCATTGCTCCACACGATGCTAAGATGCTAGGGCTGTGGACGCAGTGTCCTAATTCCTACCAGACCCCATACCAAAGGAAGCCTACTTCCCAGAGCAGGAAGTTGAGGCTTGGGGGAGGGAAGATGACCCCAAGGGTCTAAAAGCTGTGCATGTCTTGGGGATCCGTGTAGCAAAGTGATCATTCTGCAAACATGAACTGCCAAGGATGGTCACACCTACTCTCCCAAATAGAATGGGTGGGGGGCCTGCATCCCCAAGGGTAGACAAGGGCGAAAAGGCCACAGGATAGCGGGCATTAGTCTGGGGTATACTGCCCATTCAGGCAGGTGTCCCTCTTGTCAATGACAGGTGTCCATCCTGGTCTACAGGGCAGCATCCCTGAGTCATCAACCAAGGAGGCAGCAGAGCAGACCGGCTGTCAGGTGCCCAGCTGGCCCGGTTCCATCCTGCTCAGCCATTTACTGGGTGAAGTTGAGCATGTCACTTGACCTACCTCTACTTCAATGTCCTCATCTGCAAAATGGCCAACCTCCTGGGGTAGCTGTGAGGAGTCAAGGTTCCGTATGAAGCACTTACAGTGTCGAGTGCAGTGAGCTCTTTTCAAGTGTTACTTGTCCTGTCAACAAAGCTTAACTGACACTGGGTGTCAAGACCCTTTCCAGACCTAACATCACAAAGGTGGCAGAGGAGCAGCCCTGCCTTGAGGAAATATGGAGGGGGAGGAGAAAAGGGACAAAGACCTCAGGGAACAGAAGACCCGTGGCATCTGGTGGGGGCGGGGTTGTTCAGTTCCAGGCTGTGGCTGGGGGCTCTGACTAAGGGAGCATTGGTGAAGGGCATGGGCTGCCACAGTGCTGAGGCGGGGGTGCCAGCCAGTGGGCACAGAGTGGGGGAGGAGAGCAGGGTATGTGACCTGGAACAGTCACCAAGAGGTCTCCCAGCCTGGATGTTTCCTGTCCACTCTGTTATTCATCCCAGAAGCATCTCTGAGCTACCCCTGCCCTCAAGGAAGCCATATGGGAAGGGGAAGGAGCAGGGACACTCCCCCCAGACCCTCATAAATCTGTTTTTCCCCAAGGCCCAGGCCTCCCTCTTGTCACTTCCACAGCCAGTTGGGTAGGAAATGAAGGGCAGGAAGGCAGGCTACCTAGGATGCCTTGGCCCAGCGGCCCCCAGAGCCCAAGAGTCGGAGCCCTGCCTGTGGGAGTGAGGTCTGACTGCCACCCTTGTCCTCCCTCCCCTCTTCCACCACCTTGGCTTATACTGTCCCCAGGGAGGACAGGACGGCCTGTCGCAGCTCAGACTCTGCCTAGGCTGTCCTCTGGGAGGCTGGGGTGCAGTTCCCCAGTGAAGTGGTAAGGGAAAGATTGAGTGGAAGCCTCGGGGGACTCAGGTGCAGTCCACTACCTTACCTGGATTTTCTCATCTTCCCGATGGACGCAGATGGGGCCGAGAGACAGGTGCCTGAGCCGCACAGGATGCCAGCAACCTCCGTTTACAGGTGGGCCTATCATGCCAGAGAGAAGAAGCCTGCTGGGGCAGGCCCCATTCCCCCTTGCTGACACAGCCACCCAAACTACGCCCCCCAATGGTGTCACCCCGAGCAAGGTCCTTTTCCTGCTGCACATGGCCTTCAGAGCCTCTGCTCTGACTCCTCTCCCTTTTTCCCTCCAGCTCCACGCTGCCCCTCCACCAGCATCCTGCTACCCAGTGCAGTGCATAGCTAAGTCCTGTCGCCTTCAGGGACCGCCCTCTAGGGCCCTCTCACAGGTGACTCTGGAGGAATTTGTGTAGTTCACCGCGCCTTCCCCTCTGCAGAGACCGAGGTCTGTCGTGTCAGTCTGGTTCAGGGCTGAGCCCAGGGCCTGGACGTAGTGGGGCCTCCAGGAAGGAGGCTGAGGGAGGAACAAGATGGAAGACAGAAGGGGCCTCTGGGCTCCAGTACACCTCTCTGAATGGCCACTGGTGGCTGTCCCTGCAGTTTTCTCAACCTCAGTGACTCCTCTGCCAGTGTTACCCTGAGGACTGTTTCTGTGCACTGGACCAGAGCCAGGAGGGCTCACTCAGACCTAGGGCCATCAGACCAAGGTGCACCTGTTGGGGTTGAAGGGACAGCTGGAGGAAGGTAACCAGTGTCATGGGACAAACGCTGAGCAGGGTCTTTTCCTTTTCCCGCAGAGGTGGATGGAAAGTGTCTCACAACTCCTATCGCAGCAAGGCGCTGTGTTGCACGCCTGTAATCCCAGCAGCCTGGGAGGCTGAAGCAGGAAGATCACAAATTCAAAGCCAGCCTCAGCAACTTAGCAAGGCCCTGAACAAGTTAGCGAGATCCTGTCTCAGAATTAAAAATACAAGGGGCTGGAGATGTAGCTCAGTGGTTAAGCACTCCTGGGTTCAATCCCTGGTACCAAAATAGCAAACCAAAACTGTTGCTAAGAAAGCATGGGTACACCAGGGGCCAATGTGAGAGAATCATGAACAGTTCAAGGAAGGGGTCACAGAAAGGGCGGAAGAGGAAGCTGCCTCTAGCATTCAGTCCTGTGCGAGGAGGCACCACGCATCTCTGAAGTCAGGCTGCCCAGGGCTACCCTGGCCAAGCCTTAGGGTCACCTGCAGGATTTGCCACCTACTGGCTGCCAATGCATGGCCTGGCATACTGAGGATGGCATCCTGGACACCAAATTTTGCTGCCAGCCATGTACGTCAGATAACCCCCATCAACAGCGCAACGCCACACAGGCGACAATGGTGTCTGCGGTGCTCAGGCTGCACACTTAAGGCCATGCCCGACTGCCACTGGGGTTCAGGGATCCCACAGACCTCAGCTCCCTCTGGTCCCTTCTTGGCACTGAAGCACTGAGCACAAAGGATTGAGATCCAGGTTCCACCCTCGTCCACAACTGAAAGCACTTTTCACTTTTATGATTTGTAAAAATTTTATAATAATGGTTGTCATCATCCCACAGACCTCCCCGGGTCAGTCCTTAAGGCTGTCAGCCTGTCAATCACGGAGTTTATATGTGTCAAGGCTGCCCAAGTTCTGGGCCACTATCCTGACCTAGGCCACCCCTGGGTCTGTCCAGACCTAGCCGCACCAGGATCCCAGGCCCAGGGTCTACTCCCAGGACCCTGAGCTCCGCCTGTACCCATCCTACACTGCCCGCCTGAAGCTCACATGGTGAAGTGGGATCCGAGCCCAAAGGATCGAGTTGCAAGATGTGTGACCTACATCTGCCAATATTATTAGCTCTGGGCCGGCAGGGCAGTCTGGCTGGAACACAATTCGAGGAACTGTTGACTTGGCTTTGTTTCCAGTCCAGTAGCTGGGAGGGACTCATGGAGGTGGCAGCAGGGGCCCCTGGCTCCTCCCAGCCCCCTCGCCTGTCATCTTGAGAGCCAGAGAACTTTGCTTGTTCCTCCAGGGCGCTGGTGATGTCAATGCAGGCACAATGTCCTCCTGTGGCCTTTGTGCAACCCTGGGTCAGCTGCCTGGCTGCTGGCTTCCTCCGGTACCCATTTGTGCCATACTAGCTCCAAAGACCAGGTCTCTCCTCCTCCCTTGTCCTCCAGCCCTGCCCTGCCCCAGGCTGGCTGAAGCCAAGGTGACAGGGGAGGGAGTGACCCATTCCCACAGTATCCAGCTCTGCACCCCCAGGCAGCAGGGGGACCTGGAGCCAGTCTCCCAATATTGCTGAAGCCCTTTCCTCATCTGCCAAGTAGGAATCTCTCACCTGTCCTGCATGCGGGGGGGGGGGGGGGGGGGGGGGCGGGGGGGGGGACTTTGAGGAAGTCCTTCCCAAGCCAGAAAAACCCTACAAGGTCAGATGTTGCTTAGGGGGTGTTGATCCTATAACTGCCCTGAGGAAGGGACAGAGGCTATGGCCTCAAAGAAGTTTGCATAATGAGGGCTGGGACAGACCTCAGTGACAGCAGGAAGTCGGCTTTAGAGAATGCCAAGACTTCAGCATTGGATGGAAGGTCCCAGAAAGTGCTGGGCTGGGGTCTGATTACTGGGCTGCAGGGAAACAAAGACCGCAGCCTTGCCCTCAAGCTCTCCAGGCACAAACAATAGAGCAGGTGAGACGGCGGTCCTTGTCTGAGAACCTGAGGGCCCCGAGGGTGGGGGAGAGTGGGAGTGCCTGGGCTCCAGCCCCCCCTACAGTCCCTCTCAGGCTCTTTGATGTAGTGCAGTTAGAACTCTGGTTGGAGAAGAGCAATTCCGGAGGCTGAGGCAGGAGGATCACAAGTGTAAGGCCAGGCTGGGTGATTTATCAAGACCCTGTCTCAAAATAAAATAAAAGGGGCTAAAGCCAGGCACCGTGGTGAATGCCTATAATCCCACCAACTGGGAGGCTGAGTCATAAGGACTGCAAGTCTGAGGCCAGCCTCAACAACTTAACGTCCTAAGCAACTTAATGAGACTCTTACTCAAAATAAAAAATAAAAAGGACTGGGGATGTCATTCACTCACTAGTAAAGAACCCCGGGTTCAAACCCTGAGAATAAAAGGGTTGGGAGTAATGGGGGTAACTCAGTGGTAGAGTATCCCTGGGTTCAATATTCAGTACCGCAGAAAATAGACAAATAAAATAAAAACAAAGGACCTAGTCTAACCCTACAATTTTACCAATAAAGAAACTGGGGCCAGGGAAGGATAAGTCATTTGCCAAGGTCACCTGGCTTGGTTGTGTCAGGGTTGCTGCCCGGGCCGGACCCCTGGGCCATGTTGATGAAGACAGAGGCAAAGAGATGAGATATTCCTAACAAAGTCTGGGCCACAGCCACTGTTCCCCTGAGGGTGAGCCTCAAGGCCAGGAGCCTTGGAGTCCGGAAAAGGCAGCGCAGATCCTGGCCTGGGACAGAGAGGAGGGCAGAGCCATCCTTCATCCACTTCCCTGGCCCCAAAGAGCTCTGTGAGCTGTCATCCAGCGAGGCCTGTCCCAACCCCAGGCTCCCAGCTACCACCCCTGCCCCAGGCCCTCTCTCAGAGCCCTCATTACAATGTCCCAGGCAGGCAGACAGGGGCCCCTCTTCTCGTGTCAGAGCTGGGACACCAAGGCACCAGGTGAAGGGAGGCCTGGGACCAAGCCTGCCTGACGCAAACCCTCGAAACCCTCTCCACTGTTCCCGGGAGCCTCTCCCCCGCCCCGCCCTGTGCAGGTGGCTGTCCTCCTCCCCTTGCCCCAGCCTCTGCCTCCCCATCCATCCAGCCTGGGCCTGACAGGCTCTCCTCCCCTCGATGGGTCAGCAAGGACAGTACTTGCCCTGTCCAAAGTGGCTTCATGGGTCTCCCCTCTAGCCCAGAGCTCTGAACCTTCCCCAAATCCTGGGCCCAGTCCCTTCCCGGTGGAGATGAAGAGAGCAATCCCCTGACCACAGAGCAGACCAGGCCAGGGACCTAGGGCTTGGTCCTCCAGCCCTGACTGGGTGAGACTGGGTCAGGAAACCAAGCAGGATAAAGCCCCCACCACACCTGCCTGTTCTGTAGTACACAAGGTACAGCTCAGCACCAGGGTGGCCAACTGTCTTGCCCAGGACCCTGCTGGTTAGCACTGGAAGTCTCAGGTCCCCAGAAACTTCTCAGCTTGGACAAACTGGGACAGCTGACCATCCCGCAGGACACACACACATATCCAAGGTCACCATACTTTGCCCTCCCCACGCTGAACAAGGTCTCTCATCATCGACCTGGTCTCTCTGAGACTAATGGGTGGGACCACAATCAGTCCCCTTCTCTGCCCAACCCCCCTCAGGCCGGGCGGGAGCTTGCCACAGGCCCACAGCAAGGTCAGAGCCCAGATCTGCTAAGGAGACGAGCCTTCAGGGACTGCTGGAGACTCAGTCCTGCCCTAGGACCTGTGAGGTCAATGGCAGAGGGACCCCCAGAAAAGCATGGTGGGTCCCTGAGCCTCCAGTCCAGCCCAACTTTATGTTCCATCAGGGGCAGGCCATTTTGAGGTGACCCCAGGTGGGGTGGCCCCAGGGCTGGAGCTAGGAAGGGCCTGCCTGGGACCCACAGAGGCTGCCTCTACCTGTCTGGGTTGGAGGTGACTCATTTCCTCCTTCAGCTGGTAGGAAGCTGGGAGGGGAGGAGAAGGCATCTAAAAATAGCAGGGCCCAGTCAGTGGAAGATGCCCAAAGAGCTT
Organism: Callospermophilus lateralis; assembly: GCF_048772815.1. Taxonomy (NCBI): domain Eukaryota; kingdom Metazoa; phylum Chordata; class Mammalia; order Rodentia; family Sciuridae; genus Callospermophilus; species Callospermophilus lateralis. The sequence goes on along the minus strand of NC_135319.1, from coordinate 44,245,984 downwards.
CTCCTTGAGCAAGGGAGAAGCCAGCTTCCATCCAGCCCATGCCAGTCGTGGTGTGGCCCTGCATAGGCCAAGAGGACGGTGGCCCTGAGACCCCTGGGCCTCTCCTCCCCACACGCAGCACCAGGAGCCAAGATGTGGAGATGGCCCCTGGGACCCAGCCAGGGAGCCTCGCAGAAGTGGGAGAGCAGGAGTCAGGGCCTGGGGAGGCTGTAGGGTGCGTGACTCAGACCACTTGGACTCTCCACAGTACCACGTTCCCTCCCCGCCCACCCCCACGCACAGGGAGACACACAGCCCCCACGCTCAGCCGGCTGCCTGAGTCACTTCCCTCCTAATAGGACTCATCCCCTGCTACGTGGGCCTCCACTTCCCTGGTCAGGGCGGAGTCTGAGGCCCTGTGTGCTCAAGCCACACCCTGGAGTACAAGGAAGTGATGCTCACTGTGGTCCCTGATTTGGGGACCTGACATCTCAAGAGGCCCACTCAGGAGAGGGCAGGGGGACAGACCTGGGTTCAAATTCTGACACTGCCACTTTCTGCCTATGTGACCTGGACAAGCTATTTGACTTCCCCCTGCAGCTGTTTCCTGATCACATGTGGTCATATAATAGTGGGCATGAAGTCCCCAACAACAGCTCATGCCATCAACACTCGTGGTGTGACAGGAAGCCTTGGGTGGGGGACCTTGGAAGATCCTGTACTGTTTCTATCCCAAGGACCTAGATAACAGTCCACTTGCCACGTCTTGATAGGGAAAGGGAGGGGGCGCGGGAAAGAGCTTCGTCCTGCGCAGCAGCGGTCCCTGTCAGGGACACTTTATATTTACCTTCCTGGCCCTCTCGGCTGACTCCTAGAGTCGGCATTGCCACCCCACTTCACATGTGGGGAACAGGGCCCAAAGGTAACCTGCCAACACTACACAGCACGTGGCAGAAACCAGATTTGCACGCTCTCTGACTGTCCGCGGAGTCTCTGGGCACCCTGTGGAAGGTGCCAGGCCTTTGCCAAGGCCGCCATTCTTCTGACCACCATTTCCCTCACCAGTCCCCCAGTCCTCGGGACGCCTGTGCTGTCTCCTTTATTTCATGAACAGCCCACCTCCAGGTGTCCACCGAGGGGACACCTCGGCCCACCCTCAGCAGATCTGAGGCAGACACACCTAAGGGTCCCAACCTGCCCGTGGTCACAGAGCGGGGGCGGGGGGGGGCAGAACCTGACTGAGCCCTGGGCTCAGACTCTCAAGCCGAGGTTCTGACCCCTGCAGAAGGGGGCTTCTGGCCTTTTCCCTGAACCTCCTGGTGGGATGCGCCAGGTCACAGGAGAATCCAACCCTCGCATCAGACAGAGGGCCGACTCCAGAGTGTCCAGTGTCCCCACCGCTATGGGACTCGCCCTCCTCCAGGCCTCTCACCCTGTGGAGAGACTGAGCAGGAAGGAGCCTACTCCAGTGCGCGGGGACGGACGGGGCAGCAGCCCAGGCTGGGCAGGCCACTGGGGTAGCTGGAAGGGCCCGGAAAGGTTCCTGGAGGCCACACACAGAGTCAGTTGAGCCGTCTGTGGTGCCTCACCAGGGCACAAACACCAAGGGATGTGGCTGGACAATGAATGAGTGAAGGAATGCTGCAGGCCCCGGATGCAGGGTGAGACGGTTACTGCACAAAGGATGAACATGAGGTAGGAAGGGGGAAAGCCAGAAACCCACCCCCCATGGCAGACTTCTCAGCCAGCAGGCTTCCTTCATACTTCACAGTCCCCCCTCTATCACTTGTTGGCTGAGCCCCAGTGATCACTGGGACTTGACACTTTATAGTCACTATTTTATTTAACCCTTAGAACAATCCAATGATACATCATCATCCCCTTTTAACAGGTAAGTTATCTGAGGCTCAGAGAGGTTAAGCAAGCTCCCTGAGGATACACAGCTTAGCCCTGGCTCCAGCAGGCATGAGACAGCAGATCCAGGGGCTGACTTAGAACTGCTCTCCCACGTGGGGCTGCCCAGGTGTGTCTGCGGGTTGGCACCAGGTCCTCGGTGTCTGTCAGTGTGGTGCGGGGGTGGAGGGACGGAGGGAACAGAACAGGGATGGCCCCGGGGACAAGGGGCCCGAGGCCTGGGCCACAGCGCGCGGGGGCTGCTGTCTGCGGCGGGGCCCTCCCGGAGAGCGGCTGCCCCGGGTCACGGGCCGCACGTCGCCGCGCTGGCCCTGCCCCACCGGCGCTCGGACCCGCGGGGCCGCACGTCGGGCGATTGCCCCACCTGACCACATCCGCTGACCCTCCTCCCTGCGCGTCGCGCTCGGGCTGCGGCGGGGCGCGGGGGTGGGGGCTGCCCCCCGCCGGCTCCTCCCGCCCGGCCCGGCCCGGCCGAGTCCCCAACGGCACACTGACCCGGAGGCGGCCAGGACCTGGTCCCAGACACCGTCCGCGGCTGCCCTTTGCTCCGTCTGGCCTGAGCAGACAAACGGGGGAAATTGGGCAAGACCGCTCGCCAGGCAGGAAACTTCCGGTCGCTTTGTGGCTCGGAGTTTGCAGCAACTCTGGGGTCGGGGAGGGGACAGGACTCCTGGGGGGATTCCTGGAGTCCAGGAGGTTGGGCACTTCCGGCCAAGCAGCGACCTCCAGGAAGGTCCTCCTAGCCTCTGCCTCCCAGGCCCGGCCCAGTGATGGGCACTAGTAGTTGCTCCAGCAAATTCTTGTTAAAATGTGTTTCCCCACCCTCCTCCAGCTTTAAGTAGCTGCCAGAAAGCTCCTCCAGGTGAAAGGGCTGGGGTGAGGGCTGGAGCTGCAGGCCCACTTTTGCCGGCTTGAGTTTCTGCTTTGGGTGTGGGTTTGCTGTTTCACGCGGGCCAATCTCTTGGCCTCTCTGGGCAGCGCTTCTGTGGGGCATCAGTCACAAGGCACCCTGCCTGGCCCTAAGATCAGAGACACCACACAGGGTTGGGAGTACCAGCAGGCAGAAGGAAGGGCCTTCTTCCATTTGACGCTTGAATAAGGTTCCTCATTACTCTGTGCTTTCTAGGCTGGGGCCTAGGACGGCTCCTTGGTTCTGTTCCAGTGCTGGGCACAGGCTGGCACCGCTAGGCCACGGGGCTCTGCCCCTGAGCATCCCCAACATGCTCTGGCATGAACAGTTAGTCCCCTGTTGCCTACAGAATCAGATCCAAAGTATGGGGTTGGGCATTGGAGCTGTCTCACATTGACTGTGGGGGAGGCTGCCCTCAGCACCAACCCACCCCTTCAGCACTGTAGTAAGGAGGCTCAGATCCCCCCACACTCTGCACCGTGCTCATACCTCCGTGCCTTGCTCATGCTGTTCCCTGTACCCACGGTGCTTTTCCCTGCACTCCTGGAACGATGGATGGGCTCCTTCTCATATAGAAGGCTACTTAAATGTCACCATCTCAGAGAGGTCCTTCAGAAACACCCAGTCTAAAGCAGGGAACCTGTTAGTCCCTCTGGGTTTCCTGTTCTTTTCCTCCTGATCTCTGATTACATCTTGGAATTAGACATTTGTGTCTCCTGAACTGAAAAGTCAACCAGGTGGCGTCTGTTTCCCCCTTTCCCTATGCGGAGCCTCACCTGGCGCATGGTGAGAGCTCAGTAAGTACTAAGGAAAGGAAGAAAGGACAGGTCCATTGGCAAAACCGCCGCAGACAGCCAGGACGTGCCCAGCAGGGGAGTGTGTTCTCAATGAAGGTTCAGCCATACCTGAGCACCAAGCAGGCCTGAGGTGGGGGTGGATCCACTTGGGGACATGTTTCTGATACCTTCAGAAGAGCAACCCGGGTGCGGTGGGCACACCTGTAATCCCAGCAGCTCGGGAGGAGGATCACAGTTCAAGACCAGCCTGGACTTCTAAGTAGATCCTGCCTCAAAATAAGATTAAAAGGACTGGGGATGTGTCTCAGTGATAGAGCACCACTGCACTCAGTCTTCAGTACCGCAGAATAATGAACAAAGGGGCTGGAGGTGGAGGTCAATAGGAGTGTGCTTGCCCAGCATGAAGAAGGCCCTGGGCTTAATCCCTAGCACTATAATAAACAAGAAGAAGGCAGGGCGTGTATAGATAAAGGCATAGACATGTCTGTAACCCTAAGAAAAAGTCAAAACAGTGTACACCAAACCAGTTAGCCTTCTCACACCGACATGCTCCTGGTCCCAGGACCAAAAAAGAAAAGAGAAGAAACAACTGAAAGAAATAAAAGCAAAAAAGAAAAGAAAGGAAAAAAGGCCAAGTACAGTGGCTCAGGAGGCTGAGGCAGGAGGATCGCAGGTTCAAAGCCAGCCTGAGGGTGTGGCTCAGTGGGTAAGCACCCCGGGTTCAATCCTCCATGGAACCAAAAAAGAAAAAGAAAAAAAGAGAGAAAGAAAGGGAAAAAAGGCTAATTATTCCTTAGTAGGATACCGACATTTCCAGGGCTTTTTGCTCATGTAAGTCTTATTAAAGACTCTTTCCTAGCTGGGCGGTGGCACACCCTGTAATCCCAGCAGCTCAGGAGGCTGAGACTGGAGAATCACAAGTTCAAAGCCAGCCTCAGCCAAAGCGAGGCGCTAAGCAACTCAGCAAGACCCTGTCTCTAAATAAAATGCAAATTAGGGCTGGGACGTGGCTCAGTGGTCCAGTGCCCCTGATTCAATCCTTGGTACCAAAAAAAGATAATAATAATGAAAACTAAAGACTCTGTCCTGCAGAGGGGGCCCTGTGCCAGGGAGCGAAGCTGGGCACTCTGGGGCAGGGCCTGACGCCTCTTCCTCGGCATCCAGCGGGAGGTCATAGTGTGAAGAGGTTGCCAGGACGAGGGCGGCAGCGCCTCTGGTGCCTGAGTGGGTCCTCCTGGTGCAGGTGAGCAGGGTGCATAAGGACAAGACAGCGGCAGGACCGACTGACACCAGGCAGCCTATCTTTACCTGCCAGGTGACATGGTGCAGGTGGCCTTGAGCTATCAGCAAAACCAAAACGTGACAGGAAGCCTGGCCTAGTGCGAGGCTTGGCTCACCTCCCTGCTGGGGACACACCCTGGGTTAGGGAGGCACTCACTGGGGCGCTTCTGCTGCCCTGGCGAGGCCTAGGGGCAGCGAAAGGCCAGGGGCCACTTGCGGTGAGCAGAGGGCCTCTTGCCCACGTGCCCACTGTCTGTCTCACAACGGCTCCCACGAGACCCGGAACGACGCTCTGCGGACCAACGGGGCAGGGGAGAGGAAGGAAGAGGGCGAAGGCTCAGGGTGGATGTCGGCACGTCCGTCCCCAGGGAGCCTCTTACTACGCCTGTGAGGAAGCAGAACAGAGCGGAGACCTTTGTCCTCCTTTTAAGTGGCCCATCTCAGCCCGTCCTTGCCTCCTTGCCTCTCAGAAGGTGTTTCCTCTGTCTGGAAGACTGTGGGACGGGCAGACCCACCGTCCTGAAGCCACCCAGTGTCCAGTGGTTCCGGCCTCCCAGCTGCTGACCCTGGACAGGCACTTTCCTCCTCTGTACACAATGGGTCAGTGTTTAGAGGGCTCCTCACCTATGGTGATCCTGCCTGCTCTCTGGGGGTGCTGGCTACGTGGGGCTTGGGTGATGGCACATGCTCCATGGAGCCACTGTGAGGTTTAAATTAGATGATGCATGCCAGGCATTTGGCTGCATTATGTGTTTACTTGTCTTTCTCCAATGTAAGTAACCACAGAGATCTTGGTCCATGAGATGCTGAGGGATTAACATGGTGGCTGCTGGTGGCTTCCTGGCGATGGAGGGAAGGCCCTCCGTGACCTGGGGAAGCATGTTGGTGGATTTGATGGGTTTTATAGAACTGCATGTTGCCTGTCAGGCGAGGAGACGCACACCTGTAATCCCAGGGCTCAGGAGGCTGAGGCAGGAGGATCACAGATTCAAAGCCAGCCTCAGCAATTTAGTGAGGCCCTAAGCAACTTAGAGAGGTTCTGTCTCTAAATAAAATATATATTTTAAAAAAGGGCAGGGATGTGGATCCATGGGTAAGCGCCCCGGGTTCAGTCCCTGGTAACAACAACGAAGCTGCTCTTTGGGGGCTCTCTAGCTAATCAACAGCCTGCTCCCTCAAGCCCATCGAAACCAGCTCCTTCTGGACTGGCTTTCCCAACACACTGTCCTGGCAGCTGTCACAGGCCCAGAGCACTGGGCAAAGTGTCAGGCCTGCTGCAAAATACACTGGAACTTTATCTGACCCCTGGCTTGTGTCCCAACCAGAAATACATTGGCTGGGACTAGCAGTGGCGCTGGGGGAGCGAGGCGGCCTCAGGACAATAACTCCGGACTCCCTCTTTTTTATTTGTATAATTGTACTAATTAGCGCTGTTCCTTGTTATGAAACTGTTTCAAAACCCTAAGGTTTAATTGTGAGCCCTGGATTTGCAGAGGAGGAAAAAGGAGCTCTCCCCACACACCCAGGGACGGCAGCGAGGAGATCCCCTTTCGGCCTCTGGGCTGGTTTGCAGCAGGATTTCTGGAGCAGGGACAGTCTTCTGTGCAGTGGTGCCGTCTGCCACTCTCCAGAAAGAGCCCATGACAGGGGTAGCAGCGACTGCCACACCAGACTGGAATTCGGCCAGCTTTGGAGGGGGCAGTTCTCAGTCTGGGAGTCCCTGCTGGTCAAGGGCAAGGCCCCCTCCCGGTTGAACCCTGTCAGGGAGGTTCAAGGTCCCAGACAAGCCTCAACAGGTCTTCCTGCAGGTACTTCTCCAAGGCCATTGTCTTAGCATAAAAGGAATTCCAGTGCATTGTCCTGGGTCTCACAAGCAAAAATACAAAAACAGGGGAGTCCCTTAAAGATAGAGGGAGGGTGTGAGGCCCTGGGCTGACCCCCAGCACCGCAAAAATCAACCCATCAAATCAAATCAAAACTGCAAACGCAAAGAAACTCTCAGTGTAGTGTGTCTTGGGGACATTTTTTAAGAACTCCAGAATTTCCCAGTACCCGGGAAAGAATGTCAAGACCCAAAGCCTCAAGGGTTTAGAATTCATTATATTTAGAATTGAAAAAAAAAAAAAAAAAAAAAAAGTCAGCATGCTGGGTTCCATCCAAAGCACTGCCAGGAAAAGAAAAAATCATTCTGGTCAATTTGAGTGTGGACAGGATAGGAGATGATGTTATAGAGCTCTTGTTAGTTTTCAAAAAATTGTAAAGAGATTACCTAGAAGAATCCATTCCTAGGAAATTCATGCTGAAGTATTTGACCTTTTTTATTTTGGGTATCGGGGATTGAACCCAGAGGCACTTAACCACTGAGCCACATCCCCAGTCCTTTTAATTTTTTTTTTAAGATCTTCGATTTTTTTATTTGTTCTTTTTAGTAATACATGACAGTAGAATGTATTTTGACATATCATACACATTGGAATATAACGTCCCATTTTTGAGGTTGTACATGATGTGTACAACTGGTCGTGTATTTATATAAAAATATAGGAAATTTATGTCTGATTCGTTCTACTGTCTTTCTGAATCCCAGACCTCCCCCCTTCCCTTCCTACCCCTTGGTCTAATCCAGTGAACTTCTGTTCTTCCCTCCCACTGCTTATTGTGAGTCAGCATCTACATATCAGAGAGAACACTGGCCTTTGGTTTTCTTTGGGGATTGGCTTATTTCACTTAGCATGATGGTTTCCAGTTCCATACATTTACCAGCAGATTTTATAATTTCATTCTTCTGTGTAGCTGAGTAATATTCCATTGTGTATATGTACCACATTTTCTTTATCCAGTCATCTGTTGAAGGGCACCTAGGTTGGTTCCATAGTTTAGCTATTGTGAATTGCTGTGAACACTGATGTGGCTGTGTCATTGTAGTATGCTGTTTTTAAGTCCTTTGGGTATAAACTGAGGAGTGCGATAACTGGGTCAAATGGTGCTTCCATTCCAAGTGTTCTGAGGAATCTCCATACTGCTTTCCAGAGTGGTTGCACCAATTTTCAGTCCCACCAGCAATGTATGAGAGTACCTTTTTCCCCACATCCTCACCAACATTTATCATTACTTATGTTCTGACTGGAGTGAGATGAAATCTCCATTTAGTTTTAACTTCTATTTCTCTGTTGCTAGAGATATTAAATATTTTTTCATATATTTGTTGACAGATCATATTTCTTCTGTGATGTGTCTGTTCGGTTCCTTTGCCCCTTTGTTGATTGGGTTATTGGTTTTTTGGTGTTGAGTTTTTTGTGTTCTTTGTGTATCCTGGAGATGAATGCTCTATCTGAGGTGCAGGTGGCAAAGATTTTCTCCCATTCTGTAGGGTCTCTCTTCGCATTCTTGATATTTGCTTCCTTTGCTATGAAGAAGCTTTTTAGTTTAATGCCATTCCATTTATTGATTCTTGATTTGACTTCTTGTGCTTTAGGAATCTTTGTTGAGGAATTAGGTTCCTAAGCTGACATGCTGGAGGGTTGGGCCTACTTTTTCTTCTAGTCCAAGATCTCCCAGCCCTTTTCTATATTTTATTTAGAGACAGAGTCTCACTGGGTGCTTGAGGCCTTGCTAAGTTGCGCCCAGCTTTGAAATGGCAATCTTCCTGCCTCAGCCTCCTGAGTTCCTGGGATTACAGGTGTGCCCTGCAGTATTTGACGTCTTTTCAAATGTCCACCAAGAATATGTGAACCAGGCAGATGAATGTGGTGAAAGGTCCGATAGATGGTTCCAGGTGTCATGATGCCATTCTTGCAAGTTTCCTATATGTTTGCAAACTTTCCCAATAATACACCAGGGGAGAATACTTAATAAATTCTTTGGGCTAGGGGTGTGGCTCAATGTTGGAGTCTGCCCAGCTTGCTGGTTCTAGTCCCAATGCCATAAAAATAAATATATAAAAATAAACAAGCGAGTCACGTGCAAATCCAGACAATACAGGATTTATCTGGTCTAGATGACTCTCCCCTCTACTTTAAGGATAGAAATAGTAGACTGCAGAGTTGAATCAACCCAAGAGAACCACTCTTAGAGTTTATTAATTTCTTGTCTATAAACCATGCTGATCATTAAAAATCCTTTTAGATCCTGGCCAGGAGAGGACTCATGTTGGAAACTGAGCAGTTCCAGCCCTTTCAGATGCTTGGCATCAGATTAAACACAAGCTGAGAAACACTGTAATCCCAGCAGATCGGGAGGCTGAAGCAGGAGGATCTTGAGTTCAAAGCCAGCCTCAGCAACAGTGAGGCACTAAGCAACTCAGTGAGACCCTGTCTCTAAATAAAATATAAAGTAGGGCTGGGGATGTGGCTCAGTGGCTGAGTGCCCCTGAGTTCAATCCCCAGTACCCACCCCCACAAAAAAAAGTGGTGCAGGCTGAGGCAGGAGGATCTCCAGAGACCCTGTCTCAAAAGAAAATGAACACTACTGGGGATGTAGCTCAGTGAGGACGAGGGCTTGGTTAGCACGTGCTAGGCCCTGGGTTGGATCAGAAGAGGAATCGGAAGAAGAAGAAGAAAACAGTTTGAATACCGACGATGAGGAAAACCCTGAGAGTTCACAGATTTTTCCCCCATCCCCTCAGTCTGATCATACAATGCAGCCACATTTTTTCTGCAGTCATTATTAATTGAATTTTGTCTCCTACAAAATGTCATAGATTGAACTCCCAATCCTCAGCACCCTGGGATGTGACATTTGAAAACAGGGTCATTGCAGATGTAATGCAAGTACATCTTAAGATGTGACCTTAAGATGAGGTTAGTAGGGGAGACCCTAATCCAGTATGACTGGCGTCCTCAAAAGAGGGGGAAATTGGACAGAGAGGGAGAGAACACACACACAGGGAAACCCCAAGTGGGGGAAAAAGAGGCATCCATCTGGGTGGTGCTTTAACGAACTGAATAATGCCAGAGATGACCAGCAATCAGCAGAGCTATGCCAAAGGCCTTCGTTCTCTTTCACAGTCCTTTGACAGAACCATTCCTGCTGATACCCTGACCTTGAACTGCCAGCCTTCAGAAAGCCCAAGAGACAGTGATCCCTGATGGTGAAGCAGCCAAGTTGGCATTGATTTGTTATGACAACACTAGAAGACTAAAACTAATATGGTAGTAAAATATACACAATGTACTATTTTACCCTTTTTCTTTTTGGTATTAATTGAACCCAGGGTCACTCTACCACTGAGCTACCTCCTCAGCCCTTTTTATTTTTTATTTTGATACAGGGTCTAGCTGAGTTTCTGAGGCTGGCCTTGAACTTGTGATCCTCCTGCCTCAGCCTCCTAAGTCTTTGGGATTACAGATGTGCAACATTTTTTAAAGTGTATGGTTTAGTGACATTAAGTGCATTCACATCGTTCTGCAAATACAGAACTTTTAAACTTTTTAAACATTTTAAAAAGTTTTCCTCTAGACCAAAACCCAAGGCTGTGGGAAGGTTGGGAAACCTATCTCTGTAGCCTCTTCTGTTCAGCTGAGTGGCCTGTTTCGCCATGTGTACTGCGATCATAGCTCACAACATACGTACTGAGCGATTACTGGGTTCCAGGACCACGCTAAGGGCTTTGCCAGGATTATGTCTTTTATGGTTTGAGTATCAGGGTGGACAGCTTGTCCCATTTTATGGATGAGAATTGAACTTCAAAGAACTGAACTGACTTGCTCACTTTAGCTCACTCTGGGCAGCCAGGGACTTGAATGCAGGTTTTAACACTGCACCATCCTGCGTACTAGCTCTTTTGGTCTTCAAGAAAATAAAAAGCATGAAGTGATGATTGGATTGAAATATCTGTGTTCGTGCCTTGAGACCCCCTTGCATGTGTCACATGGCTAGTCCCCGTCCCTCACTCCATGTTCCACACAGGATCTCTGAAGAATGTGAGGATTCCAGACTCAAACCTGGCTATCCAGGTCATTCTGAAGGTGCATTTGGGAAGGTGGACGACCAAACTTATTTTACTTGACAGCTTATTAACTAACATATTTGATGATTCTGGGGACTTCAGACACAGGGTCGGTGGGTTTCCACCTTACTCTTGGTCAAGGTCCCCAAGGAGCAGGGCAGTCAATTTGCCACGGTTTTCTTGAGCTAACAGATAGATCTCTGGTGGGCTCCCAGTGGTGGCCAGAGCTTGGAATTCCTTCTATGATGGAAAAGGAGGAAACCACGACTTTCGGCAGAGACCAGCCTCGTCCTGCCAGCTATGCCACGTAGCTCCATCAGGTCTCAGGCAGTAGGCGCTCGTGGGAATGGCCTGATTGGTGCTTAGCCGCTGGCTCTGCTGCTCGGTGGCAGCCCACTCTCCTGCTCAGACCAGACGTCTCTAGATCCTCAAATCACACTGGCTTTCTGACCCTGCTGCGGCTACCTCTCTGCTTCCAAGAATAGAAAAGACCAGCCCTATTTTGCTGGCCAAGGGGAAGGCACCTTGGGGACAACGCGGGAGGGCTACTGCTAGGCAGGGTCCTGGAAGGGACTGGGGAGTGGGACGGGAGCCCTGTCCCATGAGGGGAAGCAGGGAGCAGAGGGTCAGGCCATCACCACGACGGAGGGGTCCTGCTGGGAAGAGGCCCTGTGCCTGAGGGAAGGGGTGGTCACAGCGTGGCCAGGTCCTGGGTGTGGCTGAGATGGCAGTGCGGCCTCGTGGTGGGATTGTAGCTCCATAACCTGTCAGTCGGGAAACACGGACTCGGCCGCTGACCCGGGAGAGCAGGAAGCTGGAAGTGGCTACAAGTGCCCGAGTTCAGCTGTTGCCTTCCTTCCACGGGCAGCTGAGGCAGGACAGACAGAATTCCCAGACATCATGGCAGTGTCTCCCTGGGCCCTTCACCGCAGGCTGCGGGTTGTTGTCTGGCTCAAGCTGTGGACGTGAGGCAGTGCTGACAGCCAGGTGATGGACGGAAAACCGATGGCCAGTCCACCCTCACCGCCACCTTCACAGCTCTGTGACTGAACCCTGCTGGGTACCTGCTCTCTCACCTAAGCCTCGGACCCTGTGGGAAAAGCCCTCAGAGAGGCTATAAAGTCCTGAAGGAGGCGACATGTAATTACCTTCTGGAGGTAATCATTATCCCTGTTCTGTGAGGGATAATGATGCCCAGAGAGGTTGAGTTGATTGCCCAAGGTCACACAGCAGCCTACCCAGGTCAGAGGGAAGAGCGTGTGCAGGCCTGGTCCACAAGTGCTTTGGGTGCATTGAGAAACCCCCACAGAGGACACCCATGTGCTGAGATGGAGCCTGGGCCACGGGGACAGCTGTGCTGGCAGGGTCTGCTGAGAATGTGTGCGTGAGCACAGCTTTGACAGTGGCAAACAGCGTGTGGGAGTGTGTTGACGGCAGGGGTGGGGTGGCAGCACCGGCTCCATGTGTGTTTCTGCTGGCAGCAGAATGTTCTGGTCTGTGTTGATAAACAACAGTTTGAGCAAGCGAGAGACTGGAGCAGGGACAAAACAGAGGGGTTTGCCTGGGTAGGTGGGGGTGGGAGGAAGGAGACAAACCTGGGGTAGAGGTGGCCGGACCTGCAGCTCCTAGGAAGAGGGGCAGCGGCAGCCAGCAGGGTGGTGGTGGCTCTTGTTTTCTCAGCTGACCTCACAGGGTGCGAACATCTGGGTGTGGAGCCCTCTGCAAACCACCTGATGCCCATAAATGCGAGAACATGCTGTGAGGAAGAGAGTGTCCTCCAGTGTTAGGCGCACGTTTACTCAGCACCGAAGCCAGGCGCCTGTCATGATTCCCAGGCCAACAGCTTCCTCAAAAGTCAGCTTCTTGGAAGAGGTGGCAGCCCAGGCCAGCCTGATGGGGCTCGTGATTGTAATCTGAGCCCCTGCAACTCGCCCTGCTCCTGGTAGACAGCAGGGAAGCCTGCAAGGGCAGCCCCAGGAGGGAGTCACCCCAAGAGGGCCTTGAGGGGCTCAGCCCCCATCCCAGCCTTAAGTCCCCGCACCTTGGTTCCTCCCGCCACCTCCCCTCTGTTAGCTGAACCCTGCCCCCTCCACTGCCTGGTATATTCCTCATCTCCTCCTGGAAGTCCTCCAGATGTCCCTGGGAGGGCCTACAAAACGGTGTCCTCCCAGCGCCCACTGCTCTTCTTCAAGATGCTTCTGAAACCAACACCTGGATGTCAATGGCCTCATGACTGGAAATCCTGCCCCCTGAAATCCTTCTGGGGGACTTGGTGGCTCTCCTCGCCTTCCTGCCCTTTGCAGGGATGGAGGGAGGAAGCTGTGTGGAGCAAGCTGATGGAGGAGGTCGGCCAGGCTCTTCCCTGCTCTGCTGCCCGCAGCTTCCGCTCCCTGCCAAGGCCCAGCCTCCCAAGTGCCAGCTGTGAGTCCCTTCCTCTGGCTGCTTCCTGGCCCTTCTTGTCCACTGGATTTGTTCACCCCCAAGGCCGGGGACAGAGAACACAAATCCAGGGAGAGCTGGCCTCTCCTTGCTCATCATCCTCAGCTAAGGACTGGTTCGGTAGAAGCTCAGCAAAACAACCCCTGTTGAGCCTGGCCTCCCCGACGCCACTGTTCCTGCCCTCCATATTTCTTTTTCTTTCCTTTCTTTCCTCCTCTGCCTCCTCCTTCTTCTTTTTTTTTTTGGGTGGGGGGTACTGTAGAATTGAACACAAGGTCTCACACATGATAGGCAAGCACTCTTCCTGAGCTACATCCCGAGCCTTTTTTTTTTTTTTTTTTTTTTAATTTTGAAATGGGGTCTTGCTAAATTGCCCAGGCTGACCTTGAACTTGGGATCCTTCTGTGGTCTTTTTTATTTCAACAAGGTTGAACTTACCATCCCACATAGCACTAGCTACCTCTGTTTCAATTTAAACAGTACCATAAGAGTCCTCCCCCAAAACATCTTCCTCACTGGCCTACGGTGGGGGGTCTGTTGCACTAGTTATGAGGCCTTTATAAGACAGAATTTATATAAATATAAAAAATGGCTAGAATGGTAAATTTTATGCTATGTATAGTCTAACACAAGAAAAATATCAAGAAGGATGTACTAAAGAAAAAAAAACACACTGATTTTCTAGATAATAGAATTTGGGATAATTTTTACTTTGATTTTTACCCCTTTTTCGTTATTTGAGTTTTACAGTGCAGGGTATCAAACCCAGGGCCTCAAGCATGGAAAGCAAGTGCTCAACCACTAGGTCACACCCCAGCCCTATTATTTGAATTTTTTGAACAAATGAAATATATCTTTGTATAGTCAAAAAAGGGAAAGAATGCTCTATTTTAAGAAATAAGCACTTTAACTTTAAAGAAAAAACTTAGAATTAACTCCCCAGAGACCCAATAACTTAAATCAGCATGCACCAACCTTCCCAGCTCAGGAAATTTTGAATGTCCTGGAGATTGTGGGAGAAATGCAGATCCCCTGGCCAGTGAGCCAAGCAGCCTCAAGTGATGCTCCAGGGAGCAAGGTCCTAGGACCCCAGCCTTGGGGACCTGGGGGGCTGAGCTGCAGAGCAGTGGCAAGGGATTGCTCTTGCCCCTGAACGGCTCCTGCCCCCACCCCCCAGCCCTCTGCATCTGTAGCTGTTCCCACCACAACCTCCCAGGGCCGAGGGCCAAGACGAGGCTACCCTATTCCTTTAAGAATAAAGGAGCCTCCATGTGCCTTTCCTTGTTTACTAGGTGCTTTGGGGAAAGGATGGCCACCTTGATGATGGTAGGGTGTACTAATCTTTAGGGCTAGAGGAAGCCTCAGAGGTCATTCAGTCCATTCCCCTGCCTCCAGGCAGCACTTAAATGATCCCAGCTGGGCAAGCCTTTATCTTGTTTTGAGGACTTCGGAAGCTGAACACCCCACACCCTTCCTCAGACACTCATTCTGATGTCTAAACATTTCTTGCCAGGAAGTCCTCCCTCATGTCCAATCCAAACTCCTTATGCTATGGGTTTCCATCCTGTAGTTCTCGAGGGTCTATTGGAGATAGGGAAATGCTGCTTGCCTCCCTCCCATTATCCAAGGTCAGGAGCCACCAGCACCTTGAATTAGGATTAAAGTCCTAATTCACTGTGTGACAGGCAAGACACTACTTTTTTAGCTCTCTTCGTCCTTTGTAAAATGAGACCAAAGGATGCCTACAGTGCACTGAGAAGGAGACCATTCGTGTGTGGAAAAGGCATAAAACATACTATGTGAGGCCATTATTAATTTTTTCATTATTATTATTTATTTATTTAATTTTTGGTAGTGTTGGGGAGTGAACCCAGGGCCTACACTAGGCAAGTACTCACCACTAAGCTCCAGCCTGACACCTCGATTATTAGTAAATAATTCCAACCAGCTCTCCTGCCTGAGCCACTGTATAAGATGATTTCCAATATGGTGATTCACACGAGATGATTTTAAGTAATAAAAGAACAAATATTTAAAATAAGATGTAATGCACATTGAGAAAAAATACCTCAAATCCAGGGTTTCACCAGCATTAGTGCGCAGAACAAAGCTGGGTTCCAACGACGATAACATTGTTTTAAAGAAAACACGGATTGAGTAACTGATACACAGGGCAGCACAGAGCCAGGGCAGAAATCGGAAGGGTGGCTGGTGAGATTCCAGCAAAGTGGAGCTGCCAAAGGAAAGAGAGGGAGGCCGGCTCCCAAGAGTGGGCAAGAGTGTGGGGGGGAAGACAGGATGCAAAGCAAAGTCCCAGAGGAGCGGGGAACAGCAGGATGGTGTGCCCGAGCAGGGGTGCCCTGTCTGCAGATGTACCTCCTCCAGGTTCTGGGACAGACTGCTTCCCCCAGAGCAGGGCAGTTGCCAGCGCCAACAAGGCCGGTTGGCAGGCAGGGCTGGGCTTCCTGTCCCTATTCCTGGCCCTCAGGCTCAGAGCCCCCTCTGCACTCCACTCTCTGGTGTGGGATAAGAGAATGACTCCACCTGTACCTTGGGTCCCCCCTGCAATGGTGCCCATGGTGGCTGTCAGCTGGGCTGTGGAACTCCCAACTTCCTCATCAGGTTTCTTCCTCTACTCTTATTGTGGAATTGGGCAGAGGCCCTGGCAGAAAATGGTACTCTGAGACCCCTTGGTGACAGGCCCTTTGCTGGGAGACAGGAACACAGTGAGTGAAAGAGGTCCTGCCTTCCAGAAATTCACAACTGAGCCAAGGAGACCCACAGAGGTGCCAAGCAGCCTCTCACAGCCATCCCAGCTACAACAGAGCTGTTTCCAAGATTCAGCTAGGATTTGGGGGAAACGGTCACCTCTGATGGGGGCCCAGCCTCCCAGGACCAGGAATTTCCAGTGGAGCAAGGGAGGAAGATTTTTCATTTTGGGGCCCCAGGAAGAGGCAGGGGCAGGGCTCTCTGACCCAGCTCACCTGCCTCATTAAACATGAGATGCTATTGGTCCTGGCATCACTGCCCCATCAGCAAGGGTGGCAGCACAGGGGTTTCCTGGACAAGCCACCGCACCAGGGAATTAAAGGCCTCCAGAGCCCTGCTTGGGCCCAATGTCAGGCCCCAGGGCCCAAGGGGTAAGCTATTTTACCAGCTGGTATCAGTTTCCTTGTCTGTGTAATGGGGACAATGAACCTGATCACCTTCCTCTTTCCCGGGAAGAGTGTGAGGCTAATGAATGCCCAACAACGGATGTGACTATACCTAAGACCAAGTGCAAGCTGCCTAGAGGCAAGGGAATGGCGCGGTAACCCTTGGTTCTCTCTTCCTGTCCAGGACAGAGGACAGCGCAAGACCCACAATTCAGCTCATCTTGGTTCCCACCCTGCCCTGGGTGGGTCTTGGCCAGAAAGCTCTGATCTGTTTGCTAAGCAAATACCCGACTCAGTCTTACCCAAGACTGCCCTTGCAGTGCCATGGGTTTCTGGGTCCCTTCTAACAGGTCCCTTCTCTAGGCTGCCCTCTCATCCACCTTTGGCATGCTGGAGCTCCTCTGTGCCGTGGGCCTTGGTTAAGGACTTGGGTTCTCGTTGGGGAAACAACCAGAACAACTTCTAACCTCCACCCCATCCTACGATGAAACCGGGGCCACGGTTCCCAGGGTGGCAGGCCTTGGGAAAAGGAGGTTCCGCCCAGAGGAGGCCTCGAGGTACAGCTCTGTTGCCACGGCAACCAATGAGCGCCCCCGCAAGCCTCCTCATTGGCCACTGGGGTGGAGATCCCGCCTCCGCCCTCAGAAGGGACCAACCCAGAGCCGACCCGGTTAGACCCCCGCTGGGGGATTAGCGGGCGGCTCGGCTCCCCGCCGCGCAGCGAGGCCCGCCGGCACGCGATCCGCCCTCAGAGCCCCGCGGGCTGCGATCAAACTGTGTCCCAGAGTCCGTGGGAGCGGGGGTCGGGGGCGGCAGCTCGCAGGACGTTCCCGGCGCGGCGCTGGGGGACGCGAGCCAGGTGATGGCGCGCGAGGGGGCAGGTTCTCCGCCGCGCCACCCCCGCCGCGGGGGAGGCTGGCTCCGTGGGGCCGCTGCCGGGAGGCTCCCGAGGGCCGAGGAGGGGGAGGCCGAGGCCAGGCCGGCGGCGAGGAGGCCGAGGTGGAAAAGCTGTAAGGACGCGGGTGGAGAGGATCCCACTAGGAAATGCGGCTGAGCTCCCGGAGGTGGCCTGGGCTTGAAGTCCCACAGCACGGGGTTCGAATCCCAGCTCCGCAGGCACCCGCCGGGTGGCCTTGCGCACAAGTGCCTTCCCCTCTCTGCCTCCTAGGAGTGGAGAAGGAGCAAACACCTGTTATTGTGTGCGGATCCCCGTGGTGAGCACCCTAAGACTCTTCTCCCCCATCATTCCCTCAAAACAACCCTGAAGTGCCCCTGTAATCCCAGCAGCTGGGGAGACTGAGGCAGTTCAAGGCCAGCCTGGGCATCTTAGTGACACCCTCTCTCAAAACCCAAACAAGACCCTGAAAGAGGTGGGTGCTATCTTTACCCCCATTATATAGATGAGGACACTGAGGCTCAAGGGAGCTGCGTGGGAAAAGCCCAGGGTGGCTCAATTCCCAGACAGGAGTTGGTGGTTATCTGGGGGGAAGTAGGAGGTGGCGTTCCCACCCCACCCCCGGGGCGTCCTGGCCTGGCCGGAAGGAGGGTTCGTGCCAAGCGAGAGACTTGGGTGGTTTCCTTTAACAAAACTGCGTCAGGCTCTCTAGGGGGTTAACCGCCAGGAACTGGTGACAGCGCTGTGACTACTAGAGATCAGACAGGAGAAAACCAGCCTCCTGGGCAAAGTTCGCTTTGTCAGATTAAAGAAGATAGAGCCACCCTGGCCCCCCACTTCAAGGAAAGGAGGGGAGAGAGTGTCACTTCTTTCTGTCCTAAGAAACCCCGGGTTGAAGTTCCCTCTGGAGCCCCATTTAAGAATCAGGCCCTTCTAACAGCACTGATGTGGCTGGACTAGGAGAGTGGGCCCTCGACTTGGCATTAGAAGGAGCTCAGTCTTGGAGGTTTAGCTGGGCATGACACCATGCCTATAATCCCAGCTACTCAGGAGGCTGAGGCAGGAGAATCCACAAATTCCAGACCATCATTTAGCTAGACCCTGGCTCAAAATAAAATAATGGAAAGGGCTGGGGATGTATGCAAGTCAGTGGTCAAGTGCCTGTTAGTTTTCATCCCCAGTGCTGGGGGAAAAAAAAGTTATTATCTGAGACTCACATTCCTCATCTCTAAAATAGGTCTGATTAAATTGTGAGGATGATGAAAACTAATCTTGAGGGCTGGGGATGTCACTGAGTTGTAGGACACTTGCCTAGCGTGTATGAGGCCCTGGGTTCAAACAACAAAATGTCATCCTTTTTTTGGTGCCAACCTGGGGCCGACATGAGTCAGGCAGGATGTTCAGATCCCTACAGAGGGTGCCTCCAGAGTTTCCAGGAACCCCACAGAGCCATAAGAAGAGGCCAGGTTCCCTCTCAGTTCACCTCCTGGGGCTGATTGCCCTCTCGTCATTAGCAGACACTTAGGAAGCACCTAAAAGCTGATATTGAGTCCCTCGCATGTGTTAGGCTGTAATATTAAGTGCTGGACTCTGGTCAACCCTTTTAATAATCAGAAACAACCCTTTCTTTCTCCTGAAAAAAAAAAAAACAAAAACAAAAAAAAACACTGTCATTGTCATTCCCATTCTGCAGATGAGGAAACCGAAGTTCAGAAAGGGAAAGAAAGTTCACCATGGGAATTTCAGACTGACTGATGCAAATGACTCAAAGCCTGACTCGAACTGGTTTATGGGAAGAAGGGAACTTACTGGCTCATTAAACTGAAAAATCTAGGCATGGCTGGATCTGGAGACCCAAAGATATCAGAAAGACTCCTTTTTCCGAATCTCTCCACTGTGCCTTCGATGTCCTAGGCTCATATTTGGGTTTGATCAGTGCTCTGCAGCTGCACATTCATATCCCAAGTTTTATTTCAGTAGAAAGAGGCTCCCTTTTTTGATAATTGCAACAGAGGTCCCAGGATCCACTCTAGTTGGACAGTAGGGGACATGGGACTAAACTGATAAAAGGTTCAGGGCAGGAAGAATTTAGTTGATTGGCAGGTCTGGTCTCAGGCCCCATACCTACAGGCTCCACTGTATGAATGGGGTGAAGGAGATGCAGGAATAAAAGAGATGGGCAGTGGGTGCCAGCTGCTAACTCAACCTGTGCCCTCCATGCTGAGGTTGCAAGGTTACACAGTTGGAGAGAGGTGGGGGCTGGGCTGGAGCCCCGGCAGTCTGACTCTGACACCCACATCCTGACTCCTTTGGCCTTTACTACAGGTGCCAGCATCATCATGCTCAGCCCCTAGGAGAGTGGAAAGTGACGCTCCCTCCTTAGGGAGAGCCCACTCCTTCATTGCTGCTACCACATCAGGCCTCACCACATCCTGTGCCCATCCACCTCCAGCCCTGCCTCCTGGTGGTCCCTGGAGGGTCCTGGAAGCCTTTCTGGTAGCTGCAGCCTGGCTGTATCTGCCAAAGGCCATGTATGTTTAGCCAGAGTTTTGCGCTACCCTGGGGACCCGTTGCTTCCTTTTTCTCTGCACAGAGGGGAGTTTCCTTGGGGATTGGGACTGTGCTCTCTCCCCACTGCGTGGTCCCTCTCTGGGACCAGACAGCATATTTATAGTAGGCAGCACCTGTGATTTTGAGGGGCCCTGGGAAGACCTTACCTCCTGTGTTTCTCATTTACTGTTTTAAAATTCCATCATTAGAGGGGATTCCACTCCTTTAATTCCAGTTGAGATTGAAATGTGCCTGAGAGAGGGGATAAGTGCACCTTATTCACAGTTTAGGGTGAAATAGATACGAATCCTTCTGGAGGACTGGCTTTTGTTGTCATGAAATTTATTGTGCCTACTCTGTGCCCTGCACATGTATTATCTCATTTAATCCTCACAACAACTCATGAGATAGGTATTATTATTCTCCCTGTCTTGAAGAGGGGGAAACTGAGGCCCAGGGAGGTTAAGGACTGTACCAAATGTCTACAAGCAGCAGAGCAGGGGCCATGAAGGCAGGAAGCCTCTTTCCAGAGCCTGCCCTGCCTATCCCTCACCCCCTGGGCTTATCCCTAGCGCTTCGTTTACAAGTGTATTCACACACATCTTTTGGACCGCCCGCCCTATAATTCAGCCAGGGGGGTGATATGATCATCTCTATTTTATGGAGAAGAATGTTGAGTGGCAGATTCAAGACTCAGCCCCTGTATGCCCACCTCAGATCAGTTTTCCTGCCTGGACCCTCTGAGAGGTGAGCCCACTGGGGTCCTGGGATAGGAGGGAGCACATAGTAGGGGTGAGAAGCTGGATCTCCTTCCTCTCTTCCTCCTCTTCTCCCCACCTTCTCTTCCTTCTCACATTCCCTCTACTCATTCATTTATCCATTTGAGCACTACTAAGTGTCAGGGCTGTGGGGAGCACCCAGTAACTAGAGCAAGTGTCCTTTAAAGGACTGACAGTCAACACACACACACACACACCCACACACACCCTCCTGATTCTTTGACAGTAGACCCCACACTGGAGACAGCTGTGTCTACCATCTTCCAGCCCGTCCCTACCACCAGGAGCCCGGCCATCCTCATCAGAACATGAGTAAGGAAAGGCCACCTCACACGACAGGGACAGGCTGGCACACCTCAGGACCTGCGGGTGGAAATTCCCAGGGATTAAGGGAGTGTGATTTCACCAGACATCCCAGAAAAGGACCAGCAGGCCTGTGGATGGATGTGGAAGGTGATGTGGGGGCTCAGCTGGTCTCCCGAGTGTTCATTTCAGCATGACTTCCCGGAGCCTCGGTTTCCTCTTCAGTTAATTGACCTATTCCCAAACTGCATCTGAAGAACCGCCCATCGGTTAGCTGCTTCAGCCTCCAGCTTTCTTTTTTTAGGGGGAGTGGGATATTGGGGATTTAAGCCAGGGCTGCTCTACCACTGAGCTACATGCCCATACCTTTTAATTATTTTAAATCTTGAGACAGGGTCTCTCTAAGTTGCTGAGGCTGGCCTCAAACTTGCGATCCTCCTGCCTCAGCTTTCTGAGTAATCCTTCTGGATTTCTGACCTGGTTCTCCTGGGTTCTTCACAGTGATTATGTTTCCCAGTTTACGGATATGGAAATAAGATGAGTGTTAGAAATGCAGCAAGAGCCCAACACTTCAATCTCTTTTTATCTACTTATTAATTTATTTTCTTGGCACAGGGTCTTGCTGTGCTGCCCACGATGGTGTCAGATCCCTGGGCTCAAGAGATCCTCCTGCCTCAACCTCCTGAGTACTGAGACTCCTGGCTCCCCACCCGGACCTGAGTCCAGGTATCTCCCAAGCGCTCACTGTGTGCCAGAGTCTGAGCTACAGCCTGGAGACACAGCAGTGAACACCAGAGATTTGTCCCACTTCTAGGACCACCAGTACTAGTAAGGGTAATAGGAAGGGGAAGGCGTGGTGGTAGGACAAAGAGACTTGTTTAACAGATTTGGAGGCTGCTCAGGATTGCCTTGGCCCCCACACTTTGGAAAATCTAGCATAGCAAAGTTTAGGGCTGTGGAGTTGAAGTGGGGTCCCTGATTTCAAATTAAGTGGGGTACTGACTTAGAGGGAAGTTGGAGATGCCCCACCTTCATAAAACACAGATCTCTGGGCGCACTGGCCAACACCTGCAATCCCAGCAGCTCAGGAGGCTGAGGCAGGAGGATTACAGGTTCAAAGCCAGCCTCAGGCCTGACACAGTGGCGCATGCCTATAATCCCAGCAACTCAGGAGGCTGGGGCAGGAGGATCATTAGTTCAAATCCAGCCTCCAAATTTAGCATAGGCCCTAAGCAACTCAAGCAAGACCCTGTCTCTAAATAAAAAAATATAAAAAAGGCCTGGGATGTGGCTCAGTGCTAAAGTGCCCCTAGGTTCAATTTCCTGGTACAAAAAAATAAAATAAAATAAAATGAAACCATAAACCAAATATCCTCCCAGTCCCTGTCTGCTGATCTCAGGCCATGCTCTGCCTACCCAGAGTCTCAGCCCCAATGGTTTCCTTGTCTTGGGTGGCTTCCAGCCCCACCTACTTTCCTAGAGCCCAGATTCATCCCTCATTCCTGCCAGGCGTTTACCACTGTCACTCTGAGTAACTCCAGGGACCGGGTGACCTCACCTGATCCTGATTCAGTTTGAGTCACCCTCCCCATTTCTGGAAGGTGGCCCTCAGCCATTCTGACCTCATGATCATTTGGGCACCTGGGGCCTGTGGGAGTGGCGGGTCCCCATCCCAACTCCCTCTTGTCAACCAGGTCTGTGTTATGTAGGGGATAGGGAACCCTAGGAAGGAACCTCCAGCTATTCAGATTAGTTCACATCCTCTAAGCTCATATCTGACACATTCCTCTTCTGTTTTTATCAGGAAAAGAACTCTACCTGGGGAGACTCTTATTCATTGATCACTCAGTTGATTGAGGTAGGCACTCTAGACACCATCAGAGTCTCACAGCATTCCAATATTTGCCTTCATTTCCCAGAGAAAGAAACTGAGGCTCAGAGAGAGGACTTGACTTTCTGATTTGACCTTGCACGTGCTAAGCCAGCTCTACCTCTAAGCCATACCCTCAGCCCGGACTTGACTTCCTCAAGGTCACACAGCAAAGCACTGGCCCAGGTGGGATTGGAACCTGGTACAACTGACTCCAGAATTCTTTAACCCAGCCTCACACCTGACCCCTCTGCAGCTGTCAGGTAGGGGAAGGAAGAGGGAGGTCACTCCATTCCCCACCTGAGCCTGTTCACATCCTTGGTGTCATTGTTGGAGGAGGTTGAAGTGCTGGGAGCAGCCAACATTGGTTTACTCTGTGATCTGAGAGCCACCACTA
This sequence comes from Callospermophilus lateralis, assembly GCF_048772815.1. NCBI lineage: Eukaryota > Metazoa > Chordata > Mammalia > Rodentia > Sciuridae > Callospermophilus > Callospermophilus lateralis. Next base: position 44,222,768 of record NC_135319.1, on the reverse strand, counting down.
CCTTAGTGGCACAGGCTGCCAGACCCAGGGGAACCCTGCAGGAGGGCTCCCCATGTGAGGGACCAGCCTGGCTGCTCAGTGGGAATCTCAGTGCTCCACCCCCCACAGTCCCTTCTCTGCCCAGATTCCCTCTCCACCAGGCTCCTGGATGCCAGTCTCCCTCTCCCACTCATCAGCCTCATGCCAGGTGAGGCTGTGCAGTCCAGAACCAGGACACCCAGTCCCCGTGCTGCTGGCAAGCACATGTAGCTATGGAGTACTTGAAACGTGACTCGTACTGCTGAAGGCCAGAATGTTCAATTTTATTTAATTTTAATCTATTTACATTAAGGGTTTTTTAATTATTTTTTTTCAGTTGTAGATGGACACAATACCATTATTTTATTTATTTATTTTTACGTGATGCTGAGGATCAAACCCAGTGTCTCGCACATGCTAAGCAAGCGCTCCATCACTGAGCCACAACTCCAGCCCTGCGTTAAAGCTTTAAAAAGTGATGCTCAATTCAGTTATGGGAAAATGTTTATGTATGCTTGGAATAACTTGGATACATGTGAATCTACTTTTTCAACTACAAATTTTATGAGATTCTAAATATTTTCTGGTAAAATTTAACAAGTGCTCTAAGCATATAATAGGCACCCAATTTTGAAGGCTGAGTCAAACAAATGTAAAATATCTCATTCATACTTTTATAATGATTAATGTTGAAATGATAGTAGTTTATATATCAGATTAAGTAAAATGTATTATTGAAGTTGATTTCATCTGATTCTGTTTCAATGTGGCTAGTAGAAAATGATGTATTTCTTAAACAGCTAATATTATATTTCTGTTGCACAGTGCTAGCCTGGAGGTTAATCATGAAGATTCAAATTCTGTTGCTGTGTATCCTTGAACAACTTAACAAACCTATCTGAGCCTCAGTTTCTTCACCTATAAAACAAGTAGCACCTCTCTCAGAGAGTTGTTCGGAGGAATATGAAATAATGTTTGTAAGGCTCCCAGAATATAGTAGGTACTCAGAAAAAAAAAAAAATTATGATAAGCTTCCTTTTATCATGACACTCTAAAGTGTAAGTCAATGAATCTCAACAATATTTACCGAGCCTGCTGTGTCCCAGGTCCTGGGAATTTGGTAAAGAACATGCCAATAATGCCTCTTCTCTTAGGGCATTCCCTGAGAGCCCTAGCCTTTGTTTAGGTGGCCACTAAAGGAAGACAAGGGTTACGCAGTTGCTCTGGAGAAACAGAAACTCAGAGAGGCTCAGAGAGTTGCTGCCTTAGCAGGGCTGCTTCCCCGGGGAACCCCAACACCTGAGGTAAACCTAATGGGCCAGGAGCCAACAAGGCGAATCTCCGAGGGATGGGTGTTCCTGGCAGTGGGAAGGGCTGGTGCAGAGGCCTCACCATCTTTTCCATTTCCTGCATCCAGCTCTCTCCTGGCCACCGCACTGTCCCTGTTTTCATGGCAACCTTTGTCAAACTGGTCCACATCATTCCCCTCCACCAGATCTGCACTCACGTCCGCCCACGCACATCTCTCCCCTCCTTTGCCCCTCCAGCCCTATTCTAGGAAGTTCACCTGATGGCTCCTGCCCCTGCTGGTCCCTCTCTGGGCTTCTTCTAGACTGACCACTTTGTTCTGCACCACCCTCGTGTCGCCCAACCCCCTCTCCTTTTCTTCTTTCTAGGTCAGTCTTGCCTCCCACAACAAACTCTCCCCTTTCCCAGGGCAGGACAGAACCAGGTCTCCCACGCCTCCCTGAACGGGTCTGAGCCACTTGACAAGCCTGTGGCTGGCCAGAGCCCCACTCTGGGGACACAGAAGGCATGTCTGCCCAGGCAGAATGGAAAATCCCTTTCTGGGCGAAGGGCCGTGGAAATTTCTTCTTAAAGTCCTCCTTCCAGACTTGGACTGGCCCCAGAAAGCAGTCAAGCATTTACTCAGTGACCTGCAAGGCGGCTCTGTTCTTGCTCCCAACCCCCACCCCAGGCTTGGACTGGGGAGAGTGACCCGGTGGCTCTCAGGAAAAGTGGCAGCCAGAGGCAGCTGGCAGCTGACCCCTGCCTAAAAGAATCACTCTTAGATATCACCCAGCCCCACCCTCTAGGTCCAGAGATGAAGAAACAAGGACAAAGGCAAAACCACAGGTCTCTCTCCACCCCTGGGCCAAGCTTGTTTTGTAGTCTTGTGTTTCTTGGTTTCTTCATCTGTAAAATAGGAATCATCATAATAATATCTATTAACTGGGCACAGTGGTGCACACCTGTAATTCCAGGGGCTTTGGAGGCTGAGGCAGGAGGATCGCGAATTCAAAGCCAGCTTCAGGAACTTAGCAAGGCTCTAAGCAACCCAGTAAGACCCTGTCTCTAAGTAAAACATTTAAAAAAGGCCTGGAGGCGGGGTTATGGTTCAGTGGTAGAGCGCTTGCCTAGCATGTGTGAGGCACTGGGTTGGATTCTCAGCACCACATATGAATAAATAAAATAAAGATGCATTGACAACTAAAAAAATATTTTAAAAAAAGGCACTGGCTGGGGATGTGGCTCAATGATAGAGCACTTGCTTAGCATGTGTGAACATGTAGGTGCTACATTGGATCCTCAACACCACATTGAAAAAATAAAGTTATTAAAAAATTTTATAAATTTTATGTATATATATCAATATATTTATATATATATATATGTGTGTGTGTGTGTGTGTATGGGCTAGGGGTGTGGCTCAGTGGTTAAGCTCCCCTGGGTTCAATCCTTGCTACTAAATAAATAAATAAATAATATCTACTTCGTGGAGTTGGTGATATGATGAGTGAGCTGAAGCTGGAAAGCACTCTGGTAAATGCGAGTTATTTTCTACCCCAGCTCTGAGCCTGCCTTCTCTGTAGCCCCATGTGGAATGTGCAGTTCTCAGTCTGTCTCAAGGGACCTGCCCCCTTGTTGTTTACAGATTGGGTCCACACACAGCACCTACTATTGTTTTGAAACAGGGTCTCGCTGTGTTGGCCTGAACTCCTGAGCTCAAGTGATCCTCCTGCCTCCAGCTCCCAAGTAGTTTCTTTTTTTATTTTTTGAATACCAGGGATTGAACTCAGGGGCACTCAACCACTGAGCCACCTCCCCAGCCCTATTTTGTATTTTATTTAGAGACAGGGTCTCACTGAGTTGCTTAGCGCCTTGCCACTGCTGAGGCTGGCTTTGAACTCTCAATGCTCCTACCTCAGCCTCCTGAGTCCCTGGGATTATAGGCATGCGCTACCAACCCCGGCAAGTAGTTGCATTTTAAATTGTCATAAAATCTAACTTGTCTACCATTTCTTTTATCACTTGTACTTTTGATGCCCTATCTTATAAATCATGGACTAATCCAAGATAATGAAGATTTACTCCTATATTAGCTCTTCTGTTTAGCCCAGTGATCCCCTTTGAATTAATTTTTATGTATATATCCCTTTTTTCCAATTTATTTATTTTTATTTTATCCCCCCATTTTTTATTGATGTGTTGTAGTTATACCTACTGATGGGATTTATCATTAAATGTTCATATACAAACACAATACACAGTCTATATAATTTGGTCAATATCACTCCCCAGCACCCCCACCCCCCACCCCTGCCTCTCACTGCTCTCACTGTTGGTCCCTTTCCTCTGCTGATCTCCCTCTGATTTTCATGTAATCTTGTCTCCACCTCTTTTCTCTCTAGCTTCCACATAGGAGACAAAACCTATGACCCTGAACCTTCTGAGTTTGATTTAATTCACTTAACATAATAGTCTCTAGTTCTATCCACTTTCCTGTAAATGACAAATTTCATTTTTCTTTATGGCTGAATAAAACTTCATTGTGTATAAATATATAACACATTTTCTTTATCCATTCATCTATTGATGGACACCTAGGCTGGTTCCAGAATTTGGCTATTGTGAATTGTGCTGCTATAAACATGGGCATGCATGTGTTGATCTTATGATGACTTTAATTCTTCAGAATAAATATTGAGGAGTGGTATAGCTGGGTCATACGGTGGTTCCATGCTTAGTCTTTTGAGGAACCTCCATACTGATTTCCATAGTGATTCTACTAATTTATAGTCCCACCAAAAGTGTAAAAATGTTTTTTTTTCTCCACATTCTCTCCAGCGTTTTTTATTTGTATTCTTGCCATTCTGACTGGTGTGAGAGAAAATCTCAGTGTAGTTTTGATTTGCATTTCCTGAATTGCTAATGATATTGAACATTTTTTGTATATTTATTGACCATTTGTATTTCTTCTTTGAGAAGTATCTGTTTAATTCATTTGCCCATTTATTAATTGGGTTAATTGATTTATTTGTGTAAAGATTTTTCATTTGTTTGTTTAGTTTTGTTTTTGGTTCTGGGGACTGAATCCAGGGACGTTTAACCAATGAGCCACATCCCAAGCCTATATGTGTGTGTGTGTGTGTGTGTGTGTGTGTGTGTATGTATATATATACGTATATATATGTGTGTGTGTATATATATATATATATATATTTAATTGGGTTTTTTGGTTTTTTTTTCCTAAAGAGAGAGAGAGAGAGAGAGAATTTTTTTAATATTTATTTTTTTTTTTAGTTATCGGCAGGTACAACATCTTTGTATGTGGTGCTGAGGATCGAACCCGGGCCGCACGCATGCCAGGCGAGCGCGCTACCGCTTGAGCCACATCCCTAGCCCTATATATTTAATTGTAGGTAGTCACATACCTTTATTTTATTTTTATATGGTACTGAGGATTAAACCCAGTGCCTCACGCATGCTAGGCAAGTGCTCTACCACTGAGCCACAATTGCAGCCCCCCCAACCTTTTTTATCTTTAATTTTGAGAAAGGGTCTCCACTAAGTCACTGAGGCTCGCTTTGAACTTGTGATCCTCCTGCCTCAGCCTCTGGAGTTGCTGGGATTACAGGCATGCACTACTGCATCTGGCTGGTATAAATTTTTTTGAGTTCCTTATATATTCTAGATATAATCTATATCAAAAGAGTAGCTAGCAAATATTTTCTCCCATTCTGTAGGTTCTCTTTTCACATTCCTAATTGTTTCCTTTGCTGTGCTGAAACTTTTAAATTTGATGCCATCCTGTATATTAATTCTTGGCATTATTTCCTGAACTTTGAGGGTCCTATCGAGAAGTCATTGCCCATGGCTGTATGCTGGAGTGCTGACCTTACTTTTTCCTCTAGGATTTGCATGATTTCCTTTCTAATTCCTAGGTCTTTGATCCATTTCAAGTTGATTTTTATTCAGGGTCTGCTTTCATTCTTCTACAGATGGATACCCAGTTTTCCAATTTATTTATTTTTATTTTAGTTTATTTTATCTATTTGTTAAAAAAAAAAAAAAAAAAAAAAAAAGACTCTCTTTTCTCCAGTGTATGTTTTGGCACCTTTATCAAGGATCAAATGACTGTAGTTGTATGAGTTTGTGTGTAGATATACTTCAATTTTTTTTTTTTTTTTTTTTTTTTTTTTAGGCTGGGAGTATAGCTTAGTGGTAGAGCACTTTCTCAGCATGCACAAGGCCCTGAATTCCATCCCCAGAACCACCCCCCCACCTCACCCCCCCAAAAAAAATAATTCAAGTTTAGTGAGATATAATTTACATTCAACAAAACTCATCAATTTTAAGTGTAAGTTGAATTAGTTTCAATTCATTTCTCTCTCTCTTTCTCTCTCTCTCTCTCTCTCTCTCTCTCTCTCTCTCACACACACACACACACACACACACACACACACAGCTTTTCGTCCCAGGGATTGACCCAAAGTTTGCTCAGTCTTTTTTATTTTTTTATTTTAGTTTGTGACAAGGTCTCCCTAAATTGCTGAAACTGTCCTCCCACCTGTCATCTTCCTGCCTGAGCTTCCTGAGTAGCTGGGATTACATGTGTGCACCACTGCAGCTGGCCATTTTTTTATACTTTTAATCACTCTAAATTTTTTGGAAATTTTTTCTTAGGGAGTCAGAGATAAAGAAAATCGAGTGCCTGCCATTTTTTCTTTTCTTTATGACCTACAGTTGTGTGTGTGTGTGTGCGTGTGTGTGTGTAGGTGAGAGAGATTGTGTGTGGGGGGGTATTTTAATATCAGTTTCCTTAGAGTTCCCCGTGGACCCATTTAGTTATATGTAGTTTGAATGAATTAATGAAAGAAAGAAGTGACAGTCTACCAATCTCTGTCTTTAGAGCCACCAGCAACAAATGGCCACAGGCTGCATCTGTTGCATCAGAAGTTGCCATGAAGCAACTTAAAGCATGGGTAAAGGATGGTTGGGATGGAGATGAGGACTTCTCAGCTGGTCCCTTACATGGACATATATGGAGTTTAACAATCTGCTTTCTCATTTGTGATCCTTCATAAAGAGACCCCCATTTTAAGAGAATTACAACATCCTGCAACGATCCATTCTTGTGCCCCATGTTTCCTCAGCCTTCTGCTGGGGTGTCCCAGTTGTCACTTGGTTACCTCTAGCAGCAAAAGCAGGATACTGACCCAGATTGTACCTGAGCTGGGGAATCAGGAGGGCTTGGAGGTTAGGTGAGAGGCCTGGGTGGTAGGAGATTACACTTCCCAGCTTAGCCCTGCAGGCCCACTCCCTAAGCCACCCTGAGCCTTGGCATTTCCTTCTGAAACATGAGGCACAGTCGGAGGAGCCTTATACACAACACTTAATATGTGTCCAACTCAGAAGGACACAGTTTAGATATGTGGCCGTCTGGCTTTTCCCCCAAAGCAATGTTTTCAAAAGAATTTATAAAGGTTGGTTCAGAAGCAGAACATGAACCTGGGCTTAGTTTCCAGCATCAGGAAAACAACAACAAAAAAAGGATTCAGGTCATATGTCGACATGATTGTTGTTAAGATGGTGACCTTTTTTTTTAAGTTGTCAATGGACTTTTATTTTATTTATTTACTTATATGTGGTTCTGAGAATTGAATCCAGTGCCTCAAAGATGCTAGGCAAGTGCTGTACCACTGAGCTACAGCCCCAGCCCAAGATAATTTTTTCTTTTTAAAAAAAAAAATTTTTTTTTTAGTTGTTGATGGGCCTTTATTTTATTTATTTATATGTGGTGCTGAGAATCAAACCTAGTGCCTAAGCAAGCGTGTTAAGCAAGCTAAGCAAGCGCTCTTCCACTGAGCTATAATCCCAGCCCCATGATGGTAACTTTTGAAAAGATGTTAGAGAAAAGCAAGAGCAGAGGGAGAGGGAGCCACAGGGTCAGGGGGAGGAGGATCCTATTAAAGGATGTTTACTCTGCAGCCAGCCCTACCACCACTTAGGCCACTGCCCAACCAGTAGCCTCCTCTGCCCCGGCTAGCCCTTCTTTAACATCTTCACTATTATCCTCATTTACAAATGAGGAAATTGAAGCTTACAGAGGTAAAGTGACTTGCTCCAGATTATCAGCTAAGTAATGTCTGGACCAAGATTCAGACTCAGATTTCCCTAATCTTAATACATATGACTTTAAGGACACTACCTCCCTCCAAGACCTCAGCCTTCAATCTTCCTCTAAATTAGTCAGTAGACATAATGGGGGTGGGGATTCAACTGTTTCTACCCTCCCTCCTCTTTCCTTAGCCTGAGAGTCTGAAGCTGAAGGAGGAATCTTATGTTTTCTGAGCCTAGGGAGAATGTGATGCTTGAAGGTTCAGATAACCAATATTGAGTTGACTATTACGTGCCAGGCCCAAGGGGAATGTAAGGGTATCCCACAGAGCTGCAGGGATGCAAAACAAGCATCTACAGTGATATCAGAAAACTGCCAAGTTTTTTGCCAGGCATGATTGTGCATGCCTATAATCCCAGCAACTCAGGAGACTGAGGCAGGAAGATTGCAAGTTTGAGGTCAGCCTGGGCAACTTAATGAGAACTTGTCTCAAAAAAAAAAAAAAAAATGGACTGGAGATATTACTCAGTGGTAGAATGTCCCTGGGTTAAATCCCCACTACCAAAAACAAACAAACAAAAAAGAAACAACCAAACATTTGCCAAGTTTTTAACACTGTTGAGGTGAAAAATAAAGATGGCTCGGGGTCAGTTGAGTCATAAAAGGGCTGTAGCTTGCTCTGGGCATTAAAAGCAGGGCAGGGTTTGCACACAAAGCAAAGCAACTGCATCTCTGGGGAAAGCGTTAAAATCAGAAGAGTCTGCAATTAAGGAAGTAGGCAGACCATGCTAACCTGTACCAAATAAGACAAGTGGTGGAAGGTAAGCCTGGGTAGGAAGTACAGGGCCAACTACCAAAGGTTTGAAAGGCAGACAGTGAAATCTGGTGGAAGCTAACAAAAGTTCTAGAGCAGTAACATGATGAAATGGAAATAGAAATAGAAAAGGGAATCGTATACAATGGGAGTTCAAATAAAACAATTTCTGAAAGCATTTTCCTAAGTTGGATTTTCTGTGTAAGGTGTGTGTGTGGGTGTGTGGGTGTGTGTGTGGGTGTGTGGGTGTGTGTGTGTGTAGTGCTAGGGATTGAACCCAGGGGCTCTCTACCATTGAGCTAAATCCCTAGCCTTTTTTTTTTTTTTTTTTAAGAGAGAGAGAGAGAGAGAGAGAATTTTAATATTTATTTTTTTAGTTTTTTCAGCAGACACAACATCTTTGTTTGTATGTGGTGCTGAGGATCGAACCTGGGCCACAGGCATGCCAGGAGAGTGCGCTACCACTTGAGCCATATCCCCAGCCCCATCCCTAGCCTTTTTTATTTTTTGTTTTGAGACAAGGTCTCACTAAGATGACCAGGCTGGCTTTGAACTCATGATCTTCCTGCCTCCAGTTGCTGGGATTGCTGGTGTGCTCTACCAGGCCCAGCTATGTGGTGCAAGTCTATAAATTTTATTTACTTTCAAGTGAAGTAACAAAGGAGCCTGCCTCATCTTCTCTTAGGAAGCCCAACACCTGGGGCAAAACTTCCTGCCACTTTGTAGGAGACCTAGGCCTAATTGGGTTAGGCTTCAGCAAGCTTCTTCCCTTTGCTGTGAAACCTAAGCTTCATGGCTCTCTCTCTGCACCCTTCTGTCCTGCTTGGGAAACTTTCAGGCCTTGTGAGAACAAGGAAAGCCGATCTGGCTCCAGGAGAGCATCCTAGTTGAGCTCTCTGGGGGAACTCATGCTTCACCCCTGTCTCAGTCTGAATGTCTCCAAAAAGGAGCAGAGTGTGCTCAGCTGCCTCCATGGCTTGGAAAGGGTTCATGGAGCCTTCCAGCTCCTGCCTCCAAACACCAGCAAGACTCTTAGGAAACAATAGGCCATGATCTTCCTTGCTCCTCTTTTGAAACTAGGAAAGCAGGTACCTCTCAGACACCACCCAAGTGCTCCACCTGTTTCATTTTTAGCCCTGAACCCAACAAGCTAAATGGCCAAGGTCAGCCCATGTCCAAGAAGATGGCTATTCAAGGACTTGGGCCTCTACTAATCTGTAAAATATTATAACCCCCTGCCCCTCCCTCCACAGGGTGGCTATTAGGAGAGTGAACTAAGCATGCTGGTGTGAGGCCTTCCTAAAACTATATGCTCTGTGCACCTTCTGTGTAGTCATCACCATCCATTTGCAAATCCACTTCTAACTCAAGTTCATTCATTTTGGGGAAAAACTCCTGCAGTTTTACCAAAGAGGTGTGAGTCTTCTAAGCCATTCCAAAGTTCAGGAGAATCCCTGTTGAAAACCTATGTTCCTGGGGCCCCACTCTCCCCTCAGGCCTGTATTACCCAGGGCCCAGAGCAATCTGACTCCACAATCAAGTGGTAGAACCACTGTTTTATAGTCTTGGGCAAACAGGGCCTGTCTGGGACCAGGAAGAGAAACAAAGGCGGATAACAACTCTCCAGGGGCCAGTTGGTGTGGGAGGGAGGGAGAAGTGGGAAGGGCTGTAGCCTTCAGCTGGCCCAATCTCAACTTCTCTGATAAGGAAATAGGGGCCCAGAGAGTGCAGGAGTCAGTCACTAAGGGCATTGTCTTACAGTTGTGTGCTGGTGGTTCCACACCTGTCTGGGCCACACCTCCTCCCAGAGGCTACTCAGTCCCTCTGAGCCCAGAGTTCCTTGTCTAGTGCAAGACTTGAGCTAAGCAGTCATTTTCAACTCCTCCTTTTAACCTTTTCCTATCCAGATATTAAATTAGTAATTTTAATTTCTGCAGACCAAATAGAACTGTGACTTTTCTCACAGGAAGAAAACATCTCTTCTTTGGGACTTTAGGCTCAGGAGGCCTTTGTGCCTGGACCTTCTAACCCAGGCAGTCAGGTGAACTCTCCCTGCTGAGACTGGCTTCCAGGGAGGTCTGACTCACCCCTTACCTCAGGGTGCTTTCCAGCACGTTCCCCTGGTAGCTTTCAGCCAGCACAGAGCCGAGGGAGCCAGGGTTCCTGGCACAGGTAGCGCAGTCCATATACTTGTTACCAGGCTGGCAGGCAGCCCTGGAAAGGACTGGAGGTAGACCCCAGAGTCTGGTGAAACCTAATTTTTATCAGAATCCATTCCCCTGCATCCTATTTCGGGACACTGATGAGATTCAACCAACTGTTTTAACAAACATGTTTATTAGAAAAGTAAAAAATATTGCATAGGTCTTAATACTTGAACATCAAGTGTATTCATGAACAGTGAGTATCTTCATGTAAACAGTTCTAGATGGAAGACCCAGATGGCACTCCTCTGGGGGAGGGGGTTCCAGCCCCCAGCCCCACTCAGCCCCATCCCCTCACAGTTCAACTCTCCAGAAATGGGGTGGGGATGGGGTGGACGCAGCTCCCAGGTGTATTTTTTTCAAGTGTCAAAGATCTCAAGTGATCCCAACACCTGCTCTTCCTACTCTTACATTCATGCGTCTGTAAGATAGCTGCCTAGAACAGGTCAGTAGTGAAGCTCCAATCCAAAAAACAAAAAGATTAAAAAACAACAACAACAACAAACACACTTGGTCCCTTCAGACCATGATACAAACCACCTCCAAGAACTCCCCCCTCCCTCCTGGCCACTACCATGAACACACAACCCTCAGAGGCCAGAGCAGCCCAGCTGCCCTCCTGCCTCTGTCACACCACTGTTGTTTTAACTGTCAGTAATAATAAAAATAACAAGGTACATGCTACATACACATCCAGCCAGAAGCCTGATTGGCCCCTAAGCCTTTGTTTCATGCTACAGTACTGAAGGGCATTTGCCCCACTGGGGAGCCACCTGTGCAAGACCCCATGAGCTTCCCAGGAAACACTAGTCCCCCACCTCCATCTCTCTCCCTCAGGTGGCTGTTGTCAGTCTTCTAACACAGGCATCAGTCCCTCAGCCTCTGCCTGCTGGTCTCCACCCCAAAAGTTCCGTTGCCTCTGCCGTGGGGGGCACTGTGCCCCTCACCCAGGCCGAAGTTCAACACTCTTCAATGAGCAGCTGCTCTGAGCTGTACAGCTTCTTCTTGATGACTCTGAAGCCTGTACTCAGCGTTAAGGACTGGCTAAAGCCAGGGACGAAGGGAGAGTTGGCGGAGCTGAAGAGCCCCTGGATCTTGGGCCAGAGGCGAGAGTCCAGGCGCAGCACGAGGGTCAGCTGGAAGGTGGGCACCAGACTGGGGTCGAGAGCCAGCTGGCCCACGCTGTGGCAGCTCTTGCCTTGCTCTACGCAGACGTCCAGCAGTGCCCCCCGCAGGCCGCAAGGCTCGCTGTAAGCCAGGCGCAGTAGTTCTTTGCCCACCTGGGTCACCAGCTGGCCGGGCATCAGCAGGCGAGCAGGGCGCCGAGAGCCCAGTCGCGCCTGGGACAGGCTTTCCTGCAGCAGCTGCATCAGGTTGGCACACAGGTGCTCATCCTCGGGGTCGCTGAGCAGCTCGAAGTCGGGAAGGGACACCCCATCCAGGTATGCCGAATCTGGAGGGGGAGCACACCAGGAAGGGTATTAGAGCAGCTTCCACAGAAGATACACAGGCGGGGGAGGTGCTTTTTTCTAAGAAAGCAGAGCTTCTGCCCAGTTCCCGCCCCGCATTCGTATACCCTCTACTCCAAAACCCACGCCCCGGGCAATCTGGGTCCTGTTGGGATAGAAAACCAAAATGGTTCTGACCCCTTCCAGTGCGGTGCTTCCTCACCTCCCCGGACCCTCGTCTCGTTCAGCACCAGCCCACTGCTCACCTTCCTCCGGCCCGAAGCCACTGTTACTGCTGTCCAGGGACTCGCAGTCCGAGCTCTCCAGGCTCGCGCAGCGGTCTAGCCCCTCCTCTCGGGCCGCCGACCCCCAGGCTGAGCGCAGCGGCCGATCTGGGGTGGGAGTTTGAGACGCGGATGAAGAAGAGGAGGACGAGAAGCGGTCCCAAAGACTAGGCATGGTGAGGTCAGACGCCAGGACGTTTGCTGATGTGCTCAGTATCCCGGAGCTCAGAAGCCGCTGAAAGACAAGAGGGACACCGCGGAGCGTCAGTCTGGGGGCTGAACAAGACTGCGAGCGCTAGGACCAGTATCGCCGAGGCCGTCCCACGCAGAGAACGGTACACGCAGAAGGGCCACTCACCAGATAGTGCGGTCAGCGAGAATTGCTGGGACAAGTGCGTCCTGCCGCTTGAATGGGTGCGCGAACTGGTGCCAACCACCGAGCGCTGCCCAGACCTGTCCCTTCAACCCACTCGCACCTCCCCCTTAGCCTGCTGAGATCCCTAGCACCAGCGCAGAGCAGCCTATAAGGTCTAGAGCGGCGAGGCCACGCCCCCTCCCCACCGCGGCCCAATCCAGACCCGGGAGTGTGGCCCACCTCGGCCAATGGGCTCCCGGCGCACGTTCGCAACGTTCTCTCCTGCCCGGTGACAGCGGCTTGGCCCCGCCCCTCTTGAGCCCCAGAACGCTCCGGGCCGAACACCGAGCCGTGGCCACTCCCCCTTTCTGGAAGGGATCCGCGGCGGCTGCAGCTGCCAAGGTCCCTGAGGGCGCTCGCGGCAGGGGAGGATCAAGGAAAGACTTGTTTATTATAGGGTCGCGTTGCTGGGGGAGGGGGTAGCCTGTGACCGAGCTCGAGGGAGACTGGAGAACTTGGGGGGCGGCGGGCAGGAAAAACAGTCACCCCTAGCATCTGGGAGCCTGAGACTCAAAGGCACAACTGGGCTCACAGTGGCCTGTGGGACCGCGGCGCGGGGGGCAGACGTTAACCCGGCCACCTCTCGCGCACGTATTCCACGCTGTCCTTGCGTGGAGAGGATCGGGATGGGGGGTGGAATCCAAAGACTGAGCAACTCTGAGCTCGGTGCTTCCGCTCCCCGCGGTCCCACCTGCCTGTCGGCTGTTACCCTAGAGCCCCAGAGGATGGGTTCTTGAGATCCGTGCCCCCAAACGAGCCTAGTCCCCTGTCCTACCCGCTCCCATTGCACTGCTGTTCCCAAGGAGAAGCCTTGGGTAGGTGGTCAGAGGAATTCGTTTCTGGGCTTGGGCTCCTGCCCTCTGGCCCAGCGGCCGAGAACAAGGACCCACAACAGACCGACACACTGACCCATCCGCGGGCCCTAGGGACCGACAGCAGCGCTGCCCGGCCTCCCCCGCCTGCAGCGGCGAGAGGGGGCATCCGCCAGGTCCTAAAGCCCTTTGTCCCCGCTTTGTCTAAAAGACTCAGAATTCATCAAACCGGGAACCGATATCTCAGACAAGCATTGCAGAGAGTGCAATGGCCATCCCCGGTTTCGTCATTCAGGCGGGGCCACAGGAAATTTGGCCTGGCAGCGATGCTCTAGGGCTGACAGTGGGTTGCTGGGGGTGGGAGGAGGTTTGGACGATCTCGACCTTTATTCGTTAAAGGTTTATCAATCCGGGACACGCGGACACTGATGGAAGAGAGACCCAAACTTACATCAGACACTCTGGACCGCCGGTAGGAGCCAAACCAGATCAGACAGATGAGCCTCGCTCCAGGGCAGGCTTGCGCGTGACATGTGACACATGCCAAAGAAGTCAGGCCACTGCCATCTCCAGCCCCATCGCACCCCCACCCCAAATTTAATTTTTTTTTTTAAAGTCCGACTATGGGGGCTGGGATTGTGGCTCAGTGGTGGAGCGCTCGCCTAGCACGGGCGGGACCCGGGTTCGATCCTCAGCACCACATAAAGATAAAGGCATTGTGTTGTGTCCATCTACACCTAAAAAATAATATTACAAAAAAAAAAGTCCGACCTACTGACCATGGGGCAAACTAAGACTTAGTACCGCAAAGGGCCGAATCCAAGCCCTGCATTCCTACTCCCATTTTACAGGTGGAGAATCATTTTAGGGGGCAAATTTATGGGAAAAAAATCAGGAGCCCCAGATTAGGAGACATCTTAAAAACAGCTGCAGAATAGAAGAGTCTTTAGCCCTGAGGCTTCCAAGTCCTGAACACTGACCACCTCTTCTTATGCCTCTTTCTATCCTTTAGGCTCCACCACTTGCTGGGAAGCCTTAAAGACATCAGATCAAGGTGATGAGATGAAGGACGAGGAGTTGGAGCAAATCACCCATGACTGAGGGGGAAAGAAGAGTTGGGGATGTCTTGTGTGAGTGAGTCTTCCTGTTGCTCAGGAGAGGAGATAAGGGAATTAATCTACTAGAGCAACATCCATTTCTCCCACCAGGCTAACTGAGCTGGGGACACCAGGCCAGCTGAGCATAGACTAAAGTGGTTTTCTTTTTCTTCATCATCCCCCCCTCCCCTCCCCCAGCCCTTGGACCCAGGCTTGATGCATGCTGTGCACAGCATGTGCTGGACCCTGAGCTTCACCTCTAGCCCTTCTTTTCCTTTTTTCTCCTTTTTTTCTTTTTGACAGAAAAAAAGAAAAGAAATATATCAGAAAAATCTGGAACATTAACCAAGAAAAATAGAAAAAATTAAGCGGATAGTAATAAGCAAAGGTATCCAAAGTCAGTTTGGGAAGGTCAGTTTATTAGGAATCACTCATTTATCCAACAAACACCATCATGGACTATATGCCTAGAGGTGTGATGTTAATAGGCACTGGGTAATTTTCTTTTCAAAAGAAATCTGTAGGGCTGGGGCTGGGACTCAGTGGGAGAGCGCTTGCCTAGCATGAGTGAGGCACTGGTGTTGGATCCTCAGCACCACATAAAAATAAACAAATATAATGAAGGCATTCTGTCCATCTACAACAACAACAACAAAAAATTATTTAAAAAATCCCCAGAAATCCAGGGCTGGGGTTGTGGCTCAGTGGTAGAGCGCTCCCTAGCAAGCATGGGGCACTGGGTTTGATCCTCAGCACTACATAAAAATAAAGATACTGTGTCCACCTAAAACTAAAAAATTAATTAAAAAAATAAATCCATAAATGTTGCTCCCCTCTCCCTACCCCACCGCCTTTCTCCAATCCTGAAGACTGATGTGTTTACCATGAACCATATCTCCAGCCCTTTTTAAAAATTTGAGACAGGTCTTGTTAAGTTGCCCAGGATGACATCTAACTTGTGATCCTTCTGCCTCAGCCTCCCTCAGAGTTGTGTACCACCCCCTCTAGCTGGTTTCTCTAGCTTTTTAAGTGGGTGTGGGGAGGACGACGGGGTCCTAGCCCTGGAGGTGTTTCCCAGACTAGGAGGGAGTATGTCCCAGGATAAACAAAATCCTGCTAGAAGAACTGACAGAGGCTTAGAATGGGGGCTCACTTGTCTTCCCCTGTGTGACCCACACACTGAGATGGAGGGGGACAAGGCCCTATATCTGGTCTGCCAGGAGAACCTTTGAACCTAGAAGAGGGATTCCTTAACCTGTCTGAGGAGATGGAGAGAAGGGTCTCTGGACCTGGAAAGCCTTTATCATTGCATCACTCACCCTTTCCTGCCCTAAACACTGCCCCTCCTCCCCCGCCCCGGGGAGCCTTTCTGGAAAGGGCAGCTCAGCTTCTAGCCTCTGAACCAAGCCTCTGCAGAGCCCTCAGAGAGCCTGTGAACTTACATTTGGTGTTCTCCCCTCACGCTCCTACTGCCCTCAGCCAAAGCTGGCTGCAGGTCAGGCTTGCCTGGACCTGCTTCCGACCTGCTTCCACCAGCGCCCCTACTCCAACCCTTCACCCTTAGGTGTCCTCATCAAGTCACTCTCACACTCTGTGTATATCTCTTATTAATGATTGTTTCCACTTGGAATGCTCGAGGATAGTGTTCTGCTGTCTTGCAGTAGCCAGCACTGTACCAGGTGCCTAGTAGAGGCTGGGTCAGTGTCCCTTGGATGAATAATGAATGAACGGATAAATGGATAGCCAGGTGAAGCTCGAAAGTGGCTTCTTCCAGAATTGCACAGATCTACACCTGGATAGCCAGGATCTAGCTGGGCCAATGGGATGGCCCTTCATAGGACCTTGATGCTACCTTCCAATCCCCTTTCTGACAAGCACTGCCAAGGACCTTGGACATGTTTGAACATTTCCTTTTTCAGGTGGGGTCTGGAAGCAAGGCTTCTAAGCAACTTGGTTTTTTTCCAGCTGGAAGATAGGTAGCAACCCAGGAAGCTTGGGAGAGGTGACACAGTACAAAGGACTTTTCCTTTAAGAATTAAAATGGTACTGGGGGTGGGGGCTGTGCTGGGGATTGAACCCAGAGCTCACACCTGCTAGACAAGTGCTCTACACCCCCAGCCAAAATATTTTTAATTGAGGTGAAGATCATATAGGAAAGTAACCAGTTCAAAGTAAACATTTAGGACTGGGGATGTGGTTCAAGCGGTAGCGCGCTCGCCTGGCATGCATGCAGGGGCCAGGGTTCGATCCTCAGCACCACATACAAAGATGTTGTGTCTGCCGAAAACTAAGAAATAAATATTAAAAAATTCTCTCTCTCTTAAAAAAAAAGTAAACAATTAGTACATTGAAAATGTTGTGCAACTTGTCACCTCTATATAGTTTCAAAACATCATTGTCCTCACAAAGGGGACAGTATACCCATCAAACAGTCACTCCCCTCAAAACATCTTTGACGTTTATGTTCCTTGTTGGTGGGGTTGGGGGCTGCTTCTGAGTGGCTTACTCTGGAGAGTAGTGTTCCAGGGATCACTTACCACTCACTGCCCAATGCCAACATGGACTCTACCTTGAGATGACCCTACTAGGAGACTAACCAGCCACCTTGCAGGAGTGGGCTGTCATTGTGGCCTAGGCAACCCAGACCTCTGGAGCTGGTGACCAAGCCCCACGTTCCAGCCTCTGTGTCCTGGGCCCTGACCATGCAGAAACCCTCATTCTGGGCTGTGCTCTATTCCCGTGGGACCCACTGCAGCCTGCAATTTAGAGTCAATGAGCACTCCCTCCCGGCCACCTGCCCCTCCCTGTGCAGGCGGTTCCTGTCCCATGCACCCGTTCCCAGGGCCTTGGTCTGGCACATTGCCCCAGTCGGGTTTGGGAAGTTAAACCAGATCTTGGAGTGGGGGTGTGATTCTGGGAACCCGAGAATTCAAGATGGGAACCCCCGAAGGCCAGCTAGCTCGCCTGCATGGCTTGCAGTGTCTTCTCAGCTCTTTGGAAACTTCTGACTGGGGGTAGTGAAGGTGGAGTGGGGAGCCCGCAGGTCAGGACTGTGGGGAGAGGCTGGAGTGTTGGTAGGAGGTGGAGACAAGAAGCCAGCAAAAGTCTTCCCAGGCCTTCTCTGGCTCTTTTACTTAAAACAACAACAAACAGCTTGGTCAAAATAGCAAGATTATAAAATGCACCTGGCTTAGCAAGATGGTTTTTGAAAAGCTGGCGCCAGCCGGGGGTTTCAAGTAGGATTTTGATTGTTCTACTGAAGGGTGAGTTAAAGACTCAGTGGGGAGTCTTTTGCAAATGAAGCTGCTTTTTGAAATGGAAATACTAACAATACAATGTATTGCAGCCTTTCAAAGAAGCTTTTAAAATTTGTTAGCTGAGAGCACCCTGAGGAACAAATATAGTGACTTCTACAGACCGGACACTGAAGCCCAGAGAGCCCAGTAATCCTTCCATCAGCCTGGGGCTTTCAAGTCTGATTCATAATTGGAATCAGGGGCTTGGGCTGTAGCTCAACAGTAGAGCTCGAGGTTAGCAAGCAGGAGGCCCTGGTTCAATCCCCAGCGTGCACGCGCGGGCATACACACCCCCCAAATTGAAATCACTGGGGGATGTCATTTCCACAAGCCCAATCTGAATGACTGGGCAGGTTAGGTGTGATCCTATTATACAGAATTATCTGGGTAATTCTGTGCTCATCTTTAGCACAGACATGACTGTTGATCTCTCGGACAGAAAAACAAGGCCTGGAATGAAAGCTGGGTAGCTCGCCGGACTGTCAAAGGACCTCCTTGTAGAGGCAGGGTGGGTTATGGGTGGGTGAGGGCATACAGCTGCAGAGACAAGGCCCACACATGACAATAGTGAGCTCACAGATAGCCAATTCTGTTGGAGTCTTAAGTTCACAAGAAGTCATTTCCTCTGGGGACAGGGCAGAGGTAGTGTTAACCCCACAAAGGGTTGGCTTGATAAACCACTCATGCCCACCGACTGGAAAAACAGCTTTAGGATTCTGCAGACCCACGTTTATTCCCAGCAAAGGTCCAGACAGCCTTCTTGTCTCATTCCCACCAGCCAGGGTGGTCAAGGGAGTTGCCTGAGGACACAGCCAGATTTAAAACCTTGTCCTTCTATCTCTTCCTTAACCTGTGGTTCTCTGGAAACCCCTCTGTTTTTGGTAACAGCTTTCTGCCAGTTTACTTCCATCCTGGGACAGAATCCTCAAAAGAAAGCAATGAAGTGGGAGGAGGGATAGGCAGCCCCCTCTTTAGTTAGTACCTGAACCTAAGCTAAATGGCTGGCCACTTCCTGGAGGCCAGCCCAGGCCCTGTGGATCAGGGACAGAAGTAGTAGGCTGTAGCCTTGATGCAGTCCCCAGGAAGCATAGCATGTCTTTGAAGCCCAGTGTTTTTATAAAAACAAAAAACAAAACAAAAAAAACAATACAACTCTGCATTCTATTTTATATTTTATCTGTTAATTTTAGTAGCAAACTTTTAAATTACTAGGGACATGAATCTCTCCCAGCAAAAATATTTTAATAAAAAGAAAGAAACACTGTGTTTATCCTGTGGCTTTATGAAGTTTTGAGATTTTCATAACCCAGTTTTGAAATTCAGGGCTACAGAATCTCAAAGGCCTCTTCAACCTCCACAAGGACCATAGCAAAGGAAAAAGATATGACAAGTTCAGTGGACCTGCTGTTCCCAAAATTTCAGGCCAAAAAAAGAATAAGAAAAAAAAAAAAATGACCAGGCCTGGCCTGCAGGGGGTTCACAGTCAGGGGTCTGGAGGAGGCCTACCCTACTGGAGAAGGCATTTACAGAGGGCTCAGCACTTTTTGAGGGTTTCCAACTGTCAAATATCAAAGAGGGAAGAGGGAAAGGATGGACTTTGTTCCTCCAGCTAGAGAGCTGGGGGGTGACGGCAAGGATGATCAGATGTCATGGTGTGGGCAGCCAGAATCCAGTCTTACAGATGGCCTAGACAGCCAAATGAGCTTACTTTCTTTCTCTCCCTTTTTTTTTTTTCAGAGAATAAACTGTGTGTGTGTGTGTGTGTGTGTGTGTAGGGGTTTGGTCCAGCCCCTGGGTTTCCCAAAGGGCTCAGGTGAGTAGGACCAGATTAGGATGCTTCAGCACAGACAATTAATTGCTCTCACTTTTAGGACTCTGGCAGTAGAGTGAACTTTAAAGATTTTAAATGTTAGGCCAGCAGGCTTGGGGAGTACCCTGTCTTTCCCCACTCTACTGATGAGGAGCTGAGCTGCAGGGCAGGGAGCCTTAGGAGATGCAGTTAGGCCTCAAGTAAGGCCTCAGGAATTTGGCTTTCCCCTCCTGGGAACTCCTTCCTCACCCCTTTGTCAAACCTCTAACCTCACCCATGAAATGCATTTTTATCTCCAGTGACCTTAGAAATCAAAGGCTTGGGAAACTCAGGTCTATGCAAAAAGCAGCAGCCCAGGGTCTGCATTCTGGACCTTTCTTTGGAATTCTTGAACTGGCAGTTGGTAGGAGCTGCCAGTCCCACCTGGCCACCTCTTCACAAAGTTCTTGAACCCATATGGGGCTCTCCATGTTTTTTAAAAAAACTTTCATATCCTTTAGGATTTTTACACCTCTGCTAATAAAAGTAATATTTATGTAGCATATGTAGGTAGGTCAGGGCTTATCAGTGTTATTTTACAGGTGAGAAAATGAAGAAAGTTCAGATTTCAGATAGGTATGGTGACATGCCCAAGGTCACACAGCCAGTTAGCAGGCTGGAGCTGACTCTAGACTTAGGCAAATGCCTGATCCTTGGCCACCAAGGCTCTTAGTTATGAGCCAAAAGGGAATGTAAAGGCCGGAGGTGGTGGGAGTGTTGAATGGGGTGCAGAACAGGTAGAGTGGACACCTGCAATCCTATGCAGTTATTGACACAAAAACTTTCTCTAGGGTTGGCTCTTGTTTTATCTGATCAAGTTCTTCCTCCTCTTGCAGAATTCAGCAGGGCCCAGCAGTGCTGACTCAAATGGCTAGGCAGATTGACACCTAGGGGTTTCCCTCTGGCCAGACACCTTCAGTTCCAGAAGTGACGGTGATTCTCTCACCACATCACCCTCCCAGAATCCTCTCCTTGAGGACTCTGGCGCCCCACAGCAAGGGCCATCTGGGAAGTGGTGTGTGAGAAGAGGGGCCCCTTCTGGCTCCAGCTGTTCCATTTATAACCCACAAAGGGACAGACTTTGTCATAGGTACCCAGGAGCCACTGCTGATTTTATTGTATTTTAATTTAAAAAACAAATGCAGAAGCCGGTCCTGGTGGCGCATGCCTGTGACCCAGCTACTGGGGAGACAGAGAAGGATGATCCCAAGTCTGTGCCCTGGCTAAGCAATTTAGGGAGACATTGTCTCAAAATAAAAAATAAAAAGGATTGGGATGTAGCTCAGTGGTAGAGGACCCCTTGGTTTAATTTCCAGTATCCAAACCAAAACAAAAATGTAGAGAGACGAAAACTTCTAGGGTCGGCTCTAGGAACGGGTGCCCCCAAGAGCTAACCCCACTTCCTGCGGTCTGCAGTGGCTTGTCTGGGGCCAGCGGGGATCAGGGCAGGGAAGACCCCCAGGTCCCTCTCCCCTTCCCCCCACAGGCGAGGTGCGCCCTCAGGGGAGCCGGGCCGCTGAGGTGACAGATGCGGAGCAGCTGACTTGGGGGAGGGGTCGTTCCCCACCACCCCCTGCTGGGGGGAAGCGAGAACGTGACTTGGAAAACGTGCGTCTGGGGCGGTGGGGGGGGACGGCGGGGTATAGAAGGCGAATGGGACGAGGAGGGGGCGGGGCTGTCCCGACGCCGCCTTCCCGCGAGAGAAGGTAGGCTCCGCCCACCGTCCGGCCGAGATGCTGAGCTCAGCGCTTCTGCGGCGGCTGCTGGGTGGGGGCAGGGCGGCGAGGCCGGCGCCTTTCTGGAGAGGGCCGCGGAGAGGGCGAGGGGGAGGGGAGGGGAGGCGGGGAGGCGGAGGAGGCCCTCGCAGCCCCGAGGCTGTAACGACGGGGTCCTGCTAACAAAGCCATCTCTGTTGGGGTGGGGGAGGCCTCCTGGGTGCACACACAACCTAAGGGGGTGTGGGGGGTTTTCTGTGACTCACCCCAACCCTGACTTGGCCCTTCCGAGAGGCCAGCCGCGGTGCTCTCTGACCTCGGGATTTACTCGGTGGTGTTAGGGCGCAGGGTGCGGGGCCTGCCTCCATAGCGGGGCCGTTCGGCACCGCCCCGGCCGCCCCCAGCTAGTACTGGCAGGAACTTTTATTTCAGGCAGCCTTGTAAAGAGCAGAGCAGAGCAGAGCAGAGGAGCTTGGGAGGGGAAGCCAGCAAACCCTTTGTCCCCGCCTGGCACAAATGGTTACCCAGGCCAAGTGGGTGGGGGCTACTTTTGAGCTGACCTACATACCTATTTGCCTCTTTATCTTTTTATTATCACACATGGTTATTATGGGAGCTTTTCTTTAGCACTTGGTGCAGCCTCCGTGTTTGCTGAGGGCTGCACAGCTAAGCGTGTTGCCTCACCAGGAAGTTTTAAGAGTGTCTGGGCCTGGGAAGAAGGACATCCACAGGCCTGCGGAAGCTTCCCCAAGCTCTTTCCCCGAGAACAGCACCCCAGCCTGAGACAGCAGACTCCAGAGCTGGTCGGCCCCGATTCAGATTTGGATCACACTGTCTCTGGGTTTTCCCGGGGACTGCCTAAAGCTTGGGCCTTTGTGTTTTGCCAGGTTTGACCCTGTGGTCCTGCAGCCCCACACTACAGCTTTCCTTTACAGATGCTGGGACAGAGGCCCAGGGAGGAGTGGGGAGACCTGGTTTGGGATTTGCCGCACTGATTGTAGAAACGCCTCTATTTTCTTAGGTCCAGGTAAAGAGAGCTCAACCTTTGTTTGCCTTTGCTCAGCCTCTCTAGGGCTTCCCTCTCGGAACCTTTTAATAGCTCTCCTTTGCCTTTAGAGTAAGTCTCCTTGCCTCAGCCAGCAAACCTCCGGGGCAGGCCCTTGCCTATCTCTAGGTTCATCTCCCTCCCACAGCCTGGGAGGGGGAAATCACATATGGTTCTAATTATCTCCAAAAAGCTCTTAAATTTTTCATAAAGTACAGTATGCCTAGCTTTGTGTATACAGCTTTACGGGTAATATGTGTGCAAAATATATACAGCCACAGAAGGTGGATCATAAAGAGAACATCAACAAGTATAAGCATATAATTTACAGTATTTTTATCATGCTAAAGAGAGACGGACATATAGACCTGGAAGTGAGACTGGCAGAAGTAACAGTAGATTTCTATCTTGTCTTATCTGGTGCCCCATCTGGGACAAGAAATCCTTGGCCCCTGAGAAGAGTAGGGGGAGTGGGATGCTTGCACACATTAACCTTTCTTTCATTGGGATTTTCCTTTCAACACTGATATAATTGGCTTTGCCCAGATTCCCTGTACCCTGAGGGATGCCATTCCTCTGTGGTCTCAATTCCCTTCCAGCTTGTACCTACCATCACAACAATTACAGTCAGTCCTCCATATCCATGAATTTGACCAACTGTGGATTGAAAGTATTCAGGAAAGGGGCTGGGATTGTGGCTCAGCGGTAGAGCGCCCCCCAGCATGGGCGGGACCTGGGTTCAATTCTCAGCACCACATAAAGATAAAGGCATGGTGTTGTGTCCATCCACACCTAAAAAATAAATTAAAAAAAAAATATTCAGGAAAGAGAAATCAGATCTGTACTGCACAAGTACAGATGTTTTTCCCGAACAATAAAGTATAACAACTATTTACAGAGCATTATATTGTTAGGTATTGTAAATAACCTAGAGATGACTTAAAGTATATCAGAAATTAGGCATAATTTATTTTCAAATCTTATGCCATTTTATATAAGGGACTAGAGCAACTAGAGTGTGGGTGGGTTGTGGTATTAGCAGAGAATCTGGAACCTATTCTTCATGGATATCAAGAACAACTGTACTAGCTGAACACAGTCACACATGCCTGTAATCCCAGAGGCTCAGGAGGTTGAGGCAGGAGGATTTCGAGTTTGAAGCCAGCCTCAGCAACTTAGCAAGGCCCTAAGGATATGGCTCAGTGGTCAAGTTCCCTGGGTTCAATCCCTAGTTAAGAATCACTGTATTCCTCTCAGATGCCCTTCTCCCTGGCACCCACAGTGCCAGCTCATCTCTCCAGGCCAGGGTCCTTCAGAAAGCCCTCCATGAACAGATTTGGGAAGCTCAAAGTCCCCTTCCTGGGGAGTGAAGTTCAGGGCCTCAAGGCCAGAGCAGGTGCAGCTGACATGGCGGCAACTGAGCTGCTTTCTTCTCACTCATTAGCTTATATTGAAATCATGTGATAACTCCTTCTAGTGAACATATGTTTTAAAATCTTTAAACATCTCACCATTCCCACATCACTCCCCTTCTACACACCCCTGTCCCAGTGTCAGAAACCTATGGTACATGCACAGTGAGTATTTGATGATCCAGAATTGAATGGAACTAGAACCTACCAGTGACTCCAGGGCAATGTGGAATCAGCAAGAGATCGCCCCTGACAGTGGAGAACTCTGTTTCCAATGAACTTGGATAACATTTACTATTGTCATATAAAGTTAAAATTGAAAGGGGGATTTCCCTTATTGCACATTGGAGGAGGCTAAATGGGAAGTGCCAAGAGTGACACAGGATGGGAACCAGATCCCATGGTCTGCTGGCATCTCTCCATTGTGCCTATCATCTCTTCAGAGAGCCTTCCCTGGTGGTCCCCGTCCTTCCCCTCCGTTGTTTTCTTTCAAAGAACTCACTGCATTGGTAATTGCAAGTATGTTTGTGTGTGTCTGATGCCTGACTTTCCCACTAAACTGCAAGCTGTGGGAGGCCAGGGGCTGTCTATTTCATCCTGAATCTGCCACTGTCCAGCCCGGAGCTTCCCAATAAATATGCAGGAAAAGAAAGAATGAGTGAGTGTCCATGTAGCCTGAGGCCTGAGAACATTTCCCTGGGGCAACAGCACTGAGACTGGCTCAAAAACTGCTGAGTTGAGGGGGGGGGTGGGGGAGGGGGCACCTTGCCAGGAGCTCCAAGGCCACACCCTGCCTGGAGGAGGTTAGGCCTGGGGGAGGTAGATGAATTACCTTGTGAATTACCTTGACACCGGGGAGAAGTGTAACCTGGGAATCTAGCAGTGGTGTAGATAGAGGATTGCAGGTTTGAGACCCAGGGTGGTAGACTAATTAGATAGCTTTTGCAAAAATGGAAAACCACCTCAATGTCTCTGGTGGGAAAACAGATAAATAAAGGATAGTACATCCAAGTAATGGAAAACTATCTGGTGTTAAAAAGGGGGAGGTAAACAAGACACAGTAACATATGCCTATAATCCCAGCCACTCAGGAGGCTGAGTCAAGAGGATCGAAATTTGAAAACAACCTCAGCATCTTAGCAACTTAGTGAAGCATGTCTCAAAATAAAAGCATGAAAAGGACTGAGGGTGTAGCTTAGTGGTAAAGCACCCCTGGGTTCAATCCCCAGAACTGAAAGGGGGAAATAAAACAAGGGGAAGGTGACTGCTCGGGTGTATGTAGCTCGAAGGTAGAGTGCTTACCTAGCAGGCCTGAGGCCCTGGGTTCCATCCCAACACCTCAGCAACAACAGGAAAACAAAATTAAAAAGGAGGGGAGAGGATATTTTTGAAAGGTGTCCAAGATACACTTGGGTGAAAAGAACAAATCACTGAACAATTTGTACACTTTAATCCCATTCTGGAGGAAAAAAAGAACATTCCCTTGAGGACCCATGCTCTTAAACATGCCAGTGGTCATCCAGGACACAGGGAGGCTGTACACAGAGTTATCTCTGAGAGCTGGAGAGGCTTTTTTTTTTTTTTTTTGCTACCAGGGATTGAACTGGGGATTAACCACTGAGCCACATCCACAGCCCCTTTTTATATTTTATTTAGAGACAGGGTTTTGCTGAGTTGCTCAGGCCTTGCTAAGTTGCTGAGGCTGGCTTTGAACTTATAATCCTCCTGCCTCAGCCTCCTGAGCCACTGGGATTACAGGCATGTGCCCAGTGCAGGAGTAGCTTTTACTTTTACTTTATACCTTCTGCGCTATTGGATTTCTACCATGAACATATATGACTTACATCGGATATTTTTTGTGGGGGTGGGGGCGGCTAGGGATGGAATCCAGGGCCTCGCACATGCTGGGTAAGCACTTCACCACTGAGCTGCATCCCTCTTCACAGCTTTTTCCCCAGCTCTCCCAGGACTGAGGGCGATGGAAAAAGAGGTGGGGTGACTGTAACAGTAGAGGCCTAATGAGAAGTACTGCAGAGAGGGGAAACTGACAGATGGACAGGCGCCTAGAGGTGTGGGATATGGGAAGCATAATGCAGTGTTGGAGAGGCTCATTTGAAGTGTCTGACCTCCTCTGTGCCAGTGACCCTGGGCTGAATCCAAGTCCAGGGCCAGGAAACTCTGACATTTGAGGAAGAAGGGCTAGGAAGGGAAGAAAGTCGACCTTTAGGACCCCACGGATTCCCTGGCTGTCAGCACCATCCTTCGGTACAGGCCGTTCTAGCTGCGGCAGGGAAACAAACAAACCCGGGAGGGGCGGGAGCCCAGGCGGGCGGGAGGGGATGGAGCTTTAGCAGTGGCAGTGAGGGCCCTCCTCATGCTTGTTTTGTGGCTGCCCGCCTGCAGGCCAGGCTAGCATCCAGCCCAGGGTGAAAGGCCAGGACTTCTGGCCCCTTCTGGAGCTCAGCCCCTTCCCAGGACCTGGAGCAGAGGAAGCCAGAACAATGCTGTTCTTGGAGAGATGGGGGGAGCACTGAGTCGGGGCTGGAGAAGGTTTTGGCTCAGATAAGCCCGTAAAAGCCAGCAGAAGGTCAAAGATAAAGGAATGTTCTGTGACTTCTAAGACAGCAGCTCATTTATCTCATAAACACTCGCTCAGAGCTCAAAT
Organism: Callospermophilus lateralis; assembly: GCF_048772815.1. NCBI lineage: Eukaryota > Metazoa > Chordata > Mammalia > Rodentia > Sciuridae > Callospermophilus > Callospermophilus lateralis. The sequence goes on along the minus strand of NC_135319.1, from coordinate 44,196,292 downwards.
CCAGTTGTGATACTGCCCTGCACAGAGCTGGATAGGGACCTGCAGGGGGACTGTGCTTGGAGTCTTGTCACCAAGGTCTTTCCGTGAAAGCCCCCCATGAACAGCTGAGGTTCATCATGTCTATTTAGTTTGTGCTAGAACCTTCTAAAGAGATGTTTGTTCAAAGCAAGAAACTGAGGCTGGGCAGGATGGAACCTTGCATGATCACTGGTGGGAAGCGTTCAAACTGGGATTCCTACCTGGGTGTGCCTACAGCCCACTTGTAATTTGGTTGCTTGGAACTCAGAACACATTTTCCCATTGAAACAATGCTGTAAGTGGTGGTTTGGCTGCCCTGGTGGCCTGGCTCACCCGGGGGACAGCCAGAATTAATTCTATGTTTCACTGTGATTGTGGAGGAACCAGGCTTCTGTGGGCTCGCCTGGAACCCACAGGAAAGGGGAAGATGCATTGGAGGGTGTGCCCAGCTGGGAACTCTTGCCCTTCCTATAGCATCTGACTCAGGGCAAGCAGGGCATATGGTGGCTCAGGAGCACTTGTCCATTTCTGGGGCATTGCTAGCAAGCTTTGGAGGTTCTTCCGGGGCAGGGGCAGGTTATGAGACAGAGAGTGCGACCTGAGAACGTGCATTAGGTTTTCAGACTCTGGAAATCTTGAGTCTTTTCTCTTTCTTTCTTATACTACCTCTCCATACAGTCATCTTCAATCTTCTTCCTCTGGATGGAGCACAGAAGGCAAGGTCTAGGCCTCAGGGCAGCTACTGTGAGAAACTAGGATCAGACCAAGTTTTACGGTGACTCAGGGCAAGCATTCATTCAGCCATTCAACAGACATTTTCCATGGATGCACTGGGAACTATGCTCATTCCTTCATGGAGCTTCTGTAGCTCAAAGAATCCTGGACAGGAATGACTATGGGTCTCAGACCCAGAATCTCAGCATTGGAAGGAATCTTTTTATAGACAGGAATTGTAGTCATTCATTAGTTCAAGAAGGCATGGGCTATTCTAAATACCAAAGATCCTAAATCCTGCTCACTGAGGTCTAGAGAGGTGGGAAATGATTTGCTTAGTCTCTTACTCCAAGGTCCTAGTGCCTGGACCAGAACCTACCCCGTCCAGTGTCTCCCCTTGGCCTTCCTAAGTGTGTCCCAGCCATCTTTTAGGATTTTCTACGGTCCCCAGGACTGGGGCCTGAGGCCTGAAGACAGACCACAGAGAAGCAATGGATTTCTTTCTACCTGGAAATAATATGCCTGGGTGCTCCCCTGGAGTGAGGAATGAGGAATTTTCTTGCTGCTGGAGTTCAGAAGACTCCAAAGACTTTCCTCAGTTCTCCCAATGAACCACTTGCTTTCTAAATCTAGGTCTTCAGAAGCACTTTTAGCTTAGCTTGAACTGTTCTTCCAACCCTCCATCTGGTGAATTTGTGTGTGTGTGTGTGTGTGTGTGTGTGACTAGATATTAAACCCAGAGGCATTCTACTACTGAGCTACATCCCCAGCTCCCTCTCCTTTCTTTTGAGACAGAGTCTCACTAAATTCCCAAAACTGGCTTTGAAATTGTGATCCTCCTGCCTCAGCATCCCAAGTAGCTGGGACTACAGGCATGTGCCACTGCACCTGGCTCATTCTTTTTTTTTTTTTTTTTTTAATTTTTTTTTATAGTTGTAGATGGAGAACATGCCTTTATTTAATTTATTTTTTTATGTGGTGCTGAGGATTGAACCCAGAGCCTCACACATGCTAGGCAAGTGCTCTGCCACTGAGCTACAGCCTCAGCCTGACTCATTCTTTTTTTTTTTTTAGTTTTTCGGTGGACACAACATCTTTATTTTATTTTTATGTGGTGCTGAGGATCGAACCCAGCGCCCCGCGCATGCCAGGCGAGCGCATTACCGCTTGAGCCACATCCCTAGCCCTGACTCATTCTTTTTTAAAAATACATTTGAAGGGCTGGGGTTGTGGCTCAGAGATAGAGCGTTTGCCTAGCATGTGTGGGGCACTGGGTTCAATCCTCAGCACCGCATAAAAATAAAATAAAGATATTTATTTTATAAATATAACTAAACTGTAAATATAACTATAAAAATAATAAATATAAAAATACATTTGAAAATAATTTTATTGAGATGTAGTTGACATATAATAAACCTAGGCATATGTGAAATATGCAATCTAAGTTTAACATTTGTGACTTGGCATATAATAATTGTCCACATAGCTAGGTACAGTGGCTCATGCCTGTAATCCCATCTACTCTAGAGGCTGAGGCAGGAGGATCAAAAGTTTGAGGTCAACCTCAGCAATTTAGAGAGGCCCTGAGCAACTTAGCAAGACCCAGACTCAAAATAAACATTACAAGGACTGGGGATGTGGCTCAGTGTTAAAGTGCCTTGGGTTCAATCTCCAATACTCCCCTCACAAAATATATATATATTTATGGGTTAAAATATGATGTTTCAGTACATGTATACAGTGTGTAAGGATTAGATCAGGTTAATTGGTATAATTAGCACCTTAAACATTTATAATTTCTATGTGTTAGAAACATTCAAAATCCTCTCCACTAGTTAATTTGAACTATGCAGTTCATGGGTGTCAAGCATGGTCACTGAGCTGTGCTGTAGAATGTTAGAACTGACTCCTCACACCCACCTGCCCCCTTAGCCGCGTCCTCTCCGTCCCTCTCCCTCTGGCTAATTCTTGGCTTCCCCTCTGGGCCTTGGCTTAGTGACCTCTTCCTGCGGGAGGTTCTCCTGGGCCCTCAGTGTCAGCTCTCTGCTCTGCGCTCATCCACAGCACTCCGGCCTTCCTAGCAGTACCAGGAGCCCTTGGCATTCTTTTTCTTTCTTTTTGCCCCTGGTGCTGGGATAAACGCAGGGCCTCACCATGCCAGGCAGACTCTCCACCAATGAGCTACGTCCCCAGCCCTTCTGATTTTTTATTTTGTGATAGGTTCTCACTGAGCTTCTCAAGTCGGTCTTAAACTTTGATCCTTCTTCCTCAGCCTCTCGAGTAGAGTCACTGAAATTACAGGGCTGCACCACCATTCCCAGCCCCTTGGAATTATCCTTTTTTTAAAAAATATATATATATTTTTAATTGTAGATGGACACAATATCTTTATTTTTGTTTATTTATTTATTTTTATGGGGGTGCTGAGGATCGAACCCAGAACCTCATGCATGCAAGGCGAGCACTCTACCACTTTGCCACAACTCTAGCCCCCAGAATTATTCTTTTTTTTTTTAAGAGAGAGAGAATTTTTTAATATTTATTTTTTAGTTTTCGGCGAACACAACATCTTTCTTTGTATGTGGTGCTGAGGATTGAACCTAGGCCGCACGCATGCCAGGCGAGTGCGCTACCGCTTGAGCCACATCCCCAGCCCCCCAGAATTATTCTTATTGGGTGTCTTTCTTTCTGCTGGACTGTGATCTCGAGGAGGGGCCTTCCCTATGTTGCTATCCTTGTTGGGGGCAACTGTGTGCGCATTCTCTGTCAGTGCCTGGTACATTGTAGGTGCTCAGTGCACAGTTAGTGAATGACCATGACCCATGGCTGGAGGAAAGGTCTTCTGGCGAGAGACTTTCCTTCAGGTCATTCAACAACTATTGATCCTATTGATCGGAGGGACTCTGTATACCCAAGGCCAAGGATGTGGTTGGCTACAAAGATTACTTGGAAAGAAAGGCCTACGGTCTGATAGGGGAATTTATAATCCAGAACATACTTTGAAAATTGCAAAGCCCTCTAACAGCCAGAGAGCCTGTGGAGTGTGTGGTTTGGGGGTGGTTTGAGTGTGTTCCCCAGAGGTTCACGTGCTGGAAGCTTGAAAAAGTGTGGAAGGGTGGAGGGTCTTTAAGAGGAGGGGTCTAGTGGGAGGTAATCAGGTCGTGGGGACTCAACCTCATGATTAGATGAAGGAGCAAGGGTATTGTTATAAAGTGAGGTCATCCCACGTGCTCACCCCTTCTGCACAGGACTGATTCTATTTCCACTTCCCTGCCGTGTTGTAACACAGCCAGGGAATGCTCTCCAGGATGCTGGCAACAGGCTGTTTAGACCCTCTAGCCACTAGAATGAGAGCCAAGTAAACTTCTTAGCTTTATAAGGTAGCCAGCCTCAAGTATTTTGTCATAACAATGCAAAATGGACTAAGACAGCCCCCATTTCCTCCTAAATAATCCCCCTTCCCCTGCTGGCTCATTGAGTCTTGGCTTCTTGGATTGGAGCCCAGCAATGTCTTGAGTTCTAGGACCCTGCACAGCACTGGACAGTCTAGGGCCTCGTGTGATAGCTACAGAGGCTCATGGTGGCAGTTCGAGGAGTCATGCAGGCAGCGTATGATCTAGGCTCTGGATCACCTGCCTGACTTTTAGCTGTTTTAGAGACTTCACTAAGAAAGCACCTATTGAAGCTGGATGAGGTGATAGATGCCTAGAACAGCTACTTGGGAGGCTGAGATTTGAGGCAGGAGGATTGAGGCCAGCCTTGGCAACTTAGGGAGACCCTGTCTCACAATAAAGTAAAAAGGACTGGAGATGTAGCCCAGTGGTAGAGCATGCCTGGGTTCAGTACCACTAAAATAAACAAAAAGCACCTATTGGGGGTGGAGTGTAGCTCAGTGGTAGAGCACTCGCCTAACACGCACCAGGCCGTGGGTTAGATATCCAGCATTGCAAAATCAATCAATCAATAAAACATTACAAAGTGCCTATTTTCAAACTTCTCTGGAGGGAAACCTTGAAGGCAAGGGCTCATATTCATTTCTAGGGTTTGAAATAATGCCTCAAAGTCAGTTACTCCTGAAGGGATAGGAAACCTGCATCCAGAAACCTCTATTAAAAATATATTAACATTGGTGGATCCCCAATTTCCCTGACCCTCTGTCCTGTTATCCCAAAGATATTTTGTCAGGAGGCATACGCAGTGTCCACATGCCACGTGCATGGAAGATGCTTTGGAAGTGTCAGATTCTAAGTGCTCACAGTCAGTCACTCGGGGCCTCTCCCACAGGGAGGCCACAGTGAAGAGGGCTCCCTTGGGTGTGGCAAGGGCTGAGGCTGGAGAGGCCCAGCACTAGGACCCAGGGGCCGAGTGTGGAGCCGGCTCAGCAGGAATAGTTCCCAGCCAGAACACAGTGTTCTCGGTGTACCCACAGGAAACCCCAAGAAGAGGGCTGCACATGGCCGCTGCTGGGCGTGTGCTCTCTCAGCCTTTTATTCTTTTTCCTAACCTCAGTCCCCACTTTCACATCCTGTAACCTGCAAAGCTGCCCACCCCACCCGGCTGGGCTGGTCCCAGGCCCCAGGAGAGCAATCGAGGCAGGAAGCCCAAGACCTTGCCCTTCAGATGAGACCCGTGGCTCCTAACCTTGGTTTCCTGAATGGACCGTCTGTGGTGGGAACTTTTTGCTGTGCAGAAGGCAGACAAAGCCGCGCTTCTAGCCTTGGCCAGGGTCTTGGCCCCAGTGCAAGGGAAACAGCTGATGGTGCAGGGCCACCTCCTCCCTTCCTCCCCCAAGGCCAGGCCCCACCTGGGTGGGGGTGGGTCCCCACGGCCACTGCATAAATCAGAAGGAACTTGGAGCTGTCCTGGAAACCAGAGCCAAGTTTGCTGCAGAACATCCTATGATGTGGTTCCTAGTTTTTATTTCCACGAATGCTATAATATGTTGTCCCACCGAGCTATTTTTATTGAATGAAAAATTTTTTACAAAATTTAAAAAAGCAAACCACTGCAGGACCAACAGGCCTGTGACAGGGAAGGACAAGGTGAACTTTTCACTTCCTTTCTTGCAGCCTATCAACTCCATCTGTGGTTTGGTGTCGCCCACACTTTTGTGCTATATTCAATCTCAATTTTTGCCTCTTTGTTTCTGAGGTCACAAGAGCAAGGCTTTTTTTTTTTTTTTTTTTTTTTTTAATACCAGGGATTAAACCCAGAGAGGCTCAGCCACTGAGCCACATCCCCAGCTCTTTTTATATTTTATTTTGAGGCAGGGTCTCAATAGTTGCTTAGGGCCTTGCTACATTGCTGAGGCTGGCTTTGGATTTGCAATCCTCCTGCCTCAGCCTCCTGAGCAGCTGGGATTACAGGTGTGCACCATGGTACTCAGCTAGGCTCTTAAACCTGTGTCACTTCCGTAAGTTACATGGAGCTTTTTTGCCCCGAGTACTAGGGATTGAACCCAGAGCCTTGCAAAGTACCAAGCGAGGGGATGTGGCTCAGTGGGGAGCACTTGCCTAGCATTTGTAAGGCTTGGGTTCAATACCCAGTGCTGGGGAAAAAAAAAAAAAAAAAAAGACTTCTGGCGTGTTCTCAAAACAGGTTGCAAAATGTGGACCACCGGCCTTTTGGCCAGGCCTAAGCAAAGGCAGGCCCAAGAGTGAACAGCAGGAGTCTGCAAGAGAGCCCACCAGAAGTCTAGCAAATTCCCAGCCAAATTCTGGCCAACTGTGCTGTTGGGGGCCCTGCAAGTAAGGAATGGAGCTCTGTGTGACAGACTGCATTTCTGGCCCCTTAATTAGCATCCTAACCATTGAAAATGAGACTCTGTGCTAACAGGAAGCTCCATGAATAGGGCTCCTTCCACTTTGGTGTTTTAGAGTCTTTTCCCAATTATTGACTGAGCTGCATGCCAGCCCCTGTAAAGAGATTTGACTGGGTACTTCCCTGAGTTGCCCAAACTACAGATGCTCCTCTTGGGGAAGGAGCTTCCAAAAGCAGGTAATGCTGCTACCCCTGGGGTGGCCCTCTCAAGGTGGGGGGCCCCCAAAAGACTTGGATTTTAGTCTTAGATTTTTCTTTCTTTTTTTTTAATATTTATTTTTTAGTTGTAGTTGGACACAACACCTTTATTTCACTTGTTCATTTTGTATGTGGTGCTGAGGATCGAACCCACGTGGGAGGCGAGTGCTCTACTGCTGAGCCACAACTCCAGCACCCCTCCGTCTTAGATTTTTCAACTTGCTGTATGACCAATGCAATTCACTTCCCAACTTGAGACTTCAATACCCTCATTTAAGGAGAGTTGGATTAACGCTTCTGTGTTGAATTGTGTCCCCCTCAAAATTCATATGTTCAAGTCCTAATCCTGGTACTACATAGTGTGAGCTCATTTGGAGATAGGTCTTTTTTGTTTGTTTGTTTTTGGTACCTGGGATTAAACTTAGGGGTGCTTAACCACTGAACCACATCCTTAGCCCTTTTTCATATTTTTATTTAGAGACAGGGTCTCACTGAGTTGTTCAGGGCCTTGCTAAGTTGCTGTGGCTGGCTTTGAACTCACAGTCCTCCTGCCTCAGCTTTCTGAGCCGCTGGGATCACAGGTGTGTGCTACTGTGCTTGGCTGGAGATAGATCTTGACAGAGGTCATCGATGAGGTCAGTAGGGTAGGCTCTGATCCTAATCCAAAAGGACTTTGAATAAAAAGGCAAAATTTGCACAGAGACATGTACAGAGGGAAGACTATGTAAAGGGACATTGGTAGAAGATGGCATCTATAAGCCAAGGAGGGAGGCCAGGGGCAGATCCTTCCCTCACGGTCCTCATAAGGGAGCAACCTGTGGACCTCTTTCTTGGTCACAGACTCCCAACCTTCTGAACTGGGAGGTAAGAAGTTCCTGTCGTTTCAGTCACGTAGTCTGTGATATTATTATTATTATTTTTATTTTTTGGTATGGGGGGTTGAACCCAGGGATGCTTAACCACGGAGCCACATCCCCAGCCCTTTTTTATTTTTTGTTTTGAGACAGGATCCCACTAAGTTGCTTAGGGCCTCACTAAATTGCTGAGGCTGGCCTTGAGTTTGTGCTCCTCCTACTTCAGCCTTCGGAGTCACGGGGGTTACAGGTGTGCACCACTGCACCCAGCTCTTAGGCTGTAGGTTCTTTCTGGCTATCCCAGCCATACCCCGGTGGCTCCCTGCCATCCCACATGGCCTTTCTATTATCTCTTCCCAGTGAGTAAATGACATCATGTGTGGGAAGTGCTTGGCACAATGCCCACATACGGCCCCTTGCTAACCGTGATGAATGTTCTCAGCCACTGGGAACCACTTGTACCTACCCTGAGACCCTGTGTACCAAAATGAGATGTGTGGGTCCCCAGCCCAGTACTCCTCCTCACTCCTGCCTCATTATTGAAGACTTTGCCACCCCACAGCAGCTTTCAAATCTAAAAGCCTTGCAGGGCATGGGCATGGTGGTGCACGCCTGCAATCCCAGTGACATGGAAGGCTGCTGCAGGAGGATTGCAAGCTCCAGGTCAGCCTCAGCAACTTAGTGAGACCCTGTCTCTAAGTAAAATGGAAAAAGGACTATTGTTGCTCAATGGTGGAATGCCCTGGGTTCCATCCTCAATACGGAGTAAAACAACCATAAAAAAACCCGAAAACAAACCAAAGCCCTGAAAGTATTCAGTTGGCATCTTCCTGGGGCCCAACTCTTTTATAATTATTTTTGGAGGTATTGGGGTTTGAACCCCGGGACGCTCTACCACTGATCTATGTCCTCACCTCTTTTTAAATCTTAAGACAGGGTGTCCCTAAGTAGTCCAGGATGGTCTTGAACTTTTGATTCTCCTGCCTCAACCTCGAAGTCACTGTGATTGCAGATGTGCACCACCATGACTGGCCCAGTTCTTTTTCTTTTTTTCTTTATTTGTTTATTGGTTCTTTTTAGTTGTGTATGACAGCAGAATCCATTTTGGTATAATTATGTAAGCATGGAATAGACCTTATTCTAGTTAGAGTCCCGTTCTTATGCATGTCTGTGGTGGTGGGGTTCGCTGTGTTGTTTTCATATATGTACATGGGAGAACAGTCAGATTCATTCCCCTGGCTTTCCGTTGCTTATCCTCCATCCTTTCCCTCCAACCCCCATCGTCTAATCTACTGCATTTCTATTCTTCCCCTTTCACTTCCTTATTGTGAGTTAGCTTCCACCTATCCGAAAATATTTGACCTTTGTTTTTTGGGGACTGGCTCACTTCACTTAGCATGATAGTCTCTACATCCATCCATTTACTGGCAAATGTCATAGTCATTCTTCTTACTGACTGAGTAATATTCCATTTTGTATATATAGCACATTTTCTTTACCCGTTCATCTGTTGAAGGGCACCATAGCTTAGATATTGTGAATTGAGCTGCTATAAATATTGATGTGGCTGTGTCGCTGTAGTGTGCTGATTTTAAGTCCTTTGGGTATAAACCGAGGAGTGGGATAGCTGGGTCAAATAGTGATTCCATTCCAAGTTTTCTGAGGAATCTCCATACTGCTTTCCAGAGTGGTTGCACCAATTTGCAGTTCTTTTTAATGGAGCCACAAAGCCAGCAGGTCTAGAAAGAGACAGAAGAACTCAGGGTGGAAGATTGTTTCTCTGTCCTGGAGTAAGACATTCTTTGCCTGGATGAGCTGGTCCCCAGGGTCTAGAAACCTCTGGGGCTAAGCCTCAGGTTTCCCATTTGCCTGCTGAGGACTGGCTGGCAAGGTCCTGAATCAGTCTTGACCACTGCATGTGTCAGGGGCTTGTCTCTCTGACTGAAGGCACTGCCCCCCTTGCTCCTCCACCCTCCCTTCCAGCTTCTGTTCTCGCTTTCAGGATGAACCGCCCTCTGTGTGGAGAGATGGTATGGGGACAGTGTCCTGTGTTCTGATCCGGGTCCACGGGTCCCTGGGAGCCATAGGGTCCTGTACTAGAGCTGGACTCTGAGGCTGGCCAGAGGGTCTGCTTTCCTTTTCGTTACTGGGAGTCTTGGGGAAGCATTCTCTAGCCTAGGGCATTGAAGAGGGGCCACAGGATGAACCTCAAGTCCTCTCTGGGCAATGACTCTGGTCTGGGATGGTCAAGTCCTAGGTTCTATTCTCATCCATGTGGGTTTGAGAGCTTAGTCGCTCCGGTTTTGTAGAATATTTCAGATTGACTCTGTTTTGGAAACTCTGCAGAGAGTTAAGTGGGGATTGGGAGACTTGAGCGGCCCCCAAGCATGACCTTTTGGTTTGCTAAACAAATGAAATGTCTGTATGGTTTATCTTTAAAACGTGCCCAGAGATTTCTGAGAATAGGGGGGACAGAAAGGGCTTGGAGCAGACTGCAGGCTTTCAGGGCCCAGGGAAGGCAAGAGGAGAAACCATCTGGGGGAAAAACATCTCTCAAAAATGTGTATATGTTTTAGATTTGATCACTCCAGGCTGCCTCTTATCCTGGTTTTTGGCTCAGAGCCCAGAAGGGAGTTTCCTTCAATAATTCTCTCTGAGCTTAGGATGTCTGCCTTTTCCTAAAAGTCAATAAGTAACTACAGAACTGTGAATGCTTAGTTTCCAGACGGCAAAAATCCTGTTCCCCACCTAGAGGTCTGCGCAGATCCCATCTGTGGTCCGACCCCGGGGCTGGAGGAGCCTGCTCTCCAAGTGATTTATTGTGGGTTCTTGGCTTCTTTCTTAGGCATCCCCTGGCTGTTTCAGAGAAGTGCTCTTCTGTTGGAAAGTGGAGCACAGTGAACAAGACTCAGAACAATGTGCTTCTTGCTTCCTTCTCCTGAGACATCTCACCACTCCCCTGTTTACACCCGGCATTCCAGCCACACCAAATGACTTGGAGTTCCACAGCTGTGGCCCTGGCTTTGCACATGCTGTTCCCTGTGCTTGGAACAGTTCCCCTCTCTGCTTGGCTACCTCCCATTCCCTCATCACACTCAAGCCAGGCTCACCTTCTCCAGATAATTGTCCTTGTCCTCTCTCCAGCCTTCAAGCCCTCGTGGCTTCCACAACCACCTGCATCGACTAGGGCCAGGATCATCACATTGTGTGTGTTTCCTGTTTCTGTTTACTTGTCTACTTTTTCCATTAGTCCAAGTGGCTTCAAAATTCAACTATGTGGACTGGGGCTGTAGCTCAGTGGCAGAGCACTTGCCTGGCACCTGTGAGGTACTGGGTTCAATCCTTAGCAGCACATAAAGTTAAACAAATAAAATAAAGGCATGCTGTCCATATCCAACTACAAAAAACAAAACCAAAAAAATAGATAAAAGTAAGAAAAAGCCGGGTGCAGTTTGTACATGCCTGCTTAGCAGCTCAGGAGGCTGAGGCTGATCCCGTGTTCAAAGCCAGCTTCAGCAAAAGCAAGGCTCTAAGCAACTCAGTGAAACCCTGTCTCTAAATAAAACACAAAAGGGCCATGGAGTTCAATCCCTGGTAGGCCCCCCCACACACACAAAAAAAAAAAAAAAAAAAAAAAAAAAGAAAGAAAAATTTGACTACCTGAGAGTCACCCTTGATGTCATCCCTCCCATTCACTTATTGGACCCCAGAATGAGGCTGGGGAGTTTGTATTGTTATTTGACCATGAGACATGGTCAGGTCTGGGACTGCGGCCTTATCTTTTTGTTTTGGGAGTGCTGAGGGGAACCAGGCTGGAGCATGCTAGGTGAGCACTCTACGCTGGACTAGTCTCCAGCCCCGACCTTTTCATTTCGGTCTCCCTGTGTATTTCTTTCTGGCAACCCCTCTCGCTTTCACTTCTCTCCCTCTCTCGCCTAGACCAACAATTTGCTTATGCCCTTGCCATTACCATGCAAAACCTTAACCACCAACTGTTTAGTTTTTCCATTCCCATTGCCAGGCTGCTGGTGGACTGCCCCAAAGATTGTGCTACTGGGATTCATGGATTCTGAGCGCACCAGGCGCTCAATGTGCTTGGTGATCCTTCTGACCCCGGACAACTCCTGCCTCTCACCACAGAGAGAACAGCTTGCCACCTCCTTCGCAGAGAAAACAGAAGCCATCAGATGGCACTCCCCTGACTTCCTGCCGCCTCCCTACACACGCACTCCCGTCAGCGTTATTCCTTTCTTCTCCTTCACTCCAACCAGGGTCTGCACCCCTCTCCTCCCACTTGCCCAGTGACCTTACCCTCAGTCGTCCCCCTTTCTCTCTGACCTCTCCCTCTGGACTCTGGGCTGTCTGGCCCCTCATTTTTGCCACTCTTTCCTGTTAAGGTCTTGCAGGTGTTCTAGATTGGTCCCATATTTCCACCTTCCACTGATTCTCCCACCCACAGCTGAACGGCTCTGCCCCATGACCCCTGCGGTGGCTGAGCTTAAGGCAAGGTCACACAGCCTTCCTGGTAAGATCCAGAGGCCTTCTCTTGGGTGCACCAGATACTACTGTTGGCAGCTTTCTTGAAGTTTCCCTCTGGTTTCTGGGATGCCACCTTCCTTGCGCTCTCTCTGGGACTTTTTGCCAGTTGATTTTCGGAATCCTGCTTCTTTGCCTTCCCCTGTGTGTCAGCATTCCTGGGGAATCCCTCCTTACTGCAATTCTTTTCTCACTTCCTGGGCTTTCCCTCTGGGCAATTCCATCCACACCCTACATTTGGTTGGATAAGCACCTCTGGGCTGGTGAGTCCCGAGCCGAACTTCAGCCCCGTCCACTCTCCTGTACTATAGACCATAGAGCTGACTCCGGGACACCTCCTCGGCCTGCTCCTCTCTCTGGACCCTAACCTCAGTGAATGGCATGACGAGTCCCTCAGTTCCTATCATAAGAAACCTGGGTGTTCTGAGTTCTCCAAGTTCCACCAGCCACCAAGTCCTGTGTAGGACACTTTTGAGTAATTCTCAAATCAAATCCGTCCTCTTGTCTCCACATCTTTTTTTTCTGGCTGGGTCATCCCTCCCTGTATTTCTATGCCAGTGTCCAAGAGACCAGTCATCCGCCATTCCCTCCAACTCAGTTTTCTGAAGTGTAACCGGATTGGCAAGCCCTTTGGTGGCTCCCCACTATCCTCTGGTGAAGTTCAAATTCCTTAGCAAAGTACGTCAAGTCCTAGTCTTGGTCTCATCTCTTGCCCTTACACAGTGTGAATCCACCATGACAAACCACCTGCAGCCTCACGAAAGCACAGTGCCCTCTGCTCACCCCCAGCCTCTGCACACTTCTGCTCACCCTGGGCCTCTGCACACTTCGCCCCATTCCCTGAACTTAGGACGTCCTTGCTTCCCACTCCTGGTTTTTCTTCAGGTCCTTGTCAAACCATGCTCCTTTTAGAAAACCTCCTCTGATCTCTTGCTGAACTGGATTAGTCACCCTTGCTATGGGATTTCATAGTGTCTCATGCTTCCCCTGATCAGAAAAGTTTTTATACTGAAAATTACCTTTTTTTCTTAGTGTTTATGTAAACATGTCTTTTGTCTATCATCTATTTATTTATTTGAGGTGCTGGCCAGGGCCTAACGCATGCCAGGTAAAGTCTCTACCACTGAGCCACATTCTCAGCCTCTCTATTTTTAATTTTGAGACAGGGTCTTGCTAAGTTACCCAGGCTGACCTGGAACTTGTCCTGTCTGTACTTTTTGAGTCACTGGAATTATAGGGATGTGTTACCACACCTGGCTTGGGTCTTGTTTTATAATATATCCTCATGATAAAAAAAAATGTGGCATTTATACACCATGGAGTATTACGCAGTACTAAAAAATGACAAAATCATGGAATTTGCAGGGAAATGGATGGCACTAGAGCAGATTATGCTTAGTGAAGCTAGCCAATCTCTAAAAAACAAATACCAAATGTCTTCTTTGATATAATGAGAGCAACTAAGAACAGAGCAGGAAGAAAGAGCAGGAAGAAATGATTAACATTAAACAGAGACATGAGGTGGGAGGGAAAGGGAAATTGCATGGAAATGGAGGGAGACCCTCAATGTTATACAAAATTACATATAAGAGGTTGTGAGGGGAAGGGAAAATAAACAAGGAGGGAAATGAATTACAGTAGATGGGGTAGAGAGAGAAGATGGGAGGGGAGGGGAGGGGAAGGAGGATAGTAGAGGATAGGAAAGGTAGCAGAATACAATAGTTACTAATAGGGCATTATGTAAAAATGTGGTTGTGTAACCGATGTGATTCTGCAATCTGTATTTGGGGTAAAAATGGGAGTTCATAATCCACTTGAATCTAATGTATGAAATATGATATGTCAAGAGCTTTGTAATATTTTGAACAACCAATAAAAAATACAAAAAAAAATATATCCTCAGCATCTGGCATATGCTAGACACATAGTAAGTGTTCAATAATATCTGCTAAAAGAGTAAAAGACAGGGAGTGGGGCTGTAGCTCAGTGGTGGAGCGCTTGCCTGGCATGTACATGTGTGAGGTACTGGGTTTGATTCTTAGCACCGCATAAAAATAAAATAAAGGCATGCTGTCCATCTATAACTAAAAAAAAAAAAAAAAAAAAAAAAAAAGTAAAGAAAGTAAAAGACATCTGAAAAGTTATACTCCCCTCTCTTTCTTGGGGTAATAAATTGCATGTTGTTACATTACCTACTCTAGACAGCTTATAATAAGGAAATAGGTTAATTTGGGAAAACAAGTCCTCCTAGGTAAACTTGACTGGAGAAATTAAAGCATCTGAGAGGTGGAGACTAGCTTGTGGATGTTGACACATGGCACTAACCCCAGGCCCATGTGCAGGAGCCATGAGGGCAGGGAGCCACAGCATCCTCTGCCTTGGCTCATCACACGATGGTCATGTGAAGCATGGCTGCTCTGGAACAGTCTCCATTTGTCCCACAGCTTCCACCTGTCAGCATAGTAGTAGCATTACAGAAGGCTGCACCTGGGTTATGGTCTTCCCTCTGCCCACTATTATCTGAACTGCCTCAGGCAATACTCCATTATGGATTTAGCACTGGAAATGGTAGTTTTAAAAATAGGGTAAATGCTCATATGTCATCTATTACTTCTTTAACAAATACCTATTATACAGCTGGGTGTAGAAGTCAGCACAGTAGAGTACTCCTCCAGCATGCATGGGGCCCTAGGTTCTATCCCTAGCACTGAAAAACAAACAAAAATGCTTTTATAGGGCTAGGGTTGTGGCTCAGTGGTAGAGCACTTGCCTACATGCATGGGGCACTGGGTTTGATCCTCAGCACTACATAAAAATAAAGATATTGTGTCCACCTAAAAACTAAAAGATAAATATTTTTTTAAAAAACCCTGTTATATACCTACTATGTGCCAGATACTGATCCAGGTACTGGGATCTGGCAGTGAATGAACTGGATCAGGTTGCAACTTCCTGTCTATAAGCAAAGGGGTGAACCAGATAATCTCTCCCAGCTTAAATGTTCTGAGACCCCACTTTGGTCAGATACAAACTTACACATGGAAGGGCTAATGGTAAAATAGCAGGCTCCAGTCTCCCTCCCCCTTCTCCCTTGGTGATATCTCCCTCCCAAACTCAACATTGGGAAAACAGAAAAAGGCTTGGCATCATAAAATGCCTGCAACCAAAGATTTAACTCTCCCCAAGTATTTGTCATTTAATACTTTTATCTCTTTTGTGGAATGAAAGGTTTTGTTTTGGTTAGAACTACAGTTACAAGGAGGCCTGGCAAGATATTTTAGCCAAAGGTAGGTGCATTGGTAAAGGACAAAGCACAGTCTCTCTCAGATTCGCTGGAAAGGGCAGGTCACTCAGGTTCCTCCCTTCTGGGTGATAGGGCTCTCCTGGTCCTATTTCCTTTCCTTTACAGAGGTAAAGGTCTTCAGCCTGAAGGTCCTGAGTCTCTACCACCTCAGTATCTGGTACACTAATTAGGAACAGAGGATTCAAGAGAAAGCCTTGGGTCCTCAGCCTGACTTATAGTTCCAGATGACCATCATTCCAGGTTAATGTCAGGTGTGGGATGGCACTACTGAATTTTTAGGTGGGTGCTGTGGCACACACATGGAGTCCCAGCTACTTGGAGGCTGAGGCTGAGGGAGGAGGATCACTTAAGCCCAGTTCAGAGCCAGTCTGGACAACATGGTAAGACCCTTTATTGAACAAACCCGCCCTCTACAAAACTCTGATCCTTAATGTTGACACTGGATAATTACATGTGATAATTAAATTTTCAATTTTTGACTATATAAAAGTAAATGAGTCAGTAAGTTTACTATTTGTGTCCCACTACTATGAGACAACAGTTATATGGAATTATGTCAGAGTGACATGCATAATTCCTTATCAACAGCAGACTCTGACTTCAGATCCTGAAGTATATGATGAAACAGAGGGCAGATGATTCAAGACACAGCTCCTTTGCTTATTAGCCGTAATACTATATTGATACCTTCTCTGTGCAGATTTCAACTAGTAAGATACTTGCCTCATTCGTTACAGGATTGATGTGAGACTCCAGACAACATATGTGAAAATGCTCTGGAACTGCCAACTGTTTTATGCACAGAAGGCACTGTTACCATCAGCCTCCCAAGGCTGGCTGGCTGTGCAGTCCTTGTTGCTGGCCACCATCTGACCTCTTGCCCTGTCTTGCTCACTCAGGTATCCCTATGAGAACAGCCTCCCAGCACCTAACAATATTTCCCCCGCACTGAACCTTAAGAGGATATGTGGAAAGTAAATTCTTGTCTGCTCCATCACGCTCGAGAGCCCTTCTCATCAAGCACTGGAAGGAAGAAGGGAGGGCAGTGACAAGGCTTATTTTCTCCAGGTAGTTCATTCATTTTACCAATGAATAAGAGGTTTTAGAATTTTTCTTTGTACAAACGTTCTGAGTTGGGTTCAGTGATACAGCATGATGCTTCTCAAAGAATCTCAGCTTTACAGTCTGGCAGACTTGAGTCCACATCTGGACATGGCCAACTTTGGCTGTGCAGCCTTATTCTGAACTTGAAGTTCCTCTTCTATATGAGGGGATACTAGATAGCTTGAAGCATTACTGAAAGGATTATAATTATTGTCTGAGTGACTGGCATCTAAGTGCACAGAAGACAACAGATGAGCCACAGGGCCCATCTTTGAGTTCAAAGCATCATAGAGTTGTGGGTGATGGGACATAAAGACCAAGAGAAGGTACACAGAGGGAGGTACCATATTAAAAAAATAGTGAGGGTCTTGTTCTTGGCGGGACTCGCAAAGGACCTGAATGATCCAGGTGAACACTGAAAGCATTTCAGTTCAACTTTAAGATCTCCATCTCTTTTTTGGACCAGGGATTGAAGCCAGGGGTATTTAACCACTGAGCCAAATCCCCAACTCTTTATATTTTGAGAACAGGGTCTTGCTAAGTTGCTGAGGCTGGCTTTGAACTTGCCGTCCTTCTGCCTACGCCTCCTGAGCTGCTAGGATTACAGGCATGTTCCATTGCACCCTGTAGATCTCCTTAATTGTTAAGGTCATACAAATAAATATCCATCTTAGGAGACATTCTGTAAAAAACTCAAAATACTGCTGGGTTTGGTGGCACATGTGTGTAATCCCAGCAACCTGTGGGCTTAGGAAGGATCACAAGTTGGAGGCCAGCCTTAGAAACTTAGTTAGGCCCTAAGCAACTTAGTGAGACCCTGTCTCAAAATAAAAAAGGCTTGGGATGTAGCTCAGTGTTAAAACACCCCTGGGTTTAATCCTTAGTAACCCCCCCCAAAAAAAAAAGTTCAAATACCAAAGTGTAAAGATTGGATGATGCAGTCTGTCCTGCATAGCTACAAAAATGAAATAATAGTGATTACTTCCCAGGTGTCAATGAAGTTCTGATTTAAAGGTTTATTACAGTGCAAGTTAGTTTTTCCCTAGTTATCAGCAAGATGACTGGTGCTAAGAGTACTGCAGGGAAACAACTGGTTTTATACATGTGTCTTGTTTTGGTTGAGTAAGGTGAAAAGGAGAGCTTGTGGACTGGTCCTTGTGGTTCTCTGATTTGCTTTAGAGTCAAGATTAGTGAGCTGAACTATCAAGCAATTCTGATTTATCCCAGGTTCCTGTATTTCTTCTGCCTGAGTTATGTGACCATGAGTAGGTCTTCATCTTCACTGGGCTTAGACTTTACCAACTGAATGAAATTTACCACCTCCCCATCAGGTAGCATGCATTAAACAAAATTTTGAACTCCTGAAATTAAGGTTAATTGCTCCTGGGATTATATTTTATAATTAAGCAACTCTAAGAAGATCAGGTCTAAGTTGTTAATGAGGAGAAAAGCAAATGCTAAGGCAAAATATGTATACATTGTAATAATAAATGATTCCCTTAATTGTGCAGTGTAGACACTGGGATCCTAAAAAACCCAAAAAAACATTCCCAATCATTCTTCATGGGAGAACAAAAAAACAAAACAAAACTCCACTTCTTAGCCTTCCAGGTTTTCCTCTATCATGGTACAAAAACCTACTCAGATACTGATAAGATAAATTCAGACCCTTCTGCAAAGACAAATATCTCTGAAGCAAAGCAAATCTACCATTTGCTTAGGAGAAATGGTTTTCAGATTCTTGTAAAAAGTAATTTGACCTCTTTTCCCTATCCCAAATCCCTTAGACTCTGAAAGGATAAAACACCAATCTGGAGCTCTTTCAAAGGATTTGCTACAGAATTGCTTGAATCTACCAATGAGCTGAATGGAGGATTTCTGTGTCTAAAAGGATTTTGCTCACTGTTTTATTTTTTACAAGTGTTGCAATATTCAAAAAACGCAATTTTTTTTTTTTTTTTTGCCAGTGTGTCTAGAAAGGGTTAGAAACAAGTAGGATCTATCTACTCAGATGTCTAAAATAGGAAAAAAAAAAAAATTTAAAAATTCCTTATTTGGATAGGTACTGAGTTGAAATCGCATCCATCTGTGAAAAGAAATGTTTAGGTCAGAAAGGTCTAACTATAGATCCTCACCTTGGACTTCACTGGTGAAAATTTCCAGGCACTATATGACAGACAGAAAGCATGCCATGTAGTTGGCTAATTCTGGCACATATCCTACTTGGCGTGTGAAAATTTTATAAATATCTTTTAAACCTAAACCTTCTGGTTCTCTGAAACTGATTGTCTTAATCCGATTCCCAATACTTTTTTAAACAAATAAGCGTTTTCCCTGCAAGATCACATATTTAAGTATTTGTTGGCCATGGACAGATACAGGGAAACCAAGTATGGATGGGAATTAGCAGTTTGGTGATACAGCTGTGAATCTGAGGGGCTGCATAAGCTGTCTCTGTGGCTCTGCTCTGGCTGTGCTCCTCCAGCACATCCCGGCAACATCAACCTGAAGAGGGTGTGAACCCCAGCAGCTGCTCGATGGGTTTGAACCGCCACTCATCAGCCTCCAGCTCTTCTACTAAACCAGCTAGTTTTTCCATCCGAGCAACTTGCTGATCTGTAAAGAGTCAAGGAAATATTACTATACAATAGTGCACTTTCATGACACTGTCACTAATCACCAACATGATGACTGGTTTAAAAATAATTTCTAGTTGGATTTTCCCCCTCAATGTTTCAGTAGTAATGGGGTCTCTTTATGTTGATCAGAAAACTTTTCTTTTTGGTATTGGGGATTGAACCCAGGGAAGATTTACCACTGAGATCCATCCCCAGGTTCTTTTGTTTATTTTTTTAAATTCTGAGGCAGTCTCTCAATAAGTTGCTGAGGCTGGACTCAAACTTGTGATGATCCTGCCCCCGCCTCCCAAGTGGCTGGGATTAAAGGGTGTACCACCAAGAAAACTTTAATCTTAAAAAATAGAAAAAAACCAAGCCGGGCGTGATGGTGCATGCCTGTAATCCCAACCACTTGGGAGGCTGAGGCAGGAGGATTGCCAGTTCACAGCCAGCTTCAGCAATGGCAAGCAACTCAGTGAGACCCTGTCTCTAAATAAAAAAATACAAAATAGGGCTGGGGATGTGGCTCAGTGGCATTTTTTCTTCTTGTAGATGTTATGCTAAGGATCATACACTCTCACCTCGCTTCTTCATCCCACACCATAAGCAGCCTCAGTGACCAAGTTACTTATTCTATTCATTCTCTAAAAAGTTTTTTTTTTTTTTTTTTTAATAATGTTAAAAGTTATTTTTCAATACAATCGTCACAGGCCTGGAGATAGGGCTCAGTGGTAGAGTGCTGGCCTAGCATGTCCTTGTGCCTGTGCCAGTGCCAGGTCCTGCGTTCTAGCCCTAGTACTATGAAAAACAAAACAAAAAAATCCCCTCAAAACCAATCATCACATTTTCAGTATGTGCTCTTGTTTTGCAGTACTGGGGAAGAACCTAGGGGTGTTTTTACCATTGAGCTATATATATTATCCCCAGACTTTTTTTTTTTTATTCATGTATCCGTAATTTTAGGTGGACACATTATTTTGTTTTTATGTGGTGCTGAGGATCGAACCCAGTGTCTCATGCATGCTAGGCGAGCGCGCTACCACTGAGCCATAACCCTAGCCCTCCTCAGACCTTTTTTTTTTTTTAAAGTATTTATTTTTTAGTTGTAGTTGAACACAATACTATTTTATTTATTTATTTTCATGTGGTGCTGAGGATCGAACCCAGAGCCTCACACATGCTAGGTGAGCACTCTACTGCTGAGCCACAACCCCAGCCCCTCCCCAGACCTTTTTGCTTTTACGTTTTTGAGTAGGGTTCATGCTAAGTTGCTGAGGCTGGCCTCAATCCTATGATCCTCCTGTCTCAGTCTCTCAAGGAGCTGGGATTATCATCAAGTGCCACTATGCTCAGCTGTGCCCTGTTCTTTGCTGTTTTGTGGTGCTAGGGATTGAACCCAAGACCTCATTCATGCTAGGTGAGTGCTCTGCCACTGAACTATATCCCTAACCCTGTTTTTTCTTTTTCTTTCTTTTTTTTTGTGGAACTAGGGATTGAACCTGGGTATGCTTTAACACTCAATTCTTTTTATTTTTTTAATTTTTTTCTCAGTTCTTTTTATTTTTTAAATTTCAGCCAGGGTCTGCTAAGTTTTGCCAAGGCTGGCCTGAAACTTCTGATCCTTTTGCCTTCGCCTCCTAAATAGCTGGGAATACAGGTACAGTGCTCTGCCTTGCTCTATTCTTTAAAAAAAAAAAAAGGTACTCATCCTCTATGCCATAGTGATTCAGTTCTGGAGGGAGGGACAACTATGGCTTTCTTCCCTATGTAATGCTTTCCATGGAGAAATGGTCTGGTGGGGGAATAGTCCTTGATGTTTAATGAAGGCTTAGTGAGGCAGGACGGGGCAGAAATCATACTATACGGGTATCAGAGTCCAGGTAGACCATGAGGTACACATAAATGCTTGAAGGTGAAGAGGGTAACCATGGAGGACAACAGTAAAAGGTTTCAGAAAGGAAAGGGAAAGGCAACACAAGAGCAGCAGGAAGCACTGACTTCCCTAGAGAACCAACCCCTCCGACTTCAATTTCAAGTTTCAATGGGACATTCTGTCTGACAACTAAGACACCTTGAAATGTTCTTTCATTTAGAAAGTCCACTTAAATAATTTTTTCTGTTTGGGAGTTTTGTTACAGCATACTGACTTTTAAGAATCTGCCTCCCTCACCCTCCGTAAATTTATTCTCATAGTCAAATACATGATACTCGCGTGCTTACCATGTTTCACCTGTTTGAGCGTGGATGCCACTTGATAACTGAAAACAGATTCACAAAGGAATCTCTCAGAGCCATCTACAAATAAAAGAGGAAATGGTTTTAGTCTGCTCTAAGGGTTTTATGGCTTTTGATGAACCAAGTAAACCTGTCCATTCTTTTCTCTGCTTTTACATTCGAGGTCTAGTTTTCAGGGTTAACAAAGAGGATTTGTGTTTCATTTAGAACTAACACTGCTCTGTTATAAAAGCTACTTCTTCTATACCTAGGATGCTAAAATAGTCCCTCTACTTGTTTAAGAGTTTAAAAATAGTATTAAAAAAAACAAAAACAAGAAACCTCAGTGTGATGTCCTAGTCAACATTTCCCTCCTCCCAACCTGAAAGTTTCTTAATGTTCTCTTCTGTACACCAGGCAAACACTGCAGCTGACACATTTGGCCATGTGGCACCCGTGCTATCAAAATACAAAGTTTCACCCAAACTCCAAATCATTTTCATTCTAAAAAACAAAGCTGAGGGAAAAATCTTTGTTGATTTTTAATATATCAAATTACATCAAAACACTGCTGGGAATTTTCATTCTGTAAACACAAATTGTAACCTTGATTTTCCAACTGAACCAGAACACTGTAATTTGGATGACGATAAGAGTGTGGTGCAAGTTCAGAACCTAGAACTGTACTGGTGCCAAGAACTGCCAATGAGGAGGTGGCTAACTTGCTTACCACAGTATTTGGAAGATGATTGGGAAACATTGGTAGTTCATGATATTCCTTGTGGCAAAGGCTGATAATTGGAAAGAGAGGGCACTGCTGTCTTTTTCAATGCAGTAGTACGTGCCAGCACTACTAGATGTCAACCATTCACCCATCAATCACGAACTGGTTGTGCAGGTCAGATATTAAGTGACAAGGAGAGAGGACGAACACATATTTTAGCCTTATGCTGATTATCACACAGGCAAACCTTTGCAGAAGTCATGGTATCAAGGAGAAAAACTACAGATATTGTCTCCATATAGCTTGAACACACAACTAGGAGGGCTTTCTTCCAATGCTACTTCCAAACTGATGCCAAAAAAAAGAAAGAAATGAGAG
Organism: Callospermophilus lateralis; assembly: GCF_048772815.1. NCBI lineage: Eukaryota > Metazoa > Chordata > Mammalia > Rodentia > Sciuridae > Callospermophilus > Callospermophilus lateralis. The sequence goes on along the minus strand of NC_135319.1, from coordinate 44,173,807 downwards.
TATAATTCTTAGGATGTACACTATCTTCAGAGAGTTACATTCTGCAAATTCACATATTGTATAATATATAGAATACAATTCCTTCCCCTCCCTCTGCACGTCTCTGGCCGAATGTAAATCATTTGTGAGTAGATTGCCTAAATTAAACAGAGCAATTTTTTTTTCATTTTAATTGACTGAATATTATGATGAATATCCTTATTTATTTATCCTTATTTTTTGGTGCTGGGGATTCATGCTTACTAAGCAGATGTTCTACCACGGAGCTACACTCCTGCCCTGGACTATCCAGTTTAAAGATCTAGGCATGCTGACGACATCACTGAGTTGATTTTTTTTTTCTTCTTCTCCTGAAGATAAGAGCACTTGGCGGCACATACAGTGCCTAACTACGAATTCCACTATGGGAAGAGGAACTGTTGTGAACATTTGATATCAATGATGCAATTTGTTTTTAAAATTTTATTTTGTAGGGGCTGGGATTGTGGCTCAGCAGTAGAGCGCTCGCCTAGCACGGGCGGGACCTGGGTTCGATTCTCAGCACCACATAAAAAAATAAAGGCACCGTGTTGTGTCCATCTACACAAAAGATTCTCTCTCTCTCTCTCTCCTTTAAAAAAATTTTTTTTGTAGTTGTAGATGGACAGAATGCCTTTGTCTATTTTTATGTGGTGCTGAGGATCGAACCCAGTGCCTCATACATGCTAGGCAAGTGCCCTGCTGCGGAGCTCTAGCCCCAGCCCTGCAATTTTTTTTTAAAAAATAATTAATATTTTCTTTTTCTTCTGTGTCACCCCCTTTAATTTTTTCCCCGGTGGTATTGGAGATTGAACCCAGGGGTGCTCTACACCAAGCTATATCCCTAGCCATAGTACTTTTAAAATTTCGAGACAGGGTCTTGCTAAATTGCACAGGCTGGCTTAGGAACTTGCAGTCCTCCAGCCTCAGCTTCCCAAGTCACTGGGATTACAGGTATGTACCAGTTACCAGTACACCCGGGTTCAAGTTTTATTTTAAAAAGAGCAAAGAAAGTAGAACTTACTTCCCAGGTGATTTGATCTTGAACTTTAGGGTCTCTCATAAGGTAGTGGGAATTACCAGGTGTAAGAATCAAGCCAACATGTGTACAGAAGCTCTTGGAAGTGCTACCTCCCACTTGTGTTTAATCATAGATGTTATTAGGATAAAATGCTTATAACATTTGCATATTTTCCTTGGTAATAAATTTCAAAGCAAAAAGATATAAGCTTATCTTTCAGAATGGTACTTACATATCACTCTGCCATATTAAATGCCTATGAAACACACTTCTGTTGATCTGCAGCTCTATATTAACCAAAGTCCACTGCTTCTTAGCCATATCCCATTAGATGTGCTATCTGTACCAATCTAAAGCTTGGAATTTCTCCAGAGAGGAGACAGCCTGGGGAAATCTGTCTTCCATTTAGAAACTGTTATCAAACCCTTTGTAAAACACCAAGTAGCAAATACATCTGCTTTTCTCTTCATGGACAAGCAGAGGTTATAAATAGTGAGAAGTTCTGTAAATTACCCAAGTCTAATACTATATCACTAATTCCAATAAATATGATGCTAACAAATTCATTTAAAAGAATATTACCTCACCAGAAGGAAATTAGACAATGCTAGGCAGTTTATATTTCAGTGGCCAACAAAGTCACTAAAATACAGCCACTTCTGGACCGGAAAGCAGTCTTTAATTTGCTAATAATTGGGTTAGGTTATTATTAGCCACCCTGCTCATGCAGGGTGTATGTTATCAGAGAGCTGATGCTCCAAAAAAAGTTAATTTCCAAGGTTAACTACAGGTCATTTGAATTTATTATTATAGACTTGGGGGAATGAAATGGCAAACTGAACTTAAAGAGTGTGAACAGTGGGCTGGAGTTGTGGCTCAGTGGTAGAGCGCTTGCTTGGCATGCCTGAGGCCCTGGGTTTGAGCCTCGGCACCGCATATAAATACATAAAATAAAATAAAATAAAGGATCCATTGACAACTAAAAAATATTAAAAAAAATTATAAACATATAAGCATCTGATCTCATCTCCTAACTACTTTTGTTCCTTACTCTCTACAGGCAATCTTTACTATTTTATTTTTCTAAAATTTTAAGAATGGTTTCCTGCATGAATGTTAGATTAACTGCAAAATAATATTATCTATAAACATGATAGAAATGCTTCAAAATCTAACATGCTAACCAGTCCACACTTAGAAGTACTATACTGGAAGATGTACAAACGTTATATGTACATAGCTTATGTTTTATGTAAGAGATTCAAGTATCTGCTATTTTAGAATACACAGTGGTGGGGTGTATTAAGTGGGAGGTAGGGAGGAGGTGTGTTGTGGGTGTGGGAGTGGGGTGCCAGTGGTCCTTGAACAAATCTCCTGTGGATTCTGAGAGATGAATGTACTCTTTAATTTACTATGCTTGAATTGGCCCAGATAGTTTAGGGATTGCCCTTTGGTTTTTTGATTTTTTTGTACCAGGAATTGAACCCAGGGGTGCTTAACCACTGAGCAATATCCGCAACCCTTTTAAAAACTTTTTGAGACAGGTTTGCTAAGTTGCTTAGGGCCTTGCTAAGTTGCTGGGGCTGGTTTTGACTTGTGATCTTCTTGCCTCAGCCTTCCCAGGCAATGGGATTACAGGCATGCACCACTGTGCCTGGTTCTGATATTTAAGTCTGTTTTAAAATGTAAACAGCTTTAAGATTAGTGGTGTAATGTAAAAGCTAAGAAGAACCACAACTGCATCGTGAGTTTGGCCTAAATTAAAAGAACCCAACACAAGCTGGGCATGGTGGCACATACCTATAATTCCAGCAACTCAGGAGGCTGAAATAGGATTGCAAGTTTGAGGCCAGTCTCAGTAACTAAGTGAGGCCCTAAACAATTTAGTGAGACCCTCCTTGTCTCAAAGTACAAAACAAAAGTGCTGGGGATGTACCCGCTCACTGGTCAAGCCTCTGAGTTCAACCCCCTTAATCCAAAACACACAAACAAACAAACATACAAAGAAAGAAAACAAAACCCAACCTATTCCTCTACAAAGCAGTAAGAATGGATAGATCTATAACTTGTTAAAATAACATTCAGACTAAGCTCAGCAGCTTTTCTTCTTTAATGTTTCCACATAATCTGGTGCATGCTGATAGCTTTGAAACTATGGAGCTACCTCCTGTATTAAAATTCCTCTTGTAGGTAGAATTTAAATGACTTTAAGATGATCTTAAGAGTGCTATTTTTAAGCACTGACTTATCTTCTACTATTATAGAACTGATTTAGCAACTTAAGAACCTTCAACTTTTTGTTTTGTGAGAAATTCCTTGAATACCACATCTGATTGGCCCCTCCAATCAGACTGGTGATACTACATTGAGTATTTCTTTTTGTGGTGGTCCTGAGGATTAAATCCAGGGCTTTGCATATGCTAAGCCAGCCCTCTACCACTTAGTCACATCCCCAGCTCTTCCTATTTCATTTGAGATGGAGTCTTGCTAACTTGTTCAGGCTGACCTTGAACTTGTGATCCTCCTGCCTCAGCCCCTGAGTAGCAAGGATTACAGGTGCTCAGGTCCTAACATAACACAAATGAAGATGATGAAAAGGCAAGAGCCTAAGTACACTCACCTCACCATATGCATGGCCTGGTCAGGTCACTTATTTCACTACTGATCAGAACCTTAACAAGTCTAGATAGCCTAATGCTCCTGGAGTCTTCCCATATTTTCCTGTCATAAATGATTCTTCTGTTTGCTCTGACTTGCTGGGGATATAGCTCAGCAGTAGAGTGCCTTCCTGGCATGTGCAAAGCCTCTTCCCTAGCACCATAAAAAAACAAAGAATCAGCTATAGTGTTTTGCCTGGTTTAATCCAAAACTTTGCTTTTTATCACTTCTGATATAAATGAATAAAGAACCCCCTTCAAACTGGCTCCTGACTATAGTTTGTTTCAGAGACATTCCAAGGTTAACTTAAAATATATTTTTATAAATATGCAAGATTTAGAGCAAAAAAGATCAACATATAATTAAGCACCAAATTGCTTGACTCAAGTAGATTTTGAGTTCTTAGTAGGTTGTTTGCCAATGTTTTTTAAAATATGGTGAGAAGATTACCTTCAAGGAAAGGCTCTAAATGTTGGTCAAAAATGTGCTAGACTAATTCGGAATCTCTAAAATTGGCCTAGCAAAGTGCATTTTAAATAAGCTCCATGGGGGAATTTTAAGTTCCCTATGAAGAATTATTAGTCTTGATCCTAAAGTGATGGAAATCTCAAGAATTCCAGTTACCCATGCTGATTCATGATTACTGTGTCCTTATCTTGACAAGCCAGTTTGCAAATGTGAGCTGAATAAGATGGAGGATGACTGCACGCAAATCTGTCTCTGGTTGTAGAAAAACTACACTGCAGTATCCTACAGTGGGACAGGGAAGCCACCTTCACCTAAGAGTAGTGTATCAGTTTTTATTTTGTCTCAGAACCTCTCTGGTATGGCTAATCTATCTGTAGATTAATTACACTAGGAAAAAAATATATATACCTAACTTACTAACAATAGGGAAGAGGACAGGGGTCAAGATAAAGCAAACTGGAGCGGGAGATTGAGAATTCCTGGCTTCCCTGCTGACTCTGCTTCTAACAGGACCAAATCATTTAATGTTTTTGGATTTAAAGAACTCTAGATGACCTCCCTGCTTTCCAAAGTCCTTTTCAGCATCAAATTCTGATTCTGGAACAAGATTTGTGTTGGAAGATATTACTTTGGGATGTGGACAAGAGATGAAATGTGGAGCTGAAATCAGAGCAGATTCATTTCTAATCCACTTAATAGCTTCTTTCCAATTAATATTCATTGCAGGTCTGAATCCAATTATTCAGCAAAAAGCAGCATGAGATCACCTTCTAACACCTCTCCAGCTCCTTTGGGGTAGGTGAAAAGGGTTTTCCGTGGTGGGGCAAGGTCTGAGACACTGAAACCTGATGCAGTAACAGAACTTCCACTGACCCCACCAGCTGAGGAGGAGGATGAAGAGGCTGCCATTTCCTCTAGTAGAATTTTCACTTCACTGAAGAGAAAGAAAAACAGCAATTGACAAGTTTATGGATGTGAGACCGACAACATTCCACTCTAACTGCCACAAGGACCAGCATATAATTTTGTAAAGAATTAGCTCTCCTTTTTTTCTATCCTCTTTACTTCCAACAACCTTTTATTGAAACCTCAGACCAAAATGTCATGCAGGTTTTGAAGTAAAAAATATGCTTAAGAATAGTCTGTCTACTAAAACAATTACTTCCTATCATTAGCAAACTGTTTATGTCATTTGAGATTGACTGAAGGTAATTTATAAATTAAGAAGGGGTAGTATGGCAGTGCCAAGGCAAAAATGTGACTGAGCAAATAAATTATGAGGTTAAAATAATCATCTTCCATAGGACAGTTTGTCTTGGATACATCCTGACCAAGCCACACCAAGAAATTCACTCATAAAATTTTCCAAATAAGATTCCAGAAAACACTGTGTACTGTTCCCAGGGAAGGGAAATTGGTTAGGAAATACACATTGGCACTTTCATCAAAATTAAAAAAAAAAAACAAAAAAAAACCTTTTAATCCAAATGTAATACCTGAATTTATCACTTGGTGGCGTCCCAAAACTAGAACAAAATAGCTCAGAAAATGATCCTGGAAATCCTGGCCCTTATGACCATAGCAGCTGTGCATTTTAATCCTATGTCTCATCAGAAAATTCAAATGAAGCCAGGTGTGGTGACACACACCTGTGATCCTAGCTAGTCAGAAGGCTGATCCCAAGTTCAAGGCCAGCATGGGCAACCTGGCAAGACGCTGTCTCAAAATAAAATAAAAAGGGTTGGGGGAGATTGCTCAGTGACTGAAGTACTCTCTGGGCATGTGTGAAGTCCTGAGTTCAATCCCCTTCCACTCCCCCTCCATCCAAATGTAAATGGGGTACTTTGTACTAAATACATGGCTTCCTAAAAATGTTCAAAATGAGGGCTGGGGTTGTGGCTCAGTGGTAGAGCACTTACCGGGTTTGATTCTCAGCACCACATATAAATAAACAAAAATAAAGGTCCACCGACAACTAAAATATAAAAGCAACAAATATTCAGAACAAGAACTCTTTGCACAGAAGCTTGTGCCATTTTAACAAAGATTCTAAAGTGTATTCTTTCTATTTATTTATTTTGTGATACTGGTGATTGACCTTAAAGTGTAAACTTTCTAAAAAAGATCTAGCACCATACTAATAGAAATTTCTGCTGTAATGGAAATGTTCTAATGTTCTATTGCTGCACTGTTCTGTGTGGTAGCCACCAGCCTCACATGTTGTGGCTATAAATTAAGTGTGGCTGAAAATTATATTTTCAATGTTAACTAAAATTTCAACATAGCCACAGGCCAGTGGCGTTCTAGTATTTAATTAAAAAATGATTTTAGCCAGGTGTGGTGGTATGTGCCTGTAGTCCCAGCTACTCTGAGACCAGGGAATTGAGAGTTCCAGGCCAGCCTGGAAGACCTTATGTAGCAAGACCTTATTTCAAAAAAAGGAAAAAAAAAAAAAGATTAATAACAATGAAAATTAAAATAATGGGGGGGATCCTAGCTCAAAAAATAAAAACAAACAACAAAAATTCATAAACAACTCGGCTATTGGTGGACTTTCTTTTTAAATGTTAATTTTTTAGTTATAGTTGGACATAATATCTTACATTCTGACAGCCACAACCCCAGCCCGATTTTTTTTTTTTTTGAGTAGTTGGGATTGAACCCAGGGCTTTACACATGCTAGGCAAGTATCTACCACTGAGTTACATCCTTAACCCTTTTTAAGATTTATTTTGTGACAGGCTCTTGCTAAGTTGCCCAGGCTGGTCTTGAACTTGAAATCTTCTTAATATGGCCTCCTGAGTAGCTAGGATTACAGGAATGCACCACAGTGCATGGCATGGTTAATTTTACATTATGTGAACTTTAGCCCAATTAAAAAAAAAAAAAAAGACTCAAAAAAGATTTAAAACATGAATTTCCTATGCAATGGTCAGAGAGAATTTAGTTGAAAGCCAGGGGGAAGCAGCTCAGTAACAGATCAGTAATAGACTGCTTGTCTAACATGTACAGGCCCTGAGTTCAAGCCACAGTATGTGTGTGTGTGGGGGGGGGTGTAGAATTTTAGTTGAATATTTCTTCATTGACTTTTTTCTTACTAATTGTAAAAAGAATGGGATTGTAGCTCAGTGGTCAAGTGCATGTTTAGAAAGCTTGAAGCTCCTGGGTTCAAACCTCAGCACTTATAATAGAAAAAAAATGAGAGAATGCTATGTTGCTATAAATTCTATCTGTATAAAACATCCAGCTTCCTAGTAAGGAAAACAATATACTCTGTCTGATATATTGGCTGTTTCCTTAATTTTATGATGATGATTTAAGGCTGTCAGAGAAGCAGAGCTTAGTTTCTAAGTGTATGTCTACAATACTGATTCATGCTGCAGGAGAATATGAGAATAGTAAGGCTACTGCTATAATTAGACCGTCAGCCTATTAAAATGTAAACTGATTAATGATTTTTTATTTTTAATATTGTTACTAGATTACTTTTAAATTTTTTTCTGTGTTTGATAATTTTTCACATTCACATCCATAAAGCCAACAACTTTCCAAGTTAGATACATATCCAATCCTTTGGACCATAATGGGTCAAAATATAGCTTAATAAGTTTTTAAATGCTTTTTGAAAAGAACTTAAGCAGTAATGGACCAGTCCAAATCTCTAAATGGATTCCTGGAGGGATTCAAATAAAGCACAAAGACAACTTAGCCACCTTTTGGAGAGTAGCTTAGTCTTTGTTTCCTATCTGTTCAGAGTAGAACCCACTGTGAACTGTTTATATATCTCACCTAAGATTTAAAATTGTAAATCTTTTTCCTCCCCTGATAAATGCTCTGTTCAGTTGAAAATCTTTATATTTTGAGATCAGCTGCTCAGCACACACCTAAGTAACTGCTAGAGTGAGGCCAGCTTCAAAAGCTAGACACAGTGTGACTTCTAAACTGAATATAATCAAAGGGACTTCCTCTTTATCCTTTTTTATTTCAGTTTCTTAGAACTACTATCATTTCATACACAAGAGTATCAGGGTTGAAAAATAAGGCATAGAATTAGCACAAGGTTAACTTTAAATAAGCAGTTTTCTGCTGAGGTGGAAAGATACACCTAAGCAATTTCTAGTTCTAAAGATATAGTTTGTGTGTGTGTGTGAGAGAGAGAGAGAGAGCTCTTGGTGCGAGCTGGAGATTGCAGGACCCCATGCATACTAGGCAAGTGTTCTACCACTGACATGCATCCCCAGTCCTAAGTAAAATTTTGTTTTTGGTGCTGGGGATGAACTTACAGACCTGCATATTCTAAACATATTTTCTACCACTGGGTTACATCCTCAGTTCCTAGGTTGTTTTGAAGGCCATCAGCAAGTCATAAATGGAAGTTAAACTAACAATAAATCCTGGATTATAACTGCTCTCTAAGGGCAGGCATTAACTAATCTGTCTGAATCAACATAATGTGTGGCCTAATAAGTGGTTGCTCATTTAAGTAAACATTTGGGGAATGAATTAAATATTTCACAGGAAACACAGATTCCTTAAAGATCATCTAATCCAATTTCCTCTTTTTATAGCTGATACAATGAAGCACAGAGACATTGCAGCTTATCTGCTGTAACATTTTTGAAGCAACAGCTTTTTAATATATCATGTTTCATGTGGAAAGCAAACTTAGCATAGTGGTTAAGAATTGACCATGATGCCACTCTGTCTTTTTTTTCTCTTTTATAGTACTGGGGATTGAACCCAGGGCTTCATGCATGCTACGCAAGCACTTTCTCACTGAGTTACATCCCAATCTCATGTCTTGGTTTTGCTAAGTACTTGCATGACTCTGGACAAATCACTTAAAATTTTTTTTTTTTTTTAAATTTCTCAGTTGTTTCAGTAGTAGTGTGGAACAATAATGGTATAGAGATGTTGAAATTAATAATATGTAAAGCAACTGGAATGGTTTCAGGCTTAGTAAACAAATAAATATTAGCTATCAAAAAATTATTAATAGATATTTGCTCTTGAATCTTTTTTTTTTTTTTTTTGATACTGGGGATTGAACCCAGGGACACTCAACCAATAAGCTACATCCCATCCTTTTTTATATTTTATTTAGAGTCAGGGTCTTGCTAAATTTCTTAGGGCCTTGTTAAGTTGCTGAGACTTGTCTTTGTAGTCTCAATTCTCCTGCCTCAGACTCCAGAGCTGCTGGGTTTCTTCTCCTGGATCATTTTTTTTTTCCTACTTAGTTACCAGTTGTTCATACTGTATATTATGTACCAACATATTTATGGGAAAAGTTTTATTTCTCTCCATCTGATACAGACATAGCTAGATCAGAAAGAGGAACAATGTCTTCTATTATGCATATGACATACTTCACTACTGAGTTACACCCCCAGTCCTTTCATTTTAAGATTCATGATCTTAGGAAGAAGTCTGTGATTTGGAAACTAGGTAAAGTACTGTCTTTTTAACCTCAAGACCTGGTACAGAATCTCTATCATTGCGTTTTCTGGATGAATGATTTATAAATAACGTAATTATTTACAAATTACAGAACAAGGGCCAGAAGTTCAGCAAACATTATGCAGGGGGCACAGAAGCTTGATGTCATGAGGGCTGGCCCATTATGTTTTCTTTTTCCTTTTTGTGCAGATATATTTACTCTATCTTCCACTAGGCTGCCAGGCCCACAAAGGGTGTTCTGTAAGACTTTGCTGAATAAATTTTGACGACGAAGTATCCTGGGACTTGGCCCTATACCGGAAGCTGGGGCTACTAGCAGTATAAATCCTCATAGGAAAGCAATGACATTTTGGGAGACACAGTACAGCATGATTAAACATTCACTTTTAGGTAAGACTAGGATGACCTCAAGTTCATAAACTACGTTTTCTTGCAGAAATATGCCTATTTTCTTAAAAAAGATCCTTCCTTAAAAAAAAAAACTCATCAATAGGTGAAAAAAGTTCCTGTTGTAATTCAAAGGCAAATTACGACAAACAATCGTCAAATTCATCAACAAAACGTTCTACTGTATTCCACTTAAAACAGTTTGATTACGATACAAACCAAATAAATGCTACAGCGATAGCTGGGTGGAGTGGAGAGAGAGGGGGTGGAAAGGGGAGGGGTCAGAACTTCAGCGGTTCCCAAGCTAACTCCAAGCCAAGCTTCCCGTCCAGCTGAGTCCCAAAGAAGCAACGCCAAGCGACTGCCTCACTACGCAGGCGCCACTATTCCGGGCGCATGCGCATCTCGTTCTCGGCCTGGGAGAAATTTCCTTTTCCACGCCCGCTGCGGCAGTCTCCTGTCTCCTCCCATCTTCTCCATTTTTCTAGTCCGTGCAGGTAGGAACCAAGTTAACTCCCTTCCCCTCAAGCTCCCGAAGGCCCTTGAACCTTTGGCTACTTACCTCAGAGGCCTTAGCACTTTCCCCTTCAACCCCGCCCCCCAGGCCAGCCAGAAAGGCCGCGCTCACAACGACGAGACGGCGGCGTGCTCGCGCCCACGCAGAGGGAGCCCGCGGCGGCGTGCGCGCGCCCGCGCGGCAGTGGGCGTGGCCGGGGCGGAGAGAAGCCGAGAACAAGCTTCCTGAGATCACTTCCGGGTCTTTAACCCGAGCACTAATTTCTTCCTTCGGTTTGGCACACTTGTTCTTTTTGGTTTCTTTTTATGATTCTGGCCTTCAGCTCCCCCCAACGGTATTGCAGAAGGATCGTGTTTCCCTCTTCCTCTCCAAACCTCCATTTCCCCTCTTTCTTCTAAGCAGTTACGTAGCCCAAGGCTGATACAGGAAAGGTAGATGCCAAGTTTGCAGTCTCACCTGTCTCTTCCTCCAGAGCTCAGGATCTGAGGGTCCGACCTCTGTGGAGAACTCATTTTGTGTGTGTGTGTGTGTGTGTGTGTGTGTGTGTGTCGTGTGGAGGAGAGTCCTAGGGGAATACAGAAGTCCTAGGGGAATACAGTGTAATATCAGTGGACTATTGCTACTTATGTACCCTCCACCTCCATCCAATTAGATTTACTTTATGTGTTATTTCTCAAGACAAAACCTCTGCTTGTCTCTGTAAACAGACTGCCAATTAAAGAGACTTGCTGAGGGTTGGGCTGAGCATTAGTGTGTTTAATAAGGATTATGAATATTCTTTGGAACTCTTGAAGTTTTGGGGCTTCAAGACTATCAGAACTAAATGGCGGGGGTGGGGGTGGGGGTGGGGGAGGAGATCATCCAAGCTATATGTGGTAGGGACACTGTTTGAACTTCACCATAGCTAGCTCATAAGGGACCTCTGTTTCTGAAATTATTATTATTTTTTTCTGGTGTTGGGGATGGAACCCATGGCCTCTGGCATGCTAGGCAAAGTAAATATTATACCACTAAATTATTCCCATCCCCTTCTAAATCATTGATTTATTAAGTGGTGACTAAAATTTGGCTTCTTGGTAGGCTATGTACCATTTGTTGGACAGTGGCCTATAGAAATTGGATTCCTTTCCTTAGCAATGTGTTGATCTGAGAAACACATTGGTTAAGCTTTTTTTTTTTTTTTTTCTGTATTGGGGATTGAACCCAGGGACACTTTATAACTGAGCTACATCCCCAGTTCTTTTTATTTTTTATTTTGGAAAAGGGTCTCCCTAAGTTGCTGAGGATCTTGCTAAATTGCTGAGGCTGACCTTTACTTGCTATTCTCTTGCCTCAGCCTCCCAAGTTTCTAGGATTGTAGGTATACCTCACCCTGCCTGCTGGTTAAGTTATATTTTGACAAGCATAGTTATATATATCTAGTACCTTAAAAGTTCTTAGCCCTTCCTCCATAGAGAAGTATGTTAAATATCCCTCATTCTCTTATTTACAATATTCAAATGATTAGATAAAAGTAAAAGGTTGTAATTTACTCACTTAAATTAATGAAGAGACCTCTCTCTTTCAAAGTCAAGGGCACAGCTGGTTATAGTGATGCATACCTGTAATCCCATGAACTCAGGAGATAGAGGTTGGAGGATTGCAAGTTCTAGGCCAGCCAGGGCAACTTAGTGAGTCCCTATCTCAAAAATCAATCAAAGTCATGAGCAGGCTGTATTTAAAGGCCTTTTAATAACTTTTTTGGGGTGAGAGTACACATATCACCTTGCTGTCTAGAATGAGACATGAATGAAATGAAATAGTGTGGAAAATACAATTGACTTTTTGTTGGAGAAATCAAATGGAAATCAGTATTTCTTTTGCTTAGGATGTATTGTGAACTAATGCCCAATTATATCCTTTTAAACCTATATAATGATCCATTAAATAGAGATAGGATTTTTATTTCTAAAAAAAGATAAGATGGTAATTTATTTTTCAGGATTTCGATAGAATATTATTTGGAGAAGGTGTCATGGAAGTTCTGCGCCCACAGCTTATAACAATTGATGGACGAAATTACAGGAAGAACCCTATCCAAGAGAAGACTTACCAACATGAAGAAGATGACGAAGATTTCTATCAAGGTAGTTATTCTTAAATCAGGTTAGAAGTAAAATGTATTGAGCTGTGGATGTTGCTCAGTGGTAGAGAGCTTGCCTACGTGTGTGAAGCCCTGAGTTCCATCTCCAGCACCACAAAAAATAAGTTCAGGAACAAAGGTTTCTTGTGGGCTTGCTATGATTACGTTCAACTGGTATTCCTACTATACACATGCACGCATACATACACACACCAAAAAAAAAAAAAAAAAAAAGAAAGGAAAAAAAAATGCCTTCTCTCTTGAAGGAGCAATTCTTTTTTTTTTTTTTAAACTGTAGATGGACACAATACCTTCAATTTTTTTTTTTTTTTAATGTGGTGCTGAGAATCGAACCCAGGGCCTTGCATGAGCTAGGTGAGCGCTCCACCCCTGAGCCACAACCCAAGCCCATTGTAGGAGCAATCCTTAGTTTTGTTTCGCTGTATTTCTGTATTAGTACTAGAATTGGAGACATTTGGCTTCTCATAGTTCCATTTGCATGGATTCAAGAGTTTGTTTGAGGCATTCTTTTTTTTTTTAATATTTATTTTTTATTTATTTTTATATTTTAATATTTATTTTCTTATTTTATTTTTATGTGGTACTGAGGATCGAACCCAGGGCCTTGCATCTGCTAGGTGAGAGCTCCACCGCTGAGCTACAACCCCAGCCCATGAGGCATTCTTGTTGTAGTTCATAAGTCATGTTTAATCTTTGTACAGAGACTTAAATGTTACAAAGGATAATTATAGAAAATATTAATCACTAATATTCTGTGACAAAATTACATTACTTTTTCTGTGAAGTAATCCATATTATCAAAATAAAGGAACATACATAAAGGATTAGTCCAGTGACCAATAATGTTAGCTGTTAATATTTTATTATTTTTCTTTTTTGTAGCCACAGATTGGCCATTCCAAAGTTACAACTAACTTTATTTTAATATAGGTAGTTTTAAGAAATAAACAGTTTAGATGGGTTATAAATATTTTCAGGGTGTTTACCTTGGGCTTGGATTTAATGCATAAACAGGGCCTTTGCAAGTGTTTTGTGACTTTTCCCTTTTGGATTATGAGCCTTTCCATTGGACCCTAAGTCTCCGGGTCAATGTGCTCTCTCATCCTCTCCATTGTCTCTTGTCATTCTTGAGGCCCTTATCTCCTTTATCCCTCCTCTTTTCCCTGTGTCTGGGCTGAATGGAGTAAGTTCTCCCAGTGTCTCAGTCACTGAAGTAGTCTGTGTCTTAATATTAAAAGTCACTGAATTCTGTATTTATTTTGCAGTTCTGGTAATTGAACTCAGGTATGCTAGTCAAGTGCCCTACCATTGAGCTACATCCTCAGCCATTTTAATTTTATTTTGAGCCAGGGTCGTCTTAAGTTGCCAAGGGTGATCTCAAACTTTTGAGACCTCAGTCTTCCAAGTAGCTGGGATTACAGGTGTGTGCCACTGTGTTCAACTGAATTGTATACTTTAAAGAGTGAATTTTATGTGAATTATAAAAAATAGTACAAAAATTGATTATTGTGTCTGAGCTTTCTTTTTCTTTCATTCTTATTTATTATTATTATTTTTTTGTGGTACTGGAAATCAAACCCAGGGCCTTGCACATGCTAGGCAAGCACTGTACCATTTCGCTATATTCCCAGCCCTTGTGTCTTAGCTTTTTAAGAGAAAATGGTTAAATACTGGTATATGTATAAGGTTCCAAGACTGACAGATATAAAATAGTCATTTATTAAAAAACATTTTTATTTCTTAAAAGAGCAGGTCAGGAAGACCATCAGAGCAGTGTTCTGTGATGTAATGTGTTGGGATATTCTTAATGCCTGTGCTTTGTGTTTTTAAAATCCTGAGAGAGATTGACAGGTGGGGAGAAGCAGCAACAGCATTTCTGAAGAGTAATTGTGGTTTCTCTGCAGATGCGATGGAGTATGCTGATGAGCCCTGTGATGCCTATGAGGTGGAGCAGACCCCGCAAGGATTCCGGTCTACCGTGAGTGCTCCCAGCCTGCTCTACAAGTGAGTGAATGAAGTCCCTAGCTGATCACAGGGTGGCATTTCCAGGAAACTCAGCAGGAAGCTGACTGTCATCTTCCACACTTTCACCTTAAAACCATGATTGCTTAATGATAAAATAGTATTTTATGTCCTAAAACGTCAAAGGCCTGATTATAGATTAATCTTATCATACCATGTATATTGCCACTTCCTATTGATTTTACCTCTGAAATATCCTTTGAATTTACCACTTATCATTGTCTTCATTGCTACCCTTTCTGCCTTTCCTATGGCTTTCTTAAAATAACCCATTTTGGTTTTTACACATTGGTTCTTACTCTTCCAAGTCAGTTTTTCACATTGAGGGTTGAATGATCATTTTAAAAGACAGGATCATTTTACCACCTCTGCTTAAAATCCATCAGTGGTTTTCCATTGAAGATGGAATTAGAGTAGTGACCAAAATCTTGAGCATTACTTAAGAGACTCTTATTTTTTTAGTCTTAGTTCATACCACTCTTTCCCTGTCTTTGGCTTATACCCATCTGGTTTTCTTCAGTTCTCCTTTCTACCTTAGAACTTTTGAACATGCTGTTTCTTTTGCCTTAGAAACTTTCCTTTTTCTCACCCAGTTATATTCTCCTTCCTTAGAGAAGTCATCCCTGTCATCCACATTGATTTCTCTACTGTTTTCATAACAATTCTACTTTTCCTTTATGGCATTTATCACAATCTGTGTTTGTATTTATTTGTGTACTATGTGATGTCTCCTTCACTAGGTGGGAAGCTTCTTGAGGGAAAGAACATGTCTGATCAATTAACTCCTAATGTTTGTGAAACGACTGCTATGCTTTTTCCAGAGTTTTCTTTTTTTCCTTGTTTTTTTTTTTTTTTTTTTTTTGTGCTGGGGATTGAAACCAGGGCCTTGTGCATGTGAGGCAAGCACTCTAGCAACTGAGCTATATCGCCAGCCCCTTCTTTTTTTCCTTTTTGTAGTGCAGATAATCTTGAACACAGGGCTTTGTGAATGCCAGGCAAGCACTCTACCACAGAGCTGCACCTGCCGCCCCAGGATCATCTTTATAAATTGCTTGGAAGTTTGTGATCACTGCAGTCTGTGCTTGCTTGCATGCATGTTTGCCCATATTCTGTTCCATAGTAACCACTAATAGAATATTGTCAACTTGGGCTGCAGTTATAGCTCAGTGGTAGAGCACTTGCCTAGCATGTGCGAGGCACTGCGTGCGTTTGATCCTCGGTACCACATAAAAATGAATAAATAAAATAAAGGTATTAAAAATGTATCTGTCTAAAAAAAAAAGAATATTGTCAACTCGTGGCTGACTTTTGGTCTTATACCTTTGAACATAAACTGGTCTAGGACATACATAAGTTATTATTGTTTTCTGTGTTATACCAAATGAAGTAGATCTATTCTGGGAGGAGATCTACAAATGTGGACTCATACACTTAATTGCCAACCAGCATAGTTTCATTTTCATCAACCTTGAGAGCATTTTGAAATACCTATTTAGGATTAAATTTTGGAATGTGGCCAATAGGAAACCAAAGCTAACCCTGACTCCTTCCTTTCTTTTCAGGCTATGCTAACATTTTTCCCTAAGAAACATGATTTTACAAAATTGTAACTGAGTTTCCTGACAAAATCAGTGTCTTAATGTATATGTGTCCTACCTCTAAGATGTATAAAAATTCCTTAGAAATCGGATTCTAACTTGATCTTTTGAATCCATATATTCTGAGTCTTCATTATATACTAGATGACTTGCCTGTTAGATCAGATGTTGGCTCTGCTAAATCCTTTTTTTTTTTTTTGCGGGGGTTACTGGGGATTAAACTCAGAGGCACTCAACCATTGAGCCACATCCCAAGCCCTTTTTTGTATTTTATTTAGAGACAGGATCTCACTGAGTTGCTTAGTGCCTTGTTGCTGAGGCTGGTTTTGAACACGTGATTCACCCGTCTCAGCTTCCTGAGCCACTGGGATCACAGGCACCACTCTGCCCAGTTTATTTATTTATTTTTTTAAGGTAGTGCTGAGAGATAGAACCCAGTGCCTCACATGTGCTAGGTGAGCGCTCTACCACTGAGCCACAAACCCAGCCCTCTAAAGCCTCTGACTTCAACTACTTCCTTTTTAAGGTAGTGAAGTCTAAACTATAATTAACAGTTTAAGCCAACTACAGTTTATAATAGGCTTGTCTGCTAGCCACATATCAACAAACAGGAGCTTGTTTAAAGAAATTTCAATCCTCTTTTTAAACTTCTTCATTGTTTTTTTTTTGTGTGTGTGTGTGTGTGTGTGTGTGATGCTGGGGATTGAACCCAGGGCCTTGTACATGCTAGATGAGCTCCCCACTGAGCTACATCCACAACCTAATGTCTTATTTGGAAAAAAAACAAAAAAACAAAAACAAAAAATTACAAAACCAGAGTAGGGAAGGGATGGGAATAGGAAGGAAGAAAAATGAATTGGGTATAACTTTCTTGTGTTCATATATGAATACATGACCATTGAATCTCCATGTCGAGTACCAAGAATGGGAAGTTATACTCCATGTATGTATGATACGTCAAAGTACATTTATATTGTCATGTAAACCTAAAAAGAACAAATGAAAAAATTAAAAAACAGAGTAGATCTTAATGGACATAATTAGACTTGGTTATCCTATGTGAAAACTAATGAGAAAATGTTGTAGCCTAGCATGTATGAGGCCCTAGGTTCAACATCCCCTACTACCAGGATATAAGTCACCCATAGTATTGGTTGTATAATGAAATCATATGAAATCTTAGAAGCTGAAATAAGTTGGTAACAGGGAGCTCTTTATCTTAATCTTATGGTCCTGGGGAATGGTCTCTTAGTACTTCATAGATTCTGAAACTTCTCTCCTGAGATCCCTGGTCTCATTCACTTTGACACATCTAATTACTATGGGCTCCAGAAGATAACCCTAGATTGTCAGGCTTATTTATATAAAAAGGCTAGACAAGTAAGTAAATGAATCAGTAAGTGAGAGAGGTGGGGTAAATGAAAGATCATAGGGAATGGTGGGGATTATGATAGCTTGTGTCTCCTGTTTAAGGGGGTGTTCGAGAATTGGCCATTGTTGCCATGAGTTGTCAGATCTTCTAGTTTTTCTCAAGAACTTGCAAATATGTATATTTTATATGAAATGTCCTAAATAAAACATGTCTATATGATGAATTTAGCTTGAGGGTCATGTGTTTACTCTTTGTGCTTTTGAATCTATCCTGAATGGTGAACCTTGTTTTTTGCTAAGCTTATTACCCTTATTTAATAAATCAAGGATAATTCCCTTAGGACAAACTCATAATACGGTTAATTTGTTCTACAAAATGGACAAGATTCTACTCCCTCAAATTGTAGACCTGTTGAAGGCTGAAAGTGCCCTTTGAGACTATGCCAGAGTTCTTTTCATTGTGCCACAGACCCAGATTTTGAATCTAATTTTCAGCAAACAAGGGTTGGGCATGGTTATTGTACCTATACCTTGTATTAGCGATAGCATCATTTTGCCAGTGAATGTAATGTAGCATGTTCTATGAAGCTAGATGACTCATAATAAAAAACCATAATCAAAATTATAATAAAAAATCGAGCTTTTACTGAAGGATTTTTCTTTAAGAGTATCTTTGGTCACACAGTTTAAAACAGCTAGGATTTCTTATTTTGGAACATTTTGATTTAATTTGCCTCTGTTAAATTTTTTTTTTTTTTTTTAATTACAGGCATATAGTTGGAAAGAGAGGGGACACTAGGAAGAAAATAGAAATGGAGACCAAAACTTCTATTAGCATCCCTAAACCTGGACAAGAGGGAGAAATTGGTAAGGCTCAGTATGTGTGTTACATTTGTAATCACTTTTGCACCTGAATGGAGTAATGTAATTGAACTGAGGTGTTCAGGGACTTTATTTTCTAGGATCCAGTAGCAGTTGGCCTTTTTATGATAGATCAGTATCAATCTTCCAAATGAGAAGAGAAATAGACATCCTCCTTTAGATTTAATACCAGGGCCTTGACTTTATACTCAGCCATGCGTTGATAAACTGAAGCTTCCAGATGTCCTTGTGCATTAGATTTCTTTTATGCTTTGGTAACTTGAAATGGAATTTGTGAATTGTTTCAAGTTAGAGCTACAGAAAAACCAGTGAGATAAGAGAATATGAAACAAAGTTCAACCCTTTTTTAAAAAAAATATGTTAGTTGTAGATGGACATAATACCATTCTTGTATTTCCTTATTTTTAATGTGGTGCTGAGGATCGAATTCAGTGCCTCAAACATGAGAGGCAAACGCACTACACCACTGAGCTACAACCCCGGCCCAGTTCAACCCTTTTAATATGTGTTCTCTATAAAGGTTTTAAATCTTGTTTTGTAGACTAGGAAGGAAATCATAAGAGTAATAATGAAAATAACATAATCTGTTTCAAATATTGCTCAGATGAGCAAAAACAGTTCATTGATGTAAATCAAGCCATAAAATGACTGTACTAAATGTTATTGTGAATTAAAGGCACAAACTTTTGTTTTCAGTGGCTTTGAGAGGCACTGTAGAGACAACATATTAAAAAACTCATTCTAAAATGACAGGGTTTTTTCAGAATCCAAAAGGGCAGTAGCCTCCAATAATCCATTTTCTTTCTTTTTTTTTGAGATGGGGTCTTGCTGTGTTGCCCAGGCTAGTCTCAACTCCATGAGCTCTGGTGATGCCCTTGGCTCAGCCAGTCTCCCCAGTGCTGGGACTGTAGGTACATGCCCCCATACCCAGCTACTAGTAATCCATTTTCCATAAACACTCAAGAGATTGTATTACATTTTGGCAGAAAAAAATTACGAATATTCTTTTCATTTTGTGCTGTGTAAGAATAATTATCTTGACAGATAACTAGCAGTTGCTTTTAGAGTAATGTTGGTCTAAAGAATTTTCTTCGATGACCAGAATGTTCTATATCTACACTGTACAAACAGGAGCCCTTGGCATGTGACTATGAGTACTTGAAATATGGCTGAAGTGACTGAGAAACCAAATTTTTAATTTATTTACTTCTATTTAATTTAGCTTGTTGTATGTGGGTTCTCATATTGAGCAGTGCAGGACAGAGTTTTTGCTGGTCCTTTGGTATAGTAAACAAACTCTAGTATAAGAACTTTTAACATCTTGGAAGGACTTTTATTAAAATAAATACTTGTTTTATTAGAATTGTAAGAATAAAAACTTAACTTTTTCTCTAAAGCTTAAGTTAAAAAAAAAAGAATTTTTTTTCTTTTTTTGGTACTGGGGACTGAATCCCAGGAATGATCTACCACTGAGCTCTATTTCCAGCCCTTTAAAAAAATTTTTGTTTTTTTAAACGGGGTCTTGCTAAATTGCCAAACTGGCCTCTAACTTGCAATCCTCCTGTCTCAGCCTCCTGATACAGTGAGATTACAGGTGTGCACTATTGTGCCTGATTGAACATCTATTTTTACTTATGGTAGGTGTTCCCAGGAGGGGAATTTCTGGGTCATATGGTAATTCTGTGTTTAATTTTTTAAAGGAACTGTCAAACTTTCCCATATCAGCTATACTATTTTATTTGCCTATTAGCAATGTTTAAGGTTTGCTTTGTACTTTTTTACTTCATTTGTTGGTCTTAAAGATCCTCTTTTTTTTTTTTTTTGATACTGGGAAAGACCCCACGGCCTCATGCATACTAAACAAATATTTCACCACTGAACTAGATTCCCATCCCCCTTTTTAGTTTTAAGATTGGGTCTCTCTGAGTTGCACAGGCTATCCTCAAACTTGTGATCCTTCTGCTTCAGCCTCCTGAGTAGCTGGGATTATAGGTGTGTACCACTATGACTCTTCAATATACTCTATTTTTAAACTTCATTCTGCTTAGATTGAATTTATTAGTAGTTTTCTTAGCTTTGGCCCTGTCCCTGTTCAGATGTATATGCACATTCATAACCTTTTTAGTTCCCTAGAGATGATCTCTATCCCAAGCTGGTGGCCTTCAAGTGTTTTCACTTTTCTTTGCTTGCAGTGATCACTGGCCAGCATCGAAATGGTGTAATTTCAGCCCGAACTCGGATTGATGTTCTTTTGGACACTTTTAGAAGAAAACAGCCCTTCACTCACTTTCTTGCCTTTTTCCTCAATGAAACTGAAGTTCAAGAAGGATTCCTGAAGTTCCAGGAAGAAGTGCTGGAAAAGTGTTCCATGGTAAGCAGTAAGCAAAACAAAAAGTTAAAAGAAAAAGTCAATATAAAAAAAATATAAAAATGGTTCATAATTGAAATAAGCAGAAAGATAGAAACTTTTCTCACCATGAAAAGTAACTATTTCTGGGAGCTGGGGAGCAAGTGGCATATGCCTATAATCTCAAGCTACTTGGGAGGCTGAGGCAGAAGGGTCAGAATTTTGAGGCCAGCCTCAACAATTTAGTGAAACCCCATCTCAGGCTTAGAACAAAGAAATGAAAATGGCTGGCAATGTGACTCAGTGGTAGACTGCCCCTGGGTTCAGTTCTCACTACTGAAGAGAAAAAAATTGTCATGAATATGTAAAAAGTGAAGTGCTTATGACTAGGATAATAATAGCAGATAATCCAGATTTAAAAACAAGTTTTAAAATTCCTTTTGAATATAGTTTTAGTTGATTTAAAAAATGAAGTTAAGATGGGCATGGTGGTATGTGCCTATAGTTCCAGCTACTTGGGAGGCTGGCAAGCTGGAGAATCTGAGTTCAGGTTTTGGGTAACATAGACCCCATCTAAATGAAAAAATAAAAGTTCATCAATTAAAAAGAAAGTATGGAAATAATATAGCTTATTATAGAAAATACTAATAAAAAATGATCTGTAACCTATCTCTGAGAGATGGTATTGTGGCATATTTTTTTCAAATATATGTATATGTATCAATGTGTTTGTACACTCATATTTAAAAGATAAAAGTTGGCTTATACATGATTTTATGTTCTGCATTTTTGAAACATAGTATTATATCATGAACATTATTTTATCATTGAACAAAAACCTTAATATTTTGCTTTCTTTTTGGAGACTAGGAAGGAAATTATTTCAGTGATAATTAAAATCATCATCATCATCATCATCATCTGATTTTTCAGCTATTCAGATGAATTGATTTTATATTTTGAGTTGGGGTTTCAATATGTTGCTCAAGCTTAAAGTTGTAAATTCAGGTGATTCACCTCAACTTCCCAAGCTGGGACTACAGATGTGTGCCTCCATGCCTGGCTCAGATGGCTTGATTTTTTTTCTTTTTGGTTTCATTATACAGATATGTAACTGTTTAACCTTTATTTTATTGTTTCTATTATTTTAATTTCTATTTTCTTATTATTATACATAATTGCTATAATGAGTAATCTCCATACATTATGATCAGTACTTACTTAAATTCTACAGAAACAGTATGTGTGTTTGAGATTTTTTTATGTATAAATCTAAATTACCTTCAGGAAATTTTATAGAACCTTATTCTTCAAATTAGAGTTTTGAGTTTCTTTTTCCTACTTTTGTTAATACTTGGTATTACCATTCTTAAAAGGTTTTTACCTTGAGGATTGAATTTATGGGCACTTTACCACTGAACTTCATCCCTGGTCCTTTTATTTTTCATTTTTGAGACAGTTTTGCTAAATTGTGAAGCTGACCTTGAACTTGTGATCCTCTTGCCTCAGCTTTGTGAATTGCTGGGATTACAGGCATTACCCCGTGCCTGGTTTGTATGACCCATTTTTAAATGACTAACATGGCATTCAGGTGCTAAAACAAGGCCATAGCTATAAGTCAAATGCTCAAATATGTAGAGAAATGTGGATGTTATAAAAAGTGAATCATCAGAACATCATTTTTCAAAGCAAGATGATTTCGGCTGGGCATGGTGGTGCACATTTGTAATCCCAGCAATTCTGGAGACTGAGACAGATTTCAGGTTCAAAGTGAGCCTCAGCAATTTAGTGAGGACCTAAGCAACTCAGCAAGACCCTGCCTTTAAATAAAAAATAAAAGAGGTCTGAGAATGTTGTTTAGTGGTTAAGTGTCCCTGGGTTCAATACCTGGTACCAAAAAAAAAAAAAAAAACCCAAGAGATGATTTCATTCTTGGTGGTAATGGAAGGTTGGGTAGATCAGGAACACTGAAGTGTCATATAGGCTGCTAATTTTTTAGTGGGCAGAGGCTTGAAAGTTTTGAAATTATTTTATCTTGTAAATACTCACCAGTTGAATATTCTTTGGAATGTTACAGATACCTCATTATGAGACAATTGAATTGAAATAAATTAGTCTTCTTTTTTCTCTTTGTATTAAGTGTATGCTCACTTTTATTTTCTCATTTTTTTGGCTGCTGGCATGGGCTGACACAGAACAAATATTGGAAAGATTACTTTAATTTGGCCTGAATGAGATTGTCCATAAATGTCATGCCTTAATCAGTCTGAAGTACTTCCTTCCTGCTTTTAGGAAGACTGCATACTGGCATGGCCTGCTTTTTGCTTTTACATCAGGTACTGATAACAGGAGGAAATAAGCACAGCATAAAAGAGGAAATAAGTAAGGGACCATTATCTACATTATATGGAAGGGATTTTAGTGATAATAGAATGACAGCAGATGGCTATAAAAGCCTGTAGGCATTTTCTAGTACTACTTTAAACTTAGACCTCCAATTTAGGTGAGTTTCCTTCTAGAAGCTTTGAAGAACATATAGAATTTTCACAAAAGTAGCAATTATTTCCCGTGTTGCATTTGGTCTGTTTTGGTTCCTCTGAATCTCACCTGACATCTCCGATGAAGTTTTATCATCTTTAAAATAGGGAAGTTCTCTTTATTCCCTTACTTAAGACAGGGGAAAAGGGTAACAACTCTTTTTGGAGGGGAAGGCAGGAGATGGGGTCTTGTTTTGCAGCCCAGTCTGGCCTCAAACTCACCGGCTCAAGTGGTCTTGCTACCTCAGCCTCCCAAGTACCTGGGATTGCAGGTATGCATCACCACTGCTAGCTAAAAACAGAAAGATTTAATTTTGATGGAGTCCATTTTTTTAATTGTTTATGCTTTTTATGTGTCTAAAAAACTTTTATCATGGGCTGAGGTTATGGCTCAGCAGTAGAGCGTTCATCTTGCATGTGCAATACCCTGGGTTTGATCCTCAGCACCACATAAAATAAATAAGTGAAATAAAGGTATTGTATCCAACTACAATTAAAAAAACAAAAACCTTCAACATGCCAGGCTTGTACCATTGAGCCATATTCCCCAGGCCCTTCTCTGCTCATCCTCTTCCGCTCCCCCCACTTTTTGGTACTGGGTATTGTACATAGGGGAGCCTTACCACTAAGCCATACCCCACCGTACTTTTTGTACTTTTTGTTAGTTTATTTAGAGATGGGGTGTTGCTGAGTTGTGGAACTGGTTCAAACATGGCAGTCCTCCTGTCTCAGTCTCCCAAATTGCAGGGGAAAGACTCAATGAAATCAAGACATTTAAAAGCAGCTACATGCTAGGCGTGGTGGCACACACCTATAATCCCAGCAGCTAGGGAGGCTGAGGCAGGAGAATTGCAAGTGCAAAGTCAGCCTCAGCAACTTAGTGAGGCCCTAAAAAACTTAGAGAGACCCTGTCTCAAAATGAAGGAGCTGGGGATGTGGCTCAGTGGTTAAGCCCCCTAGAGTTCAATCCCCAGTACCAAAAATATATAAATAAAATAAAATAAGTAATAATACAAGCATCCACATAACACAGGAATTTGAGCAAAAGTAGGCACAAAAAGACCCAGGGAAGATGCAAATTCAGGAAAGATTTGAGAGACAAATCTGAGATAATTGAAGCACCAAAATAATTTTAAAAAGCAATAAATTATAAGTATTTGAAAAAAAGAAAAACCCATTAAATAACACCGATAATAAATATAAAAATTTAAAAGTAAGGGAAGCCAGGTGTGGTGGTGCACATCTGTAATCCCTGTAATCACTACCTTAGAAACAATTAGAGCTTTTCATATTTATTTTTGATTTCTAATCTAATTCTTCTAGTTAGCTAGCATTCGGTTTATTTTTCTATAGTCTTACAAATGCATTTAGACCCATTTTCTGGTCCAGAATATGATCCGTCTTGGTAAATGTTCTATACCTTGAAAAAGATGTGTATTCTGATGTTTTTAAGTCAGGGGTTTGTCGTACCCATTCTGGAATGGTTTAACAGTAATCCTACAGACTGGGTGGCTTAAACAACAAATTTATTCCTCACAATATTGCAGGCTGGAAAGTCCAAGATGAGATGCCAGCCAGTTTGGTTTCTGGCTTGCAGATGGACATCTTCATAAGGTGGGGCAGAGGGACTATTGGAGAAGAAGGGAGCTCTAGCCCATCAGAGGGCTCCATCCTCATAACCTAATTCAGCAGTAGAATGCTTGCCTAGCATATGTGAGGCCCTAGATTTGATTCCCAGTACTGCAAAAATCAAAAAAGCCAAACCAAAACAAAGCAAAATAAAACTACGGTCCATATAATATTCTATAATCCTTTATCTTTGTGTCTTCTGTAACTATATTTCTTTTCTATTTGCTTATTAATTTCTGAGAGAGAAGTGTTAAAATCTCTAGCTAGTTTCTGATAATAATTGTGAATTCACCTATTTCTTTTCAGTCTATTGATTTTTTCATGTTCTCTTGATGAAATGATGCTTTTAGAATTACGAATTTTTTCTTTATCTCTGCATTGTTCTGAAGGTCTACTTTTTTCTGATGTTAATATAGCTATTGCAGCTTTCATTTGATCAGTATCTACATATTATATATAATTTAATTTAGAGAAAGTCTTGTTGAGTTGCTTAGGGCCTTGCTAAGTTGCAATATATGTATATATATATATATATTTCCATCCATTTTATTTTAACATATTTGTACCTTTATATGCAAAAACCTTCTTATAGATGACATCATATTGGTTTTGGATATGTTTCTTTGTTTTAAAATCTTAGCCTTGGTTGGTTATATAGCTCAGTTGATAGAGTGCTTGCCTCATATGCACAAGGCCCTGGGTTCAATCCCCAGCACCACAAAAACAAACAAGCAAACAAACAAACAAACAAAAAACTTAGGCTCCTGAATCGCTGCCTTTTAGCTGGAGTGATTAAGCCATTTACATTTAATGTCTTTATAGCTATGGGTAGGTTTAAATCTACCATCTTTCTCTCTCTTCCTATTTTTTTTTTTTTTTCATGGTCTGGGGATTGAACCCAGGGGTGCTTTGGCACTGAGCTATATCCCTAGTCCTTTTTATTTTTTATTTTAAGACATGGTCTCTCTATATTACCTAGTTTTTCTTTGAACTTGTGATCCTCCTACCTCAGTTTCCTAAGTAGCTGGGATTATAGGCATGTGCCACCGTGCCTAGTTATGAATTGAGGGTTTTTTTATTGTTTATCCTAGTTTCTGATAATAAATTTGTAGTCATTCTTTGTTTTCTGTGTATAATCTATCTGCCTTTCTCCCCCACCCCTTATTGGAACAAATTTCAAATTTATAGAAAGTTGTAAAAAGATAGTATAAGGAATACCCATATGTGCTAATGCCATTGTGATCTAATATTGTCTTTTATAGCATTTCTCCTATCTAGTATAAGATCCAGAGTCAGGTCAGCCAATGCATGTCGTGTTTTTGTATGTGTTTCTGCAGTGCTAGGGTTAAACCCAGGTTCTCATACAGGATAGGTAAGTTCTCTACTACTGAGATACACTCCTAGCCTATGTGTACTTTTGAATCTCTTTAATCTGGGTGTGTGTGTGTGTGTGTGTGTGTGTATAAAACTGGGGATTGAATCCAGAGATACTCTATCACTTAGCTACATCCCAATCCCCTTTTTATTTTTTTATTTTAAGATAGAACCTTGATAAGTTGCTGAGACTGGCCTAGAACTTGGGGTCTTCCTACTTCAGCCTCCCCAGTCACTGGCATTACAGATGTGTACCACTGTGCCTGGCATCTTATTATCTTCTTATACTAGGAACATTTTCATAGCCTTGGTGAATTTTATGCATTAATAGTTTCAAAGAAAAAATCCCCTTCAACTTTTTTCCCCCTAAATTTCGTGTTTACTTTATGCTTTCTCATGTTTAGCTTAAATTTATTTGTTCTTAGTAGAGTTCTATATAGATGACAATGTGTCCTCAGGCTACCATATTTTAGGGACATAGAATGATAACCATCTGTCTGATTTCATAGGTGATGTTACACTGAGTGAAGATGTTGCCCAGTTTCTTCTAAGTATAATAACTATGTTTTACTTCTGTCTTTGCAACTAATAAGCAGCCAGTAGGGAGATGCTCAAGGCCATGCAGATATCTTTATCTTGATCAACATCTCCTCTTGGGTTTAGCATCCAAAGATGATTCTTGCCTGATCAATCTTCATTGTAAAATGATTATTGTCTTAACTCTAGAGTTCTACTCCATATTTAGTACTCAGCTTTCTGTACAATTCGGTAAGGAGGTGACCTTCCTTTTCCCTTATTTATTTATATTTATACAGTGCTGGGGATTGAACCCAGGACCTTCAACATGCCAGGCTTGCACCATTGAGCCATATTCCCCAGGCCCTTCTCTGCTCATCCTCTTCCGCTCCCCCCACTTTTTGGTACTGGGTATTGTACATAGGGGAGCCCTACCACTAAGCTATACCCCCCGTATTTTTTGTTAGTTTATTTAGAGATGGGGTGTTGCTGAGTTGTGGAACTGGTTCAAACATGGCAGTCCTCCTGTCTCAGTCTCCCAAATTGCTGGGATTACAGATGTGCACCACCACACCTGGCTTCCCTTACTTTTAAATTTTTATATTTATTATTGGTGTTATTTAATGGGTTTTTCTTTTTTTCAAATACTTATAATTTATTGCTTTTTAAAATTATTTTGGTGCTTCAATTATCTCAGATTTGTCTCTCAAATCTTTCCTGAATTTGCATCTTCCCTGGGTCTTTTTGTGCCTACTTTTGCTCAAATTCCTGTGTTATGTGGATGCTTGTATTATTACTTATTTTATTTTATTTATATATTTTTGGTACTGGGGATTGAACTCTAGGGGGCTTAACCACTGAGCCACATCCCCAGCTCCTTCATTTTGAGACAGGGTCTCTCTAAGTTTTTTAGGGCCTCACTAAGTTGCTGAGGCTGACTTTGAACTTGCAATTCTCCTGCCTCAGCCTCCCTAGCTGCTGGGATTATAGGCGTGTGCCACCACGCCTAGCATGTAGCTGCTTTTAAATGTCTTGATTTCATTGAGTCTTTCCCCTGCTTCTTGGAACCTCTGTTCTATTGCATTCCTCTGTTCATGATCTTTTTCCCTCAGGTGCCCACCGGTTTGCAGCTCTCTTACCTTGCCATCATTCCCATCGCTCTGCCCTGGAGTCCCATTAGCTCTCCGAGTCTGCTGAGATAGAAACCAGTCCTCAGGCATACGCTAAATGATTCAAAACGTTGGGCAGTTTCCACTCTTTTGCTTTTATCCTGAGGGTGGAAGTGAGGCAGCTTCTCATTAGTGGAACAAGGTGAGGTGAGGGTGAGTGGAAATGCCCCAGAATTCCCTACCATTTTTAGGTGCGACTTTTTCTTAGACAGGTAATGTGTTTGGTTGTGGCAGCGTCTTAACTAGTCTCTAGTCTCACAAAGCTAATTTGGTGTGTGTACCATTTTTTTGGGTGTTTCTGTGGAGGAATGAGGGCCTGGAGCTTTCGAATCTGCTGTCTCACTGATGCCATTTCAGGTTTGGGTAATTTTCAGCTATTATTTCCTCAGATATCCTTTTCTCTCTTTTTTCTCCTCTTTTTGAGAAGGTGAATTTATTCTCCTTTATAGCTCATACCAAATATGTCGAGTACTTGTGGGAATCTCTGAGGTGAAAGGTTCTTATGTTGAAATGCCAGTTTATTGTTTACATTTATACCCTACCCTTTGAGTTTTCCATTACTGCATATAAATTACCACAATTATCTCAGCCTTAAAATAATACCCATTTATCATCTCTTAGTTCTGTATTCTGTAGTTCTGTTCAAAAGACTCAATGGGCTGCACTGAGGTCTCTGCTTAGGGTCTCACAAAGCTGAATTCAAGGTTGGGCAGCCTAGTGTATTACCTGGAAGTTTTGGAGAATTACTTTTAGGTTCATTCCGGGTTTTGGC
Source organism: Callospermophilus lateralis (assembly GCF_048772815.1). Taxonomy (NCBI): domain Eukaryota; kingdom Metazoa; phylum Chordata; class Mammalia; order Rodentia; family Sciuridae; genus Callospermophilus; species Callospermophilus lateralis. The sequence continues at coordinate 44,144,921 of NC_135319.1, read as the reverse complement.
AGAATTTAGGTCCTTGTAGCTGTAGATTTAAAAAAAAATTTTTTTTGGGGGGGGTATTGGAGATTGAACCCAGGGGTACTTTACCACTGAGCCACATCCCCAACACTTTTTAAAAAAATATTTATTTTTTAGGTGTAGGTGGACACAATACCTTTATTTTATTTTTTTATATGGTGCTGAGGATTAAACCCAGTGCTTCATGCATGCTAGGTGAGCACTTTTTCTCTGACCCACAACCTCAGCCCCCTCCCAACACTTTTTATATTTCATTTTGATTGTATGTGGTGCTGAGGATCAAACCTAGGCCGCACGCATGCCAGGCGAGCGCACTACCGCTTGAGCCATATCCCCATATTTCATTTTGAGACAAAGTCTTGCTAAGTTGTTTAGATCCTTGCTAAGTTATTGAGGCTGGCCTTGAACTTGCAATCTTCCTGCCTCAGCCTCCCAAGTTATGGGGGTATACCACCTCATCTACCTTTGTGCCTATGGATCTGAAGACCCTGTTTCCTTGACACATGGCCATCCTGGCTTCTATTAGGACCTTACTTGTGTGTGTCTCAAGTCTTTGCCACCAGCCAAAGACTCGGTTTCTTAAAAAGAGTTGATGTATCTATAGATCAGACTCAGTGAGATAATCGTCCTCCTTTAAGGTCAGGTGAACCATATAACCTAATCATAGGATTGATGTCACATTCACAGATTCCACCCAGAATTAGAGGGAGTAAATTATCACAGCAGGGTTTTGGGGGGTCATTCTGAGAATTCTGCCTAGCGCAGCTGTAAATGTTCATTGTGTAATACTGTTGTGAAGGTCACATTTTTGTTATAGTAGACAGCTTTTCTACTCAGGTCTCATCCTATCTTTCTGTCATCCTTCCGTGAACTTCTCCTTTTCTTCCCTTCAAGTAGCTGGCCTCTTTTCTGTCTTTGTAACATGCTTGTCCTTGACCTTACCCTTGACACCCCAGGAAACTGAATTTACCTTTTCTAAAATCATTTCCTAAAATTACCTTCCTTTGTGCTCATCAGTTATATAAGAAATGTTACTTGACTACAGACATTATCACTGTGATCCCTGTGCTTCGGTTCCTGAAGCCCGAGTATTTAATGTGGGATTTAGCTGCTCACAGACATTGGTAAAGTGTTTCTCATCTCTGTGATCTGCAGATAAACGGCATCTTACTTTTTCACGCTTTCCACTGTCACATTAAGATTCAAAGATGTCTCACTGTCTGCAGGTTCAAGAAGTATATTATAGCCCTGTATCTCTCTCAATCATCCTATAGCTAGTAATGCTGCTATAATTCCACTTTATCTCACAGCAGGGTCCAGCAGAGAGCGCATCAGTAATGAAAAACAGTAATTCAAAACTGTGTGTGGTGGAGCATTCCGAAGGCTTATAGATCTGTCTGAAGCAACAGGGGACTTCTCAGGCTGCTAGAGAACCAGAATAGGTTATAACTCCAGAGACTATATAATTCTGCTCACATTGTAGTGTGAAGGCTAACACTGGCAGAAATGGCTAATAGGTCTGGGTTCCACCTCAACTCCTCCAGATGGGATTATTTTTTCTGGTTAGGACTGTTCACTGAAGAAGAAAATTCTATATAAATACTTAATGTATAATTTGAGATTCTTCATACACAAAGGGAATTGCAGGATTTGTAGGTATCTTATGAACTAATTTAGAATGAAGATGATATAATTGTCTTTGATGGTAAGAAAACTTGAGACTCCTGAGTTCTGATGTTGGGTAGAAAATTAAGAAAAGGACCCAGAAGTAGTAGCTAATGCCTGTAATCCCAGCAACTTGGGAGGCTGAAGCAGGAGGATCACGAATTCAAAGCCAGCCTCAGCAATGGCAAGGTGCTGAACAATTCAGTGAGACCCTGTTTCTAAATAAAATAAAAAATAGGGGGGCTGGGATTGTGGCTCAGCGGTAGAGCGCTCGCCTAGCACGGGCGGGACCCAGGTTTGATCCTCAGCACCAAATAAAAATAAAGGCATTGTGTTGTGTCCATCTACACCTAAAAATATATACATATATATTAAAAAATAGATGAAAAAACAATAGGGCTGGGAATTTAGCTCAGTGGTTGAGTGCCCCTGAGTTCAATCCCCAAATCCCCAGTACCCCGCCAAAAAAAAAAAGAAAAAAAGGAAAAGAAAAGGAGATATTTATAAGATTCATGTATTTGCCATTTGGATGAGATTGTAGTTATGAGCAAGTTTTTGTTTTTTAATTCATTTGTATACTTTATTAAATGCATGCCATTTGCTAGGTAGACAATTTAATGCTTGCATATTATTTAGTACATACATATTATGTACAAACAGTGGACTCTGCCTTTAGGATTCCCATAGTTTTAGTTGGGGAAATAGACTTTACAAGAATAGTTTACAGTATTGTGAGGTGAGTACTATTGGAGGTGAGTGCATTGGCATCCAGAGGAGAGTCTGTGTAGCATTGGAACAGGCTTGCTAAGGGAGGTGACACCTGCTTGGGGTCTTGAAGGAAAGGTACGAGTTTGTGCCGGGTCAGCAGAGGGTAGTGATGAGCATTTTGGCGCTTATGAGGTGTTGAGGGAGGGTGAGGAGTTTGTTGAGAGTGAAAAGTGGATAGCTAGGGAGGAGGTGGGAGTTAAGAGTGGAAAGGTGGATGGCCTTCAGGTTGTGAGGGTCTTATAGAGACGGTGAGGAACTTGTAAAGACTTTAAGCAGGGACTAATATGGCAAATTTAGCATTATAGAAAAATAATTGTGAGGTCAGTGTGGAGGATGTGTTAAGGGTAAAGGAGCGGATACCAGAGGCTGGTACCAGTTAGGAGCCTATTGAAAGAAAGCAGGGTATGCCGTATATTCAGGAGGGGATATATCCCATAGATATTTTAGAGGCTTTCTCTACAGTAGGGAAGTTAGTAGTACTTAAAGTGTTAGCAGGAAGAGTGAATTAGTTAATAAGTTTAAGGTGTTTAGAGCACGACACATAATTAGTGCTGAATAAGCGTTAGGCGGTATTATGCTCATTATAATACTTGTTATACTACAAAGAACTTGTAATAATCCCATGGATTACAGCAGGGAGATGAGGGAAAACATGGCATCAAGTAGCAGCTGAGGCACTAGGGGTGTCTCTCACCTAGCATCCATAGGGCCCTGGGTTTGATCCCTAGTCCTGGGTTGGGTGGGGGGAGGCACCCGAGAATCTACCTTGAATTAGGTTGTTGGTTGTATCTATCACAAAATTTACAGTGATCAGTAACTGTATTTGGGAATAAATGTAGGTTGGTAGGTACATTGTTAACTATGGCTTTCAAGCAATTTTTTGAGGCTTGAAAAAGTAGGCTTCAATCTTTATTGTGCTTAAGGAAGGTAAATGGGTACATCCTAGTGAAAAGAGATACTCTTTACACCTCTGTGATGGGTGAAGATTTGGAAAAGGCATGAGGAAGTTCTTTTTTCTGGTCATTACAAAAGATGATGCTTGAATATTTGTCTTTTGTTGTTAAAAACCTCTCTGCTTTCTTGTAACTATGTTTGAATGATAGAATTTTTAAGCCAGAAGAATCAAAACTCTTCTGAAGCTTTATACAAATTAACAAAGTATTTCATTAGTAACACATAGTGACTCTCAAATCAAAGTCATCTTTCTTCTCATTCTTAAAGAATAATGCAAATGACTCTGCAGAGCCGGGTTGAGCTCCCAAAGTTGCTTAAAAAGAGAGAGAAGATAGTACTTGTTTAGTGTTGCATAGTCATTTAAAAAGCAAGAAGAGGAGTAAACCTGTATTTATTCCATACTGCTGTGTGCCAGAGACTTCACGTATATTTCATTTAATTCTCAAAACAAAGCTGATATGGAAATAGAATCTACTTTATAGAGGATGAAATTGAGTTTCAGAGCAGCTCAGTAACTCACCTCAGGTCACACTACTGATAGGTGGCAGAATTGGAACTTGAATATAGACTTGTCTGGTTGCAAAATCAAATGCTCTATTCACCACTCTTATTATTTAAGTAACTCACTTGCTTTATTTAAGTAACTTTCAGATGTGAATGAGGTTTATATCCCTTTCCCAGAGTGGTTTTATGGAATTTGGCATTGAAATAATAAGGAAAAGAAAATATAATGAGCAATAGAAAATATAGTGAGCAAAACCATGAAGATTCTCCATGGTTTATTTCCTCTTTTTCCTCTTCTTCCTCTCATCCACCCTCTTTTCCTCCTCTTCTTTATTTCCTTTTCCTCCTCCTCCTCTTTTCTTCAGATTGAACCTGGGGTGCTCTACCACTGAGCTACACCCCTAGCCCTTTTCATTTTTTATTTGACACAGGGTCTTGCTAAGTTGCTGAGGGTCCCACTTAGTTTCTGAGGCTGGCCTGGAACTTGATACCTTCTTGCCTTAGCTTCCCGAGTTGCTGGAATTACAGGTGTATAATGTCTGATTCCTTTTTTTCCTTGCTTAGAATATCAGGAACTGGATTGGTGAATCCTTCAAAATTCCTATTTTATTAGCAAGACTTACTTATGGATTTTTGTAGGATGATTTTAAAAAATTTATTGGACCTTTGACTTAGAGGTTAAATAGGCTATCTCCCTTATTTTATGGAGGAGGAAACTGAGTCCTAGAAAAGTGAAATGACTTGCCTAATTATGGCTAGTTTGTAACAAGAGTTGGAATTAAAACCTAAGACTATATTTCAGGTCAAGGCACAAACCTTTGTTATACTGGGGATTCCTAAAAGATGATGTATGTGTATATAACTTGAAGATTATTATTTCTTTTTTGTTTTTGGCAATTCTCATGTACCATCAAAAGCGGAGTGCTATAAATTATTTACAGTATGGGTGCTACACATTTGGATCAGATTCTTAGAAGTTCTTTTCTTAACAATCATGTTAATGGAGCATGACCTTATGGTCCAAGTCTGAAGAAAGACTTCCCTTCTGCTTGCTGACAGCCCTGGCAGATGCACCTACACTATGTTCTTGTCTGTGTGAAAAGGGTGGTTGAATTTTAAGGAAGCAGAGCGAATGCTCCATGGTGGGCTGATCCATACTACTATTTATTGACTTTCCCCCTAGGCTTGACATTTTTAGAACTACATTGCCTGCAGTTCTGCCTCAGTGGGTCCCAGAGTGCTGGATTGAATGAGAAATCAGTGAAGGGCCTGTGTGATGATGTGATGATTGCTAGTGGTAAATCATAAGCTGCAGTTTGATTGTACCTGGGACTGCTGAGTCAAGACATGACCTTGAGCTCTGAACTCTGTCTGACTTAGGCCTGCATGCAGGTTTTCTGTAGAGGTAGTTTTCAGACGCAAAAGCTTTCTTTCTTTCTTTCTCTTCCCCACCCTTAGATAAGACCTCATATAGCAAATAAAGAAACTGAGGCTTGGAGATGTTATGACTTAGCCATAAAGAAGCATATTTATTTTCATCTTGACAAAACTGCCCTAGGAAATTCCTGTTACTTCATTCTTGACTTCTTTCTACTGGATACAAGGTCAATACCATTAGAATTTTCAGGCGCCAGCCTGGGTGGCCAACCTAATGGAGCAAAATAGTTCCAGCTTCAAATAATGGTGAACTTGGAGCAGGGCCCAGTGTAATTAAGCCCCTGGAGTAAAGAATTGATATTGGTCTTTATTTCACTGAAGAGACTTGTGGCAGGAATATGATATATTCTGAGCAAAGAAAAACAGTGGCTCTAGAGATTCAAACTTGAAAACAAATTGTCTTTTCTCTTACATTTGCACTTAGAGGTTTATTTGTGTTTTTAAAATAACACACATCAGAAGACTATACCAGATAAGCTGGGTGGGGTCTCAACTACTTGGGAGTTTAAGGCAGGTTTTCACACATTTGAGGCCATCTTCAGCAACTTAGTAGGACTGTATCAAAATAAAAAAGGGTGGAGATGTAGCTCAGTGGAAGAGCGCTTGCCTAGATGTGTGGAGCCCTGGATTCAATACCTAGCACCACAAGAAAAAGAAGAAAAGACTATGCAGAAACAAATGGATGCATTTATAACTAGCAGGCAGGCTGGGAGAAGTAACCTGACTGTTACTCCACACTTCCTCATCTTGCCTGTCTTCTTGCCTTGAAGGATATTCATGTCCTGACTTTTCCGACATCACACACATTTTTAGTTTTGTTTTATCACTCAAATGTATATCCAAAAAAATGCCTTGTAAAATTTTGTTTTTGATTGAACCCTCGGGTGGTCTACTGTTGAGCTACATCTGCAGCTCTTTTAAAAAAAATATTTTAATTTTGATACAGGATCTCACTAAATTGCCCAGGTGGCCTTGACCTTGTGATCCTCCTGCAACAGCCTCCCAATGCCTGTGATTACAGGCATGCGTTACAGGGCTTGGTTTAGAAAATGATTTGTGCATTTGTGTGAAAGTTGGGTGAGAAGAGCATATGGCTTTGGAGGGCCATTGCTTTCTTTCTTTCTGAACTACTCTAGAGTGAGTTACATATGTCATGGCCCTTTATCCCTAAATATTTCAATATATACTTCTCAAGAATAGGAATCTTTTAATTTAGTAACTGTAAAGTTCTCAATAAACTTAATACTGATAGTTTTACCTAATTTTACCGTTCACATTCTAATTTTGTCAGTTGATCCAGTCATGTCCTTTGTAGCGTCCCCCCTCCACTACGGGATCCAGTCTAGGATTATGTTTTGTGTTAACTCATCATTAGTTTCCTTGAATCTGAAACATTTATTTTGTCTTTCTATTTTTGGGTTTTTCTGATATTTCCTCATGAGTAGACTTAGGTTGGGAATGTCTGTGTGAGTACTGCATAAGTGAAGAAATCTCCTTCTCCTGGTATATGACGCACTTTATTGGTGATGATAATTTTGACCCCATCTAGTGAAAGGACTGACTAATTTCATCATGTATAGTTACCACTAGTTTTCCTTTCAGCACATAAGCAATCTGTGGGAAGACATTTTAAGACTAGGCAAATATTTTACTCAATAAAATTTCCCCTTAGGTTTAGCACTCTCTAATGATTCCTGCCTTTTTTGCTATGTCTGCAAAGTTACGATTTTCCAACTCCAATATTTTTTTGTTTTCTTTTCCTGTTCTGTTCTTCTTTCTTTCTCTCTTTTTTCCTCTTGAAGCACTGGAGCTTGAACTCAGAAGCACTATAACTACTGAGATACGTTACCAGCCTTTTTAATGTTTTGAGACAGGGTCTCACTAAGTTGTCAAGGCTGGTCTCAAACTTGAGATCCTCCTGCCTCAGGCTCTAGAATAGTTGGGATTGTTACAGGTGAGTGCTCCCATACCCAGCCAGTGTTTTTTCTGTTTATCACTTGGCATTCAGTATTCTGCCTTAATAATAACCCTCTCTTCTCATCTGTTATCTATCTTATCGGTTATTGATGCAGAATTACATATTTCTACTTTTCAAATAGCTTATGAAATTATTGCATTTGCTAATTATCGTAATGCTCACACTATTCCTTATTTAACCAGTGGGGGCCGCTTAAAGCTGGTTCCTGTGTTGGCAACATGCTTTTTTTTTTCTCCTGGCATTTTCATACTTTCTGGTGTAACAAGGTGTTCCAGGCTTATCTTTCCCTGCTCCAGCCCTGGAGTCATCCACTTCTCCATGAACCCAAGGTTCCTTTTAGTAGAAAGTGGTACCGGAGACCAGAATATGAATATACTGAGGCTGTCTTTTAGCTCTTTCAGTGGATAGATCTAGGAAATATATGTATGTATATGTACAAAAAAATGTACATATTTTATGTGCGCACACACACTTGCATGTGCATGTATTTATGCGTGTATACTTTAGAAATCAGGAGTTTACAAAGTTGGCCCTAGTGTTAGTTCATTCTCACAGGGTCTTTCTTGCTCTCCTCCATTCTATATTTGTGTGTCCCTCCCTCCACAGTAAGCACCCTGGCTTCCAACATCATCAACATCTTTATTCATTTACTCAGTCCCATGATGCATATAAAATAGTTTTTATTTGCTTTTCCTATACTTCCCCAAGAAATAAACCTACAAAAAAATCTCAGGAAAAAAAATTCAGGGCTTGTTTGTAGTTTTTAACCAATATCTACTGAAAACTGAGAAATGAAGAATATTGTGTTCACTATTTTTTTTTTTTCTCCCTGTACTGGGGATTGAACTCAGAGTCTTAAACATGCTAGGTAAGTGCTCTACCACTGAGCTATATCTCTAGCCTTTTTAAATTTTATTTCAAGTTAGGTCTCACTGAGTAGTCCAGATTGGCCTTTAAGTTGTGATCCTTCTAACTTAGCCTTCTGAGTAGCTGGGATTATAGGCATATGACACTGTGCCTGACTTCATTTCTTTTTTTAATCAGTGAAATTTCACATCTTTTCATGTTTAAATCATTGATTTTTAAAAAACAGTTCTTATATGTTAGGAATAATAGCCCTTTATCTTTTTTGGGGAGGGTGGGTACTGGGGATTGAACTCAGGGGCATTCGACCACTGAGCCATATCTGCAGCTCTAGCCCTTTGAGATAAATTTTTTTTTTTTTTACTTTATGATTTTTTTTTTCCTGTGTAACAAAGTTTTCCTTCCTTCCTTTCTTTCTCTTTTTGTGATAACGGATTGAACCCAGGGCTCACCCTTGCTAGATTGTATTACTTGTCTACATGCTCAGCCCTTTTTGAATTTTTAAAAATTTTGAGATGGGATTTCACTAAGTTGTTGAGACTGACCTTAAACTTGTGATTCTCCTGCCCTCAGCTTCCCAAGTAAGTGGGATTATAGGTATGTACCACCATATCCTGCTTAGTCAAATTTACCAGTCTTTTATTGCAACTGGAATTATAATGTTAGTTTGAAAGCTTTTTTCTACCTTCAGATAAAGGAAGAATTTGTGTTTTTTTCTGATACTTGTGTTTTTCAGTTTTTTACATTTCAGTCTTTGATTTGGAGTTTATTCTTGTGTAAAATGCAAAGATGGGTATAATTGTGTTATTTTTTCAAATGGCAGTCTAATTGCCTGAACATAATTATTTGTAGGGATGTAGCTCAATGGTAGAGTGCTTGCCTGGCATGCCTGAGCCCTGGCTTCTATCCTTAGTGCCTCAAAAAACAAAACACATTTGTCCCATTGATTTGATGTGCCATCTTCATCAGATTTTCAGTGTAATCACAGTATTTTTAACTTTATAGGTTGAAAAACCTTTGGAAAGTCATTAGATCAAATAAGATGCAACCACATATAAAGTATTCAGTAAGGAGAACTTCCTGAGTTATAAGTGATAATTTGCTTCAGGGTTGTTAGGATCCTTTTAGAAAAGAAATGGCACAGACACATATTTATATATAATAGCTTTATTGAGGTGTATTTTAACATATCATAAAATTTACTCATTTTAAGTATAAAATTCAGTGATTTTTAGTAAACTTACAGAATTGTACAGTCATCACCACAATCCAGTTTTAGAAGATTTCTATCACCCCAGAAAGATCCCTTGTGCCTTTTTGCAGTCCCACTCTCACCCTAGGCAACAATTTATCTGCTTTTAATTTCTGTGGGTTTGCCTTCTCTGGACATTTCAAATAAATGAATTATATAAATAATTTATTTTTTTAATCCGGCTTTTACTTAACATATTATTTTAATATTATCTATATAGCTGCATGTAGTTGATTACATTTTTTGGATGGATAGGATTCTATCGTTTGCTTATATTACATTTTATTATTAATTATTATCATTAATATGGTTATGTTACATTTTATTATTTACTTGCCATCTGGATATTTGGATTATTTCTACTCTAGGGTTATCATAAATAATACTGTTTATGAAATTCCTTGCAAGCCTTTATGTATCCTTTATTTTTATTTCATTGGGGAGAATCTACAAGTGAAATGCCTGGGTTGCACTATAAACTTATGTTCAACTTTTTGAGTAATTGGTGAACAATTTTCCAAAGTGTCTGTTTAATTTTACATTTACATGTTACATAACTTAGAAACTGCTTAGTTTCTCTAAATCCTTATTGTTTTCATTAACTTTTTCATTGCTGGGACCAAAATACTTGACAAGAACAATTTAGAAGAGAAAAACTTGATTTTTCGCTCAGGGTTTCACAGGTTCAGTCCATGGTCAGCCAACTCCATAGCTCTGGGCCCAAGATGAGACAGAATATCATGGTGGAAGGGTGTGGTGGAGGAAAGCAGCTCAGGAAGTAGAGAGGAGAGCTTCACTCATCAGGGATAAAATATGAACCCAAGAGTCGTGATCCCAGTGACCCACCTCCTTCTGCCACATCCTTCCTGCCCAGTAGCCATCCAGTTGACGTATAGGTTATACTCTCATAGTCCAACCATTTCATCCCTGAACATTCCTGTATCTGTCTCACACGTGAGCTTTTGGGGCACCTCATATCTAATCATAACACTTTTCCACACTGGCTATTGTTGTATCTTTTTGATTGTATTTTATAGTCATTCTAGTGAGTGTGAAGTGATATTTCACTTTGGTTTTGAGTTACATTTCCTTATTGACTAATGATGTCAAGCACCTTTTCCTGTTCATTAGTGATTCAGACATCTATTTTCTTTGGTGAAATTTCTATTTATGTTTTTTCCTCACTTAAAATTTGGATTGTGTGTCTTTTTATTACTTTATTATTTTTTCTCTTTTTGTACTGGAAATTGAACTGTTGTGTATTTTTTAATTTTTAAAAAAATTTTTGAAATTTAATAATTTTTTGAAACAAAGTCTCACTAAGTTGCTTAGGGCCTCAATAAGTTGCTGAAGCTGGCTTTGAACTTGGAATCCTTCTACAGCCTCCTGAGTCACTAGGCTCTCAGGTGTGTGCCACTGTCCATCTTATTATCAAATTATTAAGAATTTTTAGCCAGGCACAGTTGACTGCACCTATAATCCCAGATACTCAGCAGGTTGAGGTGGGAGGATTACTTGAGCCCTGGAGTTGAGACTAGTCTGGCCATCATAGGGAGATCCTGTATAAAAGTTAAAAAAAAAAAAAGTTTATATTTATTATGATTTGTAAATACTTTTTTCCCCAATGTTTTTCTCTGTGGCTTAACTTTTCATTTTCTCAGTGATGCCTTTTGAAGCACAGGTTTTATTTTTTTTTATGGTACTGGGAATTGTACCCAGGGCCACTCTACTGCTGAGCTACATCCCCATTCCTTTTTAATCTTTTAATTTTGAGACAGGGTCTCACTGATTTGCTGAGGCTGGCCTCCAAGTTGTGATCATCCTGTCTTGGCCTCACGAATCTCTGGGATTGTAGGTGTGTACCACCATGCCCAGAAAAGCACAGGTTTTTCTTTTCATGAAGTTCAATTTATTTGTTTTTTTTCTTTAACGGGTCATGGTTTTGGTGTCATATTTTAGAAAAGAAAGACATTAAAAATACTTTTCTCCTTATAAAATTTGATTTCTTTTATACCCAGAACTAATTTAGTGATTAGACCCATTCATCATGTGAGTGTTGCTGAAATGCGTGAAGACTTGCTTCTCAGACTTACTTGCCTCTCATTGGTGGTTCTGTTTTCCAACCTCCTTTGGGCAACTGGCAGGTTTTGGGGCCTGACCACCTGGGTTTGACTTTTTTTTTTTCATCCCTTCTCATCATAGCGACTTTGGGAAAGTGGCTTACTTTGTCACTGCCTCAGTTTCCTGGTTGATAATAGTATTCAGAGTACATCTATAAAGTGTATAGAAGATGCCTGGAGCAGAGTAAGGACCCAACAAATTAGCCATTATTAGGAGAGCAATTCTCAGTGCTCTTTGGGATGGGTTTGTGCATATTAGAATCATTTGTGGGAGCTTTGCATGCCTTTTCTAGAGTGACATGTTGTGCCTGGGGTTAGAGCAGCTGGGTGATAAGCCTTGCACTTAGCCTTCCTTGACACTTTTAAAGCTGATTGTTCTTTAAAATCACTTTCATTAAAATGAAGCAATTTGGGTTGATGTGTGGAATCACAAAACTCTTCATTAGATTTAAAAATAGCTCAAGCTCTATTAACACATAGAAAACGAGTAATCTATTAAGTACTGTTGCCAAGGCAAAAATTAGGCAGTAAATTTAGGCAAGCCAAGAACAGGATGCACACTGTCTGTGTGTTTGATAAATACATCTCTCTCTGCTTTTGGGGTGTTTTTTTTTTTTTTTTTTTTTTTTAAGGAGGCCAGAGATATGATTAGGGAACTTGCAATTCAAAGAATTCCTGCTTTGCTCCCATTAGAGGATAGTCTCAGCTTTTTTCTGGTTTTCATTTACAGAAGGAGATAATGATATTTGAGACTTACCTGCTTTTTAAAAAATATTTTTTTAGTTGTATCTCTGCTATTTATTTATTTATTTATTTTCATGTAGTGCTGAGGATTGAAACCAGTACCTCACGCATGCAAGGCAAGTGGTCAACCAGTGAGTGACAGCCCCAGCCTGAGACTTACCTACTTTTAAAAGGGATTCGTGATCTGATATGTTCACTAGTGTAAAAAATACATAAAAGCCAAACATAGTGACACATCATAGTCCCAGTTACTCAGGAGGCTGGGGAAGGAGGATCAGTTGAGTGCACAAGTTCAACATCAGCCTGGGCAACATAGTGAAACCACGTCTCAAAAAAGGGAAAGAAAGAAAAACATGTAAAGAACTCTTAAAACTTGACAATAAAAAGACAATTTAAAAATAGACAAAGGAGGAGCTGAGGTTGTGGCTCAGCGGTAGAGCACTTGCCTAGCATGTTGGAGGCCCTGGGTTCGATCCTCAGCACCACATGAAAATAAATAAATAAAATAAAGATATTTTAAAAAATAGACAAAGGAATTAAATAGATATTTTCCAAAGAAGGTATACAAATGTCAAGTGGACACATTGAAAAATGTTCAACAGCATTGGTCAACACATGATACAAGTCAAAACCGTGACAATATCACTTCACAGTAGGATGGCTGTAATTTTTTTTTTTTTTTTAAGGAAGTTAATAAGTATTGGTGGAAGTGGAAAACCTTATTTATATATATATATATATATATACATACATTGTTACTAGGAGCATTGCGACAACTGTGGAACATGGTTTGGTGGTCCTTGAAAAGGTAGACATAGGGTCGAGGGTATAGGTCAGTGGTAGAACATATGTTTAGCATGCTCACGGGCCTGGGTTCAATTGCCAGCACCAAAACAGAAGAGGAAAAGAAGAAATTTAAATAGAGAATTACCATGTGACCTAGCAGTTCCACTCCTGGGTGCGAGCCTGAAGAACTTGAAAATATTTGTCAATGCAGATAGTTGTACACACGTGTTCATAGCAGCACTATTTATAATAGCCAAAAGGTGCAATATCCCAAATTTACAAACAAATAGTGGTATATACGTAACACTAGCATATTATTCAACCCTGGAAAGAAATGAAATACTTTAACATAGTTACAATGTGGATCTACCTGGAAAACATCATGCTAAATAAAAGAAGCTAGTCACAAAGATCACATATTGTATGATCTCCCCACCCCCCACACCCCTGGCTTTTTTTGCTATATTCAGAATAGGCAAATCCAGAGAGACAGAAAGCAAATTAGTGGTTACTGGGGATGGGGAATGGAGAGGGATTATTTACTTAGTGGATACAGAATGTTTTGATGGGTGATAAAAAGCTTTTTATTTATTTGAAACTAAAGAAGAACTGGGGGTTATGTAACATTGTGAATTTTTTGAACACTACTCAGTTATACACTTTAAAGTGGTTAATTGGGTGTTAAACAAATTGTACCTCAGTAAAAAAAAAACAAAAGATACATGAGGTGTACTTGTCTTTTCTACTTCCTAGAGGCAAAGTTATTAAAGGACAGGGAATGACAATGCCAGGAAAAGATGACCATGTTTGATGTGCCAATTCCATTATCTAAATATTTCTCCAAATTCATTTTTCACTCATCTTTTTGCCTGGTAGAATTTATTCTTTGTTTTTTTTTTTGTGTGTGTGTGTTTGTTTGTTTGTGGTGTAAGGCATCAAACCCAGGGTCTCAATCTACCACTGAGCTATGTCCTGAGCCCTCAGAATTTATTTTCAGTACAAAGTATTATACCTGAAAATACTGTAATATCTACTAAAAAATGAAATAGTCCTTTTTTTTTTTTTAATAAAAAGTATGTTACTCTTTGGGGGCACCCATTAAAAAGGTCCACTTGCTCTGATACTAATAAAGCTGGTAAGGACCAAAAGATATTCTTAAACCTACATTTAGACGGTGTTTTGTTTTTCCTGGGCCAAGCCAATTTATCAGGCTAGTGTTTCCTTATTTATTTGTTTAGGGTGCTGGGAACTAAACTGAGGGCCTTGCACACACACTAGTAAAAATCTACCATGGAGCAACATGTCTAGTCTCTGAGCACTTTTTTCTCTCCAGTACTGGGGATTGGACTTGGGTGCTTTACCACTGGGTTACACCCCACCCTAGCCATTCCTATTTTTTCTTTTAGGGTGGGGTCTTGCTAAGTTTCTGAGGCTGGCCCGGCAATTGTGATCCATCTGCTTTAACCTGCCAAGTAGCTATGATTACAGGTGTGTACCACCATATCTGGCTCTTAAGTACTTTTTTATTGAGGTGAAATTCACATAACATTGAATTAACCATTTTAAAGTAAACAGTTCAGTGGCGTTTAGTACATTTATGTTGTGTAACTATTAGCTCTGTATTGTTCCATAACATTTTTATCACCTCAAAAGGAAATCCCATATCTGTTAAGCATTTGCTCCCTAATCACCTGGTCTCTAGAAACCACCCATTTGTGTCCTGTCTCTGTGTATACCTCTCGTAGATATTTCATGTAAATGGAGTAATACAACATGTGTTCTGTTATGCCTGGCTTCTTTCATTTAACATCACGTTTTCAAGGTTTATTCATATTGTAGCATGGTATCAGTACTTCACTCCTATTTATAGCTGAATAATAATCTATTATAAACAATTTGTTCATCCATTAATTTGCTGATGTACATTTGGACTGTTTCCCACTTTTAGCCACGTGAATAGAGCTTCTGGGAACATGCTTGTACGTGTGTTTGAGTTTCTTTTTCATTTCTTTTTGGGCACATACCTAGGAGTAGAATTGCTGGGTCCTGTGGTAACTCTGTGAACTTTTTGAGTAACTGCCCAAGTGTTTTTCACAGTGACTGAATCATTTTCCTTTCTCGCATTGTATTTGGGTTTCAATTTCTGCACATCCTTGCCAGCAGTTGTTTTTTTCCCCATTATTTTGAGTATAGCCAGCCTAGTTGGTATGAATTAGTACCTCATTGTGGTTTTGATTTGCGTTTTCCTAAATGACTAGTGATGTTGAACATCTTCATGTGCTTTTTAGCCATTTGTAATATGTATTTATTTATCTATATTGTTACTTTCTTGAGAGTATCTGTTGATGCACAGTTTTTTTAAAAAAAAATATTTATTTTTTTAGTTGGGCACAATACCTTTATTTTATTTATTTTTATGTGGTGCTGAGAATCAAAACTAGGGAGGTGAGTGCTCTACCACTGAGCCATAACCCCAATCCTGATGCACATTTTTAATTTTGATGAAGTCAAATTTATCTCTTTTGTTGTATACTCTTTTGGTGTCATAGCTAAGAATCCATTGCCAAATTCAATGTTATAAAAATTTAGTTTTATTTTTTTCCTAAGAGAAACTTTAGCTTTAGCTTTAGTAATTTTAGGTCATTGATCCATTTTGAATTAATTTTTCTGTATAGTAGGGGTCTACTTTCACTCTTTTCCATGTGGATATTCACTTGTCCAAGCATCATTTGTTAAAGAGACTGTTCTTTCCCCATCGAATGGTCTTGCCACCTTATTGAAAATGAGTTGGTCATATTTGTATGGGTTTATTTCTGAGGTCTCAATTCTGTTCTAGCCATTTATTTTTTATTTTTTTCTTTGAGGTATTGGGGATTGAACCCAGTGGTGCTCTACCACTGAGCCACATCCGTACCCCTTTTATTATTTTTTTTTTAAATTTTTTTAATATGGACACAATATCTTTATTTTATTTATTTTTATGTGGTGCTGAGGATTGAACCCGGTGCCTCACATGTGTGAGGCAAGCACTGTGTTGCTGAGCTATAACCCCAGTCCTCCTAGCCCTTTTATTTTGAGACCGTCTTGCTCTATTGCTGGGGCTGGCCTTGAATGTACCTCAGCCTCCTGAGTAACTGGGATTCCAGGTTGTGCTACTACATCTGGCACCATTTACTTTTGTATAAGCTGAATTTCTTGTTTTTATCCCTATGATTATAGGATCGTGGGGTTGATAGCTCCATTTTCCAGAATCCCAAGAAACTTCACCTAACTATTGGGATGTTGGTGCTTTTGAGTGAGCAAGAGATCCAGCAGACATGTGAGATGCTACAGCGCTGTAAGGAGGAGTTTATTAAGTGAGTGATCTGCAAGAGTGGGGAAGGGTGGTAAACCTGGGTTGGCTTCTTTTTGGTATTACAGACTTGTTTTTGGACTAGATGACATAGGAACAAGGTTTGTCAGCTCACCCATTTGTGGCACTTAACATTGGACTATCTCCACAATGAGACATTACTACAAACTTAATGGCTTGAAAGCACACAAATTTATTATCTGTGTGTCAGAAAACCTTTTTGAGTTTCACTGGGCTGAATGATGGTGTTGACAGGGTTGTAGTTCTTTCTGGAGACTGTAGGTAATAATCTATTTCTTTGCCTTTAAAGGTCAGCTTCCAGAGGCTGCCCGCCATCCTTGGCTAGTGGTCCCTTTTTTTCATCTTCAACTTCAGTAGCCTTGCATCTCTCTGACCCTTCTGTTGTCAAATCTCTCTCTGTGGCCACAGCAGGTTGTTGGCTTTAAGAACTCGTGCAATTTGATGAAACCCACCTAGGTAATCCAGGCTGATCACCCATATCAAGCTCCGTAGCCTGAATCACATCTGTAAGATATTTATGGTAGTATATTTACAAATTACAGAGAATAGATGTGGGCATCTGTGGAGGGTTGTTATTTATTCTGCCTACCACATTAGCTCAAACAGTACAGTAGCATTCTCTAGAAAAGTCTTTACTGTACTTCATAATACTTTCTTTTCTTCCTTTTTTTCTCCCCTTGATACCAGGGATTGAATCCAGGGGTGCTGTATCACTAAGCTACATCCCCAGTCTTGTATTTTTTGTTTAGAGATAGAATCTTGGTAAGTTGCTGAGGCTGACTTGAAACTTGCTGTCCTCCTGCCTCGGCATTCCTAGAATTATAAGTGTGTGGAACCATGCCTGGCTTCTTTTTATTATTTTTTGAGACAGTGTCTTATTGTGTTACCTAAAAAGGTCTCAAACTCCCAAACCTCAAACCTCCTTTCTGAGCCTCCCGAGTAGCTGAAATTGCAGGCATGCACCACTGTGCCTGGCTCCTCAGTAGGCCCTCCCAGTTTTCTTTTTTTTAAATATTTTTATTTTTTTAGTTTTTGTTATACGATGACAGTAGGATGTATTTTGGCAGAATATACATTTATAATTAGTTTCTATATAGATTTCCACTCTTTTGGTCCTATATGACGTGGAGTTATCCTAGTGTATATACAAATACAAGACTAGGACAGTTATGTCCAGTTAATTCTACTTTCCTGTTCCTCTCCCCACTCCCTTTCCTTTATCTCCCTTTGGCTAGTCCAGTGGATTTCTGTTATTCCCGTCTCTTACATCTCTTGTTTTGTGTTAGCATCCACAAATCAGAGAGAACATTCACTCTTTGGTGTTTTGGGATTGGCTTATTTCACTTAGTATGACATTTTCCAGTTCTATCCATTTACCAGCAAATGCTGTAATTTCATTCTTTTTTATGGCTGAGTAATATTCCATTGTGTATATATACCACATTTTTTTTAAAATCTATTCATTTGTTGAAGGATACCTAGGTTATTCCCATAGCTTCGCTATTGTGAGTTGATCTGCTATAAACATGGATATGGCTGTATCACTGTAAAGTTTGAAGTCCTTTGGTATAGACTGAAGAGTGGGATAACTGGGTCAAATGGTGGTTCTATTACAAGTTTTCTGAGGAATCTCCATACTGCTTTCCAGAGTGGTTACACCAATTTGCTGTCCCACCAACAATGTATGAGAGTACCTTTCTCCCCGTATCCTCTCCACACATTTTCTTCTTTTTCTATTTTTTTGGGGGTGAGGGGTAGTGGGGATTGAACCCAGGGGTGCTTAACCACTAAACCACATCTCCAGCTTTTTTTATTTTTCGTTTTGAGACAGGGTTTCACTAAGTTGCTTAGGGCCTCGCTAAGTTACTGAGGCTGACTTTGAACTTGAGATTCTTCTCTCCTCAGCCTCTCCACTCACTGGGATTACAGGCATGTGCCACCATGCCTGGCTTTCTTCCTTTTTTAAAAGATGGAATCTGGTTATGTTGCCCAGGCTGGCCACAAATTCCTGGGCTAAAGTGACCCTTTTGCTTCAGCCTTTGAAGTAGATCAGACTACAAGTTGCACCACTGCATCTGGTCATTTTTCATTTTTTGAATTTCAAGTAATTTTATTTGAGTCAGCAAGGATATAAAATTGTTCAAGCAATTTGCTTTGATTCATGCAAAATTCTGGGGACAAAATTGTTCTTTTTCATACATGTGTAAAAATTTAATTTACACATATATCTGATGTCACAGCTTTTTTTCAGAGAACATTCTCTTCCCCTCTCACTTCACTCCTTTTATTTAAGATGGAAGAAGAAGAGAAATTTAAAAGCTGACTTACTCAAGTAGATTTTAAAAATTTCATGATTATGTGTAGGTCTCACACTTTTCTAACATGATCTTGTAGAAATGACTTAAACTGTCTTGTTCTTCACTCATGATAGACATATCTGTTTTTTTCACTATTTTGCCTAAAATTCAAAATATTTTGGTGTTCATCATTAGGTGTTTGCAGTTGTGGTACAAAATAAACTTCATGCTGTGTTTTGCAAAGCAGGACAGTTTTACCTGGTTGAAGTTCTAATACTTTAAAATATTCCCAGTTCAATTTTTTAAAATTGAAAGCAGTTGTATTTTCTTGTCTGTCATTGGGATAATCCTGCTAAGAAAAATATTAAAAGTAGATAAAATATTTTTTAGAGAGGAATTTGCTCTTCTTACCTTATGAAAATCAGGTCACAGGTTTTAATCACTGAAGGTTTATCCTAAGCTAGGTGAAGCTTTAGCTGAGTTTCTCCCTTTTGTATTTCTTAGCGCCTTTTGTGACTAAATGCCAAATCTGAGCCTTTAAGCATGTCAAAATTGGTGTGCATGAGGAATAAAGAGCAATCTTAATAGTTCCTAAGAATTTCTGACATGACAGGATAAAAACAGTAATTGTAGTTTTTCAAATTCAGCAAAGCTTTTGAAATAGGACAAAGTTACCCTGCCAAAAATCTGCGGTGCCTGCAAAAATTTGTTTGAAGATGCACTTTTCAAAAAGCTGGAAAGCTTTGAAACCAGAAAGTAAAATAAAACAGCCGTCTCTAACACTCTTTTTCTACCTTCCCCCTGCCAAATGTACTTGTTTAAAAAGTGTATAGTACAAAATTATTCTGAGAAAGAAGATGAGAATTAGAATTGGTTGTGGGAATGTTTAGAAGTCTTGTTTCCCTAAATGGAAGAGATATCTCCTTGAAGATAAAAATATTTGCATTTCTCAAATTACTGGAGATGTTGAACATTTTTTCTTATATTTTTTGACCATTTATATTTCTTCTGTGAAGTACCTGTTCAGTTCCTTTGCCCATTTATTGATTGGGTTATTTTATTTTTATTTTTTTGCGTTATATTTTTTTGAGTTCTTTATATTTCCTGGAGATGATGCTTTATCTGAGGTACAGGTGGCAAAGATTTTTACCCATTCTGTAGGCTCTTTCTTCATGCTCTTGATTGTTTACTGTGAAGAAGCTTTTTAGTTTGATGCCACCCCATTTATTGATTATCAATTTCACTTCTTGCACTTTAGGAGTCTTATTAAAGAAGTCAGTTCCTGAGCCAGTGTGCTGGAGTACTGTGCCTACCTTCTCTTCTGGTATGTGCAGGGTCTCTGGTCTAAGACCTAGGTCCTTGATCCTCTTTGAGCTGAGTTTTGTGCAGGGTTGAGATAGGGGTTAAATTTCATTCTACTACATATGGATTTCCAGTTTTGCCAGCATCATTTGTTGAAGAGGCTATCTGTTCTCCAATGTACATTATTGGTGCCTTTGTTTAGTATGAGGTAACTGTATTTTTGTGGGTTTGTGTCTTCTGTTCCATTCCAGTGGTCTTCTTGCCTGTTTTGGTCCCAATACCATGCTGGTTTTGTTACTGTAGCACTATTATATAATTTTAGGTCTTTGTTTTTTTCACTAAGGATTGTTTGGCTATTCTGGGCCTCTTGGTTTTAGCAATTAGAGAAATGAAAATTAAAACTACACTGAGATTTCATTTGACTCCAGTCAGAATGACAATTATCAAGAATACAAACAGCAATAAATGTTGGTGAGGATGTGGGGAAAAAGGTACACTTATACATTGCTCGTGGGACTGCAAATTCATGTAGCCATTCTGGAAAGCAGTATGGAGATTCCTCAAAAAATTAGAAATGGAACCACCATTTGCATTTCTCAAATTACTGGAGATGTTCAACATTTTTTCATAATTTTTTGGCCATTTATATTTCTTCTGTGAAGCACCTGTTCAGTTCCTTTGCTCACTTATTGATTGGGTTATTTGATTTATTTGGTGTTATATTTTTTGAGTTCTTCATATTTCCTGGTATACATCCCAAGGAGTTAAAAAAAATCAACATACTACAGTGACATAGCCACATCAATGTTTATAGCAGCTCAATTCACGATAGCTAAGTTATGGAACCAACCTAGGTGCCCTTCAACAGATGAATAAATAAAATGTGATATGTAAGCACAGTGGAATATTACTCAGCCATAAAGAAGAATAACTTTATGGCATTTGCCAGCAATGATCTGGAGACTGTCATACTAAATGAAGTAAGCCAGTCCCCAAAAACCAAAGGTCGAATGTTTTCTCAAGTAGGTGAAAGCTAACCCACAATAAGGGGGGACTGTGAGGGAAAGAATAGAAATGCAGTAGATTAGACAGTGGGGAATGGGGGGGAAAGGGAGGGGATAAGCAAAGGAAAGCCATTGGAATGAATCTGACTTAGTTTTCCCATGTATATATATGAAAACAACACAGTGAATGCCACCACCATGTACATCCATAAGAATGGGACTCTAAATTGGGCTCCCGCACATGCCTTTAATCCCAGTGGCTCCCGAGGCTGAGACAGGAGGATTGTGAGTTCAAAGCCAGCGTCAGCAATGGTGAGGCACTAAGCAACTCAGTGAGACCCTGTCTCTAAATAAAATACAAAATAGGGCTGGGGATGTGGCTCAGTGGTCGAGTGTCCCTGAGTTCAATCCCTGGTACCAAAAAAAAAGATATATTCCATGCTTATATAATCATACCAAAATGAATTCATATATAACTAAAAAGAACCAATAAAAAATAAATAAAAAGTACTTTTATTAAAGCCCTGGTAAGTAAATAATTTCATCTGACTTTTTTCCCTTTATTCTTGCTCTTTGACCTTAATATTTTCACTTAGTATATTTAGAAAAAATATCAGTACATAATGCCATTTCTAAGCTGCACACTTTATAATGCAAAGATTCCCCAATTTAACTGTGAAAAGGAAAACATTGAAACTAAATAGACTAGTGCATAATTTGCTGTAGCTTAATATTATGGCATTTTAAATTGGAGTATTAAAATAAATGTGACTTATATTGGAATTTGAGTACAACTACTGTGCTATCTAGGTATTTTAAAGAAATGGGTAGTTAGCTGTATATGTTTAAATTGGGGGCAGTAGCTTTTAAATTTAAAGGATGCTATCTAAGCAGGAACAGGATTTTCATTTCAGTTGTTAGGCTAAAGGCTCATGTAGCTATATAGATTTTGAATGAATTATTCAGTGTTTAGCAAAGCTGAAGCTTTAAATGTGTCCCTTGTGACTTTTCTTTGTGAGCTGTGGGATGGAAACAGCACAGTAGCTCTGAGTATATAGCTTGACACATGTGTAGCACACTTCTTTTAGCTCCTTTGTCACCCTACTTGTGCCTGAGTGTTCTCTAATAGGCCTTGAGTCCAACCATATAAGTTTAAAAGAGACAAGAAAGAGGAGAAAAGAGAAGTTATATGAACAAATGTGAATTCATGATTATTATTTTTAAAAATATTTTTTAGTTGTCAGTGGACCTTTATTTATAGGCTGTGTTGAGAATTAAACCCAGTGCCTCACACATGCTAGGTAAGCCTCTATTACTGAGCCACAACCCCAGCCCTCCATTTTGTTTGCTTATTTTTATGTGGTGCTGAGGATCAAACCCAGTGCCTTACATGTGTGAGGCAAGCACTCGCCACTGAGCCCCAGCCCCAGCCCCTAAATTCATGATTATTACCTCAGGTGTCATTCAGTTGAAAACTTGAATAGTTTGGCCACAAGACAAAGAACATTTGTCAGGCAAACCATTGGGTTTCTCTCCTGCTCTTTCATGTTCTTGATATGTCTTAGGAGTAGGGTGCAGGAGTTTTTGGTTCTTCTCTAAAGCAGGAGGCTTTGGATCCTGCTTGTTTATAGTGAGGACATATACACAAAGGAATTGTTAAAGTCAAGGGAAGGGCAATGTAGCTCAGGTGTGCTTAGCATGTCTAAAGACCTAGGTTCAGTTCCCAGCTAACTTCTTTTTTTTTTTCAAATATATTTTTTAAGAGAAAGGGAGAGAGAAAGAGAGAGAGAGAGTGAGAGTGAGAGAGAGAGAGAGAGAGAGAGAGAGAGATATGGAATTTTTAAAAATATTTATTGTTTAGTTTTCAGCAGACACACATATTTATTTTATTTGTATGTGGTGCTGAGGATCGAACCCAGGGCCACGGGCATGCCAGGCAAGCGCACTACCTCTTGAGCCACATCCCCAGCCCCCAGCTAACTTCTTTTAGCTCCTAAAAACCAAAAACCAGCCAGTCAACCAACCAACCATCAAAAATAGGTAAAATCAGAGAGGTCAGAAACTGTAAGGATAGAATTGGTGGAAAATTCTACCTGAAAATCAAGGTAAGATAGTAATTGTATTTACTCAAACTAAATTTAGTCTACTCAAACTGAATTTTAAAAAGAAACACTGATTTTGTTATAGTTGTTACCAGATAAAAAGCAGTATAACAATTTTGTAGAACAATTCAACTTCAGGGCTGCAGAAGCCCAGAGTACAGTTTACTGACCCAAAAAGAAAGAACTTGGAGGATTCGACAGAAAGGATTTGGATATTTTATTACTCAGGAGCTCTTAGCAGCAGGAGGCCAGTGTACAATGTGGGCTGCACATTTAACAGCAGGAGGAATAGATAGAGGACAGATTAGGTGCCAGCTGAACATTTGGAACTCTTCAGAGTTCACGACTTTACTTCACACCCAAGGTTGTTCTGCTTTGATTCTCACCTAAAGATTGGAGACAAGGGAGGTGGTCAGCTGGAACTCCTGGAAATTGAAGATATAACATTAAATATAATATAATTAAAAACATTTTAGTGAGAAACTGAATGTTATGGTACTTTTTGGTGATCTAACTATGCAGGGTTAGAGTTTCAAAAACATAAGTGAAGCTGGAATCCCATGGCATGTGCTTGTGATCTCAGATTTTCAGGAGGATTGCTTTTAGTCCTGGAGTTTAGGTCCAACAAGACTTTAGCTCTTAAAAAAAAATGGTGTGTGTGTGTATTGGAATGGAGATGTACTGTATTATTGATGGTCTGAGATGAGCTTGGCTTGTGTTTTGAAGTACCCAGCTTCATACATACCTATAATCTCAGCTACTTGGAAGGCTGAGGTAGGAGGATTGCAAGTTTGAGGCCAGCCTCAGCAACTTAGTGAGACCTTGTCTCAAAATAAATAAAAAGGGATGGGAAGGTAGCTCAGTGGTAGGTAGCCCCTGGTTGAACCCTAGTACAAAAACAAAAACAAACAAACAAACAAAATCTGGTTACAAGATACAAATGATCAAGGCCATAAAATTTCTCTTAATCAGTTATCTGCCTATAATAGTTGAGTTATTTAATTTACTGAAAAAATTTCTGTCTCACAGTAACCTGGCCTTAAAGTTTCAAGTGAATCCTTACCCAAATTAGGATGCATGGGCTGCAGAGAGCATCCCTATGTCCTGGATTCAGTATCAAGAGAACTTTTTAGTGTTTTAGAATTGTCTTTTGATGGATCCTAACATCCTTTTGTCTTTGAAGCTAGTACCACTTTCTTTTTTGAGTCGGGATCTCTGTGTTGTCCACGGTAGCTTCAAACTTGCTATCTTCTTGCCTCAGCCTCCCAAGAAGCTGGGATTATAAGTGTGCACCTGTGCACATCCACTGCTCAAAACACATTTTTTCCTATAAGTACATTCTTTTCAAAATTGACCAGATTGGGCTGGGGCTGCGGCTCAGTGGCAGAGTGCTTAACTTGCACATGTGGGGCACTGGGTTTGATCCTCAGCACCACATAAAAATAAATAAATAAAATAAAGGTATTGGGTTCATCTGTAACTAAAAATAGTTTTAAAAAATTGACCAGATCACCTTCCCTCTTGATGGGAGAATTTTCATTTCATGTATTTATTAAGCACCTGTTTCATGGAAGGCATTATGCCAGGAATAGGGGGATACGGGGATGGACAAGATGGGGACTAGGGGGGAAGCTCTGAGGTGATTTTTAGTTAGGTTTCAATTTGGCACACAAGGGCTTTTCTGCTGAATTCTATGCCTGTTTATGGAATCTTGGAAGAAAATAGGATGGTGGGGTTTTATATAACTTAAGATGAATACATGTTAATTTTTGGAAAGCTAAAAATTATAAACAACAGTAAAACATCACTTTTATCTTACCGTCTAGTAAGATTGTCTAGTAGCGTCTGTTTTTGGGTGAAATGGAGTTTTCCAGGTGTGCTCCCGATGGTCCTTTGTTTCTAGAGCTCCCTTTTTTAGGGTCTCTCTGTTTTCTCTAGCCTTTTGCTTCATTTTTACTAGCCATTGGTGATCTTTATCTTGGAACCATTATTTTGTCAGGGATTGCAAATGGCTATTTCCCAGTCTTGTTATTCCTTCTGCATTTATTGGAATTCTTTTGTAAAGGAAAACTTTGGTCATCAGCTCTGGTTGATTTTATAGCTGAATTCATAGAATGTTTCCTAGAATGGGCTCCTAGAAATGGAATTGCTTTAGCAAAGGTTTTCTATTCTTGAAGGCTTTTCATAAATATTGCTGCACTGCTTCTAGAGATATGATGTCAGTTTACACACTCCCATGGTTACATGAGTAAAGGGTTGTTTGTAAATTGGAGAAATCATGGAGAGAGATGCACCCCTAAGAGATGGGCCAACACAGTAAATGTCTCTGCCACTCAGAGCTGCCATCCCTTGGTCTTTTCCCTTGAAGAGTGCTAAAAAATGGAAATTGGGATAAGTATAGGGGATACTGGAAATGCTTTCCTCTGTTTTCTAGTTGTATGCATTTATTTTGAAAGTAGAAGGACAATTAGATAATATCAATAGGAAAAAAGAGAGATTTTATTGTAATATTGGACTTTATTAACTGTTTCAAAGTATAATAGCCCTCTTAGCTGAAACATTTATAACTCTAATTTTTTTTTCAGTGATATTTCTGGGGGCAAACCCTTGGAAGTAGAGATGGCCGGAATAGAATACATGAATGATGATCCTGGCATGGTGGATGTTCTTTATGCCAAAGTCCATATGAAAGATGGCTCCAACAGGTATATTTTTGGAATATTTATTTATTTCAATTGAGAGGTACCTAAATGCATCCCTGGAAGATCATTTGTTTTGACTCTTCCTTTTTTAGGATCTAATGTACTATTTTCAGGAGTATTGCAATTCCTCGTCCTCCTCAGTAAGCTAACATCTTATATGTTATTTGAATAGTGTGTGTTGGTAGTAAGTCAAATTTTTGTGGAACTCAGGGCTTTCTTTGTTTTTTCCAGAATAATAGGCAGGAAGGATGGCCTTTTGGGATGGGCGTTTCAGGTATGACGCAATGCAGATGTAGTGAATACCAGCACAAAATGGGATGAAAGTTTTATCAGTATCACATGATTATTAAGATTAAATTAGTCTATAGAAAGTGTTTAAGACAGTGTTTAGTGCATGCCAACATTATCAAAACATTGAAAAATGTTTACTAGGGGCTGAGGATGTGGCTCAAGCGATAGTGCGCTCGCCTGGCATGCGTGCGGCCCGGGTTCGATCCTCAGCACCACATACAAACAAAGATGTTGTGTCTGCCGAAAACTAAAAAATAAATATTAAAATTCTCTCTCTTTCTCTCTCTCTCTCTCTCTCTCTCTCTCTCTCTCTCTCTCTCTCTCTCTCTCCATCTCTCACTCTCTTTAAAAATAAAAATGTTTACTGTTGTTAATTTTTGTTATTATCACGTGTAGGTTCTTCCTATGAATTCTGTTAGAAATCCAGACTATTCTGACTAGCTTAGGCATCCACAGCTGTTTCCAAAGGCATCACAGTATATTAGTTGATTCAAGGCCTTTGGTGAGCAGAGAAACCAACCTTGAATTGGAAGTTTGTTTTTGTGTGGTCTTTTCAGTTAGGGGAGGGTAGAAAATGGTTCACACTGAACCGGAAATCCTCTGGAGAAAATCTAGGTAGGCTCCCAAATTTATTTGCTTTCTTTTTAAAAAAATTTTTTTGAAATAAACTTTATAATTTATTTGTAAACACAATTTTCTGAAACCAAAATTACAAGCAGCTTACTGACATATGTACCTTAATCTGTTTGAATGCAGACCCAAAACATGTCCTTCCCCAGCCCTACACTGTGAAGTATAAATAGGGCTCTACCCTGTGACACAGAAGTTCTACTTAGTGTTGTTAATATTGAAAACTAAATATAATGGGCAAAGACTTTCTATTTTTCTAAGGAATCACTGAGTTCCAGAAACAAATATAACCACAAATGGCTCTTTGCTAAGGTGCCTTAGTATGACAGTGTTTTTAGTGAATTTGTGTAGATCTATCTGGCTTCCCAACTTCACGTGAAACTGATTTTCCATACCTAGTACATATGTGGGCAGATTGCTCTCTTCCTGAAAAACATTTACTATCGCCACTGTGTCCTTTCTGGAAAATTAATGCAAATGCATATTTTCCAATTTTTAAATTTTTTTTTTTTTAGTTATACATGAACACAATTTATTTATTTTGTTTACTTATTTTTATGTGGTGCTGAGGATCGAACCCAGTGCCTCACATGTGCAAGGCCAGTGCTCTACTACTGAGCCACAACCCCAGCCCTTCCAATTTTAATAATTACTATTTATCACACTATTATATGTCAGACCCATAATAAGTTCTTTACCACATTATTTAAAATCTTTTAACCACTTGATTTGTTAATTTGTAACTATGATATCTTTAAATACTTCATATTATAAGCATTTATTTTCTATTCCAGATTTTTATTTTGCATTTGCCTATTCTCTTAGAAATTTTGAAAGCTGAAATATTTTTGAGTTTTGTTTAACTGAGTCACTCTCTTATTCTTTGGACTGACTTTGATCTCTCAGTTTAAAGCCTGTGCACCTCTTCATCCTGAATTTGGTGATAAAATCACAGTGAGCATCATGGGCTTTTGTGTTATCATTTCATAGGTTAGGACATTTTGTAGCCTTTGAATCATTGTAGTAACATTCATTGCCCCCCATTTCAATTCAGTACAGAAAAACTCCAGTTTAGCTCTTAGATTTTAACTAGTTTTCTTTGCTATACCCTTTTATTTCAGATTCAATTTAGCATTTCCTTTAATATACTGACTCAGTTCTCTTTTAAATTGGGCGTTTTCCATTTTTAAGTGTTACCTAAAGATTGGTTTCTTTTTTTTTTAAAAGAAGTTTGTGACTCTCTATTCTCTACCTTGATTTTTTTTCTTGTTTTATAAATTTTTACATTGAAATCTCTCCTCCTCACAAACAAACTGAGTACTTCCAGAAGTGTTGATACTCTCTCCCTAATCCCAAGAATCCATCATTGTATTCTGCTTTTCCTTAGCCAGCTACATGAAGCTTCCTTGTGTATCTCCAAACCTGAGGACGTCTGTTGTTGCCAAAAGATGCTTCCAGTCTTTATCTTCTGTAATCTCTTAGCAGCATTTGACACTATAGATCCTTTTTAAGATACTCTGTTTCCTTGACTTATCTGCTGTCATGCTTTTCCTGGTACTCCTTTCAGTTCTCTGTTTGGTGTCCATGTGTCTATCTTGGTTTTCTTCTCATCCCATTCTGTACTCTCTTCAGGACACATTTCTAGGTATTCTTGGTGGTCCAGAGCTTCCAGCGATTCTGTCTTTTGTGTGGTTCTGTCTCAGAATCTCTTATAAGGTGAAGACAAATGCTGAGACTGGAGTATCCATTTCTGCGATGGCTGGTGTTCCTTGTGGAGGTTGCCTAGTTGTTTCTCACCTCCTAGCTTTTCCATAGACTGCAGTTTCAGAGAGTCAGTCCATGATTGGCCGACTTCATAGCTTGCCTGAGGTGAGGCAGAACAGGAGGGCAGAAGGACATTGTGGAGGAAAGCTGCTCAAGCCATGGCAACCAGGAAACAGTGAGATCGGTTTTTTGCTTTCTCCTATCTTCATTTGAATTGATAATCTCAATTGTCTCTTTTCTCAGTTTAGTTGAGGGAAGATGGGGAAAGTGGTATAAAATGGGTATAGAATTTATTTTTCGTGTGTGTTCTATGGTAGATTTTTCTTTTCCTGGATACCTGGCATGTGCCTGAAAGGCATGCTAATGACCCTACCTTAAAAAAACAGAGCACATTTTTTTCTTACTATCATATTGTGTATTAGGATATCCCAAACATTTTGACCAGAGAATTTGATATTTGGTCTGGATCATTTACTTTGTGTTCTAAATCATAGCTATCTAAATGTCTTCTAGTACTATAGATCTATGAATAGGGTAGGTTTTTTTTTTTTTTTTTCAATTTGTGAACAGAAACAGTGAATGATCTAAGATAGCGGTTGTCAAACTTTTGTCTTTTAAGCTTGTGTAACTCTTTTATTAGAACCCTAAGAGTTTTTGTTTTTATGAATTGTATCTATCAGTATTCACCTCTTAGAAATTAAAACTGAGAAATTTAATGTTCCTTAAAAAATATTAAAATCATTTCTTATTCATTTTTTTTCTTGAAAAATTACTTTATTATTCAAACTAAAAAATGTGAGCAAACAGACATGGTTTTGCATTTTTATAGCTCTTTAATAGAAAGCTGGGTTTTTATATCTGCTTCTGCATTCAGTCTATTGTGATACTTTTTTTTTTTGAGAGAGAGAGAGAGAATTTTTTAATATTTATTTTTTAGTTTTCAGTGGACACAGCATCTTTATTTTATTTTATTTTTAATGTGGTGCTGAGGATCAAACCCAGCGCCCCGCGCATGCCAGTCTAGCATGCTACCGCTTGAGCCACATTCCCAGTCCCAATGATATGTTGTTTTGATTGAAGTTTATTTAAAAAAAAAAAAAAGCTCACATAGCAGTGTGGTTGGGAAAGTGATTGTTATCTTAATGGCCTTTTAGATAATTGTCGATATTGCATACTACTATAAAACTTGACAAGTCATAGTTTCTTAAAGGTTAGCTGCAGTGTGGAATCTGAAACCATAACAATGAGCATTTCATATTCTGTTACATTAAAATCCATTGGTCTGTCTTCCATTTTGACTGAATCTTTAATTTATGCACAATTTTGTGACATCAGTCTTTTGGGGAAATTCTGGTTTGCTAAGTTATGCAGATCTTCCTAATGTTAACATATTTCATTATGCAGTTTAAAAAATATATGTTAATATCTCTACCAGGTTGTCAAAATGTTAAAGCCTTGGGAAGCTGCTAAGCTCATGGAGGCAGATGTGCATTTACCCTCCTGAGTTCCTGGGATTTGAGGCATGTGCCTCTGCGCCCCATTTTTTTTTTTTGTTTGTTTGTTTTGTTTTGTTTTTTTGTACTGGGGATTGAATTCAGGGGCACTTAACCACTGAGACACATCCCCAGCCCTGTTTGGTATTTCATTTAGAGACAGGGTCTCACTGAGTTGCTTAGGCCTCACTAAGTTGCTGCGGCTGGTTTTGAACTTGAGATCCTCCTGCCTCAGCCTCCCAAGCCATTGGGATTATAGGTGTGCGCCACCATGCCTGGCTACATTTTTTTTTTTTAAGTAATAAAATTTCACATAACATAAATTTATCATTTTAAACATTGATTTTATTTAAAAAAATTTTTTTGTAGTTGTAGATGGACAGCATGACTTTATTTTATTTGCTTATTTTTTTATGCAGTACTACAGATTGAACCCAGTGCCTCACCCATGCTAGGCAAGCGCTCTGCCACTGAGCTACAGCCCCAGCCCCATTTAAAACATTTTAAAGTGTATGATTTAGGGCTGGGGTTGTAGCTCAGTGTTAGAGTGCTCACCTAGCATGTGTGAAGCACTGGGTTCAATCCTTAGCACCACATTAAAATGAATAAATAAAAATCAAGTCATTATGTCCATCTACAACTACGGAAGGACATTTTTTTTTAAAAGTGTATGATTTAATGGTATTTGGTATAGTTTACAACCATTATCACTATCTAGGACCAGAACATTTTTATTACCTCAAAAGGAAATCTCATATTCATTAAATGTAATGTCTCTCTATCCTCCAGCCTCCTGGCAACTGCTAGTCTGTCTGTCCCTATAGGTTTACCTAGTCTAGGTGTTTCTATAAATATTCTATAAATAGAAAACAACTCCTACAACTCCACCATGCGGCCAGCACAATGGTTTCATTAATGAGGTTCTTGGCATAAAAGTTAGCTAGCAGAGATTGGAATAAAACACACAGCCTCAGTTACCTTTTTCTATGACCAGGTCCGAGACGGCTCCCCTCTCTGGTTGTGATGTCTAACCGCCCTGCAGGGCAGCAAGGATTACTCAGGGCTAGCAGGAGAGAGAGAGAGTGAGCACACCAGGGAGTAGCCTTTTATTGGGGAACAAGAAATTCAGGGGAGAATTCCATCCAATGAAAGTTGAGGGGGGGCCGCACTCCAAGGTCAGGGTCAGAGATTGGGCCCCCGGGGTCAGTGGTCAGTCACACCCCACACGGACGGGTTCTCTCATCAGGAGAGGGCCGGGAAAGCTCTGACACAGCCAGAACGCCTCAGACCCAAACCGGGAGTCGCCCAGTCACGTGTGAGAATGGCTCCCCACATACAACGTGTGATGTTTTGTGTCTGGCTTCTTTCTTTTAGCATATTTTTTCAGTGCTGGGTATTAAACCCAGGGCCTCATGCATGCTAGACATGCTACTGAGCTGTGTCTCAGCCCGCAGGATGTTTTTAAGATTCGTGTGTATCATGTATCAGTATTTCACTCCTTTTTGTGTCTGTATAATGTCTTATTTGTTAACAGCAGTCAAGCCAGGATATCTGCCTAAATCCCAACTGACTGGGTTTGGTCACTCACCCACATAAGAAATAAGCAAATGATATAAAAAGGAAAAATGAATTTAATGCAGTTTGCTCAGAAAAGCAGAAGGAACTCGTGTCTCTCTGTGGGTTCTATAGAAGCATTACAATTTATACAAACAAAAGCCAGGAGAGGCTGTGCTAGCCAGAGAACATGCCTTAATTCCTGTTTTCTTGGTGCTCACCTGGGCCAGGTAGTAGCTTTTCAGTTTTCATTCTCAGAATGAGGATGTCTAGAGAGAAAATAACTTTTGCCAGGAAGTTGAGGGAAAAAACAACTTAGTGCTTTTAATTTTAATGAGGCCCAGGTAGACTTTATATGGAGATATACTATGTTTTTTATACCCATTTATCATTTGGTGTACATGTAGATTGTTTTTACCTTCTGACTATTGTGGATTATGCTGTTTTCAGTTCTTTGGGACTGACATTTTTTCTTTTTTCTTTTTTTTTTAAACTTTGTTTATTTTTTTATTTGGTTCTGAGGATCAAACCCAGTGCCTTGCACATGCAAGGCAAGCACTCTACCACTGAGCCATAATTCCAGCCCTGATTGACTTTTAAATTAAATGTATTAAAATCATTGACTTGTATATCCTTTATTAATTTGTTAGCAGGACATCATAGCCACTTAGAATGACCTTTGTTCACTTGTTTTCATATATTCTGTGATGGGACTTATTTAATTTTTGTTGATGCTTTTGTTGGTACTGTTGTTAGAGTGCATGGCTTCTGGGAAACGACAACTTAATTTTTCATTAGCATTTACTGTTGTCTGGCACTAAAATCATATTATCAGGCCTCAAGTGTATCTCAGTGGTGGAAAGCATACTTAGCATGCATGTGATCCTGGGTTTGATTCACAGCACTGCATGTGCATGTGCATGCACACACACACAAAATCATATGTATTTCGTCTTTGCAGCATGTGTGTAAGATAAGTGCTATTAGGCAGTTATGCACTTTAAACTCTTACTGTTGTAAAACGAAAGTCTGTGCTGTGGCCATTCATTCAACAAGAACAAAATAGTGATTTTTTTTCTAAAATAGGACTTTACTTCTGTTTTAATATACATGTGGCAGAGACTCCACAGTTTTGGTCTACCCAGTTTTTGGTGGCTCCCAAGAGAGAAAAAGAGTGGTCACTGGGAAAGAATTGATGAAGTTATTACCTTGATTGTTTCCATTGGACATGTTTACCTTCTGCTTCAGAGGTTAAACCCTGAGTGGTATAGATCTCCAAGCACAGAGAATAATTGGTTTGAGATTGGAAGAAAATAAGAGCTATAGAAAACTTTTGAAGACAGTGCTCAGACTTAATTTGTCGTCATATTAATGGAGAGCTAAGGGCTGAGAAGGTGAATCCACCCTTTATTTTCCCACACATCTGGCCTTTACACTTCCTGTTGTCAAGGCTTTGTAAGTTAAAAAGGTGAAATACCTGCTGAATCTACTAGTGGGATCAACCAATCACATTTTTGAGTAATTCCCAGCTCTTTTTATTGCTCTATTTTGTTTCTTATATTGTCTGTTTCTCTTCATAGGAAGAGCCATGTTTGTATTATTTCAAGAAGATTTGTAAATTTCTCCTCCCAAATCACGATTTTCAAAGACTTACCTTTTTTTTTTTAAAGAGAGAGAGAGAATTTTTTTAATATTTATTTATTTATTTATTTTTATTTTTTATTTTATTTTATTTTTTTTAATATTTTATTTTTTAGTTTTTTTGGCGGACACAACATCTTTGTTTGTATGTGGTGCTGAGGATCGAACCCGGGCAGCACGCATGCCAGGCGAGCGCGCTACCGCTTGAGCCACATCCCCAGCCCCTAATATTTATTTTTTTAGTTTTCGGCAGACACAACATCATTGTTTGTATGTGGTGCTGAGGATCGAACCCGGGCTGCGCGCATGCCAGGCGAGCGCACTACCACTTGAGCTACATCCCCAGCCCAAAGACTTACCTTTTATTTAATTCAATTTAAAAGCTGAAATGCCTTCCTTGTACAAGGTATTTTGCAAGGCTATGCCAGTTGATAGAGAAGTAAGATGTGACCCCTTTTTAAAGGTTCATTCAGTCTTGTATGCTGCTTTGTGTGAAGAGACACAACTCAATACAAGAGGCACGGGGGACAGAGCATGTTATAATGAAAATACACACAGTCAATCTCCTGCGTATGCTTTCATATATTATAAATGCAAGGGTCCCTTAAAACGATTGAATGTAAAGTACATGACTCTTAAAAGGATCAGGCCATTTAGATCAGATTTTCTCCTGGAAACAGCTGAGACGGTGGACCTACTGTTATTGATGCATCCTTGGCTTTGGTAAGGCACAACCAGGTTAAGAATTTCAGGAGATAGAAGCCTTTTACTCAGTACCTACTAGTCAGTTTTTAGACTTTAGATGCTGAATACAGTGGCTGTTCTGTCATTCTTTGAAGTCCATACCCCCTTGCCCCTCTAGAAGAATGGTTTCCACACTTCTCACTTAGATCATGCAGCCAACCCATCAGTGTTTTCCTTCTTCCCCCTCACAATTTACCTGTTTTCACATCTTCTACCCCACTTGATTTCATTATTATTATTATTATTATTATTATTATTATTATTATTTTAAAGAATAGCACACATTTCTTCTGATGAACCTAATTCCTTTACTTACTCTTCCGACCCCATTCCTTCTTTACTCCTCAGAGACCTGGCACCATCAATTAATCCACTGATTAGGTCACACCTCTCAAAATCTAATCATTCACCTATGGAAATTCTTGCATTGTCTCACACATGAGCTTTCGGGAGACACCTCATATCTAAACTGTAACATTAGCAGCAGTACAAATCAGAGCTGGAAGTCTAACTCAGTGGTAGAACGCTTACTTAGTATACACAGGGCTCTGAGTTCTATTCCTAGCTTAACTAAAAACCAAAAACCAAACCAAAACAAAAAACCCTCAGGTTGATGGGAAATAAACTGCAAAACATCTATAGAATAGAGAATACTATGGATTAACTAAATATTATCTTAGAAAAATGTTAACTGTAGAGTGTTAAATAATAAAAGCAGATTACAAAATTATTTGTACATTCATGTGTTCCCCTCAAAAGTGGGAAGAGAGAGAAAGAGGAAAAAAAATTAAAAACAATGTTGGACCAGGCACAGTGTCATGTGGCTGTAGTCTTAGCTACTCAGGAGGCTTAGGCAGGAGGTGAGAGAAAGGATAGTTTCAAGTCAACCTGAGTAACAAAGCGAGACCCCATCTCTGAATGAATGCATACATAACCACATATAATGTTGGATAGCAGGCAAATGTTATTTGGGTATACTTGATATACTTGGTGCTGGGGATTGAACCCAGGGCCTTGTGCATGTGAGGCAGGCACTCTACCAACTGAGCTATGTCCCCAGCCCTACCTGAAGGATTTTATGTTGTTTATTTCATTACCAGAGTCTACTTTATAGTCTTATAAAAAATAAAAACAAAACCAAAAATGTTTGTTATCTTAATAGACTGTAGATTTATTGATAACAGATTATGTTTGCTTAGTTTTTTTAAAAATTCTTGTAGTGGCTAACATATTGGCTGTATATAATAGGCATTTAGGAAGTACTAATCAAATAAAACTGAATTAAATTGAAGGGAAAAAGCCAAACCAAAGGCTGGACTTTAGGGAGTCAGTGAACATTCGCAGAATAAATTCCATATCTGTAAAGATGACTCTGGATGCTTATGCTATGTGGCACTTACAGCCTTAAATGAAGAGCTTAAATTTAATGTATTTATACCTGTCATCTGTTTTCATGCCCAAATTACTACCTACACAATAAAGCTGCTTAAGAATAATTTTTGTCATAGCAACTCTTTTATTTTTAATTTGCTTATAAAGAAGCAGAGGCATAGGAATCTTCAAGATTTATTCATAGTCAATCAGGAAAGGATCATTGAAGTAAGACTGAAAGGATATACTGTCAGAAATATAGTGACATGTTGTCAGATATAGTGTCCATAGTATCAACCCCAAATTTAGTGATTATTCCCAAGTACCCTTAAGTTCTTTTAATAGCACTCCAAAATATTTGGCATTGATAAATTCACACATGCATGCATGCCTCAACTGTTTATTGAGCACCAGTGATGTGTCAATTACACATTAATCTTTATGCAGTAATAAAGTAGTGCATGTGGAAAAAAGAGCCCACCTTATGGAGCACAGTGAGGTAATAACAGAGCTCACCAGTCACCAGC
Source organism: Callospermophilus lateralis (assembly GCF_048772815.1). NCBI lineage: Eukaryota > Metazoa > Chordata > Mammalia > Rodentia > Sciuridae > Callospermophilus > Callospermophilus lateralis. Next base: position 44,109,039 of record NC_135319.1, on the reverse strand, counting down.
GACGGATCCTGGTTCCTCAGTTACTGACTTTGAGCAGCACAGCCTGGCTGTGCATCATTTCCTCCTATTTAAAAACAGCAGGTTTTATAGGACTTTAATCCTTTAAAAAATTCTGAGTCAATAAATTGGCAGAAATCCTAATTCTCTGAAAGACAAAGCTGGAATCTCATATCTTTCAGTTACTCTATTCAGTTATTTCATGTTTTGTGTAGTTGACTTGCTTTCCACCTTCTCCTTTCTAATAGAGAAAAAAAAGTTGAGGCATCATTCTGTCGTGGTTATAATTGAGGTAGGTTTTGAAGTACATGGTTATATCCAGACTTATGCTGCAGTGTTTAGAAGTATTTCCAAAATTTATGGTTCTTTGATGGTGTGGGTTAATCAGGAACTTGGTGTATTTTTTGTGGTACTGGTGATGGAATCCAGGACTTGGCACATCCAGTGTTCTACCACTGAGCTACATCCCCTGCCCAGTTAGAAACTTTAAAACTCACTGTATCTTATTTGTTCTTCTGATTATATAACTTAACCACCACACATAAACACTTGTGTTTATGAGGTTGTGTTTTCCTTTTTATGCTTTTCTGCATTTTCCTTAATGAACATTTATTGTTATTATTATTAATGTTGTTATTACTACTATTGCTAGTGGAGATTGAACCCAGAGTTGCTCTACCACCGAACTAATATCCGCAACCTTTTTATTTTTTAAGACAAGCTCTCACTAAGTTGTCCAGACTGGCCTCAAACTTGCAATTCTGCCTCAGCCTCCTGAATTGCTGTGATTAGCGGCATGTGCCACCATGCCTGGCATGTATGATTTTTATAACCAGAAAAATTAAGGTAACTATGTAAGGAAGCAGAACAGCTCTCCCCACCTTTCCCCCACTCCCAGCAGTCCTGGGCATCAAACTTAGGATCTAAACATGAATTCTATACCACTGAGTTATCCCTGAACCCCACATATTCTAATTTTGAATCTGTCCCATTGTAGTTAGTATCACCTTGACCAAGTTTCATAATTTCTTTGTGCTGTAGCTTCCTCATTAATGAAATAGGGATAATAAGTTTTGTGAGGGTTGAATCTTTCAGCATATGCACGGTGCTTAGCACGGTGCCCATACGTCCTGTCTGTTATTTCTCCCAGCAAGCAGTTGCCTCACTGACCCTGTGCTGCTGCTTTTCCCCGCCTAAACCTCTTTGCACTGTGCCACAATCAGCTTTCAGAAATGGGACAATGGATCACACCATTCCTTGCTAAAAGTCTTCTGTGGCTCCTGTGGTCTGATCATTGCTTACGTATCCAGCTCCTCTCCATTGTCCTTCTTCTCTCCCTCTGTAATAGGTGTATTAAATAATTGGAAGTTTTCTAGAAATGCTGTGATTTTGCATGCCTTGGTGTCTGTGCACGTGCTAGTTTTTCTGCTTCAAGTGCCCATCTTCTGTGGTTTTGCTATGAATCTTTAATGACCCTTCAAGACGGTGTTTAAACCTCCTGTGGAAACCTGGCCTTCTGTGTAGAGTTGAATGCTTTCTCAGCATTCACCATAGTGTGTGTGTGTGTGTGTGTGTGTGTGTGTGTGTGTATTATAACTGTTTGTCTCTGTGTCTGTCTGCTTGACAAGACAGTGAGCTCTTCTTTCTCCTCTGATGAGGGGCTTTGTGCAGTGATTGGTGTTGAGCAGATGCTTCTTGAACATTGTTGAATTAGTAGTCATGGGTCAGGAGTTTATTAACATTTTGTACTTCTTTCTTCAATTTCTCCAGGCTGCAGGAATTAGTTGATAGAGTGCTGGAACGCTTTCAGGCTTCTGGACTAACAGTGAAAGAGTGGAATAGTGTGAAACTGCATGCTACAGTCATGAATACCCTGTTCAGGAAAGACCCCAACGGTAAGTCCTCACAGAGCTGAGCACAGCCAGGCTTGGCAGTGCACTCTGCTTCTTCCACCAGGGAGGCTGAGATAGGAGAATTGCAAGTTCAGGGCAACTTAGTGAGACCTTATCTCAAAATAAAAAATAAAAAGGACTGGGAATGTAGCTCAGTGGTAAGTTGTCTCTGGGTTCAATTCCCATTTCCACAAAAACAAACAAAAAGGAGCTGTAGCACAGTTGTGATCAGTAAGGCCTTATGGTATTGGAGTTTTAAATGGAATGGCCATTCTAGAATCTCTGATGTATCTTTACTTCTAGATCTATTAACTTGTTTTGATGAACCTAGTAGAAATGGGCAGTGACATATCTAGCTTATCTTCCATATCTTTTATTTCAGTCACATATGGGGTTGCCAGATTCAATGAATAAAAAAATGTAGGTTCAAGCCTGGAGATGTAGCTTCGTGGTAGAGTACCTGTTTAGTGTTTGTGAGGTCCTGGAATGGATCTCTAGCACTGCAAAATAAATAAATAAATAAATAAATAAATAAATAAATAAATAAATAAATAAATGTGTATATGTATATATGTACATGTGTGTATGTATGTAATGTATGTGTGTACGTATATATGTGTGTGTGTGTGAGTTGAGACCAATGGTTCTCACCTGGGTGTGATTTTACCTCCAGAGGATATTTAGATTTGTCTGAAGATCTTTTTAGTTGTCACAGTTGGGCTGGGGGTAAGTTTTTAGCATAGTCAGAGTCGTATAACCATCACCACAATCAGTTTTAGAACATTCCATCACCCTGTCAACAAGACAATAAATTTTACAGTCACTCCTTATTTCATCCTGTCCCCAATGCTAATTCTAGGCACCACTCGTCCACTTTCTTTCTCAGTGGATTTGCCTGTTATAGATATTTCCTGTAAATAGAATCATGCAGTATGTGACTGCTTTCTTTCACTTAGCATAATGTTTTCAATGTTTATCCATGTTTTAGTATGTATTAGTACTTTATTCCTTTTAATTGCTGAATGATATTTTTTTGTATGAATGTATCACATTTTATCCATTCCCCAGTTGATGAACATTTGTATTGTTTATTCTTTTTGTCTTTTACAAATAATCTACTATGAATATTGTGTGCAGGTTTTTGTAGGGGCATCTGTTTTTACTTCCCTTAGGTATATATCTAGGAATGGAATTCCTGGGTCATATGATAACTCTATGCATAATATTTTAAGAAAGTGCCAGACTTTCCAAAGTGACTACACCATTTTACATTTCCATCAACAGTGTCTGACCATTTCAGTTTCTTCACATCTTTATCAGTACTTGCTATTATCTGTGTGTGTGTGTTTTCCAATTATAGCTATCCTTGTGGGGTATAACCTCATTTTGGTTTGGATTAGAATTTCCCTGATGGTTAATGCTACTTACAGATTTTGAACTTGTCATTAAATATTTCAATCTTTAGATACTGGTAATAATTTACTTGTTCTTTTAAAACTGTATATGTTCTCTTTTTCTTAACAGGGAACTTTTTTTTTTTTTTTTTTTTTTTTTAATGGTGATGGGGTTTGAACCCAGGGCCTCACATGTGCTAGGCAAGTGCTCTACCACTGAGCTACATCTCTGTCTCCCAGGAAATTTATTTTTAATTGTAAAATATGTTTGGGATTGGGTTCTTAGTTAGGAGAATACTTCTCATTAGAGAAATAGTTACACAGTTACCTATATGTCTAGATAAAATTCAATATATTTGTGGAGTTGTTAAAACTCTGGATAAATTTTTATCAGTTTTGACCTGGTATTATCTACATCTGAATAATCAAAAGAACACATTCAAAGGTGAAAATATGATAATTTTTGAAGATCTCTCAGTAGGTAGGAAAGATTTGATATTTCAGAAAATATTCTGAAAGTTAAATAATTCTTAAGAATGCTTTGAATTTTCTCTTCCCTGTACTCTTCTCTGTATTGAATTTTTATTTGAAAAGGACATGAAATGATGTGTTGCTTTTTCTATTTGCCTTTCCTTTGATATTCCTCTTCTTTTTTAAGGACATCTTTTGGGATATCAGCCTACATTGACACAAGAATCTAGAACGTGGCTTTGTTTAGGCCAAGGTCATAGATTTTCTGTATTCTGTGTAGAATGTTTGTAAGGATACCTTTGATTACAACTAAAGGACTCTTTTTCCTTCAAGGGGAGTGCTTAAATCAACCCAAGCCTCATTGCCATCAGTTTTGACCAGAGTGTGAACTTTTGTGTATTTTTATACACTTAAAATTACATGCAGCTTATCTTGGATTTGTAGATGGCAAGGAACCTTTGGAGACACAGTCTCATCTCAACCTCTGACTCTGTAAGGAAGAACTGAGGTCCATGGAGGAGAAATAATTTCCTTAAGAATGTAGCTAGTTACAAAGTTATTAAATATGTACTGTAAGTATTTGGAGAATGTTGAATGAATAAATGTGTATTGAATGAGTTGGTGACAGAGCTGACTCTAGAAACCATCACTTGATTTATAACCTGTTGTTTTGCCCATCATATTATGCCACTTTCCAGGTAGTACATGAACATTTGCTAGTTGCATCTGTGTACCTATAGAAATCAAGAGAATATAAACAGATACATAACCCAAGCTTCTCCTCTAACATTATCTTTGGAATATTTACAGCTGAAGGCAGGTACAATCTCTACACAGCGGATGGCAAATATATCTTTAAAGAAAGAGAGTCATTTGATGGCCGGAACATTTTAAAGGTCAGTATGAAGCAGAATGAATTGGAAATCCTTCGGCATGGTGTCCTACATAAGAGAGGAAAACAAGTTGTTCTCCTTTTAACAGTAGAGTATATTTTTTTTCCATGCTTTCATGAGGATCATTGATTAAAAGGGCTATTAATTTTTTTAATGTTCTAAAAAAGTGGAAATCCTCTCGACTCTGTTAATGCCTTGGTACTTGAAATTGGTGACTTAAGAAAAAATGAGAGAGGAGCCAGCACAGTGGCACACATCTGTAATCCGAGCTACTTGGGAGGCTGAAGCAGGAGAATCTCGAGTTTGATATTAGACTGGTCAGCTTAATGGGACCGTGTCTCAAAATAAAATAAAAAAGAGCTGGGGCTGCTGCTTAGTAGTAAAGTGCCCTGGGGTTCATTGCCCAGCACTTCAGGAAAAAGAAAAAAAGAATAGAAACAGAAAAAATGAGGGGCTGAGGGGCACAGCTCAGTGGTAGAGAGCTTGCCTAGCATTTCTGAGACCCGGGTTTTCATCTCCAGCACCGCAAAGTCGACAACAGAAAGAAATGATGGGGTATCTCGACTAATTAGGTCCATAGGAATAAGCGTTTTACTCTGTACTTAACCTCTGCAGGTTCGAGATTGCGTTTATTTTAAGTGAAAAAGAACTGTTTGTCTTGTTCTAGTAGACTTTCCTCTTCACCCACAAAGTCACTTTCCTAAGTTGTTGTATAGTCTGTTTTTACTCAGGAACAGTCTATGTCCTAAAAAGTAGGTGGTCCATTTCTGACTGTTGAAGCTATGCTTTTCTGAATGTTGCATTAACCTGTGAAATTTAAATAGAAGGGGTTCTTCGGGATTGCATTTATCTTTCTCCCACAGACTACATTCTGTAATATCCATGATTTATGCCCTTTCTGTCAGGTTAACAGACCATTGTTACCCTGGGCAATGAGAAACCGTTGATTCTAAGGGAGAGTTTTTTGATTGTTCATTTCAGTTGTTCTGTAATGGTTTAGGTCAAACATTTTCAAGGCCATGGGCGTTTTTCAGAGACAGGAGAGAGAATAAGCTTCAGCTTTAGAAATGCTTTTTCTTTTATTTTCTCTACTCCAGCCTCCATTCCGTTATCTCATCATTTGAGGGTTTTCTTTCCAAATGACTCATGTGACCCCATTGCCTCTAATTTGTGACATCACTGCCCAGCAGCTGTGAGCTTCTTTTCAAAGAGCCTAGTGGGCTATCCACAGCAGGTACTCCAGCATCCACGCTGCAGAGCTGTAGCAGTTCCTTCTTTTCCTTGATATTTTCCTCTTTTTGTGCTGTTTTCCTAATTAGTTAACTTTTTCCCAGGCCATAGCTTCAGTGTGGTATGAGTCTCTTCCTCTCTCTCCCTTCTTTGGGAAATTTCCAACAATATCATTAATTACTTTGATTTTGTTGTTGTTAATTTGATTAAGAAAGAAAATAGACTGAATAGGAAAGAAATCTTTAGGAGTAGCTCAAAGCCAGCTTGATTCTCAGGGGATTAAAATTAAAGCCCAAACAATGTATCGATGCCAGTGAGGCCTGCAGAGCTTTGAGAGCCTGTGAATGGCCCTATCTACAGTATGGATCCCTCACTCCATATTGAGTTTCTCTCATTCTGGCAAATTAGTTGTCCATTTAAAGATGCTTTTTCTTGAAATCTCCCAGACTACCCCAGTGATGACATGAATGTAGCTCCCTCTAGTGTTAGCAAGCACTGTTACACTAGTTATACCGGAAGTACCTTACTAATGTATGCCTAATCATTATTTAGAGCTGGACCCAGGGAGATACTAGGAGACCATTTAGTCTAATTTCCCATTTTAATCTCTCATGTATGAGATATTCTAGGGTTAAAGTGATTTGCCAAAGGTCATACTAGTAACAGTGACTGGAATCAATAAAAAGATGGAAAACCCACAAATAGAGCATGGTTTTTGCTGTCTCCTGTAAGAATGCTTAGTGTTCAGGTAGATATTATTGATATTTGAAACTGGGCACATCTGTCTAAATTGGGATAATGTGTAGTTAAAACTTGTTTCTTAAATGTTGTGTGTTAGGTAGTTTAAAACTATGACTAATTCATTAGCCTTTGGGGGCTGGTGGTATAGCTCAGTGGTAGAGCAGGTATGTTGCATTGCAAGGCCCCAGGTTCAATACCCAGCCCTGCACTTCCCTTCAAAAAAGGGCAGACTTTTACATTGAATGTAATACTAACACTAACATGATTGTATACCATCTTCTAGACCCTGTGCCTTGAAGATGAAATAGTCATTATTACATAATCCCTACCTTCTAGGAGTTTCCTGTCTTTGAGGAATATAGATGATTAACAGGCAGATACATATAAAATGATGGTGTCAAATAGTATAAGAGAAGTACCTTAAATACAGGTAGTTAGGACAAAGTGTTTTTTAGTATAAATTCTAATATTTTACTCCTTAATCATTAGCTCCAGAAAAGATAATCTTACACCTAAAAGGAAATCAGATTTTCTTTGAGAATTATGGTAAATTTTGGGCTGCATAGTTATCTCCTACCAAATACACAAGGTAATAACTATATATTTGTAAAGTAGCTATAGTATACTGTCTTTTGGAATTACCACAAATGGACTTGTTTTTCTCAATGAGAACATGAAAACCCATGACCCAAGCCCTTGAAACAAACAAACAAAAAAGAATTTAGAAAACCAGTGAATTATGTGTGTATGTATATATATATATATATATATATATATATATATATATATATATATATATATATAATTTATATATAGGGGCTGAGGATGTGGCTCAAGTGGTAGCGCGCTCGCCTGGCATGCGTGCGGCCCGGGTTCGATCCTCAGCACCACATACAAACAAAGATGTTGTGTCCGCCGATAACTAAAAAAAATAAAATAAAATGTTAAAATTCTCTCTCTCTCTCTCTCTCTCTCTCTCTCTCTCTCTCTCTCTCCCCTCTCTATCTTTAAAAAAAATTTATATATATATGTACATATATATGTGTGTATATATATATATATATATATATATATATATATATATGTTTTTGATTCAGATTAAATTATTATGTTAAGAAAGAAAAAATCAATTTCACTAATAAGATAGGAACTGACTTGGAATAAACAGAAAGGTTAACTGCATTGGTTGTTAAGGAACCAAGTATATGTGTGCAGCATATTAATAGCTACATAGGCCAAAGATCAGGGATGCTGATGCTAGGAGGTAGCCTTGGGAAAAAAAAGTCAACTTCATCAACTATTCAAAGAGAAACAAAACAAGAAAGAAAGTCATTGCTCATTACTGTAAGAATTTAATGAGTAACAGCCAATTGCTATTCTACTCCATGAAGAAAATTGGTCCTTTTGGCTCAGTATAATATTGTATTCTGGGTACCTTAATAAGAAAAAAAAAATCTAATGGCTTTAGGAGGTGGAAGCCACATTTTTCTTTTGTACAGCTTTTTAAAGTTGTTGCAGCTGTAATAGACTAGCATCTGGTTATCCCCAGTTAAAATAAGATTTTTTTTCCCCTAAGACAGGCTTTGAATGAAGAATTAAAAATGAAAGGATGATTCTCCTGTATTATTGAAAGCAGAAAATGAAAAAAAAATATTCAATTATTATTATTATTTTTAATGGCAGACTGACAGTTCTAAAAGAAGATGTATTAGTGAAGATTAGCTAGGCCAAATTAATAGGATGTTGTCCCCTCAGAGACATTCTGTTTCTAGGAGATAGCAACAAAGATACTGTTTGGATAGCCGTAGTCAGTGATCACCATGAAATTGGAGCACTCCTGCTGACCTAGAGACATACTGCAGGGGAATAACAGCTCCCTCCCTAGCTGGAAGTAGAAGGGTCATTAATTGCCAGCTTCAGGAGAGAGAAGTAATGGCAGTCTGCTTGGGGGTTATGAAATGGCTTAAAAGCACTAGAGTCAGTTTTCTAAGATTTTGCCCTCAGCCAGTTGAACAGGGATATAATATTAACTGCTCACAAGCAAAGCATCTGAGTGCAGTGAAGAGGTGGCATTTGAGCCCTATATTGTACTCTTTAGAGAAGGTGGTATGGCACAAATAAAGGCTCGGTCAGGTATTTGAAAAGGAATGGTAAGTACTGCAGGTCCAAAATCAAAGGACGCAGTAAAAGTACCATTTCCTTAGGCACTTAAAAAAATTTGGAAAATATAAGCCAAGTACAAGGGAGAAGAATTTGTGCCTTTTCTACTTCAAAAATAAGTCTCTGATTTGGAAAGAGAATATTAAACTAACTATGTTAATTTTTGATCCTTTTGCCTGCAATTGTTTTAACTCTTTCACCACATGGAGACTTTTCTTGAAAGGTGTGAATGGAAGTCACTCAGGTATTTTATTTATTTTTATTTTGGTCCCATCTCTGTTTTAGAGTCCTTAAGAGAACAGTCAGAATGAATAATTTTTTCTTTTTTATTAACATATATTAATTGTACAGATTCATGTGTTTCACTGTGACATTTCCATACAAGCATCTAATGTACATTCCTTATTTCATTTTATCTACCCTCCCTTCTACCCTCTCTCACTGTCCCCTCTTTTGTGCTTTCCCACAGCCCCACTTCCTGCTTCTAAAAGTCCCTCTTCTACTTCCAGGTCATCTTTATTTTATTTTTTATTTTCCACATCTGAAAGAAAACATGGGTAATTGTTTTTTTGTCTGACTTGTTTCACTTCACATGATTCCTCTAGTCCCATCCATCTTTCTTGCATATAACAGGATTTCATTATTCTTTATGGCTGAGTGATACTCCAGTATGTGTGTGTGTGTGTGTGTGTGTGTGTGTATTTCATATTTTCTTTATTCATTTACCTGTTGATAGGCACCTTGGCTGATTCTATATCTTGGCTGTTGTGTATACTGCAATAAACCTAGAAATGCAGATATATCTTTTGTATGCTGTATGCTGACTTCATTTCCTTCACATATATACCCAGGAGAGATATATAGCTGGATCATATGGTAGTTCTATTTTTAATTTTTTGAGAAACTTCCATCCTTTTTTCCACAATGACTGTACTAATTTACATTCCCACCAACAGTGTATATGGGTTCCTTTTTTCTTTTTTTATTATTTTATTTTATTTTGGTACCAGGGATTGAACTCAGGAGTGCTTAACCACTGAGCCATATCCCCAGCCCTTTTTAATATTTTATTTAGAGATAGGGTCTCACCAAGTTGCTTAGGGCCTCACTAAGTTGCTGAGGCTGGCTTTGAACTCACAGTCCTCCTGTTTCAGCCTCCTCAGGGGCTGGGATTATAGATGTACATCACTGCACCCAGCATGGGTTCCTTTTTCTTCACATCTTTACCAGCATTTTTTTTTTTTCCCTTCTCTTCTGGCACTAGGGATTGAACCCAGGGCCATTATACAGTTGAGCCCCATCCCCAGCCCTGCTCCCCTTTTTTAATTTTTTTTTTTTTTGAGAATGGGTTTTGCTGAGTTGCCTAGACTAACCTTGATATCCTCTCATCTCAGCCTCTGGAGTAGCTGGGTTTGTAGGCTTGCCTGGCCAGAATTTTGTAGTTTTCCTTTTTTGATAATAGCCATTCTAAATGGAGTGAGATGGAATCTCACTGTAGTTTTTATTTGTATTACCCTGATGACCAAAGATATTGATCATTTTCTTATATATTTATTTGCCATTTGCATGTCTTCTTTTGAGAAGTGTCTGTTGGGGTCATTTGCCCATTTTTTGATGAGACTGTTGGGTTTTTAAAATTAAAGTATATTAAAAATATATTCTGGATATTGTTTACTTTGTTGTGCAGAAACTTTTTAATTTGATGTAATCCCATTTGTCAGTTCTTGCTTTTTTCCCCTGAGCTGTTGGAATCTGTCCAGGAAATCATTGCCTGTGCTAATAAGTTGAAGTGGTTCTCCTGTTGTTTTCTTCTAATAGTTTTAACGTTTCTGGCCTTAGAGATCTTTGGTCCTTCTGAGTTGATTTTTATATAGGGTGAGAAATAGGAATCTAGTTTTAATCTTTTACATGTTGATATCTGTTTTTCCCAGAAGTGTTTGTTGCAGAGACTGTCCTTTCTCCAGTGTGTTTTTGGTACTTTTTGGGGGGAATCAGTTGGCTAAAGGTGCATAGATTTATTTCTGGGTCCTCTATTTTTGCTGCTTTGGTCTATGTGTGTTTTTACACCAGGATCATGTGGTTTTTGTTACTATGGCTCTGTAGTGTGTTTTGAAATCAGATATTGTGTTGCTTCTAGCATTGCTCTTTTTGCTCAGGATTGCTTTGGTTATTCTGGGTCTTTTGAGTATCCATATGAATTTTATGATTGTTTTTTCTAGTTCTGTGAAGAATATCTTTGGTATTTTGGTGGGAATTGCATTGGATCTGTAGATGTGTATGCCCATTTTAATAATATTAATCTCCAAATCCATGAACATGGAATATCATTCTATCTTTAGTGCCTTCTGCAATTTATTTTTTCAATATTTTGTAATTTTTATTGTAGAAGTCTTTCATATCCTTAATTAGATATTCCTAGGTATTTTATTTTTTGTGTGTGACTATTGTGAATGGGATTACTTTCCTGATTTCTTTCTCAGCAGGTTCATTACTGGTGTATATAAAAGCTACTGATTGCATAGTGTGGTGGTGCAGACCTGTAATCCCAGCAATTTAGGTGGCTGAAGCTGGAGGATTACAAGTTCAAGGCCAGCCTGGATAACTTAGTGAGACCCTCTCTCAAATTAAAGATAAAGAGAGGGCTGGGGATGTAGCCTATGCCTAGCATGTGTGAAGTCCTGGGTTCAGTCCCCAGTACTACCAAAAAATTAAAATAAATAAATAAATAAAAGAAGAAGAATCTATAGATTTTTGTATGTTAATTGATGAGAGCAGACACCCTTATCTTGTTCCTGATCTTATAGTAAATGCTTTTCATTTTTCCCTATTAAGTTCATCATATGTAGCCTTTATTATGTTGAGGTATGATCCTTCTATACCTAATTTATTCAGGGCTTCTATCATGAAGGGATGTTGAATTTTATCAAAGGCTTTTCCCATGTCTATTGAGAGGATCATGGGGATTTTTATCCTTGATTTTATTTATGAATTATGTTACCTTTATTGATTTGTATATGTTGAACCATTTTTGTAACCCTGGAATGAAACCAGCTTGATCATGATGTATGATCTTTTTAATGTGCTATTGAAATGCAAGTATTTTTTAAATTTATTTTTTAGTTGTAAACTAAACACAATATCTTTATTTTATTTATTTTTATGTGGTGCTGAGGATCAAACCCAAGGCCTCACACCTGCTAGGCAAGCGCTCTACCACTGAGCCATAGCCTCAGCCCTGAAATGCAAGTATTTAATTCAGTTTTTTTTCCCCCTTAGTGTTTTTTGCATGCATTTTGCACCATGGATCCTGGTCAATAGTTTTTAATTTTGGTTGTGTCCTTACCAGATTTTGGTAGCAGGATAATGATAGCTGCATTGAATGAGTTTGGAAGTGTTTTCTCCCTTTCTAATTTATGGAATAGTTTGAGGGGCATTTGTGTTAGTTCTTTAAAAGTCTGGTAAGATTCAGGAGTAAATCCATCCAGACTTGTGCTTTTCTTTGTTAGGAGACTTTTTTTTTTTCCTTCAGTACTAGAGTGGAAGCTATGGGTGCTCTACCACTGAGCTACATCCCCATCCCTTTTCAGTTTTTATTTTGAGATAAGGTCTTGTTCAGTTGCCCACGTGGACCTGGAACTTAGAATTCTTTTTCATCCTCCTAAGTACCTGGGATAACAGGTGTGTGCTTAGCTGTTAGAAGTCTCTTTCTTACTGCTTCAGTCTTATTACTTGAATTATTCATCTACTTAGAGTTTTTATATCCTCTTGGTTTTGATAAGTCACATGTGCCCAGAAATTTGTCCATTTATCCTGGATTTTCCAATTTGTTGCCATATAGTTTTTCAAAATATTCCTTAGTGATCCTTTGAATTTCAATGTTGTTTGTTGTAAAGTCTCCTTTTTCATCCCTAATCTTTTTTTTGGGGGGATGGGGGACGGGAATCTTCTGTCTTTTTTTTCTGATTAACTTAGCCAAACTTTCGTCAGTTTTGTGTTTATCTTTTCAATGAACCAGTTATTTTTTGCATTGATATTTTGCATTGTTCATGAAGAATAAATTTAAGGGTTGGGTTTGTGGCTCAGTGGTAGAGCATTTACCAATCATGTACTGGGTTCCAGTCTCAGCATCAAATATAAATAAATGAATAAAAATAAAGGTCCATCAACAATTAAAAAAATATTTCAAAGAAAGAATTGATTTAAATGAGATCTTTGTTTTGTTCGCTTTAGAGAATTTTTTTACAAGGGAGTTTGTTTTTTTTAAAAAATATACTATTATTTTTTGTTGAAAAAATATATCCATAAAGCATGTATGCCCTGTTTAACAAATAATCATAAACAACACAAGTACTACCGAGGTCAGAAAGTAGAAAAATGCCCCCGCCATATTACTGTCTTTGCAATTCTTCAGTCAGTCTCTCAAAAGACTAACAAAGACATAATTAAGTTTTTAAGCGCTCAGTGTAGAGGGGCTTGTTTTGAGTGAGTATTTGGTTTTGAAGTGTTGAAAAAAGTTAATTTTTACTTTTTCTAGGGAAGAGAGAAAAGAGGTAAGATTTAGAACTATGTAGCCATTTTAAAAAGTATTTAATAGACTTTAGAGTAGTTTTAAGTTCACAGCAAAATTGAGCAAAACAGTGTCCTCCTATACTACATCTGTGCACATGCATAGCATTCCCTGCTGCCCCACAGTGGTACATTTGTCGCACTTGGTGAACCTACATTGACACATCATTATCACCCCAAGTCCATAGTTTACAATTTGGATTCACTGTTAGTATTATACATCCTGTGGATTTGGACAAATGTATAAGTGGCGTGTGTCTACCACTGTTGTACCATGTAGAGCAGTTTCACTTCCCTAAAAATCCTCTGTTCTGCCTGTGTATCCTCCCTCTCCTTCAGCCCCTGTCAACCACTGACCTTTTTACTACCTCCGTAATTTAGCCTTTTCCAAAATATCAGATAGTTGGAATCCTACAGCATGTAACCTTTTCAGATTGACTTCTTTTACGTGATTGTATGCATTTATTACTTATACATTTATGTTTCCTGCATATTTTTTTATAGCTTAATAGCTAATTTCTGTTAGTACTGAATAGTATTTCTTTGGATGAAACAATTTATTTAATAATTTACTTACTTTTTTAACATTTATATTTTAGTTGTAGGTGAACATAATACCTTTATTTTATTTTTATGTGGTGCTAAGGATCTAACCCAGTGCCTCATGAGCACCCTTCCTCTGAGCTACAACCTTCGCCCTGTTTACCTATTGAATGACATCTTGGTTGCTTCCAAAGTTTGGCAATTATGAATAAAGCCATATATATTTCTGTGCTGCTTTTGTACAGATATGTTTTTATTTCCTTTGGATAAATAAATACCAAGGAGTGCAATTTTTGAATCATATGGTAAAAGTATGTTTAGTTTTTTAAAAAAGCTGCCAAATTGTCTTCCACAGTGGCTATAGTACTGTTTTGCATTCCCACCAGCAATGATTGAGAGTTCCTTGCCAGCATTTGGAATAGTCATTGTTTTGGGTTTTGGCCAGTTTGATAGATTTATAGTGGTATCTCATTATTTTTTAACTTGAATTCTCTAATGATGATGTTGAACATCTTTTCATATACATATTTGCCATCTTATATTTCAGCTTTGGTGAAGTATCTGTTCAGATCTTTTAGCTACTTTATAATCAGTTGTTTTCTTGAAACAGTTTTTTTGTGTTTTGGGGATAACAATCCTCTATCCCATGTGTCTTTTGTAAAGACACATTTCTGTAAGGAGATGTGGTGAAGGGGAAGGATGAAAAAGGAAGAGCAGGATCTATCTCAGTCTATAGCTTGACTTCTTATTCTCTTGATACTGTCTTTCACAGAGCATAAGTTTTTAATGATGTCCTGCTTATGAATTCTAGGGTTATCTACTCATATCTAGGGTTGTCTAAGTGTTCTTCTATGTAATCTTCTAGGAGTTTGATTGTTTTGCATTTAAATTTGGGTCTGTATCTATTTTGAGTTCATTTTTGAGAAGAGAGTGAGGTTGCTATTTGGATTTATATTTTTGCATGTGGATGTCCAGTTGTTCCTGTACCATTTGTTGAAAAGACAATTTTGCTGGACATGGTGGCACATGCCAGCAATCCTAGCTATTGTGGGAGGCTGAGACAGGAGACTTGCAAGTTCAAGGCTCCCTGGAGAACTTCTGAGATCCTGTCTCAAAAATAAAATAAAAAGGGCTGGGGACTGGGGTTGTGGCTCAGTGGTAGAGCACCTGCCTAGCATGCATGAGGTACTGGGTTTGATCCCCAGCACCACATAAAATAAACAAATAAAGGTATTGTGTCCATCTACAAAAAAAATTTTTTTTAAAGGGCTGGGGTTATAGCTGAAAAATAGAATGGTCCTAGGTTTAGTCCCCAATAGTGTCCCCCCCTCAAAAAAAGAAAGAAACAGAAGATTATTTTGATCTTTTTAGATCTGCAGAGAAATGATGAGGTTTGCTTCTTTGTCAAAGATCAGTTTGTCAACTGATGTGGGTCCTTTTGGAGCTCTCTATTCTGTTCCAAGCATTTAGGTGTCTTTTGTGAATACCACATTGTCTTGATTATTGTCCCTTTGTAGTTGGTCTCAAAGTTGGGTAGTATCAATCTTCTGACTTTGTTCTCTTTCAGTATTGAATTGGCTGTTCTGGTCTTTTGTCTTTCCATATAAACTTAGGAATCACTTTGTTAATATCCATAATATAGCTTTCTGAGTTGTTTGGTTTTTTTTTTTTTTTTTGTTTTTTTTTTTGATGGGGATGGAACCTGGGGAATAGATGGACCCAGGTATGTTCTACCACTGAGCTATATCCCTAGCCCTGTTTTTATTTTGAGGCAACTTCTCACTGAGTTTCCCAGTCTGGCCTCAAATTTACAATCCTCCTGCCTCAGTTTTCTGAGTAGCTGTGATGAGAGGTATGCATGACTGCACATGACCTTTCTGGGATTTCGAGTGAGATTGTTTTAAATCTGCAGATAAGGTTGGGAAGAACTAATACTTTGACAGTATCCAGTCTTCCTATCTATGAATATGAAATATCTATTTAGTTCTTCTTTGATATGTTTTGTTAGAGTTTTCTAAGGTAGAAGATGTTGCACATATTTTGTTAGGTTTACATTTGAGTACTTCACTGTTGAGATACTAATGTAAATGATACTATTGTTAATTGTAAACTCCACTTGTTCACTGAAAAGTGATTGAGGGCTGAAGTTGTGGCTCAGTGGCAGAGCACTTGCCTAGCATGTGTGAGGCACTGGGTTTGATTCTCAGCACCACATATAAATTAATAAATAAATAAAGGTCCATCAACAATTAAAAATTTGAAAAAAGAAAAGTGATTGAATGTTGTGAATTGATCTTATAGCCCACAAGCTTGCTATAATTACTTGTTAGTTCAAGAGGGTCTAATTCTTTTGAATTTTCTACCCAGATAATCGCGTTGTCTGCAAATAAAGACAGTTTTGTTACTTCCTTCTCAATCTGTGTATCTTTTATTTCCTTTTCTTGTTTTACTGCTTACCTAAGATTTCAAGGCACTGGTGAGAGGAAACATCTTTGCTTGTTCCTGATGTTAGCAAGGAAGCTACAAGTTTCTCACCATTAAGTATAATGTTAGCTGTAGGCTTTTTGTAGTTTTTTTTTTGTTTGTTTGTTTGATTGTTTTGCAGTACTGGGAGTTCAACCCAGAATCTTGCACATGCTAGGCAAATGCTTTACTGTGTATTTCTGTTGTAGTGTTTTTTTACTATTAGACTTGTCCACACACACAGGATCCAGCAGTGTGTCAATTGCTTTTTAGAGTTTCCTACTCTGGAAGTTTCTCCTTTCTGCTGTGGTAAGTTGTGATTCATTGTATCCTCCTGTGTGTGTTTTCAGTTTGGGGGATAGCAGTTTATCCTGTGACCTCTTTTCTCTGAAGATCTAAAAAGAGTTATTGTTTTTTTAGTCTTTTCAGCATTTTACTTGTTATTAGAATGGAATGGGGACTTCTGAACTCCTTTATGCTGGACCAGAATCCAAGAGTATTAATGAGGGCTGGGGATGTAGCTGGTAGAGCACTTAGCATGAGCAAGGCCATGGGTTTGATCCCTAGCCAGAAAAAAGATACTAATAATTGCAAAGGAATAGTAGCACTTATAAAATATGTTATTTTGGACTGAGGATGTAGTTGAGTGGTACATTGCTTACCTAGCATATGTGAGGCCCTCCCCAATATTACAAACGAAAGTATGTTATTTTACTTGAGGAAGAAAAAAATTTTTATTATCTGATTTTTATTATCTAATTTCATATTCAGCCATGTTATATATTCTTCTTGAAAATAATTTTTAATCACTTGGCTTTTTAGATTTTTTTTTCCTCAAAACTCAAAAATTTCAGGAAGTTTTTCATTGAATGTCTTATTAGTAAATTTCTGTTGCACTCTGGTAGCAGGATAAATAACAGCAAATTGAACTTAATATCTTTTGACTTTCCCTATAGCTATGGTATCATTTTTACTACCTGATATGTCTGTGGCTTGAGATTTTAATCTTATATAAGTAAAGTCACTAAGCAAATGTCACTTTCTTTATAAGCTTTTTTGTTTTCAAAAGTAAATTGCCTTTATCGATTTCACACATATAATGATTAAATTTTGCTAGAAAACAGACAAAAATCATATGTTGAGCAATAAAGTAAATCATCTTATTGAGCAATAAAGTAAACCTACTTTGAAAATATATTGTACATATTGATTGATTAGTTCTAAAAATTATATTTTATGAAATTATGCTAATTATCTCTCCATTTCTCCTTGCCTTTAATGTTTTATTTTCTCTCTCTGAAGCTAAAACCCCATAATTATAGTTCTCTGACCTTCAGTCATGAAGATCAACCTGATTTCCTTGAACAAAACTGGGATGTTTTTCTCTAGCTAATCTTAAATTTTTATCAAGGAATCGAGAACTTTTAAAAAAGAAAAATGATAATAGCAGTTTTGAAAAAGAACGAAATAAAATGCTAGAACTGTGGCAGGTGGCAGATGGGGTAGTGCATATCTATAATTCCAGTGACTTGGGAGGCTGAGCTAAGAGGATTGCAAATTCAGAGCCAACCTCTGCAGTTTAGGGAGACCTGTTTCAAAATAAAAGATAGAAAGGATTAGGAGCCGGGTGCAGTGGCACATGCCTGTAATCCCAGGGGCTCAGGAGGCTGAGGCAGGAGGATCACAAACTTAAAGCCAGCCTCAGCAACTTAGTGAGGCCTTAGAGGCTCTCAGCAACTCAGCAAGACCCTGTCTCTAATAAATACAGAAAGGGGCTGGGGATGTAACTTAGTGGTTAAGTGCCCCTGGGTTCATTACCAAAAAAAAAAAAAAAAAAAGGATTAGGGATGTTGCTCAGTGGTAGAGCTCTCCTAGGTTCAATTCCTAGTATTGAGAAAGAAAAGGAAAGAGGAAGGAGAGGGGAAGGGAAGGATTATATGAAATGTAGTGGGTGAGTTTAGCAGCATATTAGACATAACTGAAGATAGAAATAGTGAACTAGAAGTTACATCAAAAGAAATTATCAGAATGCAGTGTGAACAGAGAGAATGATAAAAATCACAAAAGAAAGAATAAGACACATACAAGATAAGAGTCAGAAGATCCACTTTGTATCTAACTAGAGTCTCAGAAGGAGAGGAAAGAGAGAATGAGGCATAGGTAGTGGAATATATCTACCTACAGATCAAAGAAGCCGGTCGGTACATTTTAAACAGGAGTTCTGTTAAATGAGCTATATTGTATTGCTGTTCTACAATTTGGGACAATTGTAGAAAATATTTGCTACTTGAGCCCCAGCTGTTTTTAAACCAAATGGCCAAAATTTATTGGCAATATCCACATTAATAAAGAACAAAAATCAGGAAGTTCAGCCAAGGAATGCTTTTCTTTTTTCTTCATTTTTAAAGGAATGCTTTTCTCAAATTGGCTATGGAAAAAGAAAGATGAAAATATTCAGGAATTTTTTATTTCACCCTTTTCGTTAGTCTTCTGTAAGTTTGAAACTGTGTCAAAATAAAAATTTAAAAGGAAAGAAGGAAAGACAGACAGTAATGCGCTTAGGAGTTGAATAGGATACTTACCCATTTATTGAGTGTCTATGTGTGTTTTAAAAGTCACTTCCAGAAAGGATTTTTGAATTCTTGGTTATATCTTGTTGAATTGTTTATGATAGGTACAGCATTTTTAAAGGGTTGATCTTACAACAAAAATTGAGCCCTTTGATTTCAAAGGGCATGAGAACTTAACCCATGTAAGAAACAATTGCCTGATAGAATGTTTCATATTAAAGCAAGTTTCTAAGAAGATAGCTGCATCTTTCATAGAGTGATTTTTTGTTTTGATTACAAAATGAGGATCCATTTCTCTGCTCTCATTAAATACTATATGCAACCATTTTCCTACCATCATCCCTTTTGAACTGTGTTTTGTTCAGTTCCCTCCAGCCTTCCTCTCACTTCTGTCACTGAAAAAAGTTGCTGAGAACTCCTATTTGTTCTGTGCTTTGACCTCCTTTTATTTTTTCCCTCAATAGTCACGCTAAGAGTATTAGACCCTTTACTCCTTCAAATGCTTTTCTTCTCTTGGTTTCAGTGGCAGCTTGGCTCTCCTGGTTTTCTTCGTGCTTCTTAATCTGCTTTTTAAAAATTTACTTCCTAATGTGTTACCCTTTAACATTTTATTCTTATCTCTCCTTTTTTCTTTCCTACACATATCTTTGCCTCCAAATCCTACTTATTTTTAAAGTCCAGTACACATACTTTCTCTTCCTTTATATTAAGGGCCATTCCCCCGTCACTGGAGCTCTCTCCGCCTTTTTTTTTTTTTTTAAATACCTTTATTTAATTGTTTTTATGTGGTGCCGAGGATTGAACCCAGTGCCTCACAA
Source organism: Callospermophilus lateralis (assembly GCF_048772815.1). Taxonomy (NCBI): domain Eukaryota; kingdom Metazoa; phylum Chordata; class Mammalia; order Rodentia; family Sciuridae; genus Callospermophilus; species Callospermophilus lateralis. The sequence continues at coordinate 44,089,301 of NC_135319.1, read as the reverse complement.
GTGCTAGGCAAGTGCCCTGTCCCTGAGCCACAACCCCAGCCCTTCTCTCTGCTCTTAAGTCAGCTTCCTCCCTGCTTTGACTGGGGACCTTTTATATGTCCTTCACTGCTTAGCCTTGTGTCTTGCATCTAGCAGCACTGATTAAAACTCTTTTCTAAAGCTGTGCCCAGTGGTGTATACCTGTAATCCTGAGAAGGCTGAGTTACGAGGATCCCAAGTTTGAGACCAGAGTGGGCAACATGGCATGATTCTGTCTCAAAAATAAAAGTGGTTAGGGATATAGCTCAATAGTAGAGTACCCCTGGTTTTAGTCCCCAACACTGTAAAATAAATATATAAATAAATGGATGGATAAATCAGTCAGTCAGTCAATCAATCAATCAATCAAACAAACTAAAGGTTGACCCAAAGGCCTCGGCGTCTGTCCACAGAGCCTCATTCTCCCTCATCAGGCCCTAATGCAGCAGTGAGAAAACCCTTTACCATCACCCTTCCTGTTCCATCCCAGGGCCCCAGAAATGATTTAGTGTAAGTAATTGCGGAATAAGAATAACTATTAACATGAATTTCAGCCCCAGTTCTGACTGCCTAGCAATCACCAAGGCTTTTTAAAAAATTCCCATGTACAGCCAGGCACAATGGCAGGTGCTGATAATCCCAGCAACTTGGGAAGACTGAGACAGGAGGATTGAAAGTTTGAGGCCAGCCTGGGTGGGTAGTTTAGCAAGATCCTGATTCCAAATAAAAATTTAAAAAGGATTTGGGTAGAGCACCCCTGGGTGCCATCCCTAGTGCTGCAAAAAAAAAAGCAAAAAACCCTAAAACACCTGTTTTCCATAGAATTCAGATTTTGGAAGGGGAGAAGAAAAAGAATTTTCTGTTATGTATCATTAGCAGAAACATGATGTTTGTCAGAGGGGGTGTTTTTTGCCCAGCACTTCAGATCAGAAACTTTAAGAACAGGAATTACACAAATTAGCTTGAAGGCCAAATACGGTCTCCACCTATGTTTGGCCCTCAAACCATGAATGATCTTTACGTTTTTTAAAAAATTCTTATTTTTTAGTTGTAGGTGGACACAATACCTTTATTTTATTTTTATGTGGTGCTGAGGACCGAACCCAGTGCCTCACATGCCAGGGAAGCGCTCTACCTTTGAGCCACAACCCCAGCTCCTGATCTTTACATTTTTCAGTGGTTGAAAAACATCAAAGGAATATTTCATGACATGAAAAAATGGTATTATTTATTTGAATTTCATATAGTTTTTTTGGAGCACAGATGTGCTCATCTGTTCATGATCATTCAGCACAGTTATGATGGAAACTGTGTCCACCTGGCCCTTTGGGGAGGAAGTTTGCTTACCCCTGTCTTAGAAGTTAGAGTTTATTTTTTTTGTTTTTAGTACTAGGGATTAAACCCAGAAGTGCTTAACCTCTGAGCCACATCCTCAGCCCTTTTTAATATTTTATTTAGAGACAGGGTCTCACTGAGTTGCTTAGGGCCTCACTGAGTTGCTGAGACTAGCTTTGAACTCACAATCCTCCTGCCTCAGCCTCTTGAACTGCTGGGATTAGAGGCGTGTGCCACCTCACCAGTTTGATGAACTATTTGATAGATCCTCGGGATATCTTAATGATGTCTTAAATATTTGGTTAACAACAATCAATATTATTAAATTTCTACTTACTTGATTCTTCCCTGGCAAATGTTTTGTGCCATTTGTTTTACTTTGTGGTGCTGGGGATTGAACCCAGGGTTGCCCTTTTTATTCTTTATTTTGAGAAAGAGTCTCCTTAAGTTGCCCAGGCTAGCCTCAAACTTGTGATCTTCCTGCCTCAGCCTTTTAAGTGGGGATTACAGTCATGCTCCATGGCATCTGGCCTGTGTTTCTTTTCTTTCTTTCTTTTTTTTTTTTTTAATATATATATATTTTTAGTTGTAGATGGACACAGTGCCATTATTTTATTTTTTTTATGTGGTGCTGAGGATCGAACCCAGTGCTTTCCACATTCGACGTGAGCACTCTACCACTGAGCTCCAACCCCAGCCCTGGCCTGTGTTTCTTTTTAAGAATGAGTTTACTCAATTCAAGAAGAGAATCCTAAATTAAATATACCTGTAGTTCAGGAGCACAATCCTCTATTAACAAGTGAAGTTCATTTCTCAATTAAATTTGTTTGCAATTTTATTACTTCACATAGCAAGACTCAGCTGATATGGATAATAATGAGATTAAATTTACATTTAATTTCCTTTTATTTCAAAATACATTCGTGCCGGACACAATGGCAAGTACCCATAGTCCCAAACCACTCAGAAGATTGAGGCAGGAGCATGACTTGAATCCAGAGTTGGGAGCCATACTGGGCAACAACATAGCAATGACCCATCCCCCCCAAAAAGAAGAAGTATTTTCAATAAAAGTTGTACTTTTACCAAAAAATAACCAAAAGATAATTGCATGCTTCTCTGTGACATGCACTAGATAAGTTGAAACATGAACAAGTTCTTTTGGGAAGGACATTGAGATAAGATATCTTGCCAAAACATGAGTGCTGTTACTAATAATAAAATATGTCTGTACCTCCATTCTTTTCTTTTTTTTTTTTTTTTTTGGTATGGTACTGGGAATTGAACCCAGGGGAGATTAACCACTGAACCACATCCCCAGCCCTTTTTATTTTTTATTTAGAGACAGTCTCTCTCAGTTGCTTAGGGCCTCACTAAGTTGCTGAGCCTGGCTTTGAACTTGCAATCCTCCTGCCTCAGCCTCATGAGTTGCTCCCACTATGCCCAGCTCTGCCTCCATTCTTGATGATTAAAAAACAAAACTCATAAGAATAAGAAATTGAAGAAAATTATGAGGGCCTTTTTATATTTGTCCACTACTAGAGGCATACTTTATTTTAAAAAATATGAAAGATTTCTGGCAGGTGATTGGATGATTCTTTAGGGCTTCAGATTTATGTAAGGAAAAAGTGCAGTTTGAAATGCTCCAGTTTGGTTTCACAGATTCTGATTTTAGGTTATTTTAGGGGGTAGGTTGGAGAGAAAGATTCAAATCCAAGCAGTATTTTACCAAGACTTTTCCTCTGAATTTATTTCATGAGTTACTTTGCCTGGAAAGTAAAGTCTTAAGGTACTAATGAGGGCACCCAAAGATACAGCTGTCAGTGAGGTGAAGCCATTTTTAAAATAAATCTGAAAAATGAGCAGTTGGCTGATTTTTGACAGAAGCCAACATTCATTCTGGAAAGATGTGCCTTCCCTGCTCTGCTGCTGTCTCTTCACACATGATGTTTCTCCTCTGCTCTCTTGTGAATTATTTCCCTGGCTGTTCCTCTTTGCAGTGGCATTGGGATTTTTCCACGAGTTGTCTTGGCCCAGAGGGGGTGATGATGACAGGTTCAGAAGGGTCTCACAACAAAATTAAGAGGTTGATATTACTTTTCTTAAAATAATTTTTGGTTCATATCAAAATGAAATATAAATATTTGGTAATATTTATTGAATATCTACTAAGTATATTTATGCTAAACGATTGCTTGATACATTGCTGGGGAATAAGTAATCGTCTTTGGTTGCTCTGATCTCATTCCTTTGAATTCTTTGAGTAGGGTACCTGTCCTTATGCAGGCAGTACTCTCTGTGTTCATTTCTAGGGATGCACTCATTATTTTGGGTATAGTTTGAAGATGCAGTAAATTGGGTTATGGTTCACCTTAGGTCTGTTATAGCTTTTTTTTTATTGTAAAATATCCTTAATGTTTAGCATTTTAACCGTTAAGTGTGTTCATACTGCTGTGCAACCATCACCACCATCCATCTCCAGAAATTGTCATCATCCCAAATTAAAACTCCATACCCATACCCATCTAACAGTTCCCATCCCCTCTTATCCAAGCCCCGGTAACCATAATTCTACTTTGTCTCTATGAACATGTCTATTCTACGTATCTCATCTAAGTGGAAGTATACATTTGTCTTTGTGTATCTGGCTTATTTCATTCAGCATGGTGTTTTTCAGGGTTCATTCATATGGTAGTATGTATCAGAATTTCATTTCTTATTAAGGCTGAGTAATATTCCTTTCAGTGTATGGACTCTGTAGTGTGTTTCAGGCTAAACAGAAGCATGTCTGATTGGGCAGCTTTGTGCCAAGAGTATCTGTTATTCCAAGTTTTAGAGGACTTTGATGGAAAAAGATGAGATGTCTTCTTAAGAAATGATGCCTTTTCCCCATGTCCCAGCAGTTAGAAAGTTTTAGAATCATTACTCAAATGTGAGCATTATTATCACAAGTTAAAAGTGGTAATAATGCTCACATTTAACTCCAGTTCCGAGCTTACTACCTCATTTATAGGTTAAAGCATTGATTACCAGTTTCTTAGATTGTAGTGGCCAACTCCTGTGGCGTGCATGGGCATGATAACCCTCTCTCTCTTCCAAAGCCTTTTGCTTATAAGACATCTAGCCACACCTTATGCAGAGGGAAAGGAGGCTCTCTGAACTGAATTATAGAAACCTAAGTGTGTGTCACAATCTATAAAGCTAGGGTGTTATACTGAAGGCTTGTTTCCTATGGTTCTGACAGAGGGTGAAGTTTTTTGTGTGTCTTGTTGTCTAATGGAGTGACTTAGTTGAAAATAACTTAGTTGATTACATGTGGCAGTCTGTCTCACATCTTGCAAGGAGCCATTCCAAGCCCAGCCATTCTTTGGACAGTTACTATATGTATTACACCCTTTTCTTTGCTTGATGTTGCCTAGGGCTATCTGATTTGCTAACTTCTGAATGCTCTCCTCGTGTTCCAGAAGTTGGAGTGGGGATGGGCTGGGGCTGATGACCTTGTGTTCTCCTCTCTCACCTTTTTTTTTTTTTTTTTTTTCTGAATTTGTTGCCTTGCCACAATGGTCAGCACTCAGTGTTCAACCTCCCTCAAGCCCCAGACCAAAAAGTCACCTCTGCTGTTGCTTCCTGTGCCCTCTCCAGAATTCACTTCTGCTGACTTGTACTTACAAGTACAAGAACTGTTTCTTGCAGAGATCAGGTACTTACCTTCTGTTGCATTTGTTTGGGGGACCCTGATGAGGAACATCTAAGGGAAGATGATCAGACAGGAAATAGAAAATGAAAGTGGTGACAGATTTTAATTAGCATTAGGGAGACTTATCTAAAGAAACATCCTGCAGCCCTCAGGCTTCATGCTCACAGGTGTAGGTGTTGAGGAATCTGCCAGCCAACAGCCGCTGGAGCAGTTTTGTCCTGGTAAAGCAGGACAGAATCCATGCCTGAGGCAGAGCTTTCTGGAGAAGGAATTTTGCAGCAGGTGAATTCTCAGGCACCATTTTTAAAGCCAATTCTGTGGAAAAGAGCAGTGTGTGTGGCATGTGCTGAGGCCCGTACAGGTGCTCCAGCTGTGCCAGAGCAGCCTCTTCTCTCCTCTGATCCTCCCCCACCCTGTTTTTTCTTGCTGTTTTTCAAAATTGAAAGTCTCTGCAGGGTGGGGAAGTCCCTTGGCATTTTGAATATTGAGGTGCTCAGCAAAACTGCCTGGCATCCTGTTTGTATATAGCAGTTTTAATTCACTCTCTAATAGGTCATTTGGCCTTACCAGCAGAGTCTTAAACTTGATAATCCTTACATCAGCAGTGAGGCTCAGGCCAAACATCCAAAAGTGCAACCCTGAGTGATTATTTGAAGGAGGTTTTAAATCCTTCATTTCTGGCCCCATTTGTTGCCTCCTTAGGGCCAACCATTAACATTCCTTGTGCTCAACTGCAGCCAAGACAGGTGATTTGAGAGCTGAGGGAATTTTCTGCTCCCCTTCTGTGCAATGAATGCCATCCCTGTCAGTAGAGATGGGGACTTGCACTCTGGGGACATACAAGCGCTTTGGGACTGTTTTAATGGACATGTATGAAACTGGAATGGCATGCTGATGGGTTGGAAAATGCTAGCTGTTTCACTGAGGTACGTGTAGCCTTTTGCTGCTTTCCTTATAGAGAGAACTGATGATGATAAGAATCACTCCTCCCACAGACTGGCCTTGGCTTTGCTTCTTGGGTCTGAGGTGCCCTAGGTCTTCTACAAGTGCATCATGTCATCGTTTTATTGGCTATCAGTAGATTTTATTAATGACTCATACCACTGATCACTGCAGGTTGAGGTTTCAGATTAAAAGTACATCTTGGGCAGAGTTAGGTCTGTATTGTAGATGCCTCTAGGATAGCGGCTACCTGCCGTGTTGTCTTTTACTCTGAAATAGATGTTCCTACCTTGGTCTTTAAAAATATCACAACCTTATGTGATCAGATTAGGATTACAGAGACTGTAAGCTGTCAAGAGTTCCAAACAAACCATTTCCTTTTTTCTTTTAGGGAAACTCTGGTTTTCAGTTTCTGGAATGATGAGCGGGAAGTTATAGGAACAATAATAGAGCTTACTGTAGTTTAAACCTATGACATCCTTCAAACACCCACGTGTTAAAGGCTTTGTCTCCAACTGTGGTGCTATTGGGAGTAGTGGGACCTTTAGGAGGTGGGGTCTAGTTGGAAAGTGAGGTCATTATTATACATATGAGGTCATTGGGGATGTGCCCTTGGGGGAGGTCCTAGGACCCCATCCCCTTCCTGTGTCTCTTTTTGCTTCTTGGCTGCCATGAAGTAAACCATTTCCTCCACCACATGTTCCTGCCAGGATGTACACACTGCCACAGGCCCAGAGCAGCAGGGTCAATGACCATAGACTGAAGCCTCACAAACCGTGAGCCAAAATAAATCTTTCCTCCACGTTGATTCACTCAGGCATTTTGTCAACACAACAAAAAGCTGACTAACACAGCTCAGAATTCCATCCTGTAGTAATTCTTACTATGAAGTATAAAACATCCATGTATCACGTCACTTTTAGAGACAGAGGAATTGGGGAAGAGAGTGGCTCTGTGGTCATTCGTCAGAAAGCACTGAAGTCTAGTTTACTCTAAGAACCTATTTATCCTCCTTTTCCGGTAAAATTTCTTTTTTTTTTCATTCTTTCTTCTCCCCTTCCTTCTCTTCCTCCCCTCCATCGTTCCCTCCTTCTCTCCCTCTCTCTTTCCTTCCTAACTTTCTTGGTGTCAGTGGTGTTAGGAATCCACTCTAGGGCCTCATACTTGTACATGCTAGGCAAACCCTACCACTGAGCTGCACTATCAGTCCAAAGAAATTTCCAGCTGAAGGGTGTGCGTATGTGTATGTGAGGGCCATGACTTACCTTAGGGTTAATAGGCTCAGTTTTATTCTTTATATATATATATATATATATATATATACACATATACATATACACACACGAGAGTAAAGCGTATTTTGACGTATTATACATATGTGGAATATAAATTATTCTAATTAGGATCCCTCCCTTTTTTTAGTAGTCAATGGACCTTTATTTTATTTCTTTATATGTGGTGCTGAGAATGGAACCCAGTGCTTCACACCTGCCAGGCAAATGCTCTACTACTGAGCCACAACCCCAGCCCCAGGATCCCATTCTTGTAGTTGTACATGATGTGAAGTTTCACTATTTCAATTTTATTCTTTTGTGATGATATTTAGAAGTGATCCAAATGAATGCAGCCATATTTTTTAAGTAGACAGGAGGTTTTTGTCCTGCTTGTGCTGGATTTCCATCTCTTTCTTGCCTCTGCATACCCCCATGATTGCTCTCATCAGAAATATTCTTGCATGTGGCCAGAAGAAAAATGCAAGTTATGGGAAGGCTTGAAAATTTGAATTGTCCAATATCTTGGCAGAAACTTAGCATCATTTTTTAGGTTTGGGGAAATTTAACAAACAGAAATTTGAATCAAACTTGTGGAAAAAAATAAAACTTATTTGTGATCCTAATTCTAAGTGAGATTAGTAATATGACACGAATAACTCTTATGTTTTCAAAATCTATTATATTTGTAGTCTGTTTACATATCTTTCTGTTTACTATCTAAAGTCTTATTCATCTAATACCTAGAGGCCTTTTTCATGAAGAATGCTTGTGAAATTTACCATCGTTTGTTTTGTGGTTTTCCAGTTAGAATCTTCCAAGGACTGTGATTATAGCTTTTTACATAATTTGTTTCTCATTCTTGGTTACTGTACTAAGTAAACACTTTCTCTTCTCTGATTGCATAGTGTAGCCTGAGGATGGAACTTCTTCTCCATGTGGCATTGTTTGGTACAGATTTGTTATTCCACTTGAGAGGCACACACGTACTGCCTTGTCACATCTTTCTGTTGGCCTGTATCCTAGGCCTGGTCCCAGGAACTCTTAAATGTATCTCACAGTGTTAGTGATCCAAGTCTGTCTGTCTGTTATCTTTTGAGTGGGTGTAGTAATGCTCTGCTCTGGTTTACATCAGAGCAATTTTTTGAAGGGTTAATGAGCTGGGCTTCATAAGACTTTTAGATCCTTAGATGAAAGGTGTTATTTAACCACAGCAAGACTTTGTCCTGGGAGTGCTTTCCCAAAGAGCTCAAAGTGCTTGTCAGACTGTCTTCACTCATCCTTTTACTGTCCTGGTAGGGAGGCAAGTGGTTAAACATTATGATTAACTATGAAATAGTGTTATTACTGTTACTTTTATGTGTAAATGGGGTAATTGTGCAAAGTAGGAGTTGGTAAAACAGATTATGGAAGAAAAACACTGGGAAAATTTCAAATTAAGCCTGTACTTACTGTTCCTGTTCGTGCTACTTTGGGTTTCAGAAAAATGACAGACATGGAAACAGTAGAAAGCATTCTTTCTTAGGAAGTGGGACTTAGTACATCCTTCTCAATATTTGCATTAACGAACCACTTGTACTTGTTTTTAGTTATACCAAATATTATATAGTATACAAGAATGGCTAATAAAGTGCATAGGATTTGTGTGTATGTGTGTGTATTTAAAAACAAAATTTGTGGTGCTGATTGAACCTAAGGCCTTGCACATGCTACGCAAGGCCTATACCCGCAGCCCCATCATATATTTTGAATTTGGGACTTTTAAAACACACACCCCCCCTTTTGTGTATGTGGTACTAGATATTGATTCCATGGCTTTGTGCATGCTAGGTGAGTGTTCTACCACTAAGTATATACCTCTAGCATTTTTTATTTTTTAATTTTGAGTCAAAGTCTAAGTTCTTAAGTTGCTGAGGCTTCTTGAACTTGCCGTCCTCCTGCCTCAGCCTCCTGAGTAGCTGGTATTACAGGTGTCCACCACGGCATCCAGTCTGAATTTCCTCTTATCAAAGTTTAAGTCATGTTTGGACCACAGATAGTTCACTGGGGCCACCAGCATCAGAAGTAGATTTTCTAAAAGAAGGGATCTTTGGCAGGGTGTGGTGGCACACACCTATAATCCCAGGAATTTGGGAGGCTGAGGCAGGAGGATTGCAAGTTTGAGGCCAACCTCAGCAATTTAGGGGAAACCCTGTCTCAAAACTAAAAACAAGAAGGTCTGGGAATATAATTCAGTGGTAGTGTGCCCCTGGGTTCAACAGTAACAGAAAAGGAGGATGGATCTTTGAGCAATGTGACCACTACTGTTACCAAAGCCCTAGGCTAGAGGGCTGACTCTGAGGATCTACCAAACAGAAAAGGAAATGATGAGAAGCATGAAAGGAACTTTAATCAGTGTGACTATTTGGGGAAGACAAGGGAATGCTTTTTGTTTGCCCTGTCTTTGAGGGATTCACAACAGCTTTGAGGTTTTATAAAAAGGGGAATGAGGGCAAGAATGGAGGGTTTGCATAGCCGGAGGGTTTTCACAGTTGCCATTGAGGTGATCTTGATGAGATGTGGTCTGGTCCATAATTAATCTCAGGATTGAGGGTGGGTGTGCTTCTCCTGGATAAGAAAGTTGCTCTTGCTTGGGGAGTGGTAGCTTCCACTCATCACACGGTGTTTATTGGGTCAGACCTTGTCCCTGAAATTCAAGATGACTGAAGCAAAAGAGATGGATGCAAGATGGTGGCAGAAATGCCAAGTCTTTAATCCTGCTTTTAGCTACTCATCAGACATTTGCAGACAGAAGTAAAGGATCTAAGGCCTTGTTGCACTGCATTTTCTAAGATGGAAGAAAGAGAATGAGCTTCATTTTGGGAACCATATGTGCCAGGGTCCCCAGCAGAGTCTCCATTATGCTATTGGGAATTGGCCTTTATTCGATTTTATAGCTTGAGGTCATGTCACCATAGAAGAGATGTCTCTGAGAAAGGGTTCTGAGGAATTCCTGGAGAAGAGGGGAACTTGACTTAGGGCATGTGGGGTCCTTGATATACACAATGAAAGAACATTTCAGCACATGTCAGTAGGGACAAAGATTTATTTAGGAAAGCAGGGAGTACACATTCAAGAGAGACTGTGGGCCATCTTGGAGTGAGAGACACCCTCAATGGGTTTCTAAGCTCTTCTTTTAAAGGAAACTTGGTGAAGGGTAGGTATGGTAAGGTATGTGAGGATGACATCAGTCTGGTCGTTTTCAGGGTCCTTAGGCTAATGTGGTCTCCGTTATCTGATCATTAAATAATGTTGGAAAGTCCCCTAAATTATAGGTCTCTTAAAATGTCATATCTCTCTTAATCTGTTTATTGGTGGGCTAATTAACAGTGCACGGGATAATTTTCATAAGTGGGTGACTTAACAGTAACTCTCAGGTGTTTATTGGGTCAGACCTCAGGTTTACAGATTTCCCAGAAACGTGGCAGCATGTGACAGGCATGGGAGAGAGACTAGCTTAGGGTGTGTCAGGCCTGGAAAGGTTTACAGAACTTTAAGATTATATTTCTTTGCTGGATATGGGGGTGATACCTATAATCCCAGCTACTCAGGAGACTGAGGCAGGAAGATCACAAGTTTGAGGCCAGTCTTGGCAACTTAGTGAGACCTGTCTCAAAATAAGGGCTGGGGATATAGCTCAGTGGTTTAGTTCAGTTCCTTAAAAAGTAAAATAATATGATTTTTGTCCTTTAAGCTTTATTCTACCTATTTCTTATGTTTTTTATCCTACCTTGGTCACAGATCTGAGGTTCCTCTCTACCTTTTGTCCCACCTCTGGGATTTCCAATCTCAGTTTTGCAGCCTCTGTGCATTTGGAGTTATTTCTGGTCTTTGATGTTTGTGACACCCAGTGTGAGAGGAAGGAGTAGGATATTTGAAATGAATGCAAGGGAAAAATGAGCTCAGTTAGCCCTTAAATCTTGCCATTTGTTTTCTTTCAGTGTATACCATTATATTGCCAGAAATCAATAATTCCCTGTGTGTTCTCCCTAGGAAACAAACATCTGCAAACTAAAAATGGTAGGCTCCACAGATCATGTGAACAGGGAACAGCTAGGATGGTTGAACTTTATCTTGCAGTTCTTTGTCAAGGAATCCTTGATTTTGACACAAAATGTTTCATCTCAGTGGACCTCAGTTCTCTCTTTGCTTGGTGATAGGAAAAGTTTGCTTAATTTTCAATGGTACTGTGCGTACACAATAAAGGATAGTAGCTGTCTGGCTCTGCAATTTTCAAAATGTCATACTGATTTTGATATTAAATTTTCTTCTTAGGGCTAGGGTTGTGGCTCAACCGTAGAGTGCCCACGTAACACATGCGAGGCCCTGGGTTTGATACTCAGCACCACATAAAAATAAGCAAATAAAATAAAGGTATTGTGTCTTACTACAACTAAATATTAAAGAAAAGTTTCTTCTTAAATCATCCAAGTCAGTGCTTAATATTGACTAGTTGATATCACAAATACTGGCAGTCTTAAATTCTTTATACATATCACACACACAGACACTTTTTTTTTTTTTTGGTACTGGGGATTGACTCCAGGAACACTCTTACTAAGCTATATCCTCAGTCCTTTTTATTTTTGGACGGAGAGTCTTGCTAAGTTGCTGAGGTGGCTTTGAACTTGCCATCCCCCTGCCTATCGGCCTCCTGAGTTGCTGGGATTGTAGGCATGTGCCACCATGCCTGGCTCTTAAATTCTGTTTTTATTTCCTTATCAAATATTTGTTTTGTGGTTTGTGTTGCTATTCATTGTTATGTTCCTGTGGAGTAGGTTAGTTCTGTGCATGTGTGTCAGAGAGAATGTTTTCATAAAGAAGGTGGTTTAGGTTTCAAATTCCCAAGGGAATTGTTATAAAACAACAGAGAGGAGAAAAAGCTCAGTGTGACTTAAATACCATGACTAGGTTCTTTTTTAATTTTAAAATTTCTTATTGTATCTGTTATTTTCTAAACAATAGAACATTTTGCCTTTCATGAACTACTTTAGCTTCAAAAGAAAACCAAATTTCTTTTTTTAAACTTGTAGTTTAAGCGTTTTTCTCTTTCCCTATTCAAGTACTTAATTAAATGGAGCTGTTAGGTTGATTTGTGCTTATTTTCATCTAGAATTCAATTAAAATTCTTCCAGCTGAGCTAGAGCCATCTGACTCTTAAACAAGGTCCAGGAAAGAGGTGGCAGTAAGAATGTGTTTCTGTCAGTCTTTGGGAGTTGTCTGGTGTCAGTCTTCCTCCCTGTGGTTCAATGGGGTCATGTTTTAAAGCTGCCGTGGTGAAGGTAGTAGAGTACGGGGTCAGAGGGCTCAGATTCTAGAGTTATTCTGTCTGGGGTCAATCTCAATTTTCTACCCTGCTTTGGAGGAAAGGAAAGGTTTCTTTTCTCTCCCATCACTAGGTTCAAGGCTGAAAACCCTGAAACTAATGCAGATTAATAAGAATAAATCATTCAACCCTAGTTTTACATGCCACGAAGAGTTTAGAAATGAAAACCCAAAGAAACAGGTGAACTTATATATTTTTATACTTAGAGTTGATGAAGAAAAGTATATATCTATATATCTGTATTTATATGTGTGTGTGTGTGTGTGTGTGTGTCCACTTCTGGTCTATTCTCTCGTGTGATAGGATGGGATTCCTAGGGAAGAATTTCCTTCAGACAGAAAAGAGAACATCAGAGAGCCCCTCCCAGAGCTTCCAAAGGAGAAACAAAGTGATGGTCAGAGAGGCCTTGATTCTAAGGCAGCTTCTAAGAAAGCCCTTCCAGTCTCCTTCAGCTCAAAGTGCTCAACATGCCAAAGCTCCAAAACTTGAACATCAAGTGCTCAGTAATATTCCACAACAGGAACTGGAGCTAAGAAAGGAAGCTAGGTTTTGACAGAGTATCAGTATCATCTTCTGAGCCCCAACACCAGCAAGGCCTATTTGTTCAGATTCTTCTTTGTATCTGTATCTGAGTCCTTCACATATAAGGATGTTCTTTTCTCCTGGTCTGGAAAGGGCATCTCTCCAAAGAGGGGAGAAGAACAGTGGAAGGCAAAAAAGACCTTTCTGCTCCTGCTGCTCTCTCAGACGCCACAGTGTGTATTGAGGGCGTCTGTTCAGAACCCTTTGAACTTGCTGAGTGCCTTCCAAACCACAGGTTCACCTATAAAATGTGGGTTCATAGTAGCGTCTGCCTCTTACAGTTGTGAGGCTTTCATGGAGTGTCCTCAGCATGACACCCGGCACACAGGCTAGCTCATAAATGCTGGCTCTTGTGATCCATATTTTATTAGTGTTGTTGTCAGTCCTAATACATTTTTATGGCTCACCTTTATATTTTAATATATAACAGTATTGGCATTAGGTCACTTTATTTCTGTTATGAAAAATGTGAATTTGTAAAAATTTAAATTTAAATTGACATGGTAAACATCATAAGCAAAGTCAAAAAGATAAATGACAAACTGGGGGAATCTATATTTGCAATTTGGAACACAGACAAGGGGTTCATTTCTCTAATGTATAAAGAACTACAACTCACAAAAAAAAAAGTGGACAGTTGTAAAACTCTTTATGATGATATATTTCCACTTAACTGTGCTCAGATTTCATGTCTTTAACCCTTATTCTCAGTCTATCATTTCATAGCTGGGAGCACATACAGCTAGAGATACAGCCGTGGTGTATAAACAGACCTGCGTTTTATTTCCCCCATAAAATAGCTCCTTCTCAGAAATGCTCTGTTGCTGTCCTCCACTTAGGCTGATTTTCCCTTGCTCTTCCTTGTCTTAAAGTTACCTAGGATTTTCTGCTTCCTCTCTAGGATTTCATGTTTGCTCCAGCCTTTGCCTTGCGGCTGGTAGTCAAGAGAGACACCATCTGCCTCATGACTGAGCCACTACCATGGTCTCCTTGCCCTTTCCTTGTTTCCTTCTCCAAGCAGCACAGTGTACAATACCTGGATAATCTCCCTAAACATTCTTTTCATTAACCTACTGAAAGACCTTTGGTGGATTTTCACCAGCTAGGATGAAGTCTAATTTGTGAACCTGACCTTCAGGGTTCACCTTTATCTGTTTCTCCCTCCTTGGGTTTTTCTCACTGCCTCTTTGCAGGACTCCTCTAAACATCTAGACTGTTTACTTGGCCTGGCCCACGATGCCCATTTGTGCCTTCATTCCCCCAACCTCCATCCAGTAATTGTCATGAGGCCCAGCTCAGTTCCAGTCTGTCTTCCCTAGGGGCGTCAGCCCTCGGCATCCATTGTTTCCTTGCCTCTGGTGTATTTGTTGAGTGCCTGTACTTCTCATCTCATACTAAATCTCTGTTGTAATATTCTTTTAGGTAAATTTTTATTGAAATGGAACACACATATGGAAAAGCATGCAGATCATAAAGAAAAGCACTCAGTGACTTTACATAAGGTGAACATACCCACATCAGCATTTCTTTCTTCTGATTCACACTCTGTCTCCCAAAGATCTGGGAGACAGAACCATATCATTTGCCTCTGCATGAAAATGGTTAACATGAAGTGCTCAGTAATATTCCACATTGGGAACCAGAGCCAGGAAAGAAACTTGGGTTTTGACAGATAAGACACAGGTAGAAATTTGAAGGACTTCATAAAATTGTATTACTTACTACACAATTTTTCTTTCTTTTTTTTTTTTTTTTTTTTTAAAGAGAGAGTGAGAGAGGGAGAGAGAGAGAGAGAATTTTTAATATTTATTTTTTAGTATTCGGCGGACACAACATCTTTGTTTGTATGTGTGTTGAGGATCGAACCCGGGCCGCACGCATGCCAGGCGAGCGCGCTACCGCTTGAGCCACATCCCCAGCCCCCACAATTTTTCTTAACAAATAGTTAGAATTGAAATATGTTCCCCCTCCTCCCTTGATTAGAGGTAATATCATTTTGGTTAGTTCTGTTCAGGAATTCCTTGATAGTAACCTATAAATCAAGCCTTTGAATCCAATTTAGACATTACAATATCATTGTTTCTCTTTTAGACATATAGAATACACAAACACCTTTGTGTACATCTTTGTAGCTGTATCTGAGTCCTTCACAGATAAGGATAGCATTAGTTCTCATTTTGCCCAACAAATATTTATTGATCATTTTCCCCCAACAATATTTATTGATCTTTTTAAAATTTTTAGTTGTAAATAAACACAATGTCTTTATTTTCATGTATTTATGTATTTATTTATTTATTTTAGGTGGACACAATACCTTTATTTTTATGTGGTGCTGAGGATCAGACCCAGGGCCTCATGCATGCCAGGCAAGCAGTCTACCACTGAGCTACAACCCCAGCCCTTATTGCTCTTATTTATTGGTCATACTATTACAGCATATAGTGAGATTCAGCTCCTCCCTCCACAGGGCTTATAGTCTGTCCCTGGAAATAATTGATAGAACTAAAAGGAAGGCTTACCACTAAAAATATAACAATGATTAAACAAGAAAATAACTGAAAATTATTTCTAAAGAATCTGTTACAAAGTCATCACAACTATTCAGAGAAAATAAGAACGCAGAGATAGAAAGGGCTAAAATGAAGATTGGCACTGCCGGTGGGGGCTTCTAGATAACAAATCCATTTGATGTAATGTTATCAAAAGGTGTAAAAGAAGATGGCAGCTTAATAAAGGTAAATACAAGGTTAAGAACTGCTGAGAGATTTCTAGGCATATACCTGTAAGTCCAGCAACTTGGGAGGCTGAGGCAGGAAGATCATAGTTTGAAGCCAGCCTTGGCAACTTAGCAAGACCCTGTCTCAAAAAGGGAGGGTGGGAACTGGAGTTGTGGCTCAGTGGTTTAGTACCCATGGGTTCAATCCCCAATACCATCAAAAGTATTATTAGAAAATTTCTAATTTTTAGTAGCATTTTAGTATTTATAAGACACTTTTACTTGTTGTTCTTACTGGATTTTTGCCCATTATGATATTTTACCCCTAGGGGTTGGTATAGTAGGTGATATACCCTTCCCACTTGGCCACATGAATGTTTAGAATCTGACTTTAGCACTCTTTTCACAGCTTGTGTTGGCCTTAATGAAGTATGAGACTTTATGTTCAGCTTTTTCATAATTTTTGTAAATACTGTTTTGATATCACATCCAGTTACGTTTATTATCACCATGTTTTACTATTTCCTTTCAACCTGAAGCAAGAGATTCTCCTTGGCAGATCATGTTGTTTCTGTGTCCCTCACTGGATTGTCCAAATCAATTAAGGTCACGCACATAAGGCAAAATCAAGGCACAGGTAGATCACTTCCAGCTCCTCCCTGTGGCATCTCCATTACTTGGAAACATAGGCCAAGAGAGAAAGTAGAGGGTCCATAGGCTGCCAATCCTTTAAAAGTAACTTGTTGAAAGTATTATGAGCTCACTTTTAATTTTGTTTTGTCTTGTCTTTTATTGTCTCTTTGGTTATATCTTTTCTGTACCCAGAAAGCTTCAGTTTGCAAAGCCATAAATCTGTCAAGTCTCATTGACGTGGCTTTCACTTCAAATTAATGTTCAGCAAAGGGATTAGCAGATAACCCTTTTAGATTCCTGAATTCCTTTACAGAAAAGGGTGGATATGGTTTGAACAGGCTGCCCGAGCCAGGAAGAGAAGTTAATTGTGTAGATCAATACAGGCGAGAGCTGGTCACCTTTCTGAAAAACAAGACATTGCAGCACACAACCTCCAAATAGATCTTTGAGGTCAAGTTGATGTCATGTTGAAGAATCAATATTTACTGGGCTTTGTAAAGTTAGCCTTTAATGAACCTCAGGCATGTTTCTAGGCCATTAATTGCAGGAAGAGGTGACAGTGACTGAAGTTCATGAGTATGGGAGGTGGTATAAATCAGAAGTGAAGAGACAGTCACTTGTCAGTGTGCAAAGGTCCCACCCCAGGTTCCACTCAAGCATTGTTTGCACGTGTATTGAAAGGCATTCTTGGGGCGGGAGTGTAGGTTAGTGGTAGAATGTGTACTTAGTGTGCTCAAGGTCCTGGGTTTGATCCCCAGCACCAGAAGAAAGGGAGGGAGAAAGGCTGATTTTCTTGGGATCTTACTGACATTTTAAGAAAAAGCAATTCTTGCATCCTAGCAGAAGGTAAGATCTTTATTCTTTGACACTCATTATCCAAGCACTGTGTCATTTTTCTGTGACATTTTCTGATGTCATTTTGGATTCTGCCTTATAAATGTGCTAATCACAAGGTCAGGTCCCTCTTAGAGAATAGATCCTCCCTTCTTTGAACACATTTGAAAGCTTTTATAGAGAATTGTAATAAAGAGCATTTACCTGAAGATGCTGGCTTGAATCCCTATCTAGTTTAAGGTTTTTGATAAATAATTATCTTTGCCCTTGTTATGTCCTCCAGTGGAATGCCCCTCTGGTTGTTTTCTGTGTCCCTCACTGGATTGTCCAAATCATTTGTGGGTCAGGAGCCTCATCTTATATTTACGTTAGTCATTGCTCCTAATAACTGTAGTTGACAAGGAAAAGCAACGCCTTGTATCAAGTTTTATCCTGACTGCAGCAAAAATAAGTTACTAAGGAATCTTACTTGGTGAGTAACTGCAAGAGAGAAGCAGCTTTGTCAGGCCCTTTGAATCTGGGCGTGCCTCTTGATGTTTGTTTCAAGTTCTTGGTCATTTCTGCTCAATAGATAAGTTATTTGACTTTCCAGGTCCCTTTCTGTGATGCATTTTGCCAGGGGAGACTTTAGGATTAATCACAGGGAAGAACTGGCTGTTCTTTTCTCACTCCACCCCCATCCCTCCTCTCCAAGATAATTATTCAAAATAAATACTGAAAAGAAAGTCAGGAGAGGTTTGTTGCTATTATTCTGGTTTGGTGTTTTTACAGGAGAGCCCCATGGCTGTGTCCCAGCTACTAGGGAGGCTGAGGCAGTAGGACCACAAGTTTGAGGACCCTATGGGCAACTTAGTAGGACTGTCTTAAAATTTAAAAAAATTTTAAAAAGAGAGAGAGAACCTTATATTTAATATATTCATTTGTAATTCTCTTTATTCATTCTGGGTTGTCAATTCTTCCTTTGCAGTTGTTTGAGAACTTCTACTTTGGTTCCCTAAAGCTCAATTCCATTCACATCTCTCAGAGATTCACAGTAGACAGCTTTGGAAACTATGCCTCCTGTGGACAAATTGACTTCTCCTGAGGTGGATCTTGGGAAGCTCTGGAAACTGAACATCTCTTGAGGTGCTGAAGAAGAGTGTATTCACTTTAATTGCCAAGTGCGGGCGGGGGGGGGGGGGTTGGGGGGGTGTGGAGTTCTGGATGGTGATTTCCCTGGGTGGTTCCCCCATGGACTCACCGCTGCCTTTAATGTTCAGCCACAGTCACCACATGGTCAGCCAGATGGTTGTGGGCACAAGATAGTTGTTAGCTTGTTCTTCTTTTTCTTCAATTTTTTAAAATGGTAAAATACATATAACATAAACTATTGACATAAATCGTAACCTTTTTTTTTTTTTTTTGGCACCAGGGATTGAACTCAACCACAGAGCCACATCCCTAGCCCTATTTTAAATATTTTTAGTTGTAGAGGGACACAATACCTTTATTTTTTTTGTTTAGTTTTTGTTCTTGTTGTTTTTGCAGTGTGGTGCTGGGGATTGAACCCAGTGCCTCACGCGTGCTAGTAGGCAAGCACTCTTCCACTGAGCCACAACCCCAGTCCTTAACCATTTTTAAGTGTACAATTCAATGTTATTAAATACATGCATAATGTGCAAACATCACCATCTCCAGAACTTCTGAGTCTTATAAAACTTGAAACTGCACCATTAAGCAATACTCCCCATTGCCCACTCTCCACCCTAACGACTGCCATTCTGCTGTCTTATAGTTTTGACTGCGCTAAGCATCTCATATAAATGAAATTCACAGTATTTGTCTTTGACTGGCTTATTTCACTTAGTGTAACATTCCCAGCGTTCACACAGGTTGCCTCATATTATAGGATTTCCTTCCTTTTTATGTATTTTTAAAAAATATTTATTTATTTATTTTTTAGTTTTTGGCGGATACAACATCTTTGTTTGTATATGGTGCTGAGGATCGAACCCGGGCTGCACGCATGCCAGGCGAATGCGCTAGTGCTTGAGCCACATCCCCAGCCCCTTTCCTTCCTTTTTAAAGATGAATAATATTCCATCATACATACATAATTTACTACCAATAATTTCATCTTGAGCAATCTCAAGTTTGTCAAATCTGTCCATTTTCTTTTGAAGTTAGTCCTTAAAATATTTGTTGGGTTTCTGTAACTCCGCCCCATCCCCACCCTGGCCTTCCTCTGCCCCCTGTGGAGTTGTACTGTAGCTCTTTTTTGTTTACTTCTCAGGGCAGCAGCAAGGAAATGATGGTATCAGCAGACTGTGCGGAGTATGCTGGAAGAATGTCCTCGGCAGAAGGCGCCTGCTTCTTTCGGCAGAGCAACAGAGGGAGGGGTGCCCCCAGCATGGCTTGCCAGCTGTCTCATCAGTCCTCCCAGGTGCTCTGGGGAGCTCCAGTCCTCCTCCCTCATTACAGTCTTTCTCCCTACAAGTCCCCTCTTTCCTCGTTTCTTCTTTCCTTAATCTTGATTTTTATTTTCCGTTTTGTAAGTCTCAAACCTGTGTGTCTGGGGAGCTACATTGTGAGGACTGTGTCTAACCACATTCAAGGATCTATCAGTGGGATTGCACAGGTCATTTGTAAATAAATGAATTTGCAAAGTAACTGCGTTTTCTGTTAGTATCCTCACTTAGTGTTGCCCTTACTCCTTCACCATATAGCTGTATCATTCCTGCAGGACTTACATATTGGTGCCTGCACGGGTCAGGTTTTCCCCAAAAGGCCTTCTCTTTCTACTGGTGATACTCATTTTTTATTTAAATTGAGAATTCACCTCACCTTACACTGTCAGGTGCCATATGGCAATTAGTGCTCCTAGTGATGGCACTGAGCTGTGATGCAACCTAGGAGTTCAGTGTCCCTTTTCAGTCCTGTCTCTCCCCGGTGCTTCTCTTATAAACCCTTGGACAGCCTTGGCTGGGGATTAAGATGTCTTCTTTTGGGTGTCAAAAATTTATGACTTATGTTTACAGGAAATTTAAAAAAAAAATTTAAAAGCTGGGTGTGATGCACATGTAATCCTAGCCATTCAGGAGGAGCATAAGTTCAAGGTCACCCTGGGCAATTTAGCAAGACCTCATCTCAAAAAAGGTTTGGAATGTAGCTCAGTGGTAGAGCACTTGCCCAGCATGGACAAGGCCCTGGGTTCAATCCCCAGTACTGCAAAAAATTTTTAAAACCTAAGAGTTTTATTGGGAAGTATAATGATATATGTCAAATTGTAAATTCTTTTTTTTTTAAATTTTTTTTATTAGTTGTTGATAGATCTTTATTTTATTTATTTATACATGGTGCTGAGAATGGAACCCAGTGCCTCACACATGCCAGGCAAATGCACTATGCTGAGCCACAGCCCCAGCCCAAAGTGTAGATTCCTTTTTTTTTAATTTTAAATTTTTCTTTATTTAAAAAAAATTTTTTTTGGGTAGTTGTAGATGGACAAAGTGCCTTTATTTTATTTGTTAATTTTTATGTGGTGCTGAGGATCGAATCCAGTGCCTCCCGCGTGCTAGGCAAGCGCTTTGCCCCTGAGCTACAGCCCCAGCCCCTTTATTTTTTTTTTATATTTATTTTTTAGTTATATGGACACAATATCTTTATTTTATTTTTATGTGGTGCTGAGGTTGAACCCAGTGCCTCACACATGCTAGGTGAGCGCTCTACCTCTGAGCCATAACCCTAGCCCAAATTGTAGATTCTTAATCTGTTTTTTATAATCCAGAGCTTACTATTACTTATACATGTGAGCATATACTGTATTATGAAATATTTTTTAACAAGTTGTTTGTCTTTTTCATTACTGTTTCTCATGAGTTTCTAGAGGCTGCATGACATGGTGACATTGCTCAGATTAGTTAATGGAACATATATACTTGTGCATTATTGTTTTTTCTAGAATTTGTATGCTGCTATTGGAAGACTAGGAAAAATATTTTATCTTTTAAATTTTCTTTCTAAAAGTCTGTATACAAATTTTGAGTCAATGTAACATTAAAGGAAATAAATTTTAACTGCTATTATGGAAGGGTAACAGCTACTATTGATGTAAAACTTTTATGAAAAAGCAACAGTGGTAAAGAGCGTGTGTGTGTGTGTGTGTGTGTGTGTGTGTGTGTGTTTGGTAGTGGGTTTGGGGTGCTATACCACTGAGCTACATCCCTAGTCCTTTTTATATTTTAACTCAGGGCTTTACTAAATTGCCAAGGCTGACCTTGATTTTACCATTCTCCTGCCTCAGCCTCCTGAGTACGTGGGTTTACAGGTGTGTAACACCATGCCTAGTTACCCTCATTTCTTTAAAGAAGAAGAGGGGGGAAATAAAAATCTGTCACTGCAATAGTATCGCAGAATCTGTTTTGCTGTACAAGGAACCGTGTGATGGGGAATAATATTGATTTGGGGGAGAAAGGACACAGTGAATTACCCTAAGTGAACTTCACAGTCATGGTGGTTACATTATAAATGTTACTTAGAATGATTACTTTTTAATTGATGTCCAGAGTATCCTAAACTGGGCATTGAGTGGGATCCAGTGTCCTGATGATCTAACGATACAAACTCTTGCCCTGTGCTCTTTTCCTGGCGCTATAGGGAACCTCATAGCACCAGAAGTATATTGAGTCAACAGAACACCCCTCAGATAAATTCCACCTTGATACTATAGGAGTATGATATGAAAGCCCATGATTGGTAGGAGTGAGGAAAGTTGGCTGGTGGGGGTTTTATTAATGGCTTGAAAAAATTTTTTTTTTAAATGTTCTTTTCTCTCTCTCTCGTTTTTATTTTGGTACTGAGGATTGAACCACTTACTGAACCACATCCTCAGACTTTTATTTTCTTTTAATTTTATTTATTTGTTTGTTTGTTTGTTTGTATGTATGTGATACTGAGGATCAAACCCAGGCCTCACCTATCCTAGGCAAGTGCTAGTTACCACTGAGCTATAATCCCAGCCCAGACCTTTATTTTTTTTATTTTGAGGCAGGGCCTTGCTAACTCACTGAGGTTGGCCTCTAACTTGCAACCCTCCTACCTCAGTCTCCAGTGTCTCTGGGATTACAGGCATGTGCCACTGCTCTGGGCTTAAATGTACTTTTAAAACAAAATAAATTCACTTTGTAAATAATCATCAAGTTTGTGCTATGTGTTTTTGACAGTATATGATTTAATTTATATGTAGCTTAAGAAATAAGTTTTGAGGATGGGGTTGTGGCTCAGCGGTGGAGCACTTGCCTAGCATGTGTGAGGCATTGGGTTCGATCCTCAGCACCACATAAAAATAAATAAATAAAATAATAAATAAATAAATACAGGTATTGTGTCCAACTACAACTAAAAAAAGAAATAAGTTTTCTTATCCTGAGGTAGAACTATTCCTTTGCATTTTTTTTTTTTTTTTATTTTGTTTGGGGGGAAAGGTACCAGGCATTGAACTTGGAGGTACTTGACTGCTGAGCCACACCCCCAGCCCTATTTTGTATTTTATTTAGAGACAGGGTCTCACTGAGTTGCTTAGTGCCTTGCTATTGCTGAGACTGGCTTTGAACTTTTGATGCTCCTGAGCTGCTGGGATTACAAGTGTGCACCACCGCACCCAGCTATACTTTGCATTTTAGGCACATATCAATATGAGAAGTGAAGTGATTTTTCACAAACAGTAACAGCTAATATAGACAGAAATTTTTTTTTCTTTTTAAGAAAAGGAAAAAAAAAAAGATGTGGTCTTTCTATGAGTCTCTCTATGACTGTATTTAGAAATGGGCCTCTAAAGAGGTGATCAAGTTAAAATGAGGCTGTTAGGGTGGCTCTAATCCAGTGGGACTGAAATTTCCTCCTCTTATAAGAGGAAATTGGGACACAAAAGAAACACAGAACTAGTACAAGCATGGAAAGACCACGTGAGGACACAGTGAGAAGGTGACCATTTGCAAACCACGGAGATTGATCTCACGAGAGACCAAACCTGCTAACACTTTGATCTTGAACTTGTAGCCTCCGGGAACTGTGAGAAAGTAAATTTCAGTTGTTGCAGCCACCTTGTCTGCAGTACTGTGTTATGGTAACCCTGTCAACCAGATACCTGGGCTCTAGTGCAGAAACTGATGTGAGAAGCTGCCTGCCTTCTTCTAAGCCAGGCATTGAAGAGATTTGTGGAAATGTAAAACAGTATCACTCTCTAATTTGGTGGGACAGTGGAAATATAGTTTGTTCTCATAAAATACATTTTTAAAAATGTAAAATGGATGTTGTTTTTTAAATAAGTTGATAAAAAATTTTATTTTCAAGTACAGTAAATATCTATATATCAATCAATATACAGAACGTGTGTGTGTGTGTGTGTGTGTGTGTGTGACATAAAAGTTCTTTGGGGTTCTTAGTAATGTTTGAATGTAAAGAGCTCCTGAGGGCAGGAAGGTTGAGAACCGCTACACTATACCGTACTTCCCTCCAAATTGGATCGTGTTGTTCATATTACTGTGGTTTAGAAGTGTCCCACAGAGGTCCGTGTGGTGAAGGATTCATCCCCAGGCTGTGACACTGGAAGGTGGTAGAACCTTTAGGAGGTGGGTCCTCATGGGAGGAGGTGAGGTCATTGGAGGTTCCCTGGCTGCCTCTCATCTCTTTGCTTCCCGGCTGCTGTGGGGTGAACAGGCCTCCTGCTTCATGTTTGTGCCCTGCTCAACATACAGTGCCATGACAGGGCCAGAGCAGCAGGGCCAAGTGATCATGGCCTAAAACCCTAGGACAAATGGACTTGGTCTTCTTTAAGGTTGATTGTGTCAGGCTCTTCTCTGCTTCCCGGCTGCCATGAGCCAACAGCTCTCCTCTGCGTGTCCTTCTGCCACGATGTTCTGCTGCACCTCAGGCCCAGAGTTACGGAGCCAACTGACCGTGGACCGAAACCTTCAAATGTCTCTGTCAACAGCGAAGT
Organism: Callospermophilus lateralis; assembly: GCF_048772815.1. Classification (NCBI taxonomy): domain Eukaryota; kingdom Metazoa; phylum Chordata; class Mammalia; order Rodentia; family Sciuridae; genus Callospermophilus; species Callospermophilus lateralis. The sequence goes on along the minus strand of NC_135319.1, from coordinate 44,064,929 downwards.
CACTTAGGAATCCTGTGACTTCACAGAGCCTGCTGTGCTTTTGTATTGTTGACCAACTTGAGAAAAATGCATGATTTGATTCATGAAATCAAGAGTCATTTTGTTTGCCTGACTGGTCATGTGACTGCTGGGAGGCTTTACTCCCACAGGAGTCTAGAGTTCACCAAGAGATGACTTAGATGGTGTGGGCTAAGGCATGTGCATCACTACTACTAGTACTGCTACGATTATTAAGTACTTGGGGTTTGAATCCAGGGATGCACTACCACCGAACTACATCCCCAGTACCTTGTTAAATTTTCATTATGAGACAGTCTCACTAAGTTGCTGAGGTTGGCCCTGAACTTGTGATCCTCCTGCCTCAGATTCCTGAGTTGCTAGGATACTGGCAGCACCACCATAACTGGCTAGAGAAGTGTATTTTAAAACTTTGCCTCTACTCTGGATAAATCTGATGACTGGCTAGATTTTGGAAGTCTAACAGACTATTTTATAGCCTCCATGACAGACAGTACCTCCACATGTGGTTTCCACCAGAAAGGATGCTTCATAGCGAATCATAGGAGTATTCTAGAACAGCCCTGCAATAAGGGTTTCTTTTTTTCAGATTGAATCAACCTGTGTAATGTTACCTCCCACAGGAATTACATGGTCTTGAAACTTCTCTGCCATACATTGACCTCTGTAATAGCACAGGTTCACTGGAGTGACAGTGCTGACAGCTTTGTCAACACACTTAAAAAGAAAAGCCTCTTCTCCTGCATATAGAAACCTGTAGTAGACATGTCATAGTGTCTTATGTCCTACATTTTAAGATGTACATAGCAAAAACTATAGTTTATGAAAATTTTGTTCTTTAAATTTTAAGTAGGTTGTAAGGGTGTCAATCATTACAATAAGTAATTCATTTATTCAGTCTTGTATTTTGTGCCCTGTACTATAATGGGAACTAAGGACATGTAGGTGCCTACTCTCATGAGGAAAATAGCAAAAAAGCAGACAAAATTGTAAAACAATTACTATGTGATAACTGCTGAGGAGGAAGGTAACAATTACTGATCATCAGTGACTGATAGGAGAATATCAAAGGATCAGATACACTAATGTGATGATTTCAGAGTATTCTCTATTTTGTTTGCTTGACTGGTCATGTGACTGCTGGGATGGATGTAGAGTGGCACATCAGGACAGCTCAAGGAGAAAAGAATCTAAGTAGAATATAAACAGATCTTCCCTGACATTTTCAAAATCTTTTCAGCAAGAAGTTAATGAAACTATCAGATGGGCTTAGTTATGTGATTCTATTGTATTTGTAGTTTACTTTCTGTTTGCCTTTGCTTTATCATTGTGTATTTATACCTCCTAAGTTATTTCTCAGCAATACTGTTTTTTGGCAAAGTTTTTAAATAACTTATTTGACAAAAATGCTGATTATCTCAAGTATTTTGTCACAGTAACACAAAGCTGACTAACAAAAAAAATTGTTTTTCAGTGCTACAGATTAAACCCAAGGACTTAACACATGCTAGAGAAATACTCTACCACTGACCTACTACATCTGTAGCCCCGAATACATGGTCTGCAATGAGCTTTTGTTATTCAGTAATGTGTAGTTGATTACATTGATTGTCAGGGTATACATATCTACATCATTTTTACATCATTATTTTAATGTTTGCACAATAGTCCCTTGTAGGTCTTTTTTTTTTTTTTTTTTTTAACAGTCCTTTGTAGGTATGTTTTTAACTAGTCGATCCCAGAGTAATAGACATTGAATTGGTTTCTAGGTTTAGCTATTATGAATAATTCTGGAGTGAATGTCTTTGTGCATGTATCTATTTTTGGTGCTTGTGGTGTCATCTAGACATAGGACCAAATGGCTTTTAAGATGTTGTTAAATTTGGGTTTCTTAGTGGAAGAGTAAGATACCCTTTATTTTATATTGCTAAATATTCAAATGCAGACAGAAAGATGCATAAAATACATTTACCATTTAGCCAATACACCCAACAGTTCCTCATGTTTGGGGCCATTGGTTTGAAAAGGCTGAGTTGCCAGTAATTCTCACATATATTAGGAAAAACTTTTCTTCTTTTTTATAAACTAAAATTATTGGCCATTTTCTTATAGCCCTTACAGCCAATCTGGAAATTTGGATTCTGCCTTTTAAATAGCTTTACCTTTGGCTCAGCTAACAGTCTTGGGCTGTGGTTGTTTGCTAATACTGACCCAGCTTGAAGGTGTGGGGGAAGACAGGTTCCCTGGAGAAGCTGCTTAGGAGTGTAGAAAACATTCTCATCTTAACGGGTCTGCACACAGCTCTGGTCTTGTTGATGGGCATCTTATCAACACCTCACCAAACTTTTGTTGTTTTTTTTTTGAGTGTCTGTGTGTGTGTGGTGGGGAGCAGGGGACTAGGGATTGAGCCCAGGTCCTCACCCATGCTATTCAAGTGTTCTAGTACTCAGCTATGCCTCCAGACCTTTTTATATTTTGAGACAGGATTTCACTAAGTTGCCCAGGCTGGCCTTGAACTTTCAATCTTCCTGCTTCAGTTTCCCAATGTGTGCCATGGTGCCCAGCACCCAAACTCTAATAGGCAACTCTGGTAACTCTAGCAGGGGCTTTCTAAAATGATACCAGAGCTATGGCATCACTGCCTTAGAGATACGTAGTTAGCTTTTCTAAAAGACTAGGGTTGAAAAAGACGGCAAATTTTGATAAATCTTCAAAACTATGGGGACATCAGGGCGCTCCAACCTGAAAGAACTTACTTTTTAAATGTCCCATTATGCCCACTTAGTATGTCACAGTAATCTTATGACATTAGTGGTATTACATTAGTTATAGATAGAAAATGGGATCCTTGCTGGGCATTGCACCACATGCTTATAATCCCAGTCACTCAGGAGGCTGAGGCTGGAGGATTGCAAGTTCGAGTCCAGCCACAGCAACTTAGTGGGACCCTGTCCCAAAACAAATAAAAAGGGCTGAGACTGTAGCTCAGTGGTAAAGTGCTCCTGGGCTCAATCCCCAGTATACTCCCAACTCCTGCCCCTGGCAAAAAGAAAATGGGATTCTCTTACCTCCCCCAAGGCTGTGTGAAAATAAGCTGTATTATTCTACTACATAGCACAACAGCCACCCATCTATTGTGAGATGAAGACGTCAGTGACCAGGACCTGCAGCAACTCCACCACTAGATCCACTTGCAAAGGAAACAAGAATACACGGAAAGGGAGCTATTGTTTTCTCTTTCCCCAAGGGAACCCCAACCCCAACCACTGAAACATTAAAAGTTCCCAAACAGGCAGGACTCTGAGTGACTATAAACCTTGTAACCTGTTTTTTCCTTCTGATTAAAATCGTGTTTTTCATTGCCTTTGATTTTTTAAGATCACAGCAGCCAAGTCTTTTATGGAAACACAATCCAGGGCTTGGGTCCCAGAAGTTCAATATATTTTGTCCTGTCCGATTATCTGTTTCCTCTGCAATTCATTGTTAATGTAAACCTTACCTTCATTTCTGCTCTGATCCTGGGACTCTGCCCAGCCTCCAGCCTTCCCAGCTGGTATATGAGCACATTTCTATGAGCAATGAGGAGGGTCACAGTTTTAACAAAAAAAACCCTAAAACCTCCAACACAACCAGCCACCCCCATCTTATCTCCTTCCCTATTGGCTTATTATAATGAAGAAAAGTCAAAACCACAAGCAAATGTGCCTTTTCCAGATTTGCAGCCTCAAGGCAGATGAAATGACCAGACATTTGCCTTTTAGGGTTGCCCTAAGAAGAGCTAACAAAAGGGTAACAGACCCTACACAGCTGCTTGGGGAGGAGGACATCTGCCCCTGTTTGACCACCAATTCAGTGCCCAGGCCTGGCCTTGAAAAGAGCAGGAGGGGTTAGGCAGCAATAGTTCTGAGGCAGCCAGTTGTTATATGGCTTTTGTCTTAAGGAAGCCACCCATTACGGTAGAGCCATAACTCGCGGGAAGCCAGCTGTCAGGGCTGTGGCGCAGGTCCCTCCGGGTGGGAGGCAGGGGTAGGAAAAACAGTCTGTGACCAAATTCCCTTTTAGACACCTGAGCCTGGCTGGGTTTGTAACCGGAGAGTTTTGCGTCTTTTCCCCAACCCCATCTTCCCTGGGGAGATCCCGGGGCCCTTCTCTCCACCCTTGGGGAGACTGCAGGGACATTTCGGGGTTCTGCTTCCTGGGTCTGCAACTCCCTGAGCGCTTGGGCTGCGCTGCGGCTGGCTGGCGATGGGCGCTCTGATCCTGCGCTCGCTTTGAAATCTACCCCCTCCCTTCCCCCCCCCCCCCAAGCCAGGTATGATGATGTCAAACGTGATGCCGATGCTACAGTTACAGACACGGCCCCTGCTGGCGCAGCCTCTCTGATTCTCTCTCCCTCCGCGTCCGGCGCTGGGCTTTTTCAGACAAGTGCATCTTCTAACCAGGTCACATTTCAGCCGCGACCCACCCTCCGTCAGTCACCAGAGTCAGACCGCAGGAGGAGGGCTGAGGACAGCAGCATTTCCTTCGCCAACAACGGGGTGGAGGGAAGGACGTTTAAATCCTGCAAAAGTCAAGACCCCCCCAGGACCAACCCAGACCACGATGCGCGCCCCGAGCTGCGGGCAACTGGCGCTGCCGCTGCTACTGCTCGCCGCAGCCGCCCTGGCCGAAGGCGACGCCAAAGGGCTCAAGGAGGGCGAGACCCCCGGCAATTTCATGGAGGACGAGCAATGGCTGTCGTCCATCTCTCAGTACAGCGGCAAGATCAAGCACTGGAACCGCTTCCGAGACGTAAGTCCGCCGGGCGCCGCGGGCCGAGGGCTCGGGCTCAGGTCTGGGGAGCGAGCTTCGGAGTGGAGACCCCCGCGCGGAAAGCGCAGGAGCCGTCTCTGCGCGTCGGAGCCCGAGGCTCCCGCAGCCCCGCGGGCTAATTACGGCGAGAGTAAACAGCACCCAGAAAGTCCCACCCGGGCCCCCTCCCGGGTCCCCGCGGGCAGCGGCCTTGGGACCCCCAGTCTCGCACCCACTAGAGCAAGTCCCAGGCTCCGGGTGCTCCGGGTGCGCGCGCTCGAGACGGGGTCTCCCCGCAGGCCGGGCGAGGAGATGGGGTGTGGGGTGTGAGGATGGGGCCCCGGCTGCTGCGGGCCCGACCGCCTCTCGGTCCCGTGAGCCGCCCCCGGGCCTACCCCAGCCCGGTGGGTGCGGCGGGCCCCACATACGGGGCACTGCAGAAGCCCAGGTCTGGGTGGGGCTGGCGGGGAAGGTAGCGCCTTACAGCGAGGGTGCCCACTGTTCCCACCTTGGGCTTTGTGGGAGGGGGACAGAAGGGGCAGGGGCCGTGGCCTTGAGTTGGGGGGTCCAAGCAACGCTCCTAAGGTGAGATGGTAAAAGGTGTGTCCGTAATGGAGGGCAGGTGACAGCAGTGAACATGTCCGAGGCTACCACCGGGTGGCTGCCAGAACCGATTCTGGGGTCCCCAAGCGGAGAGGCACTCTTACCAACCGAGGCTCATTTTCCTGGATCAACCTGGGGGCGGGGGGCCACCCAGGGCAGGGGGAGGGCTCCCAACCCGAGGGCAGAGTCTGTGGCCGGGGGGCCTGAGAAGCAGAGGGGAGAGTGCAGAAGCTGGGTCTAGGGGCCCCTGGCGGACGCCCGCCCAAACCCCGGCTTAACCTTGAGCCGAACTTTGCGGGGTGGGGGGCGGGGAGGCGGGAGGCGGCTGCGGACTAGTCGGTGTCGCTGCAGCACTTTGTTTACCGGCACCTGTAGATCGGAGGGGAAATCGGAGGCGGCATTCCCAGAGGGGGCCGCGCCTGCCTCCGGCCTGGCGGGGTGGGGTGGGCAGGGGTGAGAGAAGGAGGGTGTGGCCGGCTCCGGAGAACCGTGGGGAGCAAGGTGGGGGATGGGCCGGATGCGCCCGCGGAGATGCAGCGGGTCCGGGTGACCAGGCGCTAGCTGACGCCCGGACCCTAGAAAGCCTCTTCTAGGACCCCTATTCCCCATTTTTACTTCTCGGGATTGCCTAGATTCTAGCTTCAGAGCCACTTAGTACAACACAGGCCACACCTGACCTTCCTCATTTTCTCCCAAACTGCGTGCATCCACAAGTTCCTTAGAAATTTTTTTTTAAAACATGCACCATGCATATTCTCTCCAGCCACAGGATGGGAAAAGGCAGAGATACGGATCTTTTTGTTATCCTGAGACAAGTGACTGTTACTCCTCAAAGTCAGACCGGCAGGTTGTAATTCACAAAGGAAAGGAGGAACCACAGGCAGCCAGGTTTCAAGGCTGAGGTGCCTGGTCCCCGAAGGGGACTGTTGGTCCCCAGTGTTTGCCCACCCAGGGTCGGTCCAGCCCGGGAGTCTAGAGCCCCAGCAAAACCTTCTCCAGGCACCTGCTGGCCCAGCCCAGATTAGCCGCAGTCTCCTGCGGCTGCCTGGGCAGCAGCCCTGGGGCCCAGCAGTGAGGGGGCGGCAGCAGGCTGGCCCATCCGGAATCCATGTGTCACTGGTCTCGGCCTCCCTCGGACTGCTGGCTGTTTGATCTGCCGAAATGGGACTAGTGAAGGTCAGAGGGAAAAGAAATGCTTAATCAAAACAGTGAAGGTTTACAATAAGATTCTTTCTGCTTCCCTTTCTCCTCCACCTGCTTCCAGTAGCCAGTGGGTGAGAATAAAAGACGGACTGCTTGACCCCCCCTCCCCAGCACAGGGTTGCCCACCTGTCTCCCTGTATCGGTGCCAACCCTTTCCCCTTCCTCCCAGGCTCATCAGAGGAAAGGCACCCCATTTGAAATTCTGCAGGTACTACCCCCATAGGATTCATGGAAAGCTTTGGGGCATATATTGATGGAGGGGGAGGGGGGCTCCAGCTTTAGTAGGGCTGATTTCCTCCAAAACCCCAATTAAGGTAACCCTGGCTGCAGAAGGACAGGGTCAGGAGAGAAGTAGGACAAAGACTGGGTAGGAGGGCCTAGCCATGGGGGTCTGTTGGCAGCTTCTGCAGAAAGGCGAGAAGGAGGCTGCTAGCCCAGAGCCAGGGCATTGCATAACTCTAGTGGTGCCACAGTGTGAATGGTGCCCCCTGGAGTTGTGCAGTGCACAGACTGTAAACAGGAACTCTGCCAGCACTACAAACACTTCTTATCCTTCCTTTGCCAGTAAAGATTCTGCCTCCCATCCTTACAGCTAAGGGTCCTCCAGCAGGGCACAGTAGCATCAATCTTTATACACATTTTCAGCAGGCAGCTCTCTCCCTACAGGAAAGAAAGGAATTTCTTTTGAATCCCTAAGGAGTTGCCAGGTTGAGCTTGAACCCATCACACAATGGCTCAAGGTCTTCTAGTTTGCCCAGGTGGGAAGGAGGCAAGCAGGAGGGGGATCCGATTTCTCAGGGAATAGGGTTGAGGGAATCGATGGTGGGGTGAGGGAAATATCTTTATAAATGGTGTTGAGAACTGAGTGTATGATTGAAGGGGTCAGCAGAACAGAGAAGAGGAAGAACGCTTGGGAGTGGCTCCAATTTGGCCTTGGTCGGAGCTGGGTAGGAGGTGTTCAGTTTAGCATTCTTTCTTTGAGCACTAGGATTATAGGGGAGGCAGGATTTGCCAGCTGAGTAATCCTCCCTGCCAGTGGGCACATCTAATGCCCAGTGTCCTGCTGCCAGGGAGGAGGACATTCATGTTCAAGGAGATGGGGAGGCTCCCAGGCCACAAATCTGGCTGTGCCCTGCCCTGAGCAGTTTTGAACCTTTCCAAGCCCTGCTCTCTAGTGCTCTTATCTCCAAATTCACTCCCTGCAGAATTGGGTGGGACTTTACCGCAAGTCTTTGGAACAAAACACGCAGGACCTCGATGAGGTGAACACGCGAGAAGAGATGGCCCATTACACAGCATCTGCAGGGCAGGCTCCCGGAGCTTGGTGAGGAAGAACTGACTGTTCTCTTTCTCCCTGGCTCTTCTCTACCTTGTACTCCACTTCCATAAAATTTTAATTTATTTGCAAGTGTCTGGCATAGTGCTTGGCACCAGAGGCACACAGTTAATACATGTCCCATTGCCAACTGCAATGAGCATCGCAGCTTGCTGTCCCTGTCATTGTCTCCTGTGGGATGGTTATTGTTCCTTTATAGTCTACCCATGTATTTGGGAGAGGAAATTGAGAACCAGAAAAATTGATAATTTATCCAAGGGATAAATAGCTAGGAAGTGGGGGACCTGGGATTTGAACCCAGGTCATCTATTTCGGCTTTGCTTTTTCAGGATACACTGGGACTAATCCTTAGTGACTACGAGAAGGAAGGGTCCGCCCTGAAGAGCAAAGCCTCATGTCCTATCAGGATGCCCGGGGCAGGAGCAGACCTCCTTGGAAGGTGGACCAAAGCCCCCTGTCTCTTGCAGCCCATCACCGGCGGGTCCCCACCAGGCCTAGCAACAGCCCAAAGGCAGCTGTCCACTCAGCAGGACGCAGGGTGCAGTGTGCTGGGACAGCCTGGCTTGGGTTCAGGGTGCCAGGCCTGTTACATCACCCTTCTGAGTTTCATGGATAGTGAAAGAACGCTTACATGCGGAGGCATCCTCTGCAAGGGCCTGGGGCATCCGTCTCAGGAAATACCCTTCCCCATAGAGAAACCACCAGGTGGACCATCATAGTCTCTGGAACTGGCCTACACTAGGCCCTAGTCTCCATGCGAAGGACATTCATGTCTGCTAACTCCCTCATTCATGGCAGATCTGAGCGCCTCCCACATGTCAGGGACTCCACTGTGACCCTGGGCATTGACTCAGGGGTGTTATTATCTGCCAGCTGCATGATTCTCCTGTTTTGTTTGTTTTGGGGTGCTGGGGATTGAACCCAGGGGCGCTCTATCACTGAGCAACACAACACCCCCAGCCCCCTTTTATTTATTTGTGTGATCCTGTAGCTGTGCTACATCCCCAGCTCTTCTTTTAAATTCTGAGACAAGGTCTCACTAAGTTTGTTCAGTCTGACCTCGAACTTGTGATCCTCCTGCCTCAGCCTCCGGAGCAGCTGGGATTACAGGTGTGCATGACCGCACCAGGCTGACTTTCCTGTTTTTCTGAGCTCGAAGTAGGCCCATGGGGAGTATGAGTCACACAGGGGCTCCTGGAGAGTTCCCCTCCCTCCCTCTGACCCCCTACACCTGAACCCATTCAAGGAGCTGCACAGATGTTTGTGGGGAGTGTGGGTGTGCAAAAAGAACCCAAAACTGGGTCAGAAGGGATTCTGCAATAGGGCTTAGGGATGGGGGGTGGGTCCTTCCCTGGCCTCCCCTTGGTTTCTAAGTCCTCTCCCCTTGGAGGAGTGGCATCTCCAGGCATAATAAGACACTCTTGTGGCCCAGTGGGACGTGGAGCCTGGGAGGGGAGGGAGAGCCGCTGCCTGGAGGGGCTGTTGTGTGCTGTGTGCCCTCTGGTCTTCCAGGTGTCTGAAGAAGGTAGAACGCTGACACCACCCCATTCTCCAGGAGGTCAGAAGCTGACTGAGGAGCAGGAGAGGTCTGTCCTACCCCAAGCCCCAAGTCCCAGGGGCAGTGCACTGCTCCTCTTCCTAGTAAGAGGACAGACCAGCTGTGTGACCTTCTGACAGGCACTCTGCCTCTCTGGGCCTTGATTTTCTCACTGATGTAATGGCAGGCTTAAGAAAAGGATCCATAGAGTCCTCAGCAATCTGTGATTCTGTGAAGATGGCACAAGGGCCTGTCCAGAGTCCCTCCACCTGCAGAAATGTCCTACCTGTCACCACTACAGGCTGGGCTGTAAGTCTTTGGATTCAAGGAAGGGATTTTCTTCAAGAAAGAGAAAGGACCTGTGACTAGGTTGGGGGTCAGCCGTGCATCGACGACAGACTGGGACATCTGAGAAATAGGGCCTTCTGGTATCTCAGGGCAACCTCTGGCCGGATGAGCCTACCAGCCGCCTCAGTCACTTTGGGCTGGCTGTAACAGTGTGTCACAGAAGGGGTGCCTGAAAGGACAGAAATATCTTCCTTATCATTCCGGAGGCAGGGAAGTTCAAGATCAAGGCCTTGTCACATTCAGTGGCGGCTGAGGGCCACCTTATCATTCATGGAGTCTTTTTACCAGGTCCTCATGGTGACAGAGAGAAGGAGCTCTGGTCTCTTTTCGTGTAGGGACACTGATCCATCACGGGGGCTCCGTCTTCATGACCTCCGCTAACCCTCGTCACCACCGGGAGGCCCCAGCACCATCCTACAGGGGCGTGGAGTTCCGTATGAACCTGGGCTGGTGCCGGCAACACTGAGTCCAGAACCGAGCTGCATGGGTCTGGTTAGACCCGGGGACAGGGACGATGAATGCCCAGGCCTGGGCCTAGGTAGACTTCAGACACAGCCCGTCCAGCCGTGGCGGGCAGAGGGGGGCCCGCTGTGGCTCTTGAGGTGGGGCGGCTCTGACCCCTAAGCACCCTGTCGGTTGCAGGTCCAGCCCCCTCCTGGGTCCGCAGCTGATTTGGCACTGGCGATGCCCCCTCGGGGCGCTGACGCTGCAGGCTGGATCTCAAGAGTCCTCCTGCTGGTGTTCCCAGTGTGTATTTGTCACTTCTCTCCTGTCCTAAGCCCCTGAGGGCGGGTCTGAGAATAGACTTCATGGTGTGCCTTCCCACCTGTCCCCAGAGCATCCCGGATGTTTGTGCCCACAGTGGGCGCTCCTAGAATGTGAGAGGCAGGAGGGCTTCCTTTCCGCTGTCCCCAGAACTTCCCCTCCTCTCCGGGGAGCAGCCCTGTGGTTCAGGCAGTGAGGGTAAAGGGGGGCTGATTATTTGGGGGATCTTCTTTCTGGTCCCCAGGAAGTTGAGACACTTCTAGAATCTGGACCCTGCCTTCCAGTGATTCATTTGTAGGACAGGTTGGAATGAAGGTGGGAGGGAAGATGGTCCCCCAGCCTCTGTCCTTCAGGCCCCTGTGCCTCTGACAGCTGCCCCCAATTTCATGGGACAGCTCACAGTGCCCCCCACCTTAGAGTTCCCACAGAGCGGGGCAGCCACCCCTCAGACCTGTGGCGGGTGAGCACCCTGCTGCTCTGAGGGAGAACAGTGTCCCCAGGACAAGGTGTCTTTCTCCCTCCTGCTGTATCCCCAGTACCCACAGAGAGGTTGAGGCTGTCTCAGTACCAAGGCAGGCTCGGCCTGGCCGGTGGCTCACCTCTGCTTGGGGACAAACTCCTGGCCCTTCCCTGACTCCTGGTTCCCTGGCACGGGTCAGAGGATGGGAAGAGGGTGAAGTTGTTCAAGCACTTTTCTACTCAAAGCTCTCAGCTTGGAAGAACTGGGGAGCCTCAGCAGCCTCAGCATTCACCCCCACATCTTAACCCACAAACAAAGAGGCCCTAGGAGGGGCAGGAGCCTGGGCACCGCCTCCTCTGGTGGCCTCATGTTCTTCCACTACATCCTGCCCCTGTTTCCTCAGCTCCAGTCTCTGCAGTCTTCCTCGGGGCTCTCTGGGATTGAAATGCTGACCCTCCCCCATGTGCCAGAAAGGAAACTGAGGCCCGAGGTGCTCAGAACAGAACCCAGGCCCTTTTGCATCTCGCTCCTTGTTCTCTGTCCTCCCCCACCCACCCTGTACCAGGGATTAAACCCAGGGTGCTTAACCACTGAGCCCCTTCCCCGTCCTTTTTAAATATTTTATTTAGAGACTAAAATAAAATAAAATATTTTATTTTATTTAGAGCTGCTGGGGTCACAGGCGTGTGCCATCGCTTCGGCCCCTCTGAACTTCATAGTCTGCAGGGGCCACCAGAAGCAGAAACCAAAGGTTGGGGTAGTGCCACCGGAGTCGCAGGGAGGTCAGGCCCTGGCGTCAGGTGGGTGTTGGCGTGGGCATACCTGAGCCCAGGCCAGGTTCCTGGCATGCAGGGAGGGATGATAAGCACATTTTTGCCCTCCAAGGAAATTCCTCTGAGGGGAGAAGAGGTGGGAGGCAGGAGTCTCCCAGATGCCAGTCTCCTTCTGTTTGTCCAGCCTCATGCACACCCTGGGCCGCCCCTTCCGGGAGAGGAGCAGGTATTTAGTGACTGCCTCTCCCCAGCCTGCCCAGCTGCCTCTTCCCCCACACAAGGGGCACTGTCTCCTCAAGGGCCTTCTGTGGCCTGAGATGGGATGCCAGGCCTCAGTTGAGAAGCTCCGCCGGCCCCCACTTCACTCCTCCAGCTCCTTTCTGGGACCCTCTCTGTTCCTTTGTGGTTGTTTCCAGAGAAGGGCCGGAGGACGCTGGAGCACACGTCTCCTCCACCCGGGGCTCCATCACGGCTCTCTGACCTCAGGAACAAGGAGCAAATAGTGTCAGGGACAGGGCCTCTCAGGTGTTGGGTGAGGCCCACTTCCACTTTTAGAGATTCTTGATCTATTAAAGAAAATGAAGAAATGCCACCATGGGGTTAGCAAAAGTGTGGTTTATTGGAATCACCAAGGAACTTCTTTCAGTTCTGTCATGTGCTCTGGAAAACAGTGGCACAGTCTATATTTGAGGCCCCTGGTGACCCTGAGACCCTCCAGGGCCTCTTGCCCTCCCCTGCCCTCGGCTCTCACCATGTGATGCAGGGGGTCAGTGGCCCTGGTTTAGGTCTTTGAAGTGCAGAGTTTGAGAATGCTGTCTCAGACATGTCCCTCCACCTGGGTGCCTTGCTGTGCCCAGAGGATGGCAAGGGACCATCCCCATTTTCTAGGCAAGGAAGAGGAGTCTGCCCAGGCCACGTGACTCTTCCTGGCAGTCCGAGCACCTGACGCCCTGCCGGGGCTGGAGTCTCCTCCACACGCTGCTGCTGTGGAAGGGCAGGTGGCGGTTTGCTGGGAGTGTAAGCCAAGGCCTGGGGGAGCGGTTCCTCCTTTGCTTGGTCTGCGGCGTGTCCCCTCCCCCAGCAGATGGGCAGCCTGGGAGAGACTGGGTTAATTCAAGCTGCGAAGTGAGCGGGTGATTTGGGTGCTAATTAAAATGACAGGAAGTAAACAGCCTCAGAAACACCCAGCATGCGCCCCCTAAGCCCGCTAGGCCTGCGCACTCCCCATCTCTCCTCCAGCTTGGCGCAGTGGGCTCGTCTCCATGGCAACTGAGCCGAGCTGCAGAGATCAAAGCAGGAGATGGGTTAGCTCCAAACCAGCTGAACCAGGGGCGGGTGAAGGGATTTCTGGAAAGAACCTGGGGAAGGGAGGCCCCTGGAGTCCTCCCCCTCCACATCCAGTCCCTCCTCTCCTGGCTGTGGACTCCTTCCTTATCTTGGTGCTAAAGCAGAGCTGATGTGGTAGGAAAAGTCTCCCATGGGTTGGGACCGGGCTTCCTAGTTCCATGCCTGGACTGAGATGTTCTTCATCAGCTAGCATTTATAGAGTGCTGGTTAGGGCCATGGATTCTGGAGTCAGAGTTCTGGATGCCAGTATTATTCTACTGTGCAATATCTGTGTAATCCTTCACGAGTGACTTAACCTCTCAGGTTAATTTTGTCAAGCGAGAAATGGGAATAATAATGTTAAGTCTCTCTTAGGGTTTCTGTGAAGGGTAAACAAGTCAAATGAAACTGAACACACTGATATATATGCCCAATTGGAAGAGCGGCATGGAATTAGTGACAAGTATATAGCAAACTAGGCAAATGAAACAAGGAGGCAATTATAAATTCTATGGAAAACAAAAAGGGAATTGGCATCTAAATTAGGCGAGATCAAACCCAAGTGACATTTCCAGTGGTCACTAGAGGAAGAGTAGACTTCTTCAAGTCACAATCAGCCAGAGGATAACTAGAGATGGGGTGGGGTTAGGGAAGATGATGCCCAAGCTGGGTTTTGGAAGTTGACTTGAAGTTCCGGGGCTGGGTGTGAACACACATCCCAGATGGAGAAAGTGGCTGGCGATCATCTGGCCTGCGGAAACGTCCTGTGTATGGACATGGGACCCAGGTAGCCAGGAACATGTGAAAAGATGGGTTTTCTTCTGTAGGTAACAGGAAACCAGGGAAGGGCTTTTGACATCTAACATTTATTATATTTTTTCCCTTCATTATAAAGAAATCCATGGTAGAAATCTTGGAAACTTGGGAAAAAGCAGAAAGATGTCAAAATGGCTCTGCCACTGAGCGACAGCCCCAGCCCCTAGTCTTCTTCACCTACCCATTTCGTTCTCCCCTCCCTCCCAAATGAGAACAAACCGTCTATTCAGTGAAGGGGACACATGATCAGAATTGCATTCTAGAAACACCTCTGTAGTGGGGCTGCAGTGGTGTGGACATAGCACGTGCCCATCCAACTGAGGCCAGCAGGGGGCGCTGCAGTAACTCAAGTGCTGCCGTTGGGTGGGCCAGGGCTGCAGAGGGGTAGCAGAGAGCTAGGAGCAGTGGGGGGGCCTTGGGAGGAAAAGTCTGGGCAGCGTTCAGCTTGGGGAGGGTGCGGTGACATGCTACAAAGGAAGAGACCTGATTGGAATCAGGAGACTGGATTCCAGGGATTTGGCCATCTCTCTGCCCGGGAAGTATTTGTTCCGAGAGAGGCACCATTGGAAGGAAGAACCGCTGGGCTGCTCTTTTCACCCCTGAGACCCGCTTAGAGGTGAAGAAGCCAGAGCACACAGGCAAAGTATCAGGCGCAAGATGCCTAGCTGGCTGTGGGGGGTGGGGGGTGGACTTGGGCACTGGCCAGGGAGGGGCCTTACTCTGCCTACTTGGAACAAGCATGGAAGCTTGATCAGAGCCAGTCCACCCGTGACCATCCAGGGTCTCAGGTGGCCCTTGGACACTGGAAAGTTGAAAAAGCTCCTTCTATGATTCTAAGGGACAGTTTTTCCTAGGGCCCACCTGGTCCAGGGGAGGAAACTAAGCCTGTGTGGGGAAGTGGCCTGCCCAGGTCAACAGATCAGGATGGAGCAGACTCTGGTGCACAGCCCTCTGCACCATGCCCTCAGTGCGCGCGCTGCTCCTGATACACACCGGTGGCATGGGGATGGGGAGACCTAGCTCAGCTTGGCGCTTCACCTCTCTTGTGACCCCTGACTGGTTTCTTTGCCTCTTTGTGCCTCCGTTTCTGATTTTTTATGATAGTGATGCAAAATGCTCGGAGAGGAATTACTTTAAAAGCACCATTTGATAAAAAGCAGCATGCACTTATACATTCCAGAAGTTTCTTCCACCTGTCTGCTCTGTGGTCCTAGGTGGCTGTGCTCACCGGTGAAATGGACAGGCTCCCCAGATGGATCTTGGTTCATTTCCCCTCTGGTCTGACCCTTTCCCCAGAGGACTGTGGAGGGATTCTTTCAAATCCTTTTCTGTCAGGTGAGGGCAGATGGGCAGCAGAGCTAGAGAAGTGCTCAGCCTCCTGCTCCTGAGAAGACCTGGGCCCTCATTAGACCATTTCTTTTCTTTTTTCCTTTCTTTCTTTTCTCTTTTTGTAGTACTGTGAGCTCCATCCAGGGTGCTCTTCCACGGAGCTACATGCCCAGTCCTTTTTATTTTGAGACAGGGTTCACTAAATGACCCAGGCTGGCCTTGAACTTGTGATCCTTCTGCTCAGCCTCCCGAGGGGCTGAGACTAGAGGCTGCACCGCTGTGCACTCAGCTTTATTGAACCATTTCTCACAACTGCTAATGAGCCCATTTGGGTGCCATAAATAGACACTGCTGCACCGAAAGGCACCATTCACACTTACCAACAAACACCTCTTTCTCAGCTTATAGAAAGAGCTGGCCCCACCTGACCTCAGGGGACCCCTCAGAGTGTCCCTTGGCTTTGCCCCAGATTGGCCACTCCCGTATGGCTCACAGGACGTCCTCATCACCCCTCCCTGCAGGACCTCTG
This sequence comes from Callospermophilus lateralis, assembly GCF_048772815.1. Classification (NCBI taxonomy): domain Eukaryota; kingdom Metazoa; phylum Chordata; class Mammalia; order Rodentia; family Sciuridae; genus Callospermophilus; species Callospermophilus lateralis. The sequence goes on along the minus strand of NC_135319.1, from coordinate 44,049,095 downwards.
CAGGGAGGGACTGCCTCTGGTCTCTGCTCTCCCCTGGTGACCTCTCTTTCCCAGCTTTTCAGGGGCCCCTTATCTTTCTTCTCCTTTTCCCCACCTGAATCTGTGGTCTCTGTTGCTGTCATAGCACTTTGATTTGTGGGTGCTTCCTGGACTCCAGGCACCATCTGCTTTAGTCTCAGGGCAGGGCCAGGAGGTAGGTGCTGAGCTCCTGCAGGCCTGGAGCTCGGCTGGCAAGGGGCAGCCGGGACCCAGAGTCTCCTCTCCTCAGCCCTCCGACCGGCTGCTTCCACTGCCCTGGGAGTGAGGGTCCCGGGATTCAGAACTCCCCGGCCTCCCTCCAGGCCCCTGCCTCAGTGGAGCAAAGGGCTTAGCTGGACCTGAGGACAGGGCTATGTGCAAGAGGCCACCCTGCAAGCTGGGCCAGGGGGAGTCCCAGCTGGCAGCTGGAGGCATGGTGGTCTGCTGGTTCCCCCCTCCCTCCTTCCCTCCTTCTCTCTTTCCTTTCTCTCCCTTTCCCCTACTCCCTCTCTCTCCCTTCTCTCCCCCTTCCTGCCCTCACCTCTTTCTGTCCCTTTCTCAGCACCTAGCATTGAACCCAGAGGTGCTCTATCACCAAACTGCATCCCCAGCCCTTTTTATTTTGGGACAGGGTTTTGCTGCATTGCCCAGGCTGATCCCAAACCTTCCATCCTCCTGCCTCCGCCCCACGAGTTGCAGGGATTATAGGTGTATGTCACCGCTCCTGGCAGAGCTGCTGGTGTCTTAGAGGTCCTATTCCAGCCTGGCTGTCCCCTGAATTTCTAATCAGAAATCCTTGGTCTTGACCTTTGAGATCCCACTTTGAACTGAGTCTCAGATTCTGCCTGAGCCCTGACTGGGGTTGAAGGCGGCAAGGCTACGCTGGCAGGCTCCAAGGCCCTCAGCTGTGCCCCAGGCGCTGGAGGAGCCAAAGGCCCGCCCCTTCCTTTAGTTCTGGGGCAGGTGACTTAGGGGCACACACCTTGGTGGTTGAAGGGAGCCAACACACCTGCCTCCCAGGCCCAGCCATTTTCCCTGTCTTCTTTATAACCTCATCCCTTCCTCCTTCCCATAGGATGGGAGCAGATAGAGGGACCCCAACTTGATGGAGTCTACTTTCACCCCTTCTTGTTATTTTTTTCCCCCAACACTGGGGATTGGACCCACAAGCCATCTATCTCTGAGATACTTCCACAGCCCTTTTATTTTGAGACAGGATCTCTCTAAGTTGCTGAGGCTGGCCTCCGACGGATACCCTCCTGCCTCAGCCTCCTACGCAGCTGCGATCACAAGCAGCTGTGATCCACTGTGCCTGGCTTGCAATCCTTAACTTCCCATTCTCATAAACTCGGGCCTCAGCCACTTGGCCATGGACGGCCTCTGTTTCCAGTCTGTAGTGGGGTGGGCACCAGATGAAGAGGACCCCTTCACCCTGTGGTGCTCCCGGACAAGAAAGGCTGGGCCTGAACTGGCTCTCTGTGACCTGAGCCAATGGGGGACATTGTGCCTACTGCCATGGAAGCTTGCCAGGGGCTTCTCGGGGCTCAGCTCAAGCCCTGGGTCATTGAGCCCACAGGGGTGCCCGGGAAGCCCCTCCTGGGTCTTCCTCCTGCTGCTTCTGGGCCCTAGGGCCACAGGACACTTGCTGCTTGGTCATGTTGAGGGGGCCAGGGGCGGGCAAAGTGAAGGGGCAGGGGGAAGGCAAAGGTGAGTCAGAGGAGGAGACAGGGAGAAACAGAGAGCGCGTGGACCCTCAGGAGAGGTCACTCAGTTGCTCCCTGGCCCTCCCCTCCCCCACTGCCCTCCCCTTACTGTGGAAGAGGCAGGAAGGCTGAGCCCGAGGGAGGGCTGGGCTCCCAAGTGTGAAAACTGGAGGCTGCTCACGGAAGTTCATTGCTGGATGGAAACCATCTGGCACTGGGCGGGCCGCCTCAGTGCCCTTCTTTTCACGTGCTGTGTACTTGTGGCTTATGCGCATGTTCACGCAAATGAAGACGTGTAAATACACACGCCTGGGCACACATGACACATGCCCGTGGACATGCATGTGTGTACCTGGGCCCACACGTGATGCTGGCCGGCTTCCAGCGGGTGCTTGGGAAGCTGGAGCCCTTGGGCTTCCAAAACCCCTGCGGGCATTCCCCGTCACTGCTCTCAGGGTCCCTCTGGTGCCAGAGCCCATGCCAGCTCCTCTCGGGTGTGACAGCTCAGTGTCTGGTCCCCACCCACCTCAGCCCTGCAGTGTGGCCTCTGTCCCCTCCACTGCACATCTCTGACGGGGATGGGGTGGGACTCAGGATGAGGAGGCCATGCTGGTCCCTGGCCTTCCCACCGACCCGAGTACACACATGACCACCCCCGGACAGGTGTCAGGCCATTTTCTGGTCTCTCCTGCACACAAAGGGGGCTGGACGAGGTGACCTCAGATGGGCTTTGCAGGTTCCTGTGACTTGAAGTGGGGCCATGATAAATAGGGAAGCTGTCGTCACTGGCGTGGCCACCCCCTTGATTCAAGGTGCCGCCTGAGCTCTGCGGAGAAGGAAGGGACCTTGAGTGAGAAAGAGTCCCCTGAACCTGGGGTGGGGGTGGGGGTGGGGTGGGGCTTCTTCCCACCCCACTCACAGGGTCCATAGGTGTCAGCAGGGGACCTGCTAAGGAAGGGACCCTAGCAGAAGAAAGAGCGTGCCCTTTCTGGGCCACCAGGGCACAGACATGAGAGTCACTGTCCCAGGGCAGTGCGGACTCTTCAGACATCTGAACTGGTGGTGGTACCTGGGCTGGGCTTGGGGTCGGTTGTCACCTTCTCAAATCCATGGGCCTCACCCTTCCGCTCCTAGGGTGAGCCCACAGTTGTCCATGGTGACGATGTAGGAAAACTGACTCCCAGGTGGAGTCCCTAGGGATCAGAGACAATAGCTGTCCAAGGACATTGCCCAGCACCCAGGGACACACAAGGCCAGGGGTACCCTGGGACCTTGTGGCCTCAGGGTAGGCCTCACACTGAAGTCCCCGTCTGTCTCTCTTTCTCCCCCTGCTCATCACTGTGGCCTGCTGCGGTGTCCTGGCTCCAGGAGGTGGAGGTGAGTCCTGCCTGGGCCCCCGGCATGTGGCCTCTCCACACTCCATTCCCCTGGCTACCCTCCCCCAACGGCTCCTCTGCCAACGTCCAGTCTGGGCTGGGAGAGGGAGACCCTTATGGGAGAGGCTGAAAAGGAGCCTGGATGTGGGTTTGGGGGGACAGAGGCATGGGGGAGGCAGCTTGGAGGGCCTGGGTGGACAGGATCATCTGGGACCACCACGATGGCAGCAATCTGCATGTGGATGCCCGGGCCTGTGAGTGCGGTGGTCGCTGAGCTCAGCTCGGGATGGGAACCTTAGCCCTCCTCTCCTCCCGGCCCTCTGTCCTCTAGGACGACTACATCAAGAGCTGGGAGGACAACCAGCAAGGAGATGAAGGTAATGCCTCCCCTCAATGGCGAGAGGGGACTGACACTTTGAGAAGATGTGGGACCCGAGGGCAAGTCCTGATCTTGGCCTGGGGGGCTTCCTGACCAGCCAGGGTGGGACTTTGGCACTCAGGAGTAGGGCTGGGGGCTCCTGAGTACTCCTAGGTGATCAGTGTCCTGACCTTGTGTCCCTGCAGCCCTGGACACCACCAAGGACCCCTGCCAGAAGGTCAAGTGCAGTCGCCACAAGGTGTGCATCGCCCAGGGCTACCAGAGGGCCATGTGCATCAGTCGCAAGAAGCTGGAGCACAGGTGAGGGGCAGGAGGGGAGCCCTCGAGACTCTCGCTCAGGTGACCACTCCTGGTGTATCAGCTATCTGTTGCCGCAAAACAAAAACTTAGTGGCTTAAAACAACCAACATGCGCTCTCTCTCACAGTTTCTGAGTGTCAGGAATCCCGAGATGGTTCTGGCTCAGGGTCTGTCACAGGTTGCAGTCACACTGCTGGAGGGCGCTGGAGGACCCACTTCCAAGTTCCTCTATGGTTGTGGGTCAGAGGCCTGAGTTCCTCACCTGACCCTACCCCCTGGATAGTTGAGTCTCCCCACAACATGGCGGCTGGCTTTCCATGAAGTGAGTCATCTGAGAGAGACAGCAAGAGGAAGCCATACCTGGGGAGAACAATTACCAAATGCTGTGGGACCTAGGGAAAGTCATAGCTCGTCTCTGGGCTGGGGTATTCCTATCTCTAAGACAAATAGGTTAGACCAGATAATGACGTTCCTTCCCACTCTGACATGCAGGGCTTCATGAAATAGTTAAGGTTGTAGCTTCTGAGGCTTAAGCTGGAGGAAGGGGGAAGGGACATTTGAAGAGCCTTAGCTCCAGTCCAAGGACTAGACCCTGCCTAACTCCGGACCCCTGGAAAAGGTCCCATTTCCCTCACCTCTCTCCTGGGTCACGGAAGACAAGACTTGGGGGTTGCGATCTTAGATGCCCGAGGGGCCTGGCATGGAGAGGGTTGGTGAGGGGCCTCTCTGGCAGGCCCAGGCCCAGTGGGAAGCGGGCAGCTGCTATTCCAGCTGACCTATTCCAGCTACGTGGGATCGCAGGGCAGGGTCTGCCACATGTCCCTCGTGTCTCAGAAAGGCCAGGAATCCAGGGTTTTATGTGAACTCTCCCATTTTGCAAATGTTGGTGAATAACTCAGTGAAAAGCAGCCGCCATCACCCTGGAGGCCAGACAGGATGAGCTGTGGGCCTGCTGTGGCCTGTGGGCCCCTGGTTTGCCACCTCTGATTTGGTCTGACCCTCACATGAGATTAAATTCCCTCTTGCAGCCAGTCAGCCCTGGCCTTGCTCCCTGAAGGCCCCTCTCAGGAACTCCTGGGAAAGAGCAAGCTGTGACCGTGGCCCACCCACCAGGGCCCACCCTCCTGAGCTTGAGGAGGGCCTGGCTGGGGGTGATAGCAGAGGGCGGCAGGGTAGGGAGGTGGCTGAACGATTGCGGGGCCGGCCTCTTGTTGACGTAGTTCTCCTGAACCTTCCCCTACCCCTGCATTTTCTCCTCTTTCCCATGTCCTTCCACCTTCTCCTGCAGGATCAAGCAGCCCACCCTGAAACTCCATGGAAACAAAGACTCCATCTGCAAGCCCTGCCACATGGCCCAGCTCGCCTCTGTCTGTGGCTCCGATGGCCACACGTACAGCTCAGTGGTGAGAAGTCCTGCACCCAAGTCGGGTCGGGGTGGGGTGCACCTGAAGCCACCGAGAGCCAAGGGGACAACCAGCTGGGGCCTCCCGAGGGGTTCCCAGGGCTGATGGGGGCCTGACGGTTCAGCTAGTGCATCCAGGGCAGCCATCCTGCAGGGAACAGGAGGGACCCCGGCAGCCCTGGCTGGGGTGACCTGAGGGTTGGAGCCAGAGCCTGTCCTCAACCTTGGACAGGTGCAGGGAGTGGGAGGGGCCTGGAAGGGACACATGGGCAGGTAACTGCAAGTGGAGAGAGGAAGGGCCTCCAGGAAGTCCCCCAGAGGAAGTCACTCTGCTGACCAGGTGCTGGGGGTGAAGAGGGGGCCATTCCACACAGAGGCCATGGGTTCCCAGCAGCAGGGAGCCCTGGGGCAGCAGGAAGTACTCCTCCATGAGAAGACACTGAGGGGAAGAACCGTAACTGGAGGAACACCTTATGGGATTTTTGTGAGGACTAAATGAGATGATATTTTGAAAACATTGTATAAACTTCGGAGAACCAAGGAAATATGGGCGCTAATGATGGACGCTTCCACTAGCAACAGGAAGCTGGGACTGCTGAGCTCTGGGCAAGCGCACTATTGGCAAGGCTTGGGTTCTGGGCCTGGGGAGCCCTTTTGCAGTGAGATGCAGATTTAAGAGTCACCGGCTGCAGGTCAAGATTGAGGTTCCTTGAAGAGAGGAGGTCCCCCAGAAAGGTGGGAGTGGGGACAGAGAATGAGCAGGAGGCCAGAGAGCTCCAAAGGGGACAGAGAGATGGAGGAGGAGGAGGAGGAGAAGGACGAGAGCTCATGTTCCATGTCAGAGGGCAGAGCAGGCTGTGGGGAGGAGGCTGTGGTCCAGGGTCACCTGTCCAGTAGGGAGGCAGAGGTCTTGAGTAGGGCTGGCTTCCCTCCCAGCCCCATGGCCCTGGGCATGTCACTGAGCCTCCCTTGATGTTCTTTGCTGAGCAGGAGAAATCTGATCCTTCCTGGCAGCGCTGAAGGGACTGAGGGAGATAAAGTTGTGAAATGCTACACAGGCCCACTTCACAGTGGTGGTCACCCCATGGGGAGAAACCAGTGCAGCCAGGGAAAGAGACTTTACTGGCAAAGAATGGAGGAGCCTCTCCCAGACCCCGGCTGGAGGCTGGGGCATGGGTAGATGTCAAGAGATGGCGGCTGTTTGTAACCAGGAGGGCCGAGGGGCGGCTGTGTGAAGAGCATGACCATGGAGGGCCCATCCCTGGGGCCCAGGGACTGTGGCAAGGAGGAGGCTGGGCGGCGAGAGCACGGGTGGGCACTAGACAGCCAAGAGGGGGCGTGGGGTGAGTGCTGGATAGGGAGGTGGGCCCAGGGAAGGGCAGAGCCTCAGAGGGGGCAGGCGGGCTTCCTGGCAGCTTCCCATTGCTGGGCTGTTCCTCGGACACCCTTCCTGGGCTTGCCGTCTCTGCCACCGTCTGCAGAGGGGCACGGAGGGCCTTCCAGGGGGAGCAACTGTGGCCACTGTGGTAGGAGGCCCGAGGCTGCCCCAGCTGCCCCATGACCCAGCCGGCCCTTCTCGTGCAGTGTAAGCTGGAGCAGCAGGCCTGCCTGAGCAGCAAGCAGCTGGCCGTGAGATGCGAGGGCCCCTGTCCCTGCCCCACGGAGCAGGCTGCCACCTCCACCACCGAAGGCAAGCCAGGTAACCAGAGGTCAGGGCCGCGGCCAGGCTGGGGTGGGCGGCCGGCTGGGTTGCAAAGTGGGGAAGAGAAGAGACAAAAATAAGGAAAAGCCTGGAGGACCCGGGAGCGGGGGTCAGCGGCCCAGGTGGACAAAGCAGAAGGCCTGGGCCTCAGCCTCATGCCTCTCCCCTGGGAGTGCGAAGGTGGGTGGAGGGGGTCTCAGCACAGGGAGTCTGCACCTTACTCTTATGCTAGGAAGGAGAGTGGGTGGGGGGAGACGGCTGCGGTGAGGCTGGGACACGAGGCTCCTCATTTCCACCTTCCCTTCCCCACCCTGGTCTTGTCTGGCCTCCTGGCCTACGATGGGGCAGGACCCCAAGTGGAGATCAAGCCTGCTGCCTCCACCCACACGCACCCCCACCCCCTGCACCCTTTTCTATTCTGCCACCTACAGAGACCTGCACCGGTCAGGACCTGGCTGACCTGGGGGATCGGCTGCGGGACTGGTTCCAGCTCCTTCATGAGAACTCCAAGCAGAACGGCTCGGCCAGCGGAGCAGCCAGCCCGCCCACTGGTACAGGAGCTGGTGGCCCTGCTGGGGGTTGGGTGGGGGGAGGGACAGGGAGGCTGCCCCCAAAACTTAACCCCCATAGAAGGGGAGGTCAGCTTCAACTACAGCAGGAAGCGAATAGCTAGCTAATAGGAAGGACTGTGAACATGGGTGGGCAGCCAAGGGAAGCAAAAACATTATTTTTTTCTGGGCGTGAGGGATGTAGCCCAGTGGGAGAGCACTTGCCTTGCATGTGCTGGGTCCTGAGTTCAAAGAATTTCAAAATTCTTTGAATAAAAAATTTTTTCAAGTGTTTTTACAACAGGATTTTGAGTGGCTTAGGTACAGACCTGTGCAGCAATAGAGGTAGGACCTTTGGCCACGCTTGAGTTTCTCAACCGCATGGTTTGACTCTGGGCTGCCCTGACCCTGAACTGGAGGCCAGGGCTGAGGAAGAGGCAGCTGGACGGGCAGGTGCACTGGGCGCATCTGAATCGTCTTCTCTCCAGGGCTAGACAAAAGCCTGGGGGCCAGCTGCAAGGACTCTATTGGCTGGATGTTCTCCAAGTTGGACACCAGTGCTGACCTCTTCCTGGACCAGACCGAGCTGGCTGCTATCAACCTGGACAAGTACGAGGTCTGCATCCGCCCTTTCTTCAATTCCTGCGATACCTACAAGGACGGCCGGGTGTCCACTGCCGAGTGGTGCTTCTGCTTCTGGAGGGAGAGTGAGTGTGGCCCGGTCATTCTCTGGGAGTCTCCCAGGAAGGAGGCTGGCACTGTTTTCATTGACCCTCAGGCAGCTTGGAGAGCTGGTGACGTCCCCAGGTCCGGCAGAGGTCGACCCCCAGTTACTCCCGGGCCTGCAGGTTCTTTCTCACATTCCCCCAGTCTTAGGTTTTCTTGGGGGTCTCCCCACAGGCTGTCGGCAGGATCACCCCACCTTCTCTTTTGAATCCTTTTGACTTATCCCATGGATACCAACACCCTCTGAGAACCCTAGACCCATCCCACAGCCGGGTGGCCTCCGCCAATTAGAGACTGGGTGTTCTCATCCTCAGAGCCCCTGTCCTGATTGGGGCACCATGGAGGTCACAGTGCACCCCACCTCCACCCTGGGGTGGCCCCGTGTCTGAGCCTGCCTTTCATCTTGCAGAGCCCCTGCTGGGGTCTCTAGGCCTTGGAGGCTCATTGTGTCCCGTCAGCACAATGGGACAACCCCTTAGAGGCCGCTTCTCCCCCACAGAGCCCCCCTGCCTGGCGGAACTGGAGCGCATCCAGATCCAGGAGGCTGCCAAGAAGAAACCAGGTGAGGGTCGGGCAGGGGGTGCAGGAGGGGCAGGGAGGCTGCAGCACCCCCCATCCCCCACTGCCGCCCCGCCTTATGGTGGGAGCTGAGCCTGGACGAGGCTCTGGCCCAGGACACAGAGGGAGACACCTTCCTGTTTCTGTTTACGTGGTGGGCCAGGGTCTCCCCTTCTGTCCTCTGGTAAATGTTTTCAGCACCATTTTATGGCCACCCGTTCTGGGGCTGGAGGTTGAGAGACAGAAGGATCCTAGAATCCTCCATTCTGTCACTTCAGCAAGTGCGTGTGTAAAGCTTGATGGGGGCCCGTGGAGAGGGGGAGATGCGTGCTCACATTCTGCACACACCCTGGGGAGAGAGAGCAAGAACCCAGCTTCAGTCAGAACCGTTGGGCAAGACAGACGAGGTCCCTGGCCTGTGAGGCCTTCGTACAGTCTAACACACAAAATCCCACAGAGGGACAGAGGTGCTGACTGACCTGTGCACACTGCTGAGGGAGGGCGCAGGGGGACGTGAGTTAGCCTGAGGGGTCAGCAGGGGCCTCTCTGGGGAGCTGGGGGTTACAGGGAGAGCTGAGGGAGGAGAATGAGCCAGACAAGTGCAGAGTCGAGGACGGGACTGAGCTGGGGATTCTTGGAAAAGAGAAAAAAAAAAAAGGACCATGTGATTAGAATTTGATAGTCAAAGGGACAGAGGTTCAAGAGGCAAGTCACACGGAGCCTTGTGGCTCCTTGAGAGCAGCTCGGACATGTGACTGGCTGAGGAGACCAGCATACTTAGCATCCAACCTGGAAGCACCCCTAGGTGCTACAGGGGCTGGAAGCCTGGGGCCTTCAGGGCTGGGGTGGGCTCGTGTCTGCTGGAAGCAATCCTTTCTCCCCTATTCCCGAGCAGGTCCCCTGGGCCGTGGGGGACCCACCCCAAGGTACCTGGTATTACCCTGTGTCTTTCCCCCCCAACCACGTGGGCAGAGTCGTCTCAAAACAGGTCTGGAAAATGGACAGAAACACAGCAGTTCAGGACCAGTGCGTGGGCCCTGAAGGCAGGTCCCCTTGGGAAGGGCTGGAGGAGAAGCCCGGGCTTTCCTGATCAGGGACGGCCAGGCGGTGGGATCCAGGACACGGGGCATGATGAGAGCAAACTGGCCGTCCTGGAAGACATGGGCCAAAGAGCCATCACAGAGGCCCCAGCAGGTCACTTAGGGAAGTGGGTTTTCTTTTTTTTTTTTGGTACTGGACATTGAACCCAGCGGCCCTTAACCCCTGAGCCACATCCCCAGCCCTTTTTATATTTTATTTAGAGACAGAGTCTCACTGAGTTGCTTAGGGCCTCACTAAGTTCCTGAGGCTGGCTTTGAGTCCATGATCCTCCGGCCTCAGCCTCCTGAGCTGCTGGGACTACAGGTGTGTGCCTGGCTGGAAGTGGGTTTTCTTGTTTCCTCTCAGTGGAACTGGGAGAAACTAGCCTTGGGCACCTGGGTTTGCTGAGTGGGCAGTGCTGTGCTGGCCAGGCTGTGGGGCATGCTTAAGGCTACGAGGGAAGAGCGGTAGCCTTGGATCCCTGCTCTGACTCTGGGGGTCCTCTCCCACTCAGGCATCTTCATCCCGAGCTGTGACGAGGACGGTTACTACCGGAAGATGCAGTGTGACCAGAACAGCGGCGACTGCTGGTGTGTGGACCAGCTGGGGCTAGAGCTGACCGGCACCCGCACGCACGGGAGCCCCGACTGCGGTAAGGGCCGCGCTGCCACCAGGCTGCTGAGGACCTGCGCTGGGAGGGCTGAGGGGGCAGAGGGGCGGCCAGCGGGGTCCTGATCCAGCTTGGCTTGTGCTTTCACAGATGACATCGTGGGTTTCTCAGGGGACTTTGGGAGTGGTGTCGGCTGGGAGGACGAGGAGGAGAAGGAGACGGAAGAAGCAGGCGAGGAGGCCGAGGAGGAGGAGGGCGAGGCGGGCGAGGCGGACGACGGAGGCTACATCTGGTAGATGGCCCTTGGGAGCCGTGGCGGGCCAGGGTGCCGATGGCCAGGGAGACGGGCCAGCGGGGACCTGGACAGCAGTGGGCAGCTTAGCGAGTGGATCCAAAAACCAGTTGGAAGGACCCTGGCTCGAGTGGGGTGGCCTCCAAGTGTGAGTGCATGGTACATGTGAGGCCTGTGTGGCTGGGACGGGTGAATGCGTGTGTGCGTGCGTGTGGCATGCGCTGACCAACATGTCCTTGACCCCAAAGGTCCCTTCAGCCGCCCGGTAGTTTTCTTTCCATTTGTCGTTGGTTTTAAAATACACACACTCACACATACACAACCACACACCAAAATCAATGGACTGAAATGCCCATCCCTGGCCCCACCCCCTGTCCCCACCCAACACTCTGGGGTTCCCACCCTGCTCAGCCAGCCCTGCCCCCTCCTGCCCCTGCCTACCCTTCTCCCTCCCACTTCTGGGCCTAAGGGCTGGGAGGGCAGGCTGCTTTCTGTGGGCTGGAGGGCCTCCCAACGTTGGGCAGATTTGAATGAAATGGGCCTCAGATGATGGGCCCGGACACTGGCCACAGCAAGCCCTGTCCCTCTGCTGAGTTCTCAAGCACTGGAGAAACTCCCCTAACCCAAGCCAGAGTGACCAAAGCGGGCTGAGGAGGAGCTGGGGCAGAGGGGTGAGGCACAGGGAGGGGTGAGGAGGGACAGGAGTGGGCGGTCAGCTGAGGGATCTGCAGGCACATGTCCTGGGCAGGGCCTCAGAGAGGAGAGGAGCAGCTGGATGCCAGACCCCAGAACAGCCCAGCTGGCGCCTTGTGGGCCGCACGCGGCTGTGGCTGGGTGCTTGTGGCCTGGAGACTGTGGCTGAGGCCATGCCGTCCAGCCCTACCTGGCTCCCCGCTGGCACAGTCTGGCAGGGATGCTGCTTTCGCCTCATCTCCCATGCTGGGGTCCCTCTTGTCCATTCCAGGGAGCCTGAAGACCCAGAGCAGAGGTGTGTGCCCACCTTCCTGACCCTACCTCAATGCTCCCCTCCTGCCCAAACCAGTGGAGAGCCTTTTCCCTGGACCCTGCGAAGAAGTGGCTGGAAGTTGCCACCTATTGAGGCCATGATCCTTCCTCTTCCTGAGCCTCATTGGCCACCCCAGCCCCATTCCTCTCAGCCCCTGGGGGGTCCTTCTGCCCCCTGAGGGCCCCCAGGGGCTGCCCTAGTGAAGGGGCTCCTCCGAGTTCTGTTTTGAAGCCCTGTGGTGTGAAAGAATAGTAAAAAGTCTGTCAGTGGGGACAGAGTGGGGGGCTGCTAGGCCCCAAGCCACACCTCACCGTTCCCCGAATCTCCTGAGTAGGTGGAAGGCCATCTTACCCAGAGGAGAAGCCGCCCTGTGGTTTCTTGTTTGTGTGTTCACTGTTGTATCTCCTAAGTAGCCCAGTTCTCCCTGCGGAAGCCAATCCCTTATGCCTTTGGTAGAGAATCTCTTACCCAGACGGGGCCTCTGGCGCCCTTGGGTGCATGGAGAGTGCAGTGTGTGTGTGTGTGTGTGTGTGTGTGTACATGCGTGGGCGTGTGTGTGTGTGAACCTGGGGGCCATCCTGGTGGCCTGGGAGTGTGGGGAGGGCCCCCTGCTCTCCCCAGCGTCTCCCTGTATCTGCTGAGGGTCTGTCGGACTCTGTGGAAGAGCCTCGCCCTGTCCACCCCTCTACTCTACCCTGGAACCGACAACTTCTGAGCCTTCTCTTGGGGGACATAACGAAACTCCACTTAGCCCCATAAAGCGCTTCTCATTCTGCAGCACAGTTCTGATCTTTGAGGTGTCGCGCTGTTCCAGACCCCCCAAGCCCCTTGCCCCTGACCACCCCTGCCCTGTGCTCCCGCCACCTGCCTCTGGTCCCCTGCTCAGTCACATCGGCCCTCTGTTCACCAGAGGTGGCTACTCCTTTGACTGGGAGCTACTTGAAACTTGCTGCTCTTGCTAGGATCTGAGTCTGTCTCTTCCTCTGCCCCAGCTGGACTCCCGGAATTGTCCTGGGGTGGCTGTGAGGAAAGCCAGGGCTCTCTGGGGTGGGGAGGGCAGGCAGAGGGCCTCACGGTTCCTCTTCCTCTGCCCTCCCCTGCTGGGAGCCCCGCTCTCCGTGTCTCTGGGTCTTCCGATTGTGCACGTTTTTTTCTGACCTTGTAAATATGTTTTAGAAAGAAAGTGAAAGGTATTGAACTAGCCCCTGGCAGGCCTGCAGGGGTCCAGTTCCCTGTCTATGAAGCTCCCACACTGCTTTCCACCCCCTCAAAAGCAGCTACTTCCCATGAGGCTGCAGGCCTCCAAGTGACCTCTTGTCACTCGGAGCCTAAGGATTCCTGGTGAGCAAGGCTGCAGGTTGGTTTTCCTCAGCCAGGGGGATTCATGCCCTTGGCCCAGCTGCCTGCCCCCAGTCCCTCCCAGCCCCTTCCTGCCCGCACTCCCCTGGCACAGGAAGGCCAGGCAATGAGGGCTGCGTGGACCAGAGCTCAACCAAATTGCAGCAGAACCAAGTCTTGCCTGGCCCCAGAGCTGCCATTGGCCATCCTGGGCCACCTGGGCCTGTGGATGGTGGAAGAGATGGATGTGTAAGATGGGGGGGAGGTTTCGAGAAAATAAATGTGCCTTGAGAGACCACTCTGGGGTCTGAGGGTGATGGAGGAGGGGTTGGTCTGGGAAGCTCAGGAAGGAGGCCGAGCTGGAGAGAGGGAGAGACAGCTTGGCTGCCCCCTAGTGTCCTGCTGGGGAAGTGACCACACACATGGCAGGTGGTCACCTCTCCTCCCTCCTGCCCACCTGGTGTTGCGGGGCAGGCCACCTCTTCAGTGGAAGCTCCTTCTTTACCCCTGGGGGGAGGGCGTCCATTGGTATCGACACGGGAACCCTTCATTTCACCAAAGCCTGAGCCCGCAGCCCTTGGGGAGAATGGCAGATTTTTGACATCCGGCATCATCATGGGGCTGCGGGCTGGTGGGGGGGGGGGTGTCCCAGGGAAGAGACGGTGGGGGTGGGAAAGGAGACCAGAGACAGCCTAAGGAAGTCCCAGCAGAGCAAACTGCTTCGTAGCCTGCAGCTAGTTAAACTGTGTGACGTGCAATAACTGAGCTTAGAGTTAAGAGTCGTGTTCAAGTGCTTGGATTTCCGTCCCTAGACTTCAGTGCTGAAATCGTATCTCTCAGTAATTTTAGATGTCTTTAAAAAAAAAAAAATTGAGAAACAAAGTGTTAGACCTGTGTGTGCGTTGATGGGCACTCAAGCGTCCCTTCGGTCACCCCACCTTCTCCCTCTTCCCTGCGTGCCCCACCCCTCACACCCCACCTCCCACACTCGACCCCCCACCCGCCTCCACTTGGGGACCCCACGCCTCGTGTTGTCTTTATCTGCCTATTACTCAGCCTAAGGAACAAGTACACTCCACACATGCATAAAGGAAATCAAATGTTATTTTTAAGAAAATGGAAAATAAAAACTTTATAAACACCACCTGCTGGCAACACTCTCTGATCATTCTTCTTTTTAATGTTTTCACAAAACCACATTCACACATGAACCCTGTGGTCCAGACTGTCCCAGTCGGCTTATTTTTTATTCATCGTTACATGAGGCCTCAGAGAGGGCGGGGCAGGGAAGAGGGGCCTGATTTATCTAGGGAGGATCAGGAACGACTTTAGAAAAATTTTTGGTACTATTGCAAATATATATACATGCGATCCATTATGTCATTACTAGTGTATATAATCCATTACTGATACATGTAAGTAGGTACATCTCTATTGAAGTGCAAAAATCAAACTATATGACCTGCTTTCTCCATTTAACATATTATGGATCTTTTTACCATGTTATTAAAATTATTTGAAGACATGACTTAAATAGTTACGTAGTATTCCACAATATGAATGTATAGTAATACATTTAACTATGTCCCTGTTTTTAGACATTGATATTATTCCCAACTTCTTTTTCCCCCGCATTTTTAAATCGGTGTGTTATAATTGTACATAATGGTGGGATTTCTTTTACATATTCATACATACACACAATATAACAGTATAATTTGGTATTCCCAACTTCTTGATATAAATAGTGCTGCCATGGGCCTGGGGCCTCCCCTAGATTATTTCTTCAGCTCAGATTGCCAGAAGTGCAATGGCTGGGTGAAAGGTAGAGTTTTTTTGCTGGTTGCAGTGTTAGGGATTGAACCCAGGACCTTGTGCATGCTAGGCAAGGGCTTTACCACTCAGCTACATCCCCAACCCCCACTTTTGTGTGTGTGGTACTGTATATGGAACCCAGGGGTGCTTTACCACTGAGTTACATCCCCAACCCTTTTTATTTATTTATTTTATTTTGAGACAGGCTGTCGCTGAGTTGCCCACGCTGACCTCAAATTTGTGATCCTTTTGCCTCAGCCTCTTGAGTAGCTAGGATTAGAGACGGTTTGGTGTTGCACCTATCTGTTTTCTTTTTTAATTGTTGTAACACAAACACACACAATTGAAAAGCTACCAGTATAAAATACAGTTCAGTGACATTTGGTACATTTGCAACCATCACCATAGTCCAGTTCCAGAACCTTCATCAACCTTTTTTTTCGATAGTGCTGTAGTTCAAACCCAAGGCCTTGCATATACTAGTCAAATTTTCTACCACTGAGCTACATCCTATCCTCTCCCCAACCTGCTTTTATATTTTGAGACAGGGTCTTACTAAATTACCCAGACTAGTCTTGAACTTGCAATCCTCCTGCCTCAACCTCCTGAATAGTTGGGATTATAGGTGTGCACCACTGCACCTGGCCAGGGTATGAGCTTTTTTTTGGAGGGGGGAGGAGAGGAGGTGTACCTTGGTGTGAACTCAGGGGCACTTAACTGCTGATCCACACCCTCAGCCCTTTTTTTGTATTTTATTTAGGGACAGGGTCTCATTGAGTTGTTTAGTGCTTCACTGTTGCTGAGGCTGGTTTTGAACTCATGATTCTCCTGCCTCAGTCTTCCGAGCTGCTGTGGTTTGGTATGAGCTTTTTAAAGACTTAGACTACATCTTCCCAAGTTACTTTTCGGAAAGGTTAAACTGATAGAGACGACCCTGTCAGCAGGGAGTGCAAATACTGAATCAGACATCCAGGTATGTTTGCCAGCATTATGGAATTCCAACTTTCAAAAACTTGGCCAATTTGGCAGGAGAATAACCATTTACTATTTTTATTTCTTTGCTTATCAGAACTGGGGGACTGCCATCATTCCTCTGTGGCTTTTCTGCTCATAGGGCTTGCTGCTATGGCTTGGATAAGTGTCCTCTGAAGGCCCAGCTGTTGAAGGCTCAGCCCCATCTGTGGTGCTTTGCGGAAGTGGTGGAACTTGGAGAGATGGGGCCTAGTGGGAAATTTCAGGTCATTTGGGGGCATGCCCTGAAGGGGTTTAAGAGACCCTGACTTTTTTGGTCCCCCACCCCAGTCCCGCTTCCTTGGGAGGTGAGCAGCTTGCTCTATCATGAGCTCCCCACTGTGATGTGCTATCTTACTATAGGCCCGAAAGTAAGGAGGCCCGCCGTGAATCAAAGATTTCCTTCCTGTGAGTGAGCTCAGGTGTTACAGGTGACTAACAAACTGCGCATCTCCTCAGTAAACGAATCTCCCTGTTAACTGATTCTTTTTCAGGGGGTGGGACTCGGAAGCAGAGCCTAGTAAACTCCAAACTCTAGTCCTAGGACACGCTAACTGTGACCTTGGGTAAGTCACCTGATGGATGGAGAAAGAATCACCCATCTGGCTGGAGCAACCCTAAGGGTAGTAGAAGTGCTTTCTAAACAGTGGGAGTAAGCCCTGGGGGCAACCCACAGTAGTGG
This sequence comes from Callospermophilus lateralis, assembly GCF_048772815.1. NCBI lineage: Eukaryota > Metazoa > Chordata > Mammalia > Rodentia > Sciuridae > Callospermophilus > Callospermophilus lateralis. The sequence continues at coordinate 44,032,550 of NC_135319.1, read as the reverse complement.
GGGCAGGAGTGGACCCCTAGGAAGGAGTTGGAGGTCCCCAGGGAGGCTTTTGTTCTTCATTGTGACTCATTGCCACCAGCCAGGGCAGCCTTGGAGCCTTCCTGGAAGGAAGTATTAGGAGGGGTTTGATTTGCCGGAGGCGCTGCTCTCAACAGCAGGTCGGAGGAGGCAGTGGGTGGAGTTGGGAACGGAGATCCTTAGAAAGCATTTCACTCCCTGGGTTTTGGAAGTCAGGAGCTGTGGGGTTGAAATCGTGAGTCAGTTGCCTCTCCCATGTCCTGAGCTGCTTTTACCAGGCCCACGGGGCCCTACTGTTGTTTGGAAATAATTTAACAATTTGTAACCTCATTTGTGGGTTCTTTTCCTTCTGAATACTTTTCTGTTCACAAATATCCAGTTCTAGGAGCTGGCAGGAAATTTTATTCAGTGACCAATGAACGGAGAAGAGGAGCTCATTCTCCAAAGGCACTTTCTCCCCCAGCAGTCTGGAGTTTGGAATTTTTCTGTGTATGTGTGGGAGGACACTGGGGATTGAACTCAGGGGCATTCGCCCACTGAGCCCCCTTCCCAGCCCTATTTTGTATTTTAGAGACAGGGTCTCACTGAGTGCTTAGTGCCTTGCTTTGGCTGAGGCTGGCTTTGAACTCACGACACCCTCCTCTCAGTCTCCTGAGCTGCTGGGATTACAGGCATGCACTGCTGCGTCTGGCCTGGCGTTTGGGTTTTTACTGGGACTGGGCTATGAGGGGGTGTGGTATGCACGCTGCCATCAAAGCTTTTCTTGGGAAGGGAGACTGGCAGGCATCAGGTGACAGCCCCCGCCTTTCCCCACACGTGTGCTTGGGTCTGTCACAGCAACTGTGATGCGTGTTTTACCTGCTGAGAGTGAGCTCTGCCATCATCACAGACCAGACGTCACGTCTTCCACCATGTCAGAATTCTGGAATAAATTCACAAGCTCTGTCACTTTCTTCCGTTGCGATTCACGGAGTACTCCTGGGTCCCTCCACCGTCATACGCCAGGTGATCACAGGTTCTTTGATTCAATCTTCAGTACGAGTGTCCACAACACTCAAGTCCCACATCGCACTTTACCCAATGAGATGTGCAGGTCACAGAGAAGCTAGGGAAGGGTCAAGGTGGCCACAGAGTTCAGGAGGCTGCTCTGAGAGCAAAGGCAGAGAGCAGATACAAATGCCAAGCGTCCCTCAGGGGGTCAGACAAGATTAAGAACCTGCTGAAAGTGAAAGAAGGTATTGGGGACCGGCAGAGCTGTCAGGGCAAGGAACTTATTGTAGGACGGCTGACGGTTTCAAAGTGGGCCATGCCAAACAGGGAGGTCAATCTAAGCTAAATCCGGGGACACCGAAAGCAGGAGATTGACTGCCTGACAACCCTGTAATGCGTTCACCAGATGGTCTGAGGACGGTCCGAGTGTGCCCCCCACCAGGCTTCTCCTTTCCCAGGTTTCAGATGGTGAAACCGATAAGCCCGTGGGCCTGGTTTATGAGATAAGGGGTGGATATGCCCGAGTATCCATATGTTCTGATTAATCTGATAAGTTCACAGGTGGTCACTTTCATTATCACTATTAAATTAGTTATCAGTTCATTCCTTATGGTTGTGCTAGGCAGAAGGGGATTGCTTACTTGTAAAAATAAGGCGTGAAGGCATTCTAACTTAGCACCTGTCCTCAAAACGGAGTAACTCTTGGCAAACTATGGCTTTATAAAATGGAGTAGGTCAGGGTTAACCATAGCCTGAAAACTACTGTTCATAGAGTAACTCAGAACAGGGCACAGGCTGCTGTTCACATTGTCACTATCATGAGGTTCTAATGAGCCCAGGGTCTTGACAGGGCATCTGGATCGCATCAAGCTGGTCTGGAGTCCCCCATCAGGGGTCGGAGGTATGTGATGACCATTAACTGGCTTTACCATTTGACTTCTACAAGTGAGCAGCGTTGGCGAGTAAACAGAGCTGATAGGACAACAGGCGATTGGTGATTTGGGGGCGCAGGGTGGTGACAAAGGAAGCAACTTACATCAGCCCTGGAGGTAGACACTATTATTAGAGCTCACTTTGCAGATGAGGAAACTGAGCCTTAAAGAGACTGAGGAACTGGACCAAGGACATAGGGCTGGTGAAGACCACTCTGCTTCTTGTCTGCTACCCTATAGCAGGCTGCAATTTTTGGTGCCTAGTGACCGGATCCCTCCTGTGGGCCACAGGCCCTCAGAGGAGAGGCTCTCTCACCCAGGTAAGGCTTCCTGCTGGAGTGGAACTCAAGTCAGCTCCTAAGGCTGGGAAGGAACCATTTAGTGGCTCAACCCTAGAAGTGTTTGGGCCACACCCCCAGAGATCCTGATTCCATTGGTCCAGGCTGGGGGGCGGGCATCTGCTTGTTTTAAAAGATCCCAAGTGAAGCTAAAGTGCAGCGAGGTACATGCCATCCACGTAAGGCCAACAGAAGCAGGGAAGCTTCCACTGCTCCGGAGAGGACCGGAAGTGCCCTAGGCCAGGGCAGGAATGAGCCTTGGAGGAGGGGGACTGGCTCTCACCACCAGGGGGCGCTGTGAGGCGAGGCCAGTTCAAGGGCAGGAGAGCTCCAGCAGTTGCCTGATAGGAGGGCCAATCGCCACCCTGGCCTTGGTGTGGGCCATTGCACAGAGGTTTCCTGAGCTGCTTCAAGGAGACTGCAGCCTACTGAGGGTGCCCTGGTCCACCCTGTGGGAACCCTCTGAATGTCTGTCCCCAAACTTCAGGGAAAGTTTGGCTTTTGCACTTGGTGGATCAACATTTGTCTGGGTGATGGGGAGCTAGGAGCCAGGCAGGGTCCTGGCCCCTGAAACAATACATGGTTCCCATTTCCCAGCAACTTGGCTGGCCAGGGTCCCTTGGGCCCTCAGTATACAGAATGTCGCTGGGACAGACTCAGGGCTGGCTGAGAGCAAGGGCAGGGCTGTGGCCATTTAGGAAGCCATTGGCTGGAACCCAGCTGCCCAGAGCATCCACTGTCCACCTCTCCTCCCTGGACATGGCTCTGTCCTCAGTCCCCCTCCCCTCTCTGGTCCTAGCCCTCTCCCGTCCAGCACCTGGCTTTTCCTCAGTGTTCAGCCTCCTGGGGGCGAGGCCTAGGTATTGATTTCTTCCAGGTGACGAAAAGCCAAATGCCCACAGATCCATATCAGTGGCCTTCTGTCCCCATCTGCCACTGAGCACTGGACTCATGCTTGAGATCACCCACCTCTGGGGGCTCCGAGAGGGGGCATGCTTGAACCAAAACACAAAACCCCTAACTTTGTGTATATATGTTTGTGTGTGTGTGTGTGTATTTTTAATTGACACCTAAAAATTATGTATATTTATGGGGTACAGAGTGACATTTCAGCACACGTACACCGTGGGTAGTGATCGGGCCAGGGTAATAGGCCTATCCATCAACACCTCAAACACTTAGGATCACTGTGAGTTGGGAGCATTCAAAACCCTCTCCACTAGCTATTTTGAAATCTGCAATTAACTGCTGCCAATCATTGTTCCCCCACTGGGCTCCAGAACATTAGAAGTTATTTTTTCTTTGCAATTGCTCACCTGCACCCATTAACCACCCTCTCGCCACCCCCTCTTCCCTCCCCAGCTTCTGGTAACCACTACTTGACTCTCTACCGCTGAGATCGGCTTTTTTAGCTACTGCATGTAAGTGAGGACAGATTGTATTTCTTATTTTACTTAACATAATGTCCTCCAGCTCCACCCATGGTGCCACAGATTACAGGATTTTGTTCATTTTTATGGCTAAGTAGTAGTCTGTTGTGTATGTATCCAATATTTTCTTTTTCTTTTTTTTTGTTGTTTGTTTTTCTTTTTTTTTATTGGTTGTTCAAAACATTACAAAGCTCATGATATATCATCTTTCATACATTTGATTCAAGTGAGTTATAAACTCCCATTTTTACCCAAATACAAATTGCAGAATCACATCAGTTACACATTCACATTTTTACATAATGCCATATTAGTGACTGTTGTATTCTGCTACCTTTCCTATCCCCTACCATCCCCTCTCCCCTCCCCTCCCATCTTCCCTCTCTACCTAATCTGTTGTTGTTCAGTTCTCTTCCTTGTTTCCCCCCCCCTTTCCCCTCACAACCTCTTATATGTGATTTCGTATAACGTTGAGGGTTTCCTTCCGTTTCCATGCAATTTCCCTTCTCTCTCCCTTTCCCTCCCACCACTCGCCTCTGTTTAATGTTAATCTTTTCCTCATGCTCTTCCTCCCTGCTCAGTTCTTAGTTGCTCTCCTTAAATCAAAGAAGACATTTGGGATTTATTTTTTAAGGATTGGCTAGCTTCACTTAGCATAATCTGCTCTAATGCCATCCATTTCCCTGCAAATTCCATGATTTTGTCATTTTTTAGTGCTGAGTAATACTCCATTGTGTATAAACGCCACATTTTTTTTTATCCATTCATCTATTGAAGGGCATCTAGGTTGGTTCCACAGTCTAGCTATTGTGAATTGTGCTGCTATGATCATTGATGTGGCAGTATCCCTATAGTATGCTCTTTTAAGGTCCTCAGGGAATAGTCTGAGAAGGGCGATAGCTGGGTCAAATGGTGGTTCCATTCCCAGCTTTCCCAGGAATCTCCATACTGCTTTCCATATTGGCCGCACCAATTTACAGTCCCACCAGCAATGTACAAGTGTACCCTTTTCCCCACATCCTAGCCAGCACTTATTGTTGTTTGACTTCATAATGGCTGCCAATCTTACTGGAGTAAGATGGTATCTTAGGGTGGTTTTGATTTGCATTTCTCTGACTGCAAGGGATGGTGAGCATTTTTTCATGTACTTATTGATTGATTGTATGTCCTCCTCTGAGAAGTGTCTGTTCATGTCCTTGGCCCATTTGTTGATTGGGTTATTTGTTATCTTATTGTTTAATTTTTTGAGTTCTTTGTATATTCTGGAAATTAGGGCTCTATCTGAAGTGTGAGGAGTAAAGATTTGTTCCCAGGATGTTGGCTCCCTATTTACTTCTCTTATTGTTTCTCTTGCTGAGAAAAAACTTTTTAGTTTAAGTAAGTCCCATTTGTTTATTCTTGTTATTAACTCTTGGGCTATGGGCGTTCTATTAAGGAATTTGGAGCCCGACCCCACAATATGTAGATCGGAGCCAACTTTTTCTTCTATCAGGCGCAGAGTCTCTGATTTGATATCAAGCTCTTTGATCCATTTTGAGTTAACTTTTGTGCATGGCGAGAGAAAGGGGTTCAGCTTCATTTTGTTGCATTTGGATTTCCAGTTTTCTCAGCACCATTTTTTGAAGATGCTATCCTTCCTCCATTGCATGCTTTTAGCCCCTTTATCAAATATAAGAAAGTTGTAATTTTGTGGATTGATCTCTGTGTCCTCTATTCTGTACCATTGGTCCACCTGCCTGTTTTGGTACCAGTACCATGCTGTTTTTGTTACTATTGCTCTGTAGTACAGTTTGAAATCTGGTATCGCTATACCTCCAGATTCACACTTCCTGCTTAGAATTGCTTTTGCTATTCTGGGTCTTTTGTTTTTCCATATGAATTTCATGATTGCTTTGTCTATTTCTACAAGAAATGCCGTTGGGATTTTGATTGGCATCGCATGAAACCTGTAGAGAACTTTGGGTAATATCGCCATTTTGATGATGTTAGTTCTACCTATCCATGAACAGGGTACATTTTTCCATCTTCTAAGATCTTCTTCTATCTCTCTCTTTAGGGTTCTGTAGTTTTCATTGTATAAATCTTTCACCTCTTTTGTTAGGTTGATTCCCAAGTATTTTATTTTTTTTGAGGATATTGTGAATGGGGTGTTTTTCCTCATTTCCGATTCAGAAGTTTTGTCGCTGATATACAGAAATGCCTTTGATTTATGCGTGTTGATTTTATATCCTGCCACTTTGCTGAATTCATTTATTAACTCTAGCAGTTTCTTTGTAGACCTTTTTGGGTCTGTTAGATATATTATCATATCATCCGCAAATAGTGATAATTTAAGTTCTTCTTTTCCTATTTTTATGCCTTTAATTTTCTTTATCCATTCATCTGTGGACACCTCGGTTGGTCCCACACCTTGGCTATTGTGGATGGTGCTGCAATAAACGTGTAAGTGCAGGGGCTGAGGCTGAGGATCAGTGGTAGAGCGCTTGCCTTGCACACGAGAGGCACTGGGTTCGATCCTAGCACCACATAAAAATAAATAAGCAAAATAAAGATATTATGTTCATCTATAACTAAAAAAAAAATATTTAAAAATATGTGTAAGTGCAGATGTAAGTGAATACCGGTTGCCTTTCCGTTGGCTGTCCCTGCTGCAGTGGGATTGCTGGGATACCCCAAGTCTCTGCTTCTGTGCTCTGTGAAGGTTGTGTCGATTTACATTCCCAACAATGGTACATGAGAGTTCCCCTCCTTCCTCACCATCATTTCATTTATTTATTTATTTTTTATTTTTGTCTTTTTTATAACAGCTATTCTAAGAGAGGTGAGGTGGTACCTTTTTTTTTTTTTTCTTTTTTCTTTTTCGGTACTAAGAATTGAACACAGTGGTACTTGACCACTGAGCCACATCCCCGGCCTTTTTTATTTTTTATTTTGAGGCAGAGTCTCACTGCGTTGCCTAGACCCTGCTAAGTTGCTGAGACTGACCTCGAACTTGCAATCCTCCCGTCTCTGTCTCCTGAGTTGCTGGGATTACAGGCCACCACACCAGAGAGAGTGGAATCTCACTGAGGCTTCCATAGACCCTTTTCTGATGCTTAGTGATATTGAATACCTTTTCATATATTTGTTGACCATTTGTATATCTGCTTTTAAGAAATGTCAGTTCAGACCATTTGCCTATTTTTTAATCAGATTATTATTATTTTTTCTGTTGTTTGAGTTCCTTTTGTATTTTGGATATTAATCTCGTGTCAAATAGTTTAAAAATATTTTCTCCCACCTGTGGGCTGTCTCTTTGCTCTGTGGTTGCTTCCTTTGCTGTGCAGAAGATTTTTAGGAAAATATGGAACGCTTGTGAATATGTGTGTTATCCTTGTGTGGGGGCCGGGGGTCATTCCAATTTAGTATACATGCTGCCAGAGTGAGCGTAACTTTTTATATTTTGAGCCTAATAGGTGAGGGAAAGGAAGAAAAAAAAATGAGTGTTTGGGGCTGGTGATGTAGCTCTGTGGTAGAGCAGTTGCCTAGCATGCACAGGAGCTGGGTCTGATCCTCCGCACTGCAGGGAAAAAAGAAAACCTCAAAAAATAATGTCTGTGTTTTTGTCAATGCTCTGCACCCTTTCATGTCACTGAGCCCTCCCTTCAGCTCCATATGGCAGGCATGGCCGCATGATTAGCCACCAAGCCCGATTCACGGATGAGAAAACCTTCTTCTTTCTTCTCCTCTTCCTCCCACCCCACTCCCATCTTGTCTTCTTCTCCTCTCCTCCTCCTCCTCCCTCCTCCCTCCTCCTCCCTCCTCTCTTCCTCCTCCTCCTCCTCCCTTCCTCCTCCTCCTCCTCCCTCTTCTCTTCCTCCTCCTCCCTCCTCCTCCCTCCTCCTCCTCCTCCTCCCTCCTCCCTCCTCCTCCCTCTTCTCTTCCTCCTCCTCCTCCTCCCTCCTCTCTTCCTCCTCCTCCCTCTTCTCTTCCTCCTCCTCCCTCCTCCTCCTCCTCCCTCCTCCTCCTCCTCCTCCCTCCTCTCTTCCTCCTCCCTCCTCCTCCCTCCTCCTCCTCCTCCCTCCTCCTCCTCCTCCTCCCTCCTCTCTTCCTCCTCCCTCCTCCTCCCTCATCCTCCCTCCTCCCTCTCCTCCTCCCTCCCCCCTCTTCCCTCTCTTCTCTCCTCCTCCCTCCTCCTCCCTCATCCTCCCTCCACTCTTCCTCCTCCTTCTCCTCCCCCTCCCTCCTCCCTCTCCTCCCTCTTCCTCCCTCTTCTCTTCCTCTTCCCTCTTCCCTTCCTCCTCCCTCATCCTCCTCCTTCCTCCTCCTCCCTCTTCCTCCCTCCTCTCTTCCTCCTCCTCCTCCCTCCTCCTCCCTCTTCTCTTCCTCCTTCATCCTTCTCCCTCCTCCTTCCTCCTCCTCCCTCTTCCTCCCTCCTCTCTTCCTCCTCCTCCTCCTCCTCCCTCCTCCTCCCTCCTCCTCCCTCCTCTCTTCCTCTTCCCTCCTCCCTCCCCTTCTCCTGTTGCTCCTCATCCTCCTTCTTGGTGTTGGGAGTTGAATTCAGAGCCTTGCTCAAGTTGGACACATGCTCTACCACTAAGCTACACCTTTCAGCCCAGAAAACTACATTTCTGTTTCTTTTTAAATTTTTCTTTTCAGTTGTAGTTGGATCCAATACCTTTATTTTATTTATTTATTTGTTTATTTATGTGGTGCTGAGGATCAAACCCAGCACCTCACATGTGCTAGGCAAATGCTCTATGATGAACCACAACCCCAGCCCCCAGAAAAACGACATTTCTAAATGGTGACCTTGGTTCTTTAGTGTTGGCCCCGGCCTGGCTCTGCTGTGAGATTCCCATGGTGAGGTGACACAGGTGACATGGGACAATGGAGAATCCTATTCTTCTAGAAACAAGCCATGAGTGAATATTGAGGGACTATGGGTGCTGGGGAAGAAGTATGGAAGTGAGGACACTTGGATTTTCCCCCATCTCTGCCTCTGACCCTGAGTCAGCACCTTGCCATAGTTCTCAGTTTTCCCACCAGTGAAATGAAGGGATTGAGCAGGGCACAGTGGCACACACCTGTAATGGCAGCAATTTGGGAGGCTGAGGCAGGAGGATCATAAAGTTTGAGGCCAGCCTGGGCAATTTAGCATGACCCTGTCTCAAAATTAAAAATGATATGGCTCAGTGGTAGAGTGCTCCTGGTTCAATTCCTAGTCATACCCCGCCACACACATACACACACACAAAAAGACTAAGGGATTGGACTAGATCACCCAGTGTTGGGATTCTGTGAAAGAGTGCAAAGAAATGAATCCAGAGAACATTTCTGTTAGGTTCAGCAGGATTCATCATATTCTCTCTCTCTCTCTCTCTCTCTCTCTCTCTCTCTTTCTCTCTCTCCACAGTTGCTCTAATCAACCATGATAGCTCACACATTTGCAAAGCAAAATTAAATTTTACTTTAAAAAGGATGACGAAGGATGGTGTTTTAGTCAGCTCTGCATCCCTGTGTCCCTGTGACCAGCAGACCCGATGGGGACAACTCACGAGGAGGAAAGCTTTCTTTGGGCTCCTGGTGTCAGAGGTTCAGTCCATGGTCACCACTGCCTAGCTGGGGTGAGGCAGGGGGGGATGGCGGCAGACAGCTACCAGGACACGACAGGACAGCCGGGGCCCAGGGCTCCACTCACCAGGGACTAACACAAACTCCAAAGGCACGCCCCGTGACCTCCTTCCCCTAGCCACACCCTATCTGCCTACAGTTACCACTAAACAACCAGTGACTGGGTGCATCACTGGCCACAGCCACCGGCCCCCCTCCCCTCCCCAGCTGCTGGGGTGATGCGACCCTCAAATCACATGGTCATCAGTCCGCACCCTGAGGCTATCCAGGAGCCCACCAGAAATGTCCCACCCCCAGGAAATCCCTGGGAATGTGGGAGCTCTGTGTCGGAAGCTCCTGTTACTCAGGAAATGAGGAAGTGCGTAGGAGCTCTGGGTCAGGAACCAGGCAAAGGCCAAATCTATTTTATATCACAGTGTCCCCCTCATGCCAGTCACCAGTGGGGACAGCACCTAGAGTGGCAATCTCCCTCCTGCCCACCCTGGGCTTCTCGGGAACTGGGCAGAGCCGTGACACAGTGGCCTCATTACCTTTCTTAAATACCTGCTTGCCAGCTTGGCCTTTGGGAACTTGGATTTCAGAAGCGTCCCATGATTCTCGGAGCAATGTGGCTCGCTGGGCCCAAATATTCTGGGGGAAACAGCAGGACTGACGCTGAAAGCGGCTTTCCTTTGGGGAGCCTGGAATCTTGGTACATGCCAGGCGCGGGTGCCTATGCCGTCTGCCTCTAGAGCACACCCCAGCCCTGAGTCACAAATGAGCTTCCCCAGGAGAAAACATTTCCCGAGTTCATGGGAGGAGGAGCTGCGTCCTGTGTGGCCCCCTGGAAGCATCTGCTGCCTCCCTGTCCCATCACCGTCATCCATCTCAGCCATGAGTGGGAGTGTATGTGGACCCCACAGTCTTCCTAGCTAAAATCCTACCTGGTCATTTGTTCTCGGGGATCCCTGACTTGGGTGTTGGGGCTCTTGGCTTGGGCTCCTGAAGACTGTGACCCTGTTAGCTGAGCCCCGTGAGGAAGAGGAGAAGGAGGAGCAGGAGCAGGTTGGGGGTTGGGCCATGGTGTCCGTGGCTTCATTCCCCGAGGGCTGGTTTTGTCCAGGCCCTGGGCCCACCTGAGTCGTGTCATTCACTCCTCACACAGGTGACAGAAGAGTCTGAAGGACAGGGGGAGCTCTGAGAGCCACTGGTGTCCTGAGAGTTGGTACAGGGGCACGGAGGACGGTCACCCTACTTCCAGGGGAGAGATCCTGGCGTGCAGCCTAGGTGCCGAAGCGCAGGGCATCCCTCGGCTGTGGCAGAGCCCCCAGGATGACCCCACATCTGCTCTCCCCTTCTGTAGTCACATGGCCCCTTGCTTCTAGCTAAGCAAGACTACATTTCCCAGCCTCCCTTGCAGCCTGTGCCCAGGTCACTCTATAGTGAACAAGAGGCTGTGAGCACAAGTGGAAGGTGGTGCTTCCTGATTGTGGCTCTGAAGAAAACGAGGTGTGCTCCCCTCGCCTGCCTCTTCCCACTACCTGGACTGTGGGTATTGAGGGGAATGCTGAGCTGTTTAATCTGAGCACCCTGTGGCTCAATCAAGTTGACCTGTGAAATTAGCCACCCTCCAGTACCTACCTGCCTCTAGTCCAGGGGTGACTAATCAACAGCTATTGAATGAATGAACTCCCAGCTCAGCCCTGATCAACTATCACCAATGACCTGGCCTGCTGGCCCCTTCCTTTCTCACACTGCTGGTCCAATTATGTCACAACTACCATGTTTCAGAGTGATTCTCTTCTTCTACATAAAATCCTCAATGGCTCCCTATTTACCCACAACAGGGGTAAAAAGTTCCTTTGGTCTTGCAAAGTCTGATCATTTGGCTCCCACACTTTTCCAACTCATCCTAAGAGCACCAAGGACTCATATGCTCACCACAGAGTGCACAGGGACCCCTCTGAACTGGAGGATGGACACCAGCCTCTGCTTTTGTTGACTTCTTGGTCAGGAGGGACAGGGTTTTTAGAAGCACCATATCTACGAAGACCCTTTTGTTTGTAAGTGACAGAAAACAAATTCGGATTGGCCTAGAGAGTCACTTGCACCCAGAGTCTACACATCCGTCCCAGGAAGGTCTCTGACTGTGTCTGTTGTGCTGCTGCTGGAGGGAATGCTGGGATCAGCCAGGCCTGGATCACGTGCCCACGCCTGTGGCCAGGGCCCAGGTCTGTTACTAGAGGAAGGGACCCAGGGATGCTTCCTGAAAAGATGCAAACCCAACAACCTGCCTTACCAGAGAGTGGAGTAGTTTAGCTTAAAGAACTGCCCTCCCCTGGATATGAGTAATGTCAAATACTATTCTTAGCATGGGTGGGAACCCAAAAATCTCAAAGTTTTGGAACCTGCACTATTTAATTCCATCCTGTTGACCCGCCCAGCCACAGGCCTCCATTCCAAGCTCGTTGCTTGGTGATCCGTGCAAATGGGTCCACAGGAAGGAGGAGTGAGTGTCTGCAGCCCTCTTTCCCACTTTCACTGCCTGTCGCCCAGAATGTGCGGACCTCCCACCTGCTCTGCAGTGTTTCTAGGGCCCAGTTCAGGCTCCGCCTCCTCTGTGAAGTGTTCATGAGTCTTCCAGCCAGCAGGGATGGTAGATTCGAGCCTGAACTCTTATCCTCGGGATTGTCTACCATTTGAGCAGAAAGAACTTTGCAACAAGTAGCCTATCATCCAGGTGGGAGGCAGGGAGCCCTCTGCCTTGGAGGCTTCGGAGCAGAGATCTGTCTGGGGTGTGTTGTAGAAAGGACAGGACTTCTCGGGGATTATATATTAGATTCTAGAATTGCCATAATAAATGACCACAAACCGCGAAGATTGAAACAACAGAAATGCATTCTCCTACAGCCCTGGAGGCCAAAATCTGAAACCTAAGGTGTTAAGTTCCTTTTGGAGAACCTGTTGCATGGCTCCTGGTGGCTGCCGGTCACCTTAAGTGTCCCCTGGCTTGTGAATGCTTATCTGTTTCTGTTTTCATATGGTGTTCCCTGTGTCCCCCTGTGTCCTCCCTCTAAGAGGACACCAGTCATTGGACGTAAGACCCACTTTAAATCTTGCTTGACTGTATCTCGAGAGTCTTAATAATTACATCTGCAGAGACCCTATTTCCAAATGAGGCCACGTTCTAAGGTCCCAGGAGGGTGTGAGTATTCATAAGGAAGCACTATTCAGGCCACTACAGGGATCGAGTGCAGGTCACGAGTGAACACCAAGTGACTACAGCAGAGACCAGACAGGCCTCAGCCCTAGCCATGGTCAGATCCTATTTCCCAAAGAAGCCAGAAATCTGGATGTTCCTGAAAAATATCCAGATTTTAAAACGATGGAAACATATTTAAAATATTTTAAGGCACCATGACCCATACACCTACTTGTTTATAAACAGCACATCAATAAATCTAATTTGTCCCCTGGAGCTCCAGTTTGTGATCTGCAGTGGCTTCTTTGAGCCCGGGAAAGGACACGGGCCTGTGCACTTCTGCCAGAAGCCACCAGAGGGCGCGCCAGTCATTCCGTTAAGCAAGGCCTTTGGCAACGGATCCTGGGAGGCATCCAGGCTTGAAATCTAGCAGAGTGGGGCTGGGGGAGAGCAAGGGTTAAGGTGGGATTAAGCTAATGGCTGAAATGCATTCCTCTTAAAATTTACTCTCAATTTTTAATGGCTGATATCTCTTGTCCCTTAATGATGCCTGTTCCCTTGGCAGATAAAAAAAAAAAAAGTTGAAAAGAAGCAAAGAAATGGCTTCAGAAAAAGAAATGAACAGCCAACAATACTGTTTGGTGGCTTTTCTTGATTTGAAATCATCGTAGAATTTATATTGACACATGTGCACGGCAAGAAAATGTCAGGCCATGCAACCTATAACTGCTCCCCCTCCCAACCCGGCTGTCTCCAAAACACTTGCAACAGTCGTCAGGCATCCGGTGACTTTTTTTTTTTTTTTTTTTTTTTTTTGCATATGTAGACTATGCTTTCCTCACAGGTAAAATTCTGCATGTTTTCACGGTGAACTCAGTGCATCAGTACAGATGTTACTGATTTCCGTGTGAACGTGATCCTGAGATAAATAAAAGTCATGGATGAACGTGTTGTGGTAGCTCTGAGGAGGGAGCATTGCCAGCACTTCATCACACCTCATCTTGGTGACTCTAGAGGCAGTGTGTAGCGACATATTCCCAAAATTTAATCTACATTTGTTTTTACCTTTTATTATGGGAATGTTCAAACATTTACAGAAACGAAAGCATATGGGAGATTTTCCTGTACCCCAGTCTCAGCGCTTGGCAACTCGTGACCAATCGTGTCCACAGCCTCCAGTGCTTTAGTTTGTTTGCTGTAGTATTTTAAAGTAAATCTCAGGCATTATGTGATTTCATCCAAAAAAAAAAAAAAAAAAAGCTTTAGTTATTCACACTTATGGGGGGGGCGGGCACTGGGGACTGGACCCAGAGCCTTGTGCATACCAGGCAAGCAGTCTACCACTGAGCCCCATCCCAGGCCCTAATTTGCTTTGCTAAGTTGCCTGAGCTGGCGTGAACTTGAGATGCTCCTGGAGGAGCGGTTACAGGGTGCACCTTACTCCTGGCTGTTTTGTTCTTTTGTTTTGTGGCTCTCTACTGTTGGGGGTGGGGCCTTTTCCCAGCAGCCAGGTCATTTCTGTTTCTACTCATTTTCTTTCTTCTTTGTTTCCTCCTCCTCCTTCTTCTCTCCTTTTCCTTTTTTTTTGGTGGTGGTACTGGGGATTGAATCTAGGGGCACTCTACCATAGAGCTCCACACTCAGTTCTTTTTACTTAATTTCTTTTCTTCTTTTTCTTTCTTTTTTTAACAGACAAGTTCTGTAAAAATCTTGGCTTCAAACTTGGGATCTTCCTGCCTCAGCCTCCTGAGAAGCTGGGATCACAAGCATGTGCCTCTACGACCGACTCTACTGATTTTTTTAAATCAGATAATACATGGGTAAAACTCATTATTGTGTTCAAACACTTCCAAGGGCTGTGGCTGTAGCTCAGTGGTGGTGTGCTTAGCATGCATGAAACTTTAGGTTCAATCTCCAGCAACAAAAACACCCAGCACCCTCCCACCCCCCAAACAACCTTCACTGCTGCTGCTGCTACTACTACTTGCCCAAACTCATCTCTGCTGTCTGATGACAAAGGCCAGTGCCAAAGCCTATCTCTTGGCAGTCCCTGTGTCCCTGTGCCATTGTAGCTCCTGTGGTTTAACTGAGGCCTGCGATGGCTGAATTTTGGTAGATAAAGGATGATCTAAGGGTATCAATGTCCAATGAACAAAGGTCAAAGGTTACAAGCTCTCTACTGGCCTGCGTTTGTCCTTTCCTGCCTTGGATACAGGCGATGGTTCTGTGTGGAAGATGGTGCTTTCCCAAGATGGTCACAACACCTCCCAAACTACATGCTATTGAGTGACCTTGACTCTCCACCCATTGACAGATGAAGTCTGTGTCCTGTATCCCCAAATCAGACAGGCCAGTGGCTAGCTCAGAACCACTAGAAAGCGGCAGAGGCCAACCAGGTAGCTTCTAGTACTACCTAATGAAGGTGTCGCCTGGTAGCTGAGCCCTGGGCTCGGAGCCCTGAGCTGCTGTGCAGGAGACTCGGGTGCAAAGAGAAGATTTCCTGTCCCCTGGGCCCAACCAGCTCCATCTGACTACCACCTCCCTAAATCCTTCCTGAGCCAGAACCACCCAGCTGAGCCCATCCCGACCTCCTGACTGCAGGAGCCCTGAGGCTGATAAATGGCTGGTCTTTTTAGATCACCAAGTTTTGGTGATCAGCAACAGACACCCGGAATGCTCTGGGATTTGCCCTGGGGATGGGCGGGAGGACCTCCTAGTCTTGATGAAGAGAACAGCTTTCTGCATTTCAGATTCCAGAGCTCCAGAGCGGCTGGGATTTGCCCAGTTTTAGCTTCAGTCAAGGCTGCCCCACACCCTGTCCTCAGGGAGCAGGAGACGTCCCCAGAGACACGTCTCACAGCCCCACCTCTCCAGAGAACTCTGCACGCTCTGAAATTCCAAAAGCAGTCACTAAATTTTCTCTATGGACCCTGGGGATTAGTAACTGGCCCTGTGTTTGGTTTGGCCTTAGTTTCTGGAAACCATGTGACTGAAGTCGTGACCTACCACGATAAGGGTGTAGATCTTGCCGGTAGAAAAATGAAGGAGAAAGCTCACTTAGGGCCTTTGAATGTTGTGTGTGGCCTCCACGCTAGACACATACCTGCAAGTGGGACTTACAGGACTCCACTTTCTATATGACATAAACGTCTTGTCATGAAGTAACATATCTTTCTATAGGACAGAGATCCAGTTTTGGGGTTCCACAGTCATTTCAAGAGGTCACAGGACTTCTAGCTCTTTGTAGAAAAACACCCTTAAGCACACACATAAAATCTGGCTTTAGGTTCTATAAATACACAATTTATAAATAGATTACACTCCATGGCTGTAGGTTCGCTGTTAAAGGCACCTAATAGTCGTGTGGCTGCGTTGTTATTTGTTTAACTAATCCCCTGCTGGCCTTCTGAGGTTCCTCTATTTTTAAACTGTCCCGAAAATCTCTGTAGCAAAATCATGAACATCTTGTCCCAATCTTCGTACATGCTTGTTGTGTCTTCTGTGATTATTTATTTTTGTGGTACTGGGAATTGAACTCAGGAGTGTTCTACCACAGAACTGTGTCCCCAGTCCTCCTTATTTTTTGTTTTGAGATATGGTCTCACTAAGTTATTAAGGCTGCCCTCCAACTTGTGGTCCTCCCAAGTCACTGGGGTTTACAGGTGTGCAGCTCTGCACCCAGCCGGGGCTCCTGTTCTTTAGGTACTTGGCCTTTTAAAACACACGGCCTTTTCAAAAATGACAACTTCATCACTAGAGCTGCCCCAGCTGTGGTGTTGGAGAGGGACCAGGCAACCGCCTCACCACAGTTCCATGGGGCAGGGCCAGGAAGACAGGGGCTGGCCACGGCCTCTGGGCAGCAGGGTGTCAATGGCGCCTGGGATGCAGGCTGTGGGGGCCGAGGAAGAACAGGGGCTGTGTGTTCCTTTCTGGAATCGGATTGGGCAAGGCCAGGGCTGGGACGGGTTGGAGGAATGGGGTGGAATGTGGCAGAGGCCGCTCCGGGTCCTGTTTACCCCCTGGATGAGCAGGAGGGTGGAAACAGCTGGCTTCCAGGGCTGAGCTCCCGCCTGATCTTCAAGACCACAAAGCAAGCCCTTTAGTGGCCCTGCGCCTGTCCTGGGCCCGTGGCAGTGACTGGGGCTGTGAGGAGGTGAGCAGGGCCCAACACAAACAGCATCAGAGAAAGGGCCTTTATGGCCAGCGGAGGGCAGCCCCCAGACTGCAGCAGGGTGCCAGCTCCGGGTGGCCAGGAAGGGGGCAGGTGCTGCTCCTGGGCTCCCTGGTGTGGCCCCTGAGGGGCTTGGGGGAGGTGTGAGTCCTGCTAGGGGCCGGGCTTCCCTCCCTCTGTCCCTTCTCCCCATTTCCCTCGGGGCCTGGAGCAGCCCTGCCTCCTTGGAGAAAGGGCAGGCGCTCCCTGCTCCCTCCAGCCCCAGTCCTTGCAGGCACCTGCACCCAGTCAGGCTCTTGCTGCCGTCTGCTTGGAGGTGGGGGTCCCCCGTGGCAGGGCTTCTCAGTGAGGAATACTTGGTTTGCCTGTTTGTTGTTTTGGTGCCAGGGATTGAACCCAGGGGCGCTCTACCGCTGAGCCCCGTCCCCAACCCTATTTTGTATTTTATTTAGAGTCAGGGGCTCACTGAGTCGCTTAGGGCCTCGCTATTGCTGAGGCTGGCCTCGAACTTTCAATCTTCCTGCCTCAGCCTCCTAGGTCTCCCGGATTACAGGCATAGGCCACCACGCCAGGCCACGGCATGCTTTTTAAATACAGCAATATGCACACAGCCTTGCAAATAGAAGCGCTGTCTCCAATCCGTTCTTTTTCATACAGCAACCAGGCGTGACCAGCACCTGGCGGTGAGCAGGTGAGGGAGGAGGCTGCTTCCAAAGGGAGGTCAGGGAGGCCGTCCTGAGAAGGTGACTTCAACTTTGACCCGAAGAGTGAGGGCTGGGAGGGATTCAGGCTCAGGTAGGCTATACCCAGGTGTCTCTGTCCACAGCTGCCCACTGGCTGGAGTGTGGGCAGTCGGGCCTGTTCCTCCTGGTTCCTCGACCCGCCTGGCCTACCCTGGCCTCACCATCCCACCCCACCCTATAATTTCCCTGTCTGCTGTGGGATCTTCTTTGGGACTTACCGAAATTGTCTTGCTCAGGGGGGAATGCGGTCCTCGGTCCCTTCCCTGAGACAGGGCGCCAGCCGTCACCATCCATTCATTGCAGAAGCCCTTGGCACAGTGGTGTGGGTAACAGAGCCCTGGACCAAGGCTCAGGCCTCGTCCCACCCTGCTGTGACTCACTGGGTGACCCCAGACAGGTTACCAACCCTCTCTGGGCCTTTCCAGAGAAAGTTCGACCTCCTGGGGACCTCGGATGGCAAGGCATCTGGTGCTGTCCCTTGCTGCAGAGGGAAATCTGAGGCTGTGTCACAGCAGGTGAGGTGCCAGAGATGGCGTCAGGTGTGCAGGCGGTCAGTCTGGTGTGCTGGTTCAGAAGCTTTATGCTGGGGGAGCACACCAGGCCTGGAGAGCAGAGAACTTCCAGTCCCATCCTGACCTTTCCCAGTCACGAGGTCTGGCCATGGAAGACCCCCAGAACCTCAGTTTCCCTGCTTGTGAAACAGAGCTAGTGCTCTTTTCTCAGTGTTGATGTGAAGTTAAAATGAGATAAACATGTTAAAAGGCCTCGTATGGAATGTTTCCAGGGCAAAGGGGTTTGCTACCTGAGGAGCAAGACCCTCCTCTCAGCCCTGCCCGACGCTGAGCATCAAACCCCCAACCATTTCAGAGAGTGCTAGAAGAAGCACAGGCAGGGAGTGCCTCCTCGGTGGCCAAGTCGGGTAAGGTGATGTGACAGGGCAGACCTTCAGTGGCATCTGTGTGACAGCGGTCAGCTTGACAGACAGGGAAACCCTGAAGCCCCATTTCTCTCCGCATCTAGATGTTAGCAATTTGCCAAGATAGAAACTTCTACCATCGCTATGAGATTGCTTTCTGCCTATGAGGGAGGCAGCGCAGGTGCCTGTGGTCCTGTTTTGTGGATGAAGAGATAGAGGAACCCAGGGCTAAACCCGGCCTCTCCTTGCCTGTTCTCCAGGGCAGTGGGTTCTGGAGACCAGAACTTGGTCATGGGCCATGGGAGGGCCAACCAACCTCCCACTCTGAAAAAGCCAGATTCGGCTGCTGTGGGACAAGGTGTTCTGAGGAGAAAAGAAAACAAGTCCAGACCATTTCCTGGCTGGGTGCTGAAGGCCAATGCCGGCTCGCTTTGCTCCATAAATAAATTTTGTATAAATAAATACCGAACAAC
Organism: Callospermophilus lateralis; assembly: GCF_048772815.1. NCBI lineage: Eukaryota > Metazoa > Chordata > Mammalia > Rodentia > Sciuridae > Callospermophilus > Callospermophilus lateralis. The sequence goes on along the minus strand of NC_135319.1, from coordinate 44,013,745 downwards.
GCGCTTTCAAAATAAACTTCTGCAAAAGAAGACAGCATTGCTGCCATCTCCGGAAGCTCATGCCTTACTCCAGCTCTCCTGTGGCTCCCTAGGCACAGCACTGCAGGGGTTGTCCTTTCTCAGACGGTTGTATCCTGGGGATCAGGCGCGTGTGCCAGCGCCTATTCTCAGAGCCACAGGCCAGCTCTGTGCCCACGGTTCTCCTAGGTCACTGTGCAGAAGTCCGAGTGGATTTTCCCTCTGAAGCGACTCTGTCTGTGCCTCCTGGGTTCCCGGCCAGTGGAGCAGCTCATTTTGGAGGCAAGAGGAGAAGACAGGGGCTTTGGAGTCAGCTTTGTCCTAGTTTTGTGATCCTAGAGAGATTCAACTGCCCAAGTCCTTAGTTGTCAACCTTAGGAGGCCAGTCTCCCATTTCTTAGCATTTCTGTTTGTCTTTTTGTCTTGATTGTCTCTTTGAAGATACCTAGTAACAGGTGGCCTTAGAGGATAGAGAGAATGACTCCCTTCTTCCCTGAGGGTAGATTTGCTTGTGTTATGGGCTAATAAAGACTGTCTCCCTGATTCCAGCCAGGCATGGTGACACATGCCTGTAATACCAGACACTCAGGAGGCTGAGGCAGGAGGATGGTGAGTTCGAGGCCAGCCTGGGCAACATAGTGAGTCCCTGTCTCAAAATACAAATAAAAGGGTTGAAGGGCTGGGAATGGAGCTCAGTGGTAGAGTGCTCCAGGGTTCAATCTCCAGTACAAAAAAATAATAAAAGAAAGAAAGAAAGAAAAAAGAAAAGAAAGAGGAAGAAGCAGACTAAAGGTTCGTGTCACAGGCTTCCTCCACTGGAGCATAAACCCACCATGAGCACAGCATCTACCTGAGCCCATCGCCAGTCTGCCCTGTGTCACGAGGAGGCAGTGGAGTCAAGGTGAACTTGAACTTGTATTGCCTGTCGTGCATGAGTAAAAGGCCTTTGTAGCTAGCTGTTCTGGAGGATGAGGAAGATCGAAAGTTCCAGGCCAGCCTTAGCAATTTAGCAAGACCCTGTCTCAAAATAAAAAGGGCTGGGGACATAGCTCAGTGAAGAGTGCTTTCAGATTCAATTCCCAGGACTACAATCAACCAATCAATCAATCCTTTGTCTCTGACCCAGGAGTCTCGGGTCTTCGGCCAGCATTCATGAAATCTTGGCAGAAAAACTTCCCTGCTCACAGAAGGGTGAGAATCTGAGATTCCCCCACTGTTCTAGACGGTCAGTTCTGTGCTTGCCGCATTCACACGGTGCTGGGAGGGTGCGAGGCCAAGCCAGGTGGGAGCTAGTAACTGGTGGTTATAACCATTTTACTGTTGTGGTTGGAAGTTGATTATTTACAAGCTCTGGATGCTGGCAGCACAACTTGGCCTTGGCTGTAGGATTAGAAATTCCATTTCTTCTGGGGGGTCTGGGAGCTGGGACAGGCTCCCTGGACTTGGGGTAAAGGTTGCAGAAGGGAGGCATGAAGTCCCTCTTAACCATCCCTACCGTCCCCTCCCCTCCTCTGAGGCAGCCTGTATGACCACGTAAAATATCTTTCCAGACTTGCCCTGTGCATAGAGAGATTTAGAGAATGGATTGTTTGTTGTGTCATAATGATGGACAGCGTATGTATTATTTCGCAATGTTCAGCTTTCACTTAAAAATATATCCCAAGGGGCTGAGGCTGTGGCTCAGCGGTAGAGAGCTCGCTTAGCACCTATGAGGCTCTGGGTTCAATCCTCAGCACCACATAAAAATAAATAAATAAAGATTAAAAAATATATATGTCCCGAACACCTTTTTACATCAGCGTTCTTAGATTTTCCAAATGCTGTCTTACTGTTCCACTTCCTCTCTTTTTCTTTTTTGCGGTGCTGAGCATTGAGCCCAGGGCCTTGCACAAGCTGCAAAGCCTCCACCACTGAGCCCTCCCAGCCCTCTATCAGGATATTTCTATTGCACCTTTAGTTACCCTCTGCCCTCTTCAAGGACCCCCGGTGGAGTTCTGGGTTTTGGTTGCTATTGTTTTGTTTTGGTGTGTGGTGCTGGGGATCCCACCCAGGGCCTCTAGTCCTGGATGACTCTATTTTTCATCAGTACAGAGATGATGTTCATTGTACACGGTGGGTGTACGGCGGAGGGTGGGCCCAGGGCAGAAGTGGGGACACTTCCCGTGCATGTTGCAGACGTCCACGTGGAGACCCAGAGGCTGCAGACTCCCAGGGCTCACCAGGCATTCCAGTCCCTGCTGTCAGACCCCAGAGCCACGCTTGGAAACCAGACTGGGGGAAGGGAGGAGGCAGGTGCCCGGGTAACCGGGACTCCTCTCCCCACCGTGGTAGCAGGCCCCATGGAGATGGCTGGTGGGGCAGCAGGGGCCCCCAAGGAGCTAGACATGAGTGTTGGAGGGGACTAGGAGGCACCAAGGGCCACTGGCCCCAGGTTTCCTAAGAACCCTCTCTGGCTGCCCTGCCTTGGAAAGAGGCTCCATCAATGAGTGACAGGGCCCAGGAGCCATGAGGTCCTGGGAGTGGGCGGCGGCCCTTTTGAGCTCGGCTGTCAGAAGAACCATGTGCCCAGGCAGGACCTGTGCCAGCAAGCTGGGAAAGGGGCAGGGAGGATGGCGTTGCTCTCCACCCGGCCACGTAGCCTGTGATGGTGACTTCTTAGTCTCCAAAAAAAGAAGACCAGTCCTGGTAAGAAATAGCCCTTGTCCTAAACCCATGTCCTTAGAAACCTGCCCACTCCCTGGACCCAACAAGGAGCCTTTGTCTGGCGTGGTGGCCTCAGGGTAAACAAGGACGGCAGCCATTGTGGACGCTCAGGTCATGGTCTGGGGCCGGGTTCGCGGTCAGGCTCCGTGTTTTCCCCAGCGCTGTGCCCACGGCCAGGTGGAGGGCCCTCTGTGCCCACCCCTGGGAGCGGAAACTCCCAAGCAGAAGATGCACCCAAAGATGGTCACACAAGCCCCTGCACTCAGGAGGGGCGACCAGGGAGCGGGGCTTTCTACACTCTTGCTTTGAGCTGTGTGACTTGGGCAAGTGGCTTACCTACTCTGTGACTCAGTTTCCCTGTTTGTATAATGAGGATGATGACAAGGCACACGCCCAGGTTGTCGTGAGGTTGGGTTAGTCTAGTGTCCTTCCGACAGCGCACAGGGAGCGATGGCTGTCACCAACGTTGTGGTTGTTTAAAACTGTCAGATGGGCTGGGCTGGGGCTCAGTGGCAGAGCGCCTGCCTTGCACATGTGAGGCCCTGGGTTCGATCCTCAGCACCACAAAAAAATAAATAAAATAAAGGTATTGTGTCTGACTACAATTAAAAATATTTTTTAAAAAAAGAAAGAAAAAAACTCTGACAGAGGACAGGATAGGGCTTCAAACAAAATGACTATGCTTTTAGTTTGGGGTTTCTTTCTCTCCCCGCCCCCCCACCCAGTACTGGGATTGAACTCAGGGTGCTCTACCGCTGGGATGAATCCCCAGACATTTTTACATTTTGTTTTGTGACGGAGGCTCACAAAGCTGCTCAGGTTGACCTTGAATTTGCCAGCCTCCTGCCTCAGCCTCCTGAGTTGCTGGGATTACAAACCAATGAGAGCTCCACGGGAGGTACCACCTGAGGGGAGCCGGGGGAGGGCTGTTGCTACCAACGGCTCTGGACTGAAAGCGCCCTGCAGGGAGATGAGGGTCTGGGGGAAGGACCTTTCCTCTGGCCAGCGGTCCAGAGCAGCCAGGAGACAACCACACCAAGCCCAGAGACTAGACTGGGGCTCTCTGCAGGGGGAGAGTGGGGACAAGGAGAATTTCGTCCCCCCTCCCAGTCCCCAACCTTTCCTTCCTTCTCAGGGACAGCAGCAGAAGGGCTCTTTCTGCACCTTTGTGGCTGACAGATTCCTGGCCTCCCCCTAGCCTCACCCCTGGGCCAAGTCACACGAAGAAGGCCTCTGGGGTGTGTGTGAGCGGCCTGCTGGCACAGAGCCCAGGACAGGCTGTCCATGGGCCAGAGGGACCTGGAGGGAGGGTCCCATGCTGGACCACAGAGGCTCAGAGATTTCTCTTTCCCTGGAGTGATGGGTGGGGGTCATTCAGTCATCACTGTCCCCGTCCCCCGCCCCCCAGTGTCCCAGAGGAGATGTGACTATCCACGTGGACAAGGCAGCCCGTGGTCTGCGAGCATTTCATGGCTTTGAGACTCATCCCTGCCTTAGTTATAAGTAGCATTTTTGAGGCCTTTCGATGTGCCAAGCCCTTGTCTCAGCTCCCCACCTGCATTATCTCATTTGAATTTCACAGCACAGCAAACCTGAGGGTTATTACAGATGAGGAAACTGAGGCTATAAAAGAGACAGTAACACGCCTTGGGTTGTCCACAGTGAAAGCTGAGCTAGGGCTGGTGCTCAGCCGTGGTCTTCCTGTGGGCTGCCCAGAGGGTGAGGCCCTGGGTCCAGGACCCCTGCTGACCTGTCCTCATGGGGCAGAGGCTGGTGGGGCCGCAGGCCCAGGACTGAGAAGGAGTCTACTCTCTGCTGATGGGTCCTCCCGTCTGCCCCTTCCCGCCACCCTTCCAGGTGGCCCATGCACCTTGGTGGCACAGGGACCTTTCAGCACGTTTGCTGGCTTTTCAGGTAAGGAAGACGCGATGGCCGGTGAAGTTCCTGGCACGTTCTAAGTGCCCAGTGGGGGCTGCCATTATCATCAGCTTCTGAATGGCGTTGCTGATCCTGCGGCCCCTGGAGGAGGGCACCAGCCTTCTCCACCGGCAGGCTGGGGAAGCAGGGCTGAGAGAGCTAAGAGGTTGCTGGAAGCCACTGGCCCTGCTCCTGATGGCGTCACCCCTCAGGTGGCTGTCACTCCCCTTCAGGGAGCCCTCGCATGGAGGGGTCTGGGGTGGGGCTGAGAATGGACAGAACCAGGTAGAGAGAGGTGAGGGCAGAAGTGGGAGCACATGGCCTAGGGGACACAGGTACCAGATCTCAGCTGGACCACTCACCAACCACGTGGCCTTGGGTGCAACACAGACCCACTCTCATTGAGAAATGGGAGGCTGAGGTGGGAGGATCACTTGAGCCCAGGAGTTTGAGTCTAGCCTGGGCAAAAAAAAAAAAAAAAAAAAGTGAGACTAAGTCCAAAAAAAGGAAAAAGCAAAGATTTTTTTTTTTTTTTTTTTTTAAAGGAAAAAACCCCCATGAGAATCTAGGGCTAATCAAAGCATTCTTAAACTTGGTACCAAAAGCAGGAGCCAATACAGAAAAACTTTTGAGACAAGATCTTACTATGTTGCCCAGGTTGGCCTCTAACTCCTGGGCTCCAGGGATCCTCCTGCCTCAACCTCCTACGTAGCTGGGTAATGTTCCACCAGAGTCTGTCTGTTCTATTAGGCTCAAGATACATTTTTCACTGCCAAGAAATAAGACATGAATTTTTTTTTTAAGAGAGACAGAGAGAGAGAGAGAGAGAGAGAGAGAGAGAGAGAGAGAGAATTTTTTAATATTCATTTTTTAGTTTTCGGTGGACACACATCTTTGTTTTGTATGTGGTGCTGAGGATCGAACCTGGGCCACACGCATGCCAGGTGAGCGCGCTACCGCTTGAGCCACATCCCCAGCCCAAGACATGTATTTTTTACATTCACGGTTCTTGTTTCCTTTCTTTTGACTTAGGTTTCATAATCGCTACTGCCTTTTCTGTGTGTATGTTTGTGTGTGTGTGTGTGTGGTGCTGGGGATTGAACGGGGGTCCTACACATGTGCTCTACCACTGAGCTACATCCTAGCCCTTTACACTTTCTTTCTTTTTTCTTTTCCTTTTTTTTTTTTTTTTTTTTTTGAGACAGGGTCACACTAAGTTGCCCAGGCTGATCTTGAACTTGAACTTTTGATCCTCTGCTTCAGCTTCCCATAGAGTTGGGATAGAGGCGTGCACCCCACACCTAGTTTCTTTTTTTCCTATCTTCTCTCCCTCCTTCCTTCCTAACCTCCCTCCCTCCTTCCTTCCCTCCCTCTTCTCTCCTTTTCTTCAAATTGGCTCCTCCGTTGATCTCTAAGGAGAACAAACCCATTTCTTTTCTTTCCTCCAGACCTATCTTCAGTGATCTCATTTCTTATGGTTGAATTGCCGGGTGTCTCAGCCTCCCACGTCCTCCTTTGATTGGGAACCTGGCTGCTGGGCCAGGTACGAGTCGGTGGTCACTAGTGGTCTTGTTCTTTCTCTGTCCCTCCTGTGTAGTGTGGCAATCTCAGGCTTTGTCCTCTGAGGGGCTCTGTTTAACTCAGATTTTGATTGCTGTGACCAAAAGACCTGGCAATAACAATATGGAGAAGGAAGAGTTTACCTGGGGTTCGTGGTTTTGGATGTCTCAGTCCACAGATGGCCGACTCCATAGCTTTGGGCCCAAGGTGATGCAGGACATCATGTGGAGGGGAATACAGCTCAGGACATTCAGGCCATGGTGCTCAGGAAGCAGAGAGAGTTCTGCTCACCAAGGACAAAATATAAACCTCAAAGGCACACCCCCAGGGACCAGCCTTCTCTAGCCACTCCCCACCGCCTATACTTACACCCAGTTAGCCTATATGAGTGGATTAATCCACTGATGAGGTCACACCTCTCCTAATCGAATCACCTCACTTTACCTCTGACTGTTCTTGCACTGTCTCCCACATGAGCTTTTAGGGGACACCTCATATCCAAACCATAATAGGCTCCAATCCAGTTTTCTGTTTTTATTGAATGTTTGTTTTGTTTTGGTTATTGTTGTTGTTTTTTCTGGTGCTGGGGATTGAATTCAGTTGGCTGAGCCATAAACTCAAAATTGCCTGGGTCCCTGGGTCACTGCATAAAGGCAAGTTGCCTTGGAGGGTAAAGATTAAAAGGGTTGATATGTGTGAAGCGACTAAAGCTGTGCCTGGCATTTCGTAAGGGCTCAATAGATGTCCATTTTCAATGCAGCTACGTGACTTTAGGCAAGATGCTTGACCTCTCTGAGCCCATTTTTAATCTTCAAAATAGCCTCTCTGGTGGGGTGTTTGTCCCTCTCCCCTGTCCTCACTATGGCCATGTGGCCCCAGTGCTCACCTGCCTGTTTCTCTTGAAGACTCCCTTGCAGGACCTGGTCAGCATCCCCTGGCCATCCCTTCCCCATGGACCCTCTGCAGCGAAGTGGTCCTTTGCAGCGTCTGCTCTTGGTTTTGTGAATCTTCCCACACCTCCTCCCTGCCGGGCCTTAAAGGAGCCGGGCCCTCACTCTCCCAGGGCATCTTTGGGGTCTATGCCCACACAGACCAAGGGTCGGGCCCTCTGGGAGCCACTCTGAGCAGAGAACGCACAGGACCTGAGCTTTTCCACCCATGGAGGGGACTCGCTTTCCTGTGCTCACAAGAGAGGCCAGACCTGAGAGACCTCTATGCCACGTTCAAGGAGGGGCACAGGGAAGAGGGAGAGGCTCTTGAGAGGAAATCGGAGCATCAAGACGCCCGTGAACTTGCACACTGACAGCTCCAAGCTGTGACCAAGCGCTCACGCCCCAGAGCTCAGGCGGAACTGGGGGGGCCAGGTCTGGATGTGCAGGGAGGGCCCGGCAAAGCCGCAGATGAGCCAAGGCAGACAGGGACGCGGAAGATTTCCCTGGGCACGTGAGGACGCCTGTAATCCCAGCCACTCGGGAGACTGAGGCAGGAAGACCCCAAGTCTGAGGCCAGCCGGGGCAACTTAACGAGGCTCTGTCTCAAAGCAAAAGAATAAAGTAGTCTAGGAATGTAGCTCAGTGGTAGAGGGCTGCTGGGCTTAATCCTCAGGCTCACAAAAACAGATAAAAGATTTCCTTTGATGTAGAAGAGGGGACAGGCGTTAGGGAAGGCAGGGGTTGAGAACAGCTGGACTGAGCGAGTCTCTGGTAACGTCTGTGCTGAGCGCTGTAACTGGCTCCAGGGCCTCTAGCCTTGGCAGGGTTAGCTGTTGCTCCCCCAGGATCCCCTGGGTGCTTTCAAGCAATCCAAACCCGACCCCACTACGGACAAATGGAATCCTTTTCTGAGGACTTGGTGGGGGTGGGGGTGGGTTGTGGATCCAGGGCCAGCAGCTGAAATGCAGACCCTCGGGCCCCACCCCAGGCCTGCTGCCTCAGAAATTCTTGGGGGTGGGCCCGTCGATCTGTGTCTTAACCAGCCTTCTAGGGGAATCTGATTTACAGGAAAGTGTGGGGGCCTGCAGGAGATTTTAAGATGTATGCCGAGCAGAAAGCTTTGGGTTAGTTGAGGGAGGTGCCTGGTTTGTCTTTGTGAGTAGTGAGGAGGAGCTCTGAGCTCGGCGTCTTCTGAGTCACTGGCTTCTCTTCCTGACTGAGGCCCGGACTGTAGACTGAGGCAGGCTGGTCTCCGCTCCGTGGAGGGAAAGGGGACATATTTATTCTCATTCTTCGGGCATCTTTTCCACACATAAGTGAGAACAAGACAAAAGCTCTGGTCACAATTAGCACTCCTGCCCACTCCGTTGTCTCACCACCACCAGTGGCTCAGGGCCTGGCGGCTGTGGCTCAGTTCCAATTCATGCTACATTCTCACCCTGCAAATGTATAACCATTTTCTTGGATTTGGCACCTTCTTCTCAGTCCCGACTCTGGAAGAATTGATTTCTCAGTCTGCAGTAATAGAGCAGTCAGGAGAGTGGGCGGAGGGGGAGAGTCTGGGAGTCGCAGCTTTCTTCACATTGACTTCTTTATCTATTTGCAATCCAAGGCTCCGTCCCTTCTGATGCTTCAGCCGCCAAGTTACTCGGCTTTGTCTTGGGTCACCAGAAACGATCGCCCGCCTGGGTATCTGCAAGCAGACGGGGCTGCAGGGTCTCTCCAGGTAAATCCAACGGGAGGGTGGAGGCCAACTGCTACTCCATGAGCCTTCTGCATTTCTGGTGTGGAAGGAGGGGTGTGTGTGTGTGTGTGTGTGTGTGTGCGTGCTCATACACATGCACGTGCACGCAAAAACCCCACGTCCCTCCATCCTGTTCTCCCACACAGGGAGAGATCTGTGACTCACAGCAGCCAGCTCCTGCCTAGTGAGGGCTGCAGGAGAAACCAAGAGCAGGTGGATGCGTCCAGGGGCTGCCTCTGGCATCAATGGGGGGTCTCTCAACCGGTCCATCTCCATTTCTGAACCCCTCAGTGTCTCCCTGTCCTGCCCCACCCCACTCCCCACCCTGGCCCAGTCCTATCTTGGTTATGACTGCCCCCCATCCTTCCTGACCAGCTCTCCGCCTCTTGGTCTTCCTGCTGATAACGCCCTGGGCTTTCTCTTTGGCTTCTTCCAAGCCTGCTGGGCTAGGGAGATGTCTTGGATTTATTAAAATCAGCCCCATATTGGGGCCAGATGTTCCACAGCAAACGAGGGCGCAGGACTGAAGGAAGAAACGAGGTGGGAGAACAAGGAGGCCCCAGTGGTGAGCGTCGGGCACTTCTCAGGCCTTCCTGAAAAAGCCCCTTTCTGCTTCTGTTTTGCCCTTGGTTCAGACGCCGCTCGGTTTCTCCTCCCAAATCAAACATTTGGTTATGCATTTTTGTAAACTTCCGCGTCTCACTCTGGGGCCAGCAGACTGGTGTTTGCTGGGCTATTTCTTCCAAGTCATCTCTGTGGATAGGGGTGAGGAAGACCAAACACGGGGTTCTGGCAAGGGCCGGTGAAGGCGTCGTGAGAAGTGGGAGGGCAGACACCCACCTTGCGAAGGACCCTGCCGGGGACAGCTCTCTGCAGGCTGGGTGGGCAGAGGAGGTGGGCCAAGACGCGGGCTTGCTTCCGTCCTAATTGCAGAAGTTGAATGGATGATGGTAACAATAATCAGATGAATCATATAGTGATAATAAAGAAAAATAGTTGTGTGGGGCGCTGTGCAGGGAGCTTTGGGGTAACCTCTCATCCAGAGCCTCCTGATGCCCAATGAGCCAGGCCCTGTGGCTTTATTATCACCACCATCTTGTCCTTGAAGATTGGAACTCGAGAGGTCTCAGCTGTTAAGAATGGAACTGGGCACTGAACTTGAGCTTGAACTTGGTTCTGGAGGCTACACTCTTCGTACTAGGTGGTGAATATAAGGGATAAAGTCTTTTGAGCACGCTGGGAACAAATCCAGAGCCTTGTGTGTGCTAGGCCAACGCTCTGTGATAGAGCTATAGTCTATCCCCTATTAGAAATTGCTGCAAATTCAGATACAGGAAGAATAAACCATAACACAGGAACAATTTACTGTCAACAGTTTGATTGATGTCTTCCCAATCATTTGTGTATGCAGACATATTCACATTATAGATATTTTATTTTACAAAATGGAATCACATGGTACTGTTTTATAGCTCATGTTTGTCAACAAATACCCTTTAACCATTATTTAAAAAGTCTTCTGCATGGCCATTTTAATGGCTGCAGAGATCCACTATATATGCCACCACAATTTATTTAACCAATCTCCCTATTATCTAACACAGTGGTTTTCCAATTTTTCATTATTACAAACAAGATTTAATGTTTAACATTGCATCTTAGCGTTCAGCCACAGTTTCTCCTTAGGATAAATTCCTTGATTTGCGGGGTGCGGGGGGTGTGGGGACGATATGGGGCATGTTCGAAGGTGGGATTGTCATTAATGAACTGGCCTCCGTGAGCCTCCCATCAGTTGAATGAGTGTTTCCCCACACTGACACCAGTGTTGCTATATTTAAAAAACACTGTTGCCAATTTAAGAGATGGCTGTCGATTGGGTTTGCCTTTCTTTGATCTGTGCTGAGTTTGAGCTTTATTCCCATATTTATTTTGGGCTCACCTCTGGATGGGAACAGGAGTTTTTTCGCTTTTTTTTTTAATCTAGGAGCTCTTCCTGTGACATTTCCCTGCCTTTCCCTCTGCATTGCTGGCATCAAATGCTAAGTCATAAAGAAAGTCTCCTCGGTGACTGCCTGTTCCTTGGTTAGGTCAGAATCCAGTGAGCGCTGTTCACTAGGCAGACAACATCTGTGGGGATGGCCCGAGGACCCAGACAACTGGGGCAATAAGTAAGTGCCTTTGTCTCCTTAGTCAGGAGAGGGACAAGGTGCCCAGGGTGCCGAGCACATGCATGTCCCCACCATGGTGCAGCACAGCTGTTCTAAGGTCAAGCTTAGGAGGTAGAAAGACCTGGGTTTGCAGCTGAGAGCCAGCTCACTCCACCTCCTTAAGCCTTAGTCTCCCAACCAGTGAAACGAGTGACGACATAATGCTCACTTCACAAAGACTGGGTGGCTCACCGGATGAGATAAAGGTAGGAGGCACACAGCTTGTTATCATTCAGATATGAGCTCCCGAATGGTTTTGAGGGAGGTATTTTGCGTGAGCAGCAATACTACAGACGTATACAATGTTCATGGACACACAACTGGTCTCTTCATTTCTGGGAAGCAAGATCAGGAGCCCTCCTTGTTTCACCCTTTTCATTCCCACTACTGTCCAGACTCTGAGCAGAGCAGCTAACATTTACTGGCACTTAATGAGTTCCAGGCCATTCCCACCTCTTAACTTTACTTAATCCTTACAATGACCCTAGGAGATAGGTAACAATCTTACTCTGTTTTTTACAGATAAGAAAACTGGAAAATACAGGTTGTGTACTTTGCCCAAGTTCCCTCAAGTGAGGAAATGGACAGAGCCAGGGTTTGAGAGCCACAGGCTGGTTCCACACGCTGGCATTTGCAAAAACGCTGGGATCGCTGTGTATGTAGGAAAAAATGCCCAGTCTCACTTACCTTCTTCTTCCCTTTGCCCTCTACGAGGTCACACATGGCACTGCCCCAGCTATGCCCGCAGCCCTTGCTGCTTCTATCTCCAAGATATAACACACGGTGGTGGAAATTCTGGAATCCTTGGAGTCCTGATAAAGCTCCTGCTGGGCGCCAGAGCTGCAGATATCATCTCCAGTGACTTTGCAGTGTCAGGGACAGGACAGAGCTGCTGAGCTTGAGCCAGCGAGACACGATCCACTTGGAACTGGGCAATCTCACCAGTCCTGTGCAGGAGGGGACTGACACAGATACAGGGCCTGAGAGCAAGCTTTATTGTTCCCAGTTTGGAAATGTATTTGTACAGATGATAATAAATACAGCCATACAGACCACGGGTGATGAATTTTCTTTATTGGAAAGTATATGTAATCCTGAGTCTGCTTGGGAAATGTGACATGGGAGGTCTGTCACCACACAGAGGCCACAGCTCCGGGAGCCGGGGACCTTGCTCTGCTTTCTGAGCCCCTGCAGGCACACAGTCCACACTCGTGGGATGCATTGTCTCTGCTGCTTGCTATCTCAGTACCAGGGGAAGGAAGACTTCCTTTTAGGGTGATGAAATGTGCTGGCACTAGGTGATGATTGCATATTATGGATGGACTAAATGTCACTAACAGTAAATTTTGTGTCCTATGCATTGTGCTGTAATAAAATGAATATGAACGCGCTCCTTCCAAGTGCTACTTGATCTTCATCGCCTCATTTATTCTTTCAATCACTCATTTGAACAGTCACTGCTGTGGCTGGGTCAGCAGTGTGAGTGCTGAGGTTGGGGACTGAGGCTTAATCTCCTGGGAAAGATAAAGGCCTCGGCTTCTATGAGTAAGAATCAGGGGCTTTCCCCCCAACAGGCTCCTGGGCTTTGTGCAAGTTGTGACACATGTCTCCTCAACTGTTCCTCTGCTCCCCAGCCAAGCGGGACAGGCGCAGAGAAGCTGAAGTCTCCAGGCCAAGTGTGAAGGCGGCTCTTTTGGGGCCAGGCAGATCCCTCGGGGGCCCAGGGAGGGGGAGAAGCGCTGCAGATGGGCGATGTTCTCAATGAGCTGATGTCATTCGGCATCTTATTCCGATGTTCCCTCCATTCATACGGATGAGAGGCAGGGGGCATTCTTTCCTGGAGGGGAAACAGCTTTAAACAAATCAACATCAAGTCAAGAGAAAGAAGGTATTAAAAACAACAGAAATGGAAGCACGGAGGCTTCCCAGAGGAAGGAGAGAACTAGTCCCTACCCACTGTGCAAACTCTGGGAGTCGCTCTGGGGCGGGGCAGGCTGTCTGCGGGCCTCCGCTCTGGTTTCCAGTGTCCATCCTGCAGGGAGCTTGGTTGCTTGCTCGTCTGCATGGGGCAGACACTGGGGGACCTTGGTATTCATTCCCAGATTCCATGACAAGCTTTATTTAAATCCCAGACTTTAAACTATCTTTTTGTTTTTGTTTTGGTTTTGGAGGGAGAAAGTTTATTTTGGCTCCTGGTTTCAGAGGTTTAGTCCATGGTCAGCCAACTCCATTGCTCTGGGCCCTTCAAGGTGAGGCAAACATCATGGCGGAAGAGTGTGGTGGGGAAAAGCTACTCGGCTCATAGCAGCTGGGGAAGCAGGAAGAGAGGGAGGGGTCCCCCGGGAAGAGCTAAACTATGTCCATTCAGTGATTAACTGAGCCGCATCCAGAAGAGTGAGCATGGGTTGAAAGTCCCAGGGACTGCTGTGAACCAGGCGTGCTGCATGAACGTGTCCTTGCCCTTGACAGTGTCCCCGACTTACACACAAGCAACAGGGACCCAGACTCACATGCTAATGGGATTTGATGGAGACTTTTGGCACTAATGGATTAGAGGGTCATTAAAGGGCTGGCTTTGGTATGGAAGCAGGCTGGCTCTGGCAAGCTTGCTCTGTCTTGCCATGAGACACCTTCCACCCTGTTGTGATGCAGCCTGAGGCACTCACCAGGTGCTGAGCAGAGGCCTGGCCATGCCCTTGGGCTTCCCAGACTCCAGAACCAGGAGCAAAATTAGCCTTTATTCTTTATAAATTACTAGATCTCAGGTATTTGGTGATGGTAACAAAATGGAATAAGACACTCACTGCTTAGGTGTCAGGAGAAATCCAGGTGGATGTGACGGGAGATGGCAATGGGACAGTTGGTTTGGTGGTGTTGACAAGCCCCAGGCAGGGCAGTGCACGGCACACTGACACTTGCCCCCGGAGGCTAAGCATTATGGAGCACGGGTGGTTGTCAGGATAGTCGGCCCAGGCCTCAGCGTCCACCAGGACTTGAAGCCAGTGGCGTAAGCTCAAATGCCTAGGGTGGCTGGGGAGCTGGCATAGGAATGGCCCGATAGCTGTGGCCTCTTGGCCTGTGGCTTTCTCCTCTTGAACACATATGGATTCACAGAGAAGTTTCCTTGCTAGAAGTAAATGAGCAGGGCAGGTGCTGTGCTAAACGGCAATGAGCATGCTGCCTCAGCACTGGGGACAGCAGAGGGACAGGGGGACGCGGCCCTTCTCCCAGGTGCAGCCTGCTATTGCTGTGGGAATGAAGGTGTCAGTGACCCGATCACCCCAGGGTGCAGATGCTGACTGGCCCCCTCCCCCTCCCTCACACCTCACTTTTCATTGTGCTCTGGAAGCTTCCAACCACCTGTTTCTTTGTTCCTGGGCCTGATGGCTTTTTCCAGAGACCCAGAGTGTCGTTCCACTGGGACCCACAGAGGGTCTGGGGTCAACACTCTCCAAGAACAGCCTTCAGCAGAGACGGGAGGGGCTGGTGTGGGAGCACTCCAGGCTCCCTCACCTCACCCTGGGTAACTCCCAGGCCTGGGCTTTCTGTCATTTCTGGAGGATTCTGCTGCAACTTCTCAAGGTGACGGCTGCCTTCACAGAGCACCCTCTACTCCTGACTCCCTCCCTCCTCCCTGCAGGGCTGCCTGGAGCCCCCAGAGAAACGGCTGCATTGCCACCCGAGCCCTTGTCCCAGAGTCATTTTCTGGTTGACTCAAACCAAGATGCACCCCAGTTCCAGAGGAACCAGAAATCTGGTTTTTTTTTTTTTTTAATGCAAATCCATTAATTTTGGCTTTCAATGCCAACTGTCAAAACAAAACAAACACAATTAGAAGCTGCACGGCCTCGGGGTAGGTTTGGTCCACGACCCGTGGTGTGCAGGGCTATGTGTGGACCCCCCTTGGCCTGACCCTGAGAGTCCCCTGAATTCTTGGGCACCCTGAAATCTTGGTACCTATTAATGACAGGCACATTAGCTTGTGGAAGGCCTGGCTGTGACTGTCCTCGGGGGTGCTCTTTTTGACAACCTGACAGTCTTCCTCCCTGCACCCTGAGAATGAGTTCCGGTTGTCACTCTCCTGTTCTCCTCTTCTTCCTCCCCCTCCCTCCCTCCCTCCCTCCCATTTTCTCCTCCCTCCCTCTCTCCTTCCTCTCTCTTCCACTCTGACCATGGGTAGCCCTCTCCTGCTGAACCTTTACTACCTGCATGTTCTTCTAATAAACTGGGCAGCAGAAATTAGCAGAGGGGTCAGTGGCTGCTAGAGGGCTACACTTCCAGGGACCCGGCTGTTTCAGAAATGGCTGCTTTAAGAACTTTCTAGATCTCCAGTTTCTCTTAAACAAAGCTGGTGGTGTTTGTGCCGGTCCTCGTTCAGAATTCCCACTCCCTAGGGGTCACCGCAGGTGTGACTGAGAGGAGGGAGCCAAGGGCCAAGGGTTTCAGATGCCAGGAGGTTTCAAGGCAGCAGCACAGAATTCGGAACTCCAGGAACTCCTGCCCGCGGCGACCCTGGGGCTGCGGCAGTCCCCACGACCCCTCTTGCAGGCCGGCCTACAGCTCTGTGACAACGTCATGAAGGTGGAAAGGGGCCCTTAAACCTACTTGTCCCTGGGCTGCTTCTCCTCAGCTTCTTAACCTGTCACCTTCCTGTCCGCTTATTGTGGCTCTTGGTCCTGGATGTGCCTATCTGCAGGCCTCTGTTGCCTACAGACTGTTCTTCAGAATTCCAGAGACTTGAAAATATTGTTGTTTGAGAAAAAAAAAATCATGATTAAGGATTTCACCCATAAAAATGGGCCTTTCTGTGAAGGAATCCTTATTGTGGGTCGACACAGGCCTTCTCAGAGCCTTTAATAAGCTACTGTGCGCTCTGACGTCCCAAGAGCAACACTGTGACCAGCCATCAGGTTCCTCTGCTGCTGGCTCCAGCTGGGCCAGGGCTGGCCTGCCGCAGGACCCAGGCCCTGCTGATCCAAGTGCTTTCCGGGTGGATTTCCGATGGCTGTCACTGCCTCAGAGCCCCGGTGGTGTGCTCGGCTCCTCTCCAGGGTTGAGTAACTTGGGGTGTAGGTTGAGTCCAAGGGGTGTGGGAGGAAGGAGAAAAGGTGACTTCCGGCCTGGGCTGGTAGCGGAGGGGGTGGGTGGGTGGCCAGGCCTCTCTGCTCTGTGATTAGGGCAATTTAGGTCTCTAGGGGCTTATTTGTGGCAGGAAACCCAGCCAGAAGTTAACTATATCCAGTCCCAGGGGAGTGGAGACAGCAAAGGTCCCCGACAGGATGGGAGATTCTATTCCTGTTGGAGTGTCACCACGTGGATTCAAATATCTTGAGGGTTGGGCACGAAATGGTTCCAAAGACTGGATTGGGTGCAAGATTCATGTTGCATTTTGGGGAGGGGTCCCAGGGGGGTCCCATCCCCCTCGTCGTGCCCCACTATGTTATCACTCCTTCCTGCAGGAACCACCCACCGTCTGCGGGGCTCAGCTCTCCTCTGCCCCTTCACAGATGTGCTGTGCCTGTGCATCCCCAGACCCCAGACCCCAAAGCTCTGCCAACTGTCTTCCTGTGTCCCAAAGTGAGCTCTTTCCTTTCTTCCCAGGGAAATGTATTATTCCCTCCAGGGGGGCTCTTAGGAGATAGGAGAGCCCCCCAAACTCCATGTGTTCAAGATTTGGCTCCAGGGAGGTAATGTTGGGAGGTGGTGGCCTAGCGGGAGGTCTTTAGATCATTGGGGGCATAATGCTGAAGAGGATAGTGGGACCCCAGACCAACCCCCCCAATTTTCTGACCATGAAGTGAAAGCCACATTCTCTTGCCATGAAGTGCCACCCCTCCCCCACCACCAGAGGCTTAAAAGGAATGGTTCTGCCCAATCTTGGACTGAAACATCCAAAACTGTGGGGCTACATAAATGTCTCTCTATTTTTTTTTTTTTTTTGTGATGATACTGGAGATTTAACCCAGGGTGGGAGAGGCTCCACCTCTGAGCTACACTCGTAGCCTTTTAAAGTTCTATTTTGATACACTTTTTTTTTTTTTGGGTGGTGCTGGAGTTTGAATCCAGGGCTTCGCATGCTAGGAAGTGCTCTTCCACTGAGCCATAGCTCCAGTCCCTTACATTTTTGAGACAGGGTCTAAGTTGCCAGGGGCTGGCCTTGAACTTGGGATCCTCCTGCTACACCCTCTTCAGTTGCTGGATTACAGTCCCGGCTCCTGGCACATTCTTCTCTTTGTAAGTTCTCTGGGGGTATTTGTTACAGAAAGTATCAGAAAGCTAACACAGGGCTGCAGCCTGGTTCCCACTAGAGCTGTTACAACCTATAGAGCAAAGTCACTGCAATTTGAAAGGACGCCACTGTATTTCTTAGCTGAAAGGAGAATGAAATCTCAAGAAACCTTGTAAAAGGGTATTTTTGGAAAATTGTAAACTACATGTACCCTTCATTCCAAAAGGAACCTGGGACCCAGGTGCGGGAAGTGGCTTGTCCAAGGTTTTATGGTCAGCTAATAGAAAAACTGGGTCCCCTGACGGCGAGCCTGATTTTCCTATTCGTATCCCATAATACCTGGGCGTTGATCTCTCAGACCTTGTCCTTGCAGCTGGCTCCTGGGAACACGGTCGCTGCCGGCTCGGCCATCTGAGACCATGGCATTCATCATGCCCTCTGTTCTGTCACCCTGTGGGAATGGGCAGCAGGTGTCCCTGCCCTGTTCATGCTGGAAGTCATGTCTTACCTACCGCTTAGTGTTTTTTTCCTGTTAATTTTTCTGGTTCAATGGCTGCCGAGAACAAATGCAAAAGAAACGCTGCAAAATTTTCTCATTGCATGTTTTCATCTTTAATTAAATAAGTCAAGTAAGCCCTCGGGCGATGGGTTCACATTCCATTCCACAAAACAGACCCTGAGCGCCAGTGACCACCAGCTGTCTGTCTGAAGGGCAGCCCCGGCCTTTCCAGGAGTTGGCAGATTGTCTGTGGCCATGACAAGGACATCTGGGACAATGATGGCAAAGGGGCTGGGAACTATGGGGGGGGGCAATAGAGGTGGAGCAGGATGTCCTATACAAATGCGTGGACACAATTAACAGGCCATGATGCTGGACCCAGGTTCTGGCAGAGTTTGGTGGATCCCAGAAGGAACAAGGGACTTGAGCAAACCAGGTCCAGAATATTCAGCCAAGACGGGTGCCCAGCTCCAGCCCAAGAGATGGGAGAGGCTACGCAAGAACTGTATCCCCCCAATAAACTGGTCTGTAACACGAGCTGGGCCCATGAGGAGGCCGCCAGGTCTGTATCCTTGGAGTACCCACTTGTCCTTCACAGGACACCAGGGGACACTAGGTGAAAAGGTCTTAGCTCTTGAGACATTGAAGTTGCCAGTTCTGCTTTGTGCTTTCGAGGTAAAGAACAACTTCCACTATTTCTGAAACTGTGGGCAGTTGACGGGGGATGTGGCGGCATTCAGGAAACCCGGGCCTCCTCCCTCCCATCTTGCTGGACCACATCCCGAGGAGCTTCACAACGAATCCACCATCTCGGGGCTCCTGCTTTCAGTGGATGCTCCTTTTCCCAGCTTGTGCACATCAATAGGACCCACTTGGCGTCTTTAACATCTGTCCTCTAGCCCCACCCCACCCCTCTCTCTCCCTTTCCTGAGACCTGCCTCCACTTTCAGCCTTTAGGGTGGGCTTGGGAGCGGACTGCCTTGAGGAGGCAGCCAGCTTGTCTTCTGCTCCGGTCCTTCACGGGACAGACCCCTCAAACAGGTCATAGCATGGGGGAGGGTGGAAGAGACTGTTGGGGTTTGGATCAGACTTTGGGTGCTTCTACCTCCTTCCCTATCGCTCAGGCCAGGTGCACCCGTCATCTCTTGCTCCTTCCATGGTCGACAGACAGCAGGGATGGTGGGTAAAGATGCCACTGTGATGGGATTCCTGGGCACCCTCTGCTCTTTGGTGTTTGGGCAGCAGCTGCCCCAATATACCAGCTGGACCACCTTCTCCCTCCCAGCTCCGTGCTGAAGACCTCAAACGCACAACCCTGGCCATGTGCACAGAGTGGGAAGCCAACAGTGAACCCCACAGTCCTTCCCCAAACCAGAAGCGCTCCCATGGCATTACCAAGCCCCGGGGGATCAGTGTCAAGGCCACACCACCCACTAGAGTCTGTCAGATACCTGGGCAAAGGCAACCAGGAAGGGCCCTCATGTCACATTTCAAATCCCTAGGAGAAAAACTAAGGAACCTCCTTAAACAGTACCTCGGGGCCACTGTCTGCTGGCATGTTGACTTAGTCCCCTCTTGCCTTCAGAACTGTCTGTGGGTGTCCCTGTGTGTGGGGGGGTGAGGGTGGTTTCTATTATTATTATTATTTGTCTGTCTTGATTTGGGTTTAGCTTTGAGTCCCTGCAAATAATATTTTCTGTTTCTTCTTTTCACACAATAAATAAATTAAGTCAACTTGCAGTATACACATTGTCAATGTCCTGAGAATCCTAAAGGTCCATTCTTGGTACTGTCTTCAGAGAGCTGAGACGGAGGCCTTGGTGCAGGAGGAAGGAAGAAGTCTGCTTTCTAACCAAGAGGACCCTTAGGAAGAGTCCCACATAGAGGCATCCCTCCCCACCACCCTTTCAAGGAACAGAATGGGGGCTGGGAAGAGCAGCTGGCACTCCTGGGCCTGCAAGAAACATCTGGGCCCCACGGAGCCCCACGATGAAGTTTCCAGAGCTGGTGTCCCTTTGGACTCCAAATAAGAGTCCGCTCCATACCCAACTCGTTCTTGGACCAGCACATCTAAAGCAGAGGGGGAAGAACATCTAAAGCAAAGGGCTGCTCCAATGACAGAAGTCCACGGTGCTGGGGACTCGGTGGCTCAAAGAGGTGGATTATAATGAATCCCACAAGATGGTCAGCGTCCTCACACAGGGCAGCTTCCTGCCAGGCCACTCTGCCTTTCCCCCCACAGCTCCAGCTGAACTCCGATGCTGTGCTTTTCTGGCGACCTGATGGTGTTACCGAAACCAACTCAGCCCTTGGGTCTAAGGGGGCTGTATCTGGAGGAGAGGCTGTCCAGGAAGTACGAACGAGGAGGGCAGTCCCCATGAACCGGGCAGCTTCTGCAAGCTCCAAGGCCATCCTGACTTCTGCTCCTGGGTTTGGAGTGGGAGTGGGGCAGGGTTTGCACTCTGCGTTCAGCCACTTGCTACCAGGTTTTGAGTCCTTGTCCCCCTTAGGAAATGTGGGATAAGATTCAGCCTCTTCTCCAGGAGGGAGCGAGGGCTGTCACTCATTCCACACTGCCCTGGACACCAGCAAGAATACTGGTGGCTTCTGAGATTTGTTCTATGTGGGGTTCACACAGAAAACCCCATGGGGCACTGAGGGCTGCCGTGTGCCACCTCGTCTCCAGTCCTCTTGGGGAAGGCACCCCTCTCCCTCTGCCAGGAGACACGTGCTCCCTGCTGGTTTTCCCAGCCTCCCCCACCAGGCCCTCATGTCCAGACAGCTTGTCAGCAGCAAAACAAAACCAAAAACAGCCACAAAACAAGAAAGACACCAAGCCATAAATAACTTAAAAAGCCCTAAGTAAACACCCAGCCCATCCTGCGTTGGGCAAGACTCTTCTCAGAACCCTAAAGGAGGAATTCCTTTCGACACTAGTTGTAACCATGGCAACCAGCTGGCTGACCTCCCCCCACCCGGGGAGCAGGCAGGCTCCTCAGGGGAGGAATGTGTCCTGATGGGACTTCTCCCTGCCACCGCACTCCAAACTTCTTGGCCCTGCTCCAGACGAGGCCTGGCTGGAAATGGCAGGAACTGTCACTTGTCTTTTACCTCCAGGGACCAAAGTTGCTTCTGCCAGTTGGGCCTAAGGCAGTCTTCAACTACAGACAGCATTATGCTCCCAGGGAGCCAGGCAAGAGCTACATGGGGCTTTGGGTCTGCAGTCACATGGGGACCAGCCACATCTTCTCAAAATGTCCTGCCTGCCAGCCGTGGGACATGGACAGGCCGTAGGAGGTAGGCACAAGCTCCAGGCAGGCAGGGGTGGTGGGCTAAGCAGTTCTTGGTCCACCGTTCAGTTCCACACCTGGTCAGGGAATGGTCATTGCCCTTGAACACTTTTCCTTCCCCTGTCCCTCCAAATAATCCTAAGAACGTCATCAAAGGGCTCTCTTTGATGCGACACAGAAGAATCCTGTGGGCATAAAGGAATGGGGAAACCTTTCTATACACACTCGTGCGCGTGGACTTGTTCGATGATGTTTTTCTGTCCGTGTGCAGGTCTGTGTGTGTCTTGCAGTTCTGTGCAGGGCTGACGTTCATCAGGAATCAGCCCCACGATCCTATTTATTAAAAGAGCAGATCATTTTGTACTGGGTGGTAAACTACACAGTCACCTGATGAGCTTCCAGTACCCCACCTCTGGGCTGCTCTGTTTCCTCCCCAAGGACTCACCCAGATTCCAGGCTTCCCCACAATCCAGAAAGGAAAAGGTTAACACTGAGCATGTAACAGGAGTTCTGAGCAACTGGTCAGGGCCCACGCCCCTGCTGGTTGTTAAATCTTTGGCCCCTGGCCCAAAGAGCTCCCAGGCCTTAATGCGTTTTTCATGTACGTTTCTGTGTGTGCAGGAGAGACGGGTGGGGGGACCTGCCAATAGGCTGGGGTCTGCTCAGGAGATTGCAGGCCCTGGAGGGAAGGTACTGTTCTGTTCTTGGCAGGAGACCCCAGGGCGCCCCTGGGGTTGAGCAAACTGGCTGGCTGGGCCTAGTGCTACAGCAGGGGCTGCCTGCGTTCAGGGCAGCTTCCCACTGCCCTCTGCCAGGGATGCGTCTCCCTGCTGGCCTGGGTGTGAGGAAGGCGGGCAGACCTTTCAGGAGGAGGGGTCCACGGGGCACCAGGCTCCCTACGTGACCCAGAAGGTGCCGCGTTCCTCCAGCAGGCTGAAGGAGCGGTTGGTGAGGGAGGCAGCATCCCGGGCCAACTTGTACCCGAAGAGGCGCATGGCAGGGCCGCAGGCGGCCTGCACCACCTGGGCCAGCTTGAAGGGTATGCTGAAGCGCCACTTCTCGAACTGCTCCGAGGAGTTCTTCCGTGTGGAGTAGATGCCGTTGCCATCGAGGGCCGCCTGGGTGTTTTTCTGGATCCAGTCCTCCACCTGCGGGGTCAGCGGGATGCCCGCGAAGCGGTACATCTCGCGGGCCTTCTGCAGCGGCCGCTGCGCCACGTCCTCGTAGCGCACCAGCATGTAGCGCCCGCGCAGCCAGGGGGGCTGCCGCAGGCCCAGCTCGGCCGACAGGCGGATGCTCTCGCAGTTGCCCCGCAGCCGCTGCACCTCCTCCTCCTGCAGCCGGTCCTGTCCCTCCGCCAGCCACTTCTTCCACGTCTCATACTTGCCAGCAAAAGCCACCATGCGGGAGGCCAGCACGGCCCGGGGATCGCGCACCAGCTGGATGACGCGCAGGTCCAGCCGGGGGTCCTCCGCCAGCGGCTGCAGGAACTCCAGCTGCCGGATGCGGACGGCCTTGAGGGCCATGTGCTCCTTGCGGCGACAGGCCTCCGCCGCCAGCGTCACGTTGAGGGGGCCGCAGCGGCGGTTCTTGCAGTGGTACTTCTCAAAGACCTTCTTGACGAAGGGCGTGCACACCGGGTCCTCGCAGAGGGAGCGGCTGGAGCCGCGGCGGAACATGAACTGCGTCAGGTGGTCCTCGGGCAGGGGACTGATGAAGTGCTCCAAGACGTACAGGTCGCACAGGAAGAGCTGCTTCAGCACGTCGCGGTAGACCAGCGCCGAACCCGCGGCGTTGGCCCCTCCCGGCTCGAAGGACACGGTGCGCTCGATGTGCCACAGCGGCTCGAAGAGGTAGAAGATGTTGCCCTGCTGGTTGAAGAACTCGCCCACGAAGGAGGAGCCCGTGCGGGTGGTGGCCATGAGGAGCACGTGGCGACGGTGCCCGGCCCGGGCAGGCGGCGAGGGCTCCTGCTCCTGCTGCTCCCCGACACCCAGCTGCAGGCTGAGGTTGTGCAGGCGGCCCTGCAGCTGCGAGAAGGCCGCGTCAAGCTCACTCAGGGACAGGAGGGACGCGTTCTCGGCCAAGACCAGCGCTGGGTCGGTGCTGTTGGCATCTGCCAGGGGCTGGGGGCCCTGCTTCAGCTTGTCAGAGACTCTGTGGAGATCACAGGGAGACCAGGGTCAGTGCCTGGATTGTGGGGAGGGGGTGTCCCTATGCAATTCTAGGCGATCTTCCCGGTTCATCACCAACAAATCTCCTGTCTCAGCTGGGTTTCCCCAGAAGCAGACCTTGAGGCGAGGATTTGATTTATCTGGGACAGTCAGAGAAGAACTGAGGTGGGAGGCGATGTAGGTGAAGGGTGCACTGCTATGGAGCAGGGAACCCCAGGCAAATATGAGGTCCAGTCTGACCAGAGAGCTCTGAACCTGCGTTTCCTGGCACTTCTGGCTGGCCAGTATGCGCGTGGAGAGGTCCAGGGATTTTCAGTAGGACCAGTAAACATGAACTGGGACCATCCATAAGGAGCCACCCAGGAGGGGCACTGACAGTGAGCACTTCGTGGCCCCATCATTATGCATAGGAACTGCAATTTTTGTACAGGGCTTGTGCCTGGGAGGGGAAGGGGTCCCAGAAACCCTTGTGTGTCTAGCAGGCCCTCTGCACATGGTAATGCTCTATGAACTTGGGGTGGGCGTGGGATTCTCAGGAACCTATTTAAGGGACCATTCTCTGGAGTTCAGCAGTACACCATCTGGCAGCCCTACCTCTGTATCCACACCAGGACCCTGCCTTCCAGTGGGCTCACCCTTACCCATAACACCAAGACTAGTGTAGGGGCTGTGCTGCTGACGTGAGCCATCATCTAGGCCAGGAAACCAATTAGTAACAATACATAGTCACAGCCAGCAAACAGCAGACATGGACCGTGTGCCAGGTGGTGCGCCAAATGCTCATACATTTTCTCATTTACTTTTTCCAACAAGGCAGCTCCTAGTCTCATTTTACAAAAGACTAATCCAGGACTCAGAAAAGTGAAATCTCTCATCTACGCTCTCGCACCTGGGAAGTGGCAGCATGAGCATGCCAACCCAGCTGCCCGAGTCCAGAGCCCAGGGCTCACTGCTGTGCCTGGGACTCTGCCTGGGCCACAGGAGGGGCCTGGTGATCACTTGTTGAAGGGAGGCACTTGCAGGTCCACAGGAAGCCCTCCCGTCACCTGTCCCCAGCCATTCACCTTGATAAGGGAGACTTGTCCTTGATCGTATCCCTTACCTTGATATGATTTTGTTTTCCTTTTCAATGAAGACAAAAACCACCACCACAAAAGCCAGGAAAAGGGCATATTTGCTCCTCATCCTCAGGCTCTGCACAAAGTCCCGGCAGTCCTGGGGCAAAGTGAGTCCTTTCTCCATGGGGACGGGCTGGCCGCAGGTACTCAGCTCAGGGGCAGCACTCAGGACCTGGCTTGTGGTCTTCAGGTGGGAAACACCCTTGTCCTGTAGAGAGACAGGGAGTCAGGACACCGTGTCTGTAGGGGGGCGGGGGGGACACAGAGAACGCCTTTCCACCAGACTTTTGAGGATCCTGGCCCTGCCAGGCAGACTCACTCTTGAGCCCCAGACTCACTTTGAAACAGACTATGCCTCAGGAGTCTTGAGGAGTCTTTAATAGGTCACTGAAAATGCTGATAAGCAGGGATAGGGACCCTGGGTTCAATCCCCAATATCCCCCCCAAAAAAAGAAAGAAAAAAGAAAAGCTAACAAAACCATTCATCACCCCACCCCTCTCAGCTACTCCCTCGATCTCACAGGTCAAAGGCATGTACAGCCACCTACAGCATATGCCATTTAGATAAAGGACAGCTGGCTATGCAATGGTGGTCCTAGAAGATTTTAATGGAGCAGAAACATCCCTATTGCCTAATGACATCATAGCTGTGGTGATGTCAATGCATTACTTGGTATTTGTGTTGGTGCAAACCTGTGCAGACAGCTGGATAAAAGTGAATGCAATTATGGATGGTACATAATGCTTGATAATAAAATTTGCCATAGGGTTATATTCTACTATACCTTTTCATCATCATTTTAGAGTGTACTCCAATTATTAAAAAAAAAAATAAGTTCGCTTTAAGACAATATGCTGCTGGGCACTGTGTAATCCCAATGACTCAGGAGGCTGAGGCAGGAGATCTCGAGTTCAAAGCCAGCCTCAGCAAAAATGAGGCACTAAGCAACTCAGTGAGACCCTGTCTCTAAATAAAACACAAAAAATAGGGTTGGGGACATGGCTCAATGTTTGAATGCCCCTAAGTTCAATCACTGGAACTGCTCCACACCCCCCCCCCCTAAAAAAAAAGAAGCAGGTTGGGAATAGCTCCAGGGCAGAGTCTTGCCTAGCATGCACAAGGCTCTGGGTTTGGTTCCTAGTGCACATGCATGTGCACATGTGCATGTGTACACATGCCACACACATATACAGGCCAAGTTCAGTGTCATGGTTTGGGTCTAGAATGTCTCCTAAAGGCTCACATGTTGAAGACTTGGTCCCTGATGCAGTAGTATTCAGAGGTGGCACTCTGCGCGGGGTGTGTGTGTGACTGGATTATAGGGGCTTCAACCTCATCAATGGATGGATCCATTGATCAGTTCGCAGTTTAGGGCATTTTGAAAGGTGATGGAAATTGGAGGAGGTGGGTCACTGGTGATGTTCCCTAAATGGATATTTCTTGTCCCTGGCCCCTTTCTCCCTCTCTGCTTCCCAGCCACATTAAGGTGAGTGGCTTTGCTCTCTCCACTTTCCACCAAAATGCTCTGCCTCACCCCAGGCCCAGGAACAATGAAGCTGAGACCTCTCAAACCGTGAGCCAAAATAGATCCTTCCTCCTTTAAGTTGTTGTTCTCAGGCATTTTGTCACAGCATTGAAAAGCTGACTAACACACTGATCCATGCTCTCTATGTTTGTATAAGTACACCCCAGGATGTTCACACAGTGAAATCACCTGATAGCATGTCTCAGAACATATCCCCACCATTAAGTGACACATGGCTGCATATGGAAAAGAATGCCACTCGCAGTATAAATGTTTACAATAGCAAAGGCTTAGAAATGCCTAAATGAAAACGGTGGGGTACGCTTGCACTGGTTTATTATGTGGCCACAAAGAATACTGAGGTAGCACAGCTCTATTCAGTTGTGTCATCCAAAATGTCTCAAGACATGGTCAAATGTTCCCTGGGGCAAGGAGGTACAAGAGCGTTCCAAATTGAGAACCTCCACTGCATCATGATCCCATTCGACACAAGAAGATGGGAGTAGGAATCTGGAGGAGCTGGATGCAGGGCTGGCTACACAGCAGGAGTGGCACCTTCCAGACAAGATCCCTTTGGGGAAAGCAGTGAGGCTCATGGGAACTGACCACCTCTCCCACGTCCAGGTCACTTGGTGCCCAGGGACCCCATTGTAGCACACATGATAGGGCTTTCCGGCTGATGGCTTGTCTCCCTTTCCCAGGTTACACGCTCCCTGAAGGCAGGACCAGTGCTAACAGTGGCACCTGGCACCTACTTGCTCTGGCCTGAGGGTGTAAAACAGTCAGTGAGGTCACATTCGCCATGCACCCTGCTTAGCCTGTGCTAAGGCGTGAGGCTGCCTGTCCCATTGAGAAGGGGAGACTCAATACCATGTCTGCGGGGAGCAACGTGCTGACCTCCGGACGCTCTGCTCTTCAGCTCTCCAGTGAGGGTTGCCTGAGTCTGATGATGTGAGGGAAGCAGAAGGAGCTGCCATCAGAAGTCCCGGGGCCGGGGCTGAGCACTTAACCTAGCGTGTGTGAAGCCCTGGGTTCCGTCCCCAGCACTGCAAACAACCACACCGAAGTGCTGGGTTCGAGTCTTTCCTGCCTCTACCATATTGTACAACCTCGTGTAAGTGACTTAAAGTCTCTGGGCCTCAGTTTCTTCCCGTATAGTATGAAAAGGGCAGTCCCTAGTGCCCACGGTTTCTATGAGGGACACATCTGGTGCACAGTAAGTTTCATTAACTAGGAGAGGGAAGGAAAGGTGGGCAGGGTGGAAGGAAAGGTCCCGTCAGGTCTAGTATCTTTGGCAAGACTTAGGAGTCAGCTTGCCTCGATGACAGGCTCCTTCTCCTCCCCTCCCGTCCAGAGACTGTTTTCTAATTTTTGTGGTCCCAGCCTCTTCACCCCAAGAATGATACAGGGTCCCTAAGATCTTCTGCAGCAGTGCCCTAAAAGGAAGCAGCAAGTCTGAAAACTCTGGCAGGAGGCATGCATGAGTCAGGCTGGTGGCCCCTTGGCCCTGCCCCAGGCAGGCCACCCCTCTGTTTAGCTTTGGGAGTCTAAGGGGCAGGGGGATGAGGCAGGTCCCCAGAGCCAGAAGGAAGAGAGACATAGGTAACAAGAGGTCACAGGGTCATGAGGGAAGGGTACAGGGCAGGACCCAGATTAGGATCACTTGGCCAAGGCCCAGGCAGAACTTGCCTGCAGGAGGCCTCTACAGGAAGTGGGCCGTGGGCTCCCTGACTCTGAATGACTTTGCCCACCGCCCTCCCCAGTCTCTTGGTGCAAGGGCTAGTCCTGCCTCCCTTGCTCGGTTCACAGGAAGAACTGAAAAGCCCCTCTCTCTTCCTCCTGCTAGATGCCCCTCCTGGCCCTCATTCCCCATGGCTTTTATCCCCTCAGTGGCCCCAGCAACGACATGACAGCTGAAGGGAAATGTGGCCTCCCCTGCCTGTGTACCAGTGAACGCCACACTGCAGAGTGCCAGGCTAGTGGTGCCACCAGGGCGTGTGCCACCCAGCTCTGCCTGGGTACAGCACACAGTGGGACAGTTCTCTGGCCCAGCTGGACCCTGTGTTCTGCAGGTAGGGAGCAAATAGGCAGGAAGAGAGCCCAAATGCTGCGTTCTTTCATGCAAGCCACCATCTGGGGGGGGGGGGTGCGCCGTGTGCCAGGTCCTGGAAGATTCCAGAAATCTCTCGAGGGGAACAGGGTCCAGTCTGGCCCCCAGGAACCAGCACTGGCACATTCTCACTCACCACCTGTAACTATTCTCACCCTCCTGTCTCCCGTCCTCTCCTGTCCCTCCCCTCTCAGCCCTCATGCGTGGGGCCCCACTTCTCTGCCTGGGTGTGCTCTCCCTAGGCAATGGCCGCCGCCACCTTGCCCCAGGGGGTGCGATTCACCTCTCCCCCTCCTTCAGCACAGTTCTATCTTTCCACTCAATCCCTACCCACTTCCTCTCCCCACCTCAACACACGGCACCTGATCACAGCTGTGTAGACACCCACTCCTCTGCCTCATGGAAGCTTCTCGAATATCCAGCCCCATCCTGCATCACTCAGAGTAGAACACAAGCCTCCAGGCCCCCGATGGAGGGTGTGGTCTGCCCACCTCTCCTCACACCCCAGCCCTCCCTCCACGGCCCTTCCTGCCACTCCCCACCTGGGACTCTGCCTACCTGGCGGCTGCACCAGAGGCTCTTCTAGACCTTCTCGGGTGGTATCCTGACATTCAGGACTCAGCTGCAATGTCCCCTCCTCCCAGTCCTTCTCCCAAGACTGGCCAAACAATCCCCACCCCCATCACCTCCCCTCTCCGCATCCTTTTTCTCTTCCTGGATGGAAATGTGGTTATTGATCGCCTCTTTCACTCACTGGAATGTCGGCTCCACAGAGGACAGCGTGACTGTCCCACCGCCTTTGTGGTCCCAGGGCCCAGAACTGTGCTCCACAGAGTGGGTGTCCATAAATAATTGATGACTGAATGAACGAATGAAGGGCAGCGTTTCCCCAAGCACTCAGCCACGTGCAAGACGCTTAATTGCTCTGGTTTGGTAGAAAGTGAGCAGAGGAAGAAGGAAAAGCAGTTACTCCACAGGTGAGGGGACCTAGTGGCTCAGTGCCCAGATCCTGAGCTTGTGTGGCCGCGTCCACTCTGGTCGTGGGCTGTGGCCTGCGCAGGGCCCTCGTGCTGCAACATCTATGACGCATACTGGCGTGGGCCACTGCGGAGCTGACACCTGAGGCTTCACCTGCTTCAGTCTCTCCCATGCTCCTGCCAACCCAGGGACCTTCAGTTCAAGGCTCAGGCAGCTGTGTGCGACTGGGGGGCGGGGGGTGGAGAAGAGCTAAGGCAAAGGGAACAGAGGGAAAGGAGTAGGAAGAGGGCTGGGAGCCAGGCCCAGGGCCCTGCAAGCTGCGCCTTCCCTGCCCTCCCCCAGGGTCTTTCTGTCCGGCCTCCCTCGTGACTTGGCGAGGCGCCTCACTGGAGGAGCTCTCTGCTTGGATGGCCTCCAGCCAGGCCCTTCCATTGTGGGCCCCAGATGGACTGCAGCCCGGCCCTCCTCCCCCTGGGAAGCTGGGGTCCCAGCAAGGAGGCTGGGAATGGAACTCTGATAAGAGACGGGGCCTTGCCAGATATTGCATCAGGCAGCAAAACTCCACTGCCCTTGCTCACTGGCTCCAGGGGACCAAGAGCACAGTGGCCTGTGGCCTCCCAGTCAGCAACCCCCGGCCACAGCCTCTCCCAGTGGGAGGAGGAGCTGCGTGGCAAGAGGAGCTGGGGAGAAGGAGGCTCCCAGGGTGGAGATGGAGCTGTGGCCACCCTGGAAAGCACCGGGCCAACCATAGGGGCCAGGGGGCTGCCCCTGCCATGCCACCCAACACCTGGGTGGGGGTTTTGTGTTGTCCCTGAATCCCCAGAGAGGGGACCAAAGGCAGAGCAGGGAAGTCCCCGACCACGGGTCTGCTGGGGCAGGGGACGGAGCACAGACCATGGCTTATGCACCTGGAGCCTGTCAGGCCAGGTTCTGTCTCACACGGGGACAACCAGAGATGGCTTGGGAAGGCCTCGGCTCCTTGGTTTGGACAGGAGTAAATGCCTAGCAGCTGTCGAGTGGCCCTGAAAGGAATGAAAGGAGGTGTGAAAGAAGCCCTGGCTGGCGTCTGAGCATCCCGGGGCTTCCATTTCCTCTCGAAAGAAAGAAGCCATCTCTAACCTTCCTCATGTCCACCTTCAGCAGAGACAGAATAGAAGCAGCCAAAGGCTAAGGTGTGTGTCACCGAGTGTCAGCAGATGCTCACGTGCCTGTGAGGGTCTGTGGGCCAGAGCCTGGTGGGGGAAGGCTGCTGCAGGTCCCCAAGGAGCCAGCCCTGCCAGGACGGGCTGTGTGAGGGTGTGGGGAGCACACTCTCCCCACCCCCACTGGACAGTCGCTTCCACAGCTGCATGAAGACAGAGCCCCGGAGAACAGCTGCAGGCCTCTGTCCATGAAGGCACTTCCAGGGCCTCTCATGCTAAACCACAGTCCCAGCTTCCTGTCCTTGTTCAGGCAGGGGCTGCAGTGCAGGCTGCTGTCCCCTACCTACATGGCAGGCGGCCTGGGAAGGAGCCTGCCAACCCCTACGGAGCCGACCTGGATGTGGACCAAGGTTCATGGCCAATGATGTGCACCCAGCCCTGAAATTCCCACATGTGTGAGAAGCAACTGGAATGTCTCACACAGGGGGTGGGATGCCACGCAGCTCTGCTGATGCAGAGCTACAAAAATGTCACAGTAGGTGACAGATCTTTTCACTTTATACCCTTTCCTGTTGCTTGAATTTTTGACACCTGTGCACCTGTATCCCTTTAATCATTTTTAAAACTTAATCTGAAGTTTCAGAAGAGGAACATGTGATCATCCATCTTGGGACTGGTACATAGAATGCCTGGGACGCTGGGTGTAGGGATGCACCTCTGGGGTCCCAGCTACTGGGGAGGCTGAGCAGGAGAAGCGCTTGCTGAATGGGCAGAGTTTCAATTCTGCCAGATGAGAGCGGCTGTGGAGGTGGAGGTGGGGATGGTGGCGTGACCATGCAAATATACTTAGTGCCACTGAATCGTGCATAGGAAAAGGTCAATTCCATGCTATGGGTTTTCACCACCACAAGAAAACAATAAATAAACAACGATGCCTGTGGGCAGTGGTTAGGGGAACCAAGGAACCTGGGAGGGTCCCTGGTTCGTGCCTTGGATGGCAGTCTTATTCTCTACTGTCTCCACAGCCTTTGGCCCAGCGTCTGGCACATGGCAGGGCTTGAGGAACATCTGTGAAGCAAATGAATGCACTGGTACACTGTCTCCAAGGGCCAGTGGTGGCCCTCAGCCCAGTGGGACAAAATGACGATTCTCTCTAGAGTTGGACGTGCTCTTGGCTCCCTTGCTTTTACTTACTGTCTTTGAAGCCCTGTGAACTGAATCCTGAGCATGTTTTTCTCATCTGTGACATGGGGACACTGACCACCACTATGGTCGGCCCAGTGGCCATGGGGAATTTGGCGAGATGAGGCCCGTGGAGTGCTTCACCGAAGCCTAGGACGCAGGAAGTGACCCCAGGCAGGAACTGCAGGCCTTGATTTGGTGGTCTGCACACTGGTGGTGAGTGGCGGGAAGGTGGGGGGAGTCTGAGTCCCCCTAAAACACCACGATGAAGGGAACAGTGCAACCTGACCTGGCCACCAGCCGGAAATGTCCCTCAAGCAGAGCCACTGGATGTCGCTGGACCCTGGGCATCTCAGCCTGCCCTTCACCTCATCTAGGGATAAACCTGCCGCCCTTGCAGCCAGCTGCGCCCTGAGATGGCAGGGCAGCCGCACCCCAGCGAGACCTGCCAGCTGCCCTCCCCCAGCTGCCTTGCAGGCCAGAGCTGCTCGCATGTTCCATGTGGCCCCTCATGGCCAGGAAGGGCCGAGCAGTTTGTACGAGTGGCAGGAGTCGGGGGTGGGGTGGGGTGGGGGACAGGAGCTGAGGACAACAGGCCCTGGGACAGCTGCCTTCTCCGCTGGACTGTGGGGAAGGCGTGCCCGTGGGTGCTGGGTGCAAGGTCCTGACCCAGAGGCCTTAGAGCTGTTGTGCTGAGAGCAATCTGGAGGCCAGGGGATTTTGTTCCAGGACAGAATCACATGTCAGCCGTGGCTCAGGTCAGCGGCCTCACACAAAGCAGCTTGGCTTTCCAATTTTAGTTGTACCAAGCTGAGCGTCCCTCACCTGAAATGCTTGCGATCAGAAGTGTTCAGGATTTTCGTGTGTTTTTGAAATATCTGAATGTAATGATCAGATATTTCAGAGACAGGACCCAAGTCTAAACACAACACTTATTTCTGTTCCATATACAGATCCTAAAGGAGATTTTGTTCGATATTTTAAATAATTCTGTATATGAGACAAGCGTGGTGACTCCCATGTCACTCAGCCTGTAATCCCAGGCACTTGGGAGGGCAAGGAAGGAGAAAGTTAGTGAAACCTTGCCTCAGAATAAAATAACAACCACTGGGGATGTAGCTCAGAGGTAGAGTGCTCACATAGCATGCATGAGACCCTGGGTTCAATGCCTAGCTCTCCCCCACTCAAAAAAAAAAAAAAAAATAGAATAAAAATAAAATAACAATAACTTTGTTCATGAAACAAAGTTTCACAGTGTGGAATTTTCCATTTGTGTCACGTCAGCGCTCAAAGTTTCAGATTTTTTTTGGGGGGGGGGGAACATTTCAGATTTTCAGATTAGGTATGCTCAGCCTGTATTTTCCTTCCGCTGTTCAAGTCTGAAGGGATGTTTTATTTCTGAGAGGTTCAAGAGAAATCTGTCCTGTAAACTACCCCATCAATCATGAAGAAGCATGGCTCCCACCCTCAAACGGCAGAATGTCAGGACTGGGAAGGGCTTAGGACTTTTCTGAACCATGTTTCCTCACTTTCCACCTCTAGAAACTCAGGCTCAGAGAAGTGAATTGCTTGACCAAAATTTAAACTAGTGATGACAAAACTGGAACCATCTTCTATGTCTCTTGTCTCCCAGGTAAATGATCAATGAGCAGGATATCACCAGACACTCAGGGTTTAGCTCACTCAGGGACCCGCAGCACAAATGTTAACTACAAGGCACATCCACTCAGCAGGCCTGGGCCTGGGCCAGACATCACTAATCAATCACTGTCCTCTTTTCAGCTGAGACTGGATGGCACCTCATAAGCCCTTTCAATGCAGGGCCAATTCGTTGGAGTTGGCAAAGAAAAAAAAAAAAAAAAAATTTGCCCTCCCAACCATAGAGGATCCCCTTTGGCTACAAAACCATCCTTAGTTTGGCAATCTACTACATGACATCATGTTAAAACACCAGACCGAATTTCAACTCTCCTTCTACTTATACAAACCCTCCATACATGTTCCTTGTACATCCAGCCTGCAGGATTTTAACCCAGGAATCCCTCTGTGCCACAAGTGCCACAGGTCACCTTAATTGCGAGGTTCAGAGTAGTTAAATCATCAAAGTCTGCAAAAATGTTGCCTTCTGCAAAGAATAGCAGAGGGAGCCAGGTTCTCCTCCCTTATGCACCTCTGTCCCTCCTGTGGCTTGTGCTTTCATGAACCAGAGAGGAGGCGGAGCTAGAGCGAGCCTAGAAAACTGCAGAGGAAACTGCTGCCAATCCCTTCCACACCGCAGCTGGCAAGGCTCCTGACCCGGCTAATTTTATATTATTACTCACATACCTTTATATGTTTTGATGAATAACAGCCAAAATGAAAAAAAAGTCATCAGGCTTCCCCACAAAAGGTTTTTGGGTTTGGGGAAATTTTGGGCAGGGACACGGGTGTGTGTTTAAGTGTGAACAAAGTCTGCTGTGGGTAGTCCAGCAGAAAAAGATGGGAGAAGCAACTGCTGAGGAAAGCATAGGAGTGCAAATTGGAACCATACACAATGTCATTTTTTTTCACATATTTGACTGACAAAGAACAAAATGTCCTAGAGTATTCTGTGTGGGTGAAGTTTGGGGGAACTGACAAACAGAGATGTGGCCTCATTGAGGACCCATGTGTTCCTCCACGTTGCCCGGCCTCTCTTGCAGTCCATGTGACTGGTTTTGGTCAGTGGGATGTGGGTGAAAGTGATGTAAGCCACTTCAAGGTTTGGTCTTTGAAATGATTTCCACATATTCCTCAGGGACTCTCTTCTCTGGCTGGTGTTCCAAAAGGCTTAGTTCAAAATGGAAGCAACTGGATCCAGGATGCTGCTTGGAGAGCCAACCAGTCTGTATCACATGTGATGCAAGAGAAAACTAAGCCTTTGCTGTGTTATGCCATTGAGAATTGGGGTCTAATTGTTTCTGCAGCACAGCCTATCCTATCCTGACTAACACATAAGATTCTCCCATAATACTGACAGGGGTATCCTTTTGAAGGCCATGTTGGCCTAAACATCACAATTAAATATGCATATTCTTTGCTATGGTCTGAATGTCCCTCCAAAATCCTTATTTTGAAATCTAAGCACAATATACTAGCTTTAAGGGGAATTTTGGAAAGTAATTAAGACACGAAGGGGGAGCCTTTGTGAATGGGATTAGGGTCCTTGTAAAGGATCAGGTTCTGTGGGAACCTGCTCACCCCTTCAACCATGTGAGGACGCAGCAAGAAGGCACCAAGTTTAAAGCAAAGAATGAGCCTTCATCAGGCCCTGAATCTTCTGGTGCCTTGATCTTGGACTTTCCCAATAACTGTGCACAGTAAGTTTCTGTTATTTATAAATCTCCCAAATCTTCGGTATTTTATTATAGCAGCCCCAATGGCCTATGAAACTCTTAGACCCAGCAATTAATCTTTCAGGTAGGCTTGCATGGGTAAGAGCAAGGACACACACTGTTTCTAACAGCAAAGCCCGACTGTGACCTTGATGTATGTTCATGGGGGGGGGACCCCACTTGTTAGATAAACGTCAGGTACACTGAACAATGTGATACTCTGTAATGATTAAAAGGAAAGAGGCGGGTGTGCCGAGGCCGACATGAAATGCTGTTCAAGATACAAGTGATAAAAGCAAGGAGCAGGGCTTTGTGGTAAACCACCAGCTGTGGAAGACAGGAGTGGAGACCAAGTGCTGGCTCAGCCTCAGATTCCTCCAGAGAGGGAAACCAGAAATCGGTGGGGGAGCTTGAGGGGACTGGAGAATAAGGGTGACAAGTGGGACCCATTTTAACTTACAATTTCTTCTGCTGTTTGGATTTATCATCATGTTTATATATTACCCTTTTCAAAATAAAAGGCAATGGTGATAAAAATAAATTGGAATTAAAAGAGCATATGGTGGGGGGTGAATAGAAGGTCATTGGATTAGACAAAGGAGGGGGATGGGAATGGGAAAGACAGTAGGATGAACTGGACAGAACTTTCCTGTGTTCATGTATGATACCCGACCAGTGAAACTCCATGTACAGCCTCAAGGATGGGAAGTTCTACTCTATGTCAAAATACACTCCACGGTCATGTGTAACTAAAAAAAAGAGCACATGGAATTGGGCCCCAATCCATTGCCCTGCACACGTTAAACAGTGCTGAATGTCCATCTGCGTGACCAAGTCACCTTGTTAGTTTTGTGACAAAACTGACCCAGAACAAGCAGGGCCTGACGAAGACGGTGACGGTGCAGGGTTCTGACACCTTGAACCACAGGCTGCTGTTAACCTGGGGCCAGCAAAGAGTTTTCATCCCGCGAGCAAAAGCCCCCAGATTGGTATGGGCATCCAGAGCACAACAGGAGAAACAGGCTGAGAGCAAGCTTGTTTTCCGCAGGAAAGAATATGGCGGTCAATTAGTGATGTGGCCATGTGTGCAGGATCTGGGAAGAGTTGGCCTCTGTGTCACATATTTGCTATTTTAATTTTAGAAGGAGCAGGTTAAGGCAGGCCAGGAAGTTTCTGGGCCCTCAAGTTTTTTCTACCCTTACTCTTCAGGTGTCTGTATCTCTGTGTTGGTCATGCTCATTACTGCAAAATTCTGGGCTCTACTGTAGTCACAGGGCCACATCAATATTTATAGCAGCTCAATTCACCACTGCTAGGCTATGGAACCAATGTAGGTGCCCTTCAACAGATGACTGGATAAAGAAAACGGGGTACATGTACACAATGGAATATTACTCAGCCATAAAGAAGAATGAAATTATGGCATCTGTCAGTAGATGGAGGGGACGGAAAACAATCATGCTAAATTAAATAAGCCAATCCCCCAAAGCCAAAGGCCAAATGTTCTCTCCGATATGCAGATGCTAACACATAAAAAGGGGGGCGGGTAGAAAAGAAGTCAATTGATTAAACAAAGGGGGAGGGAAAGGAGGGACAGGAAAAGGAAAGATAGTAAATGAACTGAACATAACTTTCCTATGTTACATGACCAACGTAACTCCACATCATGTACAACTGCAAGAATGGGAAGTTATACTCCGTATAAGTATGTCAAAATACACTCTACTGTCATAAATAACCTAAAAAGAACAAATTATAAAGTATAAAAAAAGTTATGGAAAAAAATAAAAAATAAAGCTCCTTAGGTGATTTTAATCTAGAATCAGCAAAGATCAAGATGATTTTATTTTTTATTTTTAAAATATATTTATTTGTTTAAGTTTTAGGTGGACACAATATCTTTGTTTTATTTATTTGGTGCTGAAGATCGCACCCAGTGCCTCAGGCGAGCGCTCTACCGCTGAGCCACAGCCCCAGCCCCAAGACTATTTTAGACCACCCAACTCCACTCCCCCAGGCCATCTCAGAGACGGCAGCAGCTTCTGCCTGACGGCACACTGGCTCATCAGCGGGCCTCCCTGGTGGGGAGGGCGGGTGCTGGCTCTCTTGCTGAGCAGGCCTGGATGCCAGGGGAGGGGTCTGTGTTCCTTGTTTTATTCAGGACACAAGTTCTTGAGGAGCTTCCAGGACCACGTATGAGTGACCCATTTAAAACCAGCTCCCTAAATAGTGCAAAACACCTCGGACTCCTCAGCTCCAAAGGTCGATGGATATAACTGATACACAGGACTCGGAGGAGCTTTGAGGGACTTAGGCTGAAGGGAAAAAAGCCAATCCCAAATGATTCCATACCACACGATGCCATTTATATAAAATCCTTGAAGTGACATTATAAGGTCCGAGCCAGATTGGTATTGCCAGGAGTTGAAGAAGGGGCAGGGACAGGAGAGGAGTGAGTTTATCCCTGGGCAACACCAGGGATCCCCGAGGTGGTGACACTGTATCTCCACTGTAGCAAGGTCATTATTCTAGTGGCAGTATTGGACTGGAGTTCTGTAAGACGTTACCACCGGGGGAAGTCGGGTAATGACTTCAGGTGTCTCTTTCTTCTTCTCTCCCATCCCCACCCAGTAGTAAGGATCTAACCCAGGGGTGCTCTGCCACTGAGATACATCTCCAGCCCTTTTTACCTTGAGACAGGGTCTCGCCGAGTTGCTCAGGCTACCCTTGACCTTGCAATCCTCCTGCCTCAGCCTCTTGAGTTGCTGGGACTGCAGGTGAGCGCCACTGCTCCTGGCCTCACTGTATTATTTCTTAAAGCTGCCTATGAGGCTGGGGGTGTGGCTCAGTGGTAGCGTGCTTGCCTGGGCCTGGTGTTTGATCCCCAGCATCACAGGGAAAAAAAAAATGTATATTAAAGGGGAAAAACAAAGCAAACTCAACTGGCTTCCACGACAGTAGGCAGGGTTTAAAGAGCTCTTTGCAAAATGGAGTTAGAGGTGGGGCATTGGGACGCAAACAGCCTTCCTGGGACAGAAAATGAGCCAGTCCAGTCTGGCTTTTGCACAGCCAAGGGCTGGTGGCCCTCCTGGGGTCTGTTCATGTGCAATAAGCGTGGGGGCTTGGGAGGAGAAGGCTGAATGAGGAAACAAGACCTGGATGAGGAAGCTCCATCCTCGCGGTAGGGGACAGAGAAAGAGGGCCTTCCACTCCTCCAAAATCAAGTTCAACCCCTTCCCCGGGGAAAACCTGGCCTACCCCATCTTTCCAACTGGCCTCCCCTCACTGAAACCTCCCCCTTGCAAAACAGGCCTCACCCTTAGCAGAGGACACACAGACTGAGGAGGACAGAGCTGGCATGGGAACCCACATCTGGGTAAAGACTGTGGCGGTGGGGGGTGCTGTATCTCAGTGGCCGCGCCTTTGCCTAGCGAGCGTGAGGCCCTGGCTTCAATCCCAGCACCGCCAAATGGAAGGAAAAACGAAGACTGCAATGAGCTGGGGAGGACCCTGAATGAGGGGCAGACACCCCTGGCTTCTTCCAGCTCCATATCACACCGTGGGACCCCAGGTGTCTGCCTGGCTGCTCTCTACTCATTTGTAAAACAAAGTTTGTCCTCAGGTGGGATGAGGTCCCTATTTTTATGATCTTATAGTTCTGAAGGTCACAAGTTCACAATCAGATTCACAGCCCTAAGAACTAGGGGTCCCAGGCCTGCCCTCCTCCTGGAGGCCCCAGGGGGAGCAGCTTTCTGGCCTCTAGAGGCTGCCAGCTTTCCCTGGCTCCTGGCCACTCCTCCATCTCCACAGCCAGCATGGCAGCTGGGCCCCCCTCCCGCTGATTTCTTCTGATTCCTTTTCTGTAGGCAAATCTCCTTCTGCCTCCCTCTGAGAAGGGTCCTTTGTGATTCTAATTAGGGCCTCCAGGAAAATCCAGGATAACTGTCCACCTGGAAACCCTTAACTTCACGACATCTGTAAAATCCCTGTACCACAGACACACCTATGTGCACATCCCACAGGTGCCTGCCTCCCTGCATGGGTTCAGTGAGTCAAACGTCTGGCGGTATCTGATAGGAGGCCAGGGATGCTGAATTTTGGGGGGCATGAGAATCGTTTTGACAGCTTTTCAGAAATATCAGCGCCTGGAGTTAGCCCTGAAGATTCTGAGGAGTGTGCTCTGCGCTTGGGAATTTTTATAAGCTCCCTGATGATAGTGGGCAGCCAGGGCTAGGGCTGAAGTCCACGTGCGCAGTCATCCTTACGCCCCACAGCTACTTAGCACCAAACCTCAGGGCCCGGGAGCTGTTCAATAAGTGCTTGTTGAATTGGACTGAACTGAGTCACTCCCGGGCTCCACGGGGCCCTGGGTGGAGCGGGGGGTGCTGAGGGAAAGGGGTTTCTGGCCACCGCATCAGGGCCTGAAGAGGGGAAGAATGAGGCTCTGTGGACAGACAGGGACTGAGGCCTCCGAAGTCAACCTCACACCCAGCAGTGGCCGCCTGGGGGGCTGGAGTCCTTTCTCCTCTCCAAAGTGCAGCCCAGGGGGCCAGCCAGGGCAGGATCCAGTCATCAACGGGCCATTGTCACTGGAACAGAGGGGCTCTGTGCCCACTGAACACTCCCCTCCCTGAGCAGAGCTGCTCCCAGCTGAGCGGGCTTTTGGAGGGCTGGGATGCTAGGGGGGGGTGTGGGGCCCCAGGCTACAGTGGAGGACTAGGGGCGGGGGCTGAGTGTCCTCTGTTCCTTCGTAGGGTCTCCTGAGTCAGCAGGCTGCGATGCTGGGAAAGGGTCTGATCAACGTTGGGAAGCCAGAGACAGTTAGTGACACCCCAGACCTCACCAGACCCTTGGGGCCCTGTTCCCCATGGGACAGTCATGCTTGACCTACCTTTTTCTCTTAAAAAGAAAAACAAAACAGGAAGGTGAAATCCACAGGTAAATGGAGTCTTTCATTGCCAGTATTTTTGAGGAGGCTGGGAGGGTTTTATGTTCTCTGGGTTCAGGATTTGCGAGGCAGGCAATTCACCCAGGGCTGCGCATGATCGTCTCTGTGCTTAACGGAGCTTTTGTACCTTCAGCACTCGACAGGAACAGTGTGAGCTGGATCTTAGGAGGGTGGTGTTAAAGGTCCAAAGACAGGGCCTGGCCAGCATCCTGGAAAATCCCAGAGATCCACACTTCTTTTATTTTTTTTATTTTTGGTACCAGGGATTAAAACCAGGGGCACTTTACCACTGGGCCACATCCCCAGCTCTTTTTTGTATTTTCTTTAGAGTCAGGGCCTCACTGAGTTACTTAGGGCCTGCTAAGTTGCTAAGGCTGGCTTTGAACTCGCGATCCTCCTGCCTCAGCCTTTGGAGGTGCTGGGATGACAGGCGGGTGCCCCCCGCGCCCGGCAGAGATGTACACTTCTTGTAGTAACCACCATCCATTCTTATGTCTTCAGTAAAGCAGGACCCCCAGGGGGCTCTGCAAGGAGGACCCGTCTCAAAGTGGGGACCCCGGC
This sequence comes from Callospermophilus lateralis, assembly GCF_048772815.1. Taxonomy (NCBI): domain Eukaryota; kingdom Metazoa; phylum Chordata; class Mammalia; order Rodentia; family Sciuridae; genus Callospermophilus; species Callospermophilus lateralis. The sequence goes on along the minus strand of NC_135319.1, from coordinate 43,973,554 downwards.
CAGCAATATTAGCATCACCTGGGAACTTGGAAAGGCAAATCCTCAGGCCACACCAGATCCACGGAGCCAGCATCTTGGGGCCAGAGCAGCAAACTGCCTCCACAAGGCCTGCCCAGGAGGCCTGATGCACACTCAGGACTGAACGCCACTGTGCCAGGAGTGGTTTTCAAACCGAATACCTTTGACCAATTTGGTAGGTCAGGCAAGCTCTTTTTCCCTCTTTCCTTTTTAATAGAACGGTATTATGCAGAGTAGATAATGTCAGAGGGTCTCATGTAATAAGGATAGATACAGGCTTCGCAGGCTTTTGTTTCCGCTATGTGTGTTTGTGTCTGAGGTTTTGGTCAAAGGAGTCTAAAAGCCAGTGTTTAGAGCTGAAGGTTCTCATGGACACCGGCCCCCCTCTCCCCACGGGGACCGAATGGAGAGGCTTTAAAGACGGTGGCCTGAGAGTTCCCCTGCAGTCCCCGCGGGGAGGACAGGTAGTCATTAACCCAGGCCAGGCGCTGCCCAAATTCCACTCAGCTCTTAAAGGCTGAGCCCAAACCCCACAGGTCCCCAGAGCCGTCCTTGATCCTGCCCTATTAGCCATCATCAATCTCCAGGGGACTGGCACCGACCCCCACCCTTTTGCACTCCCAATTCTCATGCCAGCTCCGTGGGCAAGCCGGATCCTCCCCACCATCCTCAGCTTCTATCTGGATGAGAACCAGGTTCAGAGAAGGGCCAAGGACCTGCCCAAGTCAAGGTTCAAGGAGGTTCAAGGCCAGGCTGCACAGGGCAGGGTCCCCGTGGCCCGCTCCTTCCCAGCACCACGGATCTCCACCTCCTGCCACTCCTGTGGGCTCCACCTTGTCCCACTGCTCAGCACTGGGTAAGGATGTAAGAAAGGAGGAAGGAAGAACGTGGGGAACACGAAGGGAGGGGATGTGTTCGGGGTCATGGACAACCAGCATGCGGCTGACCTTCCCCTGACACTGGGCTCACAGGTGCAGATCTGGGGAGACAGCCTGGGCGGGGTCCGGACATCACCTCGCTGTGCCTTGAACACTGCTTTTGGTCCACTGAGCTGTGCTGAGTACAGGCTCCTCAGAGGCCATCTCCAAGGGCTGGACAGGACGGCAGGACAGCTGTCACCTGGTATGGGGGGAAGCTTCCCCACATTCCTACAGGCTGCCCCCTCCTTGGTCCCTCAACCTGGCTGCTCACCACAGCAGCTCCTGGCCTCTGCCCTCTCATCTGAAAAAGGGAGTGACAACAAGGCCCACCACCCAAAAGCACCTGAGGACCTGGAGGCTGTGCCCGCGTCCCTCGAGCAATGCTGCTCGCAAAGCAACCCTCTGCACCGGTCTTGTCGTCAGTCAAGCTGTAGGGAATGAGCGGTCACCTTGTCAAGGAGGTGAGCTGATCTGTGGTCCTGGACACGCTCCTGGGAAGCCTAGAGGAGCAGGGGTTAGAACCTGTGGCTGGAGCCCGAAGCCTGCAGAGGTCCCGGGCCCTGCTGAGCCACTCTCTGCTATGTGACCCACGGTGCAGACTGACTTCTCCGGCTTCATTTCTCCTTGGTCAAACAGGGACAGCACTGCTACCTCACAGGGTGGCCATGAAGACAGACATGGGACATTGGCTGTCACTAAGTTGCAGGTGCCTGGCAGAGAGGCAGGGTTCCTCTCAAGACAGGGGTGGTGTTACTATTACCAAAGGCTCTGTGGACAGCCTTTCCCAACAGGTGGCTCCAAGCCAGGCAGTGGGGGACTTTAAAAAAAAAAAATCAAGCTTACAAGACTCTGAATATATAGTTTAAGCCCCAGCCTGGTCGAGTCTGATCACCCTTGCCCACTGCCGCACCCAAGCTGTGGCCCCCTGCCTCGCAAGATGAGAGTAGGCAAAGGAGAAGGGGCAGCGGGGTGCATAGGGCCATCGGGGAGCCTGGAGGAAGCCAAGCAGACAGGCTGGGGCTGGCTCCTGGGCACACAGGGATGGGGGGCCTATCTGTCTGCGTGAGTGGAGATAAAGGTGACTTCTGATGGTGGGCAGCCGCTGAGCAATAATCGTTAGCATTTATCATAATAGTCCTCAGCCAGAGGTGGACTGTGTGGGTACCCTGGCACTATTTCCAGGCCTGGTTATGTTCCAGGTTATGCCTTGGTTTACCTGTTCACGGGGGGCCCAATGGAGTCAGATATTAACTGCTTCAAAACGGGACTGGGCTAGACAGGGTGACTCACACAGGTAATCCCAGCGACTTAGGAGGCTGAGGCAGGAGGACCACAAGTTCAAGGCCAGCCTTAGCAAGATCCTTTCTCAAAATATACAAAGAGCTGGGAGTTTGTTCCTACAGTGCTGGCCTAGTGAGGCCCTGGGTTCCATCTGCAGTACCAGGCTAGGGACTTAGCTCAGTGGCAGAGCAGTTGCCCAGCACGCACAAGGCACTGGGTTTGATTCTTAGATGCTCAGCACTGCAGAAACAAATGGGGCGATTTAAGGGCAGCTCACACACACACAGAATTGACATTACTCTCTATGGAGAGTCCTGGGTGTCTGAGGCACAAGAAAGAAACTTCACCTTTTCAATTTTGTACCACGACGTGTATTATAAAATTTGATAAAATTAACAATGACATAAAAGTAGGTACCAGTTGTGTACCTGTAGAAGTAGAGGCAAAGCTCTCACAAGGTTAGACTCTTCTGTTTTAGAAAAGCCATTTTAATAGGCCTTTAAATTTAATCAGCAACCAAGGCAAAATCCTGCACCAGCAAGGGAAATGGACAAGAAGAAGCAAAACGGCTCCTAAAATCTGGAGAGAACTGGACTGGTGAGTGCTGCTTGGTGACAGGAAGGCCAGTGCCTGCCTCCTCCAGAAGGAAACTGTCCCCCTGTCCTTCCCTGTGCAGAAGACTTGAGTCTTGAGTCCTTCTCTTTCCAGCTGAGGGAGCTCAGACAGTAGAAAGCCTCCCCTAGCCTCAGTGTCCGCCCCTGGAAAATGGGGCTGACCAGGCCTCCCTTGGGAGGTGGTGGCAAGGCACCATTCAGCACAGGCCTGCAGCCGGCCCCTCCTCCCCAGCTGCCTGGCAGAGGGCAGCAGCAGCTGCAGCAGCCTGGCATCCTGCACCCACAGACTGGGGCGAGGAGGCTGGCACTGGGCCCCCGCTTGACTCATATTCCTTTCCAGGTCTGCCCGCCAGCCCAGGACAGGCGCGATTTGCATCCCAGTGCTCCTTCCCAAAAGGAGTCAGCCGGGGGTTTAAAGAAACCTCTCAGCCCACAGGGCCACACAAGCAGAGTGAGGGCCACGGCATTCTCTGCCACCTCCGACACAGATCTGCGACCTCTGCGAGGCTCGGAGCCGGGGCCCCCGCTCTGAGACAGACGCTGCCTGGCGCTTCCTGTCCGCACTGCACAAGGCACTGGCAATAGGACTGCACCCCTCTTGCTGTGGTTCTCTGGTTGGCTTGATGGCACCTCTGGAGTTGGAGGGCCAGGGTTTGCAATCTGGCTGTGCACCCTGGACAAGTCACCGGATCCCTCTCATTGCCGGCATTTGCAAAATAGGACACCCTTCGTGCCAACAGAGGGATGTACATAAATGACTCTGCCCAAGGATGCTTCAACCAGAGGGCCCTCCGACGCCCCATGGTGTCCTCTGGAAGGCAGAGCCGCTGATCCACCTCACTGCCCTCTAAGCTGCGGCCTGGTGCTGGGCACACAGCTCGGCCAGGCTCTGCTCTCCTCAATCTGATCCCCACACAAGAGCCACACTATTCGCAAAGGAGAAGCAAACACAGGGTCCGGGGCTGTCCCCTCCCAGGCCACATTCCAATCAGGGGCTGGCATGGCCCCTGAGAGCTCCTAAAAGTGGAGGCTTTCTGTGCCCATCACCATTTCCAGAAGCTTCTGCTTCAGCAGTGTGTGTGAGTGGGGGCCATGGCAGAGAGCAGGACAGAGAGCAGGGGGGTGGGACACAGTGGCTGGGGAGGAGAACCCGGGGCAGGAAGCAGGGGAGCTGACCTGGCCTGGCCACCTGGCCAGGGACTCTGGGCACTGAGGTCACCAGGAGAAGCACAGAGGGCAGACTGGCAGGTGGGCGGCAGACAGGGAGACTCGGTGATGTCATGTTTTCCACCAAATGACTCAGTGGCTCGCCCTGGGCCATGAATGGCGAGCTGTGTGCGGTGCCTCCAGGATGACCTGGCATCGGCCCCCTCCCCGGTCACCTCCTGTCCTCCCCGCCCCAGGGACCCCAGGCTACATCCCGGTAGTTCCTGACTCATTTCCAGGCTGCTTCTGCCACGTCTCTCCAATCTCTACTTGGAGGGGGGACCGAATGCCAGGAAGACGTGGGTGTCATGGCTGCCTCTGTGTCCCTCTGGCTGAGCTGCCTTGAGCAGGTTACCTTGCCTCTCTGGGTTTCAGTTTCCTTATATGCAACATGGAGACACGGCTAACGACCTGGCTGGCTTTTATGGGGCTCAGTAAGAATGTCTACAAAGCACTCGGCAGCCAGTGGGTACTTAGAAATGGTCAGTGTGACATTCGGGGGCCTCTATGATCTGACCTCGGTTTACTTTTCTACTTGAACTTAAAAATCTATACTATCTTCAATCCCCAGCATAAAAACCACACACACACACACACACACACACACACACCCCAAAGGTAGTGTAGAATCATTGGTATTTCTTAATGCTGTGTATCAGGCACTGCTCCGAGCACTTGTATAGAAACACATTTTCCACTCATGTCACTGCACCCGGCTGAATTTTCTAATCGTTGTGTCTCTGGCCAACTTCCCTTCAAGAAGCTGTCCTCAGTCCTTCCTCACGGCCACAGGTCCACCCATCACAGCTGGACTCCAGGTGTCCCAGGGTCCAGAGTCTCCTTGGCTTTCTGCAGGGGAGTAGCTCTCGCCCCATCCTGCCTTGCATGGTGTCGGGCGGGACCAGGCATGTAGCACGTGGGCAGGGAATAGCAAGCCCCCAGGCCATGGTGGAGGGGCCACTGCTTCTGTGAGGATAAAGGGAGGGCTGGAGCTGGAACCTCAGGGCGGTTCCTCCCAGCTCAGGGACACAGCCTGCCGGGTAGCCTCCTTCTCTCTGCTGTGGGGCCTGCTTTGCCTCCACAGACTGGACCCTGGAGCAGCTGGACTCATGTTTGGGCCAGGACTGGGAAGCACGTGCTGGTAGGTCCAGCCCACATAATCCACAGGTGTCCATGGGTGGGCAGGCAGGGACAGGACAGAGGGACCCATTCCTAGATCCCAGCCCAGTGCCCCCAGGGTGATGAATGACCTTGTGAGACCGTGTGCCTGGGGTCCCACTTTCCTGCTCCAGGCCCACATCAGCTGCTCCTCCCATTTACCACCACTCTCCCCAGGCAAGGACCATGCCCTGACAAGTGTCCTGAACAGGACGTCCCACCCCACAGCCAGCAGCTCCTCGAGGTTCCCACCCCACCTACAGCCCACCCCTCACCCTCGCACACGCTTGCCGCACACCTGTGGCTGTGCTGACTAAGCACAGGGGACACAAAAGTGAACACAGCTCATTCCCGGGCAGAGACCACAGACCACTGAGCTGGCCACCGCCAGGCAGCAGGTGACACCGTGAGGGGGATCGGAGGCAGCCACAAGGAGGGCCTCAGTCTGGCTTCCAGGGGGAGGAGCCGTCCAGGCCATGGGCAAAACAGGAGGGGCCTCCTGGACAGCTAGAGAGGCCACAAGAGCAGGCTGTGTGACCTTGGGAAATGGGGACGGTTGGGAATTTGGGACACTGTGTCCCAGTGAGGGCTGGTAAAAGAAGAGGCCAGGGAAGAAACATCTGCTGATAGGTGACAGGGCTCACGGAAGCCATTTGTCACCCCAAGCGGATACATGCTCACTCCAAGGTGGGGCTCCTGTCTTGCTGGAAGGCTCATGGGGGACAGAGGCTCCAATGGGCAAGTCCCCCTTGCTCGCTTAAACCACGGGAGTGGACGCTGGGCCTTGCAAAGAAACGCCTCGCCCAGGGCTGCCCGGGTGCTGGGCTCCGACCTGGGGGAGGTGGTGGCTCCACTTCACCTGCAGTGTCCACAGCGGGTTGGGAGATGCCTCTCACCGGGCTTCCCTGCCCGGACCCCCAGCATGCCCTGGCCACAGGTGGGAGGTGGGTCCCTTGGGGCCATTTCTTGTCGGCAGTGCAGCCACAGCAGGACAGACGCAGGTGACGCTGTGGGAGGGCAGGGGCTCAGGCGCCAGCCTCTGAGCTCAGGCCTGAGCTCACTGTGGAGGCCGTGGACGTGGGCAGCTCCCCCAGCCCGTCTGGCTGTTCTCCTCTCTGTGACCTCAGGAGCTTCCTGGGAGAGCTCAGGAGGGGACGCCCAGCAGGTGTTCAGGCGGCCAGCTGTTGCTGTCACTGTTTCCTAGGTGCCCTCCCCCAGACACCTGCGCCAGGTGTGGAGCGAAGGAGAACCACAGCATCTCTCAGATTGGATCCAGGACAGGGTCCCTGCTTGGTGGCTGCTTCCCTTGCTCATTCTCTGCGGAGGATGCTCTGGGTTCTGAGCTCAGGGCCTCTGCAGACACGCACCTGTCCTTGACCCCGAGGGCCAAGGGCTGGGCTCCTCTGCCCCCTGAGAAGCCTCTTGCAGTCTCCAGAGGAAAGCTGCTGCCCACAGCCTGGCCCTGCCCTTGCGGCTGGAGTTGTGAAATTCCTTGTTGAAACTTGGAGCAGTCACAGCCAGGGGGTGGCCCCCGTTTGTTTTCAAAATATTTCCTCAGATAGCACTGCTCTGGCTCAGAGGGCGCCTTAGCATTCTCCAGAATCCTGCAGATGGTGAGGCAGCTGGAGGGGAGGGAGGAGAGGGACGCAGGGAGACAGCAGTGGAGGCCCGGGCCAGCTCTCAGGTAGCGTGAGGTTGGCACAGGGGCCACAGTGTGACACGTGCGAAGGTGAGCGTGCACACGCAGGCAGAAAGCCCAACCGAGCTGTGAACACGGACAGCAAACGTCTCAGCTGTGGAACCTTCTTATGAACCAGAGCTTTCCTCATGAGTCCAACAGACAGAACAGAAAAGGGACAGGGACCTGCCACCCCTTCATCAAGCCCCTAAGGGTTCCCCTGCACTGAACCCTGGGGTTCCACGGAACCTAGTTGAAAACGCTCGCAGCTGAGGCTGTTACTCTCACTCCCGGGAGAATCAGTACACACAGTGTCTAAAAATATGAACTTCCTGTGGGAAGATGAGATTATCTTTCCAGTAAATTCTAATTAGAGTCTAGCATAGGGAATGCCACGCATCTTAGAGAACTGGGGCTCAAAGCATGCGAAGTATTGATCTCATTCACTGACAGGTTTGTGGGTACCCCTACAACGCCCTGTGTGCTTGTACTCAAGACTGATTAGCAACACTAACACATGCCTAGCTCTCACTGTGTGCACTTTTAGGCTCTTTATGTCTATTAACTCACAACCACATGCTACAGTTGGTTACGGTTACCACTCTCCTCTTACAAACTGGGAAACTGAGGCTCAGAGAGGTTAAGTACTTATCCAAGGCCACACGGCACTTTTGTCCATGATGATACATGCACTGTTGTGTGAGTGCGTGGTTATGCCCTTCTCCCACCAAGAGTACGGGACATAGCTCACCCCATAACCCCGGCAGCCTGGCAGCAACAGGACAGTGACAAGACCCTGGGCCTCAGGCAGTGCCCTCCCAGATCCCAGAGGTTTCAGTGTTTGCAGACCCACCTTGTCAAAGTCACATACAATGGGAGGCCCCTGGTCACTCCCTGGCTTCCAACCCACTGAGGAATTGCCCCAGCCAGAGCTCCTGTCTCCCCTTCTCACTGTGTGCTAAGTTTAGAGCCAGTCACCAAATAAACTGCCATCATTAAGTGATGAAGAACCCGCTTCCTATCTCAAAGACACAAAAATGTACAACAGTGCTTGAGCCTCAGGAATCCATCAGTGCCACAGTCACCACCTCTCCCTGAGCTGACGTGACTACAGTCAAAATCAACCTGTGTCAAAACAAAAGTAAAAATTAAAAAGGGATAGGGATGTATCTCAGTGGTAAAGCAGGCCTAGGTTCAATGCCCATTACTGGAAAAAAAAGAAAGAAAAAAACTTGACATTCTGTTAGCCTACAGAGGAAACCAATACTTGTTATTTTTGTACCAGAGATCGAACCCAGGGGCACTGAGTCACATCCCCAGCCCTTTTTACTTTTTTATTTTGAGACAGGGTCTTGCTAAATTGCTGAGACTCGCCTCAAACTTGCAATCCTTCTGCCTCGGCCTCTGAGTCGCTGGGATTATAGGCCGGTGTGGCGGACACATGGCTTTTGAGGGTTTCTTGACAGATTAGATGTAACCCAGACAACAGCTCAGATAAATCCACCCTAAAGCAACATGTAAGATACAAAGCTTCCTCAGATATCACAGAACTGGAGAAAAGCCCCAAGATCAAAGTCAAACCCACCAACCCACCTGCTTCCCCCGGCCAGGGGCGGGGGCTGGGACTTACCCAGAAGGAGCAGGGCTGGGCCCTGGGGAGGTCTTTTCTCCCACATGTTCTTCCTTTCTGCAGCCACCAGCACAAGGACTGGCCGCAGAGGTGTGCGTCCTGACTTTTGAGGCTCCCAAAGTCTAGGGGGAGGGACTTCCCAGGGAGAGGGCAGGTGTAACCACAAATAAGAACCTCCCAGGCTGGGAGAGGTGGTGTTTACCGTGGCGCTCAGGGAAGTGGGGTGTTGACCTTCCCCTCTTCCTCCAGGTCCTTTGTAAAGAGTGCTCCCCAGGCCCAGTAAGTTTCCAGGGCCCAGAGAAAACCCACAGTCCCTCAACACAGAGATATTTTTTGTGAGGCGGCTTGGGCATGGCGGAGGAGGGCTTGGGTGCCAAAGACACGAAGCTGCCTGTGCTCAGGGGCTCCCAAGGCTGCCCCCTCCCTCCACACTGGCAGGGGACCAGGAGCCACCAGCTAGGTTGGGGTCCATGGAGACTGAAGGCTGAACCAACTGTCTGGGCCTGCTAGGGGCTTCCCACTCCCAACTGTGGAATCTGCACGCACAGCGCAGAGCGAGCAAGCACGTCCTATGGTCTTTGGGCCTCCAAGAAGAAAAAGTGACAAATTCCATTTCTATTTAAGGAAAGAAGAAGAGCGCTGGTTCTCCTGCTGTGTTACGTCACCAAAGTCAGAGTCCACTCTGAGCATCCTTCTCAGCTAAGATGCCTTGGGCCCCTGCAGTACCACTGCTCAGCAGAGACACTCCCAGCCCCTCCCAGGGCTTCACCCACCACCTGACAAGTTTTTAAGTCCCTCCCAGGGGAAGACAAAGATGATAGCAGTTGCCCCTCAGCTGGGGCGGCTTCTCCCTGTACCCTGTGTCCCAGATTCCATTCTGGACAGTGTGTCCACTCTGCCCTGGAGGAGGAGCAGGCTCCAGTATCTCTGCAGCCTCACACTCTTGGAACCAGCCCAGGGCGAAGTGGGCGGAGGCCAGCTGGGCTGGGCTAACCCAATGCCCCTTACTTCCTTTTAAGAGTGTCAGTTTTTTCTTACTATGGACACGTATATCAGAAGCTCTGGGGTGGATGAGCTGGGCCGGGCAGGGCAGTGAGGACCCTGCCCCAGCAGGGGTACCCTTCTCAGTCCTGGGGGGCAGTCCAGGGGTGCAGAACACCAGCCAGATGGAGAGACACAGCTGGGGACCCTGAAGCATGGCGGCAGCTGCTACCCTCCTGACCCTGGGTGACCATCACGCCTCTCAGAGCCTCATTTCTTCATGTGTACAGTGAGACCAACAGATAACCACTGTCCCTCTGAAGGGTGACTATGTGACAGCACAGCCAAGAACCAGGAACCATGTGACTATCATGTCCCCAGTCTGCCCACCCATCTCTTCAGATGACCACACATTGTAGAGGAGTCTAGCTCTTCAGAGCCCATGGCAGGAATGGACAGACAGCTGTGACATGGTCCCAACTAAGTGACAACAGGAATTGGCAGGCGAGGGCTGATTTCCCCAGGTAACGGGTGATGCTGGTGAGGGCCAAAGGGGAGAGGAAGGTGGTAATCTGAGGATGGATTACTGGCATTCCTCCCTACCAGAGGTAAGGTCATGAGTGACAGCTATGTCACCATTTCTCAGATTAACAGTGGACAATTTCTCATTAGAACTGCTATACTATCTTCCACATGCACCATCCCCCAAACCTCCACTGTTTCCTGACTCCAGATCCACATAGAAGGCTCTAGAAGCCTGGTACCACCCAGCCTTTTCTTTCTTTCTTTTTTTGAGGATTGAACCCAGGGATACTTTATCACTGAGCTACATCCCCAAACTTTTTAATTTTAGCTTTTTATTTAATTTTTTTAACTTGGAGGCAGAGTCTTATTAAGTTTCCCAGGCTGATCTCAAACTTATGACCCTCCTGCTTCAGACTCCTGAGTAGCTGGGATTACAGGTGTGCGCCACCATGCCCAGCTACCACCCAGCCTTGGATTCCCACAGCTATGGTATAACCCAGGCTCAGCAGTGAGGGGGAAAAAGGGACACAGTCAAGAGGCTCCTTGTTAACTTACTACCGTGTTAGTAAGCAGCATCAGAGTTGTTTCCTGGTTGCTATGGAGAATTCCATGATGGAGACAGCACAGTCAGGAGTCAGACTCTCCAGGTTCAATTCCTGGCCTTGTCTCTCATTGGCTACGTGACTTTTATAAAAAGTGACTTAACTTTTCTGACCCTCAGTTTCCCAATCTGTAAAAAGGAGATGAAATACTAACCTCACTGGGATGTAATTGCTTCATGAGATTCTGTCTAAAGTTCCTGATTCCCGGAAGGCACGATGAAGGTGGAAAGGTGCGGAAAAGACTGGATGTGTGTAGCGTGCTGCTTGAATCGGGGGTGGCCCAGGCCAAAGGCCAGAGCACGCCCCCTCTCACCTGGGGCCACAGTCCTCAGTGCTGCCTACATGCTTTGCTAATTTCAGTATTTAGAAGTTGAAATGCACACTGCACCTAGTCAGAGCTCTTCATGAGGGGGCGGGGCGGGGAGTGAGACATTTTCCATGACATGCCTAGGCCGCCCCCACGCCTTTGTGCACTCTCAGTCCCAGTTCCAGGAACAGGGGATGCTTCTGCTCCTCTGGGAAACTCATGCCAACTGGCAGAGAAGAATCCACACCAATACTTAGTACAGGGACTGTGACGCCCCCTCCACCTGCCGCCACCATCCAGCCAAGCCCTGGCTGGAAGACACAGCTCAGAGACCCTTCATGAGAGTCCTCTCCAGCCAGGCTAGCAGGAGCCAGAAAGAAGAGCAGGTGCTCCCCAATCCCACATGTCCCATGGTCTCTCCACCCTGGCACATGTCCACTAGCCTGGCCCATCTCTAATGAACCCATCCCTGTCCCCTAAAGCCAGGGTGTGGGAGGGTTGATGGAATCTACTCTTACTCTCTGCTGCCCATGGAAAGTTTTTCCCTAAGACCCCAATGAGTCTGCCAATCAGCATGCCATCTCCCCCTCCATCCCCAGCTTAGCAGGACGAAGAAATGGGACTTTTTCTGCTGCCCTGGGAGAGGGAGATGATAAAGCTCCATGCTAGCTCACAGGCACAGTGGAATATGCTGCTGATCTGCTTCCCCCAAAGATGAGGCAGGGTTCTCTCCAGCCACCCAGGACCCTGCCTTTTCAGGAAGACCAATTCCAACCTGGCTGAAGTCCAGTGGGCTCAGCTCAGAGTCAGAGCAAAAGACATAAATTGTTGGTGTTACTCATCAAGCAACTACTTACTGAGTACCCACTGTGCCCAGAACTGCACCAGGTCCAGAAACACGCTCGGGCCTCAGAGTGCCCTGCATCAGAAACCAAAAACAACTTCAGGTGCAAGAAAAATAAGTGTCTTTTAACTAACCCTGGAGTCTCCCTCCTCCCCATGCATATAGCTCGACTCTCCTCACCCTCTCCCCCTGGAAGTCCCTCTGAGGAAGTACATCCGCTAGGGGGAAGGGTCTCTGCTTCCTTCCAAGGCCCTGTCACCATCAACCCTCAGCTGTCCAGCGCAGCGTCCGCCTGCAGGCTTTCCCACCCTGTTCACAGACCCCAGCACACCCATGTGAGTTTACGCTCAGTCCCTCCTGCCTCCCGGCCTCGCCTCCGGAAGGGCTGCGCACACCCAGACACATCACCCAGACGCCGAGTTTCCGCACCAAACCTGCCCCTACCAAATCCTCTCCTGTCGAACCCGCAAAACCATCTGCACTGACTGCTTGCTCCTCCCCACTCCTCGGCCTCGGGATCTCAGTCACGACTTTCTAAAGTCCAGGCAGTCCGATCCCTGCCCCTGGCACTTTGGGGGCTCCCTCTCGCTGAGGGACTGCGGGGGCAGTAGACAAAGACCGTGGATCGAACTGGGAGAGACGAAGACGAGCCTGGGTTCAAATCCCAAGTCGCGGCGTTCCCGGAGTGTGCACTAGGGCTGGCTGCACGCGCCTGGTCGGGGCGGCGTGTGCTAACACGCGTACGCGCTGCGCGTGGGGCTCCGGCGGCCAGGAGGCGCGGGTACCTGGCAGATGCAGATCTGGGCGCCGCGAGTTGAGGCGCCTGCGTGGGGTTTCTCTCGAGCCGGGAGGCCCTCTCCCACCCTCCGCCTGCGCCTTCTTGCAAAGTTTGGCGCGGGCGCCGGGACCCGAAGGCACGGCTGGGCGGCCTCGGCCGAGCCGGGGAAGCGGTTCCGGGACTCCAGGGCCCCACTTACCCCGGCTCCGAGCCTCGTCCGACGAAGGCGGATCCGACTCTCCCGGATCGGCGTCCAGCGCGGGCAGCATCCGCTCGCAACTTCGCCCTCCTCTCTGGAGCCCCGGGCTGCAGCGGCTCCGCGGCGGGGCTCAGCGCCCTCCTTCGGCGGCGAGGAGGGAGGGAGGAGGAGGCGCGGCCCGGCCGCTCCGCTCGCCCGGCAGGAAGCGGCGCCAGGCGGGCGCCGTCTTGCGCCGCAAGCCGGCGAGCGAGCGGTCCTGCCCGGTGCCTACACGCTCGGCCCGAGTGGGCGAGCGGCCCGCGCCGGCGGCGGATTCCGGAACCGTGTCCTAGGAGCCCGGGCAGCCTCCCCCTCCCTCTCGGCTCCCTCCTCTGCCCTCCCCCTCCTCCCCTCCCTGCTCCGTTCTCACCCCACCCAGCTCCCACCCCGGCGCGCCCGGCAACTTGGGAACCGTTGGCGAAGTTGGCGATGCTGGGGCTGCGCGCCCGTGGGCCTCTGGGGCGGGAGGAAGGGGAGCAGGGGGAGGAGCTGAGGGGGAGGGGACCCGCCCCCGGGGGGGGCGCGCTCTCCAGGACCCTTTGGTGGGTCTTTGTTCCGGGCGCCGCACCTCCAACCGCGCGTCCCCGGGGACTTGCTGGGGACCGCTTGGATTCCCACCCCTCTGGGAGAGGCTGCTTGTCCTGGGCTGAGGAGATGAAGAGAGAGCCTCAGTGGAGATCCTGGTGGCTTCACCCTGCGGTAGACTCCCCCCCCATCCCCGTTCCGTTACCCTCGCGCCCCCGGGAGACCCCCCCTCCTCTGCACGCATTCTCGGCCAGCTCCTCCCAGGGGAGGGTCTTCGCATCCCCCTGGGGCAGCGGGAGCTGAACTCTGGTTTCCAAAGACCACAGCACCCACATCCTAGTCCGCAACGGGTCACCCATCCTCCCTTCTGTGCCACCCTTCCTTCTGTGCTTTCTTGCGCAAGCAGCGTGTCCAGGTCTCCCCCAATTCGGCTTGATCCTGGAAGGGTCCTCGCCCGCTGACGCAGCCAGAGATGCTTGGCAGTATCTTCGGACCCTTCCGGACAGTTGTCGCCTCTGATTTGGGGACTGCAGGGGGAGTAGGGACGGGCAGTGGCCAGCTAGGCAGTGCGTGGTTTGGGGCAAAAAGGTCAGTTTCTCTAGGAGCTCAGTATTAGAACACAAACCCGAATTTCCCGGTCCCTCTCTGGAATCCTCGTGAATGCCATGTCAGGAGGAAGCTTTTGATTCGGTCTTGCCTGGGGTTTTCCTCCTGGGACTTCCTAGTAGTACTTAGCATCATGAGCTAATTAAGGCCTAAGACAGCTGTCCTGACATTTAATGGGGAGTGTATGTGGTTTAAACACAGCGAATTATCTCCTGTAAAGGAAAAGTAAGAAAATCTGAAAAGGGAAAAAAAAGGGACATTGGTACTTGGCTTTCCTCTTCTTCTCAACAAATGCAGAAAGGAGATAGCAGACATGTCTCAGGCAGCAGATACTAAACCAGTTAGGACTGAGCAGTCCCAGGCCTACCCAGGACCCCTTCTCTCAGATACAACAGTTTGAGGGTCCCCATTGGTTACCAGGGTGCAGACCAGCTAAGGCTTCTGTGAAGGCAGCCTGGAGGGGCCTGGGCAGAATGCTCCAGATTCGGATGTGAGACCCTGGATGCTCTTTAGTAGAAAGTCCTCATTGGGTGCTTTGGTCCCACTCCTTACAACTCTGTGTCCTGTTAAAAGAGGCCTGAGGTTTGGTGAGGATTCAGACCCCAGCTCACCTTCTGGGTAACCTTTCTGAATCCCTTTCTCTGGGACTCCCACAGCCCTCCCCAGTCTTCCCTGTAGGGGCTTCTGCCTGGGAATCAGTCCACATGCTCTCCAACAAGTTTAGAGCTGACCATGGAAAATGAATTGATTCCGAGCCAAACACGAGTGACCATGCCCTGGGAACTCAAACTCAAGTTACCTGGAAAAGACACATGTTTTGTTGTTGTTTTTGTGAAGAAGGTTACTTAAGCTTGTATAGTCCCCAAAGTAGGTGGGGTCTTCAAATAGTCTACAATAAGGGGAAATCCATAAGACTCAGATGTTGTTTTCAATAAGGCTGGGAAGTGGACAGGATTCTGGTGCTGACTCATCCCAGCCTTAAGGTTGGGAGAGGCCAGAAGTCTGTCAAGCAGAGTATCCATTTATCTAGTGGTCACAGAGGTAGACAAAATGGTTGTGAAAAGGAACCAAAGATAATCCAGTACAACGCTGTCTACTCCCCCTCTCCACAAGGTCTCTGATGCTCAAATTCATCCCATTCAAAAGGCCTGGAAACTCCCAAATACAAACTCAGCCTCTATGAAGAAATTCAGGTTGCAGATGCCCCTGTTGGCTAGGCCATACATTCTGCGCACACTGAGGCCAAGGGTTGTTTTAGGACCCACAGAGTTAGAAGTCTCATTCCCAAGATCTGTTAAGGACAAACCTGAATAACCAGACAAACTTCAGGACAGACATGGTCATTAAAGCCATAGAGAAAGAAATCCTCCGCTCGAGTTCACGTTGTCAGGTGTCGTGATCTGGTCCGGGCTTTCCTCTTTTTCTATCCTTTGCATCGGATGCAACATTTACATGCAACATACAATAAAAAACACAGTCTGACCTGCAGAAGAAAAGGTAACAGGTGAGGGAAATAACCAACCATAAAATCCTCCCCACAAGTCGCCTCCTCTTTAGTCACACTATCACTAGTCTCCCCGATGTATCTGCAGTCATCTGGATTCTGTGACATATTTTATTTGATGTAGTGAGCATCTAAAATAATCCATATTCTTCCAATTCTAATTTTTCTTCTGTTCAACTGGACTCTAAAGCTATTACCTCAGATAGAACAACTAATTTTACTCCTAAGGAAAAAAATGTCTTCAGAACCCAAATTATTATGACTCTTATAGTTGCTAATTGTTTGATTTATCCTGTTCTTATAGTATTACGCCAGATTCTAGTTTGGGGATGCAAATGATAAACACATTCCAGAAAAAGTCAATCACAGAATCTCATTTTTAATTCCCTCCCAACAAAATCATCCCTTCCCCATGTACCCAAATGTTATTAGCAGTAGTGACGAGGACAAGAGGTCAGACTTGTGAGAATCAGGGGAGCTTTGCACATGGACCCCCACCCCCAGACTCTACTACCTCTTCTTAGATTGGGGTGGAGGTATGGGGAATGTTTCAATTTCACAAATCTAAGAAGCCACATTGAACCGCACCTGTTGGCTTTTTTTTTTTTTTTTTTTTAAGGGACACTTAACCACTGAGCCACATCCCCAGCTCTCTTTTATAGTTTATTTAGAGACAGGTTCTCAACGAGTTGCTCAGGGCCTTGCTCAGTTGCTGAGGCTGGCTTTGAACTCACAATTTTTTTGCCTTCTCCTCCAGAGATGCTGAGATGACAGGCGAGCGCCACGGTGCCCAGCCACCTCTTAGCCTTGTCTGGAAGGTTTTCCCACTGGGTACAGGGATTTTTATTGCTGGAAGTTTGTGATGCACCTCAGGAGGTACAAAGACCAAGAGCTAGAGCTGTGCCACCAGCAGATCCTAGAAAATGGGACTCTGTGTTGCAGGTGGGGACAGGGAGCCCGAGCCGTGCTGAGAAATCCCTTATGGAGCAGAGTGGGAACTGGGACCCAGAGAGGTAATGAGGCCTAGGTCCTGGCCTGTCTGCAGAAGACAGACATGCCGACACAATGCCAGGGACACAGTGCATTACCTGGGGCAAGGCTGGCCAGGGTTTCCAGAGCAGGATGGACCGCAGGCTTGCACAACCTCAGGGGGTACCAAGCACACAGAGCGTGATGGACAGCTGGCCTCAGATCTGTGTAGCACGGCTGCACCACTCGTGGAGGGGAAGACCCAGCCCGGCCTTGGAGACAGCTGGAGGTCTGTAGGTGGAGAAGGAGGCAGAGGGTGTGAGGGTGTTCATCCCCCAGGCTCCAGTGGCATCTGTGTGCCCGCGAGAGGGACAGGGTAAATGGCTGGGCCAGGACCTTGGAAATTTTCATCCTAAAATAGTCTCCAGGCTCAACTTCTTGCCATCATAGCTCAGTCAAGAGAACTGATCTCAATTTTTTACTCCATTGGAGAAATGAAGAGAACTTTCCAGGCCTCTAGAGGTGGAATGGCAGAGGGTTTAGGTTGTGGACGCTTAACCAAGCAATCCACGGATAATGGGACAAAGCCCCTGACGAACGATCCAACACTGTGGATGTCCCCACCCCAAATGCAGCCCCTGAGTCTGGTCATGGGGACCAGCAGACAATTTCCCAAGTCAAGAGACATTTACAAAAATAAGTGGCATGGAACTTTAAAATGCTGATGATATGGAAGGCAAACTGAGGCCAAGCACGGGGCCAGGTGAGAAGAGAGTAAAGAGACATGAGCCACCGTGTTAAGCAGATTTCATATGACTGGGCTGCTGAGATTAGGTGACAAAAGACAGAGACTGCTGTCTTGCTAGAATTCTCTCGGGCTCTTTTCCATTTGCTTCCTTTCCATGAAGCAAATTGCCAAATTGTGAGCACCGCCCCCCCGCCCCCCCCCCCATGGCAGGGCCTGAGTTTCAAGGAGCTGACGAGGGCTTTTAAGTCAACAGCTAGCATGGACCTGAGGTCCCAAGTCCACTGGGCTGCAGTGACCTGAATCCTGCTCGTAATCACAGCATAAGGTTAGAAGCAGAGGTGGGCCCCCCTGAACTCAGGAATGAGTGTGGCCAACCCTTGGTTGCTCTACTGGGAGAGACCCTGCACTAAAGAACCCCGCTGAGCTGGGTCCAGCCTCCTGATCCACAGAAACCAAGATGATAAATATTGTTTTGAGCCATTTAAGTTCCGGGTAACTTGCTGTACAGCTCTCCATAACTAATGCAATCATTAAATGCCTTCTGTCACCCTGAACCAGATCCTGGAACTAAAAAAAAAAAGAAAAAAGAAAAAAGAAATCACTATGAAACACATCATTTAGAAAATTGGCAAAATATGAATAGGGGCCGAATAAATAATGATACTATAACAGTGTCAAATTTTCTGAGCAAAAACAAAAACACAACTGCGGGTCTGATGATGAGACAATGGAGTCTTACATGGGTTAAGCAATTTGCCAAGGTCATCCAGCCATGTAAGAATAGAGTTGGAATTCAAAGCCAGGGTCTATCTGACCTTAGGACTCAAGCTTTTAACAGTACTTTATCCCAGAAAATGTGGTCTACATGCGCAAGGGAGTTTTATTCAACCATAAAGAAAAATGGAATTATGGCATTTGAAGGAAAATGAATGGAACTCGAGACCATCATGTTAAGCGAAATAAGTCGAACTCAGAGAGTTAAGGGTCTGCTGGGAGCAGTGGTGCATGCCTGTAATCCCAGCAGCATGGAAGGCTGAGGCAGGAGGATCTCGAGTTCAAAGCCAGCCTCAGCAAAAAGGAGGCACTAAGCAAGTCAGTGAGACCCTTTCTCTAAATAAAATGCAAAATAGGGCTGGGGATGTGGCTCAGTGGTTGAGTGCCCCTGAGTTCAATCCTCAGTACCCCCCCCATAAAAAGAAAGTTAAGGGTCATATGTTTTCTCTCATATGTAGAAGTTGGAGAGGAAAACAAAGGTGGGGGTGGATCCCCTAAAAAATCAAAGATCAGTGGAGGAAAGGGACCAAGGGGTGGGAGTTGGGGAGGGAGGGGGGAAGTGCTGGGGAGTGATAGTGGCCAAATCATGTTGTCATATTGTGTGCGTGTATGAGTATGTAACAACCAATCCCATCAATAGGTCTAACTACATGCACAACTAAAAAATGTAGGAAAAAAACAGTATCTTATCCTGCCTTCATAATACAGTCCTGCTCTACATAATTCAAAGGGTGGCCGGGAGGGAGGTTCAATGATTTATTTAAAACAATATTCACAGTGTCTGCGGCACAGTAGGCATTTACTATACGTGAGCTATGGTCATCTGTGTCAGAGAAGGCAGGAATGCAGGTGGGGGGCATCCTTAGGTATTGTGGGGTTTGTCGAATCTGCCTGGCTAATAAGGGGGCCCGCGCTTCCTTCACTGTCCTCCCTGTCCCACCACATGCCTCTTCCAAGATGGACGGCGGGGCAAAGAGGGCAGCCCTCTCTGATTAAAACAGGAATAAAGGTGAACTTTAAATGCAAAAGGCCAAGATAATTCTGAAATAGTAAACAATAATAAGGGAAAGTATGGCCAGGTGCCATGGTACATCCTTTAGTCCCAGGGACGGGAAGACTGTGGCAGGATGGCTGTTTCGAGGCCAGCCTGAGCAAATTAGTAGACCTTGTTTCAAAATTAAAAAAAAAAAAAAAAAAGGAACAGGAAAAGTCTGGAGATGTATCTCAGTGGCACCCCAGGGTTCAATCCCCAGTACTGGAAAAAAAATGTACATATTATCTATGATTCAATTCCTCATTCTTCTTCTACCTTTTAGTCCAAGAATAAAAGAAGGAACAAAAATGGAAAAAAAAAAAAATCTGAGCAACAATTGTGACTGTGGTTTTGTGAAATGAAGTTTTGTTCATCAGAGATTCCAAAGATTTAGAGGCATGGTTTCTGCCCACTTCCTTTCAAATGGCTCAGAAATAAAAATAAAAATAATGATCTGGTGCGGTAGACTCGCCTGTAATCCCAGCGGCTCGGGAGGCTGAGGCTAGAGGATCGCAAGTTCAAAGCCAGCCTCAGCAACTGCCAGGCGCTAAGCAACTCAGTGAGACCCTGTCTCTAAATAAAATACACAATAGGGCTGGGGATGTGGCTCAGTGGTGGAGTGCCCCTGAGTTCAATCCCCGGTACCAAAAATAAATAAATAAGAACAATGACACATATATTGTGTATTATTTATAACATATACAATTATAAAATTTCTTTTATGCTTTAATTTATCTGTTACGTAAAAAAAAAAAATCCCCAAACCAAATGATGTGACAAAAATGCGGTATTTCTCATGATTCTGTGATGCGCTAGATGGGGCGGGGAGGGGCCTCTGCTTCGTGTGGCAACACTGACACCTCTCACCCTGCTGTAGTCAGCTGGCAACTGGGCGGGGGTGGGTGGGAGGGCTGGGCTGCAGAATTCCAAGGCTTTACTCACAGGAGTGGCATGTGGGTGCCTCTCTGGTCTCTCTGCCTGCTCCTGAGGAGCTGGGGCTTCCCCACATCGCGGTTCAGAGGGACGCTGTGGAAGACTTCTTAGCAGCTGGCTCCCAGGAGGGAGAATGGTGCCTGTCCTCTTCCCGGGCCAGGAAGCCACTGGGCCAGCCCAGGATCCGGAAAAATCCTCTTCCCTGGGCCAGAAAAAAACGACTGGGGCAATGATTCAGGGACGAATTCCCGGGGACAAAGGAAACCAAATGAAGAAGAGCAGGAATGTGAAGAGCCACCTCAACTGGAGGTTAAGGACCACAGCTGAGAGTAAGCTCTTCTGTCTTCCCACTGCTCCCCCATCTCAGCCTCCTTTGCCCCCTAAAAACTTAAGAGCTCACTTAGGAATATTAAGGATCAGAGAAGGAGGGAGAAAAACATCTCTTATTTAGCACAAAGTGCTGGACGGTATTTGCCCATGTTAAGTCAGTTAGTCTTCACAGCAACCCTGCACAGGAGCTCTACAGCCCTTGAAAAGAAAAGGTAACACATGTCCTGAGAGGTGCAGTGGCTTGAACAGACTCACACTGCAAATGTTTTGGATCAAATAACTTACTTTCTTCTTTATTCAATAACCGTTTTTTAGCCCAGGACTGTGCTGAGTTTGGCAATGATTTGTCAGTCAGCTCTTGCTGCAATAATGCTGCATAACAAACATCCTCTAAGTCTCAATGGCTTATAACACTAAATGTTTATTTTCCTCATTGCCAGGTCAGAGGTTTCAGGCTTTGGTGGGGCTCTAGTCTCCTCCTTATAGCTCCACATTCTCCTTGGACCAGGGGCTACCCTGGGTTATATTCTTTTTATTGATTTATTTTGTTTTTCAGTGCTGGGGTTGGAACCTAGGGCCTTGCACATACCAGGCAAGTGCTCTACTGCTGCTGACCTACACACCAGCCTTACATTGGGAATATATTCTTCTCAAGGTAGATCACAGGAGTATAAGAGATAAACCAAACCACGTGAGCAGATTTAAAACCTCTTTCCAGCTGGTGCGGTAGCACCTGCCTGGAATCCCAGCAGCTCTGGAGGCTGAGGCAGGAGGATCACAAGCTCAAATCCAGCCTCAGCAATGGCAAGGTGCTAAGCAACTCAGGGAGACACTGTTTCTACATAAAATAGGAAAAAAAGGGCTGGGATGTGCCTCAGTTGTTGAGTGCCCCTGAGTTCAATCCACAGTAACAAAAAAAATAAAAATAAAAAAATAAACTTCTTTCTAGATGACTGGCCAAAGCAAATCCTATGGCCCAAACTAACTTCACCAGGACAGAGAAGTATGTTTTGCTAACCATGAAGCTTTGGTAACGGCATAGTTAGACAATTCAAGGAATGAAGGATTGACAGCAGCCATGTCATCTGCAACAGGGAGGAGACCGGAGAGGGGGACACAAAGAAGAGAGAAGACAACCCGAATCTGATCAAACCTTCGAGCCTGTAACCTAACCACTAATTTAAGGAAGTAGAAGGGAAAGAGAAACTTTGTTAAAATGGTACCCAAGATTGATATAATCTAAACTGTGAAAACTCCTACAGATGAAAGATCCAAGTTTATCGGAGACCAGCAAATAAAAATTGCAAGGAGACGGGAGAGAGAAGAGAAGTAAGGAGAACTTGAAGATTTAAAGGACTGAAGAAAAAGAAAGGGAACCTAAGTCTTTTAAACTTCACCTTTTCCTGACACCTCAATAGCCTCACAAGCAGGCTATGGCCTCTGCCCAGTTCCTTCTCTTCTCTTCTTCTTCTTCTTCTTTTTTTTGTATCTGAGATTGAGCCCGGGTGCTTAACCACTGAGCCACACCTGAGACCTTTTTTATGTTTTATTAGAGACAGGGTCTGGCTGAGTTGCTTAGGGCCTCACTGAGTGGCTGAGGCTGGCTTTGAACTGGTGCAATCCTCCTTCCCTAGCCTCCCAAGCTGCTGTGATTATGGGTGTGTGCCACCGTGCCTGGCAAAAGAGTCTTTATCCTGTTAAGCTGTACACTTAACAGTCACCGTCCTGACACATCAGAACCCGCCCTGGGTTTCCTTCCCACAACCCGAGGAGTGGGTAGAATGAGCGCAGACACAGTGGAACACAGCCGGCTGCGGGATGGTAACTGCAGAAGCTGGCGACGGGTCCCTTCTGTTTTGTATGTGTACAAAAATGTCCCCAAGGACTGGGGTATAACTCAGTGGTAGAGCACGTGACTATCATGTGAGAAGCCACAGCTTCAGTCCCCAGGAGAGGGGGGAAAAACAGTAAAATAAATAGCCACACAGTGTGATGCATACCTGTAATCCTGGCCCTAGGGAGGCTGAGGCAGAAGGATGGCAATTTTGAGGTCAGATTGGGTAATTTAGGGAGACCCTGACTCAAAATGAAATAAAAAGGGCCGGGATGTTGCTCAGTAGTAGGATGATAGAGCACCCTGTTCAGTCACAGTACCGCCATAAATACATAAAAACTCCTTAAATAAGAAGTTAAACTAAAGACTGAAGACTGCCTCCTTCTTTCTTTCTTTTCTTCCATTTTTTCTAGTAATGGGAATTGAACCCCGCGGCCACACTACCACTGAGCCACATCCCCAGCACCTTCTTATTCTTTTGTTTTGAGACAGGGTCTCCCTAAATTGCCCAGGCTGGCCTCAAATTTGCAATCCTCCTGCCTCGGCTTCCAGAGCTGTTGGGTTACAGGATCATGTTGTACACCCTCATGGCAGCCTGATCCTGTCGGCCTGGAGAGGGCAGCGGGGCATGCTGGGAGACCCTAGGCAGGGGCAGCTAGTGCCAGGGCGGCAGCTGCTGTGTAGAGAGGAGGGGCGGGGGTGCACCCAGCTGTGAGGAGCCCTGGGCACACCCGGAGGGCTTGAAGCAGAGCAGAGGCACAACACATTGGCACCCTAGCAGGTCACCGTGACTACAGAGCAGAGGGGGGCTTGTGGAGAGGCTGGCGTTAAGTCCAGGGGGGGAGCTGGAGCCTGGGCCAGGTGTGGTGGCCGTGGGGAAGGACAGAGGCCGGGCGGGTTCTGATGTGTCAGGACGGTGACTGGTGAGGATGTGGGGAAGAAGGAGGGGGAGGCCCAAGGGGGAGACAGCCAGCCCTGAGCTGGGTCCTTATGCTAATGAGCTTATTTCCCTGTGACAGGCCTAAGAGGGGGATGATGTCTGTCTTAGCCTGGATCTCCAAGCCCCAACGCCTGAGGTGAAGGGCTTAGGTTCAGTCCTTCATTAGGAAGCAGCAGGGGTGGGGGCCTGGGACCAGGGGAGTGAAGCAGGAGCGTGTCACCCACGTGGCCACCACTGGGCACTGTTGAATGAAGGTGCTATCCCACCAGAGTCTCCTTTAAGAAGTCACAATATGTACCCCAGGTTGGCGGGACCCAGGGGAGAAATGGGAAGAGCACATCCACCAGCTCCTGTCCCTCATGGGCCAATGCTCACCCAAGGGACAGAGATGGACGCCAAGCAGAGTCCGGTGACATCTCATGCTTCGATTTCAGAGAGGGCCCAGGACAGGGGCCAGAGCACGACGAGGGAACGCCAGGCCAGGTGCTGGGCAGCTGCACCCTGGCTAAACTGACCATCTCCCATGTAGAACTAGTCACCGCTGCTGCGGTTGACGGAAGGACAGGACAGGTTGAGAGCAACAGTGACCAAGGTGGCCTGTGACACCAGCTTTATCAGTATCCCCTCCACCACTGTCCCCACTGTGCACTAGCTGGTCTGGCTCCAAAGAGCATGTTCTTAGTCCCTAGGCTGTGGCTTGGGGGCAGGGGCCCTGCACCCCCACCCCTAGGGGTGGGCCTAGGGAGTCCCAGAGCCTTTGGGTTATGGAGGAAATAGAGCCCTCAGGACAGTCCTAGTTATTGAGAAGGATCCGAGGATAGTACTATGGTTTTGATCTTCATGTCCCCAATACTGGGGACAGTTCAGATGCTGTTGGGAGATGATGGAGGCATAGCTACGGGAAGTGAGGTCACTGGAAATATGTCCTGAAAGGTGGTAACCCACACCTTCCCTCCTCTCTCTCTCTCTCTCTCTCTCTCTCTCTCTCTCCCCATCTCTCTCCCTCTCTCTCTCATTTTCCAGCAGCCGTGAGTTGGGCCTGTCTCTTACCCTGCATTCCCCCCATGATGTTCTGCCTCACCACAGGCCAAAGGGACTGTGGACTGAAACTGTGAGTCAAAGAAAATCTTTTCTCCTTTTAAGTTGATTCTCTCTGGTATTCTGTCATAGTGTTGGAAAGCTGACTAACACAGGTAGGGAAAAAAGAAGAGAGGGGAAATAATAATCATATGTTATGGTTTGGATGTGAGGTGTCACCAAAAAGCTCATGTGTGAGACAATGCAAGGTTTAGAGGAGAAATTGTGGGGTTATGAGAGCCTTAACCCAACCAGAGAATCAATCCCCTGGTGGGATTAACTGGGTGGTGACTGAAGGCAGGTGGGGTGTTGGTGGAGGAGGTGGGGATTCAGGGTGTGGTTGGGGGGATATATATTTGGTATCTGGCAAGTGGACTCTCCTCTCTCTCTCTCTCCTCTGCTTCCTGATCACCATGTGAGCTGCTTCCCTCTGCCACACTGCTCCGCCATGATGTCCTGCCTCACCTCGAGCCCCAAGGAATGGAGCCAGCTGTCTATGGACTGAGGCCTCTGAAACCGTGAGCCCCCAGTGAACTTTCCTCCTCTAATCGTTCTTGACAGAGCAGCGAAAAGCTGCTGGGAAGGGGCTTGGCAAGGCAGCCTCTTCTATCCGTTCATTCAGCAAATACTTACCAGGTACTCATTCCACTGCTGGGTGCCGGAGAGACAGCGGGTGCCACATGTCCCTGTGCTAGGGAGCTTGCTGAGGGTGCACAGACAGTACGGTGAGTGTTGCAGAGCCAGGCGACCAGGACCGAGGCTCCCCGCCCGGCAGGGAGGACCTGGACTTGCTGTGGGCAGCCCTGGGCTCAGAGGCCACTCCTACCCCTCTGGCTGGGACCTTTCTGCACTTGCGTTTCCTCGTCTAGAAGATGGGGCGACGGCTCACGTCACTGCCCAGGTGCTTGGCCTAGTGCCTGGCAGACGGTGTGGCAGCGGTCACCACTACCGTCATGTGAGACACAGTACAGGGCCACTCCTGGCCCACAGGGATGCCTAACGGGTCGGTGGACCCTCGAGACTGCCTTCCTTGGGCTCCTGTGCTCTGGCATCCTGTGGGGCTCGCCTGGGGAGGCGCCGACGGGAGGTGGCAGCGCAGTAGTGAGAGGTGGGACGTTCACTCCCTGTCCCCGGGCAGCTCCTCCTCCCGGGTTCCAGCTCTCTGTAGCACAGGCCAATAGCACAGCCTCCTCCATGTGCCCCGCAGGGCTCCAGACCTCCTTCCGTAGCAAGTCCCTGACTCCTTCCCAGCCCAGGTTGTCCCTGACCCTTCCAACGTCTGTCCTCTGTGCTTTATAAGAACCTCTAAGCCGGGTGTGGTGGCACACGTCTGTGATCCCAGTGACTCAGGAGGCCGAGGCAGGAGGATCGCGAGTTCAAAGCCAGCCTCAGCAACAGTGAGGAGCCAGGCAACTCAGCAAATAAAATATAAAAAAGGGCTGGGGATGTGGCTCAGTGGTTAAGTGGCCCTGAGTTCCATCCCCAGTACCTGCCCCCCCCAAAAAAGAAGGTGGGATGCTCTTTAGGAACTTCAAGACAGAAGCAGCAGCAGAATATTAAACCAAGAACAGGCCTCTCCTGAGCCCAAGGCCCTGCCCAGTTGTGCAGGGGGAGGCAGGAGGTGCACAGGGCTTTGGAATGGTCTAGAAGGCAGGTGAAGAGGGCTGGGCCTGGCAGATGGAGCGGAGAGGATGTGTGTTATTTAATTTGAGAACTGCCCTTCCCTCCCGGTCAGCCCTGAGGTCCAGGGCAAAGCTGACTGCTCTAGGCTCCAGCACTGCTGCTGCCCCCCGGCCTCTGCACAGGCGCTGGGCTGTGCGAGTTCTCTGAGCTTCTCTGGAACGGGGCTCCTGCGCGAGCCGGTCCATCAGCTGGAGTCTGACCTGCCAGGGAGCGTCCTGGCATCGCCCACTCCTCTTGGCTTCAGAGTGTCCTCTTCCACCTTCCTGATTGGACACCTTGTTCCCAGCAGCTTAGCGGCGGAAACATCTGAGTATGATGGAAAAGCCATTGGTGTCGGGTCAACCTCGGCCCCGGCCCTCCCGTGACCTAGCTGTGAAGTGTTGCACAAATCACTTGCCCTCTCTGGGCTTGATTTCCTTTCTCCCACAATGAGCAGATGACAGGATGACCTCTGGTGCAGCTGAGGTTGACTTTCCACTCTCCCCCCCAACACCCCCAGCCCTGCCTTTGGGCACACCTCTCCCAGTGCGCTCCCCGCAGGGCCAGCGCTGGCACCCCTTTGTTGGAGGACGGCCCTGGGCTGCCAGGACTTGCCTGGCCTGCGCTCTGAGGGAGCCCTGGAAGGGCCTGGAATCTCCATCCTCCTGGGCAGCCCGTCAGGTGGAGCTGTAGAGTTTCCGGCCCTGGATTGGGACAGGGTTGAGGGGTGCCCCAGGCCGCTCCAGAGCAGAGCTCCTGTACTGTGCTACTTGGCCTGCCACCTCTTGCTTGGCCCCTGTTGCTTCCCAAGCCCATTTCCCCACTCCCTGCTGGCTTCCTGGGGCTAATAATCCCAGATAACCACGTCCACGTGATCCTGGACTCAGGACCTGCTCCAGGAAATCCAACCTGAGACCCTCCCATCCTGATTCTGGAATCCTGTGTGACTTGTGGAAAGTTGCTTCCCCTCTCTGGCCTCAGTCTCCCCATCTGGACAACAGGGACATTGGATCAGTCTATACTGAAGATCCCTGTGGTCATGGATCCGCAGCTCTGCAGCCCCTTACTCTCAGCCTTGAGCACAGGGTCCGGCTCATCTGCCAAATGAGCGAATCCCAGTATTTTTTTCCTTTTCTGGGATCCTAACCAGAAACTGGGTCAACAGGTCAGCCCTGTGGCCCCGGAGACCCCAACCTACTGTCAGCCTCTCTCCAAGATGAGCAGGACTTGTGAACGGGTGGGATGCTGTCCAAAGATGTCATTGGAAGAAAGGCAAAGGGCCTGGTTTCTGTGGTGACCGAATGCCACCAGGGGTCGACGAGGAACCCGGGGCCCATCTGGCTGTAATGACAGTCCTGGAACTGGACCCTGCCTTCTCTCAGGCTGCTGGGATGCAGTTTCACAGAGGGGCGGCCCCTTCAGTGACCCTCCACCCTGGAGCACTCTGAGCGGGTTTGGGGGCCACGTTCAGAATCACCCCAGGCGCCCACCACTCCCTTCTAGTCCCTCTGCCTGCGCCTCCTACACGGGACACTGGGGACACTGGGGACACTCGGGACAGGCGGGACAGGCGGGAGGAAGGCGTGGGAGCGGCTGGTAAGGTGAGGGGCTCTTCTGCGGCCCCTCCCACTAGGGACACCACAGGACAGCCTGGGACCAGAGGGCCTGCCTTCACACCCACGCTCGGTTCTGCCCTCTGAGCGTCTGCTGGGGACTGTAGTGACGGGGCCGCCAGGTCCTGAATTACAGGGCAGCCAGGACAACTGGTGACTGAGATGGACAAAAATAACCCTGGGCCAGGCCGAGGGGGGACTCTGGCTGACACTGGGGGCAAGATCCCTTCTGCTGCGGCTCCCCCCAGATAGGTGGCCGCAAAGCCACTCCCTCTGCCCCAGTCTCTGCCCTCCAAAAGCCACTTAACCAGAGATGATTTGGACAAGAAAGAGGATATGAAATTCTGTAGTGTCTGTTATTTCACTTTTCTCCCCTCTTTGGATCCTGGTTACAAAAAAAAAAAAAAAGATATTGGTAATGTTTTGAGGCCTGTTTATAAAACATAATATTGTGTCTTGTTTTTCTTTCTTTTTTTTTTAAAGAGAGAGAGAGAGAGAGAGAATTTTTTAATATTTATTTATTTTTTAGTTTTTGGCGGACACAACATCTTCGTTTTATGTGGTGCTGAGGATCGAACCCAGCGCCCCGCACATGCCCGGCGAGCGCGCTACCGCTTGAGCCACATCCCCAGCCCCTCTTATTTTTTTTAAAGAAAAAATTTTAAGTGTTTTAAAAAATGTGCACAATAGTGAATGGAAGGCTGTCACTTGTGGAGAGAGTGGGCTGGGAGCCGGGACAGGGGTGTCCCACTGTGATCCCAGTGACTTGAGAGGCGGAGGCAGGAAGATTGCAAAAACCGAGGCCAGCCTCAGCAACTTAGTGAGGCCCTGCCTCAAAGTAAAAAGGGCTGGGGACGGAGCTCAGGGGTAGGGCAGCCCTGGGCTCAATCCCAAAACCAAAAGAGAGGAAGGAAAGAAGGAGATCAAGAGTGGGCTGGGGAGGAACACGGACCCACCTCTCCGTACGGAAGCACAGATCATCCTGGAAGAACTTCCTAGAAGCCAAAAGCAGCATCTGTGTGGCTGGGACCCAGGAAAGTGGGAAACTCTCCTTTTCTTTTGCTTGCTGTAGAATGATCCAGAAGATTACCCCCCAAAATGTGTAGGGGGTATCCTGAGGCATCCCTTGGACACAGCAGTTCCCTTGCTAGGAATCTGTCCCAAGAGGTAACTGGTAAAGTGCACCAAGCTTCTTGCCAGAGGACTCTGCTCAGTGTTGATTGTAGTCTGAACCCAGATTAGGAAAGCAAACTCCATGGATCCATGGAAAGCTATGTAGCTGTCAAAAAGGACCATGCTAGTCTCTGTTGATCCAAAAGACATTGGTGTCATTATTGAGGAGCAAAGACCACGTAAAACAGCCTGAGCCGCAAGTGCCATCCATGTGAAACTGTGCGCGTGCGCCCCGTGGCTGGTGACTTTTGGGCCCTGGGACGGCAGATTAATCGATCTCTCTCCTTCCTGCTTCTATTTCCTGATAATTTGAAAGTAGATGGCCAATTTTGTAACATTTCACCCATAAACATGTATCTCCTAGGAACAAAGTTGCCCGCCCACAGACTCCCAGAATCACCCACACCCAAGAGCCTCATCAGTTCAACAGCATCACCAAGCGTCCACCCGGGGCCCTTCAGATTCCTCAGTTCCTCCCCCAAAGCCTCTCCCCCCACCCCCCATGCAGGACCCAGTCAGCTTCCTGGCTACACTTGGTTTTATGTGATCTGAACTTGTCCCCCCCCACCCCCCCTGCCTGTTGTGGAAGGGGCTTTGTGAGGCTCAGGTCTGTTTTGCTCCCTCTGGCATTTACCACACTTGGTTTGGGGTCGCCATCGGTCCTGTGTGTCTTATTCTGACTGAAGGCAGAGCTGAGGCCAGGACTTGGGTGCAGCAGTTTACTGGGGGTGCTCTGCCCCCCAGAGGGGGTGACAGGGAAGGAGGAAGAACTAACGGCAAGGTGTGGCTGAGGGTGCTGTGTCCCCTTCCACAGGCACCCAGAGTGGCCCCTCAGGGGGCAGGAAGCTGGGGCGTCCCCACCCACCCGGCAGCTCCTATCTGCAGGGTCAAGGACAGCCTTGGGATCAGCCTTCCCCCCACTGGGCTGCACCCACCAGGGACCCGTGGCATCTCCAGCTTTGGAGAAAGTCCTGGGGCAGAAAAGACAAGTGTACACAGCAAGCTTTGCATGCATGAGGCACCGTCCGCCACAGCATGGCCGCCTTCAGAGGTCCCAGAGCACGCGACACGGGCAACTGGGACAACTGGTATAGGGCTTCAGGGCCCCTCAAGGAAAAGCCCTTGAAGTCCAGGGATGGAGTCGGCCTGCCCTCTGGACCAAGGCCTAGAGAGGTGCCAGGCCTCCTGACCCCTGGCCTCTGGGGTCTCTGTCCCCCAGATGTGTCTGGGCCTCACAGAGGGGAGACTGCATCACTTACCTTCTCCTGGACAAAGGAGGTGCAGCGAGCCCCACCCAGTGTGTTCCAGGGAGAGGGCTCCCGCGGGCTACTGGCCCCAGGCTGGCCGGGTGGACTCTGAGCCAGGCTGGGAGGCCCTGCAGGCCTGGGCCCAAGGGCAGGAAGCTGGGCCTTCCTGGTGGAGACCAACAGAGAAGCAGGAGAGGCGCTGGTGTGCCCGGGTCAGGGTCTGGCCACCGTGCCAAAGAGGTCTCCCCAGGAGGGAGGCTGGGGTGGAGGCTGCCGGGCCTCCCAGGCCCTGAGGAATGGGATGGCGGGCGCCCGCCTGCCTGCTCGGGTCCTTTTCTATGGCGCCATAACTGACCATCACAGATTTCATGGTTTAAAGGAACACGAATTAATGACCTGGCGGCTTTGGAAGCCAGAAGCCCAGCCTGGCTCTCCCTGGGCTGCGTCCCCCTAGAGGCTCTGGGTGAGAAGCCATCTCCTTCCCTTCGCGGTCTCCTGAGTGCTCCGAGCCTCTTCCTCATCTCAGCAACCTCGCATCTGAGCACAGGCAGGCAACGCCAGGAGGGCTGGTACTCTCCCCCTCCCCTGCCACGCCCCTGGACTGCCAGGCCCTGTGCCACCTCCTCTCACCCAGCAGTCACTCTGTCCCCATCTGCTTCAACCTTCAGTGGCTTCCTCGTTTCTGAGCACAAAATCCAAACCTGAGCCAGCAATCCCACTGCTGGGTAGGGGTCCCCACACATCTGCACCAGCCAGGATGTGGAATCACCCAGGTGTCCGTCCGGTGAGTGGGTAAAGAGAAGGTGGCATAAGTACACGGTGGGATGCTGTTCAGCCGTAAAGGAAAGCAAACTCCTGGCGTTCACAGCAACGTGGATGAACCCGGAGGACGTCGTGTTGAGTGAAAGAACCCAGGCTCAGAAAGAAAGAGTTCCCGTATTTTGACTCATATGTGGAAGCTAAAGCAATTGATCCCAGCCAGATGCCGGGGTGCACACCTGGAATTCCAGCTCATGGGAGGTCGAGGCCAACGTGGGTAACTTAGTGCTCTTGTCTTAAAATAAAATAGCTGGGTGTGGTGGTGCAGGCCTGCAATCCCAGGGGCTAGGGAGGCTGAGGCAGGAGGATCGAAAGTTCAAAGCCAGTCTCAGCAATTTAGCATGGCTCTAAGCAACTCAGTGAGACCCTGTCTCTAAATAAAATACAAAAAAAGGTCTGGGGATGTGGCTCAGTGTTTAAGTGCCCCTGAATTCAATCCCTAGTCTGTCTGTCTGTCTGTCTCTCTCTCTCTCTCTCTCACACACACACACACAGTAGTGGGTCTCATAAAAGCAGCAAGTAGAATAGTGACTCCAGAGGTGTGGAAGGGTGGGAGGATGGGGATGGGAGTGGTGGTGGTGGGCTGGTTAACAGGTACATCATTAGTTAGATAGGAGCAAAAAGTCCTGGTGTCCTATAGCACAGTAGGGTGACTATAGAAGGGTGACATTTTATAACTAGAAGAGAAGATTTTGAAAGTTCTCACCATGATAAGCATTGAATATTACAGATATGCTAAACACCTTGATTTGGTAATTACACATTATATACATGTAATCAAAATATCACACTGTGCCCCATTGCTATGTGCAATTATTTTGTGTCAATTTAAAAAATCCAGACTCCTCTGCTGGCTTCTCAGCCCTGTGGACTCCCGATGCTGCCCCACCCTGTCTATTTCCTGGTCATTCCTTCCCTTCCCCGCCACCTCTCTCCCTCTTTTGTACCAGGGATTGAACCCAAGGCATTTAACCACTGAGTCACGTTCCAAACCCTTTTCATTTTTTATTTGGAGACAGTCTCACTAGGTTGCTTAGAGCCTCACTAAGTTACTGAGACTGACTTCGAACCTGTACTCCTCCTGCCTCAGCCTCCTGAGTTGGTGGGATTGTAGGCTTGCTCCATGGTGCCTGGCTGATCATACAATTCAGTAGCTTTTAGTTCATTCACAATGTCTAGTTCCGAAACATTTCCATTATCCCAAAAGTTTCTCATCTCATTAAACAGTTCCTCCCCGTGCCCCGGCCCCCGTCCCTGGTCAGCACTAGTCTGCACTCTGTCTCTGGATTGGCCAGGTCTGGACATTTCCTATAAATGGAATCATACCGCTTGTGACCTTTTGTAACTGGCTTCTTTCACTTGGCATCATGACTTCCAGAGTCACCCATGCCCTAGCGGGTGTCAGCACTCCGTTCCTTTTAAGGGCTCCACCATTTCCCAGCCCAACCAGCCTCCTCTGATTCCTAGAGGACACCAAGCTTTGCCCACCCCCGGGCCTTTCCCCGGGCCGTGCCCTCCACAGCCTCCAGCCAAACGTTGATACTCACTATGTTTATTGTGGAGTTTTTGATCCAGGCCTGTCTCTCTGCTGCATTAGAGGTCCCGAGTGGGCAGGGCCTGGGGCCCCCAGGGAGCAGGACAGCCCCTGGTTCTTTGCATGTGCTCAAGTATCTTTTCTCGATCAAATGAGTGGGCAGATGGTTTTGTTAGGCGTATATTAGAGACTGCAAGATTTATATATGTCAAGCTTTCCCAGAGCCGAGCACAGTTATGGCCAGAGACATCCAAAAACTGCTGCCTGATTCTGTGTCCTCAGTCTCTGGGTTTAGGAGTCAGGGCTGTGTACTTCCTAGCCAGAGGAGACACAGCTAAGCCTGCTCATGAGGGCACTTCAGGCACGGTCACTGGGCCACTCCTGCCAGGTCTGGCTCTTCCTCCCCCTCTGCCCCCGTGCCTAGCCACCAGGCTACGTAGATGTGAAGGATCCATAGGACCAACGCGGAGAAGGGGCTGACTTGTTAACACAGTAAATGTTGTATTTTTCTGCCCTCTTGTGGTCAGTCTCATGATAGCAAGTGACAACATCCTCACCTCCCTGGTGCTATGCTCAGCGTGGCCACTAGAGGACAGTGTTATCAACACTTGCATCCAATAGGTTTTCTCACCTAACTCCAGCTTTTTAAAAAGTAAATTTCTGTATTTTAATGCAACTTCATTGAGACAGAATTCATTTACTATACACCTAATCCTTTAAAAAATGTATCATTCATTGTTTGGTTGGAAAATTACCCAGCCATAAAGAGGAATGAAATGTTTTGGGTGTTTTCTGTGGGGTACTGGGCATTGAAGCCATGAGGTACCTCACCAGCCCTTTTTTACTTTTTATTTTGAAACAGGGTCTCGCTAAATTGCCTATGCTGTCCTTGAACCTGGGGTCTTCCTGCATCAGCCCCTGGCTGTTTTTAGTGTATAGATAGAGCTGGGCAAAGATGATCAAAACATTGTCATCGTTCTCACAAGGAAAACCCCCCTCCCCAAACTGTTACGCTCCTATTCCCACTCCAGCCCCGGCAGCCACAAATCTGACTTCTGCCTCTAGAGATCTGTCTCTAGTCTGCGTTCTGCCTGTTCCGGACATTTCCCGTAAACAGATCATACAATATGTGGTTTACTGTGTGTGACTGGCTTCTGCCCCTTGGCACTGTGTTTTCAAGGCTCATCCGTGTTGCAGCCTGAATCAGCATTTCACTCCTTTTTATTGCAAAACTCTATTCCATACCCCATTGTATCCACTCATGAGCTGATTGGCATTTGAGCTCTTTCTCTTTTTTTGGCGGGGGGGGGGGGGGGGCGCTAGGAATTGAATCCAGGGATGCTTAGCCACTGAGCCACATCCACAGCCAGTTTCTCACTAAATAGCTCAGGGGCCCCACAAATTGCTGAGGCTGGCTTTGAACTTGTGATCCTCCTGAACTGCTGGGACCACCACGCCGGGTCCCTCTACTTTTGACTGTTAGGAATAATACTCCTATGGACGCTTATGCATGAGTTTGCGTGTTGGATATGTGTCTTCCATTCTCCTGGGTAGGTACACCATGTATCTACATGTAGCTATAACTCTACATTTAATATTTTTGAGGCACTTTCAGACTTTTGTTCCCATAGTGGCTGCTCCATTTACATTCCTAGCCACAGGGTGTGATGGTTCCAATGGCTCCACATCCTTGCCAACGCGTGGATGTTCTGTTGTTTTTATTTAGCCGTCCTGCGAGGAATGAAGATGTAGACCAACGTGTCCTTCTTCACACTATGGATCTTGAAGTGTTCCCTTCCTGTTTTCATATGTGTTGATTAGTTGGGTTCTCAGACTTTTGGATCTTGGGCCACTGTTACAATCTTAAAAATTTTTAAGGAACCCAAATATTAATCAACTTATCAAAAAGTAACAATAATTGAGACGCTGAGGCAAGACGACTGCAAATTCAAGGCCAGCGTGGACCAGTTAGTGGGATCCTATCTCAACATTAAAAAATAAAAAGGGCCAGGAGTGCAGCCCAGTGACAGAGAGTCCCTGGGATCAGTCCCCAGAACCAGAAAAACAAATAAATAAAATAAAAACCAAAGAAGACTGTCTTATTAGAACGTTGGTCTTTATCTCTACTTCTGCTTTCAGTCTGTCGCAATTTATTGGGTTTTTTGGGCAATTTATTGTTTCAATTGAACAAAATCCAACTTCACACAAACACACAGTTGGGAAAGAGGAGTATTTTAAGACTCTTTTCGGATGCTTGTAGCTTGATGCTGCACCAAGTTTCTTAAAGATTGTTTTCTTTTCCTTTTTTAAAATAGTTTTTTAGTTGCCGATGGATCTTTATTTTTTATTTATTTATATGTGGTATTGAGAACCGAACCCAGGGCCTCACCCATGCTAGGCAAGTGCTCTACCACTGAGCCCCAGCCCCAGCCTAAAGGTTTGTTTCTTAGAGATTGGTTGCCATGAGGAATCCAGAAGGACATGGTGGACATTGTGTGCTCTGTCCCATGACAATGCATGCCCCTCTCTTGTCCTTTTGAGTGGATCTTTTACTGGACCCTGCCTTACAGCATCATGTTTCAGCCATCTGGAGAATCTGAGTCCATTAAATCACACGGAGACTCCAAGAGATGACATGTCACTCCATGGTGCCGACACTCGTATGTTTTCATTTCTCATGAACACCAGTGTCCCTCTCCTCAGCAGCGTCTTTAAACACTGGGAAGTTGCCAAACTTATTGTGGTGGATATGAGTTTTCCCAGACGCTTAATTCTCCCTTTCAATCCTCAGCTTTATCATTGGCAATGAGTCCTGTCAGTCGTTCTCCTTGGAGAAGTGGCTTGCTTCTCGCCCTTTTGAGAAAACGTCTGTCTGCAAAACACCCCCATCTCCATGAGTCAGGTGGTTGGTTAGTCATTCTTCCAGGTAAAAATGGCGCTCCCTGGACAGAGGCCAGTTCAACTCTGACACCTCATATTCCAGCTATGACACATTCCCTCCCCAGAACACCCAGACACACAGACTCGGGCTCAGACGCAACCAAAGTGCTTTTTTACTACATCCTGGCATCGCGAGTGTGTCTCTGCAGAACGTGGGGCCACCAGCCCTGTGTGGGGCCACCAGCCCTGTGTGGGGCCTTGCTTCTGCTGAGGTTCCAGCAGTTTCACCCAGAGTGGCTTCTGAGTCATCAAATGTCCTCACAGTGAAAAGCCAATGCTGTCTTCCTACTGTCAGGAAAGGCATTTAGGGACTCCAGGAGAATGTACCCATGACACATTCAACTTCAAAAGTCAGTAAAGTGCCCCGACTAAAATATTCAAAGAAAAAATATCTAAAAATATTTAAAGAAAAAAATACAGGGCTGGGTTATAGCTCAGTGGCAGAGAGCCTGCCTAGCATGTGTGAGGCCCTGGGTTCGATTCTCAGCACCACATAAAAATAAATAAAAATAAATTTTCTTCCACAACTAAATATATATATATATATATATATATATATATATATATATATTTAAAAAAAGAAAAAAAAATACAGAGAAAGTCGTAAGTAATTTATCACAAACCTACGTGCCTCTTGATAGCAGACTTGAAGCTGGCAGCCACTTATGTCACAGGTGCCCGCCACACACATGGATGGTCTTAAGGACTCTGTTTGGGGACTTGAATCACAAGAAAGCTGCTGGCAGGGCTCTGATTTCCTTTCTTTTTTCTTTTTGTGGCTGGGATCAGCCTCAGGGCCTGGCACGTCCTCCACTGCCCAGCTACACCCCAGCCCAATGTCATTTCTTTGAAATGGTCAAGTCTCTCTGTGAAGGTTCGTAGCAAACAAAGTACAGTCTTCCACTCATTTGTGTGCCCAAAGTATGTTTCAAAAACTGCACAAGAAAGAAACAAACAAACCCCAGCACAGTTTCCTAGGTAGGAAAGGAGGTTTGGTGGCTGACAGAGTCTCTGATAGGCCAGTGGAAACCAGGAGAGGACACCTGGGGGAGCTTTTTAGTCTCCAGGGAGCTCTGAGCACTCCACAGTGTGCCACCTTCCCGGCCTCTGACCCAAATGCCGGCAGGGCCTCCCGCATTGCCGTACCCACCCAAATGGACTCGCCGAGTACCCCAAATGCCTCCACCTGCTGGAGCCCCTTGGACTACCCTTTGGAGCCGAGGCCCTCTTGCACACCACAGACCCCTTGGTGGGTAACTGAGGTGGGAACCCCAGTAAGCCCCCTGCAAGGTTCAGGCCAGCCCCTCTGGTGGCCCTGGCTATGTCCACAGCCCTGGGCTGGGAGGGGACTGGCCTGTCCGCAGGCGCTTGCTGGGGAGCATGCTGAATAGAACCTGTCTGACCTTGTCTTCAAGAAGCTGCAGGATGTCAGGGCCTGGAGGACCTGGGACAGCTAGCCACAGTAGGGGATGTAGTATCTAGACTCCTGAATCTGCTCTCGGCCTCCGCCAGGACCAGCCTCATCTCTGCAGGGCCCTGGATGGCACGTGGCCTCTCTCCTCAGGGCCTCTACACATGCTCTTCCTCCACCTGGAGCCGACTCCCCTACCTGACCCCGTCTGCCTGGCTAACCTGCCCCCACTTCTCACCTTAGATACTGCCTCCTCCAGGAAGCCCTCCCTGACCCCCGGAAGACGCTGCAGGCCCTACTCACCGGCCAGAATTTCCTCTTCCTATGCCGGTTTGTGGGGCTCTCTCCCCAGTAGAGCTGGGAGTCCACAGGGGCAGGACAGTTTTAGATCTCTTGACTCTGCCCAAGGCAGCGCTGATGACCACAGTCCACACTCCTCACAGATTGAGTCCTAAGGAGAATGAATGGAACCGAAGGCCGGAGGTGTTGGTCCCCCCCAGGGACTAAAGGGGGCTTCCTCTGGGAAAGTCAGGGGAGACGAGCTGTGGGAAGGGGTGAGGCTGAAGAGGCCGGGGTATGACACCCAGGCTCTCCTCCCAGAAGAGGAAGGGTCAGGTTCCCATGCCTGGCTCCTGACCAGAGTGTGAAAGAGGAAGTCTGTAGAAAGTTCTCTCCTGGGCAAAGCACCCTGGCATCCGAAGAAAGTGGGTCCCTGGGGGTGGGAGACAGGGGATCCCGGGGCCAGGATCAGAGGATGAGCCACCCGTGGAGGTGGGACTGGGTTACAGAGGCAGGGATGGTGTCAGGTTATGGCACAAAGAGAGGGAAGAGGGCTGAAGAGAGGTCAGGGCCAGGCCCCAAGGAAGTCGGAAAATGGCCTTGACTTTCACCCTGAGGAATGCACCTCCAAAGGAGGGCGAATGAGGGACCCTCAACAGTGAAGGGCAGGGGCCTGGAATGTCTAACAGGCTGGACCTACAGCACCATAGAGCCCAGCGTGACATTTCTGGGAGCAAGGACAGGCTTTGGCCTTGTAGAATTTTTCGTCTATGGAGTCTCAGCGTTCCTGACTGCAAAATCCCTCCTGCCTGTGCTGGTCCAGGCTCCAAGGTGCACACTGATGCAGTTCCTTGGCTTCAAACACTCAGAGCAGAATCTCAGTGTCAAGAACTCAAAAGAGCTCCTGTGGGCCATCTAAGAACTTGACTGTGTGCCACCCTGCGGGAAAGTGACCCAAATATTATGTGTGACACTAATCTTACATTATTGACAACTAAACTGAAGAAAAAGTATTTGTGTGTGTGTTGAGGGGGCGGGTTCTGGGACTCAAACCGGTGAACCTGAGGCTGGCCTGGAACTTGAGATCCTCCTGCCTCAGCCTCTCCAGCTACTGGGATTACAGGTGTAGGCCACGGCCCCTGGCCTCTGTGATGCTTTCCAACACCCACCCGGCCTG
Organism: Callospermophilus lateralis; assembly: GCF_048772815.1. NCBI lineage: Eukaryota > Metazoa > Chordata > Mammalia > Rodentia > Sciuridae > Callospermophilus > Callospermophilus lateralis. The sequence goes on along the minus strand of NC_135319.1, from coordinate 43,935,646 downwards.
GCCTGCAGCCCATTAGTGTTAAAATGCCTTAATAAGGCCTGACTTCCTTGTTATAGGGGTTAGGCCTGGGAGGATGCAGAGAGGGAGGATCCAGACAGGGAGCAGAGGGGAAGCTGGGGCTTGGAAGCAGAGGTGCTTCCTTTCAATGTGGTCATTTATAGCATCAATATAAAATTCCTGAGTGTCTTCACCCACTCATTTTAGAGCTGGGAAACAGAGTCCCAGTGCAGGAGAGATTAGCCAGAGAACCGGCAAAGGCCTCTTGGGATAAGGAAATGGGCAGGGGTGAAATTCAGGCCTCCGGGCTCCTTCCTGTCTCAGGGTGAAGGTGGCACCTTGTGCCGGGCCTTGTTCTTAGCACCACACTGGGTCCCCATTCCACAAACAAGGAGACTGGGGCACGTGAGAAGGAGGAGCTCCAAGGTTCCTGGTCTGGATGACATGGCTCAGGCAAGCGGGCTCCTAAGAGAGAGAATTCCCTCCTAAGAGAGAAGGCCCAGTCGAGCTGGGAGACTAAGAGGCATCTTGAAACAGGTGTCCCCAGAAGGACCAGATAATAGAAACGGGGGAGGGGAGGGGAGGCTGAAGAGGCCGGGGTATGACACCCAGGCTCTCCTCCCAGAAGAGGAAGGGTCAGGTTCCCAAGCCTGGGTGTCACAAGCAATTTCAGAGTCAGTTAACACTCTGGAAAGGTGCGCAATGGCAGCTGGGTGTTGCTAGTTGGACTGTCAAACCATTCTCTCGCTTCCAGTGCCTCCTGCAGGACGCGTCTGCTCCCAGCAGGGGTCTATGGCTGCGCAGGCCTGGGGGGGGTGGGGGTTGGGGGGTGAGGCTCTGCCGGCAGCTCCCTCCCGCGCTCCACTGCGCCCCGCCGCCCCCGCCCTCGCCTGCACCGCGCCGCTGTCCTGGAGGTTGCTCCGCGGGTTTCCCATCCTCTTTCGCTTCTCTTTCTGGGGGGAACTAAAGCTCGGGCTGCTAGATTGCATAAAGCTGCATTTCGAAAGCGGATGGGGACGGCGCGCGTGCTCCGGGGTCCTCGGGCCGAGAGTGCCTTGTGCAACCCGGGAGTGGGGAGCAGAGGCATGGGCGCAGGGAGAACCGGGCCCCGGACCCTGGCCCAAGCACCCACCCCGCCCACCGCAGCCGATTTGGGTTAAGATGCAATCAGGGTCTGGGGTCAAAGTCAGGCTAAAGTCGCTGTTGCCGCAGGAAGGAGGGGCGGTGCGGCTGGGCACGGGCACGTGGAGTAGGGCACTGCTGAGCGGCTGGCAAAGGTGGCTGCTTTTTTTGTTGTCGTTGTTGTTTCCGTGGTGTTCACCTTGGAGAAGTTGAACCATACGTTTTTCAGTATCCGTTTTATTTCATAATAAAAAAAATATTTAGAATATTCAATCCATTAAAGTTGCAAAAGTGAGACTCTAACAACTTTTCAATCTCCCCCCCCACACACACACACCTTTTTGGTTCTTTTTGTGGTGCTGGGGACAGAACCCAGAATCTCACAGGCAAGGTAAGCGCTCTGGCACCCACGGGCGAGGTATAAAGTAATTTCTAGATTTTTAGTGTTGGCAACTAGCAAATTGTTTTAAAATACCAAACAGAACGCCTTCACGTTCTGTTGCATGTCAAACGGGTCCTTCGGGGATCAAATTCCATGGCTGGCTGGTGGGGTCTGCCTTAATAAGGCCTGACTTCCTTGTTATTTTGGAAATCCCAAGAGTGGTAACTTGAGGCCCTTCAGTCACTTATAGCAATGGGACCCTCCCGGGAGATATTCCCCAAATAGGAGGCTTGGATGGGGGCCGAGCAGCAGCTAGGAAGCTAGGGTGGTCTCGCTTTTCTTTCTTTCAACATGTTCCATTTGTAGTTTCTGTTTTTCTCTCTCCCCTTCCTCCCTTCCTCTCTGGACTTCTTTCTCCACCACTGGACTACACCCCCAGCCCTCTTTTCCTTTCTCGATTTGTTTGTCTTTTAACAAATACAACGGAGAAGGACATGGTAGGGAATTTTATTTTTAAACTGGGAATTGAACCCAGGGAACTTAACAACTGAGCCAAACTCCCAGCCCTTTTAAAAAATATTTTATTTAGAGCAGAGTCTCACTGAGCTGCTTAGGGCCTCTCTAAGTCGCTGAGGCTGACTTTGAACTTGAGATCCTCCTGCCTCAGTCTCCTGAGCCTCTGGGATTACAAGTATGCACCACTGCACCTGCGTAGGGAATGTTTTGACACTAGAGCTCCGCTGGTGAATAGGCCACTTCCCAGCTTCCCTGGAGCTAACAGTCTAGTGACAGAGGTTGACAGATAAGTGGGAAAATGAATGCATAACCACAAATTGTGGTCAGGGTACTGACCACCTAGAGTCCAGGTGTTTGTATACATGCACAAATATACATAAGATTATATATTAGGTATATGTAGGCTTTTTTTTAAATAGAAGGATCATATATAGTATATGATGTTCAGGAACTTGTTTTTCTCGATTAAATATGCATCATAGGAAATTTCACAATTGGCACATGCAGGTTACCTTGCTGTGTTTTACGGCTGCGTGGTATTCTACTCTACAAATTTGGAGTTTAGGCATCAGGGACTCTCAGGGACTCCTGGAGCACCTGTGGTCCGAGGAGACATCCTTTGTTGATGGTGTAGTGGTGAGCATTGCTGTCTTCCAGAGACATCCTTTGGGGTGACTGGGGAGTGAACTGAAGGGCATGATGGAGAATGTGGCTGTGCATGGCTTTCAGCAGAGCAGCCCTGCTCAGATGTGTGGTCCTCAGCCCTAGTTGCACACAAGAATCATCTGAGCACCTTTAAAAGCCATTGACTCAGCATCTCTGGGAATTGTGAGCGAGTGCCTTTTTAAAAAAAGTTTTAGCTGGTACAGTGGCCCGTGCCTGTAATTCCAGTGACTCAGGAGGCTGAGGCAGGAGGATTGTGAGTTCAAAGCCAGCCTCAGCAACTGTGAGGCACTAAGCAACTCAGTGAGAACCTGCCTCTAAATAAAATACAAAATAGGGCTGGGGATGTGGCTCAGTGGTCAAGTGCATCTGAATTCAATCCCTAGTACCCCTCATCTCCCAATTTTTTTTTTTTAAAGTTCTTCCAGTTTCTCTAAAGGGGCAAACTAGGGTTAAGAAATACTGGGCTATCAGGGTACCATTTCATATTAAGATGTTGAAATCCACTGACCTTGTAAGAGAAAGTGGAACCCCCAAGAATCCTGGGGAAATGTTGCATGAACCCTATCCTAAGTGAGGAGCCAAGCTGGCCTGGACCAGAACTTCTGCTGTCCCCCCAGGACTCTGCCATCAGTTCACTCTCTGTGTGTGATCTTCATGCAAAATTCTCTGCTTTTGGATTTGGAGATCATGGAGTAAAGATGGAAGCATTTTAAAAAAGTAAGATTTATATTACTGTTCCAATTATTAAGACAATACAGTCTTAATAAATAACCACCCAAAGATCTAGGCAATTCACACACACACACAAAAAAAAAATCCAAACAATCTGTAGACCTGTGAAGAGGATTGTCACCAAGATTTAAAGAAACACAAATTAAGCCAGCAAAGAGACATTTTCCCACCTTATCTCACTGGCATGGATGAAATTTTGAATGCTGCAAAAATGTTGGAAAAATGGGTGCTTCCCTTAAACTCACTTTTTTTTTTTTTTTGACAGGGGAGGTACTAGTGATATGGAAAGCTTGGTCCCTGTCCTTGATGCCAATCCAATAATGAAGACATGGTTTTGAGAAAAAGGAAAAAGAAGGTTTATTGTTTTGCTAGCAAAGGAGACACACAGGGGATTCCTGTCCCAGAGGCTGTGATTCTGCCCATCAAGGGGAGCAGGGGGCTTTTAAAGAGGTGGTTCAAGGGCACATTCCACAGTTCTCTGTTCAGAATTGTAATCTACTTGTTAATTGGGGAGACAGTCATTTCTGAGATCTTCTAGTGCCAGCCCCAAAGTCTGGATTGTTTCATTTCTATGGTGGGTGTGTGCTCAAGGACAGATCCCTCTGCCTAGGATGAGGAAGAAAGGAAACCCTGTTCCCCCTGAGATTAGGCTGGGGGAGAGATTAAGGAGGAGCAGGGAGAGAGGAGGAGAAAGAAACACATCCATTTAAAAACTAAGTCTCAGTGATAGAGAAGCAAGGGCTATACCCAAAGTATAAAGTGGACCATGGTTACACTAGGGATGGAACCCAGGGACTCAACCACTGAGCCACACCCCCAGCCCTTTTTATTTTATTTTATTTTTTATTTTGAGACAGAGTCTTGCTAAATTACTTAAGGCCTTGATAAATTTCGGAGGCTGGCTTTGAATTTGTAATCCTCCTGCCTCAGCCTCCTGAGTTGCTGGGATTAAGGCATGCATCAACACGCCTGGCTCTCACTTTTTTTCTGATTATAATTGATATTTTGCTGGTAGAAAAAACATTAAACATTGTAGATGTATGAGAGTAAAAAGGAAAGAAACTCTGTAATGCCTCTGGTTGCTGGAATATCAGCATTAACAGTTAATATCGTCTTCACTACACATACATAAACATTGGTGCACACATACACTTATATACACACCTACACACACATATGCACACAAATATACAAATCTCTGTACCTTACACCTTCTTGGCCTTCAGTCTTGGGACTAGTTTCCAGCAATCAAATAACCAGACTAAAAGGAAGCAATGCATCCAAGTGCCTTGCTACTGCTCACCAGATGGCCCTCTGCAGGGGTGAGCCCGTCTCCACCACCCAGCTCTGCACACCCCCCACCAGCCCCCAGCACCTGCCAAGAGGTAACTTTCCATTTCATTTTCTAGTAATGCCACTTTCTTTTTCTTGGGGCCCTAACCAACCTTAGGGCCTTTCAGCAACTAATAATGCTTACCTTTGGCTCAAACTGGATACCAGCTGTCACTATACACCTGTTTTCTCTAACAGTTTTTCCCTGTTTCTCCAGAGCCCCATCACCAAAAGGGTGCTGTTCTAGCTGTTCCAAACTTAGGGGTGAAGCTGGTCATCTGGAGAACCAGGGGTGGGCAGGGGAATGCTAGGCTTTCTGGATCTGATCATCGGCCAATAGGCACAGAATTATGAGAGAACTGTATTTTTCTTTTTTTTTTTTGGTGGGGGCGCTTACTGAAGATTGAACTCAGGGTCACTCAACCACTGAATCACAACCCCAGCCCTTTTTGGTATTTTACTTAGGGCAGGGTCTCACTGAGTTGCTTAGTGCTTCTGTTGCTGAGGCTGGCTTTGAAGTGGAGATCTTTCTGCCTCAGCTTACTGAGCCACTGGGATTGCAGGCGTGCACCACTGTGCCCGGCCTGTATTTTTCTTCCTTATATTTTTGTTTTTGAAAAGTTTTCCCAGTGAGTATCCCTTTAAGAATCATGAAAAGGGAGCTGGGGTTGAGGCTCAGTGGTGGAGCGCTTACCCAGCATGTGTGAGGCGCTGGATTCGATTCTCAACACCACATATAAATAAATAAAATAAAGGCCCATCAACAACTGAAAAAAACCCCTTAAAATTAAAAAATAAATCATGAAAAAGTTGGACACAGTGGCTTATATCTGTAATCCCAGTGGCTAGGGAGGCTGAGGCAGGAGGATCACAAGTTCAAAGCCAGCCTCAGCAATTTAGCAAGGCCCTAAACAACTTAGCAAGGCCCTGTCTCAAAATTAAAAAAAAAAAAAAAAAAAAAAAGTTTAAAAACAGGGTTGGGTATGTAACTCAGTGGTTCAGCATCCCTGGGTTCACTCTCCAGTACCCAAAACAACACAAAACAAAACAAAAGAAAATACTTTTTTTTGTTTTGTTTTATAAGTATTTATTTTTTAGTTGTAGTTGGACACAATACCTTTATTTTATTTATTTTTATGTGGTGCTGAGGATCGAACCCAGGGCCTTGCACATGCTAGGTGAGCGCTGTACCGCTGAGCCACAACCCCAGCCCTCAAAATATGTTTAACTGACAAGAAACGTAACCAAATAGTTTCACAATTGAGACTTGAAGGGGAAGGACCACTTCTGCATCATGGATGGGGCCTGGGACCTGCGCTCAGTGTGTGGTACACAGCAGGTGCTCAAGGCGGTTGTCCATAAAGCATTTATGGAGGCTGCACCGTGCCCTTGGCACGACCTCAGGAGAAACAGCAGCACCGTCGCTGCCCTCATCAGCCTTACACGCAGGTGAGCTAGACAGGTAAGTCCGCAAGTGCTAGAACGGCAGGGAAAGGGACAGAACAGATGACAGGGGATGGGCAGAGAGTGAGAAGTGGAGGCCATTGGGCCCGGGGTGTCATTGAGCAGATACAGGAATGGGTATCTGCAGGAAGAACAAAGCCCACAGCCCCCAGGGTGGAATGACCTGAGGGTGTTCAGGGGGACAGTGAGCTTGGTGCCTGCCTGTCATCCCAGCCGCTCAGGAGGCGGAGGCAGGAGGGTCAAAGCCAGCCCCAGCAAGGGCAAGGCACTAAGCAACTCAGTGAGACCCTGTCTCTAAATAAAGTACAAAAAGGACTGGAGACGTGGCTCAGTGGCCCTGGGCCCCTGAGTTCAATCCCCACCCCAATAAAAGGGAGGGGCAGCAAAAGGGGCCACTGGAGACATGGGAGCGGCAACTGGTGCCACCTGACCGGCATTTCCTTTACTGCTGGAGATGGAACCCAGGATGCTGTGTGCTGAGCACATGGCATGCTCTACCAGTGAGCCACACCTCTAGGCCCTGATGAGCATTTTTTAAAAGTCAGTTCAACACCACAGCGGTCAACCTTTTTTCCATCAGAACCCTTTAAAACCATTTGAAAAAATTTAATCTTTTTTTTGTTTTGTTTTAATTGCTGGGGGTGCCGGTCAGGTGTTCTACCACTGAACTACACCCCAAGCCTTTAAAAGACCTATTATTTTGAGGCAGGTTCTCTCTAAGTTGCTGAGGCTGGCCTCAAACTTGCGACCCTCCTTCCTCAACCTCCTGACTAGCTGGGGTTACAGGTGTGTGCCACCATGCCTGATTTATCATTAATTGAAATTTGCAAATGAGGCATTCTGTGGCTTGCTCTGTATTGTCAATATTCTTCAAATATATTTTCACCCAATGTTGGGGCGGCAGATTCAGTTCCTTTGATTCGAGAAGCTTGCCTGCCACATCTCCCCCTGTCAGTGGCAGTCAACCAAGGCAGGTCTTATTTCCCATGAGAAAACATCTGGCTTCATTTTAAAAATTCAAATTAGCACGCATGCCCGTGACAGCCTTTCCACTTCTGAACCTTTTCTGGACTGAATCAATGCTGCTCTTGCTGATGGACCAGGCGGTGGGGGGATGGGGGGATACGGACAGACAGGGGACAATGACAGGAGGCAGGAGAGGGGTACCACCATCACTGGGGTGGGGTGGGTGGGGCAGACTCCCCCTACCTCCCAGGTGAGCCAGGAGACTTACAGGACACCACTGAGGCCACCTGCTGAGACCGACGGTGGCCGGGACTAGGTGGTAGCAGTGGAGGTGATGAGAGGGGAGGTATTTGTCTTCTCCCTGTGTTCTGTGGCCTGACTCATTTCTTTGGGAAGGTGACTGATCCCAGGCTTGGTGCTAAGAGCTGAGGTCTAGGAATGGGAGGCCCAGTCCCACCACTAGGGAGCTGTGTGACCTTGATGAGCCACTTGTCCTCTCTGGGGCCTATTGGTCCAGTAGGAAAAGCTAGCCTAGTCTTGCCTCGCCCTCGGTGCCGGGCATTTGGAGCTGGTGAGGACATGGGTTTAGGAAGGGCCAACGTGCCGGGCCCTGGGAGGCTCCATCCAGCTAGCCTCAGCCTCAGTGTCCCCAAGCTCTGTGCCTCCAGGGCTTAGGGTCCTAGAGGCTCAGGGGACTGAGGTTCAAAGACTCAGGAATGGAGGGGTCAGTTGGCCAGTTACAGTTCCTGGGCATTGTTTGAGCTGCACATTCGAGGGCTGAACCGGCAGAATGGCTCAACACACAGGGAAGGGGAGAGGCAGACAGTGCAGAGCTGCTGACCCCCACCCCCCAGCCCTCCTCCTCCTCCTCCTCGGTGGTGCCTCTGATCTCAGTTTCCTCTGGGGCCGTCACACTGCGTCCAGGACGATTTCTGAAGGCATGGTAATGAGGGTCTCATGGGGAAGGTACAGACCCACTACAAATCTGGAACCCTACAGTGTTTAGGGTCTGTCTGTCCCCAGGGGCTGCAGGACACAGAAACCACACACACAAACTAGGACACACACCATGCCAGGGTAGGAAAATTTTTTCAAAATTCAATAGTATTTGTGTCTATTAGGTTTTTTTTTTTTTTTTTTTTAGTTTTCGGCGGATACAACATCTTTGTCTGTATGTGGTGCTGAGGATAGAACCCGGGCCGCATGCATGCCAGGCGAGTGCGTTACCTCTTGAGCCACATCCCCAGCCCTCTACTAGGGTTTTGTTACTTTAAAAACCTGTCTTAAAAGAATTGCACACGCCTGTAATCCCAGTGACTCAGGAGGCCGACCCGGTGGGGAGAGGAAATTGCAGGTTCAAGGGCAGCCTTGGCAATTTAGTGAGACCCCGTCTCAAAATAAAATTAAAACAAGGGTCTGGGGATGTAGCTCAGTGATTGAGTGCCTTTGGATTCAATCCCTAGTACTGGAAATAATGAACAAACAAACAAATACAACAGAATTTGTTGGGTTTAAGTACCTATTTAAGCACCTATCTGTGCCAGATGCAGAAGTACACACCTGTAATCCCAAAGACTTGGGAGTCTGAGGCAGGAAGATTGCAAGTTCAAGGCCAACATGGGTGATTTAGTGAGATCCTATCTTCTGGGGTAAACACTAGTCCCTGCCTAGGACAGTTTATTGTTCTGACAGTGAGATAAGGACTTTAAAGAATGTGATAATGAAAGAAATGAGACAGAAAACTGCCACTTCCCTTGTCTCCAATCTTTAGGGGAGGATCAAAGCAGAGTGACTGTTGGGGCAGACCCCAAATGGCTATAGATAGGCTCCTTCACAGAGGATTCTGGCAGGCTGTGTTATGTTTTTGATGTGAAGCCAGGAATCAGCTGTTGTTGTGATTAGTCAAGGCCATAAACACTCTGACTCAGCATGTGTGCTCAAGGTCATAAAGGTAACTTGTGAGCATGCGCCCAGTGATGTAAACAGTTGTTGGCAGTGTGCCTTCCTTGTTTGGCCTGCATATTAAAAGGACCCATGGAAAAGACCCGGGCCAAATAAGGGCTAAAGTGGAACTGGCTGGAGCCTGCCCCCTCTGGATAGAGCACGTCTACTGTCCCAACTGCACCTTACATCTTTTTCCACCTGCTGGGACCCTGAGTCTGTTTCCTGGGTTTGAGCCCTGCATGACCGTGACCTTGGTTGTAAAGTAAATTTCACACTTGTAGAGCATCTAAAGAAATGCCCCTGTGCAGCAGGCACGCAGCATAACCTATATTCCCCGCACGGTGTGGTCCTCCATTGTATCCCAGCCCACTGCTGCAGAGGAGCACACAATGAGCAGTAAAATGTCCAAAAAACTTTCTGCTGAGTCCTCCAAGACCTTCTTTTGGGGGTTGGTAAACAGTATGCATGAGGCATTTGCAGCCCTGGGGTTGAAGCAGTGGCATGTGGCTGGCAGGGTCCCCAAGAGGAGTGTGTTGGGTTGACTCTGGAGTTGGTAAGGGACATTGTGTCTACAGAGGGAAGTCCTGGGTTGGCCACAAGCCTCCATGTGGCTTCAGGTGGCTTCCTGACTGGAAGGGTGGGGATATGGGGATACCCCAAAAATGTGAAAAGGGGTGCTGCAAGTGTGTGAAGCAGCATCCAAATTAATTATGGAAAAGAGGAACGAAGATTGCCGTGGCAGTGGTGGCCGGGAACCTGCTGTGAGCGATCAAGCTAGCCACAGACCAGAGTCCGCCACACCGGCTCAGCCCTGCAGGGCACAGGGAGATTGAAACTAGAAAAAGAAGAGCCAGGAGCGGTGGCACACACCTGTCATCCCAGGGGCTATGGAGGCTGAGGCAGGAGGATTGCGAATTCAGAGCCAGCCTCAGCAAAAGTGAGGCAGGTGCTAAGCAACTCAGCGAGACCCTGTCTGTCAATAAAATACAAAAAGGATTGGGGGTGTGGCTCAGAGGTCAAGTGCCCCTAAATTCAATCCCCAGTACTCCCCCCAACAACAACAAAAAGTCCATCTAGCACAGTTTGACAGCAAGGAGGTGCTGTTGTGGCATTTAGAACTTGCAGGCAAACACCTGCAGGTTGTAGTGTATCATTTATGCTAAATTAAGGGGACATTGCAGACCCAGACCTGTGTTAGGGCAATGCTGACTACTAAGAACGGCGCCCCCGCCCCGGGTGGGAAGCCCACTCAGGGAGTCCACTATTTCCAGTGATTCCAGAGTAGAGTGGGGGATGAAGATATAGTTGAAGGTAGAGTTAAAGACCCAACAGGAGTAGCCTGAGGGAGGGGATCCAGAGCGCTCCCTGCCCCAGAGACATATTTACGCACCACCTGGAGGCTCTAGACCCTTGCAGAGCTGGTGGGACTGGGGTCAGGTTTAGGCAGAAAATGAAAGAGTCCTGTCGTGGCTGCCCTGCCCCGCTGTGGGACACCGAAGCAGGCGGTACACTGTCAAATGGTCTAGAACTGGCTCTAATGGCTTCAGTAACTGCTCCCCTGCTCTACGTCAGCGACTTTATGCCAATACCACTGATGAAAGTGCAGGGTCAGTACTAGGTTGGTTGCTTCTTGCCACTCACAATATGTGGCCAAATTCAGGAGCCATTCCTATGCCCATGCACCTGGGCCGCTACGGAAGAACACAGAACTATCTGTGGGAAGTAGGATTGAAATATGCTATGTATGGGCAGCTTTCCCAGGATAGGACAGGGTGACTTTTACTGCCCAGATGAGGGACACAGTGTTTGAACATGGCTCCTCCGTCCGTGTATGGTGCTCTGGTGTCAATATTATCCCCATCAGTGGGGCAGCCCCTGCAGCAAGCAGCACAACTGATAGTCGATCTTGGAGAGACAAAGAGATTGCAGCAGAAAACAGGAGTCCGTAACACCCAGGCAGACTGGAAGATGTGGGTGGACTTCACAGCAGATGAAAGGAGAATAGATAAACCACCCAATGCTACCTGGTACAGTTATGCAAGTATCTGCCAAAGGAAAAAAGGTTTGGGCCATTACTTCTTAATAGGAAAAAGGAAAAGGAGCTGGATATGGTGGTGCACGCCTATAATCCCAGCAGCTCAGGAGGATCGAAAGTTTGAGGCCCAACCTCAGCAACTTAGTGAAGTCCTAAGCAACTTAGTCTTAAAATAAATAAATAAGTAAATAAGTAAGTAAAGAAAGAAAGAAAGAAAGAAAGAAGGCTGGGGATGTGGCCGGTGGTTAAGCATTCCTGGGTTCCATCCCTGGTACCAAAAATAGTTGGCAGTACATTGGTCTTCAAAAAATATTCAGAGTAACAGCATTGGTTGACGGGGAGTTGAGTATATACTAATGCTTGGTCATCCTGAAAAATTCCCAGGCAGGTTAACTGCTAGTGAGGGGTAAGGGAGATTGTGGGGGACAGTAAGAATTTGAGCTAAAATGCTCTTGCTGCTGTTTGGACACCTGCCAATCATCCACTACCCAGAGTTCATAACGCCCATTCCTGAATACATTATAGATATTGGTATCTTTTTTGAGCAGGGCACCGGGGATTGAACACAGAGACACTTGACCACTGAGCCATATCCCCAGCCCTATTTTGTATTTTATTAGATACAGGATCTCACTGAGTTGCTTAGCACCTCGCCATTGCTGAGGCTGGCTTTGAACTTGTGATTCTCCTGTCTCAGCCTCCCTAGCCCCTGGGATTACAGGTGTGCACCACCGTGCCCGGCTAGGTGTTGGTATCGCATGGGGAGTTCCATTTGAAGTGCTGGGAGGTTACCTGTGTGTTGATCATAAAGCCAACATTGAGGGGCCATGCAAAACACCCTCCTGATGGCTGGATGGTCACCACCAAGCAATGCTGGCTGCCTGGTGGCCATGAAGAGAGAATGGAGACCACACATGAGTTGGCTAAAGTGAACATAATCCACCTAACCTATGGTCTTTTTAACTCCCTGTTGGCTGGTAAGAAACCGGGGTGGAACTTAGCATGCAACAGTGGAGTGTAGGGATGTAGAAGGGCCTTGTGCAGCTGTTCCCAACATAGCCACGCTCTGGAAGAGCACAGCTCTCAGTGGGTAACCGATCATGGGCGCCACCCCTTGCTAGCACCTTCTTTAGCATAGATGACCTCCTAAGAGTTGAGCCCTATTTGCCTTCCTGTGGGAAAGTGGAGGAGGATTTTGACCATGTTACCTCAAGGGTTCTCTCCGTCGTCCCACCTCGGGTCACCCTAGAGTCATGAACCTGGTCCCAACTTCCACTGGTAAAAATGTTTGCCTAGTGATCACATCTGGTTCTCTTTCAGCGTTCACCCCCATGCTTTTGACTCATTTGTAAGGGAGAGGATGGGCGGGGAACCCTGACCAGGCTCTACACTGTGGCTTATCAGTGAGATGGCTGGGTGTTATTTTGTTGGGTAAGACAAAGGTTATGCCTGGGGCTGGGCTGTGATAAAGTTCAGGCATTTCCACTTTTCCATCCAGTAAAGCAAATATAGCAATTTGTGGGTTTCTGGGTTAATGGAGGGCTTTCAATCCTCCTCTGGGCCAGTGACTATGACCTCTAGATAATTCATGTAGGAGGGATACGGTGTGGGGCTGGGCTGACGGCCATATTGAAGATTTAATCAGGCCAAATGGACAATGAAACGGGAACAAGCCCCCCCCCAAAACAAGACACGTGGAAACTCGCTGAGTTTACCATCATGTCACTCCATGGATGGGGGCTTATGGCAGCAGATTAAGGGACATAAGACCCCTATTGAGATTTGGTCACAGTTATGGAACGGAGTGGAGGAACACTGCGGCCTGTTGGAAGAATAACTGTGAGCTATTTATGTCACCCTTCTTACCACCAGGCCTGTCACCAGAGAAGCGTCAGTCAAGACTCTACAATTGACAAACATGGGGTGGCTGGAGGAAGCTCCAGCGGAGGAAGTCACCCCTTGGTGACAATGGAGATTGAAGCACACAGGCCAAAAGACCATGTGGCAGCTGTGACGTGCAGGGCTGCCCATAAAGGATTGTGATGCTGTTGCTGCACGGAGGACTGTCTTGCCTGCTCTCAGTGCTACCCAGGACAACTGGGTGCCAACAGGATTGTATCCAAGAAGGCTATGTCCCTCTTCAGCAATGGCAGATGGACTCCATTGGCCCTCCCCTGCTGTCAGAAGGGGCCAAACAGCATTGACTTGGGTGAACACAGTTACAGGCTTCATGTGAGCCTTCCCCAGCAGAAGAGCCAAGCAGAAGGAACCAGTTTGGTTAAGGGATCCACTTGGCTGAGTGCCATGCATGGCACATCACTTTGTAATGGAAAGTGACCAAGGAACCATTTCACAGGCCATGACCTGCAAGAGTGGCTCGAGACCCGGACACATTACTGTTGTAGGACAGACGAGGCTAGACACCTAGGAATTAGCAGGAAGCAGGTTATTGGCTGCAGCCAGGTCCAGAGGGGAAAAAAGGCTTTCACTACAATCAATCAACCCCTCTAAACCCCCAAGTTCAAAAAGTTCTAGAACTTTATACCCAGTGTGTAAGGGGAGGGGCTCAGAGGCTCACAGTCTGCAGAAGTCCACTAACAATAGGTTTTCTTCCTACTGTTCTGAGCAACCAATTCAGGCCAAGGACACTCTCTGTGGAAATCAGTGCCTGGGAAAGGGAGTTCTCCTCCCCTCCCCTTGTGCCCACCAGCTGGCTTCCAAGGATTTCAGCCCTGTCCTTTGAAATGCAGACGCCTCTGTGAGGGCCTTGGGTTGGTCTTTCTTATCACATTTTGCTTCTGCAAGAATATCCCCCTCCTGAAAGTTCTTGTGTAGAAATTTTGCTGAGAATCTAAGAACAATTACGGTGAGGGTCATTGGAGAAGCTTCATGAAGACTTTCTGTGGAGGAGGGGGTGCCACAACATTATGGACTTTCCACCCGCCATGCAATCCAACGGGAGCTGGATGGGTTGAAAGAATAAGTGTCCTGCTGAGCAAGCCTTAAGAGTGACTCTGTGCAGGGGGCTGCTCATCTGCCTGGGCACAGAGGACCCTAAATGAGAATCCTAGACATCAGCAGCCTACAGCATTGAGGTTACAGATAAAGGACTCTCCCACTGAGCATTTTCTTAAGCCAGTCTGGGGCACAAATAACAACATATGTTGCTGGCCCCTCAAGACAGCACATTGGAACACGGAGCATTAGTGGGCCATGGACTGTACAAGGAAGTCCCTACTGGTTTGCCCTACTGACCCCTTGAGGGGAGGGAGAATTTCTAAACCCCTACTGTGTTGGGAACCTGGTCCTCACAAGTATGGGTGATGTTATCCTTGGGTGTGTCACTTTAAGGCAGTTGTATATCCGGGAGGTGTCTTATTCTCTCGTACCTCTGAAGGGCAAAAGGACAGGTTGGCACGGTGCACTTGCCCAATCACTAACACACGATCGTGCAGTGGCCTGTCTACTGCCTCTTGGAGCTGATTTGCCATTACTGGTGTCTGTTAAACGTTTGCCTTATTCTCCGTGGGCTGGCAATAAGAGACCTATTCCTGGACTGAGTAAAGGAAGCTGCACACCATTCCAGCCACACGGACTGTTGGCTCTGCCCAGAACGCCCTGTGACTGCAGCACAAGGACTTCCCTGGACAGTCCAACCTACAAATGAGACGGAACAGACTTGGAGAAAACAGAACTGGACTAAAACTCAGTCTCCCTCATGCTTTAACCCAAGTGTCTAAACAAATGCTGCGGTAATTCCCTTCCCAAGCTTGCTGGTAGGTTCTTGCCCTCTGCCTGCTGTTGGGAGCTATGGATGCAGGGTGTCTCCGGAGCCCTGTCCTGAGGGTCTCCCTGAAGACAGGAGAGGATTTGAGATTGTGCGAGACATAAAGGGGCTTCTGAGGTGCTAAGGGTGTGGAGTGTTGGGTTAGCACTGATCGGTGCCTAGGAAAGCTGGCTGTTTGGGCAGTGAGATAAGGACACTAAAGAATGTGATAATGAAGGAGAGGAGAGGGGACCTGGCCACTCCCCTCTTCCCCAATCTGTAAATGAGGAGCAAAGCAGAGTGACCTTGGTTGTCAAGTGAAATACTGTACTCACAGAACGTCTAAGGAAATCCACCTGCACAGGGGCACACAACCTGCCCTAGACATTCCCCTGCTTATAGGCATGGTGCAATCCCACGGGCCAGCACCTAGGAGTGCGTGAACAATAACATGTCCCAGACTCTCCCTTGAGTCCTCCAAATTCTTTCTTTATGCTTGGAGCATTTGCAGCCCTGGTTGAACACTGTGTCAAAATAAAAAATAAGGGGCTGGGGCTGGGGCTCAGCGGTAGCACACTTGCCTAGCATGTGTGAGAGTTCGAGTCTCAGCACTGCATATATAAATAAATGAAATAAACATCTATCAACAACTAAAATAAATAAATAAATGATAGTTAAAAATGAAAAGGCTGAGGATGTAGCTCCGTGGTAGAGCACCCCAGTCCAATTCCCAGTACCCCCACTTACGTCCTCAGTACCTATTTAAGTCTTTTAAGTAATTCCTTTATAACTCTGATTAAATGAGCAACTGTAAGTTTTAGATTATTATGATATATTTGACACCCTATATTTCTGTAACTAGAGATGTGTATACATCCGAGGACTAAATATGCAGTGTATCAGAGCTTGGTCTAAACACTACTCAAGAGTTTGTAAAGGTAAGGTATGTAGGTTTAATACATGTAAGGTAATGGATGAGTACTCTCCTTGGTATAATAGGAAGTAGTTTGTTGTTGTACATAGGAGATGTACTTGCACATCAGGTAATAAGTCTATTTGTGGCCATTAGCACTGTTTCCCAAACTTAGAAGAGTTCTAAAGTTATTTTTAAATTTTCGTCACTGCCATTAGCCTTGCAAACCTGTTATGGGTAGACCCACATAATTACAGCAGCCATGGATTCAGAACTGTACTTAAAAGTAAAAGTTTAGTGTTTATCGTTTTGTGTAGCTGTGATTCTAATTATTACTGCCTTCTTTGTAGGGTTTTTTTTTTTGTACTGGGTGTTAAACTCAGGGACACTCAACCACTGAGCTTCGCCCCCAGCCCTATTTTGTATTTTATTTAGAGACAGAGTCTTTAAATAAAATATATTATTTAAACTTCAGCTTTTGCTGAGGCTGACTTTGAACTCTGGATCCTCCTGCCTCAGTCTCTCAAGCCTCTGGGATTACAGGCTGTGCCCCACTGTGCCGGGCTCTTTGTATGTTAAACATATTTATGTTCCTCAAGTGTATAAGCCTTTTAAAATACCAAACTTAGGAAAGCATTTTACTATGTTGGTGTCCTTCAAACTGAAATCATTTGTGGGGACAGCCTGTTTCAGTTGGTGTTTGTGTGCTCCTAATTGTATCATCTTTGAGCACAGATGTGCCCAAACCCTTGGCATTTCAAACTGTGCCACTGTGACAATCACAAACCAAATATGTTTTTGTTCTTGTTAATTTCATTTTGTATTTTCCTTGTAAAACTCAACTGTTGCCTGTTCGTGTTTTGCAGAAGTAGAACTTTTGAACAGAATAAACTGTGTCAATTTGAGATGATAAGCCATCACCTAGAAGACAGACAGGACTCCCAGTATTAATACTGAACCCAAGTAAAGGGAATCGGTTACAGTAAAATACAAAAGCTAAAATAACTACCCACACTGGAAGACTGGTGGTAGTGACCGCTGAGTGTTCAACAACCGAGACTTGGAGACCAAGGGCAAGGAAAATAAAACGTCTAAGGAAAAAAATAGTCAATATTTTGACCCTTACACTCCAAGGTCAGCCAGGACCCAAGGTATTATAGGACCCCTTTAAAGCCCTACAACTGTGGTGAGTCACCAGACCTCCCAAACAGGTGGATTGTGCGGAACCTAAAACAGGAAACCAGGGACTGGAGTTGTAGCTCAGTGGTAGAGCACTTCCCTGGTACATGTGAGGCACTGGGTTCGATCCTCAGCACTGCATAAAAATAAATAAATAAAATAAAGGTATTTTGTCCATCTACAACTTAAAAAAATTAATAAAAAAAAAAAGGAAAGGAAACAGAAACCAGCCAGTGTACATTCTGCAAAGAGGATATTCATCAGAGAGGGAATGCACCTAACCCTTCCAAGAGAAGCCACATGGTCAGCAAGACCCTGACTCATCCTGGCAGGTGGCCCAACTAGTAGAGGAATAGTCTGAAGTAGCCAAGAGGCTTCTAAAAGTAACCCCCGAGGAGTCCCAGCTGGCCTGAACCATAGAAAGAAAAGATTATGTTGGGGGGTCAACATAGAGGTCACCTACACGGTCTTCAACACCCAACAGAGAAGAATAACCACAGCGAATGTACTAATGTTAGGGTAAAATAAAAATCAAAGACCAGTCATGCATGGACATTTAAAAAGGAAAGACACGGTCCCCTTAAATGTGATTGGAGATGTTCAGTTGTGACAGCCCTACCAAAAGGAAAATAGGGTCTATTCCTAAGTGCCTGATAATAATAACCTTTACAAGAAACTGTCAAATCATAATCATAATTTTTTTATACTGGGGATTGAACCCAGGGACTTGACCACTGAGCCACATCCCCAGCTCTTTTTATCTTTTATTTAGAGATAGGGTCTTGCTAAGTTGCTTAGTGCCTTGCTAAGTCGCTGAGGCTGGCTTTGAACCCACAATCCTTGGTCTCTGGAGCTGCTGGGATTACAGGCGTGTGCCATTGAACCCAGCCAAATCATAAATTTGTCCTGAGATAATTTGAGTCTGATCTAACAGATCTGCTTTAAAAAAAATAGAGATTATGAGATGTATACAGATAGACTATTAAAGGTATATACCTAACTTAAAAAAAAAAAAAAAAGTAAACCTGGCACCGTGGTACACACCTATAATTTCAACTACCCAGGAGGCTGAGACAGGATGATCATGAGCTTGGGTTAGCCTCAGCAATTTAGTGACACCTTATATCAAAAGAAAAAATAAAAAGGTGTGGGGGGGTAGAGCACTTGCCTAGCATGTGCAAGCCCCTGGGTTCAATACCCAGTACTGAGAAAAGCAAAAAACTGTGTGTGCTTTTGCACACACACACACATACACACACACACATACACACAGACTAAAGCCCAATATTGTAAGCTTCAAAGCTGTGCACACAGCTCCCAGATAGGAGGGGGTTTGCAGGTGAGAGAGTGCACACTGGGCTGAGTAGGAATCTGGGTTCGAATCTTTGATCTTCTGCAGGGGTGACCTTGGGCAAGGCCTCTCACAGTCACCCATTCCCCACTGGTTCCGTAGGGGCAGAAACCTCAGCTAGTCTGGAGCTCCTGAAGAGCCCTGGTGGTCATGTGGGCTGCCTGCTGGTTATGAAGAACTGGGGCTCCTTTTCTCTGCAGGTAGGACCCATGTACCATGGGTTCTCAAACCTGTGTCATTGGCCCCCTAACCCATCATGATGCTTGGGGCCATTGGTGGGTGACCAGATATCCCTGGTCACTCTCAAAAGTGTCCTGTTTAATCCCAGAGGCTCAGGAGGCTGAGGCAGGAGGGTTGCTAGTTCAAAGCCAGCCTTAGCCACTTAGCGAGGTCCTAAGCAACTTAGTGAGGGCCCAGTCACACACACACACACACAAAGGACTGGGGGTATGACTCAGTGGTTAAGCACTCGGGTTCAATCCTGGATACAAAAAAAGGGTCCTGGTGAGAATGATAAATTAGAGTCACTTCCCACCAGAGGTTGTAGGACCCTCCTCCATCTCTATCTGGGAGGGATGGCCCAGGGATGGCCAGAGTCCAGCACATTCCAAATAGGAGGGAAATTGAGAGAGTAGTAGCAGGTCAGCAGAGGGGCCTGCTGGGACCTCACTGCCCTCAAAAATGAAAACTTTCCGGAAATACAAGCCTCCGCCTGCCCGGGGTGGGGGTGGGGAATGGTGGCATGTCAGTCTCCAGCTCTGCTAAGTGTCCTTGTCCCTACAACCCACACCAAAGCTTGATGACCATCCCTCCTCTTATACCGGGCCAAGCTCCGCAGGCCTCCAGGATGAAATGAAATTCTAAATTAATTTTTAAGCAGATTAACTCTAGGACAACACACCAGACCAGTGGAAAAAGATTTGCCCAGGGAGCAGGAAACTTGGGGTCCATCCCAGCTCTACCTCTTGCCAAATGAACTTGGAAGAGTCTCTTGCCCTCTCTGGGCCTCAGTTTTCCTTTCTGTAAAAGAAGGCCATTGGACTAAGGGACTCCCTGAGGGACTGTAACTTCTATTTTATTTTACTTTATTTTTGGTACTGGGGATTGAATCCAGGGGTGCTTTACCACTGAACTCCCTCCTTAGCCCTTTGAATTTTTTCTTTTTCTTTTTTTTTTAATTTTGAGACAGGGTCTCACTAAGTTGCTGAGGCTCTCACTAAGTTGGTGAGGCTGGCCTCGAATTTGCAATCCTTCTGTCTCAGACTCCCGAGCCTCTGGGATAACAGGTGTATACCACTGCACCAGGCTATAACTTCTATTTTAATGGGTGTTCCTGTCTCAGGGCCAAGCTGTCCTCAGCCCTGCCCTGTAACTGCCACTCCAGGGCTCTAGCTGGGCCCCAGGAGTCCCTTGCCCATATTTTTTTGGGGGGGGAGTGTGGGGGGATACTGGGAATTGAACTCAGGGCGCTCAACCACCAAGCCACATCCCCAGCCCTACTTTGTGTTTTATTTAAAGACATGGTCTCACTAAATTTCTTAGGGCTTTGCCTTTGCTGAGGCTGGCTTTGAACTTGCGATCCTCCTGTCTCAGCCTCCTGAGCTGCTGGGATCACAGGTGTGCGCCACAGCGCCCGGCTCTCTTGCCCATTTTCTAAAAGTAGTGGCATGTGGCTTGGAGACTCTGACATCCGTAGCTGGGCACATGATCCTTCCAAGTCACATGGCTCATACAGGACCAGGAAGTGGCCCAGAAGATCTGGGAGGGCTGAACCCTGTGGCTTAGCATCCGACCGGAGCACATGACCCAAGCAGCTGCAGGCTGTGACTCTCTCTAGGCTGTGAGCCCAGATGGGGATCTGAAAGCCCTGGATGAGAGCCAAGGGCTGAGCTTGTGCTGGGAGGATGGGCGCTGGCAACATCTGCCCCAGACCCCTCTGCTTCAAGTGAGTGAGGGTCACCTCTCTCCTGCCGACAGCTCTCACGCCACTGTTTAAAGTCCAGGAGGAGAAAGGGTTGCTCCTTTACTCTCTGTTTCCCCACACCTCCTTGGTTGTTGAGGGCAAAACATGTACCATTTTGGCAATCGGGAAGGCACAATCTTGTGGTTATTTATTTTTTAAATTATTTGCTGTACTGGGGATGGAACCCAAGGGTGCTCTACCACTGAGCCACACTCCCAGTCCTTTTTTTTTTTTTTTTTTTGAGACAGAGTTTGGTTAACTGCCCAGGGCCTCACTATGTTGCTGAGACTGACCTCGAACTTTCTGTCCTCCTGCCTCAGCCTCCCGAGTCCCTGAGATTACAGGGGTGTGACATCAGACCTGGCTTTCTATTTTTTAACCCTGTTCCTGGGACCATCAGAATTCCTCACTCTGTTCATCAAAGTTTTTTATAAAGAGCCTGGTACTGGGTACTGCAGGGAGTGGCAAGTAACGAGTCAGACAGACCTGGCCCAGCCCTGTCATTTCCTACCTGCACAGGACACTCTCTTGGGAAATCACCGAGCCTCCGTGAGCCCCAGGTTACATATAAAACTGGAATAACAATAACAATCTTGTTGTGCACCTCACCTGTGCCGGGTGCTGTTCTGATCACTCAACCTGTAATTAATCATTCAAACTCTTAAGAAAGGTACTATTATTGGCCCTATTTTGCTGGTGAGGAATTTGAGGTGCAGAGAGCCTAGACATTTTGCCCAGGCCATGCAGCTTGTCCATGGGGGAGCTGGGATATGAGCCAGGTATCAGACCTCAGGGCCTGGAAGATCCTGCCACTTGACTCATCCTTGACTCTTGGGCTCCTGGAGATTTAATGAGATGGAAAAATGTAGAGCCTGGCCCTTCTGCTCATTCCTGCCAGGGTGAGAGAGAGCCTGTGGAAATAAATGCCCAGGAACATCAGATAGCCCCTACCCAGGAACACGGAGCTCCAGAGCGACTCTGTCAGCTGAGGGTCCAGAGTGGGAGGGCCTGGACAATGTGCACCCTGGCCCATCCCAGTCCCATCAGGGAAGGGCCCGGCACAGCTAGAGAGGGCAGTGAGCTCAACTCCCACAGCTCAGCGGTGATAAAGGAACCAGAACCAGATCTGAGTCTTTTTGTTTTGAAACAGGGCCGTGCTACGTTGCCCAGGCTGGCCTTGAACCTGAGATCCCCTTGCCCCAGCTTCCTGAGTACTTGGGATTACAGGCTGCACCACGGTGCCTGGCTCAGGCCTGGGTTTTCTCAGAGCCTTTTCTGTAGATCACAACCTCCTAGGCCACAACCCTAGGCCTTGGGTCTGCAGGGGACAGGCTCAGCCATCTTGAGACCGATACTGTCAGATGCGGCCTTATCCATTGCTGGGCCGGTCATGGGAAGCTTTGCAGGTTGTAGGCAGACCAGAGGAGGCAAGAGCCCAGATTGAGAGCAGCACAGCAAACAGGTCAGCCGCTGGTATCTAGACGGTTGGTGACGGTGCTGGGGTCTTTCTCCTTCCCTCAGTGTGGACATTACTGCCACCACAGTCACCGCAGATGCCCTCACCCTGCTACCAGGCAACGGGGTCTAGGAGTAGTTACGTCTGAGGGCGGTTGTCACACCTGTCTAGGAGGAATGAGGAAGAGACCAGAAAAACTGCCTCTTGGGCTGCACAGGCTCCGGGGTAGTTTCCTCCACTTTCTTTGTTTTCTCTTCATCTTCTCTTCTTTCTTTTTTCTTTTTGGTCCTGGAAACTGAACCCAGGAGCACTTAACCACGGAGCCATAGCGCCAGCCCTTTTAATTCATTTTTACTCTGAGACAGGTTCTCATTAAGTTGCTTTGTGTCTCACTAAGTTGCTGAGACTGGCCTCAAACTTGCAATCCTCCTGCCTCAGCCTCCCTAGTCACTGGGATTACAGGCGTGCTCCACCACGCCCAGCTGCCCTTTCTAATAAATAAGAGAGAAACAAATTCCCCAATCATCATGGCCTCTGACCTCCTCCTCCTGGTTCCTGTTTATGGAGTGCTGACTGGTATGCAGCCGGCCCTCAGGGGGACACATATCTACCCCCATCTCATTCTCATAATAGTCCTATGAAGAAGGTGTAATTATTTCCCCATTTTCTCTGGATGAGAACACTGAGGCTTGGTCATGTGCCCAGGGTCTCACGGTGCATGGGAACAGCTGGGATGTGGACTCTAATTTAGTCTGTCCCTTGGCATGTTATAAGATCTAGATTGTTCAAGGAAAATATTTTTGTCTCTTTTTTTTGTTTTAAACAGGTTTATTGAGAAATAACTCACAATTTATCTTTTTATTTTTCTCTGGGTATTGGGGATTGAACCCAGGGTTTCTCTCATGCTAGGCAAGTTCTCCACCATGAGCTACATCCCCAGCCCCACAATTCACAATTTCAAGAATACAATTCCCTGCCTTTTAGTATATTTATATTGTTGTGCAGACGTCACCACAGTCAACTTTAGAACAATTTTAGATTATTGCCCTCAAAGAAAACCTGTACCCCTAGCTGACATCCCCAAACTCCCCAACCCTATAGCCCTAGACAACCACTAATCTACTTCTGGTCTCTGTTGGATTGGCCGGTTCTGGACATTTCATATAAATGGAACCACAGAATAGGTGACCTTCCATGTCTGGCTTCTTTCATTTTTTTATTCATCTGACAACCTGAGTCTATACTTAACTCCTTTTTTATATATTTATTTTTTAGTTGTAGTTGGACACAATATCTTTATTTCTTTACTTTTATGTAGTGTTAGGGATCAAACCCAGGGCCTTGCCCGTGCCAGCGAGTGCTCTATCACTGAGCCACAACCCCAGCCCTGTACTTAACTCCTTGTTATCACCGAATTAAGTCGCATTGTATGGATAGATCACATTTTGTTTGTCCCTTCATCAGTTGATGGACAGGGGGCTGTTTCCACTTTGGGGCTAACATGAATAACACATGCGATACACACTCATGAACATGTCTCTGTGTGGACACATGTTGTCAATCCCCCTGAGTGTGTGCCTCAGTTAACTGGCAACTCTATGTTCAATCCATACATATTTTTTTAATGCTGAGGATTGAACCCAATGAAACAAGGTTTCCAGCCTCTGCTGCTGTAGAGTTGCAGAGGTAGAAGATTTATTCAAGTGAGAAGAAAAGAGACAGAGCTCCCACAGGGCGGCCGCTTAAGTGCACTAGGTAAGGGGCTTATGTAGCTACAGGGTAGGGGCATCCTCAATTTCTATACCAACCAGGTCTTGGAAAAGTACCAATGTTATTGGTCAAAAAAGCCCCCCAGTTACTCGTGCTAATCGGGTATTGGAAAGGGCTAAGGCTATTGGTGCAGCCTGCAGCTTTCTGATTGGTTAGCCCTGGAGCCTGTGGCTTCCACTCACGTCTGTCTCAATCCACTGCCCTGGGACAAAGGAGTTGGCTGGGATGTTGGAACGCTTCTACAGGTTCACCTCCTGGAGCCGCCTTCGCATTTAGAGAAGCCATTATGGAACCCATTGTTGCTCACACCCTGTGGGCGAGGGAATGGGTACCCGAGGGATGGGCTGGCGGCCAAGTAAAAGCTATCAAAGTAATGGATCTGAAAATAAAGACAAAAGGCAAGAACATTTTAAAAACAGGGTGAGACGCTTCAGCCCACCAGAAGGATCTGGCTCTAACATAGAAGCCCAGGCTTGCTTTATTTAGATCAGAGTTGATCCAGGGGGGTCAGTATGTGTAAGGTTTCCGTGTGGCAGGAGTCTGGTCTCCTTGTCTTGGTGTGGAAAATAGCTTGTTGGGTTCTTAGCGGGTCACTCCCCATCTCCAGGGCTGCGCTTGAACGTGAGCAATGAGCAGATCAGGGTACCACGTGAACTGGGCATTCTCCAAACAGTGGGTTCCTCCCGGGAGTTCCCAAGACCCTGCTTCCCTGCCTAATGGCTTGAACACCGTCGCTCTGTTCACACAGGACTCATAGGTGGCCCCCATAACCCATTTCCTTAACTGCCTGCCCGTGCTCCTGTCTACCCTATCTTGTTCGGTGGATACGCTACGCCCAAGCCCTTTTCGTTTGTTTCTTTGGAGACAGGGTCTCACTAAGTTGCTGAGGCTGGCCTTGAACCTGTGATCC
The DNA here is from genome assembly GCF_048772815.1 of Callospermophilus lateralis. NCBI lineage: Eukaryota > Metazoa > Chordata > Mammalia > Rodentia > Sciuridae > Callospermophilus > Callospermophilus lateralis. Next base: position 43,911,182 of record NC_135319.1, on the reverse strand, counting down.
TCCTCCCTCGGCCTCCTGGTTCACTGGGATGACAGGTGTGTGCCACGACACCTGTCTACGTGGAGCCTTGGAGACTGTTTTCCACAGTGGCTACTCCATTTTATTCCCACCAGCAGCAAAGGCGGGTCTGACCGCTCCACCTCCTTGCCAAACTGTCATCGCCATGGCTTCTGGTTTTTTGTTTTTCTTAATCATCCTTTTGGTCTCAGCCATCCCAGTAGACATCAAGTGGTTTTGGTTTGCGTTTCCCTGACGACTAAGGAAGCTGAGTCCCTTTTCACAGGCTTCCTGCTGCAGCAACTCTCCTCCTCCTCCTCCTCCTCCTCCTGATCCTCCCCCTGATCCTCCTGCTCCTCCTCTTCCTCCTCCTCCTTCTCCTCCTCTTCTTCCTCCTCCTCCTGACCTTCCTCCTCTTCCTCCTCTTCCTTCTCCTCCTCTTCTTCCTCCTCCTCCTACTTCTCCTCCTGATCCTCCTGCTCCTCCTTCTCCTCCTCTTCCTTCTCCTCCTCCTCCTTCTTCTCCTCCTCCTCCTCTTCCTCCTCTTCCTCCTCCTTCTCCTTCTGGTCCTCTTCGTCCTCTTCCTCCTCCTCCTCCTCCTCCTCCTTCCTTTTCTCCTCCTCCTCCTTCTTCTCCTCGTCCTCTTCCTCCTCCTCCTCCTCCTCCTCCTCCTCCTCCTCCTCCTTCTTCTCCTCCTCCTTCTCCTCCTCCTCCTTCTTCTCCTCCTCCTCTTCCTCCTCCTCCTCCTCCTCTTCCTCCTCCTTCCTTTTCTCCTCCTCCTCCTTCTCCTTCTCCTGCTCCTCCTTCTCCTCCTCTTCCTTCTCCTCCTCCTTCTCCTCCTCCTCCTTCTTCTCCTCCTCCTCCTCTTCCTCCTCTTCCTCCTCCTTCTCCTTCTGGTCCTCTTCATCCTCTTCCTCCTCCTCCTCCTCCTCCTCCTTCCTTTTCTCCTCCTCCTCCTTCTCCTTCTCCTTCTTCTCCTCGTCCTCTTCCTCCTCCTCCTCCTCCTCCTCCTCCTCCTCCTTCTCCTCCTCCTCCTCCTCTTCCTCCTCCTTCCTTTTCTCCTCCTCCTCCTTCTCCTTCTCCTTCTTCTCCTCCTTGTCCTCTTCCTCATCCTTCTTCTCCTTCTCTTCCTCCTCCTCCTCCTCTTCCTCCTCCTCCTCTTTCTCCTCCTTCTTCATCTCTTCCTCTCTTCTTTTCGTGCTGCTGGAGATTGAACCCAGGGCCTCAAGCATGCCAGGCAAGCGCTCTACCACCCAGCCACACTCTCAGTCCTTGGCTGCTTTCCCCTCCCCTCCCCCAATGGTTTTAATCATCTTTATTTTTAAAAAATGGGAAATAACTTCACATGGCTTGACCTCAAGTCTGAGAGTATGCTCAGTGGCAGAGCACATGTTCAGCATTCACAAGGCCCCAGATTCAACTCCCAGCCCCCAAAGCAACCTACCAAACCAAACGAAAAGAAGAAACTTTTGAACTCAAGGATGTTTTGTAAAAACTCTGAATTTTATCCTGCCCTAAATCCTCCCAGGGATATTCAAAGCAAATATGATACGATAAATAGACCTTTAAACGTTGTTTCTTTGAACACAAATGAAATGTGTCAAACAACTTGTCTGTACTTTGATTTCCCCAGTACTGGGAATTGAATCTGGGGCTTTGTGCGTGCAAGGTAAGAACTATACCTATGAGCTGTACCCCCTTTTTATGTTCTAACAGGGTCTCACTATGTTGCTGAGACTGATCTCAAATTTAGGATCCTCCTGCCTCAGCCTCCCGAGGCACTGGGATTACAGGCGTGCACCACCACACCTGGCTCTGTGGTAGGGTTTTTCATGGAGATGCCAGCCCTGTCCAGACCATGCTTCTGGCTCTGAGAGCGGGTGGAGTCAACTCCAAGGACAGAGGAGGTGGTTTGATGAGAACCGACTTTGTTGTTTCCTTGAAGAGCCCATGAAGGAGTCAGGTAATGCATGGGCTCCTTGGCGAAGGACTCGGGTCTCAAATTCAAACTGTCAGCTGTGTTTGGAGGCTGCTCGAGCCCAGGAGTTTTGGGTCAGCCTGGGCAGCATAGTGAAACCCTGTCTCTTAAAATAATAATAATAATAATGAAGGCAGGCATGGTGGTACACATCTGTATTTCCAGCATCTCAGGAGACTGAGGAGGATCGAGAGTTCAAAGCCAGCCTCAGCAAAAGCGAGATGCTAAGCAACTCAGTGGGAGACCCTGTCTCTAAAATAGGGCTGGGGATGTGGCTCAGGGTTCAAGTGTCCCTGAGTTCAATTCCTGGTACCAAAAAAAAAAAAAGAAAAAAGTTAGTTTCCTTCTAAGATGGGGACAGGGAAGCAGAATAGTAGAAAAAAATAACTGATTGGTTAAGTTCAGGTTACTTTAAGCCTTAGCCTCCCAAGTGGCTGGGACTGCAGTTGTGCCACTATACCTGGCCAGGTCACTTCTTTGATACTGAATTAAAGCAAAGAAACCTCATTTTCATGTCCGTGCAAGTTAGCCTGTTGGAGAAATGTGTCTGTCCCTCATTTCTCCTTCCTAGCTTTTTGGGAGGTCGGCAGTGCAGTTTTGATTTGAGCAGGTGTGACTCCGTTTTGATTTTTGGGGGGCTCTGTAGGAGCACAGTGCAGGAGCCTAACTGGCCTCCAGGGACCTGGCTTTTTGTCTCGTCTTGTTTGTTTGGTACAGAGATTGAACTTGGGGCGCTTCACCACGGGGCCACACCCCCACCTCTTTTTTGCATTTTATTTAGAGACAGGGTCTCACTGAGTTGCTTAGCACCTCGCTAAGTTGCTGAGGCTGGCTTTGAACTCCCCATCCTCCTGCCTCGAGGCTCCCGAGCCGCTGGGCTGTAACTTTTCTTTCCACTCTAAGGCCAGGGCATCTTTTTGATTCTTTTGTGATGCTTCAATTTTTAGAAACATGGTAATATAATCGATCGACACAATCCAATCTTGCTTCCCTTCCGGGCTCAGCAACGACTTGCTCTCTTCTCATCATTACTGTTATTCACGCTCTGACCCTGGCCAGGAGCACAGGGCCGTGAACACTGCAGGAAGAAAAGACACCTCAGGCCACAGGAAGCCTGGAAGCTTCTCTGGACAGAAATGCCACCGAGTGGAGACCAGGGGAGCTTGGGCAGAGCCTGGGGTGGAGATGGGAGCTGATTAGTAGAGGGCAGGGTCGGAGAGCTGGGTCTGGTCTGCTCTTACTTACCGCGGGGTGTGTGTGTGTGTGTGTGTGTGTGTGTGTGTGTGTGTGGAGTAGCTGTCATGTCCCCTCTTGGGTTCACTAAGGTTCTCATTTCGACATTCACAGATGGACAGCCGGGGCCTGAGGACTTCTCAAGACCTGAGAAAACGTTGTCTGAGCATTTTTCTGGCCATGTTCGTGGCTCTCTCCAGTCCTCACATGCGCCCTGTCCTCACCAGCTTGCGGCCTTTCCCAGGGTGACTCAGCAGGTCCCTGTCTGCAGAGCTGCCCACTGCAGCTGACTCACTGTTCCCCACCCCCAGCTCCTGGCAAACTCAAGAGATCCAGGGTCTGGTGGGCTCTGCCAGGCCAGGGCGAGGACCTGGGGGGGGGGGGATCCCTGTGCAGCCCCCGCCCAGGCTCCCACCAGCCTTTGGGATAGCCTGGCTGCTTGGGGTGTGTTCATCCCTGGCCCAGGGGTGGCAGGGGTGCCCCCAGAGAGCTGTTCTGCCCTCTGGCTTCCCAGGAGAGGGGAAGACAACATTAGGTCCCTGTGTGGCCTTCTACTCAGGCTGGGTCTTTCAGTTCAGTGTCTTCAGTGCCTGGTCCAGGGTCTGACTGTACTAGGAGAGCCATCAATGCATGGCTAAATCAACAACAGGACGCCAGGATAAAAGCCCGTGAGAAGCAAAGTCTAACCACAAGAGGGAGAAGGGAGATTCCACTATTTTGTTTATTTATATATTTATATATTAATTTTGTTTATTATTTGAAGTTCTGAGGATTGAACCAGAGGTGCTCTGCCATTAAATTACATCCCAGCCCTTTTAATTTTTTTTTATTTTGAGACAGGGTCTCATGAAATTACCCAAGCTGACCTTGAACTTGCCGTCCTCTTGCCTTGGCCTCCTGAGTAGCTGGGATTACAGGTGTACACCACCACCACCAACTGGTCTTTTTTTTTTTTTTGAGACAGGGTTTCACTAAGTTGCTGAAGTTAGCCTTGACTTCACCATCCTCCTGCCTCAGCCTCTACCATTTTCTTTTAATGTTTCTTTGGGGGCTTGGGGGAGCTAGGCAAGTGCTCTACCACTGAGCTACATTTCCTTAAGTATAAAAAGTCTTTCCTTCGATTGTATCATTTCAGCTGGGTACTGAAGATGGAATGAGAGTTCTCCAGGGACAGAGGTAGGAGGGAATCTGAATTAGGGGAGAAGGGCATCTATAGGGCACATAGCTTGTGCGTGGCTTATTTGGGCTATCATAGCAAATATAGGACGGAATGAAGGGAGGGGAAGGTGGGGAGTTTGCCAAGAGATTGCAAAGCTGAGTTAGTGCCGGGGCCGTGTGTTCTAAAACTGCAGGGTCAGGGAAGCTGGAGGACAACTGAGGAGGTGTGGTCTTGTGGTGTGGTCTTCTGATAGGGGACCGACAGACAGACAGACGTGAGTGGTGGGACGGGAGGTTAAGGGAATGATTCTGTAAACTGGGGCCTCCGTGCTGACCCCCACGTGCTTTTTTTCCACCTTTGAAAACCAGTTGACCTACAACCCTTTCTGGCTCAAGTCCCCAGGACCTACATTCCCCAGGAAACTGCCTGTTTTCTACAGGAGAAATGCAGGCCCCAAATAATGCCAAAAAGGGAACACAAGTTACCCTGAAGTGGCGGGAGGGACTTTTGTGACCTTTACATAGACCAGACCTCAGAACTCAGGAGATGAGGATAATTCCTCCTAACCATAAAATCTAAAAACAGGTTCCAGCCTAGGTCAAAGTGACCTAGGGTTATTACGATAGTGAAGGCGCGAAAGTCTGATGTCATCTCACCGACAGTCAAAAGTCAAGAGGTGAACCAGGGCAGGATTCTCCAGAACTTCCCTGGAACCCCCAGTAAAACTGGAGGGCACGCCTATGATCCCCGCAACTCAGGAGGCTGAGGCAGGAGGATTACAAGTTTGAGGCCAGACTCAGCAACTTAGTGAGGCCCTAGGCAACTTAGTGAGACCCCCTGTCTCAAAATAAAAAATGAAAAGGACTAGGGATGTGACTTAGTTGTAAAGTGCTCCTGTGTTAAATGCCCAGTATCAAACATAAATAAATAAATAAATTTTAAAAAATAAAACTGAAGGGCAGGAAAGGGGTGAGTTTCCTCTTCTCTCTGAGAGGACCCACTCTCTCCCTTGAGAATGTCCCCTTTCCCATCCCTTCTAATAAACTCATGTCTGTTACTCTGAGCAACATGTCTAAAATCTTTTTGACCTGATTGCAAGAATCAGGATTCGAAGGGGGGCCCTGGCTCTGCCTCAGTTTCCCAGAAAACCTTATTCCTGCTACACCTGCGATGGTGCTGTTATCATGGGTCATCCCAGCACTTTTCTGATTGCTTTCTCCATTCAGCCTTTTCTTTGTAAAACTCTTTTCATTTGTTCTTTTTAGCTGTGCGTGACAGTAGAGTGTATTTTGACGTATTATACGTGCATGGAGTGCAACCTGCCATTCTCATGGTTGAACATGATGTGGAGTTACCCAGGTTGTGTGCTCATATATGAACATAGGAAAGTCATGTCGGATTCATTCTCTTTCCTATTCCCATCCCTCCTCCCTTCCCTTCATCCCCCATTGTTTAATTCAATGAACTTCTATTCTTTCCTCTCCCTGCGCCACATTGTGCGTTAGCATCCACATATCAGAGAGGACTTTCCGCCTTTGGTTTTTGGGGATTGGCTTCTTTAACTTTGCATAATAGTCTCCAGTTCCATCCATTTACTAGCAAATGCCATAATTTCATTCTTTTTTATAGCTAAGTAATACTCCATTGTATACGTATACCACATTTTTTTTATCCATTCGTCTATTGAAGGGCACCTAGGTTGGTTCCATAGCTTAGCTATTGTGAACTGAGCTGCCATAAACTTCGATGTAGCTGCATCACTATAGCTTGCTGCTCTAAGTCCTTTGGGTATATGCCAAGGAGTGGGATAGCTGGTCAAATGGTGGTTCCATTCCAAGTTTTCCCATTTAGCTTTTTCTTAACTTTGATGCTCCACCTTGGATTCTTGGTGACTAGTGGGAAAATCTCAAGATAATTGATTTACAATTTTTTTATTAGATCACACTGTAGTAAAGACCGGAAGATCTCTTTATTGTAACTTGGATGTCACAGCCCTTAAGGATAAACGAACCATCCTGAAACCTCACTCAAGGCTCAAATTACTGGGAACACTAATTCCCACCTAAGGCAAAGGGTACCCTCCATCTCTGGGGCAGGTGCCCTATTTAACGCTCTTTGCCTCTCAGGCAAAACAGCAGATTTCCTTGCTCCTCAGCTGACTAATAGCTCTCTCCATGCAGCTTGCGTCTGAAGTTTGAGACCAGAAAAAAAAAAAGGAAAAAAAAAAAGCGCCACCTTTAAATCCAAGCTGCCATGGGACATAAATGACTGATTTATCTTTTCTTGTGCTCTGGGATTCCACTCTCCAGTAAGTTTCTCCTTAAATACTAGAAAAAGAAACAGACGAGAGAAGGGGATATAGAAAGGCTGACTGCACCAGGTCCCAGAACTTTTGAGGACGCTTAAGGGGTCTACATTCTGCCTTGGGGACAAACTACCCCAGACTGCAGGGACAAGCCTGGGAGTGCACTGGGATGCCCTGCGTCCTGCAGAGTTTTCTCTTCTCTCCACATGGGCACAGGGAAGGAAAATGAAAAGATCCCATATGCACAAGTTTTTTTTTCTTGAGACTCTTTTCCTGAAGCCCACCCCTCCCCAGATCTCATAGGCTTCGTATTTTTTAAATATCTGGGCTGACTCTAATCTGATCCAAAAGTGCATCTGATTGGATATGTATGTTCCATGTGCTCCTTTACACAGGGTAATTATGGCTGTCTCTTTTGTTTAAAACAAACAACAACAAAAAGCTCCTTTTTGAGCTCATGTTTTTCTGGTGAATTCACCTTTGATTCTGCACACCTAAATGAATATATTTTGTTCTGATAAGTCTTGCTTTGTCTAACTGGAGTTTGTTAGCCCTCTGTCTGTCTTTATTTAGAGTCCAATTACTCAAAGGTTAACTCTCACATTCATTTGGAAAGGAGAGAGATCTTCTCCTTTAGAAGGTCTCCTATAAGGAAGAATAAACAGTGGTGATGGTTGGCAAGGATCTTCTTCCTGGATGTACAGACAAGTGGCCAACTGAACCACTGATGCAGTGTGCAGATATGATTGGTGGCCCCTGCCCCAGCCTCTCCTGGGTCTGTGTCCTCTATATCATAACCTATTGTTCACTGTCACAACAAGGAGTTCTGTGACAGGCTCTCTTTAAATTTCTAAAGGGTTAAATCTGAGAGTGACTGTGCAATAAACATTCATAGTTTTTTTTTCTGTGGGGATGTACACCTGTGGGGATGTATACCTGGTAAAATGCTATAAAATCTTTGGTTTCTGTCTGTTTTATGAATATTTGTGCACACCTGAGTATTGTATGTTGTGTCTATACATGTGTTTGTATCTATATGTACATGGTACCAAAATTGGCTTATAAATAAAGGAGCACTTGTAAATTTAAAAAAAGGAATGGATTCAAATTGTTTTTGTTTACATGACTTAAACTTTTAAGAAAAAGGTCAATTTAAATTGGTTAAATAGATAAGAGTAAAGATGTTTTTAAAATGACTAATCCAGGGCTGGGGTTGTGTAGCTCAGTGGTAGAGCACTTGCCTAGCATGTGTGAGACACTGGGTTGGATCCCCAGCACCACATAAAAATAAACAAATAAAGTAAAGATATTGTGTCATCTATAACAAATGACTAGTCCACACATTTTTCTAGGAGTAGCCAATCAAGATGGTGTTGGTTTCTATAAGATATTTAGAGTATAAAGTTCACAGTTTTTAGGACTTGTCTTTGGGCAGGAAAAAGAGCTTAAGAGTTAACTAGGCTTGTCTAACATCTTGGTTTTCATGGCTACTTTAAAGTTAACAATTAAATGGGTAAATTAAATTTATCATAAATAGGATTAATCTTTATAAATTTATTTGTTAGAAATATCTGATTAATTTCCAAATATTAAATCATCAACTACTAAATATAAATCAAGTACTCTTGGCTTCTTAAATTCTATAAATATTTGGGTCTACTAAATGTGTTTTTATAAATTGTTGGTAAATGGAAAAAGAATTTAAGGTTGCTTTGTTTCTGGGTTTTCATTAAAAGTGAGATTACTAAGAGTTAAAATTCTAATTAACATGGGCTGGGGTTGTGACTTAGTGGTAGAGTGCTTGTCTCACATGTGTGAGGCACTGGGTTCGATCCTCAGTACCACATAAAAATAAATGAATAAAGATAAAAAAATTCTAACTAACAGATGTAATTCTATATGCAAAAATTCAAAGGATTTAACCTATGTTTGAATTGGAAGAAAACTATAAAGAGCAAGGTAGTTCATGTTATTAAAAAGGAATAATTTGTCTAAATTCAGAAATCTCAAAAGGATTGTTTCAAAATGTAAACTTAAAAAGAGTTAACAACTAGGAAAAGATTTAAGAAAGTTATTAGACATGGTAATATATTTTGGTAAGGAAAAAAAAGTATTTCTGGATAAGAAAGTATTTTGTATGGTAAAGTAATATTTTTGTCCTGAAGTCCAAAATAAAAAACTGAAACAAGATGAAACTAAGGATGTAAACAAGTTGTAGAGGGTCTAAGAAATTTACAAAAGTTTGGTGGAAGGTAAACCTCAAAAAAAATTTGTGTATGTTATTAAATTGGCTCTATTTAGCACTGTCAATTAAAGATATGCAAGGATTTTTCTAAATTCAAATTTTAATGCTCTGATATAAAACCAGAATCTAACCCTCTATATGTTGAAACAACAAAGTTTTCTTTCTGTTTGTTTGTTTGGTACCAGTGATTGAACTCTGGGCACTTAACTTCTGAGCCACATCCCCAGCACTTTTTTAAAAAAATCTTTTTAGTTGTAGATGGATACAATCCTGTATTTTATTTCTTTTTATGTGATGCTGAGGATTGAACCCAACCGAGGCTTCACATGTTCTAGGCAAGCACTCTACCACTGAGCTACAACCCCAGACCCTCAGCACTTTTTAATTTTTATTTTGAGACAGGGTCTTGATAAGTTGCTTAGGACTTGATAAGTTGTTGAGGCTGGACTCAAACTTGCAAACCTCCCGCTTCATCCAAACAACAAGATTTTCTTAGAACAGTGATCTGCTCTTATTTATTAGATAATTTCTGTGTCTATTAGATTTTATTACTTTGGGAAACTAAGTCTTAAAGGAATTAGGGTTCACACCTGTTTTAAAGTGTTTTAAATGATTGCATTATAACTGGTTAAATAAACAACTGTTATTCTAGGTTATTACAATATAATTGACACCTAAATACATGTGACTCAAGATAGGTGTACACTGGAGAACTATATGTTTGCCTGAGCTCTGTCTAAGTGTTACTTAAAAGGTTGTAAAATGAAAACTCTATAGGTTTACAAGCAAGGTAACCAATAGTGTTCTCTTTTATAATTGTATCTGACACAAAAGGTCACACTGCCATTTTAAAACTTGATTCACGTCTCTTTGTTCTGAGAATATAAATGTTTTACTATCATATCAATGAGATGCATTTACAATCAGATAAGTCTATCTCTGATTCCTTACTGTCACACCAAGGGCATCTGTGACAGTCCCTACTTTAATTTCTAAAGGGTTAAATCTGACAGAGACTATGTAACAAACCATGGTAGCACTTTTATCTCCTACCTATGGGGATCTCATGCCTGGTAAAGTGCTCTAACATTTGTTTCCTGTTTTATGTATACTGGAGCACACCTGTGTATTGTATGTCATGACTACATATGTGCTTTTATCTGTATATCATATACATGGTAGCAAAATTAGCTTATAGATGAATGTAGCACTGTTTCCTAAATTATAATAGATTGAGGTTATCCTTTGGTTTTTGACCAGTGTTGCTAACCAGGTTAGACCTGTGGTTATACTTACCCTACATTATGGATTCTACATTTTACTTTAAAAGTTAAGACTAAGTTAATATCAGGATCTCTGTGTAATTGTGGTGCTAATTATTACTGGCTTCTTTGTATATTAGGAGTATTCTTGTTTCACAAGTATGCAAATCTTTTAGAATGTAAAGCTTGGGAGAGCACTTGACTAGATGCTGTTCACCAAAGTGAGGTTGTTGGTAACTATGACATCTTTCATAATTATACAAAAATAACAAATTTCGTTGGGAATCTATTTATGTCATTTAATCTATTCTAACTGGATAAAGGTATCATGTCATCAATAAATGATATAAATGTATTTTTGGAAGATAATAACGAGAGCATGATTCATTTAAAGGTTGACAATGCAGAATATGAAAACTTTTTTTTTTTCCACAAAAAGCAAGTTAGGAGAGCTCTTAGCCTTCCTGTTGATTTGTGTTTCAGATGTATTGTTGTATTACGTTAATCGATATTTCAATAGACATGTAAGAACTTTGTAGAATGATTTTTTAATATTTATTTTTTGTAGTAGTTGGACACAATACCTTTATTTTACTTTTTATTTTTATGTTTTGCTGAGAACCGAACCCAGAGCCTCACACGTGCTAGGTAAGCGCTCTACCACAGAGCCCCAGCCCCAGCCTGAATGATATTTTTAAAAGGGGCAAAGACCAGTTCCAGAAATAAAACATTTTACCCAGGAGTCATCAAGAAGCCAGCCTCACCTGAGATGAGGCTCTGTCTTTCACCCACAGGTAACTAAATCAAGCTCATTTAAAATGATACCCAAAAGATACACATTTTGTTGTAAAGATTATTGTGTGTGTGATCTCAAAATAAAAGGGATATAATACAAAACTAAGCAAAGGTTTGTGTAAGTTATAAAAGATAAATTTAAAGGTTGAAAAAATAGTTTTAAAGAAAGTAAAACTTGTGAAGGATTTCATATGTGATTGATTTGGTAAATTTATGGATTTTTGTAGGGCTAAATAGATACCAAAGATAAATTTGGAGTTATTATAGAAATTGTTCTTCTTAATTCAAAGCTATTGGGCTGGGGATGTGGCTCAGGCCGTGGCGCGCTCGCCTGGCATGCTTGCGGCCTGGGTTCGATCCTCAGCACCACATGCAGACAAAGATGTTGTGTCTGCCGAAAAACTAAAAAAAAAAATAAATGTTGAAATTCTCTCTCTCTCTCTCTCTCTCTCTCTCTCTCTCTCTCTCTTTAAAAACAAACAAACAAACAAAAAAACAAAGCTATTATTCAAATGAAGTGTTTTTGCTCTTGCTAATTTCACTTTATAACAGTTGTAGAAGTACTACTTTTTTTTTAACTTATTGTTGGACATATGTTTTATTTATTTATATGTGGTGCTGACAATCAAACCCTGTGCCTCACACATGCCAGGCAAGTGCTCTACCACTGAGTTACAGCCCCAGCCCCAGAAGAACTACTTCTAACAGAACAACCTGAATAAAGCTAATAAACCCTCACCGTAGGACAAATAGGATATAGTGCTGACTTTTAGTACTAATACTGACCCTAATTAAATGGAAAAGGTACCTGAAATTATAGACATTAAAGTTAAAACACAATACTACCACTTCAAGACTGGTGAAACTGGCCTGCTGGGTGTACAAAACCAAAACCTGGAGAGCCACATCAAGGAAGTAAAAGGGATAATGAAAAAGCAGCCAATATTTTGATCTTTGACCTCTAAGGTCAGCCACAACCCAGGGAATGACAAGGCACCCTAAGGGTCCTGCAACTTTGGTGAGTCATCTGATCGGGGGATCACAAGGACCCTAGAGAATAGGGAGCCAACCAGAGCACATTCTGCAAAGAGGAGGGTCCTTGGAAAGGCACCTGTCCCAAAACCTCCAAGGGAAGCCACATATGGTCAGCAAGACCTTGACCCATCCTGGCAGATGGCACAACTCTCAGGAAAAGGCTAAAGGAGGCAAGAGCTTCTCACAAGTTCCCAAGAGTGACCCCTGAGGAATCTCAGGGACCTAAACAATGGATAGGAACAAGTTCCTTTTGTTGTTGTTACGAGACTGATACCAGATGTGCTTGACCACTGAGCCACATCCCCAGCCATTTTTACTTTTTATTTTGAGGCGGGGCCTCGCTAAGTTGCTTAGGGCCTTGCTAAGTTGCTCAGATGGTTTTGAACTTGCAATCCTCACACCTCAGCCTTCCACATTGCTGGGATTACAGGTATGCACCACCACACCTGGCAGAACACTGTCTATTTTTTGGTCAAGTTGATCTTAAATACTTGAAAGTAAAGTATAAACCAAAACACAGTTACACACTTAAAAAGCAAGATAATGTTCTTTTAATATAACTCGAGTTAACACTTGTATCAGCTCTCCCAAAAGTAAGTAAAATTGGAGGCTATAAAGGAAGGGTTCTTATGTGGGAATGTCTGACAATAATTATCACAAAAGACTGCTAGAGTCACAAGCTTGTCCTGAGTCAATTTGAGCCTGATCTCATATACCTACAAATTTTTCCAACTTCCTACATAGGTGGTCTTGATCTGTGTTTCTGTTTTTCACTGTTTTGATTATCTAGCCCCAATATTTATCGCTCATCTTGGTCTAAAAAGTGTAACGTTCCACGTGGAAGCCCTAAACTAACTTTACCAAGACAGCCCTAAATGGTACAGCTAAAGGGAATCCCTCTATAAACACAGAGGTCACCAGGCATGGTGGCAGATACCTGAAATCCCAGTGGCTCAGGAGGCTGAGAAAGGAGGATCGCAAATTTGAGGTCAGCCGCCGTAACATAGCAAGTCCCTAAGCAAACAAGCAAGAAACTTTCTCAAAAAAAAAAAAAAAAAAAAAAAGGCCTGGGGTGTATCTTAGTGATAAAGGATTCCTGGTTTCCTTGGGTAATTACCTGTTACCTACAGGAGAAATGCAGGCTGAAATAATGACAATCAGAGGAACGCACGTTACCCTGAAAGTGAAACTTGTTTTACACTGATTTCGTGACATACACACAGACCAGATACTAGAACTCAGGGAGATAAGGATAATTCCCCTAGACATAAAATCTGTAAGAACAGGTTCCAGTTAGAACCAGTCAGCCTGGACCAAAGTGACCTAGAATTGTCACAACAGTGTGTACCACTGGTCTTCCTACAACTACTAATACTATAAAAAGGTAAAAAATGAACACAGAGTTAATTAGAACAGTATTTTACAGAAATCCGATGGCATTAGATATCTTAACTACAGCTTAAGGGGACACCTTTGCCATTCTAAAAACTAAATGTTGTGTCTCTGTTTCTAACAACTCTGCTAATATTTCTAAAGCCTCGACTGGTCTCCAGCCCCGTTGGACAGCACCTTCAGCCTGAGAGAGGAACTTTCTTCATGGTTTTCAGAGAATGGCTGGTAAAACGGATGGCCTTTGTGCCAAGTGTTTACAGAAAATCATGTTTTGCCTCTTGTCACCTTACATGATCCCTGCCCTATGTATGCCTCATCCAGTCACCAGGCACCCACCACCATGGGCCCCTGGACTCTCTGATGCTGCATACCTTCACCTGTCCATGCCCCACCTGATAGAGAAGGAGGTCACGTCCACTTCCCCACCTCTCAGCAGAAAGCAGCCAGGTGTCAACACTCAAATGCCCTGAAAGAACCTAGGAACCCGAAGTCCTCGAGGGGGAATGAGAGGGGACGGACAGACAGACGTGAGAGTGGAACATGAGGTTAAGGGAATAATTCTGTAACCAGGCCCACCGTGCTGACCCCACATGCTTTCACCTTTGAAAAGCAGTTGACCTGCAGCCCTACCTGGAGTGAGTCCACAGGATATGTCACATTCCTCAGGAAACCACCTGTTACCTGCAGGAGGGACATAGGCCAAAAATAACGTCGATAAGAGGAACACAGGTAACTTATTTTTCACTGGTTTTGTGACACTTACACAGACCAGATCCCAGAACTCAGGGAGATAAGGATAATTCCTCTTAATTACAGAATCTGTAAGAACAGGTTCGGATGAGAACCGGTCAGCATTGGCCAAAGTGACCTAAAGTGGTCGTGCACAGTGGGGATTTGAGACCCTGATGTCATCCTGCTGTCAGTCAAAAGTCAAAAGGTGAACCTGGACGGGACTCTCTGGAAACTTCCCTGGGACCCCCACCACCACCCACAAAACTGAAGGACGGGAGAAATGCTGCCCCTTTCCTCTCTGAGAGTGCCCACTCTCTCCCTTGAAAGTGTCCCCTCTCCCCCTTTCCCACCCCTTCTAATAAACTCACTGTTTCTCTGAATGAAGTGTCTGAAATCTTTCCGACCTGATTGCAAGAATCAGGATTTGAAAGGAGGCCTCCTTGCTGCCTCTGTTTCTGGAAAGGCTCCAGACAAGTAACTCTATTGCCTACTTGTTCTCAGAATGGAGCTTCCCTCTGGGGAAGGACTGTCTGCTGGGGTCCCCAGTTTTGTGCCTTTCCAGGAATCACCCTCAGCCCGCGGGAGCCCGCCACCCACGCTTGCGCCCCTCTGCTGGGGCAGCACCATCTCTTTTTGCTGGCATTTGAGCTCACTGCTCCATCAAAAGAACTTAAAGCTAGGTGCAGGGGTACAGGCCTGTCATCCCAGAGACTGAAGAGTTTGAGGCATGAGCTTGGGGAGAATCCCAAGTTCAAGGTCAGCCTGGGCAACTCAGTGAGACTTGGCGCAAAATAAAAAATAAAGAGAGCCGGTGGCGTGGTTCTGTCATGAAGTGTCCCCACCCCCACCCCCTGTAGCATCCAGAAGTCAGGTTGGCAGGAAAAGTTTTGTGCAAAGGCAGCTCTGAGAAAGGGAGAACTTTTTGTCTCAAATTTCTATCTTCAGGTGCTCAACTTGGGGGTGAGCAAAGCTTTTATAAAAGAATCGGCAAAGTGGGACCCCAAGCAGGAGCTCTACGAGTGCAGACTTAGTGAGCTGGAGAACCTGGGCCTCAGCTTCTTGGGCATCTCTCCTCAGCACGAGGAAGATTTCGTTTTCACTTTGAGGAAGTTTAGAATTTGGAGCTTTCACAGGGCACCGTTTCAAATCCTGCAGAAAAACAAGTTATCAGGAAGTTGTCCTTAACTTCAGAGGGCATAATTTCTTAATGCCTGCTTCCTCCTTGCTGTGGTTGAGGACTGTCCCGCCGGTGGTGAGGCCCGGGCCTCTGTTGCAACCTCACTGTGCTCACCTTCCCCCTCCGCCCTCCCCTGACGCCCCCGCTGCTTCACAAGTGTGCTGGGGGGCGTGCCCCCTGAGCCCATCTGCACCGCACCTGTCCTCCCAGGCAACCCCACCCAGAGAGACGGCAGGTGGGAGCCACACCACAGCCCGTTTTGCAGGGTTGGTGATAGCTGCTGGAGTCCTGGGCTGAGGGGGCTTCAGAAGTCCCCATCTGCCAGTGATGTCTGCTATGGCTGACAGAGAGGGAGTGTGGCCTTGTGTGGCACACATTCCCAGTCCCTGCAGTGTCACTGATACCCAACAAGCTGGGGGCAGTTGTGGGAAGGAGAAGCAGGCCAACAGCGTCAGAGGCTAAAGGGAACAAGGTACTGGTGGACTTTCAGAAGAGGAATTGACTATCTGCAGTCAGCGCTCCCAATCCGTGGGTTCCACATCCATGGATTTGGTCAAGCATGGGTGGAAAAAAATACTCGAGAAAGTTCCAAAAAACAAGACTTGAATTTGCTATGTGTTCAGAGTAGACTGAATCCAAGTAAATGAAGTGACGTGTAGACACCGTGCAGGGTATTTTAGGTCATCTAGAGGTGATGTATGTGAAGGACGTGCAAGTGACAAGCAAGTCCTGCACCATTTTATACAAGAAACTTAAGCTTCGGTATCCACAGGGTTCCTGAAACCAATTCCCTACAGATACCGAGGGCTGATTGTAGTTTCCAAAAGTCATTTGGGGGACCTGGGGATGTGGCTCAGTGGTAAAGCACTTGCCTGGCATGTGTGAGGGCGTGAGGGCTCTGGGTTTGATATTCAGCACTGCATAATGAAAGCCATTTGGGGCCAGGCTTGGTGGTGCACACCCATACTCCAGTGACTTGGGAGGCTGAGGCAGGAGGATTGAAAGTTCCAGGCCAGCCTGGGCAATTCAGGGAGACTCTGTCCCTAAATAAATGAAAAAGAGGTGGGATGCAGCTCAGTGGTAGAGCACCCCTGGGTTCAGTTCTAACTACTGAAAAAACAAACAGACAAAAAAATATAACAACAACAACATTTGGTTAAAAAAGAAAAACAAATTAAAAAGTAAGAAAAGAGCCAGGTGTGGTGGCACACATTTGTAATCCCAGCAACTCAGGAGACTGAGGCAGGAGGTTTACAAGTTCAAGGCCAGCCTTGGCAATTTAGCAAGACCCTGGCTCAGAATAAAATGTAAAAGGGCTGGGGATGTGGCTCAGTGGTTAAGTGCCCCTGGATTCAATATCTGGGAAAAAAAATAAGTAGGAAAACACACCAAAAAAAAAAAAAAAAAAAAAAAGCCCTTTAGTGGAGGGGGTGGGCTGGGTCGGAGGGAGTTGGGAGGGCAGTGTAGACAGAGCGAGTGTAGACGGCTCAAGGAGCAGGCAGTGAGAGGAAGCTCAGAGGAAGCTCAGGGTGGGGAAAGAGCTCCCTTGGGACATATTTATGTTCTGAGGGGGAAAGTCCGCGCAAGGGGAGGCTGAGATTTAGAAAAGGAAAGGGCGATTGAGAAAGTCCTGGGGGGCTATGTTATCAGGGGGGAGCGCGGGTGGGACGTGGGCACTGATCCACCCAAATGCACAGACGATCAGCCTGTCCTAGAGGTCACAGGAGATGGCCAGCAAGGGGCTTAGGCATCCATCTGGCCCCGGGAGGGTGATGACAGGAGCGTAGCAGTTAAATTCACCAAGAGGAGACGAGAACACAAGGCCTTACCCACGGGACCTTCCTCCTTAGAGACGGGGGACGGGGAAGAATGGGCACCACACAGGAGCACGTCCAGAACCAGAGGCTTCCGCACTGCTGAGAACTGGGGACAATAAAAACCTGAATGAGACGCGAGCAGCCGACTGTCGAGAGCTAGTATGAGTGACAGGATCCAAGCATGTATTTGGCTGTTTTTTTTTTTTTTCCTTTCTCCTACAGTACTAGAGGTTGAACCCAGGGCCTCATGCGTGCTAGGCAAGTACTTTACCACGGAACCGGATCCCCTGCCCTTTTCCTAAATTTTATTTTAGACAGGACCTCTGGGAGCCAGTGGATTTTCCCGCCTCTGTCTCATGAATAGCTGGAATTACAGGCATGTGTCACCTTACCCAATGTTTCTGGAGACCATGTCTCTTGATGGTGCCCAGGCTGGTCTGGAATTTCTGGGCTCAAGCCATCCTCCTTGCCTCAGTCTCCTGAATACCTGGGACAATCTTCTATCTTATTGTCATCCTCAACAAGGCTTCTCCCTCCTGGTACAAGATGGATGCTTTGAGCCATTATATCTGCAATCCAGGCAGCATGAAGAAGAAATGAGTTTGTAACCAGGGCTGATATTTAGATTCAGCTGGTGCACAGCAGTAGAGCTTTACCAGTAGCTTGATTATGAAATTCTTCTGGGCTGGGGATATAGCTCAGTGCTAGAGTGCCCAGCATGCACGAGCCCTGGGTTTGAACCTAGCACTGGAAAAAAAAATTAGTTAGATGGTGAATAGCTTAGCTGCAGGCCTCAATGCCCACCCCAGCCTCCCTGCTCTCCCAACCTTCCCCACTCATCCCCAGGAGCCACTCTCCTCCAAGACAGCAGCCCAGCTACTTGAAGCCTTCCAGGACACTCCCCTACACTACAGCCTGTGTCCTGTCAGTACTGGGTGTTAAATATTTGAATATTTATGTTAGATATATCCCTTCTTTGTAATAGTACCTCTAAGTCACAAAGTGGACATGTGTTCTTTCTTTTAATATTTTTTTGGTTATAGATGGACACAATACCTTTATTTATTTGTTTGTTTATTTTTATGTGGTGCTGAGGATGGAACCCAGTGCCCTCCACATGCAGGGTGAGCGCTCTACCACTGAGCCCCAGCCCCAGCCCCGGACATTTGTTCTTTTATGTCATTGACCAGAAGGAAGTCTTGTGGCTTGGGGGGAGGTTGGGAAGTGTTGTCTTTATTCTAGGTGGTCCTGTGCTCAGCTAGAAATAAGAAAGTGATTACCAACTGTCAAGATCAAGGGTCGGGGTGTGAGGATATTAGGAAAGAATAGCAGCCCCTGCCACAATCCGCGCTAAACAGGTGCTGGGCAGGACAGAGGCCGGTGAGCCTGGTGCACTGTCCACTTGCCAGCAGCCCAGGGACAGCCGGGTAACAGGAGGAGAAATCAGAGGCTAGGGGCTGTGTGACCAGAGAGGTGACCTTGGGAGACTGCCTTGAGTGACAACCGAGGGTCCTCAGACTAAAAAAAAGGGAAAATGTAGGAATGAGAGGCTGAGGCTGGCTTTTTTTGAACCCAGGGTCTTTACCACTGAGCCACATCCCAGCCCTTTCTATTTTTTATTTTGAGACAGGGCCCGCTAAGTTGCTTAGGGCCTCACTAAGTTGCTGAGGCTGGCCTTGAACTTTCGATCCTCCTGCCTCAACTTCCAGAGTTGCTGAGATTACAGGCTCCCATTGATAGGGGCTGTAGAGATGCTGGTGGGAGACAGTCTGTCTCTGTTTGAGACACACAGGGGCTGGGGTTAGGCTTCCAGGTCACGGGGAGGCTCTGGGGCCCAGCACGCACCACCATGGCCTGCACTGCCTTGGCCAGGATCCTTCAGGTGTAGAAGCAGTACCAGGTGAGAGTCCTCTGGGCCTTGGGGGAATTACGCAAAGGACCTGGCAGGTACAGGTCAGGCACTAACCTTGGGGCCCCATGCGGAACTGGGACCCAGAAGTGAGAAGTCATCAGGAAACCTGCCTCCCGGCATGGCTCACATTTCTGGGGAAAAAATACCTTTTCGGTTCCTTGAAAACTTGAGCTCACAGGAGAGTGGAGGTGGAGGGGATTTTCTTTTCTAGTTTGCACTTTTTTATATTATGGATAATTTTTTTTTCAGCAATCAAAGTAACGAGGACATTTAAGTGACTGAAACAGTGCAAGATGGCTTAACACCACGTCACCAGACTCCCCCCTCCACTCCCAGATCCTCTCCTCACCAAACTTCCCAGAGGCCTGGGCAGGAGTGGGCGCCCGCCCCCGTGCAGGAGTTGGGGGAGACAGGGAAGGATCCTGATGCTCCCCGTCAGCTCTGCTCTCCCCCGGGGAAGTCTGGCAGACCTGCACTGGAAGAGGGGACTCTGGGCTCCCCCTCTGCCCATATTTCTTGGAACCCACTTGCTTTTGGAGTCCGATGTCCACCCGCCCTGCTGCGTCTGCCTCCTACTTCAAAGCTGTTCCAGCAGCGCTGTGTGACCCGCGGCTTTCCTTAGTCATCCGCCATTGTTCAGCACTTGGGATCCTTCCAGTGTCTGTCCAGTGTTACAAAGGACCCTTCTGTGAACACTCTGGATAAAACACTTCCCGAGGGTATGTGGCTGGGAACAGAATTACAGGCTAAAGGATCTGAATAGCTCCACAGCTCTTGTTGCCCATGCACAGACATAAGGGAGTATTTTAAGAGGATTTTACTGACTTGGTACTTTTTTTTTTTTTTTTTTTTTGGTATCGGGGATTGAACCAGGGGCGCTTAATCACTGAGACACAACCCAGCCCTTTTTAAATATTTTATTTAGGGACAGGGTCTTGCTAAATTGCTTTAGGGCCTCTCTAAATTGCTGAGGCTGGCCTCAAACTTGCAATCCTCCTGCCTCAGCCTCCTGAGCCACTGGGATTACAGTCGTGAGCCACTGGGATTACAGGCGTGCACCACTGTGCCTGGGTCCACTTATTGTTTTTATAATTCTTTATTAAAATTCTGTCCTCACAGGGGTTGGAAAGAAGAGGGTGAAGGAACATTATTGTAGAGTAACAGGTGGGCAAATGAAGGGCAGCAACAGTTAATCTCAAACACCCTGGCATATTCCTCTACTTATGAAGAAAGGCTGTTAGAAAAGAGGCCTAGGGCTGGGCCGGGTGGTGCACACCTGTAACCCCAGTGACTCAGGAGGCTGAGGCAGGAGGATCACAAGTTTGAGGCCAGCCTTAGCAACACAGCAAGACTCTATCTCAAAATGAAAAATCAAGAACTGGGGATGTAACTTAATGGTAAAGCACCCTGGGTTCAATCCCTGGTAGCAGAAAAAGGAAAAGAAAAAAGACTTCGGTTGGGGATGTAGGTCAGTGGTAGAACACTTGCCTAGCACCTGCAAGGCCTTAGATCCCTGTACCCCTCCCCCCAACAGAGAGAGAGAGAGAGAGAGAGAGAGGGAGGAGAGGGAGAAGAAAGAGGAAGGGGAAAAAGTAAGCCTGACTGGTTCAGGCTCTGTCCTCTCTGCATCTCCACTTATGTGACAGGGTTGCATCCGAAGGTCCCTAAGCCTCCCTTTGGCTTGGGGTCTTGCAGCCTAGCAACGAGGAGCTGTGGGATGGGGGGTGTGTCCTTGAGCCCCACCTCTCTTGCTTTTAACCAGCTGTTGGAGAGTTCTGCCTCACCACTGAGCTGGGCCTTGGGAAGCCTAAAGCAGTCTCCACGTGGCCACTGAGGCATCCAGTTGAGACCAAAACTTGTCCCGGCTCTACCCAGCTGCTTCCTTTGGCTCCCTGGGTACACACTTCCCTACCCAGCTCTCCAGGGGTAGTGGCAGCTGCAGGTGCAGGTGGGGTGGTGGCAGAGGAGGAGAAGGGATAGCTCAGTGGTCTGTTCCTCAGAGGGGACACCCGTTGCAGGATGTGGGAGGAACCCGGGGCCTCCCCTCCCAGGTAGAAGATGAGATTCTGTCCCAATCTGCTGTGTGACCTGCCACCTCTCCAGGCCTCGGCTTCCCCACTGGGATAACCCGGAATGGGCCTGCCTGAATGGACTGAGGTTGCCCTCATTCCTCTCCTGGGGTTGGCACACCCGAGGCCGAGGCCGGGAGTGTCATTCCTCTGCTCAGAGTTGGACAGGGTGGGAGGGGTAACCAGACTTTCCCTTCTGATTCAGGATAAGGGGAGGCCCGGCTGGGCGGGATGGGGCTGCTTCCTCTTCCAGCCAGGCTGATTTTTTAGCTGGGTTCTCAAATGCTGGCTTTGCTTCTAGTTCCTTTCTCCAGCGGCTGCATTAGTTCCCGTTCTCCCCCATCTTTCTCCTGAGTCCTTTTTCTCCACTTGCCCCTGTCTCAACAGACAAACCAGGGTGGGACCTTGGGAAAGACCCCCTTTAACACCGAAAAGTATCTCTGAGTCATGGGGAGACCCAGAGTCTCACGACAGTGATTGTGTATATAAAATGTTAAGAGGGAAAAGCAGGGCACAGGGGACCTCAGTCAAACCTAAATCAGGAGGAAGTTTGGGTGGAGCAGGACTTTGAATCCTGACTTGGATAAGTCAGTGATCTTTCTGATATTCTGTGAAAATAAAATTATGACAAAACGAGGAGAGAGCTTTTCAAATGGAGAAGTGGGGACACAGGGGCAGAGGCCTTACTGACAGATTCCAGCTACTGCCTAGGAACAGGTCTTCTCATGACCTGACTGTAGGCAGTTACAACACGAAATCACACTGTGCCCAGAGGTGCCAGGTGCATATCAAGAGGTTATCGGACTCCTGTGTCGAATCCATTCTTGTCTTAATCTTCTATCAGTCATGTGCTCCTATCATACAGCACCTGCTTTTTCTCCATTTCAATAGAAGTTCCCTGGTGTAAGTTTCACACAGGAACAGAAAACGCAGGGAGGAAATGATGCAGCGGTGGGACCCACTTTCATGGTGGAAAATGAGCCCCCAAACAAAGAAAGGGCCTGGGTTATCCTGAGAGGAGGTCTAGTGAGCATATCAGTTTTCTTGGGGACCCAGGAATTTGGGGGTTGTTTTATCAGTCAGCAAGAAGGTCAGTTTAAGTGCTCAGGAAGTTGAGCCCTTGGGTCAGGGGTCTGTGCTTTGCATTTGGAGAGGAAGGTCAATGCCCCTCAAAGGCTGTCACCCTAGTGGGATGAGACACCTCCATCCTGCCTGCAATTAGCACGGGGAAAACATCTGTCTTGGGAGATGAAAGCTGCCAGTGCCTGGCTTTCTTTTATACTCCCTTTTTTCTCAATCACATTAATTTGGGGACTTTTCATTTCCCATATCTATTACCTAGAAAGAAATTTTTATCGCTTTTTACTGCTTGCCCATTTAAGCTTCCAGTTTTTTTCGCCTCCTTTGAATCACCGACTCAGACATACCTGAACCTGTGTCCCCCAAATGGCAATCCCTAAAATCCTCAATAAAACCCTCTGGTCCTTCTGCAGTTTCTGAGTTTGGTTTGATTGGCAGAGACAGAGTGTGGGTAAGGGGTGAGTCTGACTCCCGGAAACTTTACTGTAAGAACTTGGATAAACAGTTAATCTGTTTGCTGTTGATTCTCATCTGTAAAATGAAGATGAATAACCGCAAACAGTATGTCATAAAAAAAGGCGGGGGGGCAGAGAGGCAGCGTCCTGTGTCCAAAGCTGTGGCTCCGTTGGCAAGCTGGAAAAAGCACAGGCTAGAGAACACACCACAAAACTGGGTTAAACGTGTGCTGTAGAGTTTTCTGTACATAGAAGTAGTGAGGCTGAGTCAGGGGACATGTCTGTGCCTCTGTGGTGGCCGCTTGCCAAGCATGTGCGAGCCCCTGGCTTTGATTATTGGAAGGGGATGGGGTGGGGGCTCTGCCATACACAGTGTATAACGACTAGCCTTGACTTGATCAATCATGGGGCTTTCCTTTTACCATCCTCCACCACCCCTGGCCCCTGGCCCCCGGCCCTTCCCCTCCTTTCCCTCCTCTCTCCTTCCTCCCCGCAGGCGCCCTGCGGCGCGCTGAGTCAGGGGCCGGGGCGGGGCTTGCGCCTGCGCACTGCGCGGCGTCGGGCGGGGAGCAGGTTTATATTCGCGCGGTCAGCTGACGCTCTGCATTGCAGACTGCGGAGTCAGGCGGCGCCATGTACGCGGTCCTGTTCCTGGCCGGCCTCCTGGGCACTGGTAAGCCTGGAGCCTCAGCCTGGGGACAGGGTCCCCCGCAATGCCTCCTCTCCCGGGAGCGGACCGCTCGGGACTCGCTGCTCTGCTCCCCGGGTCCGGGGTGACGAGGGGCGCGCAGTGCGCAGGCGCTTGCGTGGGCCGGTACCTGCTGGGGCAGCTCCCGAGGCTGCGAAGGAGCCTGGGTGGGGGCGAGTGGGGCGGGGGAAGTAGCGTCTCCCTCCGGGCTCCTGTGGGTGCCTGCGCACTTGGGGCGGCTGCAGGCCTCTCCTGAGGCTGCGCTTCCTCCTGTGGGGTGGGTCTTACGGGTGACCCCTCCCGCAGCAGTGTTGTGCCTGGGCTGGTGCGCGTGATCGCCATGGACTCAAGCCCTATTCTGCAGGACGCAACAGTGCCCTTGGCCTTGTCTCAGGTTTTGTGTGGGCATTGCAATTACAGGAAGCACATTGTCATTCACGTTGATGTTTATCTTTGCGGCTGCATTTACTCTGAAGGCTGTAGGGGGTTTCTGCCATCTCGACTATTTTCCCCTGGAGTTCTTATTTCACCACCTTTAAAATGTCTTCCACAGCATTGACCAGTTTTAGCAGGGGCCTTCATTCTGGGGAAGATGTCAGCATGTGAGAAGTTGTGCACAGACTGTTGCACCTGACTATTGTCTCACAATAGCATTCAAGATTGTTAAATCCACTGCAGGTTGTGCAGGCAGCCCCTGGGGATCAGCTGCACTGTTTTCTGGTATTAGGAGGGACCCAGCTGCCCACCCTTTATCACTGTGACTCTTCTTTTTGTTCCCAAACTCTTGCCTTCACATCTTAACCTAATTTAAATCATCGTGATAAAGAGAAATGCTTGAGGTGAGAACTATGAAATTTATAAGTTTATTGGGCGTGGTGGCCCACGCCTGAAATCCCAGCTACTCCAGCGGTGGAGGCAGGGGCATAGCAAGTTCATGCCAGCCTGGGCAATTTATTTTGAATTTATTTCATTTTTTGGTACCGGCGATTGAACTCAGGGGTGCTTAACCACTGAGCCCACATCCTCAGTCCTTTTTAATATTTTATTTAGAGACAAGGTCTTGCTAAGTTGCTTAGGGCCTTCCTAAATTGCTGAGGCTGGCTTTGAGTTTTCGATCCTCCTGCCTCAACCTCCAGAGCTATTGGGATTACAAGTGTGCGTCCTCATACCTGGGGCCCAGACTGGGCAATTTAGCAAGACCTTGTCTCCAAAGAAAAAAAGGGCTAGAGGTGAAACTCAGTGGCAGAGTTCTGGTCTAGCCTGCGGGAAACCTTCATTTGATCCCCAGCACCGAGTTTAAAAGAAAGAGAGGAGAAGAAGAAATTCTGTATTTTGATTGTCTGGGAGCCAGATTTTAATCTCTGTACAAAGGATCTCAGGTCATATCCTGAAGGACCAGAAAATAAACTTGATCAGCTTCCCCAACCTCAGTTTCTGTTTCTTGGTAACTGTATAATTTAGGAGCCAGTTTCTATTTTAATGATCATTCAGCCATTCAGATTTTAATAAACAGTAATAAAGTGGATGGCAGTTGCTGGAAAACTAAAGAAGTAAATTTCATTGTGAATCAGTATGTAAGATGTTTTCCTCATGGTAGCTTTTGCAGCTCTGAAGGATCTGTCTTGGCCTTACACCAGGCTCTTAAATTTGTTTTATTTGTAGACTATCAAAGCTGATCTGGCTTATAAAGCTGTTGGGTTTTATAGTCACTGAAGAAGATTTATTTCTCAATGAAGTATATACAGCTGCTATTCTATGATCTGTATAGTTAGTAAACTAATGTTAGTCTCCATTTTTTTCTTTTATTTTTACAGTATTAACACCATTGTTCCTGTTTGCATCGAGTCACTTTATAAGACCCTTAAGAATTCTGATTCCCTGAGATCAGCCCAAAGGGACTAGTTTCTTTGGAAAAGTAAAATCCATTTCTAACATATGTGGGAATGTTGAACCAGTGTATGTGGTTAACCAAGGGACCCTTTTCCCCGAGCACTTGGGTAAATAGAGAGTGTATTACTAATGGCCTTGCCCTGACTTGCTGACTGGCCCTTAGGATTTTGCCAAGGTCACACTTGATAACACAGTATAGAGATGCTGGCTTGCCTCCACAGCTCTGCCGTGTTGTGGCTTTCTGGCAATGTTAATCCTAAAATTTCTTAAAAAACATCGAGACTGAGTTTGTGAGTGAAGGTGCCTGGTGACTGCAGCCATTGTCTGCCCACTGGGATTTTCACCACGAGGGCACCCCAGGCACTACTGTGGGACTGGGTGCTGTTCTGACTCTGGGAAGGCTTTGGGTTTTGTTTTAGTGGTGTCCTAGGTGGCTGGGGGTTTAGCTCACCGTGCTTGCCTGGCATGCTGCAGGCCTTGGGTTTGATCTCCAGCACCACACACACACACACACACACACACACACACACACACACACAGTTCTGGGGTTAGAGACACTTGGCTTTTTAGAGACACTTTACTTTTCTGCCCATCTAGTTGCTCCTGCCTTTTCTTCCCAGATAAAAAGAAAGGGAAGCGTGGCATAGCAGGTGATTGGAGAGCGTTTAGGCGGTTAGTCTGACATTGTTATGAGGCATGAAGACGCGGAGGTGCCCCGGCTGGCTCCCGAGTCCCAGGTTGTTCACTGGGCACGCCAGGTCCAGAACCCAGGGCTCTTCACAGTGCTTCCTCTTTCCACATCCCTCTTAATTTTTAAAAAATATAATGGGTATGACTTATGTCGTTACACACGGAAGTTGGACAGTGTGGTGAGTTGCCCAGGGTGACCCCAGTAAGAAGCCCAGGGTCCGGAGGGACACAGCATCCAGCAGCCAGCCCCTTCTTCCTCCTCACTGCCTTGTCTCGCCAGCCAGAGGAAACCTTCTGGGAACTTCTGACACTAGCCATAAAAGCTGCTGTTTGAACTTCTTACACAGAAAGTTGAGTTGCCGGGGTTCCAGGCTTGTCACCTGCCTGGTGGAATCCAGGTCAGGTCATGCTGGTGGGTGGCTGCTTTAGCAGGGAAAGTGAGCCGGGTGGATGAGCTCAGTGTAGAGCACCTCGTGGGAGGGATCGCTGACACTCAGCTTTCCTTGGTGCTGTCACTTGGTCAACGCTGCCTGCCTGAGTGGGCCGTGCCTCACGGAGGAAGGGTGTTCTCTAGGGATGCTACCACATACCGGGTGTAAGTGCTCATTCATTTGATTAATTTTTAATTAAGTAATTATTTTTACTTAAATTTTTTGGTGATGCAAGATATGGATTTATAGCATATCCTGACCGAACATCAATTAAACATTCCAGGTCTCCCCTGCCAGCAATTTTGGGCAAATCACCTGTTTAGCAATAGTAAATCAGTTGTATTCTGGGAAAACATTGGTATAATTCATGGAGGAATGGTTTGTTTTGACCAGTGATTTGTCAAGTTCTTGCAGTACACTTGACAGATTGTTTTGAATACCTGCTATGAGAGTTGAAGTATATTGGATTGAGTGGTATGGAATTTTCTCCATTAATGGAAGGAAAACCTAGTCCTTCATTTTCTTGTATGAAAATGTAATGTCCAGGCAGCTGGTTGGAGCTTGAATGGACGGGGAAGAGAAAGGGCAAGTTGCTGGCTGGGGCAGCCCCTAATGAAACATGCTTGGGAAACTTTCAAGGCCAAGGGCACACCACTTGGACAAGTGTGAGTGGCTTTTCCTTTTTTGTGTATCAGCTGGTGATGGAACCCAGGGCCTTGTGCATGCTCGGCAAGTCTTCCTCCACTCAGCTACATCCTCAGCCTGGTGAGACAGCTTCTTTTGAGGAATCCTGTTAGCTTGAATCCTAGACTCCTGGCTCTCCCACTCCCTTTTGGTTGTGCCACTGGGAAAGAAGATGCAGATTTTCTTCAATAGAAGGGAGCATTAGTTACATTGACCACTCGCTTTTTTTCCTTTGGTACTGGATGGGGATTGAGCCCAGGATGCTTTACCACTGAGCTACATCTCCAGCCCTTTTTATTTTTTATTTTGAGACAGGGTCTAAGTGGCTGAGGCTGAGACAATCCTGACTCAGGCTCCTAAGGTGCTGGGTTTACAGATATGGGCCACTGAGCCAGGCTGACTGCTTGCTTTAAAAAAAAAAAAAAAAGTGTATGCATGCATGTGCACCTACGTGTGTGCTGGGAATTAAATTGAACTTGCAGAGCGTGTGCTCTGCATTGAGCTATGCCCCCAGACTCCTCAAATTGCAATAATTTTAAAAGCATGATGATAAATATAGTTCTTGGGATGGAGAATTTGGTTGTTGCAGAAGTACAAGCTTCTTTTCTTTCTTTTTTAATCCTATGAAATGTCAAAAAAAAAAATCTTGTACAATCAGTGATTTTTTTCTTTTCTTTCTTTCTTTTCTTTTTTTTTTTCAGTACGGGGGATTGAACCTAGGGTGCTTTACAACTGAACTATATTCCCAGTTCTTTTTTTTTTGAATAGGGTCTCTTCTAAGTTGCTGATGCTGGCTGGCCTTGAACTTTCTTTGGTCTTGCCTCAGCCCCTGAGTTGCTGGGATTACAGCATGTGTCACCTGCCCTGATGAAATCTATAATTCTTTACGTTGGGACTGAGATGATACTGCAGAGTAGAGGCTTAACATTGCCACAATGCTGACACTAGCTGTATGACCTTGGGCAAATTACTTACCCTGATTTCCTCATCTGTAAAATAGCATTCGTCAGTCCCGTCAAGTACTGTTTGTCTCTTCACCACTGGAAGATACAGTGTCATGCTGTGTATGCTCTTGTCCCACTGGCACAGTGACCCTCTTCTGCCCCTGATTTCGTGATTTCCCTGACGACTTTCATTTCAAAGGATGTTGTGAGTTCAACAACAACATTAAATCGACTTGTTAAAGATGTATGTCCTAGGTGTAATTACTGACTCGGGAAAATGAGCCAGGGTAGGGAGCCACGATTATGCTCCAGGGGCCTAAACTAGGTTTGGTTTCTAGGTCAGTGTTGCTGTAGGGCCCCGTGGATCCCAGCTGGTTCCTGGTAACTGAATGCCGGGTTCTAGACCTGTTGGCACTAACTCTGGGGACCTGGGGTGAGTTGTTCAAGGCCCATCCTGTCTCCCATCCATTAGATGGAGGTGAAGTTAGAGTATGTAATAGATGCAACCAGTAAACAAGTTCACTCAGTTTAATAGCGAAGAGTAAAAAGCGTGTCTCTTTTTTCTCTGTCTCCCAGGCCTTCCCAGACAACCTTGAACCTGGTGGTGCTATTTCCTCCTCTTCTCTTTCTTTTGAGGGGTGCTGGGGATCAGACCCAGGACCTCATACGTGCTAGGCAAGTACCTGACCACTGAGCTCCACTCCCAGCTCCACCGTCTTTCTTTTTAATATAAAAGCTGGCACATTATGGACTGTTTTACATTTCTCTTTTTAACGTTGTAAAAGAGGAGCTGGGCACGGTGGCAACATCTATAATCCCAGCACTCTGGAGGCTGAGGCAGGTGGATCACATGTTTGAGGCCAGCTTTGGCAGTTGAACAAGAAGACCCTGAATCAGAATAAAAAGCACCCCTGGGTTCAATTCCTGGGTACTGGAAAAAAAAAATAAGGAAAAGGTGAATAGTTTAGATATTCAGAAACATAGAAGGCAAATTATAATGAACCGCCAGTAAGAAATGGATCCCAACAACTTGCCTCCCTCGCAGATAACCACCTTTTGGGACTTGGTGTTTATCATTCCCCTGCAGGTCTTGGTACATGTAAGTGGAATCTTCAACAGTCTGTACAGTATTGTTTTTAATATTTCAAAAAACTTAGATACTGTATGTATTCCTGGGTTAGTTTTTTGTCTTGTTAGGAAGGTTATCCCTGTGGCTAGTGTGTAGACCTGTTTCATCCATTTTCACAATAGCATAGTATTCCATTTGTATCATTCCTGTTCTCTATTATGTGGAGAGATGTTTACATTTTTTCTAGTTTGATTTTTCTATTCAAATTGCTTCTATAAAAATTCTCTTACATACCTCCTTGGGCACATAAACAAACATTTCTCTAGGGGCCATACCTAGGAGCACACTGCCAAGTATAAGGACGCATTTCACCTTAACGAGAAGTGGCTGAATTGTTCTCCAAGATGATTGTGGCCTTTGATATTCTCACAGGATATTCAGTTTCAGGTTTTGCCATATCCTCGCTAACGTTGGATATTTTTAAAACTTTTAACTTTTGTCGATTTGATAGTAAAAAAAACGGAAGTGGTTCCATTTGCATTTCTTTTGTTTTTGTAAGCAGTTTATCTTAGAGGTTATTTCATGCTTGTCAGAGGGATCTTTTTTAAAAAAATGTTTTCAGAATTTCGTTTGTGATCACTTTTGATTTAAAGAGAAGTTACAAAGACAGTCCAGTGAGTTCCTACTTACCCTTCACCTTATTTATTTTATGTGGTACTGGGATGAAATCCAGGGCTTTGAGTTATACCACTAAGCTAAATTTCCAGCCCATTTCACATATTTGTGTATTGGAAACAGTCTCATTAAGTTGCCCAGGCTGGCCTTGAACTTGTGGCCCTCCTTGTCTCAGCCTCCCTAGCTGCTGGGAGGCTGAGGCAGTTGCATGCCTGTATGTGGCTTACTTAATTGTTAACATTTTTTATAACCATGGCAAGGCATTAATATCAGAACAAGATTATTCAGTAGACTGTAAACTTTATGTGCATTTTTTAAAAGACATTTTAATTTAGAGATGGGGTCTCACACTATGTTACCCAAACTGCCCTCAAACTCAAGATCCTCCTGCCTCAGCCTCCCAGTACCTGGGATTGTAGGCATGTGCCACTGGGTTCAGGTCTTTATGCAGATTTTTACCAATTTTTCCACCAGTCTCATTTTTCTGTTTTGGTATCCAGTTCAGTGCACCACATGGTGCTTAGCTGTCATGGCGCCTTAATCTCTTTGTAACTCTTCGCTGTTTAAAAAATGATGTGTCCTGGCATGGTGGTGTGTGCCTGTAGTCGCAGCTACCGAGGAGGCTGAAGTGGGGATCGTGGGTTTTGAGGCCAGCCTGTGCAACTGAGTGAGACACCTTCCATATTAAACAAAAACAAAACCCCCAAACAAGCAAGCAAACAAAACCTGAGAAGGAGTGCCACCGAGTGTCAGAGTGACCCAGCATAGTCCTAACTCGGCACTAGAGCACTTTCCTAGTTAGTGCGAGACCCTGGGCTTAGCTCCCAGTGCCACCACCTCCACAGAGGAATCTGCAAAGATGTGAAACGAGTCATTCTGCTCATTAAATGTTAATTAGTTCTTTTCATTAATATTTAGGGAATAGGGTTTTTCCATTAAAAGCCTGACACATTTCACATCTGATGGGCTTATCAGTATTCCTAAATGATTAATTTTAAATCAACAGTCCAGTTTGGTTATGGAGTGGTTAGTATTGACAGAAGCCACCCACACGAACAAAAGCTCTTTGGAATCCTAACTTGCATCTGAGTACAGAGGCACCCCAAGACCCAGACGTTAGAGAACCGACTACCAGGCTGAACCTTTAGGGAACAGCCAGCTTCTTTGTGGAACCATAAGGGGGAAGTCACTTCCTCAAATTATACCTGGTTCCCTTTTCCCTGATTTACCTCAAATCAGAGCCACCAAGGACATCTACTATGTCGGCATCTTAGTTCCTTCTAACAGGAGATTTGCTCCGGAATGTCGTGGGTGGCTTCCCTTTAACTTGGGCACAAGCCATGATGTACGTCAACTGTTCACTCTTTTTTTGATGGTGCTGGGGATTGAACCCAGGGCCTTGTGCATGCGAGGCAAGCACTCGACCCACTGAGCTATGTCCCCAGGCCCCCAAAGTCACTCTTGATTTGTCAGCTTCTAAAGATAATTTTTTGTGTGTGGGTGTGTGACTGAAGTCTCCGTCTTTGTCCTCCATGCTGATTAATGCCAATTTAATCATGAGGACACGGTTGTGAGAAGAGGGAAGAAGAAGTGTCATTGCTTTGCTAGCAAAGGAGAGACTCCTGTCCCTAAAGCTGTGATTCTGTCCACTGGGGAAAACCCAGGGCTGTCAAAGAAGCTATTCAAAGGCCGTGTGCCCGGTGTGCCCTGACGGGGGTCCCTGGTGCTCCCTGAAGCTGTATGGAAATGTACTTCTCTGATCCTCAGACAGATATCTCCTTCCTGTGGTGGCTTGTTGAAGGACAGGGGAAGAAAAGGTAGCCCTGTCCCCCCGATCTTGTTAGGGAGGGGAAGGGGAGAAGAGAGAGAAGCACAGGTCCCTTTACAAACAAGCCTCGGAGAAAGGAGGACTATATTCAGAGGGGAAAGCGACCACTGCGACAGGTGGGTGCCGGCAGTTAAACCGGGGTAGCTCTCATGGACCTAGCCACCTTTTTATTTTTTGAGACAGCGTCTTGCTAAGTTGCTAAAGCTTCAGAGTTGCGATCCTCCACCCTCAGCCTCCTGGGTGGCTGGGATTTCAGGTCTGCACCTCTGTGCCTGACTTCTTACTCCTTTATTCTTAACATAAGTGATTTTACCCAGGACAGCAACTAGCGAGAATGCCAGATTAGTTGCTCTCATTTCTGAACGAGAATGCCAAGAAGAATCCCCTACTGTGGTCTCAAGTGTTATGAAGTATTCTCATTAAATGTTAACTAAAGGAAGCTAAAAATGACATTTGTAATAAACATACACGTCTCTGAAACTTTAGTTAATGAGCAATCATGCAAGACAAGTTCAGAATACCAAATTTTTGTGGTTTGCACACAATCTTTTTAGGCATATTATTGTCTTCAGGTGTGCAGGGACCACAGAGCCTGTCAGCAGGGGTAGGTGGGAAAGCCAGTGCACCCACCCACCTTTTTTTTTTTTGAACTGGGGATTGAACCCTGGGATGGTGCTTTACCAATGAGCTGCATCCCTACTCCTCCATTTTATTTTATTTTTTTTGAGACAAGGGTCTCCCTAAGTTGCTCAGGGTCTCACCAGGTTGCTGAGGCTGTCCTTGAATTTGTGATCCTCCTGCCTCAGCCTCCTATGTTGCTGGAATTAGAGGCGTGTGCCACCACACCTGGCACCAGTGCTCCCTGTGTATTTGATCGGGTCAGCTTCTGGGAAGTGCGCTGGATCCGCAGCAGAACCTCACACACTGACTTAAGTTCCCTTGAGGACTTAAAATGATGCCAGTGTCACCTCTGACCCCTTCCTGTGCCTGCTGACCAACTGGATCCTGGGCAGTCCTGCCAGTGGCTCTCTTCCCTGCTCAGGGGTTGTCTTATCTGGTTGGCCTCTGGGCACCACTGGGTGAGTGCCAGTGTGGAAGTGGACGAGTTTTTGTTGGACGGGAGGACTCTCAAATTGTTGGATCTCCATCCCCCAGATTGCACCACTCTCGTATGATTTAAGAACACTGTGTCCTGTCCCTCTGTCTCAGTCACCATTGAACAGGTAATTCACCTGAGTACTGTCGCCTTATTTGTGTGGATAGATTCTTGTCCTGGAATGACCTGGCTTGTGAGAAAATTGAAACATGCAGCAGTGGCGAAGGAGGAGCAGGGAAGAAAGAGCTGTTGTCTTTCCTGATAAAGGGCAGATGGGGGCCAGAGGGGGTGGGATGTCACCCCGCAAGCTCACAGGTTTTCTTGCCACTGATTTCTTATGTGATCAAAGAAATATTTGGACCTTACTTTCTGCAAATCAAGGCAGGCTCTCCCTGAGTGCGTTATTCTGAAAGATTAAATGAGCAGCGTTTTCATTCTGGCATGCAGAATGTGTTCTAGAAGCAGGATTCTCTAAAGAAGAGGTAAGTGCCCTCTGCCATCAGAGAGAGGTATTTGTGACACCAGCTGTTTGGTGGAGCGGTGTTGAGTGCTTTGCATTACCTCCTGCTCTTAGGGGACCAACTGCATGGATCCCCTGGAGAAAAGGCTAAGTGCGGGCAGGGGAGGGGGATGAGTTAGATTCTGCCTCTCCTGGGGTTATCCTCTCTTAGTTTCCTAGCAACCCACCTGTTGCTATGGCAACTCATTACCCAGGCAGCAGAGGCAATATGCTGTGGAATGTTTCTGGTTGCAGATGCTGGGAGGCTGCGTGCATTTTGTTATCTTTCTTTTTGGTAGCTAGACTGAAGCAGTATTCAGCAGGTGTTACCTAAAATATTTAAAAGGAAGAGCACAAATAATGAGACTGAGCTAAGGAATAAGACCCTCGGGTATACATTCTGGGAAAGGGGACCCCTTCATTCTGAGGTTGTTTTTGAGCATCTTTGGCAATTACGCAGGGCACACGGCTCTTCAGCACCCTCAGTGGCTTAGCCTTAGTGAAGACTTGGCATTTGGAGAGTCTTTTGGTGAATGAAGTAGTTGATGAAGGATGTGCGTTAGTGTGGTGTAGGCTCGATCTCAAACAACAGAGACCTGGAATACTGACATCTGAATTCTTTTTTTAAATTTTAATGGGTGGGCGGGGAAGTTCTGGGGACTGAACTCAGGGGCACTTGACCACTGAGCCACATCCCCAGTCCTAATTTGTATTTTATTTAGAGACAGAGTCTCGCTGAGTTGCTTAGCACCTTGCTTTTGCTGAGGCTGGCTTTGAACTCACGATCCTCCTGCCTCAGCCTCCCGAGCTGCAGGCTCTACTCCCAGATCCAGGCTCTTCTATCTCCTTGTTCTGCATCTCTGAAGTCTGGCCCCTTTTTAGAGTCCAAAACGCGACGCATTTCCAGCCATCACAGCTAGGTTTAGAGGAAGGCCTGACCTCTGTGTGCATCCCGGCAGCCAGATGTGGTGTCATAGCCAGACCCTACTGCAGAGGAGACTGGAGAGTACTTCTGTCCTTACGAACGAAGAGGAGATGGATGTAGGGGAGCATTTTGGCGACTCTGCCACATTGACGACTTACTGTTCTAACAGGTTGTAAGGTTTAATTTGATTTTAGAGGAAATGTTAGAAAGAAAAGTTATACTTAAATATAGAAGTTGGAATGTGAACATCTCCCTTGGTCCCCCCAGGTCCACCTTTAACAATTAGCCATAAAGTCACTAAGAGCTTCCCAAGGCCAGGGACGCAGATGGGCTTCAGGAAGCCTTGGCAGGCCTTCAGTTGCCCTGGCAGGCCTTGAACTTGTGATCCTCCTGCCTCAGCCTCCCGAGTTGGTGGGATTACGGGCGTGCACCACTGTGCTCGGCCAAGAAGAGGTTTTGGGGTGCTCTTCTAAAAGATGGGTGTTGCCAGGCATGGTAGGGTGCACCTATAATCCTAGCTATTCAAGAGGCTGAGGCCAGCCTTGGTAATGTAGCAGGACCCTCATCAACTTAGACCTTGTCCAAAACTAAAAGGGTTGAGAGTGCACCTCAGTGGTAGAGCACTAGCCTATGTGCCTAAAGCCCTGGGTTCCATTCCCAGCACCACCAAACCAAACCAAACCAAAAACAAACAACCCCACCAAAATAAAAGGTGTGCCAGAAACATTTTGAACAATAACAAGGCAGGTGCTGGAGTCCCTGGAGGCCTCTAGCCCAGAGCTGGTGAACAGTTTCGTGAGGCACTGGAAGCATCTCACCTGGACATTTGGGCCTTGATGGGCAGCCCTCTTTCTTGCTCACGTAGAACTGCTTGGTCCCTGTAGATATAGGGATCATCTCCCTGGGCTCTTTGCAGTATGGCCTGGGAGTCACTTTCCTCTTGAGACTCCTGGGTCTTGGGGTCAGTAGCAAACTGCTTCTGAGGTTCCAGAATCCAGCTCTCTAGATTTGCCAACTGCCAGGTAAGTGCCTGATCAAATGTCGTCTGAGACTTCTCAGGGGGCGGAGGCAGGAGGATCACAAGTTTGAAGCTTGCCTGGGCAACTTAGCAAGACCCTGTCTCAAGAGAAAATGAAACAAAAAAGACTGGGGACCTACTCAGCGCTGGAGAGCAGGGGAGTTTGCCTAGCGTTCCTGTGGCCCTGGGTCAACCCCAGTACTCCAAAGGAAAACAGGAGGAAGAGGGCGGCCCAGTTCACTACTGAAGAACCACCTGTTCGTGGGTCTTGGTAAGGTCCCGCCATCGATACCATGATGGTGATAAATGACACTGGGTGAAGAATGGTGCCCCAGTGTTGTACCGTGTGTCTTGGCGAATCCTGGGGAGTGTTTGAATCCTGGGGAGTGTTTCTAGTAGTAGAACCAAGTTGCAGGTTTGGGAAGGCTGAGGTCTCAAGGACACATAGGTCGAAGTGGTGGAGCCAGGAACTGGGTGAATTCAGGACAGCTGTCAGAGCCAGTCTGGTCGGGGTGGGCGCGGATTGGGACCCCAGAGATGCTGGCGGGTGGGTGAGTTGGAGGCGTGTGCTTTGGCATTTGGGAGTGTTTATGTGTGATCACACCATCTTGATCCTTTCTGCCTTCAGTGCCTTCATTTTACAGATGAAAAAACAAGCTCAGAAGGACACTGGCCTGCCTAAGGCAATTGGACGGGAATTAGCGAGATAGGCTGGGAGGCAGGCAGGTCATGTGTTTTGTTCCCTCTGGAGCCAAGGCCGAGCCTGGAGGTGGAGGTGCAGGCGCTGTGAGGAACACCAAAACTTCCAGCCAACAAAGAGGCTAAGGCAGGAGGATTGTGAATTAGAGGCCAGCCTCGGCAATTTAGTTGATACTGACTCAAAAAATAAAAAGGGTTGGGGATTCAGGTCAGTGCTGGAGCATCCCTGTGTTGAGTC
Organism: Callospermophilus lateralis; assembly: GCF_048772815.1. Taxonomy (NCBI): domain Eukaryota; kingdom Metazoa; phylum Chordata; class Mammalia; order Rodentia; family Sciuridae; genus Callospermophilus; species Callospermophilus lateralis. The sequence continues at coordinate 43,875,165 of NC_135319.1, read as the reverse complement.
TCCAGTGCCAGGAAACAGACAGAACACCTAGATGGTGGTGATTTGCCTTACAAGTCGTAGTTTAAGGATTCTTTCTTGCAAGAAGTCTTAGAGGCACCCAAATCACAGTTCCACTGAGCTTTCTGTGCCTCCTGGCCTCATTAATTTTTTCTTTTTTTTGGGATTGAACCCAGAACCTATGCAAGTCCTCTACCTGTGAACTGCATCTCCAACCCCACCCCCCTTTTTTGGTACTTTGTTGAACTCAGGGGCACTCAACCACGAGCCACATCCCCAGCCCCATTTTGTATTTAGAGACAGGGTCTCACTGAGTTGCCATTGCTGAGGCTGGCTTTGAACTCGTGATCCTCCTATCTCAGCCTCCCGAGCTCCTGGGATTACAGGTGTGAGTCACCATGCCTGGCTTCTATCCCTTTTTATTTTTGGAGTCAGGGTTTTTGCTCAGGTTGCTGAGAACTGGTGATGTTCCCGCCTCAGCCTCCCGAGTTGCTGGGATTCATGGTGTGCGCCACCATGCTGGCTGGGATCTTTCTCTTGCTACGATGAGTGCATGTTAAGAGGTTTAGAATGTGTCTGTCATCATCTTCTAGAAGATTTCTGTGTACTTCTAGGCTTGGAGTAAAAAGGCAACAGAGCACCATCCCCTCTCTAAGGAAATACACTGAACTCTGGGCCTTAGAAGACAGTGAAGGCCTGTGTCTCCTGGCTCACGGCCTAGGCCCTGGAACTGAGAAGGGAGTGCTTGCTTTGTCACAAGATTCGCATTTCTAGTCAAACCAGTGCTGTTCTTGTGACAAGTTTAACTAGAAACCTCGAGGGGGTCAGGCAGACATCGAAGAACTTTCCTTGAGTTCAGCATATAGCCTCAGAGAAGGAAGTTGGTATTTGGGGTAGGGTGTGGGAGGGTTAGAGCAGAGGTTGAAGCTGTGCTGCCAACGGATTTGGAGAAATAACTCACCAGAAAGTGGTCTGGGTGACTCTTAAATGATGGTCATGTCTGAGAACACTGAGGATCCCATCGGCCCGGGAGGTCCTCCTGTCCAGCTTGCCCTCCAAGGATGGCTCTCCTCAGACCCCCTCCGAAGCTGGGTGCTGTTTCTGTTTCTGCTTGGTGGGCCACCTCTGAGGCAGCCCTTTCCCTTCTGTACCCCCCGGGTGTCAGGTACGTTGCTTGCCTTGACATAGTCTGGGTCACTTAGCCTCTGCTCAGGGATCTGGGATCTGGGGTCTGGAGCCACCCAGAACAGCTCCACCCCATGCAAAAGGCAGGAGGTGTTCTTCACTTATTTGGAGCCCACCGTGTGCCTCCCCAAAGTTCAGTTTCCCACTGAAGCCTCCCAGCGCCCCCAGGGACTGTCTGGAATGGCAGCTGGCACACTCACCTGCTGAGCACCTCACCTGCTGAGCACCCCATGGGTTCTCTGGGTCTGCACCTCCTGCAGCTGGAGCCCCGCCCACCTGCCCTGTCCTTCAGTCCTTGTGTCTCTCTGATCTGTTTTCCCTCTCAGCCCAGCTCACTTCTTGAGGCTGCGGTTTTGTTTGCCCTCCGCCTCCTCCTGTTGGATTCCTCTGTGGGCCTCAGCCCTTGCTGCTGCCAGGTCTTGCTTGGAGTTCCTTATTAGCCTTCCAGGCAGGTGGTCTCCCTCTGTGTCCCCTCCCTTTCACTTGTGCTGCCTGAGGCCTGGTGGTTAATCCCATCAGTTTGGGAGGCTGAGGGAGCAGGATCACAAGTTCAACGTCAGACTAGGCCACCTAGACTGTCCCAAAGGAAGGGCAGAGCAGGTCGCTCAGTGGTAGAGCACCCCTGGGTTCAGGTTCTGGTACTTCAAGAAAAGGAATAGAAAGAGACTCATAGACGTGAGCTTGCTTGCCCTGTGTCCGCTCAGAAATCCCTCATGGTTTCTGTGACGTTGCCCACAGGGTGGACCCCTTACGTAGGGATATGTGACAATGAGACCTTCACAGAGTGCCTGGGATTCTGCTTTGTTCTGAAAAGACGGGGACAGTTTTTCCTCTTTGCCAAAGAGACCTGCTGTCCTTTGGAAGGTTCTGGACCCCCCTCCCCCCCCCCACACACACGATACAGTCTGTCTTTCTAGCACTATCCTTCACATTCTTGTCCAGTTTTATCCCAAAGGCTCCTCTGGTCATTCCCTCTGTTGTTCCCAGTGTGTAGAAACATCCCTAGGGCTTAGATGTCTGTCCATGTTGGTCTCCTGCCTGAGGACAGCAGGCTTGGCCCAGTCAGTGGAGCTAGCCGTCCTTGCCTGAGCTTCGTGATTAAACCCACACCTGGGGGCCCCGAGAGCCTCCTGGAATGAGGTGCTGGGGTTGCGCCCAGGGATTTGCCCATGTGAGGAAGCTCTCTGCCATTGAGCTACGTCTCCACCTCTTTCTATTTTGGGACAGGGTCTCACTAAGTTGCCCAGGCTGGCCTGGAATGTGGCATTCCTGCCTCAGCCTCCCAGGTAGCTAGGATGACCAGTGTCTGCCACCGCATCTGACTTGGCAAGAGAATTTTGTGTGTAAATACATTTTCCCAGTCTGACCCACTGCTTGATTCCTTCAGGGGACAGCACTCCTGAGAAGTGAGCCGGTAGCTTGGAGCAGCAGGCCCTGAGCCGTGGCTTCAGCCTGCGTTGCCCTCCTGAGCCCAGCAGTCATCTGCTCACATGCGACACTGTTGCATACCACAGGCTGCCGTCTTTACGGGCATCTGTGCAGTCTGGCTTTAGGCTGGAGGTAGACGGGCAAGTCTTGCTAAGAACTGAGTTTCCAGAGTTGGGATTAAAGCCTTGTTCTCCAGGGTCCCGTGGGATCTGTTTCAGGTTGTCCGAGTCTGCACGCATACATTCCATTTCTAATCTGGGGTAGAGGCTTGCCACTGTACAGAGGTCATTGAACTTTTGGGATTGAACAAGACAGTGGGCTTGTGTTAGCTGGACCGGGGCAGATAAAAGGGGCTACTTAAGATTGGTTTTAGTCCAGAATGTCCTGTCCAAAGCAGATAACAAAGCTACAAAGCTGTGATTGAAGATGATACTGTGTCAAGTTCCTAGAAGAAATAACTTACAAAGTATTCTTTTTCTGTTTTAGTGTTACTGGGAATGAATCCAGGGGTGCTCTACCACTCAGCTACATTCCTGCTTCTTTTTATTAATTTATTCATTTGTTATTTTTCTTTTTTGGTACCAGGGACTGAACTCGAGCACTCAACCACTGAGCCACATCCCCAGCCCCATTTTGTATTTTATTTAGAGACAGGGTCTCACTGAGTGACTTAGGGCCTCGCTTAGGGCCTTGCTGAGGCTGGCTTTGAACTCAACATCTTCCTGCCTCAGCCTCCCGAGTTGCTGGGATTACACACTTGTGCCACAACGCTCAGTTGATAGTGAGTTTTGTTCCTGAAAAGCTGATCAATTTTGGCCAGTAGGAGCCAGTTCCTGGCTGAGAGGTTGAGTTGTATTGCCCAAGCCTTGGTGAGCGTGAAGAATGGCAGTCCCCTGCCCCTCCCTCCCCTGCAGTCCTGCTCCTGTCTCTGGTGTCTTGAACCCATCTTCTGGTTCCCTCTCTGCACTGGGCATTCCTTTGCCTGTAGACCTATTTTGGTAGCTTTTTGTCTGTTACTGGGTCAGAACCGGGCAGTGTGTCTTGCTGGGTGCTTTTCAGGAGTCCTGGGAGCCCATGTCTGAGATGGCCTGGGGGGAGCTCCTGGGTCTTGGGACTCCTGTTTGTGCAGTCTCCTACCCTGTGCTCCCCGGCACCCTTCACCCTCATGACGCGCCCCCACCACACCCACTTCCCTGCACCTGGCACAGCCTCATGTGACATTACTGGTTAGCCTCACTCCTGTGAGCCATCTGGGGACCTCGCTGCTGTTTGGAATCCAGCATTTACCCACAGTCACTGGAATCCAAACCAACAGCTTTTGGAGAGTGGCCAGTTCAGTTGAGGTTGTCACCTGGTTGCCTTTGTGGTTTGGCTCCCTGGGGACAGGGAGGACTATAACCTGGGCAGCAGGTTTGTACCCATTTGCTGATATTCACAGGGGTGCAGGTGATCTGGCTTGAGCCTTTGGGGGGACCTAAGTCTTTGCACTAGTAGCTTGTGCAAGTAGTAATGGAGCATTTGTTCTTTGTGCTCCTGGAGGAAGAACCTGCCCCCACTGCTGTGTGCCTGCCCCGTGGCCCACCCTCTCGCTGGCCTGCAGGCAAGAAGCTGCACGCAGATGGCTCAGTGGTTCTCTCCTGGGTGGCTCTGGGGCTTTCCTCTTAGACTTGGGCCAAGTGTCTTCTGTTTACAACAGAAGCTGGTTCAAGCACGATGTCTGCCGGGATTTGGCCTCTGCGCCGTCCCATCATGCTCTAGTGTAGTCGGATGGCATCCATTCTTGTCCACCTGAGGAGGTGGCTCAGAGGGAGACGGGAATCGGAGCATTTCCCACAGTCTGTGGTTCTGAAATCCAGGGTGCTCTCGATCTGTGTTAGCAGGTGTACTCTCAAGGTAGTTTATAAAACATGTTAAAAAATATTCTACAGTGTTTGCCTAGTGAGTGTAAAACCTGGCATCCATGCCCAGTGGCACTGGGAGTTGAGAACATAATTCAGTGGGCTGGGGTTGTGGCTCAGCGGTAGAGTGCTTGCCTAGCGCATGCGAGGCCCTGGGTTCAATCCTCAGCACCACATAAAACTAAATAAAAACAAAGGTGTACAACTAAGGAAAAAAAAATGTAAATCATCACCTTTAAAAAACAAAGAAGAAGAAGAACATAATTCAGCTAGCCAGCCTGCTTTATTTTCTTATCTTTATACAACTCGTGTAGTCATGGTTTTGAATTTTTTTCTTTCATATATTTCATCTTTGCAGTTGTGTTTGTCAGCTATGTAACAGTAGTTACATACAATTAGTTGCAAACAGTAGTTTATTTGATAAGGTTAGTCTGCCCCTCCCCCATGTTTAGCCATTTAGGTTATATCTGCATGTTTTTAACATTGTAAATGGCACTCAAATATATTTATGCATATTTTGCCTCTTAAATTATCGTGGCTTCTTAATGTTTGTGTGTGTGTGTGGGGGGGGGGGGGCTGGGGATTGGACTCCAGGACTCACACAGGCTAGGCCACCACTCCTGGATTTGCTTTTTGAAGAGGGATCTTCCCCCTAGTAAATCTTGTACATTCAGCAGTCACACTGTTGTTGGCCCTAGAAGAAACTTTTACTGTAAACTTCTCACTGTTGTGACATAGGTTTTTCCCCAATTTGGCTAGCTTAGCTTTAATGACCTGCATTCTTTGGTCCCTGGTCATGTTGGGTCTTCTGTCTTTTCTTTTCTTAGCTCTCTGTGCCTGGGTTCTGCGGGAGGCCTTTCCCGGGCACAGCAACAGGTGACACTCCACGCCCCTGGTTTTGGATGGACTCGTGATTTTTTGATACCCAGGTGGCTTGTGCAGCCTTATTTCCTGCTAGTAAATTTGTTTATGTGCAAAGACTCAATAGAGTGAGATTAATAAAAGTGCTCTTGAACTTGAACGGCTCTAAGAATCCTTATTTGATGTAACAAGGTTGATCTGGTTTCCACTGCCCCTTTTATGGTGTTTTAGCTTTTCATTTATGGTTTTCAGTCTGCAGAAGTTAGGGTCAGTCTTCGTCAGTTTTTCCTCCTGCGGTCGCTTTCATTACTTATGGAAACTTACTAAGATTGAAAGGGTGAAAGGGCCTGAACCCCGATACTGTTTCAGTGTTTGGAGAGGATTAGCTGGGTGCATCCCTCCAGCCCCCGTGACCCGTGACCAGCCCCGTTTCTTGGCTGGACAGCCAAGCAGCAGTGTGTTTTGTGTTCCGTAGGCTGGTGAGGGGCCAGGCGCGTGTCCTGCCATAGGCAGGGGCTGGAGTAAGCCAGGTGCCACCTCCGCATGTTGGTTTTTCTTTCAGCTCTAGCCGGCCCTGTCCCAGACCTGAGAAAATGCTCCGGGGGCTCAGCCGTGCTGTGCCAGGACCTGAAGACGGCGGTGGACTGCAGGGCCCTGAAGCACTGTCAGCAGACCGTGTGGAGCAAGCCCATGGTGGTGAGCGCCTCGCCCAGGCAGCCTCCCCTCCTTCCCTTCTCCAGATCCTCCCTCCAGGTCCTCCGAGCACCTCCTCTCCCCTTGTGTGCTCGCCCTTCATCGTGACCCTGTGTGGGAGGCAGGGCCTGTCAGCTCTGTTACTGCCTGATTCACTAGGAAGTGAACAGGGTTCCGTCCCCCCAGGTCATGCCGTCTTTTGGCGACCCTGTGCTGCTTTCTGGGCCACTCTGTAGGTCCCACTTCCCACCTTAGATAAGGGTCCCCTGGGCAGGTGGGCATAGCTCATCCTTTGTCACTCACTCCACAAATATATGCTAAACTCTTCAGGTCTTCCCATTTCATATTTCCCCTAAATCCTCTCAAACAGGCAAACCACAGATTGAGATCCTAGAGCTTAGTAGCAACTTAAAACTTTATTTCCAACTACAGCCACAGTGGGAAAGATACCACTGGTTTTTCATTTAAATGATGTTAAATGCAGCATTTTAATGTGGGACTCTGAGAAATAGTGAGACCACAAACCTCGTGTGCATTCTTCATGTCACCTAGCACACGGTGGCCAAGCTCTGCTGGCTGCACCAGTAGAATGTGACACTGCTCCTGGCCCATTCTGGGATGTGCTATGTCACATGGTACAGGCTGTGTGTGATGAGTGGATTTTGAATTCCAAACTTGTCAGTGGCTATAGTGTTTCTTCAGTAAAAGCAAAATACCTGATTAAATAACACTGTTCTTTCAGAAATGGTTTCTGAATTATTTATTGCAAATTGTCTTCTGTGGCCAAAATTACTCTTTGGTTTGGTTTCTAATTTGCTTTCAATCTTGTTTTTGAACACTGCTTCCTCTTTTTCTGAGTTTCATGTGTATTAAGTGAGGACTTCAGAACTTGCTTGACTGGATAGTCTCCTGGGTGCCGGGCTCTCTTTTGTTACACCCTCAAGCACAGTAATGGCTGACTAGGCCTAAAGGTTCAGATTGGTTTCTCTGAACGCAGCCGAGCTTACAGGTGTCCCATAATCTCATCCAGACATGTTAGCCTGTTCTGCAAGGGTTGACAGTTGACATCGAGAAGGATCCTATGGGTGCCTCCTTCAGAGCTGTGAGAACCAACTAGAATTTCCGTGGCTACTGGGCCTGGTGGCGCCCAGGCTTGTTAGGAGACTGGGTTTGGTGTAGGTCCTAACTGAGCAGAAGGTGATCAGGCGCCAGTGGAATGTACAGCAGCATAGTAACTGGCTGGTGCTGGCGTCCCCGCTCTACCCACTGTGTGATATGGTCAAAACCCACCATTTTATCTTTCTGAGCTGTTTCTTCAGAGCAATTGTGAGCATTCATTTGAAATTGACTTATAGCACCTAAATTGAGCAGGGTGCTAAAGGGGAGAGGGGACAGGAAAGGGTTTCTGTCCCATAGAAGCACAGAGTGTTCTCCTCAGTTCACCTGTCCTTCCCTGTGCTGTCCAGGTCTCCTCGTGTACATGACGGGCACCAGGATTGACAGTGGAACGTGGCCTTGACCATAGGCTGGTTATTAGGTAGAATAGGAAAAAGGCCGTGAGGGTTTCCGGCTGTGGGGGATGTGAATTGTGACCTACAAATAACATCTCGGCCTCATGTTCTTTCCTTTTAGAAATCCCTTCCTTGTGATATATGCAAACAGGTCATCACCGCGGCTGGCGACATGCTGAAAAACAATGCCACTGAGGTGAGTGGGAGCTGGAGTGGGCTTGGCCTCATGCCCTGGTTCCTCAGGAGAGGTGTGACTCTGAGGATTGTCTAGGGGTGGCAGATGTCTTCGGTAAAGGGCCAGTAGGAAGGATTTTCAGCCTTACAGGCCACATACTGTTTCTGTCACGTAGTCTTTTTGTAAACCACTTTAAAAATGTAGGTCTGTTTTTTGTTTGAGGCTGAACGCAGTAGGGGAAGGGCCCGGCTTGCTGACCCCTGGGCTACAGCCGAGATTGACTGGGGTCTGATATGCCTGTCAGCGTCCAGCTTGGCCCTGGCTCACCTTCACTGTCCTCTGCTCAGAATTTTCTGTGCCTGTAAGACCACAGGTCAAAGGATCTTTGCTTTGAATTTTGATGCCATGAAGCATGAGGTGGCTCGCCTGGTGAACTGATAGACCCCTGGGCCACCACTAGCTCTTCTCCTGTCCTCTTCCCCGAGGCCTGGCTGATTTGCAGGCTTGCTTTTCCTTCTCGCCTTCAGCCATTTGCAGGGAAGAGGCCTGTTCTGATTCTGACCCTTGCCTTTGTCCCCTGGCAGGAGGAGATCCTCACTTACCTGGAGAAGACATGCGACTGGCTCCCTAACACGAACCTGTCTGCCTTGTGCAAGGAGATGGTCGACTCTTACCTCCCCGTCATCCTGGACTTGATTAAAGGGGAAATGGTAAGTGATGGGGAACAGGCTCTTCTTTCTAGGTGCTTTCAGGGCCCAGAGGAGAGAGTGGCCCAGAGCAGTGATTCAGTTGGGAAGTCTCTTTGTGGCTTTGTATTTTTTTTAGGAGCTTTTCATTTTGATTCTGAACTCTGGCCCAGCAGCCCCCTGTGGCCTGCCAGGGTTGGTGAGGGGCAGCAGATGGGCTGCTGTGAACCAGCTAATGTTTACAGGTGCCTGTTGAGTAACTCGTGTTGTCTTTGGAGTAAACAAATAATTTCATTTCTCTGATTTTCTGTGAATTTATAATTTAAGGGGGTTCAGCGGTGAGGGTACTCAGCCTTCACCTATCAGGTACGGATTGTGCAGAAGCCACGTGCTGGAGACTGTGTTTTAAAGGCCCTGAGAAGGGCAAGTGTTTAAGAAACGTGGAGGGCCAGCAGGGCAGGAGTGTCCTGAGACAGGACGTGGTTTTGGTGAGGAAGGCAGAGGTCACATTGTGGAGGGCCTTCCAGGCTGTGTCCCCAAAGGCTCCGTCCAGGTTCCATTGCCAGGAGCGGCAGTAGGGGACTCAGGCAGGATACTGTGAAGGTTCTGGCAATGTGAGCCAGGGGGGTGGGGAGGGCCAGATGCACATTCTGGAGGGCGAATGGGCTGGCCTTGGCCATGGAGGGGTGTACAGGAGAGAAGAGTTAAGAGTGTCTCCAGCTCTCTGGGAAGATGGGGGTGGAGTCGTTTGCTAACACAGAGGTGGAGAGGGGAGCAAGGGGAGCAGGTAGGGCAGGATGGAATTGGAAGAGTTGGAGATGTCCCTGTGTGTGTGCCGGCGTGTGTACATCATAGTGCGAGCGTGCACCTGGAAGGTGTGTAGAACCAGTGCGTGGCAGTAGCGTGTGGCTCAGAGTTGCCGATCTTCCTTTAAAAAGGAAGAGCTGACAGTGAGTGGCAGTCACAGTCCAGGAGCCCACGGCTGCTGTGTGGTGGGCGCATGGGTTGAACTTATTTCCTTCCTTCCTTCCATCCACTGTTCCTCCCTTCCTCTTTCCCTCCTTCCTTTCTTTTTTCTTTGGTTTTTGTGCAGTGCTGGGGTAAGCTCAAGGCCTCCAGGTGTTAGCTGGGCGGGGCGGGGCTTTCGAGGCCTTCCCAGGGGAACGGAGCAGCCGGGTGTCAGGTGGTCTGTGTCTTCCTTTTCTTCCTGAGTTTCCGTGTGGGGGTCCTGCCCAGCCTCTCTCACGCCGTGCCAACGCTGCCCGCAGCCCCACCCCGGCCCTTGGGGAGAGGGACTGCTTCCTAGGCCCCCGGTGGCCTGTTCTGTCCCCCTGTGGGGAGGGAGCTCTCAGCCGGCCTCTCCTTCCCCCAGAGCCGTCCAGGGGAGGTGTGTTCGTCCCTCAACCTCTGCCAGTCTCTTCAGAAGCACCTGGCAGAGCTGAGCCACCAGAAGCAGCTGGAGGCCAACAAGATCCCGGAAATGGACATGACTGAGGTGGTGGCTCCCTTTATGGCCAACATCCCCCTCCTCCTGTACCCTCAGGATGGCCCCCAGAGCAAGCCCCAGCCAAAGGTAAGGCGGGTGGGGCTGGCCCGGGGACCCTGTGGAGGCAAGGTAGAGTCAGGGATGTGTGAGGGGTGGTTCGTGAGTGTGTGTGAGTGTGTGAGATGAGGTAGGAGGGGCGGCGCGTAATGTTCTCAAGCCGAGTCTTGTCCTTTCGCGTGACTCTGCTGGTACCAGGCAGCCCTTAGGTGGGGTACGATGCAGTTTCTAAAGATGGGAAGCAGAAGTGCCCCCCTTTTGTTTAGTGGTGCTGGGGTTGGAGGCCATCTTCTGTATGTGCCAAGCACATGCTTGACCCTAGGCTGCACCCAGGCCTCCCCAGTCTGTTGCTTCAGTGATTACTGAGTTGACTTTAAACCTACTTGTACTTGTAGAGCCTCTTAAAAACCCATTAGGAGCTGCTTGGTAGTGGCCCCCAGTGCTGTGGCCTGGGCAGGTGAAGACTCTGCAGGAGTCGGTCCTCTGCCACAGAGCTGCGTCCTCACTGCCCTTCTCTCTAGGCCAGCGGAGACGTCTGCCAGGACTGCGTGCAGATGGTGACCGACATCCAGACGGCCGTGAGGACCAATTCCACCTTTGTGGAGGGCTTGGTGGAGCATGCCAAGGAGGAGTGTGACCGCCTGGGGCCTGGCATGGCTGACATGGTGAGTGTGCCCCTCCCTGCTGTGCAGATGTCCTGGCCCAGGGAGCTGGGCTCTGCAGACGGGAGTGGGGCACCAAGAGAGCAGATAGAGTCGGGAATTTCAGCCTGACTGCTCTGAGTTGAGGTGCTTCAATAACCCCTCTCTGTTTTTCCCAGCTGCCTGAGTGGGGACCTTAGATACACTTTGGGTAGTTGAATCTGCCAATAATAGAAAATGATGGAAGAACACTGCTTTTGTCAAACTTTGTCTTCTTCCTGTCACCGTGCCTATCAGAAACGCTGGGGGCCGGCTGTTGAAAGAGCCTGGCGGTTCTAAGAGCGCCACTTTGTGAGCCAGCCCTCACGGTGCCCACCTGGAGGCCTGGGTTCTGTGGGCTCGGCACCCCACTCTGTTAGTTCCTTAGGTGGTTTCATTCACTGGAGCCACATCCCCAATTCCCATTATTAAATTCGCTCATGACATTGATGTGGAAAACCAAAATCCAACTTAGTACCTGAGTGCCTTCTGAAACCTTTGTGGGGGAGGCAGTTGGGATTCTGCTCTGGGTTCCAGAGCGGCCTTCCTGGGTGGAGCCCTGTCTGTGGCCTGGCTCTCCTAGGGCTGTCAGCCAGGGGAGCAGTCTTTTTATCTATTTATTATGAAAGCCTGGGAATCAGTTTGCAGTTGCTGTTGTAGGTGGTTTCTCAGGTAAACCCTCTCCTAGGGCTGTTCGCATTACCCTTGGTTTCTAATGAGAAGCAAGCACTAGCTTAGAATGGAGCTGTTCTGAGAGGGGCTGCTGGCAGTGCCTCGCTTTGTATGAAATCAGGTCATTGAAAATCATTCTTGACTTGACTGGATTTAAATTTTATAACCAGCCCTGTCTGAGAATGTGTAAAGGTTTCAAGAGTATCCTTGGATTCCTCATCAGTGGATCTGTAACTGCCTTCTCTCCCAACTGCAAACTGCTACGGAGCAACTTTTGAATGACCTTGGGGCAAATTGGCCGTAAATAAAGAAGGACAAAATCTCTTTAGTTCTTTTGGTAAACAGTTTCAGAACCACATTCTCTGTTCGTTTTCTATAAGTTATAAAATAACGTCACTTTTATCTCATTAAAGTTTGTTCTGAGCAGATTATAAAATTCTATAGGAATTTTTTTTAGGGGTGATACAGGGATTGAACCCAGGGGTGCTTAAGCAGTGAGCCACATCCCCAGCTCTTTTTAAAATATTTTATTTAGAGACAGGGTCTCTGAGTTGCTTAGGGTCTTGCTAAATTTCTGAGACTGGCTTTAAACTCAAAATCCTCCTGCCTCAGCCTCCCGAGCCCCTGGGATTACAGGTATGCACCACCGTGCCTGGCTCTATAGGTGGGAATCTTGATAATCAGCAGTTAGCACTATTGAAAAGGCTAGTTTGGTTTTTTGGTTCTTTGCTGCAGTAATTAATTAACTGAAAAACTGTTTCTCTCTCTCCAGTGCAAGAACTATATCAGCCAGTACTCTGAAATCGCCATCCAGATGATGATGCACATGGTAGGTGGCAGGAGAGTCCTTGGTTAGCATTTTTGTCCTAAATGTTGATGTTTCCAGATACAGTTTAGTTTCTTTCTTTCCTTTTTTTTTTTTTTTTTTTTTTAAATTCTCAAAATACTGAATTGAGGCCAGAAAGAACTCCCTTTGACCAGCAGGCTCTCCACTTCAATCTCAGTCCCCCCACCCAAGAAAGGCTGAAGGAAGAAGCTTGATCCCAGGGCTGCCTGCTGGTGGCCTGCTGGCCTGTGCACCCGCGAGCTGGCCGTCAGATTGCTAGTATCTGACTTTAGCCCTGGGATCTGTAGTAGTTTGCTCTCTAGACCAACCCTGAGCACTGCCACATGCAGCTTGAGTTTGGAGCTGGGGAGGGTGGGAATCCTGCCTGGTGGAGTTGGCCCTTTGCCCTGGAGTGGGGTCAGCTAGTGGCTGCTCAGGCCCTGACTCCTGCACTGGCGTCTCTTGTGTCCCCGTGACAGGGACATTTATTCCCTGTTAGACATGGGAAGCGGGCTGGCTCCTCTATGTTGGAACTGTGTTAAGAAGCTGACTGGCCTGCAGCATGCTGAGCTGGGGAGCTGGCTTGGCCTTCCTAGATCTAATCTGAGGGCCAGAGCAGGGTGGGGTGCACTGTTCCCCTACGCTGCCTTTCTGCATCAGGATTGATGTCGGTCCTTGAGTTTGTTCCTAACACAGGGGTCCCTCACCTCTGGCCCTTCATAGACTAGATCAGTTCCGCTGGAACCCAGTGAAGCCCATTTGTGGCTGAGTCATTGCAGTTGAGACCCTTGACCCACAGAGCCTGGCAGGGTGACCATTGGGCCTGTTCTGCCTACTCCAGTCATCTGCCAAATAAACCAGGCACAGCAGTTTATTTGGGATCATTGCTCACGGCCTGCCTTGTAAAAATGTTTAAAGGCCAACGTTACGAAGACGTGCAGCTGAAGTAGGTGAAAATAAGCTTTCCATGTGACTCGACCTAATGAAGTACTTCCTTGTTGCTAACATGAATATTTTTCCATATAAATACTGTGTAGAAAATTTTTTGAAAATACAAATAATACTTCACACAAAAATCATTTGCATTTTCATAAAAGTCTGTGGGGTCATTTTTTATATATTGCTTTGTATTTTGTAGTTTGCATCCCCCTCCCAATTTATTGATCACTGAGTTATCTTTGTACAGGTGATTTTCATGTGGCTGCTGCATATTAATTCACAGTATAGATCAAACATAATCTGTGTGACCAGTCCCCTGTGGCTAGGTGTGTAGGTTGTTTTCAGGTTTGCCCTCGGAATGAGAAACACCCTTAGTGCCAAATATATATCTATGCCCATCCCCATTCTTTCCCTTAGTGTGTGGGTCACTGAAGCTGGAATTGTTGACTCAAAGCTCAGGCTTTTAATAGGTAGTCAAATCTGCTGCCCAGGCCGTCGCTGGCCCCAGGGTAGATTGCCCCAAGGCTAGGTGTGGCGAGTGGTGTGTTTATAACAGCCTACCGCCTCGCCCTCAATTTGGGCAGCCCTGGTCCATTGCCATGCTCATAACTAACCTGTGGGGAGGGCCCAGTGGGGTCAGACTCTGGGGGTGGAGACCCTTCCCGGTGACTTTGCTGCACAGCATGACTTAGTATTGGTTGTAGGGACAGCACACACACTAGCTGGCCAGTGTGGTCTGTCCAGGGCCAGAGTAGCGTTTGGGGTTCATCAGGCTAGTGGGACAGGTAGGTAGCAATGCCAGACTGCTGGAGTGTGGCCCTTGGCTTCGGTGGTACCCCTAACCCCTGTTGACTGCTTGATTATTGTTGTTTTAATTTTCCTTAACTGTTGTATCCTTTCCTTTCTGTTGTTTCCATCTCCGATTTCCTGTTTTTTTGTTCAACAGCAGGATCAGGTATGTGATGGAGAATTTGCTTGTAGTAGTGATCTGCTGCTTTTCCTAGTTATATTTTGCTTTATTTCTTTATTTATTTTTGTTTAGTATGGTATCTCTGACAGATACAAGGAATAGTTGCAAAAGGCAAGGGTCCCCCTCTCTGCCAGGCATCCTGCCCCTGAGTTCAGCATTTCAAGTGTTGGGGTCTCCCTCCTTCAGGGGTCTGGAAAACAGCAGAGTCTTGCCTTCTAGTCAGAATCAACATGTGGCATGCATGTGTGTAGGCCACCAGCGTGCTGATGAGGAACCAGGGGTGGCCTCGGAGGCACCTGGCTTCCGGCAGGATGCCTTTTGTCTGTCACAACATGAGTAGGCATTGCATGTCTTTAGTGCTGTCTTCATAATCCCGGGATGCTGCTGCTGCATGAGCTAATTGGTCTTGCAAATGACACATTGTCCCCCTGTTTGTTGGATCCAGAGAATTGGAAACAATCTCTTGATTGTGGCTTCTGCCCTTCTGGGTGATGGATGGGGTCCTTTGGGTCTGGAGACACGTCAGATGGCCACTGTGGGAGCCACATCCACAGTCCACACTGGGGCCATGCTAAGCTTGGCCTCTTCCGAGCACTGGGAAGCCTTTGGAAGTGTGATGGGAGAGCACTTGGGTTGGGACGCCTGGATTTCTGCCTCTGCTGCCTTGAGTCTGAACAAAGCTGATCCTGAGAGAAGAGCAGCCTCCCTCCCCCATCTTGGCACCTTTTTTTTTCCTTAAAAAAACAAAACCTTGCTGTATCTTCAGCCTCACTCTGACATTTTCTCCCCATTTTTAAGGGGTGTCAAAGGGAAAGGATCTGGGATATTCTGTACCCAGGCTCCCAGCCCCACATCTAGAGCTGTTTCAACAGCACCAGCTGCTGGTCTGACTCTCTGGCCTCAGCAGGCCTGGTTTTGGAGCCTGGGCTGACGGGCTTTGTGTGTGGTGGTGGTAGGCAGGTGCCCACAGCCCAGGGCTGGTGCTGGCTGCATTGGATTCACAGTTCACGGGGTCTGCATTCTTATTTTGGGCTTGGTCTTCATGGTGAAATGGTCAGGGTCTCCAAACTCTATCCTTCTCTTGCCTAGTGTCCAGATGGTGTGTAGAGGGCTGGGTCTGAAGACCTTGTGGTTTGAAATGATTCACCACCGTGGGGGTGGGGGTGGGCTCCTGTGTACTGTGTGCAGTTGTGAACACAGAACATGGAATTTAGAAAAGCCAACTTTCCCTTTTAACGTTGTTTTAAATGGTCCCGCCCCTGCAAGATCTGGTGTGCTTTTATCTCCAGCATAGGCTTTCTGTTAGCTCGTGGGCATTGTAGTTTCCCCCTGGAATAACAAACTCTGCTGAGAATGAGTCCTTGGGGATGCTGAAGGCCGTGGGAGCCTCGGTTCCTTATGGTGGCCCTGACTAGAGCCGCGTGATGGCTTCCTAGGTGAAGTTAGCTCCCATGCTCTGCTCTTGG
Organism: Callospermophilus lateralis; assembly: GCF_048772815.1. Lineage (NCBI taxonomy): Eukaryota > Metazoa > Chordata > Mammalia > Rodentia > Sciuridae > Callospermophilus > Callospermophilus lateralis. The sequence continues at coordinate 43,859,635 of NC_135319.1, read as the reverse complement.
ACATGAGTCCTTCTAAGTTGAAGTTGAGCCTGGAATCCCTGCCAGTCAGGGTGGGTGGGGTCAGCCTTGACCCTGGGGCTGGGGAGCTCCTCAGCACCCCAACCCCAGTGTCTGGAGAGGGGCTAAGAAGGCGGGCGTGGGCTGTCTGACTGCTGGTTCTGTGCCCTTTCAGCAACCCAAGGAGATCTGCGCGCTGGTTGGGTTCTGTGACGAGGTCAAGGAAGTGCCTCTGCAGACCCTGATTCCCGCCAGAGTGGCCTCCGAGAACGTCCTGCCTGCCCTGGAACTGATGGATCCCCTCGAGGTACCCGCTGTTGTTGTATGTGGACTATGGCTATGGAACAGCTGGCCACTCCATGCTGTGTCACACACTTTCTGTTCCCTACCTGGCGTCTCATGGCTGTCCCACCTCCACCCTGTGCTGTGTTCCTGGGCCAAGGCCCTGGTGGTGGTTTTCAGATCCAGTGGTTTTGCAGTGCCAGCTCAGCCCTGACCTTTTCACGTGTGCCTCCTGGATCCTTCCCCATACTGGAGCCATAGTGCCGAGTCTAGGCCGCCCTCCCCAGGGCTTGTGCAGAAGCCTCACAGGGCCCACTGCTTGTACGTGGGTAAAGAGCCCATAGTGAACTTGAACCCAGCACTTCCTGTGGTCAGGTAGTATTCTAGGGTCATGAAGCCCCTGTGCCCTCTGTTTCTTCTCTGTATGGCTGCAGAAAGGGTTGAGGTGTCAGATGGAATAAGGGGAGCTCAGCCTCCTGCTCCCAGAGGTGCCCCTCACCCACCCTCCCCACCAAGTTCGCGGCCAGAGTGCACGGAGGAGCAGTACAGGGTTCACTGTTTAACACGTGACCACTTAAATGTTTAAGCCAAAGTCAAGCAAAATTCAACTTCAGGTCCCTTGTTCCGTCAGCTTCCTTGAGGCGTTCAGCTGCCTCTGTGCTGGACGGAGCACCTGGGTTGTTGCGAGGTTCTACCCAGTAGTGTTATTGCTTTATTAAAGGTAGGTTCTAGAAAAACAATCGCAGGTGTTAATGAGGTTTGGGAAAGTAAAAAGCAAACCTGAAATGGGGTTACAACTCTTGATTTCTAAATAGCTGTCAGATACAGTGACTCTCATTCTGTTCCCTGGCTGCCATCTGTCTCCCAAAGTGATGTGGAATGATGAAATAGTAGAACCAGACACAAGAGCAGGGAGATAGCTCTTTGGGGTGAGGGAGGGGACTGCTCCTACCTTCTGAAATACACATTCCTGAATTTGGGGTGGTGTGGGAGTAGAGGAGGGGGGTGGTGGTAGAGGACTGGGGAAGGGCTGGATCGCCTGCTGTGTAAGAAGCAGCAGGGCATGGAACCCCAGATGTGGAGGAAGCCACGCATCCTTTTGAATTCAGTAGGCAGGGGCCCTTGGTGTGCTGCTAACCTGCCCTGGTCCCCACAGCCCTCTGCAGCTTATAACGGCAGCGGGAGCGAGGGCCTGAGTCCCAGTGTGAATGTGTGTCTCTCTTTGTCAACAGGAGGAGCTGATCCTGGCCCATGCTAATGTGTTGTGCAAGGCGTGTCAATTCGTGGTGAAGAAGGTGGCCGACTTGATCAACAACAACAGCACCATGGTGCGTGGCCCTCCTTGAAGGATGCTCCAGCGGGAGAACTCAGCCAGGGAGAGGGATCTGGCCCTCCTTACTTTTTTCCCCTTAACTCCCACTATCCTAAGGGTGAACCCGGGCCTGGCATGTGCCATGCAAGCACTCTACCACTGAGCCATGGCCAGCTCCCCTCCCTGGTTGGCACCAGCCTGGGATGTGCACGGCCACATCCTCTCCTTCAAAGGCTGTTTCTTCTGTGGGGCCCTCTCGGCTATGGGGGTGCGGGCCACCCTTGTTCTGCGGGCAGCTCTGGTGTAATTCTGTGCGGTCTTCCAAGGGAGGGGCAGTGCCTCCTGTGGACTGCTGTCCTCCTGTTTTCAGAGTCTCTCTCCACCGCGCTTGATTCTCTGTTCCAGGAAAAAATTGTCCATGCTTTGGATACGGCGTGCTCGATGCTGCCCAAGTCTGTGTCGACCATGTGCCAGGAGGTGGTGGACACATACAGCGGGTACATCTTGTCAGTGCTTGAGGAGGAGCTGAACCCTGAGCAGGTGTGCAGAGAGCTCCGTCTCTGCTCCTCTGGCAAGGGCCAGCTCGAGATGATTGGCCGAATCGGACTGCCTGAGCTGCCCCCGCTGCCCAAGTCGCCCGTGCTGCCCAAGTCGCCTGCACTGCCCGGTGAGCCCAGGGCACACGAGGCACAGGATGGCCCCTCCTGAGTCTGGAAGGACCCTGTCAGCATCAAGCCCTGTGTTCTCTTGTGTAGCCCGGGTGACTCCCCTGAAGGACGGTCCCTTCTGTGAGGTGTGCAAGAAGCTGGTCGGCTACTTGGAGCACAACCTGGAGAAGAACAGCACCAAGCAGGAGATCCTGTCCGCGCTCGAGAAGGGCTGCAGCTTCCTGCCGGAGCCCTACCAGAAGCAGGTAGCAGGGGCTGGGGCAGCTCCCTGCGGTGCCCCTGGAAGTGGAAGGAAGCAGACTGTGGCTGTCCCCGGCCTGGAGTTGGCTGGGCTGAGAGATGACCTGTTAATCTTCCTGGAGCTGCAGAGGGGAGGAGTCTGCTAGTGAGGGCAGAGGGCGGGTCCTCGGGGAGGGAGTCCCAGGGCCCACTGGCCTAGGAGTGACAGGGACTGGTGGAAGAGCTTGTCCTGTCTGCTTAAACGTGCCCAGACCTGGTCCTGTGTCCCCTTCTCACTTGGCAGTGTGACGAGTTTGTGACCGAGTACGAGCCCGTGCTGGTCGAGGTCCTCGTGGAGGTGATGGACCCGTCCTTTGTGTGCTCGGTGAGCCTCGCTGGGCGGCAGGGCTGGAGGTTCCTCTGTGACTCTGGCCATCAGGGGGAGCCCGGGGGAGCGGGGAGTGCAGGGCCCCGGGCCTCTGGTGGCATCCGTTGCCCTCTTCACGGGTCTGAGAGCATGTCCCCTTCCAGCTGCTTCCTGGAAGCTGTTAATTTTGACTTTGGAAGGGGTGGGCTGGGCAGCTCCCGATTCTCCCCCCTTTTCCCCTGTAGAAAATCGGGGCCTGCTCCTCTGCCCGCAAGCTGCTCTTGGGAGCTGAGAGATGTGTCTGGGGCCCCAGCTACTGGTGCCGGAACGTGGAGACGGCAGCCCAGTGTAATGTGAGTAGCTCGGCCAACTGCCTTCCAGTGGGTGGCCCCTTGGGAGTCCTGCTCTGATAGGGACCTCATGGTCAGCTCTCCACCCTGCCTTCTGTAAGTGCGAAAACCGCAGCCCAGAGAGGCAGTTAGGCCCCTTCTGAGTTGCCCAGCGAAGGCGGGCCCGCCTGCCTCTCGTCTTCTGGGGTGAAGGGTGCTGGGTGTGCTCTGGTATGTCTGCTTTCCAGCTGTCGTCAGTCCCCTGCTGATAGTGTCAGACCTTCATGAGGTCACTCCGGGAACCGCCAGGCCTCTGGGACTCATTGCCCAGACCCTTGCATGGGTCCCCTCACCCCAGCACATTTGCCCTCCTGGAGCCTGGCCTGAATCCTACCCAAGGCCAGCTGGAGGTCTTCTTGAATGGAGCCCCTGCCCAGCAGCCCCAGAACTCTGTGGGCACCATCCTGGCTGGGCAGCCACCGGTTGGGTGACCCATGCCACTTTCTTGGGTGGGGATTTGTTCTGGCCTTGTTACTCTGTGTTCCTTTAACTTTTTCCTCCTCTTCCTTCCTTTTGACTGTTTCCCGGAGGAGTTATTGTGGGTCACTGCAGGGAGAGGCCCACACCTGGTCCTGTCCAGGTCCCTGCCCATGTGCACCATCACCCTGCCATTGGTGGGAGTAAAGGTGCCCGTGGTTAGAGACCTGAGCTGGGGTGTGCCACGGCTCGTGATGAGGTGGATTTGCCCTTGTGCAGCTGTGACACAGGTTCTTGGGGACCAGATGTCAGTAGTTGGAGGGGTCCTGGGCCCTGCCTGCGCAGGTGCTCATCTGCACCGCACTAAAGGTTTTGCGTCTGCTGAACTGGGCTCTGGCCTTAGGAGGCGCCAAAGTTCCACTGGCCCCGTGTTCCTTGGTTTTGAATGAGTCCTCAGCATCTGGTGTGAGCCACCGGACATGATGCCAGATCCTGGGTGATGTGCGATGTAATGGGCAGGAATTGAGCCTGTCACCTGAACCCCGTTTCCTCTTTCCTACCAGGCTGTTGAGCATTGCAAGCGTCACGTGTGGAACTAGGATTCCATCTTGGAGAAGCCGTAGCCTCTTTCCCTCCTTGTGTGTCTGGGGTAATGAACGCACAGACCTGTCATAAGAGCAGGACCCTCCTTTTGGCCACTCCCGATTTGTCTCCCTTATTGTAGCATTGCTGTCACGGGGGAGGTGTTTCCCCCCACCAACATAGCTGCTTCAGTGTCCCCTCTGCTGGGGGAACACACTGGCCTGAGGTCTTGAGCCACCCTCTCAGCAGGGGCCTCGTTCTGAGCCCTGACAGGCTTGGGTGCTGGGGTTTGTGCTTCTGAGGTCACTTCCTATCCTAAGGAGGGAGTGTCCCCTTTCCTGCTGTACAGAGCAGCCAGAGGCAGTTCAGAAGAATTAGGTGTTTTAAATAATTCCTATGGGGACAGTGCAGAGACCTTGGAAGCCGCTACTGGTGGCCAGTGGGTGCGGTGGCCCCAGGTTGACCCTTGTTTTTGTTTTCCTGTCTTTTCCTGGGGATGCCTTGTTTGGGGTTCTGTGGGTTTGGGTTGGGAGGGGAAATTTCACCTGAATGTAACCTGCTGGCTGTACCTGGAGGTCCTGTGCACGGTGGCAACCGCTTGCTCGAGTGTCTGCTGGAGTCCTGCTTCGTGCCCCTGCCCCTGCTGTGGATTTTTTTTTTTTTTTAATTTTCCCTTTCAGATAAATGTGGATAACAGCTCCTAAGTCCCTGCTTGGTAGAGAGTGGCAGGCAGGGTCTGTTGGGTGTGGAGTGGGTACAATTGTCTGGGTCCGCCGCTGCCTGTTTGGCCACCAAAGCTGTTCTACTTCTGGTTGCCAAGAGACAAGCAGAGCAGATGCTATGAAATGAACTTTGTGTTTTCATTTGTTTTGCACTAAAATTTCTGTGATTTAACAATAAAGTTCTGTTAACCAGATCTGGGCTTGAGTGTGTGATACCTTGCTAGAGGAGTTTGGTCTCTGCTGAGCTCCATTCCCCTGGTCCCTTCAGCACCCTTGGCCAGGAAAAGAAAGCAAAGTGGGTTCAAATTAAAACAGAGGCACTTGATCCCCGCAAGTCCCAGGGCCAGCAGTGGGTCGGGGAGCACTTGAAGCCCAGGCCTGCCCTTCACCCCTGACCCCCATCTCAGGCCACACACGGGGAGGTTACCAGAGCCAGTGTATTGCCAGTCCTTTAAACAGACCATTCCAAAAACTTTTCAGTGAGTTCCAGTTCAACAAAACCAAGGGGAAAAATACTGAGGGAATAACTGAATTTAAAAAGGAGCACACACACACTCCACATTCAAAACCCGAGGGAATGTCAGTCATGTCTCTTTATATGCTGGGCACATTTGGGAAGCCGGTGAGATGGAGAAAATGCTTATTGAACTTGACCTTCTTGTCTTGTCGGATCTAGACGGTCAGCAGTCAGTGGGACTTGAAGTCGTGGCAGGCCAGCAGGGCTGCGGCTCTGGGTCTCTGTCCTGTGCTGGACTCTTGCTGTGGCAGCCTGGCACGTGGCCAGGGTAGAGCAGAAAGGGAGCCCCCAGTGGCCTCAGCCGAGCTGGTCCCCAGACTCCTGGGGGCCCCAGCGGCCCTCCTTACCTTGTCCTTAGATACTTAGCATTTTTGTTTGGTTTTCTTAAAAAAATAACAAATTTTATGAAGATAGAGATCAGATGCTGGATGAATGTCTGGCCAGAGTGGGATCTGAGCAGCTGTGAGGCCAACAGAGGCTGCCCACGTGGTGCCGGCCCGACGGGCCTTGCGCTTGCTGCTGCCCCGGGGGGAGCGAGCCGTTGGGGCTGCTGCTCACACCCGCAAGTCTTCCGAATGGGTCACAGCTCCGTGATCTCCAGGGGACTCTCCATGATCACGTCTCGGAGCTTGTGCAGGGGTGTGGATTTGGCGGATTCCGTGCGGGCGTTGCGCTCAAAGGCAGTGGCCTCTGCGGCGGTCAGCGTCTCCAGCGAGCGGCCCAGGCCCTTCTGGTCATCCTCTGGCAGGCTGTTGAGGTCGGTGGCCAGCAGTGTGCCTGTGCTGCCGTGCACCACGTGGATCCCGTCCGGCCCCTTGAGCTCCACCGGTGGCTTGTGGCGGAAGCGCAGGCTGCCCTGGCCCGGGCTGCGGTCCCCAGGCTCCTCCTCCAGCTCCGTCTGGATGAGCTGCAAGAGGCCAGGCCCCCAATGGCTCAGCTCCCACAGCTCAGGGCCCTGCTAGAGGCTGCCATCCAGGCCCCTCCCTGCCTCACAGAAGGCCTCCCAGCTGGCCTTCGGCCTCCCACCACCCTCCAGACTGGGTGCGTAGAGGCACTGTGGTCATTTAAAATGCTTCGGCACATCCTCGGGGACATGGGCTCCTTGAGGAAACCTTCAAAGGCCTGTCCTCACTTTAAACATCCTGTGACACGGTGTGGTGTCTGGGCTTCTTATCAGGTTTGTTCCTGCGTGCCCAGCTCTGATAGTGACCAGGTAGCACGTGTTCACAGAAGTGGGAGGGGAGAGTGGTCAGGTTATTCTAGGGGCAGCGTGCACTGGTTAGCTCTAGTCTGAATTCGTAAATACTGACAGTCACTTCAGGTCCACGGGGCCTTTTGACCCTGATGACCAGTTTCTTAAAGTGACATCACCCCCTCCAGGGTGTCTTGGGGTTCACTGCCTCTGAGCACAACCATCCCTGGGAAAGACCCCCCCCCCCCAGAGCCCGGAAGGTAGAAGTCCCCTAGCTGACTTCGGCTAGACCCACACCCTGATGAGCTCCAGAGACGTCAAGGTAGCAGGAGAGAGCACCCCCAGGAGTGGGGCACGGCACACAGCTCCCTGCCCTCCCACCTACCACCCAGCTACCTCGGAGGTGGAGGAGTGGCAGGAGGAGGCTTTTTGCACCATCCGCTGTGCAAAGAGCTTTTTGAGCCGCAGGTAATCCTCCAGGACCACCTTCAGCAGCGAGCCCTGGGGGAGGGAGAGGGTCAACCCCCCACCAAGCCCCTCCACGTCTGCCCCGCCTGCTCACTCCCTGAGGGGGCCTGGGGTGCACAGGATTCGGATCCCAGGATTTGGAGCAGGACCTGGGGACAGTAGCCAGATGCCGCATGGGTCATGCTCAAGGCCACTGCAGGCCAGGGCAGCTCTGCATTGGCCCCGTGCCTAGGCCTTCTGGTGTTCCGGCCCCGTGGAGGCCGGGGCTGGCAGATCTGAGGCTTTCCGTCTTTCCTCTGGAATGAGGTCCAGGTTCAGCCGGGGCTCTGGGTGCAGGGAGGGCTCACCTTGATGGGTCCCTCACGAATGATCTGGCCCAGCTTGGCAATGTTGTCATACTCCTGGATGGCAGCACGCAGGTACCGGTCATCGTCAGGCTTGACGGCTGCTGGCTCGCGCCCAAATGTTCCCTAGAGGGAGACGCCACCCAGGCAGAGAGGTGAAGCCGCTGCCCTCTCCACCCGGCCTCTCCACACTGCCAGCCACCCCCACCCTGGCTCACGTGGGTGCGGGTGGGGCTGTTCCACAGGTCGGCGATCTCGCTCAGGTTCTCGGGCAGGTCATCCTCGTGCTCGGCCTGGGCCGCCAGCTCCAGGTTCCGGCAGAAGGGGTCTAGCCACACGGGGTTGGCTCTGCATTTGGGGAGTGGAGGGGGGTCAAGCAAGGAGAGCGCCCTAGACAGGTGCCCTCCCAGACGAACCTGCCCATCTCTCTGGTCTCTCAAACGCCATGCCTTCACGGCGGCCCCTGCACATATGGGTGTTCCTCCCACCCTAGGATCCTGCTTGAGCCAGACTGACATCTGTCACAGCTTTGGTGGGGAGAACTCCAGTTCCCCAAAGTCTATGCCCCTATATCCTTGCCCTCTGCAGGGTGGGGTGGGGCAGGGGCCATTGGACAGGAATCCAAACTCAGCCATGCAGTTGAGGGTGGAGAGACAGCGGTGATCAGCCCGCCAGGGGGCGCCCACAGCCCAGGTTTCCGCCAGCACTTGAGAGGCTGCAGGGAGTATGTTCCCTTCCTGGTTCCCAGCAGGCTCAGGGGGCCCGGCCGACTCACCCATCAAAGGAGTACTTGTTGGTGTTGGGCATGTCCATGATGTCAATGAAGCCACGGTTCCCTGCAGGGAGAAGGGTTGGGGCTTGGAGGGGAGGTGGGCAGCCGACCAGCTGCGGCTGGGCCATCTGGACACCCAGAGGTCCTCTCCTGTCCCTACTCACCTGCAGAGCCAGCCACAATGGCCTTGAGCTTCCTCTTGTGTCTGGAGAGAAGCAGGGAGAAGTGCCCATGAGGGAGGCTGGACTCACCTGGAACCCACAGCCCCGCCTGCCGCCGGGCAGGGACACTCACACGGTCCTGTAGTACCAGTTCATGAGGATGAAGAGCATGGCGGCCAGGAAGAGGAGGATGGCCAGGACGATGATCGCCATCTATGGGGGAGAACAGGCCAGGCCTGAGCCGCGGGCTCCAGGGCAGACCTGGCCCCGGGAAGGACGGGGCCCGTGGGGTACCTGCAGGGCAGACATGTCATCGGGCAGCCGGACAGAGATGGCAGGCTGCACGTCCAGGACGTTGTAATTCCGGAAGAGATTCCGCAGCTGTTCCTTGTTCTCATCGATCATCTGGATCACCCTGGACCAGGGTCAGGGGCCTTAGTCCCACCTCAGCCACCCTCCAAGACCTTACCCCCTCCCCACCCCCGTCTCCTCTGCTCTGCTTGAGCCCCTGGAAGATGATCACCCGTGTGCACTGAAGCCTTGCAAGACAGAAGCCCCCCTGGCTTGGAGCCGGGTGCTCACAGGGCCCCTGGGACTTCCTATGGGGTTCTGCTGGCTCTTCACGATAGGCAGAGGCTCCCATCAGGCTCAGGAAGGGAGCCCTGCGCACCCCCCAAACTGAGTCCTTTTTCCTAGCCCTGCCCATGCCTGGGGGAGAGCCCACTCGGCCGTCAGGTGTCTGTGTTTCAATGAATCCCCTCCCAGTCCCCTCCCCGGGCCCCACCCACCGGTCCACGTCCAGGATGCGGTTGGTATCGCGGTTCACCACGTGGATAAGCAGCTCTGTTTGCGCAAAGTTGACCCGGCCTTTCTTGTCCACATGAAACTGGGTGAGAAGGAGCATTGCTAGGGGGACCCTGGCCGGACCAGGGGAGGGGATAGGCAGGCTTCTTGCAGGAGACTTCCCTGCTCTACCTTATAGTGGACCTGTCACTATTGAGTGCTCACTGAGGACCAAGCTCGGTGCCAATCAGCTCACCGCACGGGGCAGGTGCCATGTATTAGCCCCGGGGGGAGCAGGTAAGGCGCCAGGTACAGGGACCCAGGAGAACTCCCGAGCCTCCCCGTCACGCTGGGAAACGACTCGGGCAGCACACGTACCCCTTCTCGGGCTCCTGACCTTGCCACAGTGCCCTGGTCCTTGTGACCTGTCCCCAGCCCCAAGGTGGGTCCCATGGGCCACCTGCACGTCATCGGTGTTGACAATGGCTCCAGTGATGTTGGCGAGCAGGCGGATGAACTCCTCCTCGAAACCGCGCACGCGGTCGGGGATCTCATTAATGACAATCTTGACGCGCTGGTCGTCCCTCAGGATGTAGATGCCGATGATGGCCGTGTCATTGTGGCCTGCCAGGTCTCGGGCCACAATGTCCACCACAAAGTAGCCAGGGCTGTAGGCCATGAAGAGGTCGAAGGTGCGCAGGATGCCGTCCACGCTCCCTGTGGAAAGCCGGGTGGCGGCACAGCTCAGGGGCCACCCAGTGCTCCCGAGCCCCCTGGGAAGGGTCAAGGGCCTGGAGACGCCCAGAGAGGCAGCTCGAAGGTTCAGTTGGGCAGTGAGCAATGCCCAGCTGAAGGGCCCTTGGCTCTGCTGATGAGGTCATGGGGTGGGCAGCCCAGGCTGCCTCGAGTAGCACTCTTTCTAGAGAAACTGGGCATTTCCACTCTGAATGTGAGATCCTCTCATTTTCAACTATTCCAAGTTTTTACTAAAATTCTCTACGTACTAAAACATCTGCCGTCAGGGTGCCGTGCGCATGCCTATGATTCCAGTGGCTTGGGAGGCTGAGACAGGAGGTTGGAGAGTTCAAAACCAGCCTCAGCAACTTAGTGAGGCCCTGAGCAAATAAAACAAAAAAGAGCTGGGGATGTGACTCAGGGGTTCTGTGTCCTTGGGTTCAAACCGGGTACCAAAAAAGGAAAAAAAAAAAAAAAGTTCAAGACATCTGCAGCCTGTGTGGCCCCAAAATAACAAGTATGTGACTTTGATGACCCTTGCTGAGGTGCTGGGGCCACCTCATGTAAGTGGAGGAGGTGGCGTGTGAACTAGACCTTGGAGGTGGGGAGGCACAGCTGAGGGCAGACATGGGTCAGGAGGCGTTCCAGGAAACGGGTCAAAGGCCCAGGGCAGACCTGAGGTTGGCTCAGGGGATGGCACGCAGCTCAGCCTGGCTGGTCCCAGGGCCCTCAAGGACAGCAGGGGACTGCAGAGCCAGAAAGAGGCACTGGAAGATGATCTACCAATTCTGGAAGGCCAGGCCAAGGAATTTTCCTGGCATCCAGATGAGACTGCCAAAGTGGTGGAAGGAAATGGGCCCACCCCAGGGTGCCTTCCAAACCCGCCCCAGAGTCTCCGCCGTCCACAGGCAAATGCACAAGGAAACACGCATATTCCCAAGTGTGGCCTCCGACTTCCATCTCCCCAGTACCTGGCCCGCACCCCGACACGTGCGTTTCAGATGCACGAATGGAAAGCAGGAGGCAGATTACAGGAATGGGAAGAGGACGGACAGACAGATACAAGAATGGATGAATGAATGATGGACGGGACAAGCAGCAAGAGCGAGGAGGTGGGCAGACACCGAGGTGAACAGGTGCGTGGATTAGGGAACAGAAGGGCTGACATGACGGGGCCGGGCTGCCCGTGTCCTCGGGTGGTCTCACGGGCCCCATTTCCCCAGACTCCAGTCCATGCAGTGACTGAGAGGTGGTGGCTGGAGGGCCACCCACGAGCACCCAGGCCCCTACCCATGGTGAAGACCTGACCCACGTCCTCGGAGTCGTTGGCGAGGGCCCGGAAGTAGTGGATGGCCAGGATGCCGTAGAAGACGAGGCTGTTGTTGCCGATGTCCGCGTCCAGGGCCAGCACCTGGATCAGCTCGGAGCCCACCTTGGCATCCGTGGCCACCCCTGTAAGGACCAGCAGGCGGCGTGAGTGTCAGGGAGGGGCCACCGGCGACCTCGGGCCCCGGCTCCGGCCCCTGCACCTGCAGTGTACTCAGCCTTGGTGAAACGCGGCGGCTGGTCGTCGATGTCCTCCAGCACCACGCGCACCTCCTGCAGGGAGAGGTCGGCCACCGGGTCGAGGGCCGGGGAGGCTCCGTGGGGGGGCGTCCAGCTGCGGTTGCTGGAGGCCTTGACGATAAAGGAGAAGACAGCCTCGCGCTCCCGGTCCAGGTCCCGCAGCACCAGCAGGCGCCCGTCGGGCTGCAGACGGAAGTTCTTCTCCTCGTTGCCAGCTGAGGGTGCGACATGGCCAGGGTGAGGGTGCGACACGCCCGGGGTGAGGGTGCGAGGGCGCTTTGGGGTCATCTCCAGCCCCAGGGGTGGCGGCGCTGGCTGGTCAGGCCCCACCTGCTATGAAGTAGTACACGACAGCGTTGGGACCCTCGTCTGCGTCCACGGCGCCCGTCACGTTGCCCACAAGGGTGCCGCGTGGCGAGTGCTCAGGCACCGTCAGCAGCTGGTACTGGGGGCGGCCTTTCTGCAGAGAGAGGAGGACGTCATCACAGGAGCCAAAGGGCACTTCCAGCGCCAGCCAGAGGGCCCTGGGCAGTGACTGGACACTGAGGGATCGTGCAGCCCAGGCCTCACGGGATGAGTGGCACTTCACCAGAAGGAGCCCTGCTCTCGGGGAGCCATCCAGTGGCACCCTCCGTGAGGACAGTGCTGGGCGTGGCATGTCCTCTGAAGCATCTCTGGCACCTGAGTGAGTGAATGGGGGGCAGGCACACACTCCTGGGCACACACAGAGGCTCCAGGGACACCTCATCTCCATGTGCACGTCAGGGAGTCCACACCAGGGCCCTCAGTCTGGGTCCCTGCTCTAAGTCAGAGCTGATTTTCACGCTTCCTGCTCACGCCCGGGCATGCACACACACGATATCAGCTCTGTGATCAGGCGCGTTTGCCTGACCTGTTTTCTGGGAACGGAACCCTCCAGGCAGCACGCTACCTCCCCAGCCCTTTTTCATTTTTAACTTTGAGACAGGGTCTTGCTAAGTTGCTGAGGTTGGCCTCTAAGTTGTTATCCTCCTGCCCCAGCCTCCCAAGTCTCTGGGAATACAGATGTGCTCCACCGTGTCTGGCTCTTTGTCCACTTTGGACCTCTGGCTCGTGCCCTGAAGTGTAATAGCTCAATACAGCATCCCAGCTGCTCAGGGCAGAGCCGTTCCTTTATCAAAAGTGTGCAGACAGACATTTTCTATGTGTAGCCAAATATGTGTCAGTGTGCACAGGGGAGTGTGTGTGTGACAGCCACGAGGGACAGGCAAGCTCACTGGAGGCCTCACGAAGAGGGGCTCGTTGTCATCAATGTCCTCCAGGGCTACTTGCAGCGGCTGCATGGTCTCATATGGCACCGGCTGGCCCAGGTCGCTGGCTACCAAAATGAGCTGGGGGCAGAGGAACAGAGTCAGAGGGGAAGGCTGGCGGAAGAGAGTGGCTTAGGACTCCCGGGTGCTGTCCCCAGACAGGTCCCCCCAAGTCACTGCAGCAGGAAGGTCTGCCAGGGCCCTGGCGTCTTACACTGTACACCGCCTGCTTCTCACGGTCCAGGCGCTGGGCCGTCTGGATGAGGCCACTGACCGGGTCGATGGAGAAGAACTCCCAGTCGCGGTTGCCCGCGGTCTTCAGGAAGCTGTAGCGCACCGCCCCGTTGAGGCCCTCGTCCTTGTCCGTGGCGTACACCTCGTACACGTTGGAGTGCAGCGGGATCTCCTGCGGGGCACGGGAAGGGGGGGGCGCCTAGACACGAGAACCCCAGCTCCCAGGCCCCCTCGAAGCTCTTGCTCTGATCCTGCCACAGCAAAGGGTCGTTGCCACCTTCCAGCGTCTTGGGGCATGCCTGGTGGCTGGGGTCTCTTGGATCCTAAGCATCCGACAGTTATTTCTCTCCCATCTCCCCAAGCCGAGGCCACTGTCCACTAGGGTCTAGCCTGGGACCCAGCTGTTCCAAGCTTTCTGGAGGTGACCACAGTCTAGGAGTTCCCATCCCCCGCCAGCCCACTGCCTGCCAAGGTTTAGGGGAATCCAAAGGCTTTGGCCCTGGCCACTCTGTGTCCCTCGTCACTCCTGCTCTCTGTGCTACCCTAATCACAGGAACTCTGGGTGTCCCCGAGAAGCAGCATCCATCCAGAGGGGGACCTGGAAATGGAGGACATGCAGGCAGGGCGACAGAGATCGGCCACCTGGCTGGAGCCTGCTACGGATTCACTGTGGAACCTGGGTGTGCCACTTCAGCTCTTTGAGCCTCAGGCTCCCCCAGATTTCCTTGCGGTAGGTCTAGCTCAGCAAAAACCTATCTGAAAGCACACAGTGACCCACGGGAAGGCTGCCCACGGCCAGAGCGTATCTCCTCGCTTTTAATGGAAAAATTATCAACTCGGTAAGGTTTCATTGTTGATCTCAGTCATGACGATCAGAAGTTCCAAGTGGCAGTTACGTCTAATTAATAAAAAGTGGGGTGACCAACAGATAGTTACTTTATAAATGCTGGTCGTTCAGGCTATTCAGGGGACATAAGTCTTCCCAAATACACAGCCCTCGAAGGGAACAACTTAGCAAATAGGGTCTTTAGTGTGGGAAATAACTAGATTATTAATTTATATTCTGAATTATTACACACACACACACTTGAAGCAGCTGACAATAATATATAAGATTGAACAAGTTAAAAATTTTAGGTTAATAAAAGCTGCTCTGGGTGGGATGGTGCACACCTGCAATCCCAGCTACTTAGGAGACTGAGGCAGGAGGATCTCAAGTTTGAGACCAGCCTGAGCAACTTAGTGAGACCCTGTCTCAAAAAAATTGAAAAGGGCTGGAGAGGTAGCTCAGTGTAGAGTGGGCCTGGTTCAACCCCCAGTGCCCCCCACCAAAAAAAAAAAAAAAAAGTTAGCAGGAAGAGGGAGCCGTGGTGAAGTGTGCCAGCCTCTGGAGCGTCGGTGAGGTGGGCGATTACTCTGAGCTCCCCAGTGGGCAAAGCAATCACTGCAGATGTGACGCCAGAGACAATGTAAAAGCAAATCACAAGGTGACAGCACAGTTTCCTAGAACTCATCCCTGGGAATATTCTTCTGGGGGACCTCAAAGAGGAGACAGCAACAACATGGTCTCAGCACTGACTTTGAGATGTGGAGACTTGAAGTTTGGGGAGCAGAGAGCAAATCAAACACACCAGCCGTACCCACCCGACTGGTGCACTTTGGGCCTGGGTGCTTCGGAGTTGGCAGGAGGAACAGAGATGAAGGAAGGCTCACTTAGACCAAGGGATTCCAGAACCTCCGCCGCCTCCCCTGTGCCTTATTTGGGTGCTCAGCGCCAACCCCAGGCTGCCTGCACTCGGTATCACAGGAGACCAGCCAGACGGTAGGGGCGTGTGCATTTATTTTAAGATCGGGGAAGCGGGCAGCAGGGGGAACTGTCCTTCGTAGACACCAGAGTAAGAATGGGGCACTTGCTATCATTAGTCCCATTTGCAGATCCAAAAGATTCAGAGAAGCCACTTGCTCAAGGTGCTTTGGCTGGTAGACAACAGAATTCCACTTGAACCCAAGATCTGGTGCTAGCACGGCCACACGACTGACCTGACTGACGGTTGTTTAGTGCCCGTCATGGGGCCCGGGCCAGCCTGCTCTCGCCTGGCCTGCTCCCCCACCCAACAATGAGGGCCCTTCCACTGCCCGGGCCCTGACGGCAAGAGGAGCAAGCCGGCTGGGTGCCGGAAGCCAGGAGTACCTCTCTGATGTGCAGGATGGTGCCGTTGGGTGGGCGCACGAAGACGGGGCGGTTGTCATTGACGTCGATGACCTCCACCAGGAGCATGGTGGTGCCCCAGAGTGGGGGCTGCCCCCCGTCTGTGGCCACCACAGTCAGGTTGAACCTCTCGTAGGACTGCAGAGGCCGCTGTGTGGTCACCAGGCCTGAGTCCACATCCACATGGAAGGCCTCTAGCAGACAGGGCAGGAGAGCAGAGGCGTGACTGGCCACTGGCCTTCCCGTCTCCCCTACTTCTGGCCTGTCCCTCCCACCCCACGATTCACCACGGGCGCCCAGGGCGGGCTCCGTACCCATGCCAGGGCCCTCGAGCGAGTAGGCCAGCTGCCCGTTGGAGCCTTCGTCCTGGTCGGTGGCCATCATGGTGATGACCGAGGTGCCTGCTGGCTCGTTCTCATACACACTGGTGCTGAACTGGGGCTTGGAGAAGCGTGGCCGGCAGTCGTTCACGTCCAGCACTTGGATCATCACCTGGGGCGGGGGGTCAAGGCCAAGAGTCAGGAGCATCCTGGGCTGCCTCGGGGGACCCAGTCACCCAGGAATAAGGCAGGAGAGGAAGGGAGGCACCGTCTTCTGATGTGTTCACATCTGGACAATGTACTGAACAATGTACTGAACCCTGAGCCTCAGTTTGCCCAGCTGTGCGCGGGTGGTGGTAGGGGGGGACGGCGGTTCTCTCCCAGGTCCCAGAGAGGCTCACACTGCCGTCTGCTGGATGCCGGTGCAGCGCCTGGCTCGAGGGAGCCCTTAGCAACCACAACAGTCTGTCGTGGGCCCTGGAGAAGGAACCCCTCACCCGCCCCTCCTACCTGTCCCTTGCTACTCCCTATAGACGCCTGCAAGTCTGGCTCTGTTCTCGGGACCTTAATACCAGATTGCGGGGTTCCTCCATTCTCTAGGGCCTTTTTTTTTTTTGTACTGGGGATTGAACTCAGGGGTGCTGAACCACTGAGCCACATCCCCAGCCCTTTTTATGTTTTATTTAGAGACAGGGTCTCACTGAGTTGCTTAGCGCCCCACTAAGTTGCTACAGCTGGCTTTGAACTCACGATCCTCCTGCCTCAGCCTCCTGAGCTGCTGGAGTTCCAGGCGTGCGCCACTGTGCCTGGCTCCTGGGGCCCCTCTTGACTGGGATTTGCATCTGCTCTTGGCTTCCCCTGCAGACCCCACAGCCCAGGGCAGGTCCTAGAGACATAGCAGGCCCCTCTTCCCCAGGGCCGGGACCCTGCCCAGCTGCACTGGCATCAGAGCCCTGCAGGACAGGGATTTGGAAGAGCAGCCTTCAGTGCACAAAGCCTTTCAAACCACCTCATCACCCCGATTCCTCATCGCCACCTCTGCTGCCTCCTTTGCAGATTTGACCACTAAGGTTCAGGTTTGTGGAGAAGTGTGGTGTCTTAGCTAGCGAGACCTTGGTCTCCTCCAAAGTTTGTGCTTTTCTCTATGTGGTACATATGTGTGTGACAGGGACAAGATCCAGCTATGTGTGTGTGCTCCCAGCTCTGTCCCTCCACCTGCAAGAAAGAATTTGTCTTGGCTCATCCAGCATCTCACCTCTCCACCCCTTTTGGAGAGTTTCCTTTGCATAATTAGGCTAGCGAGAGGGGAGAAGCAGAAGATCAAGTACAGAAACACAGGCCTGCAGCAGGCTCAGCAGCACAAGCTTGTAATACCAGCCATTCAGGAGGCTGAGGCAGGAGGATCACAAGTTCGAGGCCAGCCTGGGCAACTTACTGAAACCCTTTCTCAAATTAAAACGGGCTGGTGGTATAGCTCAGTGGTAGAGCACCCCTGAGTTCCATCCCTAGTACCAGAAAAAACAAAAACAAAAACCCGAAAACCAAAAAGGGCTTTAGAAAGCAGAACAGGGTAAAGAGAAAGCAAAGGCTCATGGCTGGAGACTTTGGGTAAAAAAGGGGAGAGGCCACTCAAGAGGTGAGAAACTGGCCTGAGAGCCAATGTGAGGACCCCAGAACTAGAATGGGATTGTTGTTGTTGTTGTTGTTGTTATTATTATTATTTTGAGATAAGTTCTCACTAGGCTGGCCTCAAACTTCTGGGCTCAAGTGATCCTCCTGCCTCAGCCTCCCCAGTGCTGGGACGACAGGTACTTGCCACCATGTCCAGTGGGGGGGGGGTTGTGAATTTGATTCCTCATTAAAGGAGTCATTCCTCTTATAAGTCACTTGGTAAAGCTCTCTTAAAGGAGTCATTTAAGAGTCATTTGTAAAGGTGACGACTTTATGATTATTTTTGGTGGCTGGATGGTGTGCCTTTCAGTGGGACACTGTGGAGACACTGGGCCACGTGGAACCGTAGGCCACTCTCGGGCGTGTTTAGCAACCTCAGCAGCAGTCTGGCACGGGGATTTCTCTTGGAGTCCCCGTCGTCTTAGGCCATAGTCGTTGTAACCCACCCAGCTGACCCCTTGCCTTCTCCTTCCTGTCCCCATGTCCCTGAGGGGGCAGTTGCTCCCATCTGCAGCTGTCACTCTCTCAGGCTT
This sequence comes from Callospermophilus lateralis, assembly GCF_048772815.1. Lineage (NCBI taxonomy): Eukaryota > Metazoa > Chordata > Mammalia > Rodentia > Sciuridae > Callospermophilus > Callospermophilus lateralis. The sequence continues at coordinate 43,841,886 of NC_135319.1, read as the reverse complement.
TGCTTGCTGCATCCACAATCCCAGCCCCTGGCGAACCTGGCTTCGGTGGGTCCCCTCACCTGCACGGAGTTTTCTCGACGATTGCTGGCTACATCCCCAGGGTTGTCTTTGGCCAAGGCAGTCAGGATATAGTGGTCCTTCTTCTCCCGGTCCAGAGGGGACAGCACATAGATGTCACCCTAGCAGGGGGAGGGTGGCTTCAGGTCCTTCATCCATCTAACAGATTTACTGAGCATCTACTATGGCCAGATGCTGTTTTGGACTCTGCCTCCTGGGAAGTCCCATTCTAGTGGCTCTTTTTGCCCTTACTACCCCAATCCACCTGAGATTAAATGACCCGCCCAGGCTACAGCCAACTGCCTGACCAGGTCCTGGCGTAGAGTAGGTATTCCAAATCAGTCACTGTTTTTGGTGTCAGGCCAGAGCCCAATCTGACCGTCCACCCCGGGCATGAGTAAACCCTAGGGAAACACAGCAGTGGGAGGCAGAGGCTGGGGGAAAGGCCAGCTTCTGGGAAGGGGCCTGCTGACCGGCAGCCATTCCTGGGCCACAGGGCTCTCTCCGCATTCTGACAAGGGCAGCTTTTGACTCAGTGTGCCACGTTTGAATCCACCACCCACCTTTCTCCCGAGTTTCTGCTCCCCCACAGGCCCGAGACTCACGGGAACACGGGGGTCTACCCTTCGGGGTATCTCCCCTACCTCCGCACCGAGTATAGGGCTATGCACACAGTAGGCGCTCAATAGTGACCACTCTCCCAGGCCTGTCTTTGGACAGTCTCAAAAAGCAGTCCCGCGGACTTTCAGGTCTCTTTTTCTGGTGAGGACACATCTCAGAAGTCCTCGACCCATGAAGGGTCGGTTCCTACAGACCTGGGCCACTTCCTTCCACATCTGCCGGGACAGAAAGGCCGCCGACAGGATGTCTGGCCCTCGAGGAAGAGTTTGCTGACTTGGCTAAAGAGCCTCTGAGGTCACAGCTGTCCAGGGGCAGTGCTCGGCCACAGGGGGATGCCTGCGGTCCCCGGGGGGTTCTCAGCCTCGGATGCGGGGCCTGCCCACCGCAGAGCCCAGGCCCCCGGCGCGCGCTCACCGTGGAGGGGTTGATGGCAAAGGTGCCCTCGCCGTCCCCCAGGCTGTACTCGATGAGGGCAAAGTTGCCCGAGTCGGCGTCAGTGGCAGTGACTGTCAGGAGGACGGTGCCCACAGGCACATCCTCCAAGACGGCCTCCTGGAGAGAGCAGACCGCGGTCGGCCCAGAGCCCACGTCCTGCCGGGGACTCACCGGAGCAGGGGACCCAGGGCACCCAGTGGCTTATGTGCTGGGCACTCCCGGGGACCTCAGGAGCCAGTGAGGTGGGAGTGGAAGGTGCACAAGGACCCCCCGGAACAGGCCCAGGCCCAGCCTGCAGGCCTGGCCACCGACCTGGTAGGAGGGCTGGTCAAAGATGGGGTTGTTGTCATTGATGTCCACAATCTCCAGGTAGACGGGGATCTCAGCTGCCCGGGGCGGGGACCCATTGTCTGAGGCCCTCACTGTGAAGTTGAGCCAGTGCACTTCCTCATAGTCCACTGTCCGGTTGGCGATGACCTTCCCTGAGAAACAGGCATCTGCTGCCCTTTTGGCCACTCCTCACAGCCACTCTCTAAAGGGTGAGGAGAAGGATCTGCGACCCTGAGGGTCAGATGTGGCCCCAGGAGGAGGAGGGTGAGCAGGCCACACTGCCCCGCGGTGACCCAGAAGGCTGAGAGGGGCTGTTGTCACCCGAGAGGCGAGGAAAGACCTCACAAGCAATGGATGCCCGTCACCAGTCCCAGGGCCTCCTCTGAAACTCGTCCTCTGGGCTTTCCTGCTTCCACGTGACACTGATAAGCAGGAGGTTGGGTGGCCGAGATGGTGGTGGGTGTGACAGAGAGGGGCTGGGCTGTGACAGGTTCCAGCAGACACCAGGGAACCTCCATCCCCCCAGGACGGGGCACTCTGGCCCTCATGCTGGGCATCTGGGAGTGAATGAAGGTCGGTCATCTTGGATCTGGCCCAGCCCCGAGGCCCGGGGGTCCCAACTCGGAGGGTGAGAGGCAGGCCACCGTCCTGCTGGGAGGCTGAGCAGGCACAGACATATATGTCCCCAGCCCTCCGCAGGCCGATGCCCACCTACCAGCTGAGGCGTCTTCCAGCTGGACGTAGCCTGGGGGCGTGAGGTCCAGCAGGGCGTAGGTGATCAGTCCGTTGAGGCCCTTGTCAGGGTCCACGGCTGCCACGGCGATGAGCGTGGTGCCTGGGGTGGCCCCCTCCAGGATCCGCTCTGTGTAGTAGGTGATCCCGAAGGGCTTGAACTGGGGCGTGTTGTCGTTGACGTCCAGGACGTTGACCGTCAGCTTGGCTGGGGTGCGGGCAGGGGGTGAGGGGGAGGGGAGGGGCACCATGGCCGGACCAGGCCTTCCTGAGCCTCAGCTAAGCCAGAGAGGGTGGCGGCATCCCACAGCCCTCTTGGGACTCCTTGAAGATGGACTCAGCCCTCGGGCTGTGACATGTGACCCTGTCCTCTGGTCTGGACTCACCCTTCCATCAGGGGAAGGGGCTTGTGTTCTCCTAACTGGCCAGATGGCCTCGGGGAGCCCTCGGGGAGCCCTCGGCCCTTGCCGAGTTTCCTGACCTATTCAGGGAGACGGGACTAAGGTGATTTTGAGACCCTTGCCACACCCCACGTGAGTCGTGCCCTCTCTAACCCCAGCCCACACCCGCAACCCTGCCAGCCTGGGACATGTAAGAGATGACCAAGCCTGCCCTTCCTTCCGGAAAAGTCGGCTTCTGGGCCGTGAAGATAAGCAGCCAATATCTGCTGGGTCTAACTCCTCACCCCAGCAGTGTCCCTCGGCTGGCCTCGGCCATCCCCTCCCAGTTCCCTGCATTCCGCCCTCTGCAGCCCCCTCCCTGCCATGTCTCAGGTGCAGGCCACAGTAGCCCCCTGCCCGCTTTTCCCTGTCTCGGTGCCTGGAGCCCCAGTACAGTGTCTGTGGCCCCAAGTCACCTTCCTGTGCTCTTGGCTTCCTCTGTGGGGACCCCACAGCTTCCTATCAGATCGTGAGGTTCCTGTGGGGCATCCGAGCCACACCCGACAGCTACTCCTCCTTTCTCGGTCCCCTTCCAGGCTCCAAGCATCCTTCCCCCCTGGAGCCTGGGAGCGAGGATTCCACATGAGCCCAGCCTCACCTGGCTGCCACCTTCCATGGCCCCAGTGCCACCAACCCCCTGCAGCCCTCGGGCGAGTCCTGTTGGTCCCCCTTGGGGCCAGGCCTGTGCCTCTTCTTGCCCCACGCAGCCCTGAATGGCTCCGAGCCACCGTGGTGGGATCCCAGCAGAGAAACCTTACCGTTTGGCACGCTGACGGAGCGCTCTGGGAGGTCACTGGCATTGTCAATCACTGAGAGAGTGACCTCATAGGTGGCAACCAGCTCCCGGTTGAGGGGGGACTTTACCATCACAGACCCTGTGGACCAGACCAGGTCAGGTTCAGTTGGAGGGGAACCCCCTAAAATCTGGGCCTCCCGGGGTGCTCCTGGCCAACCCCTCCAGTCCCTAAAGAGGGCAGTAGTCCACGGTGGACCCAGGACTTGTGGCTGGGACGGTCCACCCTTGGGGACTTGCCCCCCACTTAGTGCTTACTAGCCAGGCGACCTCCGTAGGTTACTTAACCTCTCTGCACTTCGGTTTCCTCACACGCAAAAGGGGGAAATTCCAGCACCTACCATACAGGGTTATTTTGAGGATCGGAAAAGTTAAATTTCCATTTACAAAGAACTTAGGGCTGCGCCCAGCTTATAGAAAGTGCTAGGTGATTTTTTAAACAAAAAAATACTTATGATCCACAACGACATGAACGTCCTTAACACTATCACACTGCATACTTCAAATGGCTCAGGCGGTCAGTTTTATGTGCGCTTTGGTCACAATTTTAAAAACTCATATGTCCAGGGAGATCAAGTATAAAGGAAGGTCATGACAGCTGAGAAGCCATGAGGAGGGTCCCTGAAGGTGACCACATGGTGGGACGGGCCGGATGCCATCCCCCTTGGTCTTAAATGATGAAGTCGGTGTGAACTGGGCTGACTGCAGGACAAGAAGGTTGACTTCACATCAGTATCAGCCAGCGAGCTGGGCCCAGTGGTGCACGCCTATGATCCCGGCAACTCAGGAGGCTGAGGCAGGAGGATCACCAGTTCAAGGCCAGCCTCAGCAACTTAGCAAGGCCCTAAGCAACTCAGCAAGACCCTGTCTCTAAATAAAATACCAAATGGGCCGGGAGGTGGCTCAGTAGTGAAGTGCCATTGGGTTCAATCCCCAGAACCAAATAAATTAATTAATTAAATAAAAATCAGCAATCCGGTTCCTTCTCTTCTACCCAATGCCTCCCAGAGTCCCCGCCTACTCCCTGACCAGAGAAGAACCCTCCAGAACCATGGGCTTGTCTGGACAGACCTAGTTTGGCGGGTCTCAGTGCTGCCCCTTGGGGGTCTGTCTTCTCCTGCCTGCTGCGGGCCTGGCGGCTCCTCCCTCCTCCATTAGGCTGAGGACCCCTCTCCTCCTCAGGCACGGGGTCTCGGGCTCCCTTCCCCCTTGGCGGACCCCCTGGCTGGCTTCTGTCCTCCATGGGTCCCCAGCCATGGGGGCCGTCACTTACCCTGGGCTGCCGCCTCCTCCTCCTCTTCCTACTCTCGCTCCCGTCCCCCAGGCTGGGGAGCGAGGATGGGGAGAGGGCAGCTGCATTCAGTCTGCAAAGGCTGGGCCACGGCCTGGCCCGGCCCCCAGGGCAGGAGGGGTGGTGGGGTGCGGTGGGCATGGAGGAGGACAATGGGTGAAGCAGAGAGGAGATGAGGTGGGAAGTGACAGAGACAGAGCTCAAACCTGCAGGCCTGCCAGCCGTGGGGAGAGAAGAGGGTTAAGTCAGTTAGTTCAGGGGACACGGGAGGGAGCGGAGCAGGGTGTGGGCACAGGGCTCAGAGCCGACCAGGGCAGGAGGGACAGGGCGGTGCAGGGAGAGGGGAGGGCCAGGAGAGCGGAGGAGCAGGGGTGGACAGTCTGGGGCCAGGCTCCGGCAAGAGGGGGAGGGGGAGCCAGTGAGGTGGAAGAGCAGGAGGCAAAGGGCAGAGAAGACACTGGAAAGAAAAATAGAGAGAAGAGAGTCAGTAGGAGGAGGGAGGACAGAGACCGGCAGGAGAGCAGGGCGTGGCGGCTCTCCATGGTCCTGAGCCGGGCAACCAGGGGTCCAGGACCTGGGCCTGGGAGGCTTCCGGCATGGATGGCTCTCCTTCTCGTCCTTTGGGCCCCCATCCTGATGGGGGTGACTGCACTCTGGCTATGGCATGCTGTGACCTCTGGCCCCTCTCACTTTAGTACCCCACTCCCTCAGTCTCCTTTGGTAATCACAGCGATGTACTCGCCTGCATGTTTATTTAAAAATCACATGAAAACCATGCGATGTTTTAAAGACATTAATGCAAATGCTATGGTGGCATCTCTCTCACTCTATTCCTTGCTCTTTCTGCGACTGCTGTAGATCCACCCACGGTGCTGCGTGTCTGCTCAACTGCATGGCACCGCACGGACCCACCGGTTTTTACTCTCTAGGCTCCTAGGGATGGATACTTGCGTGGCCTTCCAGTCCCACTAGCACCACTAACACTGCTGTGGACACCCACAGGCAGTACCATGATCGCCCTGAGGATTTCTCTGGGACATACGGTAGGTCCAGGGGTCTTAGTGGACCTCATGCTGGATTGTCCTGATGGTGGAATGAATCAGTCCCAACTACTAGAGTAATGCACGAGGGTTCCAGTGTTCCCACACTATACCAACATCCACATCGCCAGGATCCTTATGTCTGCGATGGAGATACTTCACATGTGGAAAATGTCTCACTGCCGAGTCCCTGCACGTTTCTCTGAATAACAATGATTTTTTAGCCTTCTGTCACAGCCATGTTAATTCTTCCGTTACTCCTGTGGCCCTTCCGAGAAGTGTGCTTTGGAATATCCATGTCCCTTCTCTAACTGGCTAGAGGAGCCAAAACACCAAGCTGTTGGGGAAGTGGCACAATCCAATTGTGCTAAACTGCATCAATGGTGAAAGATAAGCTGCAGTCACCTTTGTTTTGGGACAGTATAAGAAAATCGTTAACAGTACAAATGGATGTAGCTTACGAATTTAAATGGCCAGTGTACGTGGGAAGAAAGCATTGGTTTGAACCTAGTTAGTAAAGAAAAGCATATTAAAACAAGGTGCCATTTTCCTTTAAAACACAAACATTCTACAATACAGAGTGCTGGCATGGATGTGGTGAGATGGGCACTCTCGTGCAATACTGCAGAGGGGCAGAGCCAGGAGGGGCAGAGATGCGGCTTGAGGGAGGAGGAAGGGGGAGGGAGAAAGAGAGAGAAGAATACAATATTATCAGGGAGAAAGGAGAATAGAAGGAACTGTGTAGGAAGAATAAAGGAAGGAAGCAGGGAGCAGGGAGCAAGAGTCCGGACAGGAGTCGGGGGGCGGGGGGAGCAGGCCTGTACCTGTGTTGATATTCACGGCGAAGGCATCCTCCTGGTTGGGCACCAGGCGGTCGGTGTCATCCTTGGCCACGATGTCAATGATGTGGTACTCCAGCTTTGGGTTGAGGTCCAGGTCGATGGCGGTGACGTTGGCAATGACAGAGCCTGGCTCTGCCGACTCCAGCACGCTCACCGTCTGGATGGGGTTGAGGAACTCGGGGCGGGAGTCGTTGATGTCATCGATCAGGATGGTGATGATGGCTGTGCCCGAGAGAGGGACAGTGCCCCGGTCGGTGGCCACCACCGTCAGCCTGTAGGCTTCCTGTTCCTCCCTGTCGATGGTGGCATTGCCCACTCGGATGACCCCAGTGACAGGGTGGATGAGGAAGCGGTCCTGGGCCCCGGCTTCTATTCGGTAGACAAGCTCTCCGTTGAGGCCGCTGTCCTCGTCCGTGGCTGTGACTTGAAGGACCGAGAATCCTGTGGGGGGAGGAGTAGCGAGCATGAGACCCCCAGCAAGACCAGGCCAGCACCCCTTTACTGCAGTGCACCAGGGACACTTTCTCATGTTTGTAATTTTATAGGAAAATATATGTTTTTGGTACTGGGGCTTGTACCCAGGGGCGCTTTACCACTGAGCCGCACCCCCAGCCCTTCTTATTCTGAGGCTGGCTTTGAACTGGGGATCCTCCTGCCTTCGTCCGCCGAGTCACTGGGGTGACAGGTGTGCACCACACCCGACCTTCTTTGATGAGGCAATATTTTATAACTTAAGATCAGCTGTATCTTTCTGAAAAGCGTCTGCTTTTTGCCTTCTGCCCATTTCTGTCGATTTATACAAACTACTGCACACAGTTATGAAAACCTCTGTGGTGTGCGAACGGGCTCCCCAAAGGCTCGTGTGCTAGAGGCCCGGTTCTCAGCCCAGGGCACTATTAGAAGGTGGGGCCTCGCTGGGGTCTTCCAGTCACATGGGAGTGTGCCCTAGAAGAGGCCAGTGGACCCTGGCACCACTGCTTTTTTTCCTGGGCACCACGAGGTGGGCAGCCTGCTCTGCTATGATGGACGCTCTGTCTCACCTCAGGGCCAAAAGCCATGGGGCTGCCTGACCATGAACTGAAACCTCCAAGACTGTTGGCCCAAATGAATCTTCCCTTTTTTTAAGCTGATCATCTCAGACTTTTTGTTACAGTAATGAAAGCTGACTGATACAGTAACTCAGGACAAAAAGCTTTGTTACTTATGACAAATCTCTTTTTCTCAGTTACTTTTTACTCAGTTACAGTATTGGTCATCATTGTTTGTTTTTTTTTAATTCTTTTTTTTTAGTTTTAGGTGGACACAATATCTTTATTTATTTTACATTTATGTGGTGCTGAGGATTGAACCCAGGGCCTCATGAATGCTAGGCGAGCACTCTACCACTGAGCTACAACCCCAGCCCGATCATAATTGCTTAACGTAAATAGAAGTTTAAAGAAGTTTATTTTTTCATGGGGCTGGGAATGGAACCCAGGGCCTTGCACATGCTAAGCACAAGCTCTACCACCAAGCTTCACCCCCAGTTACCCAGAAGTTTTTTCTAATGTATTGAAATTTAATATTTTCTTTGAGTTCTTTTTTTTTGTGTGTGTGTGGGGTGGTGGTACCAGGGATTGAATTTAGGAGCGTTGACCCCTGAGCCACATCCCCAGCCCTATTGTGTATTTTATTTAGACCCAGGGTCTCACCGAGTTGCTTAGCACCTCACTTTTGCTGAGGCTGGCTTTGAACTCCCAATCCTCCTGCCTCAGCCTTCCCAGCCGCTGGGATTATAGGAGTGAGCACCCAGCCCTCTTCTGTTTCTTTTATGCTTAAAACCTTTGTACCCAGAAACCAGATAAATACTCACCCAATTTTCTTCTTTTAGTTTTTAAGCATTTTCTACTCTTCTACATATTTATTAGAATGTAGAGGTATTATTTTGGTGTCTTATATGAGGTGAGATTCTACACCATTAGATCATATGTAATTAGATTGCATGTAGATTATATAATCTAAAATACTAGATAATAATTTTTTTCTCACTAAATAGTTTATCCATTGGTTTCATATTTTTAAGTCCCATAATACTATATACTTTAACGAACCATTGTCTGTTTGGGGGCTACTCCACCCCAATCTTGTGTTCATACCACATGGTTTTAAATACTGTAGCTCCGTAATGTGTCATATCTGGCAGAGCAAATCTGGCTTTAGTATACTTTGAAAATTTCTTATTCTTCCAGATAAACTTTAGAACCGAATTTATCCCCCCAAAATGAAATTCTGATTGTGATGGAAATACATTGATCCTATTTTGACATTATGATACCCAGACTTTCCTACCATGAACACAGCATCTTATTGGGAATACAGTATGGACTATGGGGCTGGGGTGCAGCTCAATGGCAGCGCACGGGCTCAGCATGTGCAAGGCCCTGGGTGTGGTCCCCAGGAACAAGAACAACAAAAAGCTGAGGTTCGGAGAAGGGAGTGCAGCCCATCTCTCCCCCACTGGGGGGTAAACCCTGTATCCACCTGGACCTCCCACCCCCAGTGACCCCCAACCCGCTCCTGGCAGGGACCAGGGGGTGGGGTCTGTCTTCTGCTCACCTGGGGGGCAGTTCTCCAGCAGGTGGGCAGTGAGGGTGGCGGGGCTGAAGGTGGGCCAGTTGTCGTTGTCATCCAGGATGGTGACGAGCAGGTTGGCCGTGCCATTGAGCAGCCCTATGTCCTCAGCTAGCAGCAGCAGCTCCAGGACAGGGGGGGAGAAGGCCTCCCGGTCAATGAGGACACCTGACCTCACGGTCACCACACCTGGTGCAGGGAAAGGAGCACAGTGGGGACAGAGATGAAGAGAGCAGAGAAGATGTCCCAGTGGCTTTCTTCCCCAGTCACAGCCACCTGTGTGTAGGGAGGCCCTGTGTCCTCTGTGTGGCTCACGGGTACCCTCTGTGCCTGCAAGAGTCCAGCCTGGAAGACTGACCCAGGACCTGCTCCATTGGGGTGGATATCTGTCACCCATTGGCCTTCTATTCCAGATGAGGCCGACGGGACATGGTTTCTGGGAGCTGGTCTGGGTGGAGGACAGGGAAGCTGCCTTGGTGGCTCCTGTGTGACCCAGGTCCTGGGAGGGGAAGGGCGGGGCTGGGGCTCTGCACTCAGGCTGAGAGTTTGGGCACCAGCTTCCTTCTGGTCCCCCTGCCTGGCCCCTGGGTGGCCTCGACCAGTTGCACTCTGGGGATGTGGGCTGTGAGGAACGGGTCCCGGTGGGTGACCTGGATCAACCTGGATCTGAGCAGGAGGCCCCAGATCTCGCAGCGGCCCATCCACCCCAGAGCCCCAGCGGGAAGCCGGGGCGGTGCCCAGGCCTCACCCGTATTGTTGTCGATGTCAAAGAGGCCACTCTGGGGGCCCAGCAGCTGGTAGGTGACCACGGCATACACATCCTGGTCCGCGTCCAGGGCCAGGATGGGCCCGTTGAGCACCGTGAGGGGGGTCCCTGGGCCAGGAGGAAAGGAGTCACCGCAGGTCAACAGGGTCCCCCCTCCCCGCTCCCAGGCCCCTGACCCCGTGAGCCATGGCTGACAATGGATGAGAGGGGAGGGAGGTGAGGCGGACAGGGAGGGGAGGCCCGGGCGGGCGGGCCTGCGGCAGCCTTGGCAGACTGAACGCAGATGCCTGGGGAGCGGCCTCAAAGCCCTGCTGGGAGAGAACACAGAGCGTGAGCGAGCCGGGCTTCCCAGCAGCCTCTGAGACTGGCCACTCCACGGAGGGTCCGGGGCGCCCTTGTCCCCTCCCTGAGTGTGGGCCCCTCTGCCCCAACAAATCTAGAGCATCTGACTGCATGTAGGTGTCATCGATGCACATGAGCATGCGCAGCAGACCAGGGCCGGATTCCCGGGCGTGCGGCATCTGCCTTCTCAGGTGGGCACATCTGGCTTGTGTGTCACACACCCCTGCGTTTCTGTGCACACCCTAACCCCTGAGATGCCTCGACAGACGTGCGCGCTGGCCCACGCGCTGGCCCACGCGGGAGCACGCACACAGGCAGGCTCCAGGCAGGGAGTCAGGCGAGGGGGCTGGGGAGGCTGGAGGAGAAGTGAGGGCGCACCTGGGGGCGTGCCAAAGGGCAAACTCTGTCCCTGGGAAGGGAGGTGTGGCTCATCTATGCTGGCCTCCTGGGACCTCCACATCTGATCAAAGCTATTCCCCAGAGCTTCCAAACCACCTTAAACACCCCTCTTTGGCAACAGTGGGGCTTATTCAGACCACCCTGGGGACCAAGCGCCACACCGGCTCTTTCAGCCCGTCCTGCAGTCTCTCTAGTGGCCCCTAAGAGGCCCAGCAGCCACCCCCACTCCCTAGCCCTCAGAACTGTGCCTGTCCCTTTCCTCTGACCCCCTTCGGCACCCACCGGGGCCTGCATCTGGCTCCCCCACTGGGCACACGGCGCATCTCCAGGCCTGAGGCCCCAGCAGTGCGGCCATGGCAGAAGCCCCTGGGCGGGCCCAGCACCTACCGGCAGGAGAGTTCTCCATCACCTCGGCCTGGTAGGTCCCCTCAGTGAAGAGGGGGTGGTTGTCATTCTCATCGGCAAGAGAGATCAGCAGCAAGTCAAAATCCTGTGAGATGGGACGGGGCAGGCTGTGGGCTGTGCGCTGGTAAAGGGACCCCTTGACAGAGGGGCTGGGAGGTGGGAGATCCAAGAAGCCTGCACCAGGGTCCGGGGAGCTGGCTTCAAGCCCCCACTCCTTAGCAGCTCACTGGTTGGCCTTGGGCAAGTAACTTCCCCTCTGTGTGGGCATCAGGTTTGCAGTAGAGCAAAGGGGGATCTTAACTCCTTCAGGGAGGTAGTGTGAAGGTCACAGGCAGGGTGGATCTGAGTGGTGCCGAATCATGTACCCTGTACCCGGGGATGCTATCACCATTTCAGAGGGGCGAGCTAGCTGCCAGCCTTCCCCACCCCCAACCCCTCAGCACTGCTGGCCCCAGGATGGCCAGGGCCCTCCAAAGCATCAGAAGGAGAGGGGGAAATGAGAGCCAGAAAAAGCAGGAAAGGAGGAAGGAAGCAAGAGAAGGAAGCGGAAGGCACCGAGGGAGGCAAGGGCCTTAAGATAACTCTGGCCTGCAGTCTCCTCTGGCTGAACCGATGAGGAAACTGAGGCCCAGGGAGAACAGTGCCCTGGCTGAGCCACACAGCTAGCCAGGAGCAGAGCCGAGATGAACTGAGCCCAGAGACTTCTGGCCTCAGAGGTTGGGAAGAGAGCTGACCCTCCGACAGGGGACAGGGACTGCTATGCAGTGCCCATTGCCTTTTAGTAAAGAGTCCATTTCTTTGGCTTTTGAAGGAAAACGCAGTGCTTTCAGGACCTCAGTGTGTGTGAAGGCCCAGCCCACAGGCACACCGATGGGGTGTGGGCCAGGTGTTGGTGGCAGGAGAGGACAGCAGCTGGCACCCACTGAGGGGTTGTCCCCTTCCCAGCACTGTGCTGAGGACCCCCTTCATCCTCTCCACAACTTTGAGGTGGGTGCGATCATCTTTTTCAGAAGAGGAAACGAAGGCCCAGAGTGTTAATCTGTCAAAGCCACACACCTAAGGACAGGAAAAGTTGGGATTTCTTCTTTCTTAAGCTGGGATTTGAATCCACCACTTGCTCATTCCAAGACCTGTGCACCTGAGCCCCAGGCCTGCTGCTGTGGGAGAGGTGATGTGTCGTGTGCCCCTCGGGCACCCCACGGGGCCCACTGTGCCCTCCGCCTCACCTTCCTGGCTATGCGTGGGTTCTCCGGGTTGTCCTTCACGGAAATGGTCAGCTTGTACTCTGGGATCCGCTCGCGGTCCAGGGGCCGGTTCACAGTGACGATCCCTGTCTGGGATGTGCAGGGCAGGTGAGCCGAGTGGCCACCTGTTCCCCACTTTTGGCTCTGACCCACAGATGCCCAACTGCTCAGCCTGCAGCTCCAGGGGTGGCTACGAGCTCTCTCCCTAAAGCACCCAAGAGATGGTCCAGAGGGCCAAATGTGGGCTGGCAGGCTCCTGCCAGGGTGAGGGTGAGTGACCAATCCCCACGGTCTTGCTGTCCACAAAGCATAGGCCCTTTGACGATCGTGGTGTCTGTAGTCCACGGACACTCCAAGAGGCCAAGTGAGCATTTCTGGTGCATCTTGGACTGAACCCAAGTGTCCCCAGAGGCTCTAGCCCCATCTCTGCCCAGGACAAACCTCAGGTAGCTCCAGATGGACACCAGAGATGGCTGCTAAATTGTAAGAGGCCATTGATTTGGATGAGGCTTTGGCACTAGGAGCCCACAGACCAAACCAATATGGTTAATTTGGGTAACTGCAGTAGCCAGTTAACTATTTAAGCTGTATCCATGACAGACAGACAGACAGACAGACAGACTAAGCTGTGCTTATGCTTTACTTCAGGGAGTTTTGTTTGTTTGTTTTCTGGTTCCAGGGAATGAACCCAGGGGCGCTTGACCACTGAGCCACATCCCCAGCCCTTTTTATATTTTATTTAGAGACAGGGTCTCACGGAGTTGCTCAGGGCCTCTCTAAGTTGCTGAGGCTGGCTTTGAACTTGCGATCCTCCTGCTTCAGTCTCACAGGGATCACAGGCACGTGCCATGGCGCCCAGCAAGTGTTTTGATTAATGCTGGTGGATCCGTTTATTGGCTAGAATTTCCGGAACCTGCTCTGGTCATAGAGGCTGCCCCATTGAAGAACGTCTTTCAGGCTTTTTGTTTCTTCCTCAGTGAGCTCTGCTCTATGCAGTTTGCCTAAAGGAATTTTCCCTTTGACACAGCTCACAGGGAACTCCAGGATTCCATGCGGGAAGCAGGAGGCCAGACCGCCACAACTAAAGGCCTCTAGGACAGGGTCCCCTTTTTAGGGAGGGCCCTTGGGGGCCTACCGTGGCGTTGATGAAGAAGGCCCGCTCCCGGTTGCCTGCGGTGATGTTGAAGGTGAGGAGCGCGTTGCAACCGCTGTCGGCGTCGCTGGCCAGGACGCGGGTGACGAAGCTGGAGACCGGGCTGTTCTCACTGATGGTGATGTTCATGGGCAGGTTCAGCAGCACCGGGTCATTGTCATTGATGTCCAGCACCCGGATCCCCACCAGCATCTGGGACCAGCCAGAGGAGGGAGTGCCAGGAGCGGAGGACATGAGCAGCAAGAGGAGGCATTGAGGGAGGGAAGGCACGGAGGCCGGAGGCCGTGGGCAAGAGAAAGAGGAAGATGCAGGTCAAACAAAGGCAGGAGAAGGAGAAGCAGCAGGCGGCCGAGGCAGAGGGAGGGTACCTAGCCAGGCAGGGCTGCCTCTCCCCAGGGGCGCGGGGTCAGGAGTGCCCTGAGCAGCCACAGCCACCAGGCCCTTGCCCAGCCCCTAGGGAGGAGTCTTAAGAGGGACTCAGGGTCTTGGACTGGCCCCAGAGCAGCCTGTGGCCCCTCAGGGCAGGAGGGTGACAGTATTCGCAGGAATCTCTATGAGGAGAACAGGGGGGCAGGAAGGGGAAGCCCTGGAGGGGGGTCCCGTACTCACAGTGGAGCTGAGAGGGGGCACCCCCCTGTCGCGGGCACAGATGGTCAGGTTGTAGAAGGCAATAGTCTCCCTGTCCAGCTCCACATCCTTCCGGACCCTCAGCACCCCTTCCACGGGAGAGATCAGGAACTCCCCTGCGGCCCCCAGAAAAGGCGGGAGTTAGCCATTAGCTGGGATTGGCCAAGAGCTGCAGAAGGCCTGGCTTCTCCCCTCCCCGTGGCCAGCCCCCCTCGCCAGGGCTGGGGACATCCAGGTGCCAAGCCTCCACTGCTCCCAGCCTCAGCTCCATAAGACCAGGGGAGCAGTGGGCGTGGCCGCTCACGGCCCACGAGTCGGCAATTCCAGAACAATCAGCACCCTTCCCCGACCCTGTCCAGGCCCAAGACTGACCCTGGGTAAGAGGGTTGTGTTGGAAAGCGGGGCTCCCTTCCTACCCAGGGACACTCTTTCCAACCACTATTGATCACAAATTAACTATGGCATCCGGTTTTTGGTTTTTTTTTCTTTTGTACTGGAGATGGAACCCAGGGATGCTCTGCCACTGGGTTTGAGAAATAGAAAGTTCAGTGGTCAATTTTCAAAATATAGCTTTTAGCCTTAATTGGGATGTAAGATCCGATTGTAGCCATTTAAACTGTGGCCCTTTCCCTTGGCCCACCCCAATTTTAAAATTAGCCAATCACATAGACTGTAACCCTGAGCTCCTCCTATCAGAGCAAGGGGCAGGGCTGCTGCTTAGGGATAAAGGCAGGTGAACTGCCCTCCCTCTCCCCAGGTGTGCTCCCTTGGGGGAGGATTTTCCTTGGTAATGCGGCTTCTGCAGAAGTAAAGTTTGCCTTGCTGAGTTACTTCCAAACATGGGTCTGATTCCTTGCGGCACCCCAGTATTTCTAACGTGAACTACACGCACAGCCCTTCTGATTTTGAGACAGGGTCTCACTAAGTTGCTGAGGCTGGCCTGGAATTTGTGATCCTCCTGCCTCAGCCTCCCGAGCTGCAGGGGTTACAGGTGTGTCATGCACCTGGCTTTGGTGACTTTCCATCTCTCCCAGACACCACGACTTCTACTACAAGGGGACACTGGGGAGGCACAAGGCTTCATGTTAAAGAGTGCTTTGTAATGGTGGCAAGGTGATGTCCTCTGTTTAGGCTACCGCTCTGGCTGCAGAGGGGGTTCTCCTAGGCCTGTGGTGACCCTGATTTCCTTCCCCCGAGGTTTCAGAGCACCCCGCCTGGCCTTTTGGGGTTCAGTCCTTATTTCAGCCTGGCTGAGTCAGTGCCTGAGGTATGAACCTTAGAATCTGACTCTGGCCTATCCAGTCTCTTGTGTCTTTTGACAAAATGAAGCCAGGGCCCACAGAAGGCTGACCCCTTGGCTACTCTTCCACAACAAGATAATGGCAGACCCAGGATTCGAACCCTGGGCTCTGGGTCTTGGCCCACTGCATCTCACGGGACTCGTGGGCTTTCCAGACAACATGTTTGACAGGGTGAGAGGGGGCGAGGAGGACACCAAGGGGGCATGTGGGAGCCCCACTGGTGCCGAGAGAATGGACTGAGGCTCTAAGTGGAGAGAGCCCGAGGACCAGGGGTCACCCCTGCAGTCTCCCAGGAACTGACCCAGGAGAAAGTCACTTTCTTCACTTTCCCTCTTGCACTTGGGGATCAGGCCCAGAGTGGGGTGCTAACTGGCTCACAGATACACAGCACCCGGGGACAGGGCAAGGAGAGAGGCCCAGGCGACCTGGAGATTTCCGGTGCCTGCCTCGCATCCTAGGCTCCATTCCAGCCCCCCACCCCTCCCAGGTGCCACCTGCACCCATGATTTACCACCAGCCCTTCCGCTCCCAGTCTCCCCTTGGCCCCCACAGGCCCCTCCCTGCCTGGGGGGCGGAAGGAAGCTACTTCCAGCAGGATTTCCTGAGCCCCTGATGCTCCAAGGTCTCCACAGAACTGGGGATTCCCTTTCTAGGGATTTCCCAGCTCTCTGACCATTGGCTGGCAGATGGCCTTCTCCTCCGAAGCCAGGGGGCGGGGGAGGCCCTATCACTCTGCTCTTGAAGGCCTGGGGGGCTGGGCTCAGGCAAGACCCTGACAAGGTCAGCTTGGGGATCCAGGAAGTGGGCAGGCTGAAGGTCCACTCTGCAGATCAGCCTCCTTAGCAGCTTGCCCCAGGGCAGATCTCACCACCCTCCACACCTGGAGGCAGGAGGTTAAAAGCACAGGATTTCAACCCCGTCTTACCCAGGTCTGAATCCTAATTGCTGCGGAGCCTGGCCTTGACATCCCTATCTGGAGGTGCCCTGGCCAGGCTGTGCCAGGCCTAGGGAAGATTCATGGCAACCATGAGTATCATTAGGGGCAGCTGGAAGGAGTCCCAGGCAGCCCTCTGGGAACTGGGAGCTCTCAGTGGGGATGAGGATGTGGGAAAGGGGACCAAAGAGCAGGTCTGGCCAGAACGGGCAGCTGGAGGTCCTAGGGTTCCCCACCACAGAACCCCCTCCAGGCTCGGCTGTAGGGGTGGGAAGGTGACCTTTAAGCTGGGTGGCCTGCGAGCCACGCTCTCTTCTCTGATGGGGTGTGGCCAAATGGGCTCTCTCCAGAAAAACAGTCTTGAGTTATAGCAAGTGTCAACTTCCCAAGTTTCCAGCATGACTAAAGAGGAGGGAGGGACGTGACCCGGCTGCTGGCTCTGGGGTCCTGTTAGGTCATCCCTGCCTCTCTGGGAGGGGTTAGTGCAGGGGGAGCCTGAAAT
Organism: Callospermophilus lateralis; assembly: GCF_048772815.1. Taxonomy (NCBI): domain Eukaryota; kingdom Metazoa; phylum Chordata; class Mammalia; order Rodentia; family Sciuridae; genus Callospermophilus; species Callospermophilus lateralis. The sequence goes on along the minus strand of NC_135319.1, from coordinate 43,825,022 downwards.
GATCTTGGGGCTCTACATGTCTGCTCCTCCTGCCTGGGGAGAGGGAGCCCCAGCTGGGGTCACCCTAGGGAAACCCCCAGCCTCTCCCACTCCTTCAGGGGACATCTCCACAAGCCCCGCCCCCATTCCTAACCGCATGGAGCTGTCTGTGGTGAGCTGGGACACGGGTGAGCCCGGCGCCCAGGAAGCTGGGGTGGGGACCAGGCCCTTCCCAGGAGGGGTTCAGCTGCCTGTCCAGCATCACCTCTCAGTCGGGCTTTGGTACCTTCCTGGGCAGGACCAGGGACCCCCATAAAATGACAGAGTCCCGTCTTGTGAAAATAACAGGACAGAGACTGTGCTGGTTTTTGGAAGATAAAGGCATGATGCTTGGCCAGAGAGGAGACTTGGGGACAGGAGAGGGTGGCATGTCAGAGTGGAGTGGCCTCCGCCAGCTCTGGACAGCAGGGGCTCTGAATCCGGTGCTCTGGACGTGGGTTATTTTCCCTTTAGCCGCTTCGTGGCCAGTTTTCCCCCACTTTGTGTTCTCTCCCCACCCTCTCCACTTCCTGGGTGGCTTTAAATGTCTCCGTGTGACAACTTCCACGTACCTGTCTCCGGCCCAGACCCCTCTCCCTGGGCTCCCCTCCCTCCACGCCTGCAGGCTCCCGTGTGTTAGAGGCAACAGTGTCCTTGTCCAGGTCCCTACCCTGACTTTCTCTCACACTCATGACCAAGCATCCTGCTGGGCAGAGTGCCACCTCTCACCCCCAGCGATGCCACCATCCCTGTCCCGGGTGGCCCGCCTCTGGCCTCGGTGTCTTCACCAGGCTCCTTCCTGGGCAGCCCTGGGAACCGGACTGACCCCGACCCTCCCCTGCTCAAAGCCCCCCCATGGAGTCGGCCTCCTCCGTCAACACCAGGTCCTCTTACGGCCCCCAAGGTCCGACAACCTCTGGCCCAGCCTCCTGGCCTCAGTTCTTCCTCCTCATCTTGTTTAGCTTCAGCTGACCACAGGGGCTTTGCTTCTCATAGACATATGGGACCGCTCTGAGGCCGGGGCCTTGGCCCTGGCTGCTCCTTCTTTTGGGGATGCTTTTCCCTAGAGAGCTGCTCCGACTCTTTCTTACCCCCTTCAGATCTTTGCTCAAATGTCGCCCCTTGGACAGGTCTTAATACTTCATCATCTTCCTGCCCAGCGCTGCCTGGGTCCTGTCTCCAAGGCAGGAATTTGTGTCTGTTGTGTAGCCTCGGCACCTGGCACGCGGCCAGCACTTACTAGGTACTCAATAATAAAGAGTCAGGTGCCGATTCTCACCGTACCCCTGTCAAGACCACCCCCCATCTGACGGATGGGGAAACCGAGGCCCAGAGAGGGCAAGATCACCCCACAGGGAGACCAGCTGCCTTGAGACCTCCCCTCCTGCCCTACTACTGAGTGGGATGGGGAGAGGCCCTCGGCAGAAGGGGGGTGTCCGCCCCCACCGCCATGTGCAGACCCCCTGCTCACCCAGAGGGTCTCCGTCCACCAGGCTGTACTCCACCTGCCCGTTGGGGCCTGAGTCCCGGTCGTGAGCCAGGAAAGTCCACACCCTGGGCCCCGGCTGGCCCTCGGTGACATCAAAGGGTCCCTCATAGTCCCGGGGGAAGGTGGGCACGTTGTCGTTGACGTCGTTCACATTCACGAGCACCTGAGTGTGAACAAGCTCAGCAGGGCCTCGCTCCAGCCAGCCCCCCGCTGGGTGCAGCTGCCCTCTGGGCCCCGCTCCTCCATCTGGACCTGGGAATGCCCCTTCACTCCCTGAGGCCGGTTCCTGTGAGGCCACGGATGTGGGAGGGCCTTGGAAGCCAGTGTGTGGGTGGTCATCAGGATCTTTTGATGGGCATCACAGATATAATATTATGAATGCCTAGTTCTTGCTGCCCTTTGGTCATTTCGCATGATCTCCTATTTTTTTCTCCCAGAATCATAGTTTTTTTTTTTTTTTAAATCCTTCTTTCATAAATGAAGAAATCAAATCTCAGAGAAGTTAAGTGAATTGGCCAGGGTCACACAGTGAAAAATTAGGAGTTTGAACCCCTGTTGGCTTGACCAGAGTTCCTGCTTTTCCCATGAAGGGGAGGAAGGGAGTGTTTTCACCTGTGGGTGGAGTCACACAGAGAGTTTTAGCAACCTCCTTAAAGTCACACAGCTAGTTTGGGTGGGCTGCTAAGAGCAGGACAGCACTCTTGGATTTGGCCATTTCCCCTGGACAGTCTTCCCAGCCCCTCCCCCTTTCAGCTTTCTGGGCCTGTTTTCCTCCCACTCCACACTGGGGCTGGGGGCTGGGGGCTGGGGGCTGGGTCCCGGGTCCCACCCACACACCGTGGTGGTAGAGGTGAGGCGGTGGGACAAGATGGGGCACTGGTCTGTGGCGGTGACAATCAGGGTGTAGCGGCCATGGCTGATCTCATAGTCCAACTCCTTGACGGCACTGATGACTCCCTGAGGGATGGACAGAAGGAACGAGGGTAGATTGATGGACGGCAGTTCCAGAGCAGCCTCTGACCCGCCCAGGAGGTGGGCCCTGGCCACAATGGAGAGCCCTCCCACTCAGCTGTGCCTTCCTCCCGGACCCCCGTGGAGCTCCCAGCAGCCCCTGCAGAAGCTCCCCAGCCCCGCGGCCCTCAGTGCTGACCGTGTGCCTGTCGATCTTGAAGGTGTTGAGGATGTTGCCTGCGACAATGGCGTAGGTGACGGTGCCATTGGGCCCCTCGTCCAGGTCCAGTGCTCGGACAGTGACCAGGCTGGTGTTGACCGTGTCCGGACCCTCGTCCAGCAACACCTCATAGTGAGGCTGCGGGAACACGGGAGCGTTGTCGTTCTCGTCCACGATGGTCACGTACACATGAGTGGTGGCCTGTGGAGAAGAGCCCGTCAGGTGCCCTGGCCCGGGGCTGTTCTCCCGGACTGAACCCAGTGTGATCCAACATGGGGAGGAAAGCGAGGGAGAGGGAGGGAGGTCACCGGCTGGTCGAGGAAGAAAGCACAGAGGCGCTGTCAAAATCGAGCTGGGCAACGGCTTAGGTCTGAGATGGCACCTGTACCATCACATTCATGGCCAGGCTCGTGGCAGACATCACTAATCAACCACAGCACTGCAGAGGCCAGACCAAGACTGGGATCCTCGTCAGCACAGTGATCTTGTGATTAAAACTGGCATACTGATGAACCCCAGTTGTCACCCCAACCCAGAGTCTTGCCTGGGCCAGGGCCTTATTGACCCTGGGTCTCCTTCCAGATAATAAGAGACAAGAATGTGGGGCACTAGCTATAATTCAGTATTTAAGGCTCATGTATTATTCATGTAAGTGGAAGAAATATTTATAGCTTTTTTTTTTTTTTTTTGGTACCAGGGATTGAATCTAGAGGTGCTTAACCATTGAGCCACGTCCCCAGCCCTTTTTATATTTTATTTAGAGACAGGGTCCCACTGAGTAGCTTAGGGCCTTTGCTTAGTTGCTGAGGCTGGCTTTGAATTTGCGATCCTCCTGCCTCAGCCTCCAGAGCCATTGGGATTCAGGAGTGTGCCATCATGCCCAGCCTTATTTTTAGCATTCTGAAGTGGGAGGACATTAGGTTGGGGGAAATTTCATGAGCAGAATTTGTTGAGCCATGAAAAATAAAACTCAGAGAATATGATTTCTAGGCAAGTTTTCTAGTGCTGCGATTGGCCAGCTCTAGCTGATGCTTGGGATCATAGTCGAACACAAGTCCTGTTCCGCCCATCAGCACTGAGTGTTCAGCACTCAACATCTACTAGAGGTGGCTGATGTGAATGACACTGGCCAGATTGTCTTGTTATATTGTGTGCATGTATGAATATGTGACAGTCCCACCATTATGTGCAATCATGGTGTACCAGCAAGAAGAAATGGCTGATGGGGCATCCTACATGTAGGCGAAAACGAAAATCCGAGATTAGCCTCCTGCTGTTACTGCTCATCCCTGGCCCCATTCACTCCATTCTCCACCTTGCTGTCCCTGGGGGGTGGTCCCTGTGGACTGCCTTACCAGGCTGCCTTGCTAAATGCCGTCCAGGTGGGCTGGGCCAATAGAAGCCCCTGCAGACGACAGGAGACGGGCAGAGGGAGTGGGGGGATTTCTTCCACCCTCCTCTGGCCCTCCCTGCCTAGGGCTCCGGGTCTCTAGCTGGAGACCCCCATCACAGCTCCAGTTCTTTCTCTGGTGGCTCCAGCAACGTCACCTCCTCCTTCCACATGGACACATGGTGCTAAGGGGTTCCTGTGCTCGCTGGTGTCTGGGGGCATCCACTATACTCTCTTGAGTTGAGCCCTTTATGAGTGCCATCTGTTTCCTGCCAGGATCCTGACCCGTACAAGCCACTACTAGTGACTCATCTGAAGCATCTTGGTTATGACAACTGCAAAGATGCCCTAGTGAGAGAATAGGATGAGGCCATGGTCAAGGTCAGAGAACGGAAAGCAGGTGGTCGTACCAAAAGCTGAATCTAGACCATGTGTGTGCAACCTCTTCCTTGGTCCTGGCTGACCCTGGAGCCACCTACGGAGGCCTAGAGAGATGGACAGGGTCCCTGAACCCAAGAAGGCTGACAAGGTGATGATTCCTAGGACCTATAGCTATGGCTCTCAGGGACAGCTTTTCCTAAAACAGGTAGGACTGGCAACCTTGAAATGGAGCTGTGTGACCTTGAGCACGTTGCATTCCCTGTTTGAACCTTTCTTGTCTGTTAATAAAGGAACCACTTTGACCTCTAAAGTCTCTTCTGATACTGGTCTGCTGTCAGTCATGTGGCCCGAGTCCCTTCTCAGGAGGCATCTTTGGTGCCTCAGAGTCTGTGGGAATCTTTATGAAAACAGCAAGCACGTAAGAAGGGAGAAATGCATTATCTTATCAGTTTTCAACTGAGTGGAGAGGGGACAAGCACCAAGTCTGGGGGACACATCCTGAAACTTTGTCTCAAGAATGAAACGTGTGCCATCTCTCCTGTGTTATTTGAAAGCTCAGTTGGACTTTCCATCCTTCTCCGTAATGGATTTGAGCGTGGGGGCCCCAAATATCTGAGCAAAGATGACTGTCCAGGAGGGCCACCGCCTTCGGGTTGTAGCTGTGTGGGGGCCGCTGTGCAGACCCACCACCATGAGAAGCTCCACCTCGAGCCCTGGGAAGGTGGTCTGACCTGCTCTGGCCTCGGGAGTGAGCAGGAAGTCGGGGCCCCGGAGGCTGTTCCGCCTGAGTACTTCCTCTCTGCCCTGGGGTCGGGGCAAGAGTGCTTGAGGTTTCTGGACCAGGCCCACACTTTGGGCAATACCTCTGTGCCCTTCCCTGACACAATGCAGAAGGTTCAGTGCTGGGCAGTGTGGTGGGGGAGGAGGGGAGGGGGGGGAGGGCTCTGTGAACTTCACTCACTCTGCCAGAGGCTGGCTGGAGTGGAAGAGGGCCCAGTGCCCACCTGATCTCAGTTGAGCTGGTCCTTCTCTGGCTGGAAGAGGATGCATGCTCTGCCACGAGAAAGGGCCAGGACCTCCTTCCCAGGTGCAATCACAGGGACATGATCATAGCAGAGGACCTGCGTTAGGTCCTGGCAGCCTCTGGGGCTCCCATCCCAGAAGCGCTCCCTGGGTCGAGGGGTCTGGCCTGTAAAAGGCCACCTAGTAATAAATAACCCCTACCCTTCCTCTTCTGTAGCCTTCCCTGCCCCGGGAGCAGGGCTGAGAGCCCCCAGAGAGCTTGTGACTGGAGCAGGCCATCCATGGGTCACCCACAGTTTCTGTCCCACTCTCCCGATTCCTGACACTGCTGGACTCTGTCCTTCTCCTTCAGCCTGGGTCGGCTGTGAGCTCAAGATCTCTGAGGGGCCAGCAGTCTCTCGGGCAGCTGCAGTGGGGCTGGGGTCTACTGGGCACCACAGCAGTGCCCTCCTCTCCTGCGGCCCCTGGTCCCCGCTGTGGTCATCCCCGCCACTCGGTCAGGCAGTCCTGTACACTCCTTGGTGTGTCCCTCAGGTAAACAGCCCTCCACGCCTGGCCTGTGCCAGGAACGCAGAGTCAATAGGGGAGGAGGCCGAGGTCCCCTAAAGTTCACGGTCAAGCTTGGGAGAGTGGAAGAGTCCAGGAGCCAAGCCACGGGGCTGGCACTTCAGGCCCGGGTGGTGGGCAAAGTGGGTGTGGATGCCAAAGCCTGGAGGGCCCTCACGGTAGGGCCAGGCCTGCTGTGAAGGGAGGACCTGACTGCATGAGAGGAGAGACGTCTGCAGTGGTGGTCAGGGCTGGATGGAGAGCTCCAGAAGAGGTGGATGTGGGGGTGGGGGTCAGGAGGGCCAGCTGCTGCAGAACCGGGTGTGTGTGGGGGGGGGCACCAGGCCTGGGAGGGAGTTGGATGAGAGTCTGCTGGAAACAGCGGCAGACAGTGCACATTCCGCCTGTGACCTGCAGTCAGAGCTGGCAGAGCCTGCTGTGGCTCTCAGACCTGCCCGGTGCACCCACGTCCAGGGGCAGGAGGATGTCAGGCATCCACTGAAGCCAAGTCAAGCCCGCTTCCAACTGCTCAGCGTGTTACCTATGTCAGGTTTCATCTGTCATCCACACCACCATCCCACCCTGGAGCTGAGCCCCGGGGGGGCTGGAGGATGCAGGGTACATACAAGTCCTGCCCCCAGACTGCCAGAGGCAGGAGGGTGAGGGCAGATACAAACTATGTAATCGCGCCATCCTGCCATGTTAGGCGAGGGCTCCTTCTTAGCTGTGCAAAGTAATAATCTCTTAAAAGCACTGGGGCAGTGCAAAGGACGTTACACCAGACGACAAGTGCTGGGTTGGCCGGGACCCGGCAGCACAGGCTCCTCCCGTGGGGACCTCTGGATGCAGTGCCGCCCGCGGTCCCCGGGGGCGCTGTGGGGCCCGGAGTCGCCTGGCTCGGCCGCCCGCTGCTCCCCGGCTCCGCACTCACTCGGGAGGCTGCCCCGACAGCAGCGCGCTCCGGCGGTGATCCTGAGCGCCCACCGCCCGCTCCGCCCCGCTGCGCCAGACGCCGCTCTGCCCCACGGTGACATGGGCGTCCCCCCGGTCCCTGAGGCCGGCGGCTGGCGCTGGGGGCCCCTGCTCCTCGCTCTCTTCCTGGCTGCATCCCGAGGTAAGGTTCGCAGGCAGCTAGGCGCTGGGGAAGAGCCCTGAGAGAGGACCGCAGGTCACGGGAGGGACATGGGCTAAATAGGAGAATCCCGAGAGTCCTCTCAACCTGCTGTGACCTCCACCCCACTGCACTGAGGCGGCTGGGGCCACTGGGCAGGGTGCCAAGTGCTCCAGCTGGTTTTGGGCACATGTGCACACTGACAGCTGCCCAGGCAGCCGGCAAGACTGTCCCCTGAGGATTGCCTGTCCCACTCTTCTCCCCGCAGAGGGCACAGGGCACAAGGAGCTTCTGCAAGACATGGGTGGGACAAGGTGGAGGCAGCCACAGTTTGTGTTAGTGAGGGCGACTGGCTTTTGACAGCTCTAGCATCTCCCTGCCCTTCTGGCCTCTGAGCTCCAGAACTCTCAGCCAGTGTCCTGGTGACACTCCTGGCTGAGCCAGAGTGGACACTGGTCAGGGTGGGCACTGTCCACTCCAGGACAGCTCTACCCACCTGGTCCCTATTCTGAGGGTCTGAGGGCCAGAGTGTTAGCAGATTCCTGGCATCTGGCAAGGCTGCTGCTCACAGATCACTGTGGCTACTAGGGAGGACATGGGACACTCCCTGAACTCAGCAAGAACCCCTTCTGGGTCCTCGGGTGATTTATGGCATCTCTGTGGCCTCAGTCTCCTAAACTCAGATATAGAAGTCCCACACTTCCACACCCCACCCTGTCAGGACTCTGGATGTTGTCCTGGCCAGGACACAGGGACTCCTAGGGGTAGGGCCAGGGCCCTGGGACCCACAGCCTGGTCCTTGCATCTTGTCTGAACAGAGTTGAAGAGACTAAACTCAAGGGAGGAGGAGGCTGGCAGGCAGCCTGGGGATCCAAATGTGATGGGGAAGGCAGGGGGAAAGTGTGAGTCATGGAGGGAGTCAGAGGGAGGCAGGACGGAGGTGGAGGGCTTGGCAGAGGGACCCAATGGGCAGGTCAGAAGAAGAGAAGGAAGGGGGAAGATGGGATAAGAGGGAGAGGAGGAGACAGAGAACCTGGAAGACACCCCAGAAACAAGTTGGGGTGTTTGTAGGTGGCTTGTTATCTAGCACTGGAAGCCTGGCCTAGGCCGCTGATAAGGAGGCAGGAGCCCAACCCCAGAGTGGCCTAAGCTCCAGCCTGGATATTTCTTCAAGATGACATCCAAAGGGTGGGGGAGTGGAGCTGCAGGGAGTGGTACATTCTGGCAGGAGACCTTTGCTCATGGTAGGATATGGCTTCCAGAAGGAGCAGGGGATGGTGGTGGCAGCAGGAAGACCAGCACCCTACCCACCATGGACCGCCAGCTCTGCCCTCCCCCCAGTGGCCGCATGAAGCCCTTCCTGTTTTCTTGCCCCTTCCCTCCCCTCACTTGGCTGGGTTGCTCCCAGCCCCAATTTGGGAAACTGAGTCCTAGAGAACCAGGCTTAGCCACTCAGCTAGCAGCACATCCAGTAATGGGAGGCCCCAAGGGGACCTCAGAACCCCTCACCCTATTTTGCCTCCATAGCTTGGAGCCTTCACTCCCAGAGGTCTTGGTGACTCAAACTACTTGGTGCACCTAAGGGCTGTCTCTCCCTGGGACCAGTCAGGAACACAGCTAGGGCTCCACTGAATGGCGTCAGGAGAGTCTCCTTTCACGGCTCTGGCCTGAGTCTCACCTGTGACATAGGCACAGTTGCTAATGGATATTTCTCCTCCTACCTAGTGGCCTGTGTAGTGGGGGAAGGTCACACAGGGGATAGGTGCACCCTGGTGTCCAGGAGGGTCTGGGTGTTGAGAATGCTCACCGTCCTGCCCTGGGCAGGCTCGTTCAAGGGTAAAGCCATTCTGCCTGGGCAGGGGAGATGGAGTAGCTGGGGCAGGCCTGTGCTCCAGTTCTGGATAAGTAAGGGGCTCGGGAGCCCAAGAACCACGGAAGATGCTCCTTTCACGGGCCTGATGCAGGGTGGAAGGGATGGAGGGGGCACCTTGGAAGCCAGGACCCCAAGGGTGCCAGCACCTCTTCTTCCTCAAGGGCATTCCCAGGACTTGTGGAAGGTGCTATCCTCACAGGCTGGCTCAGTTCCAAACTCTGGGACCAACACAATCAAGCTGGCAGGGGTGCATCAGGCCTGGGGAGGGGTGACCATCTTCCCCTTCATGGTAAACATGGCTGCTCATTGAGTAACCCCATGTGGCAAGGCTGACACAGCAGTGGTCAACTCTTAGGAAATCCATGGCCCACTGCCCAGAGGCCCCAGAGTACAGAGAACAGCCTGAATGCCAGTCTGTGGGCACGAGAGGGCATCTACTCTATGCCAGGGTATATACCCAGGGGCCAGAAAATACCAGGGAGCCTCTAGTTGAGCTGGGCTAATTTCTCCTGTTTGTCCCAAGCAGGGCAGAGGTTCTGTGACCTTCCTGGGAGAGGGAGGCCCAGGAGGTGGTGCATTGCTGAGACATAAAAAGAGGCCACCTGCCTCCCTGCCGTGTGTGAGATCTCAGGCCTGAGCAGAGAAAGGGTGAGAGGGTCCTCCCGGGTCCATGTGGCCTGCTGGTGCTGACCGAGTCCCATGTGCTGAGCCCGAGGGCAGGTTTAGGCCAATGGTTGATCTAGAGGAGGCTCCGTGCTTTCCGATGCCCCATGGATCGCCTTAGTTCTGGCATGGCAGTGGCCTTCCTGATGGTGTGCCTAGTGGGAATGGGGAGGCGAGGGGCTCTGTGGGTCCTGGGTCCTGCATGCCACAGTTTCCAGACAGCCCTCACTTAAGCACTTTAGCTTTGGGAGTCAGATTGAGGCTCAAATCCCAAGCCATTTGCCACTCTGTCACATCAGGCAAGATCCCCAGCATCCCCTTCCAAGTCACCCCGACTCTAACATGGAGGTGTGACAGCCCCTCCCTCAGATGCAGCGCTTAAAGAGCTGATGAGCAGATGACCTCACATGGAGGCCAATCCTTGTGAATCCTGTGACACATTACTCCTCCGTTTCTGGGGACCACCTGCCATTGGCGGTCTATCAGCTCCTTGCCACCTGTGGGATTGTGCAGAGCACCTAGCGCATGGGAAGGCGTTGGCTGGTTTTGCCAGGACTGGACTCTCCAGAATCCTGGAGTCTGAGGGGTGCCCAGGCTGACAGCCACCCACAGACAACCAGAGGTCCCTGGATTCTGCAATGTCCATGGAGGTGCCTCTGGGTTCTTCTTTTAAAGTCCTCCAGAGATGAGGACAGGGCAACTTCGAGGTGAGCCTGGTCTAGAGTTTGCTTATCTCTGTGGGATGTTGCTTGTATCTCATCTCCTCATTGGTCCATGTGCTCAGTCTGACCATCCCCAGAGAGAAAGACAGTGGCCACCATGTTGGCCATCAGCAATTCAGGAAATGAAGTTTTTCTGCTCTGACCAAGCAAGCTCAGCTTCTTTAGCCTTTTTACCTAGGCTCTGCTTTCCCATGGGGATTAATCTCCCTGAGATGAAGTCCTGCTGTTAGTCACTCATCGTGGGATCCCAAACACACACTTCCCCTTGGGCTGTGCAGTGGGCAGGTTGGGTGGCTTGGTCTCAGTGAAGGGTAATTCCATGCTGGTGTTTCCTGAGCCCGTTTTCTCATCCCCTTTGTGATTTCGATTGTGCTTGCCTACTGTCTTGTCTGCTCCCTGCCCCCTTTTAATCTACTCATTGTTTTGTCTGAGCAGGTAGATTTTAAAGGAAACTTTTTATCATTGTCATAAGCGGAAAGCCTGTATCATCTGCCATAAATAGAACAAAATCATAGAAACACATAATAGGAAAACCAAATAAAGGTATTAAATTCTAGCTGGAAACTTTAGTCAGGGGAAGGCTCTGAATTTGAAACCTGCCACTATCTCTTTAATAATAAGATGATGATGATGATATTGAAGATGATGATAATGAGGAGGAGGAGGAGGAGAGAAGAGGAGGCAGAAGAAAGATTAGCTTTTACAGCAAGAGATGTTTTGAAAAGACACAGTGGCATTAAACTGGGACTTTCTCTTTGATGTAATAAGGGCTGGGAGAGAATTGAAAAGGGAATAACTTTCTCTCTGTATGATTCAATGTTATTCAATATTGTAAAACCAAAAGTAAAACTACCTTAAGTTATAGATGCTGCCAGGCAAGCTGAGCCCTCATTGGCCAGACCATCTGTCCATCTGGGGGCAGAAGGCGGGGCCTTCAGTCAGTCCCTGGCTACCCCTGGTCTCTAGAATCATCAGAGGGCTGCAGGCCTCTGGAGGCCTGGTTTCAAATTCCTGCCACAGTTGACCAGCCGTGAGACTCTGGGCCGGCTCCAAATGCTCTCTGTGCTTCAGCTTCCACAGCTGCGCAATGGAGATGCTTCCAGCACCTGCCCCTCAGGTGGGGACGTTAGATAAGCGAGTCCACCTCAAAGTTCTCAGAGCCACACCCAGCACAAAGGGGCTGCTACTGCTCCCACCACTGGGCCTCCTGCCCTGGTGGACGGACGGTGGGGTCTAGGGGACTTGATTGGGGACTTTTCACAGCGTGGCTCCTAAGGGGAGGCCAGAGCTGAGGTCCTGCTCACGCAGACCCCCTGTGGGAAGCCCCTGGAGTCTGGGACGGCTCATCCATCCCAGCCAGGCCTCTGTCCTTCCGCCCAGGCTCTCCCTGGGGAGGCCCACTGACCAGGAGCCTCAGCCCCGGATACTCAGACAGTTCCCAAGGGGCTGGAAGTGTGGCTTCCTCCCATAGAGCCTGGCTTCCCCTTCCCGGCCTCCTTAGTCTGATGTGAATGGACACTTCCTGCTGGGGCAGGTATCAATAAACACATCTGAGATGCCCTTTGTCCTCGCTGGCCAGAGAGCCCCCTGGGCAGACTTGCTGGCTTCAGGGCCTCGGCCTTCGCCCTGGGGCACTTCCTTTTCCAGACCGGCAGGCTCATCCTGATTGGCCTCTGCCTCTGTTTCCCTCAGAGCTCTGCCTGGGGATGAAGGCCTTTTCCTACAGCCCCCTCTGGAGGGTGGGGTCTGGCCAGGAGCTAACAGCCGATCCCGATCTGCGGGGCCTCTGTGCAGCCAGGGACCAGAACTTTCTCATCTAGTGCGGCGCCAGCAGCAGCAGGCGATTAACAGCAGTTTACTCTACAGCCCCGGCAGTGGGCGGGGTTCAGCTTGTGGGTGGGGCCCCGGCAGTGGGCGGAGTTCAGCTTGTGGGTGGGGCCCCGGCAGTGGGCGGAGTTCAGCTTGTGGGTGGGGCCCGGCAGTGGGCGGAGTTCAGCTTGTGGGTGGGCCCCGGCAGTGGGCGGAGTTCAGCTTGTGGGTGGGGCCTCTCGGCCTGACCAAGCCGGGACCACCTCCAAAGGTGGCGGGTGGCCAAGTGAACGGGCAGGGGGACAAGGCACGAGTTGAGAGCCCTCAGGGCCCGTTCCTGACGCCAGGGTTGCACCAAGACAGTGAGGAAGGACTTGGCCTCCCGGGAGGCACTTTCCTTGGAAACCCACAGGGGGACAAGAGGGACTTCAGGAGAAGGAGCATTGCTCAATCCCACCCCCACCACATCCCCCCCCCACTCCCCCCCCCCATAGGTCCCAAAAGGACCTCTTCCCCTTTTTAGAAAAAAAGGAGAAGCTGCCCTGGGATTGGGGCGGGCGGGTGGGTGGGGTGGAGGGGTGGGCGGGACCAGTTTCAAGCCAAAGTCCAGATGGGGGTGGCCCAGGAGGGCTTTGTCCTGGGGCGTCTGGAGGAGGCCAGAAACATCCCTTTGCCACGTCTGAGGCTCCAGCTGGGACCGGCCCAGAGGGGCCTGTCCTTGGGAGGACACTCCAGGGCACAGCACTGGGGACAACAGCACATAGCACTGGGGTCCAGCGCCCTGCGCCTGCGCCCGCGCACCCCTCCTGTTGCGGGCTGTGTCCCGACCGCTGGAATCATAATTACTTGGCAGGAGGATGTTGCTCATTGTCAGAAGCAGATCCTTTTGGACACCTGGGTCATTGTCAGAGACCGGGGAAAGTGGGTGGGGAGGAAGGCCCCAGGCTCCAAGGGGGCCCAGAGCGTGTGGGACAGGAAGGTAACTCGTGCCTGGGCCTGAGCGAGTGCCAGGGGGAACTTCAGTCAGCCATCTCACCAGGCCCTGGCTCCCAGGAGCACCTGCAGGAAGACAGCCATGAGCCAGGAAAGTTCCGGAACTTAGCAAGGCCTCTGGGTCCCAGTGCCCACTTAGCTGTGCCCTTGCTGTATGGCCTTGTGCACCTTCTCTGGGCTTCCCTCTCTTTATATCCTCTTTAGAGACTCTGCACATTCCAAGGTCACCTCTACCTTGAGACCCTGTGGGCAGGAGGGACAGATCAAGCTGTCTTGTGACCATTTAGGACATGTTAGGCTCTTGTTGAGCTCATTCAATTCTCACAATACCCCCTAATGTGGGTATTATCATCCCTACTTTAAAGATGCAGAAACAGACTCAGAGAAGTCAAGCCACTGGCCCAAGGCCACACAGCCCTCTGTGGCTGAACAGATCCACGCCTTAGACACCCCAGCTCTTCAAACAGGAAGAGCCCCCCACCCTTCAGTGGGTGGAGCTGACACTCATCTTTTAGCTATTTGGAAAGAGCTGACCCCTGGTTGAACCCTTTACTCACTGCCTCCGACCTGAACAGAAAACATCTTTCTTTCATTCCACAAATATTTAGCAAGGTCCTAAAGGGAGCCCCAGGCAGAGAGACAGCTTCTCTGGGAATTCAGCCCTGTGTCGGCTGCTTTCTGGCTGGGCCTGGCCACAGGTGGAGCTCAGCCTCTGGTTAACACCTCTGTCCCTGAACAGGGGAAGGAGCGCTTTCCCTTGGTCTCCTCAGGGTGCCAGTGTGGGTGACCTGGGTGTCTCTCCACCCCGCAGGCCCCTGGAGAGCCCTCGGGTGTGCACAGGGCGGGTGGCGGGTGGGTGTGGACAGCCTTGTGTTTTCCCCGACAGGCTGAGCTCTGCCCACCATTCCATACCTCTGGCCCCGGCTCAGCTTTGGGCTTTCCTGCTCTGCTCTCCACTCCGGTCTGAGCCTGAAGGTCACATGGATGGGCTTGGGCAGTCGAGCCTCCACCCTGGCTAGCTCCTGGAGGGAGCTGTAATCCTGTGTCACAAATCAAATGTCCACAGAGCCAAGGAAGTATGATGGGAGAGTGAAGCAGGTGGAGGCATTCGGGAGCGGTGAGGCCTGGGGCAAGCCGGAGCGCAGGGGCTCCATGAAAAGGAGTACGTTACTAATCAGAATGTCCATATCAAATCCCTGCGCTGACCTCCCCCAGACCATTGCCTCCCGGGGAGCTGACTCCGGTGGCCTGGTTTTCACAGGAGTACGTTACAAATCAGAATGTCCATATCAAATCCCTGAATTTTAAATGTTAGCAATCTCAAAACAAATAATCTAAGATACTTGGAGGGTCTAATGAGATGTTTGAAGACTGGATGTGGCTTGTGGGCTTCCAGTTTGGGCGATCTTTCCAGCGGTATGGTGTCTAAGTGTCTGAGTCTGACTGGTTTTAGCACTTCCTGTGTGATCCTCAGTGAGTTATGATGTGTGCCAGTTTCCTCATCGGTGAAAAGGGAGCAAACCCGAAGCCTACCCCACAGGATTGTTAGCTCTGCCCCAGAGCCCTGGGCCTCCAGCACAACACAGGCTATTCTTCTTACAGTTGTAACTAGATCCCGCTTGACCTGAAGCCCCCCATGTTCCAGGCTCTGAGTTCATATCTTCTGAAACTTCAGTCACACCAGTTTCCTTCCTGGATCTCTGTGTTACTGTCTGTAAATGAGAGAAGTATCCTGCCAGAATTTCTGAAGTCTTTGTTCACCCTGCAGTGACTTCCAAAAGTCTGGCTCTCTCATATAGGCAGAGCACGGGGAAGGCCTGGTGTATCTGTTTTTACCTTCTAAGCCTAACACCCTACTTCTGCAGATGTGTGCTTTGGGACCAAGGCCTTGCTATTTCCTGATACTCTCCTCTTTCTATCTGTCTATCTACCCGTCCATGCACCCATCCATCCATCCATTCATTCATTTTTGGTACCGGGGATTTGAACCCAGAGGTGCTTAACCCCTGAGCCACACCCCCAGCCCTTTTTTGTATTTTATTGGAGACAGGGTCTTGCTGAGTTGCTCAGGGCCTTGCTAAGGTGCTGAGGCTGGCTGTGATCTCAAGATCTTCCGGCCTCAGCCTCCTGAGCCACTGGGATCACAGGTGTGAGCCACCGTGCGGGCGATGGGTGATATCACCCTTTAGATACACAAACTCCAGGATGGGGTCTCAAGCCCTTGTCAGTCACTCACACTGTCGCGGGAAAGAGTTTGAGGCTGGACTCTCTATTCCATTCCCCACCCCACCCCCACTCCTTGGAAACGTTTCTTGAGTTGAATCAGAGAACTATCTAGCTCCCCTGGATCCAGCACCAACTACGGAGCCACTTTCAGGGCACCTGTTACTAATCCTTGACTCCAGTCCACCAGGGAGACCTTTCCATTTGCAGTAAAGAGTCAGGCTCGGGGCCATGGCTGCTGGCCCCACTCCCAAAGCCCCCGCAGGCTGCCTCCCTCGTGACTGGACAGGGCTTCAGCTTTTCTGGGCTGAGGGTGCTGGACTCTAGGGGCAGGGAAGGGGCACCTGGGGGAGGAGGTGGCATTTCCTTGGGTCTAGGCAGTGTCCCTGGCAGGGGGCAGTGAAAGGACGTATTTGTTTGAACCTATTTCCAAACCTATTTCCTGTCTGCTGGCCTACAAGAGCCCTGAGATGTCAATCAGACAACACAGCCCCATGCTAACCTGACGCGGCCACCCTCCCTGTGTCTGCAGAGGGCACGGATCTCCTCAGGGGCCCTCACCTTCCCGAGCAGCCCTCCTGCAGCCCTGGGCTGAGCTAGCGTTTTCTCACGGTCCAGATGAGGAAACCGAGACTCATTCGGCCACACAGAGGACAAGACCCTTCCCCAGTTTTGTTTTCAAAAGTCAGTGCTTGGGGGGAAAGTGGGGTAGGGTAAAAGGACCAGGACTGCATATTGAAAAAAAAGAGAAGAAGAATCAGAACGTGGTTCTCAGGGCCAGAGGGAGCAGAGGCATGGAGGAGCTCCCCACCCCGTCCCTCCGTCGCCTTGGGTTTCCCGGCTTCCCCGTCAGGGTCTCTCTACTTGCTGAATCCTGCCTGTCCATCATCAAGTCCAGAGACCCTCCCTCCTCCCAGAAGTGCCCTGACCACCCCCAGAAGGCTGTTTTCTCTCTCCTGCAAGAGCCCCAAAGCCTGGCACTGGTTCACCCTTGTCTGTGGGGTTCCCGTGCCAGGGACGCAGGCTTGTCTGCTGGGGAGGCCACTGGCTCCCAAAGGCCTCATGCTTGGCGTCCAGGTGGCCTTGCATATAATAAGTGCCCACTGGGGAGGAGGTGGGAAGGGGCAGAGGGGCAGATGGCCCCCAGCAGGGTGGCATGAAGCAGTGCTGAGCATAAAGATTGGCAGTGCAGGGGCCGCCCTGGGCAAAGCCACCAGGAGAGGGTCACATCTGGCTGCCCAGTCTCTGCCTGCCTCAGAGTCTCTCCTTTCTTGGTCCCACTCCCAGGGCTACACCAGCGGGATGGGCTCATGTGGCTCCTTCCACCAGGCGGGGACGCGCTCAGTACTAATGACCAGGGGGAGGCTGGGGGGACTGACACTCTCTCAGGCAGGTGACGGGTGTCCTTTCTCTGACCAGGTCTGGTGGCAGCCTTCAAGGTGGCCACACCATATTCCCTGTACGTGTGTCCAGAAGGGCAGAATGTCACCCTCACCTGCAGACTCGTGGGCCTTGTGTCCAAAGGGCACGACGTGACCTTCTACAAGACCTGGTACCGCAGCTCGCGGGGCGAGGTGCAAGTCTGCTCTGAGCGCCGACCCATCCGCAACCTCACGTTCCAGAACCTTCACCTGTACCATGGGGACCACCACACCACCAACACCAGCCAGGAACTGGCCCGGAGCCACGGGGTGAAGTCGGCCTCTGACCACCACGGCAACTTCTCCATCACCATGCGCAACCTGACCCTGGAGGACAGTGGCCTCTACTGTTGCCTGGTGGTGGAGGTCAGGCTCCACCACTCGGAGCACAGGGTCTACGGGGCCATGGAGCTGCAGGTGCAGAGAGGTGAGGGCAGCTGTGTGCGTAGCCTGGGGGCGTGGGCTGCTGCGCACCACCCTGGACCTAGAGAGACTGTACTGGTGACGCTGGCACTGCAGTGAGTGTGGGAAGGAGTGGCTGAGCGTGGGGGGTGTGGTCGTGGGTTAGCGGGTGTGATGCAGAGGGGGAGAGGGAGGGCGTCTGTGGCTTCTCGTGGACGGACCTGGGCTGGCAGGGTGACTCTGCACCGTGGCCACGGAGGGTGTGGGCAACAGCATGACTGACAGGGGCCCTGGGTGTGAGTGGTAGCTGGCTGAGCAGCTGTGTGTGTGCGCGCACGTGTCTGTCCAGCTGGGAAGGAAAGGGCTGGGAGGTGGATAAGTGTGGGTGCCAACAGGTCCCCACTTGTCCCGGGGGGTGGCAAGAGAACGAGCAGGGTGAGAGCATGCCAGGGTGTGCCAGGGTGTGCCAGGGTGTGTGCTCCGACGGGGCCAGCACTGCCCAGAGGGCGCTAGCTTGCAGCACATGTGCCCGTGACATATGCTGAGGGGACACTGGCTTAGACAAGCCTGCTCGGCCTTTTGGGTGTGACACTCAGCTGATGGCCCTTCTCTTTCCTCCCACAGGCAAAGACACGCCATCCAAATGCGTCCTGCATCCATCCTCCCCGCAGGAGAGCGAAAGTAAGGACCACCCTGGTGTCCCTCCTGTGTTCTCTGTCCTCTGTCCTCCTGCGTCCTCAGCCCAGGCCGGGCTCTCAACTCTGGCCTCACTTCCACATGCACGTGGATCCCGTCTTCCTCCCTGCGGCTCCCAGAGCTTTTGCTTCCTCCTTGGCTATAGCCCCAGGAGCCGGTCCCCGTCCCCCTTCCAGCTGCTCCCTGCAGGAACCGCTTCCTCCGTGAATCAGGCCTCACCATTTTCACTCCACATACAGGGAAACAGAGGCCCAGAGAGGTGCCTCAACGCCCCCAAACGCACAGCTCAGGCAGCACTGCAGGGATTTGACTACAGCTTGCTTGGCTCTGCGCACGTCCCCTTCTTCCTACCTTGGGGGAGGAGACTGGACGTGCAGGGCAGTGAGTGACTGTCAGCTGCAGTGTTTGCCTAGACAGTGCCCTCAGGGTAGGGGACACTGCTGTCACCAGTGGCTGAGCACCAGAGGTCAGATGAGAAAGCCCAGCAGCTTGGAGACAGCAGGTAAGGGGACAAGTCTTAGGGAGGTCCTGCTCTTCTGGCTTCCAGACCCTCTGGCCACCCAGCACTCACCAGGAATCCTGTGGGGACCAGCCCCTGTCTAGGCCCCGGAGATGCAGAAGGGAAAACTGTGTCCTTGATCGCCAGGAGGACAAGCAGGAGGGCCTGAGTCAGAAGGGGCACAGCTAAGCTACAGCCCCCAGGCAAACCCCAACTCAAAGGCGGTGGTGGCTTTTGACTCAAGTTACCCATTTTTTTTTCTTTTCTTTCTCTTCTGTTTTTTTTTAGTACGAGGGATGGAACTCAGGAACTAACCACTGAGCCACATCCTCAGCCCTTTTTATTTGTTTTTTTAATTTCAAGAGGGGGCCTCACTAAATTGCTTAGGGTCTTGCTAAGTTACTGAGGCTGGCCTTAAACTCACGGTCCTCCTGTCTCAGCCTCCCCAGTTGCTGGGATCACAGGTGTGCACCACCGTGCCCGGCTTAAAACTACTCTTTTTTTTTTTTTTTTTTTTAAGCCAACAAACACACACCAACCAGAAGCAAAATTAGAACATGCACTTGAGTCTGAGTTAGACCTCCATGGACCTCAGGAGGGCCCAGCCCCTCTCCTGGCACCCTGCAGAGCTCGAGTGTCACCTCAGCACCAAACCACCATGGCTGTCCTCACTTCCCCTCTGAGTGGCCACTTTCCCTTGCAGCAGCTCACGACTGTGTGCACATAGCTGTGCCTGTGATGGGACAGGGTGGCCAGCCCGTGGGGCATGAGTGACATTCACTTCCCCACAGCTCCTTCACTCTGAGTAAACACCCCAGTCCCACTTCTTCCTCCACAAACTCTGGTGGAGCCGGGTGGCTCACCGCTGCCCCCAGGCCTCAGCTGGGGAAACTGAGGCTCAGGCAGGGGAGGGGCCCTGCACCTGCTCCCTGACCGGGAGCCCAGAGGGAATGCTGAGGGGGTGAGGCTAGTGAGCGGGTGGAGGCTGGAGTCCTCTCTCCTGACCTGGAGGAGTGCAGGCAGAGGGAGGCGTCTGGGAAGGCCCGGGAAGCCCGGCAGAACTTGGACTTGACGGCCAGGAGCCGGTCAGGCATTCACCGCTGGGCACCTCTGTCCCCGGGTGTTGGCGTTTCCGTCCCTAACTCTTCACACAGTGAAGCCTCCCTGAGGCCCTGCTTCCCAGAGCCGCTGTCCAGGGAATTGGCTCCTTGAGGGTCAAAGGGACAAGCTTGCGTCTGTCACAGCTGTTGGGGACAGGGGACAGCTCTGAGGACTCCTGGGGCTCCCCCTCCCAAACTCTTGGTTCTAGCATCTAGACAGTGGGCACCCGCACTGAGCCGGCTCCAGACGAGAAGCCTCTGGCCGTGCCTTGGGGTCGGGTGTGGGCACTGAAGAGCCCTGTCCCTCTCTGGGAACTGTTTTCACCCGGGCCATCGGGCAGCCGGGTCCTCTTCCTTAACAGCAAGGTACTCAGGGTCATCTCAGGAGCTGCATCAGGGGTGGAAAGCTCTTGTGCCCCCAGGGCCAAGGAGCTGGTGAGGAAGACAGCAGGGAGGGGTGGGGACTGGGGAGAGCACCGGCCACCAGCCATGGGGTCGTTCCCACTGTGTGTGTCGGGACGGGAGCCCAGCAAAGTCAGAGCAGCTGAGTGTTCGGCAAAGCTGGACACCAGATTTTGTATGGACTCTCTCAATTTTAAAAGGTTGACAACTAACAAAACTGTGTGTGCCAGGGCGGCTCCCCGGGTCCATTCTAGGGAAAGGCCGGGGGTGAGGTGGCTAAGAGCGTGGATCCTGGAATCAGCCCAGTTGCTCGACCTCTCTGGGCCTTATTTATTTATTATCTGCCAAGTGGAGATGATTTGAAGAGTGCTTACCTTCCAGGGTTTCTGTGAGACCCAGTGAGGTACTGCGTGTGGGGTAAGGTAGGTGTGGCTGCTGTTACTTCTAGATGCCTGATTTCCAAGTCAACTCCTCCAACCCCCTGTGCCAAGTAGGTGGCAGCAGGCAGAGAGCACAGTCCTGCTGCCTCGGGGGCCTAGAGCCATCTGCCTGGTAACCCGTCACTGCCCAGGGCTGGACACGGGGTGCTGCTCTCCACTGTCGCTTCTCTTTGGCAAGGTCGCAGGGCCTGCTCTGACACAGCCGCCACCCCGGGTCGGCCAGCCAATCTTCTAGCCAAGAAGTTCTTTGAGTTCCCTTTCTCTAGCTTTGGCCCAGGGCTCTAAGTGTTATTCCTGGGACGTGGGAGTAGCTAGACCCTGAGATAAGTGAAAGTCCAAGTCACCTGAGTGGGGAGGAAGTCACAGGAGACGGGCAGCAGGGACCGGGGAAGGTGGGGCCCAGGGAAGGGGCTCCGGGTGCACCTCTGCGCCTCTGCGCCTCTCCAACACAGCGGGTGGGCTGCGGGTGCCCTCCTCCAGCCTCCTCCCTGGGGACCAGGCAGTCCAACCCGCAGTAGCCCACTCCTTCCTCCACACACACACCACCAGGAATCCGGCAGACCCCGGCCCACGGGCTCTCCTGCCCCACCCTGCTGCACGAGGGCCTGGCATACGCCCTAGCAAGGGGGTGGTGACCACCTCTGCCAGAGCCTTATCCCCTCCCCAGGGTGAACCTGACCCTGGATGGTGCCCAAGCACCCCCAGGGAATGCTGGTCCCAGCACTGGTGGTGCATGGGGAGAGGGATGGGGGACTGTGGCCAGGCTGGGCTCTGCAGAGATGCCCACAGTCCCGTCCCCAAAGTCACAGACCTCTCCCCTCTTTTCCAGCCTCAACTCTCAGCACAGGTTGTAAGGGAATCTCAGGTGTTCAATGCTCATCTCCTAGAGAGGCCTGGGGGAGACCTCCACTCAGAGAAGAGAGTCAGGCAGAGGGATCCTGCCAAGCCTCCCAGGCGGACAGAGTCCCTGAGCACCTGTTGGAGCACACTAATGTTGCTTACTAACATCAGAGGAGCCCTGCTTTGATGACAGGAAAAGAGTGCTTTGCAACCAGCTTCTCAGATGTTGCCCACAGGAAGGTCCCGGGATGGGGTTTAGAAACGCGGAATGGCCTGAGATCACTCTATAAAGAATGCTTTTACTTTCATTATTCCATGTTAGAATGCAGCCTTGCTAAAATCTGCAGGGAGCCTGCTCGAGTGTGGAGCGGAACTTGCTTTGTAAGGAGCCCAGCCCCTGTTCCTGTACAGCAGAGCACTTCTAAAGCGCTTGAAAACATTTTGTTCTCTTCCGCCCTGCAAACAACCCCCTGCAAGCTTGTTTACACCGCTGGGTTGTTTGGCCACACAAAGAGATAAAAAAAAATGGCCTGTATTTCCAACTGAACCCCCAGAGCAACATTTAGATCACGGTCTCTCGGCTGTTTTGGTCAAGGGAAGGGCTCAAATAGGAAGGAAGTGCCCTTCTGCTAGTTGTGGTTCTGAGGCTCCCCTGTTCCCAGCAGAACCCCTGAAGTCAGCAGCTGGACTGAAATAAATCACACCTCCCCTCGCAGCTGGGACCGGGAAGCGGCAGAACCTTCTGGAGGGCGATGTAGCCATCGCCTAAAAGAAAACTCACACACCTTAGTCTGGCTCAGGACTTGGCTAGGAATTGATGTGTTCAGAGGCCCTTTCCCAGGGGACCAGGGATGCAAGCTCACGGAGTCCTTCTGCAGAACGAACAGGCGACCGCCATGCCCACCAGGAGGACATGTTTCTATAAGTTTTGGGGGTTTGCTGTGTGTGATAGAGCCCTGGGCAGGTGAGGGGTCTCTGTACTCAGATGCTCCAGCTCTGATGAGCGGGAGAGCCAGGGTCCTAGGATCCTGTCTGCTGGCTGTGCAGGGAACCCATCTAGAGGGGCAGACAGGGACCATGGAGCTCCAGAGGGAGGAAGACGCTTCTGAGCATTTTTTAAATTTGCATGTTTTTTTTTTTTTTAATTTAAAAAGCTCAGTGTTTAAAAATGTCAGAGAAGGATTAACACTTCTCTAGTTCTTCTTCCAAGTTGGCCCCCCTCCCGTGACTTGTGAGCCTGAGGTTACGAGATGGGGCTTCTAGGGATCCCTGACCCAGAGCTATGGGGTCCCTCAAGGGGTGGCTTAGGGCTTTTTATTGTTATCATGGTTAGACATCTAGGACAAAAAGTGTGCCATTTTTTCCATTTTTAAGGGGAAAATTCAATGCCATGCAACTGAATTACATTCTCAATCCTGTGAGACCACCACCTTTACTTCTGAAACTTTTTTTTTTTTTTAACTTGGGCTTCTTTTGACCTTGAACTCTGTGGCACGGGGTCTGTGAAAGGCCTGCTTCCCTTTTTACTTTTTGGTATTCAGAATTGAACTTGGTTGCTTAACCACTGAGCCACATCCCCAGCCCTTTATTATATTTTTCTTAGAGACAGGACCTCACTGAGTTGCTTAGGGCCTCGCTAAGTTGCGGAGGCTGGCTTTGAACTCGCGATCCTCTTGCCTCAGCCTCCCGAGCCCCCGGGATTACAGGCCTGTGCCACCACACCTGGCCCTGCTTCCCTTTGGGGCACAACCTGAGGCCCAGGGAGGTCCAGCTCTCCCTTGTGGGCAGGAGGAGGAGTCTGTCCTGTCTCCTGGAGCTGCCCCAGCTGTGAGCCTCAGGGCCGCCTTGGGGAGGGAGGGAGGTGTCTTTGGAAGGCGGTTCCCAGCCATCTTGCCTCTGCAGGTCACAGAACTGCTGGGTCCCCTGGCTGCCCAGCCTTTCCTCTCCTTTGGGAGGGAGGTGGGATGGGCCTCACCCTGGCTGTCTCTCTGCCCCTGCAGACATCACGGCGGCAGCCCTGGCCACGGGCGCCTGCGTCGTGGGCATCCTGTGCCTGCCGCTCATCCTGCTCATGGTCTACAGGCAGAGGCAGGCAGCCTCCCACCGCCGTGAGTACTGCCCGTGGGGCGGGGTGGGGAGTGGCCACTGGGCCCAGGTCCTGGGGGTTTCCAAGGTGCGGGCAGGCATGTCCCTTTCCCTTCCTTGGCTGGGCTCCGCGGCTGAGCCAGGAGGACACCCAGGCACATGTTATCTGGGGCCCGAGTGCCCGCCAGGTCCTTGGCCCCCAGGCAGTGCCGGCTTGGTGCTCACCAGAACTGTGTTCTGAATGAAGGAACGGTCAGTCTCGGGGTCGTGGGAAGAGCTCCTGTTGATTTCTAACAATGGCGCCACCCAGAGATCCTTTGGGGACCTATTTTAATATAAGGGTGGGTTTGTTTTAAAAGCAGTAGCAATTCTGGGAACAAAAATGAGTTTTATTAGAAGTGGAAGGGGACTTAGAGATGAATTCAGTGAAGCCCTTCCTTTTGTGGAGAAGTCTGAGATCAATGAATTAAAGAACTAACCAAAGCCGGGTGCTGTGGCGCACACCTGTAATCCCAGCAGCTCAGGAGGCTGAGGCAGGAAGATCCCAAGTTCAAAGCCAGCCTCAGCAAGGGTGAGGTGCTAAGCAACTCAGTGAGACCTGTCTCTAAATAAAGTACAAAATAGGGCTGGGGATGTGGCTCAGTGGTTGAGTGCCCCTGAGTTCAATCCCTAGAAGGAGGAGGAGGAGGAGGAGAACTAACCAAATGCTACGTTACAATGAGGGGCAGAGCTGGGACTGAGCCTTGGAGCTGGGCACCCTTACTCTTTCCAGGGGATATAATTTAACCATATGATCCAAAAGCTCATCAGAGCCAACAACCCGCTGTTGGGGCTGCTGTGCCCGGCTCCTTGCCAGGCCTGTTAGGTACATCGTCTCACTTAGTCCACAGAACAACTTCTAGAACTCGGTGCCACCATTGTTTTTGCTCATCCATTTTTAGGTGAGCAAATTGAGGCTCAGAGAGGTTGTGTTTTGCCTAAAGAACCACACAGCAAATAAGCGGGGAAGCCAGGCTTCAAGGTCACGGCCTTGAACACCTTTCTCATTCTGGGTAACAGTGCTCTTCCCTCCCTGACCCAGCCTCAGTCCTCCCAGAGCAGGAGGGCAGGGAACTCTGTCCCTGCAACCCTCCCAGCCACCTCCCCTCTGCCTGGCTGCAGAAGGTACCTGAGGGAGCACTGCTGTCCCCAGGTCACACCTTTGGCTGCATCAGCTCCCTGTCCTTCTTCCTGGGGCTCCTGCCTGGAGCCCCGCTGTGGGTCACCTGGGGACTGTGACCTCCTGGCCCTTACTCTCAGGACTGCCCTGTTCCCCTAAAGCCCGCACAGCTTCCTGACAGGGAGACGGGGCTGGCCTTGGGTGGCACAGACGTTGGCGCTGGAGCAGGAGCAGAGTCCAGGGGTGGGGGTGGGGGTGGGATGGCCGCAGAGCCGCTTGAACTGCCCTCCCCTGGGCGGGGCGGGGTGAGGGGGAGCCTGCCCAGCTTGGCCGGCTCCCAGACAGCCCCTGTCCCTTCCCTCAGACCGCAGCGTGGCCTGCCTCTGTGTGGTCAGCGCACACGGGAACAGGGATACAAACGCATTCTGGGTGGAGGGGGGGGGACAGAGAGGAGCATGCCCCCCCCCTGCCTTCTGCACAGGGTTCCTTGGGGAAGGAAAATCAGAGAATGGACAGCCCCAGGCCCAAATGCCATTGAGGTGTCAGGTGGGGGGTTCCTGGGGACATGGCGGGAGGGGACTGGGGCCAGTCACCAGTACCTCCTGCGGGACTTTCTAGGAGGGTCCAGTCTGTCCCAGGAAGGCACAGGTGCACTGGGCTGGAAGCGGGTGTGTGGGCACAGTGACTGTCGAGGGGCATGCTGCCCCCCAGGGCATGCACATCCCCCGAAACTCTGAACGAACCCTGCTCTGTGACAGTTACTCTCTAGCCCTTTACCCCACAGAAAGGTAGGAAAAAGTTCATCTTCTAAGAAAAATACTTTTGAGGCCAGTCCCCTCTCCCTCCCAAAAGAAAGAATCGTCACATGATTTCAGACTCAGTGACAGAGACAAGAGAGGACAGAGGGGGACAATGCTAGAGAGACCTGATGCCAAACGGAGAGTCAGCGTCCCTTGACGTAGCTGCAGGGGCCCAGGATCAGAGAGCAGCTGGGGAACCCCAGGGTACAGGCGGGGCTGGTCAGAGCAGGCCGCAGGCCAGGGGACACGCGGTGTGGCGGTGTGCCCCAGCAGGAAGCTTTCAGGACCCTGGCCAGGAGGGGGTGCTCGGGAATGAGGGGAGGACGGAAAGAAGGGCCAGGGGCAGCGAGGAGGACAGTGTTCTGGGTGCTGCTCCCTGGCCAGCTCTAGACCGTGACTCAGTTTCCCCAGCGGGTGGAGGACGAGGGGATCCACGCTGGGCACCCACAGGGAGCCAGCCCACACGGTGCTGACAGATTTCAGGAACTTTGTGTAAACTTCCCTGAGTTTGTGCAGCAGGGCGCCCCTCCCCCACCCTCTGTTTCCTTAGAATGACTAGGACCCGAGGAGTCCACACTGGGGAGCCTAAGAAAGAGGGAAGTTAAGCCTCCTGCATCTAGTTGGTGGCCACTTTGGGGGTTGGGGAACCCCAAGAGTGAGGCAAGGCCACAGCAGCTCAGGGTGGCTGGGACGCGGGGTGCTCAGACCCCCGAAGCTTCCTCTAATAGATGTCACCTCTCTTAGGTAACCGGCGGACGAGGCAGAGAGAACCAGGAACCCTCTAATTAGGAACTGACCTTGAGTACTCCACCCAGAGGTCATGGCTAAAGACCAGGAGGGGACAAATGTCCAAACAGGAAACCACAGTTAGCAAACCCAGGAGCCAGGCCTTTGGTGGACACGCAGACCCTGAGGGTCCCACACTGTAAGCCATGCCACAGGAGGCGGTGCTGGTCCCTTTGCTTTCCTGGTGGCAAATGTCATCCCCCACATTTGGAAATCGCAGACTTTCACTTATAGTCAAAATGGGCCACTCACGGGGGTCCACCTGCTGGACAGGCACATGGGCGTCCTGCCAAACAGAAGTGGAACCTGGGCCAAGCAGGGCCCTGCCCGGGACACTCCTGGAGTTCCCGAGGGGCATCTGCCACCAGGGCTGCCTTCCTTCCTGTGACCGGCTTCTCTGTCTGTCCCTAGGTGCCCAGGAGTTGGTGCGGATGGACAGGTAAGGCCCCTGGATGCTTTCCAGGGAAGACCCCCCAGGCCAGCTGTGGGAGGGCGGGCTCTGTGCTGGCACAGTGGTCGGAGAAGTGATACGTCTGTGCTGGCTGGGTGTCCTCCCCGTCACCCACCCTATCACTCACTCCTCACCCACCCCCACCCCGCGGGCTGAGCTCTGGTTCTGTACACCCACCTCTGGGTTCTGGTGGCCGGCCTGGGAGGGGAGGGAGCAGCTGACCCCGGGGCACACACCGAACATGCAGAGGAGGCCAGTGGGCCCAGGTCCAGCCCCACACCTGGGCAGTGGCTCCTGCCACCTGGGCCTCCCGCAGCAATCTGTGGCCATCAGACAGGAGAGCAGACACTGAAGGGCCTGGGAGGTCAGCAGCTCGGGGGTGAGTGGTGCTGCGCTCTGGGCAGGAGGCTGGGCCTGGAAGCTGGGCTCCGGCAGGAGCCACGCTCAGGAGCCTGGCCCCCAGCCCCACACCCAGAGCTCCTGAGTGTTGGAAAGGCACGACTTCCCGGACAGGTCAATACGGGTCCTGTTGGTGGTCCTGCCAGGAGCTCAGAGGTCGAGGGCCCTTCTCATCTCAGAAGACAAGAGAACCTTCCTCTCAGCTCGAATGAGCTTTGGGTATCTTCAACCCTAACGCCATTAGCCATTCAGACCAAAGAGAAACGTGTCCCCTCAGTCCTGAGGCAGGGGTTTGAAGCTGCCTGCCTGTGTCCTGAGGGTCTGACTACAGGAGGGACTGTGGTCAGTGCTGGTAGTGGCCCTGAGGCCCGCAGCTCAGGCAGGGGGCGAGGCCTGGCTCCTCTGCTTGCTGGGAGAGGCTGCTGAGGCCTGGGAGAGGGGAAAGGAGGTGAGCAGAGGGGACAGCAGGGAGGGCAGAGGCCGCGCTCTGGGCAGCAGGTGACCTTCCATTTCGCTTTGCTGGCAGCAACACCCAAGGAATCGAAAACCCTGGCTTTGAGGCCTCTCCACCCGTCCAGGGGATGCCTGAGGCCAAGGCCCGGCCCCCCTTGTCCTACGTGGCCCAGCGTCAGCCTTCTGAGTCTGGACGGCACCTACTCTCCGAGCCCAGCACTCCCCTGTCTCCTCCTGGCCCTGGGGACGTCTTCTTTCCATCCCTGGGTAAGTGCTTTCTGACCTTCACGGCACCTTGACCTGTAAAGGTCAGGACCCAAGGCCTACGGGCACCCTCCTGGGGAGTCCTCACGGCTCATGGTTGGGCCGGGGCTGAGGGACCAAGCAGTGCCTCCCACCCACCCCCCGCGCTTCATTTTGCCTCTGTTGTCCTTTGCAGACCCGGTTCCTGACTCTCCAAACTTTGAGGCCATCTAGACCAGTGGGCAGCAGAGGCTGGGGCTGGGGCACGTGCATCTGAGCCGGGGCTGGCCCTGGGAGTGTCCTCAGCCCCCTTCCTCCTGCTCTGAGCCCACACTCCGCTTCACTTGCAATGCCCGGACCCTCGGCCAGTCGGGATGCTGCGTTGGGCAGGGGAGAAGGTGCTGGACTACCCACTCCTGTCCCAAGGAGGTTGGGGTGCGGATTCTCCAAGAGACCTGCATTCACCAGGTGCCAAATGAGCTCCATCCTAAGAACCCCCAGAATTTCCAGTGCTGCAGCAGCCTCTTGCCTGGGGACAAGAGTCTTGGGACCTGGTGGCATGGAAGGGACGAGGTGGGCACTGGCCTGGGCCCTCAGTGGCACTACCCCAGGCATGAGATGCAGGACAAGAGATAGAGAGACTCCTGCCCACCGTGGTTGGCCTGGGTCCCTGTGTCACCTGAGGCTGCCCCTCTGTGGACCTTACTCTGCACCCGTGGGGCTCTGGGGCCAAGCTGCCTCCTCCCTGTCATCGGAACTCCCCCGATGCCTCCTGGCAGCAGTGTCACTGAGGATCTGTCACCAGGTTAAGTGCATCTGGGGCTCCCACTGCCAGCATTCGGTCCTCAGTGGCCCCCGATGGGAAGTGCATACTGGGGCAGAGTGGTCCCTGTGAACCACTGGCGTCTTGAGCAATGGAGGCTGGGCCGGAGGTTGCGCCACTCACCGCGGATGACAGCGAGGGAGGGTGGGCGGGGCCTGTTGGGAAGGTGAGTGGGACCCCTACCTACCCTCCCGTCCCTTGCTCCCACTGCTCAGCATGGCCAGTAGCGAGGGTGGCCACACAGTGTTTCGTCCATACTGCGACACTTTTGATTGTGAAAAGGGGGTGCTATTAAAATGACCTGGGCCGCGGGGTTTAACCTCCTCTGTTTCCGGCATGCCTGAGGCCTAGGGAGGCCCCGTCCCCTGGCATTTGGTCTTCTCTTCCATACAGTCATGATGGGTGCCCCACTAAATGGGAGGGTGGGGGCAGTACAAAGAGGAGCTTGTTTCCTCTCTGCTCAGCCTCCATCTTCCGTGCCCTGACATGATCTGGTTACTTTATTTTTTATTATTTAGAAGGAGGTGGTGTGGTACCAGGGATTGAATCCAGGGGCACTTTTACCACTGAGCCACATCCCCAGCCATTTTTTTTTTTTTTTAAATAGATTTTTCAAACTTAGAGACAGGATCTCGCTGAGTTGCTTAGGGCCTCGCTAAGTGGCTGAGGCTGGCCTCAAACTTGCAATCCTCCTGTCTCAGACTCCTAAGCCACTGGGTTTACAGGCAGGCATCACCAGGGCCAGCTGGGTATTTTCCATACAAGGGGAGTCCTTTGTGGAATTGCCACTGAGGGATTTTAAAGCACGTGAGGGGAGGAACAGGGTCACTCTAGGACACAACAGGATAGGCAGAGCTGAAAAGAGGGAGGAGGTAGGTTGGACTGAGCAAATGCTGGGTGCTATGGAGGGCAGAGCTCCAGTCTAGGCATTTGTCTTCCAGCAGTGTCCCCTGGCTCTGCTGAGCTGGACGTGGGTGCAGAGAACCAGGACTGTGGCGCCTGCAGGCAGGGAGAGGTCTGGGTGGATGGGGGAAGGGACCAGCCACGCGGCAGGCAGCAGGAGGCCCTGGCCAGGGAGCCCAGTCAAGCAGCCTTGTCAGGAGAAGGGATGGACCCCTGTGGGCCTCCCGCTGTGGCTGGGACCGAGGACAGTCCCAGGCCTGGGGAACCTGAGGAGGGAGCAAGCACAGACCTTGCAACAGGACTGATACCTCAAATGACCAGGACACCAAAACCTGCTTTGTCCCTAGGGTCCCCTCTTCCACTCCGACACTCGGTGCAGCTGTTAGAGCGCCCTGTCCTCACAGCTCCTGGGCCACTGGGCAGGAGTGGGGAGGACACTGTCCTGGGGTAGGCTGTGCTGCCCCTAGAGTCGAAGGACAAACCCTCCAGCCGGACTCCAGTGGTCCAGCTCAGGAAGTGGGGCCCAGCCCCCTGGGGCTGCTGGCCTGGGCCACCCTGGGACCTTAATGCAGAAGCAACTTCTAAGAATTGGGCTGCTGCTGTGCGGAGGGCGGCCGCCCCAAGCAGCCGCGGCGCTTCCTGCCCAGCTTCCTCCCGTGGGGCTCCTTGTCTCTTCTTCTGGGGACCCTGCGAGTGAGCACATTGCAGCTCCGCGGTTTCCTGTTTTCAGTGACACTGACTTCTGAGTTCCAGGCTCCATCTCATCCATGACCCGAGCCGTGCCTGTGATAGCCCTATGGACACCCTGCCTGCCGCGGCCAGGGCGGGGCAGGGCCCTGGAACACCGTGTCACCCAGGATGGTGGTGCCTCTAAGAGGCCTGCTCTGGTGGCTGTGGGGACAGGGCGGGCAGGGCCGTGAACATGGAGCTTCCAAGGAAGCAGGAGGAGCCCTGGGGCCTCCAGGATGTGTCCTGCCTAGCAGGGACCCTTGGGACTTGCCTCTCAAATGACCGGTCCTGGGGCTGCCCTCACCCCTGCCTAGCCGGAGCAGCCCCTGCATTCAGCAGCCCAGGGCCCGGGCCAGAGGGTGACACAGAGCCAACACCAGGGAGTGCTCTGTGGGGGGATTGGGAAGAGGGGCAGGGTGAGGGGCTGCAGGGGTCCTGTCCTGTCAGTCCCTGCCTCCCAGAGGAGGACTTCCTGGGCGGAGCTGGAACCCTCCGCAGCTGGCCTGGCTGCGTGGGGGCTGGGCTAAGATTTGCTCAAAGAACCGCAGTCGGCAAAAGAGGAACCAGGGCTGCCAGCCACGGCGCTGGGTCAAAGCCCTCTCAGTGGAGTGCGTGCCTCCGTCCAGAGAGCCCGACCGTGGGGCCTGTCCCCTGGCCATGCTCTGCTTTGCATCGCTGCCCCCCAGGGGTGTTGGGGTGTGACCCTGAGTCCTTAGCTATTCCGTGAGTTCCAGGAGGGTGGGGCCCAAGACCTGTCCAGCCTTTGGACCCGGCTGCAAAACTGACAACCCGATCCGTAGCCACCGGGTGGCGGCTGAGCCAGAATGCCAGGTGTCTGCGGGACCACTCGCGTTGGCAGGGCCACGTCTGGCTTTCCACCAACTCTGGCTCCTAGCAGCCATATCTGAACCGGGTAGGATCACCTCAGTGGCAATAATGCCTGAGCTTGTGCAGCATGAGAACAGGCGTTTCATCCTGTTTCACAATTCTGATCTCTTGGGACGGCTCCTGGATTATGCAGCCAAAGGGTTGTGAGGTCCTAACGTAGCTTAGTGAGAAAGTGCGGAGATTGGCTAGCAATGCCTGCCCTGGGCGTAGGAAAAGCAAGTTGCAGCATGTGTGCCATGTTTTGCTTTTTCTGTTATAATATTCTGTGCCTCCAAAACATTTTCACCTCCACTCGTGCATTGGGAAACAGAGGTTCTAAAAGACTTGCATCTTGTCAAAACCAGTGAAAGGTGGGACTAATGCTTGGGTCTCCTGCTTCCCAGGCCTGTGCTCCTTCCCGTCACCGAATCAAATGGCTTTATAGGCCACGGCCTGGCATGGCCTGCTCCTTGAACTGGCCTATAGCACCCACCAGTGTCCTGGGAGACAAACCTGTGCCCAAACATCCGTGGCTCTACACCACGTCCCAGCAGAAAGGTTTCCATCTGTTCTCTGCCTGCCCTGACCCGAGCCTTCTCTTCACGGGTCTGGAAGACCCTTCTGCATCAGGTCCCGCTACCCACTTTCTGCCTGGCAGCTATGAAGCCACGGGACCCCTGGAAGGCCCGGGGCCCATGCACCCTACTTGTTTGCACCAGGGCCGGGAAGGGAGCAGCCCTCAGCTGTAGGGTCTCCCGGAGGAGCTCAGCGGCTGTAGGCACCGTATGTGAGCAGCTGCAGAACATCCCCCAAGCGGCAGGAGTCTGGTCACTCTCTCTGGGCAGGACAGGGCCGGCCCACAAGACCTGAACGCAGGAAAAGGCAGAGGGAGTCCCCTGGACTCCAGCCAAGGAAGCCGGGTTCACAGCGGCACAGGGGCCAAGCTCAAGGAGCAGAGAGCCCTGAGCCTGAGGCGAGCGCCAAGGGCAGTGTCCCCGCTCCCAGACTGTCACTGCTGCGGCCTGTGCACGAGGACAGGCAGTGTCCGCAGGTGCCCACTAGCCTGAGAGGCCAGGTCTGCTCTCTGGGAAGGTGTCTCCGCTGGCTCTGACTACGGGGCAGGGGCTGAGGCCCTTCCTCCTTCCCACCGCCGGCGGTGGTGCGCCTGAGGCTGGGCTCCGCCCTGACCTCCTGGCTGCCTTCCATCCTTCCTCCAGGGGCCCAGCCCTTCCTTGTGCCCAGCCTCCCTGATGGCCACCTAGACCTCTTCCCCCGATCCTGGCCTCCCTGCCCGAGGCCTGCAGCTGGCTGGAGGCCACGGTGGTGCAATGACACCCCTGGTCCCACGGTGAGGTATGGTGTGGCAGGCGGGGGGCTGGCCCGGATGCCCCTGTGGCCCGCTGTTCCAGGCCTGGTGACGGGGGCTGAGGGCGGGGCGGAGACGGGGCTGTTTGCAGGAATGTCAGGCTCTCAGGAAACTGGGGGGGGGGGCGGGAGGGGGTAGAGGACGGGAGGGGGTCAGATGGAGGATTCCGTGGGGGGAGCTCTTGGCAGAGACCCCAGGCCCTGGGCTTAGACGCCCTCCGCCCTTTACGACAAGAACGCAAATGACCCCTCCCCCAGAGAGCGCTCCTGGCCCCGGCTCTGAGCCCCCAGCAGGTCAGCAGGTCAGTCTCGATTCAGTTCCGCGGCCACTCCCCGCCCGCTGCGCGCTCCGGGCTTCCTGGTACTGGACGAATGAAGGAATGAGTGGCTCGTTCACACCCTTGTCCCGGGCCAGGCTGCTCCTCTGCCAGTAAGGACGGACTTGACACCAGGCAGTAGCTTCGGGTGGCAAGAGGACCTGCTGACGCCTCTGAGCAGATCCGCGCGGGCACCGCTGCCCTCCCCATCAGACCCCGTGACCCCCTGGACTCTGGGGGACGGCGGGTGCTGCTCAGGCTCGCCCCTCCAGCGGGCTCGGCCCTCCCGCTCCTCTCTGACACACATCCAGTGACACTGCCCAGCGGCAGAGAAGGGCCTGGCTCTCGGTGGCCTCCTGCGTGGCTCTGTCTGTGGAGGGACAGTGCTCCTCGGAAGCAAATGCCAACCCTGGCAGATTCTGGGGCCCTGGCCTGCCAGCTTCTGCCCATCCCCGCCCTGGCCCAGCGAGGCCACGGGGAGCAGCAGCCTCCTGGGCAGGTAGTGGGACTGGCTCTCAAGAACGTCACCTTGACATGGAGGCCGCACAGGCAGGGTCCTGCCCTCTGCTCTCACGCTGCCTGGGCCTGACCCCGTGCTCCCAGGACCCTCCTCGGTGACTGCCACACTTGGGTCTCGGTTCAGGCTGACCCCCGGCCAGAGCACGCTGCCCTCCTTGGCTCACCTGGCCGGGTGCTGTCCCCCAGGAAGCCCTCCCCAGCCTTCCGCGCTCCATCTGCATGGCAGCCCCTCCCTCGTGGAGAAAGCCCCGCTCTCCGTCACGCAGCCAGGAGGCCTCAAAGCCCCCCTGCCCATCTGGCTGCGGGAAGGCGGTTTGGGGGCCACGGGGAGAGGGTGCGGACTGATGAGGAGGGCGGACGTCACCTCACCAGGGAGCCAGCACGGCGGAGCGCTGATCCACAGAGGGATGGAGGTCAGGGGCTGGAATGTGCGGAGGGGGACTTGGGGTCCCTCTGGGGCTGGAGGGGTCTCTGCAGAGGGTCCGGCCAACAGCTGGAAACTCTCTGACCGCAGGAACCAGTCCCAAGTTCCTCAGGGACCGTCTGCACCGCAGCATTCCACCCGGTACCTTCCTGCCCTTCAGGGCCACGGGGGTGGGGTGGGGCGTGTGCCTCAGCACCAGGAAGGACTGTCAGGGGCCCACCCCAAATCTATTCTCTACCCCTCCTCACTAGCAGAATTCTGTCTATGTTTGGGGCAGTGATATATTTGGCTCCTAAGTAGTAAGCCAATGGTGACAATCCTGTCCCTTATTTGATCCAACCTCCCTTGGAGCTAGGGTGTCTGTGTGACCCACTTCTGGCCAATAAGACATAGCAGGGCACTGGAGGCTGGTCCCGGGAAACCTTTCCCTTTCCTGATAAGGGGGTCGAAGTGGCAGGCATAGCTCTTTGTCTTGTTGTCATTTTTCTGCCTTAAATGCTGGCATGATGGCTGGAGCCATAGCAGCTATATTACAACAGGAGGAAAAATCTAAGAAACATGAACTGTGGCATCACTGGGCATGAAATCAGCATTTGAAATTCTCTCCAGAGACTATGTGAGAAATTGCGTTCTGATTTATGACTTCATCGTTGTCTGTTACTCACAGCCAAACACATCTCTGCGCGCTATTAGAGGGGTGACCAAGATGATTCACAGCCACCCTGAAGCCGGGTATGGGTAGGGAAGAGTTTTGTCAAGACTGTCACCACAAGAGAAGATCCCCTGCCTGCGTCACCCCGGCCCCCAGGAAGTGTCCTATAAATGTGTCCCTGTGTGAACAGCTGAGGTAATTAGCAGTGATACTGGGCAGCCCTAATCCCGGATCAGTCCCATTCCTGGGATTATTAGCCCAATTCCAACCGCTGCCCCAGAGATACTCCAGACAAAGAGCCCAGCCCAGGCCCGCTCTGACCCTCTCCCCCGGAGCTGTGGACAAGTGGGAAGCCACCTCACGGTCACTTGTCGGGAACCGAGAGACACAAAGCCCAGGCCTCGTTTACAATCGGGTCGCCAGGGGGACAGATGGCAACGCTGTGTCCAATCTCTGCCCCTCCCCGTATCCACGGCCTCCGCGGTCCTTCACTGCCTGACCCCCGTGTCTAGGCTGCCCTGGGACTTGCGTTGGCCAGGAGAAGCCCGCAGAAGGGTCCCTGCGCCAGCTCCAAGCCGGACGCTCCCGAGCCCGTGTGTGCCTGTGCTCGGCTCCCTCCTAGGACAGGACCGGCTGCCTGCTGGAGGAGTGGCCCGGCCACCCCAGCTGAGCGCCAGCCTGTACCGGAACCAGCCCAGCCGCGACCCCGGGGACTGGCCCGCCGGCCTGCGTGGCTGGCGGCCTGCAGGAGGGACTCAAGAGCTTGGCTGCCCGAGGCCTCCGTGTGTCCGGCTTGCAGCGCAGTGTCACTGCAGCGAGTGACCGCTGACACCATCTCCCTCGCACGGCTGACCACGCGCCTCCACAGACACGAGCCAACCCCTTCCCCCAAGAGGTCGCCGTTCTCCACCTGCCGCAGACGATGAGACCGAGACTCCGGAAGGTTCTGACTCTCGCGTCAACGGCCAGCGCCCAGGGCGGCCACTCCAAAGCCCCCGCTCTCAACTTACAAGCCACCAGGGCGGCCCAGCCCGGCACCACTACCGACCAGTCCCCAGCCTGCACCCCCCGACCAGCCTGGCAAGCCGTGGACACCTGTGCCTGCCCCCTGGCGCACCAGAGTGGACCGCGGACACCAGCCCTCCAGCCTGGCGTGTTGCCAGGTGTCACCCCAACACGATGTCAGGCAACGGTGTGGGACGCCTTCCCACCAGGCACCACGACCGGCGCAACGTGGCCCCGCAGCACAGGCAGGCCAAGGGGGGGACTGAACCCAGCCCCAAGGCCAAGCTCAGGACGGACGGTGGCTCAGAGCCACTGCGGACTCTGGTGACACCCTGCCCACGCTGGGCACCCGGCCGCCCTGCATCAGGACTGCCCTGGCCGGCCAAAGGCAGGAGGAGGGCGCTCCCCACCCCGCGCAGCGTGCTGGGCTCACCGACAGCGGCGGGGTGCCCTCGTCCTCCACGGTGACCACCAGGTGGTAGAAGCCCTGGCGCTCCCGGTCAGGCGGGGCGGGCCGCGTGGCGATCTCCCCGCTGATGCGGTCCATGCGGAAGGTCATGTCCTCGTTGCCCTCGGTGATGTAATAGGACAGGACACTGTTGATCCCGGTGTCGCGGTCCGCGGCTCTCACCTGGACCACAGCGGTGCCCCCGCCCACGTTCTGGGAGGAGAGCAGGACAGTGGTCACTCCAGGTTCAAGGCCTCAGGGGCCAAGTGGATCACGGGCACGCGGAGCAGCGGCCTGCCCTGCAGCTCTGGTCTACACCAGAGGACGAGGGGCGGACAGTCTGCGGGCACCTGCTATGTGCTGGGTCCCACACTCGCTGACCGAATGGGCCCCAGCCCTGCCAGGTAGGACCCTGGACCCTCCTCGTTTACAGATGAGGAATCTGACCTGCAGGGCAGGTGGCCTGGACCATGGGCATCTGGGCGCTGGGCTCTGCCCTAGGCCACCTGCCCTCATGAACATCCACCTGGCGTGATGCCCACAGTGCCCGGGCCAACATTCTCCCCGAGTGGCCCCAACTTAGGGCCAGCTATTAAATGCACTGTTTATTTATTAATTAAAAACATTCTTTTTTGCTATCAGAGGAACTTGAGCCCAGGGGCATTAACCACTGAGCCACGTCCCCAGCCCCTTTTTATGTTTTATGTAGAGAAAAGGGTCTTGCTAAGTTGCTTAGAGCCTTGCTAGGTTGCTGAGGCTGGCCTCAAACTTTCAATCCTCCTGCCTCAGCCTCCCAAATTGCTAAGATCACAGGCATGTGCCGCTGTGCCTGGCTAAATGCATGATTCTGAGAAACAGCTGTCCAGCGTGAACCTGAGCCTCCTGTTGGGTAAGAGGACGCTTACTTCTTTCCCTCTTCTCCTCTCCTCCCCTGCTCACACAGACACTGAGCTCCATCACCAGGCTGAACATTAGGGGTGTCATTATGGAGGAACCCGCGCTCCAGTCCTGAGATGTGAGGGGCAGGCGGCCAGGGGGACATTTAAACGGGGGCTTCATGGTCAGCTCTCTCCACTGTCCACTCTGGAGGTCAGCTCAGGGTCCCCTTACCTCGTTGACACTGACATTATATCCAAAGGCGCTTTCAATGACTGGAGGGTTGTCATTCACATCCAAGATGGTCACCTGCAGGACGTGGTCCTTCCTCCGTGGTGGGGTGCCACGGTCAGAAGCCACAACCTGCGGGGAGAAGGGCTGGAGTCAGGGCTGAAGTGTTGGGGGAAGGAGCAGAGGCTGACCCATCCCTGACCGTCCTGGCCTGGCCAGCCCCGGGCGCTCCCTCCAGCGCCTGCCCCAGGCTGCAGAGGCCCCTGGTCCAGACTTGGCCAGACTTGGGGACTCATGGGGAATCTCACTCGAGGTGCCGCAGTCGTCCCCGCCTCCTGCCCCGCCTGTGGTCTGGACTGGTCCAGCACCTGACCACGACCCCAGGTCTGGGACCTGACACCGGGCTCCTTGCTTTGGCCTCCAGGGCCTCTACCCCATGCACTCAGTCTGTCTCTGGCAAACAGTGGAGCCTGGGCCGACCTCCTGCCAGCACCGGGGGCCTGACCATGGAGCCTCCGTGGTGCCCCGTGGCTGTGTGGCCGCGGTAGGTGACGTGCAGCAGGCTGGCCACCGCAGTCAGCAGTACCAGCCGCCCAGGCTCCTGCTCTGCTTCTCACTGGGGCGGAGGCAGCCAGGTGGAGGCTCTTGTGCCCATTTCATGTGGGTAAACTGAGGCCGGCCACAGCAAGCGACTCTCCTGAGCCACGCTGTGTCTGGGGAGGAGTCGGACTCTCCGGGCTCCACCGGCTTGCTCCGGGCTCTTACGGCAGACGGAGCCCCCAGCTCCTCTGCCTGGGAGCCCAGGGTCCTCCCCCCCAGGGCCCACTGCTCTTGGCCCCGAGAGGTGCAGCCTGCCCCACGGTGCCGGGCACAGCAGGGACGCTGACCACAGGGTGATGACGGTTGAGTTCCCTTCTAGGTCATTAGTGACCAGTCCTGGGGCCGGGCCAGTCCCCACCTTGAGGATGTAGAGGTCCAGCTCCTCTCTGTCCAGGGGCCTGGCCACGAACACTTCGCCGATGGAGTCGTTGGTGGTGATGATCTCAAAGGCCCCGGCGACGTTGCCGGAGGCCAGGGAGAAGACCACCTGTTGGAGGAGCCAGGGTGAGGGGTGGGGTGGGGAGGAGAGGCGGCCGGGCCAGGCCCAGGGGCCTGGGCTCTGTGTCCAGCAGGACAGAGTCTGATGCAGGAGTGGCTGAGGCTCTGGGAAAACAGGGACAGGGTCGGGGCCGGGGGACGTCAGCGCAGTGGCCAGGAGCCAGCAGGGGGAGGTGGGAGTCCACGGCCTGGCCTCCTCTTGCTTGGTGGTGAGTGGCCGGACAGCAGCGGGGGGAGGGGGGCCCTGCTGACAGCAGGGGACACCCACCTGCCCATTGCTGCCGGCATCAGGGTCGCGGGCCTTGACCGTGGCCACTCGCTGGCCCACGGGGCAGTCCTCGGGCACGCTGACCGCTGAGTCGGAGGTCAAGTCAAACCGGGGGCTGTTGTCATTCTCGTCCAGCACAGTGATGTGGACCTGGCGGTGCACACAGTCAGAGCCGTCACCTCCCTCCCTCCCTAGCCTCACACGCCCGAGCGCCATGTGGGCCAGGGAGGCCCAGCCTCCTGCCAGTTCTGGAACCTGCCCAGCCGGGCCTGACCGTCCCAGGGGGCCGGGAAGCCATTGCTCCTAGCTGCCTGGGGTGGGCCACCCGCGCTCAGTGACAGGCAGGAGAGCGGGGGAGGGGGCGAGGGGCCTCTTGGAGGGCACAGGGAGGGGCACTGGGAAGCTGATGCAGGCCGAGGCGGGCTGGGCACTGCCTGCCGTGGACATAGCTTCCTGTTTGTCAGAGAAACAAGGAATCACATTTTTAAAAGTGAACTCAGTTGATGAGTCAGAAAAATTAAAGAGGAAAATTATGTGTGGGCGGGTGGAGACCATCCCATGGCCAGAGGCTGGGCCTCTACACTGGGTTCGAGGGAGGGAACGGGGCCCAGGAGCAGGAGGGGGCTGAGGTGGCTGGGTGGCCCCAGCAGGGGGGAGGGCGAGTGGGGGAGGGAGATGAATTCCCAACTGTCAGGTGCCAGCACGGGGCCCTGCGGATGAGCCAGAGCCTGTAGGGGAGGCAGGGACTGTGAGCCAGGGAGGAGGCCGGCGGTGAGGACAGACCCTGGGAAGGCACAGGCCGCGGCCAGGACCACAGGTGTCCTTGGGTTCATTGACAGGGACGAGGTGGGAAGGAAGCTCAGAATCTTGGGCCGGGCCTCCTCCCGCACCTTGCCCGGCATCTCCTCTCCTTCTCCTCCCCACGGGGGCTGGGGTTCAGGGGCTCCCACAGTGACCGGCTGAGCAGCCCCCGCCTGCTGCAGAGGACCTCCCTGCACCCTCTCTCTGAATCAGGTCTCGCTGCTTCTTGGTTCTAGCCCCCTCCCATGTCTTTAGGCAGCTGTCAGGACCAACTCCACTGCTCAGTAGCTGCGTGAGTTTGGAAAGTTACTCAACCTCTCTGGTTTTCTATTTCCTTGACTGGAAGTTGGGATGAGAATACCTACCACCCTGGGAGGAATGCTGGGAAGAATAACCCAGGAACCAGGAAGTTAAGGGGTGGTACCTAGGGGTCCCTGGTCCCACTTCCTGTCTACAGATGTTCATGCCTTCCCTCCATGAGACTGTCAATCTGTCATGAATTTTGGTTAGAGAGTTTGTTCCTTGAAGTCCCTAAGCCCCAGTCCGTTGACCTGTGAAATGGGAATATCTATTGTTTTGGGGGCAAAACCCAACAAGGTCTCCTGTGGTCTGAGCCCTCCTAAATCCCTCACGCTAGTCAAGGCCTTAGACTGGTCATGCTTCCTCACACCACAGGGACTTTGCACATGCTGTTCCCCTATGCCCCCGCCCAGTTGGAGTGAAGGAGCTGCTGGACCTAGTGGAAGGGAGTTGGCCCATAGGAGTCGGGCAGAGCCTGTCTCCCCTCCTGGCCCCGTGAGCCCTGGCTCCCTCCCAGGCCCTGAGGACCTGAGGGGGTTAGGAGCTCCTACGGCAGAGCCACCCCACAAGCCCACTCCTTCCTGTCTGCTCCCCGCTCCCAGGGCGGAGTCAGGTGGAGGTGAGCTGCGGTCTGGCTTCTGGAGGAAATGGTGGCACTTTCTAAGGGCCCCTCCCAGTGCCTCCGCCCCAGTACCTCAAAGGGCCTTTGGGGCTCCCAGGGCTGAGCATCTGGGGCAGCTCCGGAGCCTGAGAGGAAGCCAGGCAGAGCAGGGGTGGCCTGCTTCCTGGAAGGGCTGAGCCACTGCGGGGACCCGGGGGAGGCGTGGCTGGGGCCCGCGAGAGCCCCCAGAGCCCTGCTGCCTCGATGCCCCTCCTCGTGACACGGAGAGCCGAGGGCAGCCGGGTGAGGCCAGGACCCGCAGGACACAGGCCCACCTGCTGCCCACCACGGAAAGCTTTGCTCCCTGATGGCCTTCGGGGACCCCAGGGAACGAGGGGTCTGCTGGGAGCTGGTGGAAGCCTCACTGGCCCCGCTGACCCTGGGGATGGTGGCCTTTGGCACCGCCAAGCCACACCCTGGGCCACCAAAGCCGGCCGCCTCCAGGGAGCTGCAGGTCGGAGGCCCCAAGTGGCTGTGCTGGGCCCTCAGCTGGACCCGGGTCGGCGTCCACCCCTCAGGTTGTGGTTTCAGAGGGCTCTGATCCGGGGTTCTCAGGGCCACCGCGGGGGCCTCTCAGGTGGCCTCCCTGGCTGTCCCCACCCCACCTGCAGACTGAGCTTCCCCCCGCTCCTCCCCGAGGCCAGAGCCCCTCCAACCACCCTCCCCAGGTGCCCCGCTCGGCTTCCCAGTCTGGGTCCTGGGTGGCCACTCAGCCGTGCCCACAGCTGCCTCCCAGAGCACCCCTGGCCACACCCCCAGCTCACACACTCCTCCACCAGTGGGGCAGCTGGGACGTCAGGACAGACCACCATGTCAAACCCCTCGCAGGCCAGCCAACGAGAGGGTTCCTGTGGGGGTCCGGCCACCTCACTGCATTCTCTGAGGACGCAGCGCTGTCCTGCAACCTCATTTTAGACTCTAAGCGAGGAAGCTCAGAGAGGTCAAGCAGCTTGCCCGCGTCACACAGCCAGCGAGGAGCAAAACTGGGGTGAGGCCTCCGTGTCCCTTCCTTGGTGTGTCCCAGGTACTCTTTGTTAGTGTGCCTCATCCCAGGATCCCAAGGGGACTCCAGAGCTAGGGGCAGGGATGTGCCCAAGAGGGACCTGGACCTCAAGTGCAAGAGTGGACAGACTGGAAGACCATCAGGGGTCAAGCAGGAGCCAGCTGCAGGCTGGTCCATGTGTCTTCTCACAAGGGGAGGCCGAAGGGCCAGTGCA
The DNA here is from genome assembly GCF_048772815.1 of Callospermophilus lateralis. Taxonomy (NCBI): domain Eukaryota; kingdom Metazoa; phylum Chordata; class Mammalia; order Rodentia; family Sciuridae; genus Callospermophilus; species Callospermophilus lateralis. The sequence goes on along the minus strand of NC_135319.1, from coordinate 43,783,930 downwards.
GGGGCCAGGCCACAGGCTACTCACCTTCTGCAGACCGCCAGGCAGAGGGGGAGCAAGAAGAGAAAGCAGAAGCAGATGGTGAGGGTCACTTCCCGCCAAGCCCGCCAAGGACACACCCTTCCACCTGTCCGAGGCCCCCTGCCTGGCCCAGGCTGCCCAGGGAGGGTGTGACATTTTGGTCACAGTGTGGTCCCTGGGCTAGCAAGGCCCAGCCCTTGCCCACCACCTGGTCAGCTTGGAGGGACGTGTCCTGGGTTGGGTTGTGCTGGGGGCTGTGGCCCGGGACCCACTCACCACAGTGGAGTCCACCTTGGGGCCACCGTCGTCTGCCACCACGGTCAACGTGTAGAAGTCTCCCTTCTCGCGGTCCACGAGGCCCTGGACGGTGATCGCACCCTGCAGGAGGAGGCCGAGGGGTGAGTGACCGCATCAGGCCCAGGCAGGCCACTCTGCCACCTCCTGCCCGCGGGGCACCCCCAGGCTGTTGGCTGAAGTCCTGTCACCCTCTCTGATCCACCCAGGCGCACCCCGTCCTCGGGGCCTCCTGCAGCCCGCCGAGGGGCTCACTCTCCTATTTGGTCCCCAGGGGTCCCCATGGCCACTCCTCCACATTTCCCCTGGGCCGCCGGCCACCCCCGAGTATCCCTCCTTCTCTTGTCCCCTGAGGACTCCCAGAGGCTGGGAAGGGCCCGTTTCATCTGTGTTCCCAACACCCCCGGGTTGCGGGGACTCTCTCGTAGCCATGACCACTGCAGTGACTCATCCCTGCCTGTTTCCAAAGAGGGACTCTCCTAAAAGTCACCGGAAAGCCAAGACGGAGTAGGTCAGGTGGGGGAGAGGGGCTGCCCAAGGGCCCAGGTGGAGGGGGAAAGGAGGTGGTCGCACGAGCTCTGTGACATCGGGACACAGGAAATACACGCTGGCCTCTGTCCCTGGCGGCCGGCACACAGCTCCTCCAGCCTCGCATGCTCCTCAGCAGTGGGGACGGGGGATGCTTTTGTTCTAGGAGCTGGTCTTTGGCCCTGGTTCCTGACGAGTTCCTGATGCCATCAAAATCCCTGGGTGACAGGGACATCTTTTGCCCTACGGAGGCAACTCCTGTGGGCTCCAAGGAAGGCCAGGCCACGGCTGGAACGCTGTGTCTCACCCTCGCCCTCGGGGGGTGGGGGTAGGGGGAGAGGGCTGGAGGGCCAGTTAATGAGTAGTGACCTCGTCTGCCTGACCAGGCGGCCCTAAAGCCCCTGCATTCTGGGGTTGGCAGAGGTTTCGGACTCTGGGAGGTTGTTGGCTTTGTTTCTGTACCGGGAGTTGACCCCAGTTGACCACCGAGCGGCGTCCCCAGCCCTTTTTACATTCTATTTGGAGACAGGGTCCAGCCAAGCTGCTTCTATGGCCTCCTGCTGGGATGCCTGGGCGGCTCTGGGGGAGGGCGCTGTGCTGGCCTTGGTAGTGGGTCAGCCGCAGCGAGGACCCTGCCTGAGCCCCGCGAGCAGGCAGCTCTAACAGATCAAGAGGGGCCAAGGCGGGGGTCATGGGGACCCTCTCATAGCCAAGGTCAGAGGGACGGTCCTTCAGCAGCCCTGGGATCCGGACGTGACTGTGGGTGGAGCTACACTTTCATTGTCCACTAGCAAGAGGGACACCAGGCCGCCTCACTGCACACGCCCTCTCACCCCTACCTGTGGGAAGAAATACATCACGGGGATTCTCTTGGTTTGCTTGTTTGGCCGAGGTTCTGTGTTTGTGGTGCCGGGGATGGGACCCGGGAGTGCTCCACTACTGAGCTGCACCTTCTGATTTTTATTTTAGGACCGGGTACTCGGGGCCAACGCCCACCGTGCCCGCCCCAGCCCTCACCGTGATGGCGTCTATCTTGAAGAGGGCCTTGGCGCGGGCGCTGGTGTGGGCGTCGAAGCGGTAGGTGATCTGGTTGAGGTTGTCGATGGAGTAGGCCTGGACCCGCAGGATCTCGGTGCCCAGGGCCAGGTTCTCCAGGATGGCGGCCTCGTAGGAGGCGTTGGAGAACTGCACGGCCTCGTCCAGCTCGTTGAGCAGGGTGACGTGGACGCTGCAGAAGCCCCGGTGGAAGGGGGGCGCCCGGTCCGTGGCGGACACGTTCATCAGGTAGCTGGTCTTGGTCTCGTAGTCCAGGTAGTCCACGGTGGTGACGAGCCCCGTGCTCTCGTCAATCTCGAACTTCCCCTCTGCGCCCGACAGGATGCGGTAGTTCACCAAGCCACCGTCCCCTGCAGGAGGACACAGGCGCTGTGCTCTGTGGCGACCTCTGAGGGACGCGGCGGGGACTCTGGCGGGCCCACCCTGCGTGCACTGCCCCCACCTCTGTGGCTGGATCGTCCCAAGAGACGTGGCAGAGGACGGGGCACACGCTGACCCCTCTCTGGGGTGCCAGAGGGGCCTGGCTCTGCCCTAGGGCCTGGGGACTCGGGTTCTCGCCCCGCCTTGGACACTGGGGCAGACAGGGGGTCTCTTTGATCTAGAAAGCGTTGGGTGAGGCAGGGTCCTCGGGGTGGCCCAGCCTTCCTTCCGTTCCTCTGGGGTTTCCACGCCAAGGGCACGGTTCTGTCTTCCCTGTCCCCTCCCCCCAGTCCCTGGGCCATGGGACACACCATTCGAGAGGGAGCCAGGGCTGGGATTCCTTCTCCCAAGTCCACAGGCCTCAAGGGGCTGGGAAGGCCGTGGTCATAAAGCCACTTGGGAGAATCCCAGACCCCTCAGAGCGGCCAGCCCCAGCTGGGGGGGACGCGCCTGCTTAGGGTCATCCGAGCTTCCTGATGTTTTCTCCCCAAAGGCCCAAAGCTGTGGGGCCCCAGAAGCGTAAGTGACCGGAACTGCACGGACATGCCCTTCAGGGAGAGTGATTCAGCAAGAATGTCCAGCCCCGTCCCCTGGCCCTGTGTGGGCGGCTGGTGAGCCTGGGTGCTGGGGGGCGGGGAGCCGGGCAGGAGTGCCCAGCCCGCCTGCGCTGTCCTGGAGTCCTCTGTCCCTCACTATGCACTGCTGACCACAGCCCGCCCTGGGGCTCAAGGCCCTCGGCCACCTTAAGGTTGTCTGGACCAGGAAGGGAGCTGCCTGGGAAAGGCCTGGGAGCGCCAGGCCCCAGGTGACCCTGCGGGGCCTGGGGCAATGGCTGGCTGAGGCCAGTTCTTGACCTCCCCGAGTCCTGCCCAGCCGGGAACAGCTGGGTCCTGGGATGACACATCTGGCCTTGCCCCGCTGTGACTCCCCCTCTGTCCACCCGGAGACTGAGACAACGCCCTGATGGCAATCCTCTCAGGCCTGGGCATCTGGCGGGGAGTGACCAAGACTGTCCCAGGAGGCCCTCCCTGGCCTGGGAGCCCTGAACAGGGGAGCCCGAGACATGGAGGATGACCGGTCCCTCAGGAGCAGGCCGGGAGGGTCCCTGTGAACACCGGGGCTCCCTGGCTCCCGCCACCAGCCTCACCAGTGTCCCGGTCCGTGGCCCGGACCACGATGACCGAGGTCCCTATGCCCGCAGTCTCGCGGAGCCCCAGGCGGCTGTACTGCTGCTGCGTGAACACGGGCGCCTCGTCGTTGACGTCCTCCACGTACACGATCACCTGCGGGGCCAGGCGCGAGTCAGGGGGGCAGGGTGAGGCCCCGAGGCTGGCTCGCTGGTCTCTGCTCTCCCAGGCCAGCTGCGGGCAGCCCCCGAGGGTCACCGTGTCCTCCCTCTTCCCCAGGCCCTGGCCCCAGGCCGGTGCTCAAACTCGGCTGGTGTAGGAATAAACCTTATCTCACCCTCGGCCCGGCCGCTGGCCCTGTGGGGCCTGTGGCTAATTAATGAGTGACTCTTGGGGGCCGTCAAGTTTCTCAGCTGTGACACGGCCACACTGCTGCAGGGCGCCCGCCACGGCCACCCGAGAGTCGTTAGGGAGACAAGATGGGCCGGGGCTGCCAGGAGGGCTTGAGCCCGACCCCACGCAGACCCCAAACCACGCAGCAGAAGAGACGTGAATGTGACAGCCACTGTGGCAGAGGACATTGACATGGGGCCCCTTTAAAATCGTCACACGCTGTGGCACTTAGGAGAGGACTAACCACGCCCTGGCACCAGGGGCGCTGGACACCAGTGCCTGGAGGGCGGAGGCACCAGGGAGGTTACTGACCCCCTTGGCCCCCAGGCCCTGTTGGTGGCTCTCACTGGAGTTCCCTGGGGCCTAGGGATGTCCCTCTGTGCCACTTTGCTGGCTGCTTTTCTTCCTGGTCCCCATCCCCCCGGACCCTCCCCGGGGACCCTTCTTCCTAGCTGCTGTCAAGCCATCTCTGTCTTGGAGCTTGCTTCCCGGGTCCCAAGGCAATGGCCCTTCTGAGTTGCGCAATATGAACAGCTGCCCTCACAGCTCCCCCAGACGGCCTCAGTGCCCGCCAGGGACAGGCGTGTCACGCACGGCAAGAATCAGGCTGTTTAAAGGCGCCTGTGGGCGCAGTGCATGGGCAGAGGCGCCCCATCTCCCCACGACCCCACCCACCACAGGGCCACTGGAGAGGTTTGGCGCAGGTGGGGACAGGGCAGAGAGCAGAGTGGAAGGAAGGACAAGGGTGTGTCCCAGGGGACGCCCAAGGCCCAGAGCCCCTGCCTCCTTTCAGAGATGGCGGAACGAGCTCAGAGAGGGGAAGGGACTTGCCCAAGGCCAGTCACTGGGAGGGCCGCAAAGAGTGCAGGGTTCTCCTGGCCCCCACCCGCCCAGGTGAGGGCTCTTGGCTCTACGTTGGGGGTGGGCCGGTCCCAGAGCCGAGCCAGGGCCGGCTGGAAACTGGCCAATTGTGGGGAGGGACTGGGAAGGAGCCTCGAGGCTCAGCGTGGATTTCACGTGTGGTCAGCGACAGACACTGAGAGGCCTCTGAGGCACAGGAAGCCCCAGAGCATTCGATCTGCTGACCACCACCACTTGGGTCAGCCTGGGGGCTCTTCATGGCATGGCCAGGAACTGGTGGGTAGGGGCACAGAGTCTCCTGGCTGCTGTAGGCAGAAATGGCAGGCTGGGGGTGGAGGCTCTGGGCAGGGGGCGGGGAGGAGAGGCACATGGGCGTGGAGGCGGGGGGCTCCCCCTTGGCTGCTCTCAGGGTGCCCACAGCCCTGCAGCGGCAGCTGGATCTTCAGACACCGAGAACCCGCTATGCAAACTGACGTGCCCACGGCGGAGCGCAGCTGTTCTCAGGCTGGAACCTTCTAAATCGGACTTGACCCAGAACTTGGCTGGGGAGATCCTGGGCGGGCGGCGTGGGGGGTCTGCCTGGAGGGGTGTCGGGAACGGTCTTCCCATAAACAGAAACTGACCACCCATCTTTCACACTGTGCACCTCCCCTTTCCTGAGCCTGTTTGTTCCAACAACCTTGACACCAGGGCCCCGGGAAGAAACGGGCCAGTCGGACGGTAGGAGAGGAAGAGGAGGGAGGCGGCAAGGGGCCTGGCCGCAGGCCACCGTGCTCTGGATGGTTCCGGCCTTGTTTTCAGCGAGAAGCAGGAGGCGAGATGGTGTGTGGTTTGCAAACCCGAGAGACACAGCTGCACAGGAAAGCCACCGGCCTGCAGGGCTCTTGCTGAGCGGGAGGGGGCTGCCTGGCTGCTCAGAGAACCCACCTGCGTTCCCCCGGGCTGCACCACCCCCAGGGACAGGACAGGACAGGACAGGCATGCGTCCAGTCTCCACAAGGACCGGCTCACTCCGAGCTCCCTCCGAGCCTCATCCGGGCTGCTCCTAGTCCCTGAGGCAGGAACTGGAGGACGTGGGTGGACCCCATGAGCCATCTCTGTGGCTGCGGTTGGGAAATTGACTGTAGGGCCAAACTGGAGTCCACACGTGGTCAACAGGAAGTCCCTGGCTCTCAGGAATGTGTACACTGAATATCATCCCAGGGACCAGCCCCAAATTCTCACCCCAAAGTTATCTCTGGGGGGGTGAGGCGGTGGCTTCCAGCTACACTGAAGGGCCACCTGGGGCAGTGTGGTGCAGTGGTCAGCACAGCATTGTGGTTAAAAGAACACACTGGAGCCGACTGTCTGGGGGTGAAGCCTGGCTGGACCCCCACAGTGGGGTGACTCTGGGCAGTGGCTCACTGTCCTTTGCCTCAATGTCCTTGTCTGTAAAGCAGCCGTCTTAACAGTGGCGGCTCGTAGAGCTGATAGGGCTCTTGCTGAGCGGGGCTGGGCTCAAGTGCACGGAGTGCTTAGAGAGACGCCTGTCACGGTCCTGGGAGGGGTCCTCGTTCCTCAGGGTTCAGGGACAGAGGAGCGCAGGGACCCGCAGGTCCCATGGGGTCCCACCCTGCCCTGATGGACAGCCTGGCTGGTCTGTTTTACACGGCACCCTGGGGTGCTGCCGAGTACTTGGTTTTGAACCGTTGGGACCTTAAAATGATCTGCCGTCACAAGGCATCGAGAGGTGTGATCCCTGGAGACGGGGGGCGGGAGCCAGGGGGTCACGTGGAGGGCTGTGGCCAGGAGGCCCAAGGTCCAGGGACCATCCACACTGTGCTGATGTCCGCCACTCTGTGGCTGAAGCCGTCCCCACCAAGGGCGGTCCCGCGTGGGTGTTCTGATCTGCACGGGAGCGAGCATTTGGCCGTCACTCGTGGCGTGTGGCTACATGGCTGCCCGGGTGCACAGTCAGGTAACTGGGTCTGACCTCCTGTCGCTGGGCTGTGTAAAAACCCAAGGCATCGACCCCTGCGCTATTTCCATGTGGGCAGAGTCCCTGGGGTGGAGGTGGCTGCAGGCGCTCAGGTGTGACTTCCCACTGCTTCCTGGGGCCAGGCTGCCAGGAGCCGGCCACGGCGGGGCCGTCCCCCCAGCGCCCCCACACAGGGGGAGGCTCGGTCAGCCTCGGCTCATCGTTTCCGGCGGAGGGAGCAGCGGGTGGAGATGGCTGAGAGGAACAGCTGACTCTGCCACTCGGTTCTGGGCAGAAGTCCCTGCCAGCTCTGCCACTTTCCCGTCTCCCTCTGCTCTGGGTGACGTCTGGGTCTGACTCACTTTCCACCACGCCCGGGGAAGGGGCGGTGAGCAGCTGAGGACGTCATCGGGACCTCTTGAGAGGTCCTCTGCTTCTTGGTCATCCCCCAGTTGTGGACAGGAGCAGGCCAGCCTGGCCGGGGGCCGTGCCCATGTGTGCTTGACCATGGGGGAGGGTGAGGTGGGCTTGGCCTCAGCTGTGCAGGTGAGGGTGGGCAGAAAGGGATATTTCTGAGGGGCAGCTGGGAGTGGGCACTGGAATGTGTCAGGATCATTTTCACTGGAACGGGAACTGCGCTTGGACGCAGAGGCGTGGGCTCAGTGCCTGGATCTTCCGCCAGAGCTCTGGGGGCCTCGGTTTCCTCATCTGTAAGGGATCTCTCAGGCTCACGCTCCAGGGCTGCGTGGACCTAGGGGTCACTATGGAGAGGACCCCTCTTTCATCCCTTGGGACAGACACTTGTGTCGGTGACCTTCCACAGCTGGGGTTCACAGCCCAATGACATGTCCACTTGGGCTCCCTCCCCAAACCCACAGCCCCAAATGCCATTTAGCACCTAAGTCCATGGTGGCCCTGCCTCCACCAGGCCACAACTGGTGGCCATCTTTGGTCCAGCTGCAGCCTTGGCCTGGCCCTGCGGTCGGCACCCAGCCCGCCCCTGGCCTCACCCTGACAGAGCTCCTCATGGGGCCCAGGTCCTGGTTGTAGGCCTCCACGACCAGCACGTGCGACGAGTTCCGCTCGCGGTCCAGGGGCCGGGGGCCTCGCATCAGGAGCCCGCTGCTGACGTCGATCTGGAAGTTGTTGCCGTGGTTACCTGCACGGGGCACACACCAGGTGCCCGGGCTCAGCCTGGGGCCAGCGTCGGAAGGTGGACTCCGCACAGAGGTCTTGGGGACGTGACGGTGGCCAGGGGACCTCTGCTTCCTGCGGCCCTGGTCTGGCAGAGTTGGCGGCCAGGGAAGACGTTCACCTGCCCTCTCTGCGGGGGAAGCCTGGGGTCCCCCTGGACCCTCACACCCACAGGTGCGGGTGCCGTGAGGCCTTCTAGAAATCGCAGAAGGATCTGGGCTCTCACAAAACCCAACTCCCTGTGGGTGCTGGGTCCGGGGCTCAGTGGACACCTCAGGGCTGGCTCTGTGCCCTCCCCTGACTTTCCACGGGGACCCTCCCTCCTCCACACAGCCCATGTCCTTTGTGTAGGGAAATGCACTCTTGGCTCCAGAGGGGGGCAGGTCAGCGACTGTCACACCGCCATGGTGACGGCTCAGGGATGGGCCTGATTCTAGCTGAACCAATGGCAGTGCATCCCTGGGGAGTTGGGGGGGGCGGGGGAAGGGGCGGGGGGAGGCCGCCCTGGACTCCAAGGCCCCACTGGCCAGGGTGATGGCTTTGGGAAGCACCCGGAGCATGAGAGACTCCGGGGACACGGCCGTCACCTGGGCACCCCCACTTGGTGCGAATCATGGGAGTTCCGGATTCCTCCCCGCGGCCCCGTCCTGGGGGCCCACTCACCGTCGAGGATGCGGTACCACACACGCCCAAACTCGCCCTCGTCGGCGTCCGCGGCTTTCAACTGAGGAAGAGCCAACAGTGGAGTCACTTCTAACCCGCCGCAGGGACAGGAGGCATCTGTGCAGCCCGGCCTCCCCTCCCCCACGCCACCCTGTCCCAGCTCAACCCCTGGCTTCCTGAGAGGCTGGGGGTGCAGGAGACCCTCTAATCCCCACCAGGACCCCTCCCTCAGGTTGGGGGATGAGTGACAGCTGGGGTAGGTCATCCACACGGCCATCATTCACTCCCCATCTGCCTCTCGAGGTGCCTGGATCCCAAGATGCATCTTGCCACACTTCTTTGTGGGTCACGCTGGGCCGCAGCCAGGCTGACCACCGTAAGGTCCTTACGTGGGAGTCCCACTCCCAGGTCCTGGCTCCATGATGGTCCACACGCAGACCCTCCTGCTGTCCCTGGGCACTATCTCTGCTGAACTCCCAGGCGGCCTGGCGCTCCCTGGTTACAAGGAGTCCGCCTTGAGGCTACCAGCAGAAGCGCAGCTGACCTCAGGACAGTCCTGAAGGTCCAGAGCCCAACACCAACCTGAGGCGGGTAGAGCACTCGGCCAGGTCACGCGGGGAGCAGTCTGAGGCTGCAGCCACCGGGTGGCCAGAGAGGGCTCCTCAGGGTTTGGGTGGAGGGGCCTGGTGAGGCCCCGATTCCTCAGCTTCCCATGGAGGTCCAGCCCTCCTCCTCCCCCACATCTCTCTCTAGCTCTGGCATCTGGGCGGTAACTGTCATTTTCTTTCTGACCCCCACTGCTGTGGCCAGAGGCCAGTGGTTCAGGAGTGGTCCCTGCTCAAAGCTGAGTCAGTCACACCCTTTGCTGAGATTTTTGACCTTGGGTCCAGAGAGCGAGGGAATCTGTTTTGTAGTAAGCTGTGGGGGTGTCAGTAGTGTGCCCCCATCATGGCCTCTCTGAGCTCCCCTCCGCCACTTTCTCCTTACCCACCCCACCCCAGGCAATTGGTCTCCTTGCTATTTCTTGAACACCAAGTGCATGCCAACCACAGGGCCTTTGCCCTTGCTTTTTCCTCTGCCTGACAATCTCTCCTTCCAGGTATTGGCATGCACACTCCTTCCTCTGCTTCAGGCCTTTTTAAAATGTCATCTTCTCATCAGACCCTACTGAACACTGTGCAGCCCTGCATCTGTGGATTTAACCAACTGAAGATTGAAAACATTTTTAAAACATTGTGTCTGGACTGCAGAGGTCTAGACTTTCCCCCATGGTCATCAATCCTAAAAGAATTCAGTATGGCAACGGTTTCTTTAGCATTTACACTGTATCACAAATAACCTAGGGATGATTTAAACCGTACAATAGCAATGGAATATTCACCACAAAAAGGAGCGAAATTCTGTCACTTATGGCACCCTGGATGAAGCAGGTGAAATAAATCAGATATAATGACAAATCTCACGTTCTCAGTTGTAGGTGGAAGCTAAAAAGTTGGTCTCAAAGATGTACAGAGCTGAACCATGTGGCCTCTCCTTGTGGGAGAGATGCGGGGGAGGCAGGGATGGAGAGAAGGTGGCGGACAGGTACCAGGTGCAGGTGGGTACAAGAGGCTCCTGATGTTCTGCAGTAAGATACCCGTGGCTGACAGCAACTGGGTATGTGAACAAAGCTGGCAGACAGGATCCTGAACAGTCCCACTGCGACAAAATGACTACCGTCTGGGGGGACAGCCACACCAGTTCCCTGATCTAGCCATTGCACACGGTATGTGCGTATTGAAGTTTCTGTATTCCATAAATATGCCCAATTATTATGTGTTAATTAAAACAAAAATATAATTAGAAATAAAAAGTGAGCTGGGCAACGGTGATGCACACCTGCAACCCCAGGGGCTCGGGAGGCTGAGGAAGGAGGATCATGAGTTCAAAGCCAGCCTCAGCAACTTAGTGAGGCCATAAGCCACTCAGTGAGACCCTGTCTCTAAATAAAATTCAAAATTGGGCTGGGGATGCGGCTCAGTGGTTGAGTGCCCCAGGGTTCAATCCCCTGGTACCAAACAACAAACAAAATAGGTGAAGTATATGGGAGGATGTAAGCTATGGGGTGTGTGTGTGTGTGTGTGTGTGTGTGTGTGTGTGCGTGTGCACATGTAGACTCAACACACCGTTTTATATCAGAAACTTGTGTACTCATGGATTTGGGTCTCTCTGAGGATCCTGGAAACAATCCGTGCAGATACCCAGGGACACTGTCTATGGAACTGCATCCCCCTGCCAGGCCCTCCCTACCCCCATCACTGTCTGCTACCCTACGTCTCTGTACATTGCCCACGTCCCCACTGAACGAAGCAGCATCGAGTGAATTGTAAACACTTAGCAGAGCTTTAGTGAGGACACTAAGGTGACAGTCAGGAAGCACAGGGCAAAGTCACACACACAGAGCACTGGGGGGTCAGGGCCCTGGCCCCTGATACTCCGGAAGCCCTGCGGCACCTCTTTCCCTGGCTGATTGCCCTGGGTTCTGTGGGTGTCCTGACATCACTCCAGCAGGGCTCCTGGGCCTGATACAGTTGGAATCGGGTTTCTGTGTCATTGCCACCAAAGCCCCGACGCAGATTCCCTATCTTTGCCCACTGGACAAACTTCCAGAGAAGAGAGGATGGAGCCTCTTGCAAAGACCAAGCCGACAGAGGCCGTGGGGTGGGACCGGCCAGAGGAGACAGTGGAAGGACGGGGAGGCCCTGGCTCAGCAGGAAGAGTTGGGGGGGACAACCAGGTGGGAACCATGGAGAGCCTGGGGAGGGACGGGACACGTCCCTGTCTGGGGTGAAGAAGGGACATGGCAGCCTCAGGGGAACGGGGTGGGGGACACAGAGTGATGGCATGAGGCTGGTATGAGCGTGACCAGCCTGGCAGCTGGAGTTGGCCTGGTTGGGCCGAGGGACATGCGGGGACTGAGGTAGGTGCATTCAAGGACTTTGAAAAGCAGGCTGACGGCAGAGAGGAGGGAAAGCACGTTGGAGCAGCAGGAAGTAGTGTTCTGGGTCAGGTGCACCGGGAAGAGATTCCTGGCTTTGTCATTTATTGGCTGAGTGACCATGGACAAGGACTTCAGCACCCTGAGCCTCAGCTTCCTCATCTGTAGATGGGCACAGTGGTGACCAGCCTCGCAGGACTGAAGGCTAGGTTGGAGGTGATCCTGCAGAGCGTTTTGTCCGGGGCCTGGCACAGGACAGGTGGTGAAGGCTGACAGGACGGCTTCCGCCACCCTCTTGGGAAGCCCCCTTATTGATGCTGGGGTTGGGGACGGCTGGGTTCCCCTGCTGTGGAGTTCTTTCCCTCCCTTCCCTGAGAAGGGACAGATGCGAAGGTGCTTTGTCCATTCAGATCTGGGAGGAGCAGGACAGGGGAGAGGCTGAGCTGCCCGGAGGGTGTTTTGCCTCCTCTGTCTCAGGAGCAGAGGCCCAGTGGCCAGCTGGTTTGGGCCAAGGAGGTCAAGGAGACTGAGGGTGGCCGAGTCTGAGAAGGAAGTCGCAGGAACCCCAGCGTGGGCTCTGGGTGCCTGGTGCCACCCGAGTCTGGGGAGATCACCAAACCTCCCACCCACCAAGTCGCTGGGTGGCCGTGGGCAGGTCACAGCTCTCTGGAACTCAGTGTGGTCATTGTAGGAAGAGAAAGATGATCTTGAAGGGTCTCTGCAGCTTTGACAGTCCACGGGGAGGCTCCCAGCCATTTGGGGGTGGCAGACAAGGCCTCTTTCTGTGGTCAAGGTTAAGTGCAGGAGGGAAGAATTAAAAACAAAAATTATAGCTCGTAAAGACGTGGGGGTCCAGGCTCAGGTCTTGGACGCGGCCATGACTCCTCCTGTGCTGGGTATCTGGGAGCTCAGAGCCCTGGGGGGCGGCTTCTCCCAGCAGTAGCTGGTTGCCAGGGTAGATCTCGCTTCCAGGAAAGCAGGAGGCTGGGAAGGGTGTGTGTGTGTGTGTGTGTGTGTGTGTGTGTGTGTGTGTGCGCGCGTGCGTGCGTGTGTGTGTGTGTGCGTGTGTTGGAGAGAACCCAGGGCCCACCGTGGCTCTGGACGTCCCCCAGCCTGCTGCCCTGTGATCTCTCTGACCTTTAGCCATGCCGGCTTCGCTCCTCAGTTCTGCAGCTGGACGCCTTCAAAGGAAGCGTGCTTTTCTGAGAAGCGGAGAGAGAGGCCCAGAAGGCAGGGGGCCCCAGGGCTGCCAGGGCCCATCATTCCTCTGCTCCCCTCCTGCCGCTTCTCTCCCCAGTAACCTGGGGGCTGGCAGGCGCTGAATAGCCACCCGCTGGCTGACGCGCCCACCAGGCTGTTGGAACTTCCAAGGGAGAAGGTGAGCGCTGAGTGGCCTGGGGACAGTTCCACCCGCCCCTGTTCCCCCAGCTCCTCCGCCCCCGAGAGGCCTCCAAGGAGACAGGCCAGAGTGAGGCGACAGCCCCTCTCCTCTTCCCACCCAGTTGCCATCCCTACCCTCCTGGCTGTCCCCTCCCCCAAGGCAGGGCCAACTCTCAGCAAAGCCAGGTCCAGCTGGAGAGCCGGGGAGTGAGCCCACTCCGCCAGGCCTGGCCGACGGAGGGTGCAGGGCACGGCAGAGCCCAGGGCCTGGTGGGGTCCCAGGGGCCTCCTGGTGCTCCCCGGGCCTCCCCTGGACTGCGGAGGACACCTGCTCACCGAGCTCAGCCTGCTGAGGGCTGGCTCTGAGGTCAGTGCTCGGGGACCGCAGAGCAGGTCTGGGGAGGGGATGGGGGTGAGACCCTTGCTGGGGGGCCCTGGGGAGGATCTGAGGTGTGCTCAGGCCTCGGCAAGCCCTCTGGTTCTGCAGAGAGCAGACAAGGACAGTGAGGTTTTGAGGCCAAGGCCACAGAGGAGCCCTCTCTGCTCTTACAGGTCCTATTCTGTGAGACTCTGAAGGAAGGAACAAGGTTCTAGAGTGAGCTTGCAAGGGACAGGCTTCCCCTGCGTCCAAGACCGTCCCTCGCTTGACTTGGAGGGCCTCTTTCCTACGACCCGCTGGCCCTCGATGGCTGGTCAGCAGAGGGTGTGGAGAGAGCCTGGTGGCTGGACGCCCCCCATGCTCTAGGGCACCACAGGAACGGCTCAGACGCTGACTACAACCCCAGTCTTGCTTTGATTGAAGCAGGCCTAAGGCCTGGAGCCTGGACCTCTGGGCTGGCCTGCCGGCTTCTCCCAATCTATCTGAAGGCCCTGGACGTCCGACACTAGCACTAGTAGAATCAAAGCTTCTTCCAGCTCAGACTCTCCTCTCCTTTCTCCAGCCCCACGCCTCCCAGGCCAGCCTAGAGGGAGACGAGCGGGTCCACCCCACCCCTCCTGCTGCTCAGACTCAAGGAAGGGCCAACCTGCCCACAGTGCCCAGCCAGAGAGCCCTCCGGCTTGATGCCTGAAGGGCGGAGGCCCTGGGCAGCTAGACGGGCATCAGAGTTTCCAGGCGGGAGCTGGGAGGGGTCGTTTTCTGTCTGGAAGTGCCAGAGGGGTGTGGAGGGGCCCGTGGGAAGTGGGGTGGGAGCTCTGGAAGCCCTCAGTCTTGTGGGCGCAGGGAGCCAGAAGTTAGGTCCCGAAGCTACCGGTGAGTACCTGGGGCAGGACAGGGGCTCCAGGGCTGGGGGACTGGGTGGCCAGGCTCCCCTCCCCGCTGCCTGCCGACAGGGATTCTCCACAGCTACGTGCAGAACCTGGGCATGACGAGTCTCTCCTGCTGGGTTTTGGCGCTGGAGAATTGTCTGTCTGTCTGTGTTCTCAACCTTTCCTTCTTTCTTGTTTGGGTTCTGAGGACTGAACCTAGGGGCACTCTACCACTGAGCTACATCCCCAGCCCTTTTTATTTCTTTGAGACAGGGTCTTGCTTAATTGTCAAGGTTGGCTGTGAACTTGGGATCCCCCTGCCTCAGCCTCCCGAGCAGCTGGGGTTGCAGGTGTGGGACACTGGGCCCAGCTGAAGCTTGACTCTTGAAACCTGGGTCAGACTAAGCTGCCGTGGGGAAGAGGAAGCTCTGCTCTGCCTAGCCCCAGGAAAGACTCCAGGGTTGAACAGAGACAATCAGTCATATTAGACCCTCTTTTGGATCTCCTGTCCTGTGTCTGCAGAATTCAGAGATCATAAATGCTGGCCTGTGAGCTGGACGGAGCCCGTTGAGATTAGAATTGGCCGGTGGAGTGTTTCAAATATTGGAAAATCCATTTCAAAATGTTTGGAATCCAGTTTATTTGGCCTTTGTTGTCTCCCTCTTGCTTGTTTTCCTCCATGTTGCTTTAAACACACTGAATGAGTTGCCAACATTGAAACATCAGGAATATTTGTCTTAAAAAACAAACAAACAAACAAACAAAAAAAAAAAAACAGTTTCTAGCTTCCCTTGGGAAACTGGAAGAGCCCAGTACCTGGGGCCAGATCCAGGGAGCAGGACCATAGGCCTGGGCTGGGGGGGCGGCCAGTGCTTCTAGGAAGCCTGCCCACCTGTCCTCCCTGTCCATGCCTTACCTGCCAGCAGGCTCCGGAATCACTGTTATCTGCCACCCAGCCACAGACAGCCAAAAGCTCAGTCTTTGTATTTCCACAGACACCTGCAGGGTGACGTCCTGGGATGACCTTAAACCCTAACAGGAGGCCTGGAAGTGCATGAGCTCTGGGCAGGTCAGCCCACCTGGCCGATTCCTTGTGGGCTTATTTCCCACCGGTTCCTAGAGCAGCTCAGGGAGTAGGTTGGGGCCCAAGGGGTGGAAAGGAGACGTGGCCAGGAGTCCGGGAACTTGCTTTTGGCCTTTTCTTAGCCACTGGCTCACAAAGTGACCCTGGGCTTGGCCTTCCCCTCTCCGGGCCTTGACTTCCCTACCTGTCATGGGAACAGGTTGGACTGCATCGGACAGCAGCCACGCGAACATTCATGGAGCCAGGCAGGTGTGGCTGGACCTGAGGGTGCGTGGTGGGCTGGGCTCCCTGTCTAAAGTGGACAGCTGCTGGTACCAGAAAGGCCCACGGCCCAGTGTGGCCAGTGGTGAATTTCTGGAGTTTTGAGAGAAGCCAGGCTTTCAGATATTTACGGAACCTCTGTTTCTCTTTTTCTAAAATCACAGCTAAAGGTGCTGTCAAGACCCGGTGAAGCCTGTGGACCCTCGTCTGCAGCTTTGCCATTGGATAGTCACCAGGGCCCCTGCCAGCTAACTCATAACCTATGACTTGCCCTGGTCACAGAACAAGTCACTGATGGACTTGGTCTTTGATTCCAGACTTTCAGGTCTAAGACTACGGCCACTCATGAGAATTGATTTCTAAATGCTAAAGGCATTACCCTCTGTCTCCTCCGTGACAGATGGGCAGGGGCGAGAGGGGAAGAGGCTCCAGCCCAGGTCCACTGCACCACTTCCAAACTGGTGTGACAGGCCCTGGGCCTTGCCATCTCCCTGGGCCTCACTGTCCTCACCTATCCCATGGCCATCATGCTATGGGATAACCATCATGGTTTAACCAGGCCCAGCCCCATCCATGTCCCCAGGTAAGTCTCTCCCTGCCCTGAGCCTCGGGTTCCGCTGACCTGTGCTGACCTTCGGTTCCTTTCTGTTGCAGGAGACATGAGCACAGAGGGCTCCAGTCTCTCCAGCCCTAGGGCTGCCAGCCCCCAGGACACCTTCACGGCTCCGGTCACCCCTGGGACTCTCACCGGGGTGACGGACCCCCTCCCTGTGCTCCTCGCCCTGGCCTGCATCTTCCTCCTGCTGGCTTCTTGTCTACTGTTCCTGATCCTCTGCAGGCCGGCTGCTCTGGACCCCCGCCACCGCAGGGCCCGCGAGTGCATGCCCCACCACCCCGAGAGCCCCAGCGAGCCCCGGCTCCGGCTTTGGAAGCGCCTGGGCTCCCTGCGCCGCTCTCTGCACAGCTTCCGGAGGGGGCGGCTCACCACCCCTCCACGGCCACTGCCAGGCCACGACAACACCCCGGGCAGCTGTGACTGCACAGAATCGACCAAAATGTGACAGGCGTTTCCAGATAGATGCCCCCACTATCCTCTACCCCCCGGCAGATCCTCCCGCCTGGGACTTCTGGGACTGCAAGAGCCAGTGTCCTTTCTCAGAGGTGGTCCCTGACACAGCACCCTCTTTTCTGTGGACCTCTTGCTGCTCTTGCTAAAAGATCCCAGGGTCAAGAGGTGAGCTTTCCTGGCCATCTGTGCCCTTGGCCTGAGGCTCTGGGGGTGCAACCCGGAACTCTCTAGGGTCTCTTTCTGGTAACCAGGCACCAACCACTCCTGGAAACAGCACCCCTGCCCCCCGAGAGGAAGTTTGCCCCTGATTCCAGGGCCAAACCCAGCTCAGCCTATACCCCGGCAGGGCCCTGTCCTACCACCTGCACCATCTCGGTGCCCAAGGCAAAGGGACCCAGGGACTCCTCGTCTTGGTTTCCTGCCCTGCCAGCATCTGCCTGCTGACCAGCGGGCAGCCTCTGCCTCCTGGTGATCAGAGGCCTGGGTGCTGGCTGGGGGCCCTGGACCCCTGTCTTAGCAGCCCACTCAGCTGCCCAGGCTGGAACTGACCAGGAAGAGGCCGGGATGGGTGAAGAGGTTCCTGCCAGAAGCCAGGAAGAGGCTTTTCAGAGTGCAAGGGGGCTGGCCACCGTCAGCAGCTCGAGGGATGCCACCTGGGCTCTGAAGACACAGAACGCAGGGAGCCGCCTTCCCTCTGGTATGCTACCAGACCTCCAGGACAGCGGCGGGTCCTCGGGCCTGGACCACACAAGTCCGCTGTCCATGCACCTGGCTACTGACTGACCTGCCAAAGGAATCCCGCCCAGGATGTCCTCCTTAGAATCCCATGTCCTTGGCCTCTCTTCCCAAGGCCAGTGCTGATCACTTTGGTTGGACATCAGATTTGGAGCCTGGGAAGGGGGGACCTAAAATGTCTAGCCCCTGTCCCAGAGTCAGCGGGCCAGGCCCCACCAACGGTTGCCTGGCTGCACCCTGCTGTGACCCACAGTGCGGCCGGCCAGGTCTCCTTGAGGACTGAGCTCTGACTGTGCCACTTCTCAGCTCTGATCCTTACTGGGGCCCTAATGCCCACTGGCTGTGTCCACGCCACTGTGAGCAGAGGACTCTGGGAGCTGGCTCCAGTTCATCTTTCACCCTCATCCTGACCCGAGACCACCTGGCCTCTCCAACCGGGGCGTATGCTTCCCCCCCGCCCAGGCCGTCTGTGCAAGGCCTTCTTAGTCCTCCAAGGGAACTGCCCTCCTGCCTGGAGCTCCGTGCCCACCGGTCAGGGAGCCCAGAGCAGCCTCCCCTGGGCAGCGGGTGGCAGTCTTGTCTGCACCTTCTCTTCTGCCAGCCTGGGAGCTCACAGAGCCGGTCCCTGCTTTGACTCCCAGCTCTGGCAGAGGCGTGGGGCCCATTACTGGAGCGAGGGTGGCCCCGCTGCCAGCATCCCCGTCCCCAGGGTACCAGGGGTCCTGGCGGAGCCTGCCCAGCAGACCGCCCTGCGTCCGGCCTGGGTGGAGACGTCACTGTCTTTCTCTCTGGCTTAGCGTGACCTCAAAGAGGGAGCCCAGCTTTGCAAAAACCCTTAACAGGGCCTGGGAGAAGGCACCCTAAGGCCCTGAACTTCTCCCTGCAAAGTGGGGCACATGGGGGAGCCCCATGTCACTCAAGAACTCTAGGGTGTCGGTCTGAGGACTGCTGTGTAGATAGAAACCAATTCTCGGGGCTGGGAAGTAAGGCAGGCCTCCCCCCGAAGGGTCTTGTTCTTCTCTCCCTTCCTGCTTGGTCACCTCTTCCTGGTTCACTTCCCCAGGGCCTCTCCGAGACACCCCAGGCTGACTCGGTCGGTAGCGGGTCCAGCACCCGCCATGGTCCCCTGGTCAGCAGGCTCTGCTCTTGTGTTCCCTTCCTGGGGGTGGGGGAGGTTGCCTGGAGGCCTGAGGGGGTATCCTGGGGTGGGAGGAGGCTCTCAAAGCTCTGGCTGTGCCCTAAGTGGGCGGGCTGCAGGTCCTGGGAGGCCTATCAGGTCCCACAGGGGGGAGCTCACAGCTTCAGGTGCAGGGCTCTGCAAGTCTGTGCCAGCTGAGGCCACAGCAGGGAAATCCTTCCCTTCCTCCTTCTAGAACCCGCCACCAGGCCTTGTAAGTCCCTGGGGGGCTTCCTATCTCCCCGTCTCCTTTCCTGTCTCCTCCTGTCTCCTGCTCCTCATGCGGGGACCTGGGCACACTCCCAGCCCCCCTTCCTCCCATCCCAGACACAGGAACCTGCCTAGCGGGCAGGCCCAGCTCTGCTGTGTTTGGCTGCCCCACTGAGTGCAGTTGGAAGGCCCCGAGTGGTGAAGGGAGCCATTCTTCCCGCCCTCTCCCGGCAACCAGGCCTCAGGGCTACGGAGGCGGGTCCTCCTGTTCCTTCGGAGCCTCTTAGCCGCCATCCGACTCTGGGCCAAAAGAGCCCTTTCTTCTTCAGTTGTCTGTGTCCCAAGAGGGGAGCTGGGCCAAGGGGTTGTGAAAGCCCCTCTGTTCCGGCCTCCGGGCCCGGGCTCTCTCTCTCCTCAGCTCCCTGGGAAAGTGTGACCTCTGTGTCCCCTCTCTACTCTGAAAGGCCCTTTGGGGTGGGGTGGGGTGCAGAGGAGCCAAGGCCTTCCTCTGTTTGCTGGGGAGCCAGGGCCCTGTCCCGGGTCCTCCTCAGGACCTCTCCTGTTTCCATCCCCCCATGCCACAATGCCACTGAGAAGTGCCCTCAGAGCCGAGGGTGGCCCTGCCTGCTCCCAGCCCGCCTGACCAGGGGGTCCCAGGCCACCTGCCTGCACGATGCTGTGGCCCTCAGGGATGTCCTCGGGGACGCTGGCCTCGTAGCTGCTCTGCAGAAAGATGGGCCGGTTGTCGTTCACGTCCAGGACGGTGACAAACACGGTGGCCGTGCCAGTGCGCCGCTTGCCGACGGGGCCGTTGTCTGTGGGGGTTTTAGGAGGACAGTCAGTGGCTTCCTGAGGGGCAGGCTTCCCGGGCCCATGCACGCTCCTGGGCTCCAGCCAGACACGCGCCCTGTTCTGCCCACTGCCCAGGTTTGCCATGGTGACCCTTTCCCTTCCCATGCCCTGGGCACTGTTCTCACTCAGGCCTCACCCATTTCACTGAGGCACCCAGCAGGTGAAAGGGCCCAATGCCTGGGGACCTGCGAATGCTAGTTTTTTTTTTTTTGGAAAAAGGGTCTTTGAAGATGTAATTAAGTTAAGAATCTTGAGAAGAGATCATCTCGGACCTTCAGGTGGGACCTAGACCCAACAATGAGCGTCTTTATGAGAGAGACATGCTGGGGGGGGGGTGCACGGTGCACGCCTGTCTGTAGTGCCAGCACTCGAGGGTCTGAGGCAGGAGGATTGCAAGTTTAAGGCCAGCCTGGGCAACTTAGTCCTACCCTGCCTCAAAAAAGAAAAGAAAAGAGAGAGAAGGCAGAAGGAGATTTGAGACAGGGAGAAGGTCATGTGGAGATGAAGCCACCAGCCAAGGGCACCCACAGCCATGGGAAACCGGGCGTCGGGGAAGGGATCTCCCCTAGAGCCTGCGGAGGGACTGCGGCCCTGCTGACCCCTCCTTGTGAGCTTCCAGACCCAGGAGAGATACATTCTGATGTTTTAAGCCACCCAATCTGTGATGCAAATGGAGGACACAGACACAGGCTGTGAGATGGCAAAGCCAGCAGCTGGGGGTGAGGCACAGGGAGGGAATGTCCTCTGCTCCTGTCCATCGATGATGGGCAGAATGTGGGACACCCACGCCCACAATTTCTCAAAAGAAATAGAATATCTGAACTCTTAAACAAGAGCTGTCATTCCTATTAAAACACTGGGGCTTAGAGACGTGCCGCAGGGCAGATCTGGCTGGGGGTAGGGGGGCTCTGCACTCAGGGGCCTGGTTCTACCTGGCTCCTAAACCCAAGGTGTCCATCAGGGGACTCTGCAGAACCCTCCCAGCCTGGGGTGGGAGTGAGGGTGGAAGCCTTGGCCCTGCCCAGGACAGCTGTTGGGTTGCCCTCCCTGGAGGAAGGAGCTGTGCCCAATGTTTGGGACCAGGCCGGGGCGGTCACCCCAGGGAGAGGCGTGGCAGCTGGAGTTGGCTGGGAACCAAGGGTGACTCTGCTTCTTCCCCAGGCTAGCTGGCCACATGCCGGATGCAGTCACCTCCCCAGGCAGATCCTCTTATCTCCCAAACTCTCCCCCAGCCTAGCCTCCCGCCACCCCGAGGGATCTGCTCACTTGCCCCAGCTGGGGACGCTGAGCTGGGAAGCCACCCAGAATGTCGGAGCCTGAGCCCTTTCCTCCTGCTAGCTGACGCCCGAAGCTGCGGCTGGACTCAGAGGGGATGAGGGGTCAAGGGTGGGGTGGCCGCCCCAGGGTGGGCAGAAACAGGACGGGGGTGTCCAGGCAGTTGGGCTGGGGATGAACTGCTGACTCACTCAGCTGTCTGAGTCAGACAGCTCATCCCGCCCCTACCCTCCAGGGCCCTGAAAGGTTCCCAGCTGCCTGAAGATCAAAGTCCAAATTTCCAGTCCAACCTTAGGCTTCCCAAACCCCAGATCCATCTATCTATGTTTCTTTCTTTCTTTTTTGGTACCAGGAATTGAAACCAGGGGTGCTTAACCACTGAGCCACACCCCCCAGCCCTTTTGTATTTTATTTCGAGACCGGGTCTCCCTGAGTTGCTGAGTGCCTCACTGTTGCTGAGGCTGGCTTTGAACTCGCCATCCTCCTGTCTCAGCCTCCCAAGCCGCTGGGATTACAGTGGTGCACCACGGCGCCTGGCAAACCGAGACCTTTCTGATCTCGGTCTTCTCTCTCTAGTGTAGGCCAACCTTGGGAAAGCTGCTTCTCTCTCTCTCTCTCTCTCTCAGACCAGGCCCTGAGTGTTCCTCTGAGAGGACTGTCCCCCACTCTCTGACTCTGAGGCCTGGGATTCCGGGCAGGAGGTTCTGCCCCAGCTCCAGGCATGGGCCCCGGGGCTTAGGCCTAACCAACCTGCTCACCTCAGTCCCCTGGTCACAACAAAGGCTCAGTGACGGCCCTGGGACAGACGGAACTAATCCGAGCTAATCTGGAAGGTCTGTCTGCCCTGCCTGCACTTGAACCTGAGAGGGTGGAAAGGCGGGGTGGGTGGGTGGAAAGGCGGGGTGGGTGGGTGGGTGGGGCTGCTGCCATGATCTGCCGCCACCAGGTAATGCAGGGAAGGAAGAGTCAGCCAACATGGATCCCCAGGCCAGATGGCACCACCTGGGCCTGAATCCAGTCGCACCTATGGCGAGGTCTCCGGTGAACTGGTTCTGGGAGCCCATAGAGCTGAGGTCAGCTTATTCTGTTTTTAAACGTGCAATCCAGGGAGTCCGACCTGGCTCCCGGGCATCTCGGAAGCCCACCTCGGCCTCGCCCACTCCCTGTTCCTGCCTGCGCCCTCCCTTCTCCCTTCCTGCTCTCTTTGGCCTGGCCCTGCAGTGAGGGTCTCCCTCCTGGCCTCTGCTGGCTCCCAGGAAGTCCCTGCCTTAGCATCCTAAGCCTCACATACAGCCCGGAGCATGAGCCTCGGCCGCAAGTGCTGGTGCTTGGTGGCACTTTGTCCACTGGCCTCAGGGCAGAGTCCCTCCTTTGGCTCCACGCCTGGCCCCTGGAAGCCTCCATGTGAACTCTGCCCCGTGAGGCCGTGTTGGTGGTGTGGTGTGTGTGTGTGGCCCAGCTGGCACATACCGATGGCCTCCAGGACAAGTGTGTATGCGGCAGTGGTCTCGCGGTCCAGCCCCACCACCGTCCTGACAAAGGCATCGCGGTAGCCCACGCTGAACTTCCCGTCCACGTTTCCCCCTATGGATAGAAGAGAAGGAAGCTTCGGGTTGGTACCAGAGCTCCAGGACCAGGCAAAGGGAGCTGCCCCCCAAGTCTCTGCTGCATGACCAGCTACCTCAGGAGTGAGTGCCATGCTCAGCTCAGCCCCCCCAGGGGCTGCGATGAGGGCACAGCTGCATGGGCCAGGCTCCTGGACATAGGGGCATAACATTTATTGAGCACCTACTACATCCTGCCATTCCACATTGATGGGTTCATTTAACCTCCGTTTGACAGAGGAGAAATGGGTCCTTTTCTGAGGTCATGACATGCTGCCCCTTGTCCACTCTGCCCCCTGCCTCCCTGCAGAAGTGGCTGAGCAGTTAACTTGAGTGGGAGCTTTGAAATGTGGCCCAGGACTTTGGGCTCAGCTGAGCGATCCTCAGGCCCTGGATCTCCAGTGCTGGCAGGGCACGGCTGAGATCCAGTCTGTATGGAGGCACCGGTGTGCGAAGAGCAGAGGCAGGTGGACAGGACAGGTGGGAAGTGTGAGGGTCTCTTCTCTGTGGTTGGACAGGGCTGGGGACCACATGGGAACCCCTCCCCTGTGAGCTGCAGGCAGTGTGGTGCTCTGGGCAGCAGAGGGCGCCACGGTACTAGGTTTGGGGAGAGCTGGGACCAAGACTCTGCAGAGGCGCTGAGGATCTGGAAGGGCTCTCAGCAGGCCAGACCCGCCCCTTCCCGGGAATGCGTCCTGGGGCTGCCAAGATCTCCCTTGTCCTTGCTGGTTTGCCCCTGGAAGTGTCCTGGCCCCACTCCTCTAGCACTCCCCAGTGTGGGAGGTACCATCTGTAAGGACAAATCTGGCTTCCAGCAGGGACAGGGAAGAACTGAGGAATAATTAGTGCTGGTGACTGAGCCCTGGCGCTGACCGCCACGTGCAGGCTCTCGTGCCTACGCCTTTCCTGGGTCAGTCCCGAGGACCAGGCTGGGGGTCGCCCCATTGGGTAGGGAAGCGAGTGGCTGCAGTGACCCTGGACGGGCTGTGAGCCCCGGAGTCCGAGCTCCAGGGCAGAGGAGTCAGGGAGCCCGAGTGCACACTGCGCGCATAGTAGGCATGTGCGCGTGCGTGATGTGGCCGCGGGCCGATCGTGAGCAGAGAGGGGACAGCCCTGTAGGAGGGCCGCTGGAGGGCTGAGGGCTGAGGACTGCCGACCCTCCCCACCCCCGGTGTCCTAGCACCTCTCGGGTGAAGGGTGCCCAGAAGGAAGCCCCGCCCAGGGAAGGACCGCCATCCTGTCCATCCTGCCCCCGCGGCAGACATGGCTGATCCATCATGGCTCGTGTTCCTGGTCGCGACAGGACAGGGCCCCATCATCTCTGGCCACAGCTGTCCAGGGGGTAGCTGGTCACCATTTTAAAGCTAAACCAACTGACTGAGGCCCCCCAAGCCGGCTGCCTCTAAGCAGATGGGCGTTCTCCGCGTGGGTAAGGGGTCCCTGGGGAAGGACAAGACCACGTGCCCCTAGTCACTGCTTCCTTACCCTGACTTGGGGTGCAGGGGGAAGCCCAGCCAGGCCTCCCTCCCCTGTGTCACCCCTTGTCAGGTTCAAGAGGTCCCCAGGGAGCCCGACCAGAGTGATGGAGCTGCAGGGCCCTTGGGGAACGCTGCACACCCTCCGTGACGCAGGGGTGAGAACCGAGCCCCGAGCCCCGAGCCCCGAGCCGGCCGCTCCAGCCATAGGCCGCCCACCTGTGATGAAGTAGCTGAGCTCCGCGTTGAGCCCCACGTCGTTGTCGGTGCAGTTCAGCCAGACCACCCGGAACTCCCGCGGCACGTCCTCGGACACCGACACGTTGTACACGGCCGGGGAGAAGGTGGGCGTCTCGTCGTTCACATCCAGCACTGTGGACACGGGGACAAGGGGGCATGAGCTAGGCCCGGCTCCAGAGGCTCATGCCCCGCACCCAGCAGGATTTGCAAGGGAGTCACCAGCCTTGAGTGGCACTTGTGCCAACGCCTGCTGGTCATGAGCCCCGGGCCTCCTGTGCCTGCTGTGCCAGAGCGGAGCTGACCAGAGCTCCCTCATGGCCCTGTCCCTGGGCTTATTGCTGCTCATACTGTCAAAGGGAGGAGAGAAAATTCCAGCATCTCTCTGGAACATGCCTAACAATGACAGCAGAGATCACAGTGACAATAACAGGGATGGGTGTGGGCTCTTCCGCACGCTGAGTGCCATCCGCCTAGCACCCCACGCAGGCCACGGGGCATCCCTAGGAGGTGGGCACCCTCGGGCACAGCCCCAAGCTGGGGATACAGAAGCTCAGAGCCAAGGGACTGGTCTAAAGACCCAGGGACAGAATGGAGGGGCTGGGCTCTTGGGGAGGCCTGGGGTGTGAAGGGCTCCTCCCCCACAAGGTTGAGTTTCCCCTAAAGATTCCCCTGCTCCACGTGCCGGGCCTCTCTTCCCGAGGCTGACCGGCTTGGGGTGACCTTCATAGGGAAACGGCCCCACCATATTGGCTACCCCCTGTGGTACCAGCAGGAACAGTAATGGGCTCATGGGACGCTGTGGCCTCTGCTGAGCCCTGGGGAGAGGCCCTCGGGGTCCCCTCTGAAAGCGGGACAAGCTCCCTGTTAATCGTGGTAAAGAAGCAGGTCTTTGACCTGGCACCAGGCGCCCAGGGACAAGCTGTGGGTCGACAGGACAGAGAATCTGGCCTCCGTCCTAGGTCCTGAGTGGGGGGCCAGCAGACGTGCCTGCGCTGAGCTCCCTCCCCCACAGCCTGTGGAGCCACAGGAGCCAGATGGGTCGGACCGGGCTGAGGGGACCCGTCTCCGTCCAGTCTAAGCTCGGCACTTGTTTCCCTGGAGTCAGTCCTGGCCCGGTGGCCATGGCTCCTGTCAGTGTCCCACCTTGTCTGGACGATTAAAGGCACATCCCAAGCAGATGAGAATGTCTTCCACCCGGGCCCTGCCCCAGGTGTGGTGGGCCCTGGGGATCAGTTCAGGGGGACAATCTTGGGGAACCTGGGCCTGTGGCTGCCTTCTCCCAGGTCGGGGAGACTCCTCCACTCTCCAGAGAAACCCTGGCCTCCCAAGACAGAGGGCTCCCTCCACAGCCCCCCGCCCTCCCCGGCCAGCTCCTGCCCTGGGGTCCCAGGGCCCGCTCCAACCTCCCTGTGTCTCCTGGGATCAGAGACCAGGAGGGGTGGGGGGACCTTGGCAGGGACTGGGGCCCTGATGGCAGTGGCCAGGTGGGGACAGGCTTTGCTGGCATCCTTAGCATGGCAGAGATGGGCAAGCTGTGGGGTGCTGAAGGGTCCAGCTGGGGAGGGTGCCCGTGGCCAGTGGGCACCGTGGTGAGTATGGATGCCCCGCCCCCCCCGCAGGAGGCCGCCTCCTCACCGCGGACGGTGAGCGTGCTGGTGGAGCTCTTGGTGGGCGTGCCCGCGTCGCTGGCCACCACCCGCAGCTGGTACTCGGCGATGCGCTCGCGGTCCAGCTCGGCGGTGGTGATCACCACGCCGCTGCTGCTGTTGATGAGGAAGTCCATGCGGGGCATGCCCACCTGCATGCGGTAGGACACCAGCCCGTTCAGGCCCTCGTCCAGGTCAATGGCCACCACCTGAGGGAGGAGACAGGCTGCATGAGGTGCCAGGCCACTGTCCCCAGTGTGCCTCCTGGAGGCTTTCTAAGGACAGCCTGTGAGAGCTGACAGATGTCCAGGTGGGCTGCCGTCCAGAAGCACTGGGCGAGGCTGCAGGTGGGCAGGGAAGGGACTTTCTGGAACTTTCTAGGACTTCCCCTGAGGAAGTCCTCCCAGGTTCCTTCCAGCGGGCCCTGGGTTCCCCAAACTTTCCAGTGGCCCAGAAATCTCCCCTTGTCCTCCAGCCTGTGATGCTGGCTTGAGCAGTTGGCCAGTTCAAAGACCCTTCAACAGATGAATGAATGGGATATTACTCAGCCATAAAGAAGAATGAAATTATGGCATTTGCCAGTGAACGGATGGATCTGGAGTCTATCATGCTAAGTGAAATGAGCCAGTCCCCCCAAACCAAAGGCCAAATGTTCTCCCTCATATACAGATGCTAACACACAACAAGAGAGGCAGAGAATAGAAGTTCAGTGGATTAGATAAAGGGGAATGAAGGGAAGGGAGGGTGTGGGAAAGACAGTGGAATGAGTCAGACACAACCTTCCTCTGTTCATACATGAACACACGGCAGTAAACTCCACACCATGGACACCCTCAAGAATGAGACCCTACTTAGACTACGTTGTGCTGCATGTGTGTACAACATGTCAAACGCACTCTCCTGTATATCTAAAAAGAACAAATAAAAAAGAAATCTTGATTGCTGAGCCCCTAGATGGGGCCAGGGGACCACACAGCTCACCCCAGAGCCCCTCCCCCGTGTGAAGACAGTCTCTGAGCCACACCCTGCCAGCTCCCCCAAAGGGCTCCTGGTGGTTCTGAGCCGCTTCTCAGGGGTGCGCTGGTGGGCATCCCCTTCCCTGCTGTCTGCGAGCCCCCGAGAGCAGGGTTTGGGGATTCGTCCACCTCTCACCCTCCGGCCTCCTGATCTGTTGGGGAGCCTCCCTGGGGACTGGCTGTGGTTCCCTGGGTGGAGGCTCCCCCTGCTGGGGGCCCGGGGAGAGCGCTCTGCTGAGAGGTTCAGTCTCTTACAGGTGGAGAAACTGAGGCCCAGCAGCCAGTGGGCACTGCCCACTCTGGGATCCTGGCAGACGACTCTCCCCTCTTTGAATGGGGACAGGTCACCCTGATCCCACAGTCTCTCACGTCAAACTACAATGGACACGACACCACAGCCGCTGTGTCTTTCCTGCAGCTTGCTTGACACCCACGTCTGGTTGGATGGCCATAGCGTGGCCAGGCAGGTAAGGTACTACTGTTATCTCCAATTCCAAGCCAGGGGGCTGAGACTCAGAGAGGTTAAGTAGTGTGCTCCCAGTCACACAGCACATGGGTAGTGGAATTGGGATCCACACCCATGGTGTTGGGCCTTCCAAGTCCAAGTGTTTTGTTTTGCAGTAAGTACTTGGGGCGAAGGGACCCTAGGGCCTTGCACACTCTAGGCAAGTGTCTGCCGCTGAGCAACAACACCTAGCCCCAAGCCTATGTTAACAGGAGGACCTTCCAGAATTTCTAAAAGGGTATCATCTCCCCTGAATTGGCACCTTTAGGGTCTCTCTGACTAGAAGGGATGATGCAGGAGGCCGAGGGCCGTGTCGAGGATGGGCCCCACCTGTTCCCGGCCACAGAGTCTTGAGTGAGTTTCTTTAAAACCTCCTGCAAATCAGGTGAGGTCAGAGCTGGAGGCTGGACGCGGGCTCCGGCAGCGGGCCTTCCCTGTGCTCTGGATCCGCCCTGTGGGCCAGCCCTCCGCCAGGCCTGAGAGGGACCCGCCCAGACCTGGGGGCCACCACCAGTCCGTCCAGCCCCATCTCTCCTGCCTGGCGTGCCTTGCACACCGTCTGGGGGTCTTGTTTGGCAACCCTGTCCCCCTGCAGAGTGCACCCCCGGCCACCCGTCGACTGTCAGGGACGAGGTGAGGGATGCTCACCTGATAGACGGAGACCCCCGTAGGGGTGCCCTCCAGCACCTCAGCCACGAAAGGCAGGTTCTGAAAGTTGGGGTCGTTGTCATTGAGATCCAAGAGGTTCACAAACACGGTGGCACTGCTGGTGGCCCTCAGGGGGGGTCTGCCACCTGGAGCACGGGGAGGGAGGCCCAGGGGAGGGAAGGATGGAGCCAGAGAAGAGGGGCAGGGAGGGGCAGGTCAGGGTCCTGCATCCAGCCCCTCCCCAGGCAGCCTGGGCCCTGCCCCCTCCCCAGCCCCTCCCTGGGTGCTCTGGGGGTCCAGCTGGACAGAGGTGTCACTCTCCTCCTGGTGACCAGGCACAGCCCTCCTGAGGACCCATCCCAGGGGTCTCCCCAGCCCCCCAGGGCCGAGGGCTCTGAGGGTGGGTGGGGGTCGTACAGTCAGCCACAGAGACGACGATCCTGCGCATCAGCTCCGCCTCCAGGGGGTCGGGGTTCTCGCGGTCCAGCATGACGTGGGTGGTGCGGATCTTGCCCGTGGTGCTGTTGAGGCTGTAGAACTTGTTGGGAGGCTGGATGCTGTACACCAGGGTGCCGTTCTCCCCCAGGTCTGGGTCCACGGCCACCACCTGCCCGGAGGGAACAGACCCTTCACTGAGCCCAGTGCAGGGGGCGTCTCTGTGCCCTCCTGTGACAGCACCTAGCACCTAGCACTCACCTGTGTGTATAGCACTTAGCTTCTAGCACCCACCTGTGTATAGCTCCTAGCACCCACCTGTGTATAGCACCTAGCACCTAGCACTCACCTGCGCCAGCAGGTGCCTGTGTCTCAGAAGCACTAGGCTCTCTCCATGCACTGTCAACCGCCTTATGAGGTGGACATGTATGTTATGTCCATTCCACAGAGAAGGCTCAGTGAGGTGCCCAACCTCTGGAAGCCAGGAGACAGCTGAGCTGGGGTGTGCCCAGTCCTAGGTCCCTCAAGCCCAGCAGGCAACACTGCCAGCTCATCTGCGTGTCCGTCCTTTCCAGGCACGCAGGGACAAGTTCATGGCTCTGTGGTCCTGCAGTTCCCTGACCCTGGAGATCTGTGCGTGGGGGCTGGGGGGCGTCTGAACCTGGGCTGAGCTTGGGAAGGATTTGGAAGTGAAACCGTGCCTCATCCCCAAACCTCTCTTCCCTGCGTTGGAGCTGCTGACTGTGGAGTGATGGGGAAAGAATTGGGCCTCGGCGACATCGTGGATGACAGGATGGACAGGGAGCCGCGGCTGGGCCCCAGTTTGCAGGGGCAAACAGCCCAGAGAGGCCCAGGCCAGATTCAAGGTCACACAGCACCAACCTTGGGGCCAGCCCAGCTCACACTCTGGGGACAGCAGTGGCTGCCACCCTCAGCTCCTCCACCTGCTGTGCTCAAACACCATCATGGCACCAGAGGAGGACGGGATCAGAGCCAGGGGAGGGTGACTGCAGTCCCCCGGGCCGCATCAGGAGAGTGTCATTCTTAACTCCAGGACACTCGGCAATGACAGCCGGGCCCCGCCAGCTCCTCCATCATGATCCATGTGAGGCCTTTATGCTTTGGCAGCAGAATCTGTCCCTCCTCTGGCTTAATCCCCAGCCAGAGGTGCCTCTGGGGCCACTCGAGCGGAACAGACAGATGAGCTGCCCTGGCCGAGGCGCCCAGCTGCCCCCGGAGGGAGGCTGATGCTGGGGCCGGACCTGGGGTCCCTGCTGGGAGGGGGACAGGCAGCCAGCCCCCCCAGGCTGCTCCCTCCCAGCCCGTGGCACCAGGGGCTGGGGGAGGGCATCCCACCTTCCAGGCCGGAGGTGCCATCACTGGGCCGTGGGCACGTGTCCCCAGCCTCCATCCTGGGGACCCCAGCACCCCCATTTTGCAAAAGGAAACGAGGCTCCAGGGCACCCGGAGCACAATTCGAGCCAGGCCAGGCCTGTCACTGAAGGAGGAGGCGCGCCTTGCCCTTCCAGGTCTCTGGGGTCGGAGGAGGAGGAGGGATGGTGGCCCTCGGGCGGGGACAGGCTCCGGGGGAAAGGACCCGTCCTGGGCCCACGCGGGAGACCCACTGCACACCAGTGGGGGGCTCTCGTCTTCTCCCCCAAGTGCCAGAGGTGCCAGGTAGACGCTCCCTAGCTGGGGGGTGGCAGGAATTCGGGCCCTGGGTGTCCCCCGGTCGTGGCGTGGGCTGGGGGCCCCCGCAGACTCCCCGCCGGGCGATTTCGGGAATCTCACCACTTTCCCTCATTTATTCCCCATTTCATGCTCGTCCTTTGTCTCCCGGCCTGACGGGGAGTCATCCTCTCCCTCTCCCCTCTCCTTTATTTTGCTGAGGGCTTTGAAAGGCTCTAAATCAACGCCCATCAGCCAGGTCCTTGAAGGAGGCAGAAGGAGCCTCGGGGAGAGCTGGGCCCAAAGCTCACTGCAGAGGGACGGCCGCTCCCGAGGGCGTGCCCAGCAGGTGGACAGAGTGAGCCGGTGCCCGTGCCCGTCACACCTGGCGCACAGATGCAGGTGGGAGACCCCCCCCCCCAAAGCACCTGAGCAAAGACTCCAGCCCCGGAAAATCACCAGGAGCAATCTCCCGAGCCTCGGGCTCCCGGGCCGTGGCCAGCGCTGTGCTGGAGGGGACCCTTGGGACAGTCCTGGGCCATGTGCCCTAGTGTCCAGGAGAGGGAGAGCCAGCCCAGCTGGGGAGGGAGGAAAGAGAGACATTCCCCAGACCAGACCTTCCAGGACACAGGTTTCAAACACCTGCAATGTGTCTGGTGCTGTGAAGGACACACAGACGGGACTGCAGCAGGGAGGGAGGTGGCCGTGGCGGTGGCTGCCGTATGTTGGCCACTCACTGTCCACCAGTGCTGCGAGTATTGGGACATACCGACTCTGACCAGATTGGGGCTCTTACTATCTCCATATTCTAGGTGAGAGGATTGGAACAGAGAGAGGTTAAGTAACTTGCCCAGGTCACACAGCTGGAAGTGGTGGAGCTGGAATGAGAACCCAGACTCTTTGGTGTCAGCAGCTGCCCAAACTAGCCACCTCTTAATACCGGGCAACCAAAGGCGCAAGCGTGGACTGTGGGACCTGGAGAAAACCACAGGAGAGGGGCAGAGGCATGGAGGGCCTCTCTACCAGGTGACCTTCCCGGCTGGGACAGATGGAGGAGACTGACGGTGGTGGGGGAGAGGAAGCAGAGCATTCTGGGGGAGGGAGGAGCTTATGCAAAGGCTCTGGGGTGGGGAAGAGGTGAGTGGGGCGGGGAACTGACAGGCCAGTGGGCGGGGTGTGCACACCTGTGTGTGATGGCGGGGTGTGCGGTGGGACATGATCAGGATGTGAGCCAGCCCCCCTCAAATGTCACACTTTTCTTGTCACCTGACCTCTGGGCTGGCTGTTCTGTCTGCAGCCACCTTCCCCGTGACCAGCCACACCCCTCCTCACCGGGGCTGGGGCCTTGGAAGGCTCTGGGGGCCCCCCTCGAAGGCATTTAAACATTCCCACATACACACACCTACACACACTGAGATTTAATGGCCATAACATTTAAAGTATTTTTATGACTATTCTTGAAGTTATTTTGCCATGACCAACTTGATCCGGGTACAAACTCCTTGATTTCCCATCTCCTGGCAATCATACCTAACTGGGAATTCCAGGGAATTCTGGAACATTTTCAAGAGTTCTAGAATTGGTCCTCAGAATGTAATAAAACTTCCACAAACATTAGATTTCCATATTACATTTGGAGGATGTTTAATATAACAGGGCTTAATTTTGATTCTGCTGCTGTGCACATCTGAGTCATTACTTTTATTTTTCTGGCTCAAATGTAACCAGGGGACACTGAAAAATTCCAGTGCTCCAGTCCTTGCCCGTCTTGTGCCTGAGGAGGGACAGCAGGCCCCTGCTGTGGTGAGGGGTCTGCTAGGGGTCCCCACGGGGCAGGTCCTGGTGGTTTTGAGATAAGGACTCAGGTTGAGAGGGGAGCCAGCAGTGGGTGTGAGCAGGAGGGTGACAGGGTGACAGGAGGGTGACGGGTGCCAAGCAGGCCCCCAGCCTATTATCCATATCTGCTCATGGCTCCGCAGAACATGGAGAGGGCCATGTGGACCAGGCTCAAAAGTGCCCCAAATCAAGTGCAGACCCCACCTGGAAAATCCCCTCTGTGCCTGACAGGCGGGCTTTGATCATGTGCCCCAGGCTGGTGTCCTGTGCAGCCAGTTCCTTGTAGAGTCACCTCTGTCACCCGAAGCGTAAAGCAAAGGTAACATAAGCAGACATGGGCTCCGGGGTGGCACCCGGCCCCAGCTCTTGGGTCCCAGGCTGGGACGGGAGGTCGTCCCCAGTCTGCCCACCAGGTGGCAGCAGAGAATGCCAGGCCTGAGTCCCACCCAGCAAATGGCCCAGGAGGGTGGTTTTCAAGGGGCCTGGCCTGCCACACCAACACAGGGGACCTGGAACAACACAGCCGCCAGACCCCTCGTCCTTGACCCCCTGCTGCACTGGGGCCTCCGGGAGGGGACACCACCCAGCAGCTGGGAGTCACGCAGATCCTGAGCACGTGGAGGGGACAAGTGTGACAACCAACCCCTCCTTCGTCTTTGTCCTGCCTCCAGGTGACATCCTCTCCCACCTGGGTCCCCAGGGCACTTGTCACTAGGGGGTGTGGCTGATGGTGTGGGGGTGAGTGGGCAGGCCGCTGGGCAGTCAGATCCCAAAGCCCTGACCCGTGTCCCATCCCGTGTCAACGCCCAGCTCCCAGGACGGGCCACTTGCTGGGTAGAACCTAAGGGCCAGGCCGGTGCTTTCCAATCCCTTGTCTCAGGAAGACAGCGGGTCCAGGTCCTGATGCCACCTCTCACTAGCCAGGGACCTGGGCAAGTCCCGGAAGCTCAGGGTCTGTCCTCTGTAGTAAAATGGCGGCAAGAATCCCCTGCCGAAGGAGGTGGCTGAGGGTGGGAGCATCCATGGGGAGCCCTGGGCACGGTGTGGACATGTCCCAGGTGGGCAGTGAATGGGGACACTAGGGCTGTCACAGTTCATGCCCATCACCAGGCTGGCTGGGTGGCAGCGGGGCAGACAGCTGGGGACCAGTCCCACCAAATTAAGCCAAACGGAGCACCAGGGTGGGGGAGAAGAGGCCCAGGGGGGTGACAGAGCAGGGCAGGTCCCTGGGGCGGTCCACCCTGCCGCGCTGGAGGCTGGTCTCCATCCTGCAGGCCCAGTGCTTTGGCCACACCTCCCCTCCCACCCTGAGGGGCACCTGGAGGTACGTGCACACAGTCACCAGCTGGGAACCTGGGGGTGCTGCACCAGAGCACCCCTGGAGTGGACTCTGACCCCGGGGGCCATCCCTGGGGCCAGCACGGGTGGGAGCTGGCCAGGCTGATGGCTGTGGGCACCAGGTGCTGAAGGACAGACGCTGGGCCCAGCTGAGGGTCGGGGCTCTCCTGGTGGGTGGCAAGAGTCTGGGGATTGCAGGACAAGAGTGACCACAACCTCAGCCCTGGCCCCCCCGACACTGTTCCACTAACACCGGAAGCTGGGGGAGGGCTTTCCCTTGATCTCTGACTACCTTTCATCATGCAAAGAAGCTTCTAGAAGTCTGCTCCGAGAGTTGGCTCAGAGGGAAGCGTGTCCGTCAGCCCCATGCAGACAGCCCCAGGGACGGAGGTCGGAAGGCACCCACCCCTAGGAAGGGCAGCCTGGTGGACCCTATTCCCACCCACCTACCGTGGTCACGTCCGAGTCGGGAGGGGTCATCTCCACCAGGTTGATGTGGTAGGGGGCTTCCTTCCAGGTGGGGTGGTTGTCGTTGATGTCCAGGAGGGTGACGTTCACCTGTGGAGTCACAGGGGGCGCTGTGGGACACGCTTCGCTGAGGTGGCCAAGGGCAGGACAGATGGGGACAGCGCGGGGACGGGCCCAGGGCCTCAGGTGCTTGGCAAGTGCTCTACCACTGAGCCCCAGCCCCAGCCTGCTGACGGCCATCTTGGAGTTAATTATACCAGTTTCATCAAATTTGGGAGCCTTGGTCAGGGTCTTTTGAGGACAGGACGGACGGAGCCAGGTCCCTTCAGGAGGAGAGGCTGGAGGCACAGAATGGATGGGACGGCCCTGAAGTGTCCGCTGTGACCGAGGACTTCTCCCTGCCATCCCCGATCGTGGCTGGAGGTGACTGACAGGGCGGGGACTGACAGAATCCCTTGAGCTTCCCATTCCCGGCTACGAGTCGAGCAATCTTCCTGCTCACCTGCCACCAGGTGAATTATTTATAGGGCTCTGATTCCTATTAGCAGGGCCTCCCTGGACGGAGCCAGCACAGTGGGTTTTTCTGCTGAGTCCCAGCCTCCGCCCCTCTGAGTGGCAAGGATGGGGGAGGACGATGGAGAGCGGTCAGCAGAGGGTTCCCCGGGGACAGCCCAGGACGGCAGAAGGGGCACACGAGGGGAGGGCTGGAGCGCCCGCCCCCTGTCCTCTCTCCTCCTCTCCCACAGGGGCCTTTCTGCTCCCCACTTCCCTGTTCTTTCTGTAGCCAAGAGCTTACTCGGGACCCCCAAGTCCCCCCCTAAGTGACCAGGAGCCTTTGCTGGTCCTACTGGCTCGTGGCAGGAATCCCAGGCACCAATTCTCAGCATCACGAGGGCTGGGTGGGCACGGGAACAGCCCTCAGGGACCGTCCAGGGCCTGCTGCCTGTGCCGAGCGCCCCTCCCTGCACACCACTGCTTGTCGGGGCCAAGGCAGAGGGGCCTCTGGGGCTCAGGCCTTCTGCCCCCTCCCCTGCTGGCCCTGGGGGCCCTGTGTGCCTCCCGACCCCAGTGCTCCCACATCCCAGGTGGCACGCCCCTTCTTCCCCTCGGTCGCTGCGATGGCCCAAGGCTGATGAGGAGGTGGCATCTGCCCCCTCCCTGCTCTCCATGCCCCACGCTGCTCAGAGGCCTGGGACACCTGGGAATGAGCTGGGGGTTGTGACCTGGTCAGCACGGGCAGCGCGTGGATGGGGTGGGTGGGCACTCACGGTGGCGATGCCCGTTTTCTGGTTGTGGCCCACGCCGCCATCCACTGCTCGGACGATGAGGATGTATTCAGACTTGGTCTCTCGGTCGAGCAGAGACGTGGTGGTGATTTCACCTGCCAGAGAGAGGAGAGGGTGAGCCAGGGGGTCCGGGTGGGCCAGGGAGAGTGAGGGAAGGAGCAGGGCCAGGGTGCGGGAGAGACGCCTGCGAGGGCAGTGCATGTCTGTGGGCTCGGGGACCATGGGATGGTGATCACACCCCCGCGGTGTGAAGTCAAGGCCGATTCTGGAGGCTAAGGGGTGGGAGAACAGGGAAGGAGGCCACTGGGCCTCCAACTCCGCCAGAGAGAATCTGGCCTAGGCTTGACGTTATCTTACTGTATCACCTGGAACTAGTCACTTAGAGCTGCTGCCCCAGTTCCTCATCAGGCCCAAGGGGACATTATAGGGCTGCTGTGGGATTAACATAGCCAGGTCCCACGCGTGCCTGCTGGTGGCCCAGTCCCCGGCAGCTGGATCCACAGCACCCTGAGATGGCCACAAAGCCATTTCCTGATCACCCTGGGAACAGCACAGTCACATCACCTTGACTGTTTTAGTGTGTAAACAAGTGACGGCGTTAAGTAGAAACTCTTAGAACAGACCACGATTCCTGTCAGCTGTTTTTGGTGTTTCTTTGTTATTTTGGCAAAACGGAAGGACGGATGTCACCTTTGGTGGGGGTGTGCTGGCACGTGTGTGACAACTGGCTTCCAAAAGGGGGCGGGGGGGGGGGGCGTTGGCTGATTTCAGTGTAAGGCTCCCCCAGGCCCAGTTCAAGCTACGACTTGATGGCACTGAACGCGGAGTTCACAGGCCAGCGGGTGTGCGCTGGTAGGGCCGACCTCCTCCCGGCCTCCCGGCCTCCCGGCCTCCCGGCCTCCCGGCCTCCCGGCCAGGCTGCTAACCAGCCCCCAGGGCAGCGGGAAGGGAGCCTGCTCTATGAAGACAGCGAGACCCCGATGGATTCTGATTCCACCCTTCCCAGGGGCCTGGCCTTGGGTGGGCCTCAGTTTTCTCATCTGTAAAATGGAGAACCGCATGCCTTCTCGAGCTGTTGTGAGGATGAAGTGACTACAGGCCACACTCCCGACGCTCAGAAAACGATGGCTTCCT
Source organism: Callospermophilus lateralis (assembly GCF_048772815.1). NCBI lineage: Eukaryota > Metazoa > Chordata > Mammalia > Rodentia > Sciuridae > Callospermophilus > Callospermophilus lateralis. The sequence goes on along the minus strand of NC_135319.1, from coordinate 43,747,852 downwards.
TCCAGTGGACTGTCATAGTTCCCCAAGGGCAGGGTCTATGGCCTATCCATCTTTTTTTTTTCCTCCCCCTTTTCCTGAGCTGTGTGACCTGAGGCAAGTGGCCTCACTTCTCTGTGTTTGGTTTCTTCGATCATAAAGCAAGGGAGCTGGGTCAGATGGTCCTGAGGGCCACCTGGCCTATTCTCTGACCATCGAGGGCTGAGCAGAAAGCGAGGTGTGGGGAGAAGTCGGGGAAGGTACTCAGGCCAGGGACCAAAGACTGGCGAAGGTCTGCCCACTGAGCCAAGCTCCCCAGTGGGGTGGTGTCAGTTAATTGGCAGGGCGAGGAGGAAATTAATCTCTAAAAAGTTCTAAACATGAACTTGACGGCATGATAGATGGTCTCTCCTGTCTGGGAAATTAGATCCAATTAAGGCCACCTTTGTGCAGCAGCCCTGGCTAATTTGACCAAGGAGCTCAGAGGAAAAGGCTTCCACCTTTGGAGCTGGAGGAGCTGTGTTCAGGCAGCAGAAAATGTCCCTGTCATCATTACAGGGCCCGCCCTGCAGCCGGAGTCCCTGACACAGAGGCTAGGGCGGGGCCACACTCCATCTGGGTGGCACCGCGGGCTCCAACGTGGCTTCCCGTGGCGCAGCGTTTAACACTGGGGCTCTGGAGTCCCAAGTTCAGCTCTGTGAGTCCTCAGTGGAGTTCGGAGCCTCTCCTGTGCCTCGGTTTCTTCATCTGGAAAATGGGGCTAATGCTGGAGGGTGGGAAGACGCAGGTCAGAGAGCTGAGAACAGAGCTTGGTTGAGGTTAGTTAGTGACACGGCTTCTGTGTCTGCCCTCTGTGTCTGCAGTTTCCACCGCTGCACATTTGACTAAGCAGAAATTAGGCAAAAATAATTGCATCTGGAATGAGGCGTAGTTTTTTTCTTTTCGTGACTGCCTGCATAATACAACAGAACAGCTTTCCTACAGCATTCACATGGTGTTGGTGGTGTAAGTTAGAGGTGGTTTAAATCCACCAGAGCACGCACAGAGGTCCCGGACCATCTCACACCAGGGTCGGGAGCGCGTTGGTCTCCGCCGGGTCCTGGAAGCCTCCCTTGCTGATCACGAGGAATGACCGCATTGCTCAGAGCTTTCTGGAAACGGGGGAGGGTGGGGGGTGGCTAGCTGGAGTGGACGCTCCCGAGAGCAGGGAGGGAGGCCTCTGCGTTTTCAGAGGTGGAAGGAGAGGCTCAGGATGGCCCTGGGATCCCTCTGCCGTCTGTGGACATCGGCTCCAGCCATCCTCTTCCGAAGCTCCCAGGGAAAGTAGATGGGGGAGACTGAGGCCAACTCTGACGGGGAGCCACTGATCACCCATGGCAGGGACGCCCAGGGTCCCCTAAGTTCCTGTTCGCTCCCCAGGTAGAGTCTCCTGGAAAGGGGCCCCCAGGCCTGCGTGCCATTCCCAGGCTCCCTCACACCTGGGCGGGGCCATCGCCTGGTCTGGCCAATGGGCAGGAGTGAGGCACGTCACTTCCAGGCCTGGCCTAGGAGCTCCGCGTGGCACCATGCCCCAGGTGCTCTGACCTAGAAGGGACCTGGCCCGAGAACCGGCCCGTGGAAGGCTGTCTGCACACCGTGTTGGGCGGCTGGGTGTCTCCATTGTCTTGAGCCACCCAGAGCTGGCGTCTGCAGTTCCCTGAGCTCAGACAGAAGTGGGTACTTGGAAGTGGGTGTCTCGCAGGCTCTGCGAGGGTCCCGTCTTCCTCCCCTCCACCCCAGGGCCTAGAGCAGCACTTGGCTCAGAGCAGGGGGTTCCTGGTGACTAGACCCCAGATTCCCTCAGGTCTGGGAACAGCCCAGGGTCTCTCATTCTTTTCTTCTGTCTCTTTTTTACCTCCTTCCTGCTTCAAGGAGCAGAGAAAGTGGGAGGAAGGCTCAGAGAGAACCGGAGAAGGAGGACAGAGATGCCCGGGCTGAGCAGGGAGCTGGGGTGGGGCCCTAGGTGAACAGACAAAAGAACATGAGGATAGTAGTGTTCCAGAACTTTCTACGGACCCACTCTAAGCTTGTTTCCCGTGATAACTAACTTAATCCACCAGCAGTCCTCTGGCATGCAGGTGTGTCTGAGGAGCAGGTCAAGGACCAGCTCAGTGGCTGAGGGAGGGGGACACTTGGACACGAGTAGACATGTCCCTGAAGAGGTGTGTTGGACCACCTGTGTGTAAAACGACAGGTTTTTGAAACATAATAGGACTCCTCGCCCTTAAAGACGTCCTTGAGTGGAAAAATTCACGCCGAGGTGGTTTTGGGGTAAGGTCAGGGATCACACTCCCGTGGAAATTTCAGGGATAAAACCGAGTGTTCAGCGTGGGCTTGCTCCAGACAGAAGGGAGGAGCCCCCGGCCCTGTGAGGCCAAGGGTGCAGGGCCCCAGGGCCCGGGGGCTCACCCGAGCGGGCGTTGATCCGGAACTGAGAGGAGCCCTCCAAGGAGTAGATGATGGATTCTTGGCCATACTCGCGGGAGCGGTCCAGGTCGGTGGCATTCAGCAACAGCACGGTGGCTCCTTCCAGGAGAAAAGGGGGTGGGGAATGGCTCACCTGGGCCCCCAGTCCCAGCCCTGGGGGCTAGGATTGGCAGAGGCCTCAGGGAGGTAGGGAGCTGCCCCCTGGGGGATTCCAGGGGTGGCCAGGCCCAACTACTTGCCCTCCTGGCCCAGACCCTGTGCTGTGTGGGATGAGGCTCCGTCAGAGGGGGCAGCCGGGGGCCCTGGGGGAGGTGGCCTGCCCTCTCTCCCAACCCCAGAAGCTCAGCGCGACCTCCTCACCCTGCCAGCTGCCTCCTCGTTAAACGCTCAGACTGACCACCTTTCACTTTTGAGTCAAAAAGAAACGAAGCTCCATATTAAATTATTCTACCTTTATTGCATCCAATTTGGGTCCTGTTCTATCTTGTTCGAGGGGGAATTTATAAGGGTTTTTATTTTCTCGTTAATGTCCAGTTAAGGCCTTCACCTTCATCCCCAGCTGCACGCGCTCCTGGGTGGGGGATCAGCTCTTCCCACAGCAGCCTTGGCCCAGACCCAGGCTCAGCTTAACCCCCGCTGGAGACCATGGGCCCGGAGAGTGCCTGGGCTTGTCTGAGCCTCAGCCTCCTGCTCTGCAGACGGGACCTCCCTGTGGGATCGCGGGGAGGACCCCTGGGCAGGGAGCACGCTGGGCACCGTGGCCCGCAGTTTGCTCTCTCTGTACTCTGCTGAGCATGGGAAGGTCAGGGGTCAGGCAGGTGATGGTGGCCCCTTCCAGGTGGCCAGGGGCCTGGGACCTGCCTGGTCCATCCTGCTCTGAGCAGGAGCACAGGTACACAAGTTCTACTGTGCCCTGTCGTCCACACGCCCTCGCTCAGGAAGAGAACTAGGTACCACAGTGAAGACCCCATGGGAGTTCCCCACACGCTCCTGGAGGATGGCACCTCCTGGGGATGTGTGGCGGTCACAGGGAGGGGAGGGATGGGCATGGCCTGGCACCTGACTAGCTAATCGTCAGACACCAGAGAGGTGCCCAGAGGTTCTCTTTAAAATGCCCATGGAGCTGGGCGCAGTGGTACACACTTATAGTCCCAGTGACTTGGGAGGCTGAGGCAGGAGGATCTCGAGTCAAAGCCAGCCTCAGCAATTTAGCAAGACCCTGTCTCTAATGAAATATATATATAAAAGTTGGGGATGTGGCTTGGTGGTTAAGTGTCCCTGGGTTCAATCCCTGGTACACGGCACCCCACAAAAAAAGGCCTGTGGTACCACTGGAAGGCCACCCCTAACTCCAGTGGGCCCTGCACCTCACGGTGCCTGACTCCAGCTTATCCAGGTGCCCCTGATCCAGCTGTCTCCGTGCTGGCGGTTTCTGACTCATGCAGTGGTGTGACAGTTCCTGACACAGCACGTCCCCAGAGCAGAGCACACTCTGGCCTCAGGGTGAGACCACCAGGTTGTCTCAGGGCAGAGCAGATGCCCTGGAGCCGGGCGTGGACCTGGGAGGAACCAGGGCTGCAGGCTGGGTCCTGCTACCTTTGGTGGCCCAGGGCGGAGCCTCCTGTCCTCACCTCACCTAGGAACACACCTCAAGGCCATTCTTCAAGGGAGTCCTGGTTCCTAGACGCCTCCCAGCGCCTCAGTCTCAGAACTCTGTCTCTACATGGCTTAATTGTCAACTGCCACCATCCTCTTCCTGCTGCCAGAGAGCAGGGACCCAGCGCCCAGGGGAGATCTGCACATAGTGGCTGCTGCCTACGTAGCTGCTGGTGGCAGATGACCAGAGGTCCTCAAAGGCTTCCTGACTTGTCACAGGACACCTGGCCTGGGAAACAGAGGTGGCCGCGGACCTCCCTACATTGGTGTGCAAGGCCGGGAGGGGGCCTCCAGGTGCCCGAGGCTGCTGGCTGCCCCGCCCCTCACTCCCTGAGGGGCCTACCTGCCATGATGTTCTCCACCACAGAGACGAAGTAGGCGGGCCTGCTGAAGGTCGGCGGGTTGTCGTTCTCATCCTGGAAGGAGAGTGGGCGGGTAGCTGGGGCCAGGGAGCCGGTCAGGCGGGGCGGCAGTTCAAGGTGGGCCAAAGGGAGCAGGCTGGGCCTGGTGGCTCTGAGGAGCTCTGGCCTCTACAGGTAACCAGGGCCGGGGGGTGTCCCTCTGGCAAGCCCAGGTTCCAGGAGCAAGGCAGGACTCGAGGGGCAAAGACGGGGAGTGAGGGCAGCAGTGACTTGCCCACCACTCTGCGTCCCTGGCTCTCACTCCAGCACCACCCTGGGCTCCTCAGACCTCACGCTGGGATCCCCATGGGCCTTCCCTCCCAGCTCAGCAAGACAAAGATGGAAGGTTCTAGAAACCCTGCTAGAAGGGAGGAAGAAAGGAGTGCCACAGCCCCAAAGGTACTGGAGTGTGCAGTGGCTGGCCACGGGTCCTTCCCAGACCCTGAGATCCTGCCCGGGGCGGGCTGCAGGCAGGGCCAGCTGGACCCTCCTCACGCACATGGACAAGGGCTCCCACCCCAGCCAGGGGCCTGGCCCCTTCCTGGAGCTCTCCCTCCTCTGGTCAGGCCTTCAGCAGGCGAGGGCGGGGCTGGACTGAGGAGCTAAACTGTCATGGGTTGGGGAGGCCCGTCTTGGAGGCCCAGAGCCACCTGCAGCCCCTGCCTCTGACCCGCTGCTCCTCCACACCGTCCTCTTCACCCCAGGGGCTTCCGGCCCCCTGCCCTGCAGCCTTCCCCCTTGACCTAAGAGCGCAGGGCAGAGTCCAGGAGGGGGCCAAGTGACAGCCCCGGGCAGTCTCTAAGCCACAGCCTTCAGGAGGTCCTGCTCCCAGGGTCTCCTGGCTCAGGGGGCTGAGGGCTCCCCCAGAGGAGGGGGCTGGGCCAAGCCCTTGTGCCGAGTCCTTTCTGGCCAGGCAACCAGGAAAGAGGACACGCTGCCTGGCCAGCCACCCCTCGGGGCTTCAGAGACCCCTAGCCGCTATGGTCGTGGGTGCCCAGAAAGGGGACGCTCCAGTTCTTTGCAAACCTGTCCCTTGGCTCACGCTGACTGGTCCCTCAGCCCTGGTACTGGCTGTCCCAGGACTGCCCTGATGTCCCACGCCCCAGCGGCACCCCTGGACCTCTCCCTGGCCCCTGGCACGGGCACAAGTGTCCGTACACACCCTGGAGCTTCTGCCTGGCTGCACCAGACGGCGCGGAATGTCAGCCACGGAGCACGAGGCAGAAACTTATTAGCGGTGATATTTCCCCGGATCCTGGCGCTGCGTTTGCTATTAGTTCTAATTCAGCGGCTCCCTCCACAAAAGCTTATTGTCCCCTAATGGGAAATCTACAAACCGAGTTTGACTTCTTTATTAAAAACCAACAAGCAGTGGATGAAAGGGATCACCTGGCCCCTCTCACCTGCTCCTGGCCCTGTCCCTCTGGTCCTGGGCTCCGCCTCTCCCCACCCGGTGCGGCCTGTGCGGGGAGCTGCCGACAGCCCCCCAACTCGCCAGGGGTCTCCCTTGGAAAACCCTTTTGGTGGAGGGAGGAGGCAGCGCAGCCAAGTGACAGCTACTTAAAAACCACCCACGTGCAAAATCAGCCGGAAGGCAGTGACCTTTTCAAGTGTGGTCCTTAGCTACGAGTGACGATGCTGCTCAAGAGCCCTGCTCCCGGGACTAGACGATCCACTTACAGCTGAGGTGGCACCTGTCTTTGTCCCCAGCCCCTCCTGGTCGCCACGGGCTGGGGTGGACTTGGAAAGGAGGTGTTGCTCCTGCTGACCCAGGTGACAGTACTGAGGGAAGGGGACACTGGGTCCCCTCTGCTGGACTGCGCTCCCCACCCAAGCCCCTGCGTTTTGAAGCGGAGTCTCGCGCCCACTCGGTCCCCAGAGATTCTGTCCCTGGAATCGGGGCGGCTGCGCCCACTCTAGTATTTGCCGTGGATAAAAGGTCAGCTCGGTCCCTGGCCTTCCTCTTCCTGCTGGCTCTGGCCCCCAGAGAGACTGAGGGGAAAAGAGAAGAGGCCCTGCCCTGTCCCAGCTTGGGAAGGTCCTGGGGTGCAGGGCAGCCCCTGGGGTTCAAAATCTCCTGAGGACAGGTCTCGGAAGGCCTAGCTGCTCCAGATGTGGTCCCCTGAGCAGAAGCGTCAATCAACCACCCTGGCTGCAAACCCAGAGCCTCCGCCTCAGCTCAGTCCAGCCGGGTGAGCATGTGCCCTTCAAGAAGGTCCCCAGGTCTCAGTCACATGGGGGGGAGGGACCACCCAGGCTCCAGGCCAACGAGGGTGGTGGGAAGAGCATCTGCCACCAACCAGGGGCCAGGGGGCACGTGACCCACCCTCCCCGAGTCTCAGTGCCCCCATCTGTAAAATGGGCTGAGAAAGGCTGAGCGACGGGAGGCACGGGCGCTGGTGGAGCTCAGCTCGCTGCCACTGGGTGGTGACGCCTGCGCAGCCCCGGGCTGGAGCACAGACCTCGACCCTCTCCCTCAACCACCCTGCCCCGCCCTCTCCCAAAGCCTACAGAGGTCCCTCTGCCCGTGAGCGAGGACAGCTGGAGCCCGCTGCTGCCGGCAGCGTTGGTGGCTGTCTCATCAGCTGCGATTACGGCCAGCACAGCAGGTGCCAGGTGCCTGATCCCCTGGAATCCTCAGGGCACCTCTTGGGGAAGGTACCAGGCTCGTGCCCATTTTGCAGATGAGGAAGCTGTGGTTCAGAGAGGTAAGCAGCCCTCTCCAGGCCACACAGCTGGAAGAGCAGCACTCGAACCCAGGTGCCTCCCAAGCCCCATGCTGGGGCCTAGCTCCCCTCCCGCCCGGCGTCTCCGGGGGTGGCAGCGCAGGCGCCCACCTCCCTTCGCCTCCACCCAGGCCTCTTGCCTCACAGACAGGACCACAGCCCTCCTGGGAGGTGGTGGGGTGGGTCAGGGCCACGAGTGTGGCCAGGTTAGGGGAGGCGCGGGGGCTGCGGCTGCGACCGGGAAGTCGAGGTCAGGCTGTGGTGTGGTGAACACCAGGCCGTGGTCAGCCCTGCCAGGGGACCCACCGTTCTGGGTCCATGTTAAGGCTGGAGGTTGTGGGCTCAAGACAGGCCAGTCCTGGGCTCCTGTGGACCCCTCTCTCCCCCTCCACTCCTGGAAGCCAGACGGTCACACACAAGGACTCTAGACCAGGCCTGTTCTGCACTCGCTCTGCTGCCCTGGCTCTCACCCTGGCCGCTCCCTCCAGCCTCCCTCACCCCTGCCCAGGCCCCCGTCTCCTCCAGGGCTGGGCCTGGCCTTTCCCCTGGGGTGCAGGGACCTGGGGCTGCAGCTCTGGGTGGGGAGGATGAGGCTAAAGGCAAATGTGGGGCGGCCGAGGCAGCTGCCTGGGCTGGGGTTTTCCTGTCAGACCGCAGCTCATGGCAACCTGATCCAATCCTGGGGGGTCACAAGGCTCTCACAGCCCTGGACGCAGGCGGCGGTGGGCTGGGGGGGAGGGTCTTGAGTGTGCCCCGGTGTGCGGGGTCTCAGCGGGGACAGGCCCACGGGCCCCACTGCCCGCCAAGCTCTGCATTCCCTGGGTCGCTGGGGGGCGGCCTGGGACAAATGAGCCACCTGAAGACGGATTCAGTGGCTGATAACGTGAGACAGGGACAGCACCAGGGCGCGTGTTGACATTCATGTCAGACACGCTGTGCTTTGCTTTCAGGTCCCTTCAGATCTTCAGAGGAGTGGAAAGGGGGAGAGAGGGACATAGAAGAGAGATGACCACCCGGCGGTCACTCCCTTGAACTTCACAGATTGTGGATTCACCTCATTTCCTCTTGCCTGGCCCCAGCTCCACCCACCCCCAGAGGCTGTCCTGAGGCCCCCCAAAGGAATCAGAGCAGGGCCATCTGGCTCTTCCTGAACCCCAGGGCCCCGGGGCTCCCTGGCAGGCGGCTTAGCTGCAGGCAGCGGTTTGCTGGGGACAGAATTTGGGACAGCCGAGCTGTGGGAAGAGGCAAGGACGTGGTCCACACCTCTGGGCTCGGGCAGGGTCCCCAGCCCTGCCACCCTGTACCCTGGAGGAGCAAGGCCGGAGCCCTGAGTACTCACAAACACCTCGATGGTGACGGGGACTGTGCTGTTGAGAGGGGGGCTGCCGGCGTCCTTGGCCATGACTGTCAGGTATATCAGCCCACTGGGTATCTGCTCGTAATCCAGGGGGCGGCTCACGCTGATCACTGAAACGGCAGGAGCAGCCCCCTGTAGGCAGGCTTTGGATGCCCAGCCAGCCAGGGCTCCCCTTGGGCCGAGAAGGGACAAGTGGTGTGACCCTGGCCAGCTCTGCTGGGTTTCCTCTCTGGCCTCCTGGTCTTCACGTCGATCTACTGACTTCCTGATGTGCAACAAGCACCGTGCTGAACTCACTGGGTGATAAGTGTGATGAAAAGCCCCACTTTACAGATGAAGAAACCAGACAGAGAGGTTCAGTGACTTGCCCAGGGTCACACAGCCAGCAACAACACGGAGCCAGGATATGATCCCAGGTTTGGCCAAATCCAGAGTCCAGCAGGCTCCACTGTCTACCTGTCTGTCTCCCTCATTCCCCTGGCACTTTTCTTCTTGAATTTTCTCTATTGGTCACACTCTCTAGCCTCGTCCCAGTGGCCAGTCTGCCCCCCTCCACACACACCCCATAAGCACAGAATTCACCATTCATTGCCCAATACTGGGGTGCCAGGAAGGGCTTGGCAGTGGGGTGCAGATGGCAGTGTTGTCCTTGGTCTCCCCTGGCCTGTCTCGCTTGCGGGGGGAGACCACGAGGAGAGACTTGCAGGGGGTTAAGAGAGAGGCCTCGGTTCTCCAGTGTCCCCCTACGGCAGAGTCTGGGGCGGGTGCCTGTCTGGGCTTGGAAGTGGGCCAGGTCACCTGCAGAGCCCTGACCACAGTGTCCAATGGCACCTTCTGTTGGGACATGGGACACAGAGTGCTGGCTCCCTGGTCAGATCTGGGGGTTCCTCTGGCGGGAGGGTGGGTGCAGGCCTGGTACTTTCCTCTTTGTCAACAGGGACTTCAGATGTCGGGGAGAGCCCTGGGCTGGGCATTTCCTGTGACCGCACGTCCCTGTCACCACTGAGAGGCATGAGCGGGGACCAGGGGTGTCCAAGGCACAGGTGCATTCTGCCAGGGAAGGCCTGCCCCAGCCCCAGCCCTGGGAGCCTTCCTGCAGAGGAGGCTTCTCGTGGGGCCTCAGAGCCGCCCAGAGGGAGCAGGGTGGGGGTGGGCAGAGGCAGGGAGAGGGCCTTCCCGGCAGGAGGAACACGGAGGTGGCCAGCGCGAGGGCAGAGGGTGTCCAGGGGTTCAGAGAGGCTGAGTTCTGGTCGGGGTGGGGGCATCTGCTGAGCTACCAGGCTGGAGAGGCAACCAAGAGCCAGACCACACAGGGACCCGAGTGCCAAGCTGGTGACCACAGGCAGGTGGCACCCGCCTCTGGGCCTCAGCTGCCTCATCTGCAGAGCAAGGTGGCCTTGCTCGCTCTGGGATCCTGGGTCTTGGGTCTTGAAGTTGCTGCTGCTGTTCCTGCTACCAGGGCTCTAGGGACAAGGACGCACTGTGGTCCAGGTAAAGAAGGGCCACAGACAGCATGGGAAGGCTGTGAGGTGGCCCGGAACGGCCCGAGGGACGGGAGGCTCGGTCACAAGGCTCCCCCGACGGGTCTCCCAGACAGACTTGGTACAAAACAGGGACCCCCATGGATTCCGGGAACCTTGGCCTTTCAAACTGCACTCTCCAGCCCAGGAACCAGAGGAGGCTCTGGCTCATGTCGGGTGGACCCCATGGAAGGGTGACCGCTGGCCACATGCAGCTCCCCAGTGGGCAGGGGTCAGGGAGCCCGAGTGCCCCTTCCCGGGGAGAGGAGAGCCCAGCACGCCCCCCAGGCCCGGGCGCCTACCTCCGTAGCCCTCGTACACACTGATGTCAAAGTAGCTGCCGAAGGCGGAGGCGTTGACGATGCTGTAGGTGACCTGGTTGTTGGGGGGCGAGTCTTCATCTGTGGCCTGGAAGGAAGCGGGAGCACGGGGCCTCGTGAGCCCCGGGGCTGGACAGAGGGGACGGCTGGCCCCTCCCAGGGCTTCCTCTTCCTGTGGGTCATGTCCTGGCCCAGGACCCCAGGGGCCTGTGACCCTCAGCTGGACCCAGAGCCCAGAGGCCGCCTGGGAAACCGAGAGGGCAGCTGTGGCCTGGGAGGAGGGCGGGAGGCCAGGGTCCCGGGTGCCTGCCAGGACCAGGGGCCACCCCCACCCCACCCATGCCTTCTCTGAGCTCCAGGCCGTGAGGGCTGCTGGGGGTGGGCGCTGGACGTGGTTTGTCCCCAGGGCCTCGGGTGCTGGTGGCCTGCTTCCCCTGCAGCAGCACCAAGAGGAGGTGAAACTTGAAGGGAGGGGCCCAACGGGAGGCGTTAGGTCACTGGGGGCCATCAGGATGCGTCACTGTAACTATGGAGGACCCTGGTGAGTGCCCCCGGAACGAGGTTCTATAAAAAAGCGAGTCTGGCTTCTGACTCTCTCATTTCCTGTCTGAACATAGGATTGCTCGCCTTGCGATGCTCCCACCATGGTGCTCTCCATCTTGTTGGGATGATCCAGGGGGGCTTCACCAGAGGCTGACACAATGACGCTCATACTTTCAACCCTCAAAACTGGGAGCTCAACAAACCTCTTTTCTTTATAAACTACTCAGCTTTGGGCATTTTGTTACGGCAACATAAATGGACTAAGAGCAGGTCCCTGGTGCTGTGTGTCCGTCCCATCACTACCCTCATGCCCACCGTCATTCCTTATTTAATTGCTGCCTGCCCTGCTTAGACCACCAGCTTCCCGTAAGCAGGACCCTGTGTTTCTCAATTGCTGCTGTGTACCCGGAGTGTGGCACGGTGTAGACACGTGATAGATATCTAACAGACATATGCTGCGTGGAACAAAGAGGGAGGAAGGCACTGCGGGTCCCGTCCCCTTTGACCATCTTCTGGAGTGTCGCAATTTATCAGCTTCTTTCCTGATTGTCCTCGACCCCAGAGACCCTCCCACACTCTGAGCAGGAGGTGGGGGTCTGACGGGAAGCTCCGGCATGCTGGGTGGGCTCCTGCTCTGCATGCCCCCAGGCCTGCCCTCCCTTGCCTTCACCCTTGGAGGCTTTGGGACAGGTTCCAGTGGAGGACCAGGGTCCTGTCACTTTGGGCAGGCAGTGTGAGGAAGCAGCGTGGGACATTCAGAAGCCCCTGGTTGAGGTCACTGAAGCATGGCAGGGCCCCACTGGTGGACACTTGCAGCGTATCCCCTCCTCTGGTCTGGCCCTGCTTCTCCGTGAGTGGCATGTCTCCTGGGCTCTCCCTTCCTGCTTCCCCTTTGGTGAACTGGGCTGCACCCCGTGGTGCCTGTGGCTCTGCCCACTGCGGACACTGAAAGGCTCCGAAGGAGGTCCTTCCACAGGACCCACTGCCCACTCCCCTGGCCACGTCTTTGCCAGGGACATGGGGCATTTTTGCTAAATGGTGGCCAGAATTTCAAGCTGTGACAGACACTATGAGTGTGGCCCCCCTTGGTCACCAGGGACAGGAGGTGATGTTCAGAGAAGCCCTGACACAGTCCATGAATCGGACCCCGGACCTTGGTGCCCGGAGGTCGGCGTGGCTCGCGGTGGCTTCTGCAGGGAGGTGGCCGAGGAGCGCCCAGGGCACTTACCCGGAGCCGCACCAGCTGCGTGACCGAGGGCTCGTTCTCCCTCAGGGCCCCGACGTAGGCGTCCTTCTGAAAGGTGGGCACGTTGTCATTGACGTCCAGCACGTTGATCCTGACCCGGCCTGTGGTCTCCTCGCCGCCCCCGTCCCGGGCGATGACGGTCAAGGTGAAGCGCTGGATGAGCTCATAGTCCAGCCGGGCGATCAGCATGATGAGTCCCGTGTCCTTGTCCAGGGAGAACCTGGCGGGGGAGGAGGGAGCGCCAAGGCGTCTGGATGGGGGCAGCCTCGCGGGCAGCCACCCGCGTTTGCCATGTCCCGCCCGCACTGATAGACAGGGTGACAGGAAGGCGTCTGGGCCGCCTCGAGGCGGGGCAGGGGCACTGAGCAGGGTCCCGGGAAGGGCCGCGTGGTCAGCGGTGAGGTTGGAGGGAGTCGGGGGACTCCATCGGGGACATGTGGGCAGGAACCTCAGCCGCAGGGGTCGCCAGATGCTGGAGAGCCACAGAGGCGGAGTCCGTCACCCCAGGAAACTTTGCACCAAAATGCTCAAAAATGGCAGCAAGTGTCCCACACGGGAAAGGGGGGTTGTCACCTCTAGGGAGCTGCCCCTGTGGCCTGCTTGAGGGACTTGGGGAGGGGCTGGCATTTGTCCCCTGGGGGAAGCAAGACCCAGGGCACAATCCCTCCCACTGCCTCCTCTAAGGGTCCCCTGGAGGCTCATGTGAGCTGTCCTGATCCACAGCTGCCGGTCACCAGGCCCGGAAGGTCCCAGCTCAGGGACAGAGGAGTCACCGGCCCAGAAGATGGGAACCGGAGGGATCCAGGATGGGGGGGAGGAAGCCGCATGGACACCCTGTGGGCGGGGCCTGTGCCCGAGGCGTCGGCTGCTGCTCCTCCACACCAGGCCACCCCACAGTGTGGCCCAGGACGCTGCCCAGGGTCCCCCCTCTGTCTGATCACTCAGACAGTGGGGCGTCCACCTGAGCTGACCGCCTTTGTTCCCTCCTTCTTCTCTCAAGTGCAGCAGATCCCTCATTTTTAGATGCAGACCTGCCCCCTGAATTCACCGTGGCCTTTGACGAGGTCAACAAGGAGGGGCTTCCCCTAGCTCGGAGCAACCGCAGGTGAGGGAAAGAGGTGGCCAGGGACCAGGCCAGTACCGTGTCCCCATGATGGGCAAGGCTGGCCCGGGTCAGGCAGTGAGGCTAGGAACCCACCCAAAGGCTACAGATGGACGCTGTGTGTCCTAGCCGTGAAGATCGTGTGCAGAGGCCTGGCCTGGTGCCTGCCTGCTGTGTGACTTTGGGAAGGTAAGAACCTCTCTGAGCTGCAGTTTCCTCATCTGTGAAGCGGAAGTGATAATAGTGGCCGAGCACCAAGTGCCTCCAGCATTTAGCTGTGAGGGTGACACAGGTGATGCACAGGCGCAGTGCCTGTAGTCAGAGCTCCTAGGGCTGCGGCTGCCAGTGGTGGCCACAGGGTGCAATCATTCGGGCTTCAAAGCCCTCACACACAGTCTCCTCTATTCCCAAAACTGACTTTTTTTTTTTTTTTTTTGGTACTGGGGATGGAACCAGAGGTGCTCTACCACTGGGCTACACTCCAGCCTTTTTTTTTTTTTTTTTTTTTGAGTCAGGGTCTCACTATATAGCAGAGGCTGGCCTCCATCCTCCTACCTCAGCCTCCCAAGTCACTGGGATTATGTGTGCCACCACACCCTGCTAAAGGCTATCATTTGAGAAACTATGTCCCAGATAGTTTAGGAAACTTGACTAACTGTACTGTGCTGGGCACTCAGGGACGAACCAGCAACAATGTCCCTGGGTTCTGACTCCCAGTCCAGGGCTCCAGCTGCTGGGCCTAGCATAACCCTTGGGCACTGGAAAGTCTGCTGGACCCTGTGAGTGGTGGGGGCCACTGCAGAGGAAGTGGGGGTGGTCTCACCTGTCAGGGTCATCACTGAAGAAGTAGCTGACCTCCCCGAAGGTGCCCACGTCATTGTCGGTTGCCTGCAGGGGGACAGGAAGTGGTGACTTTCAGGCCCACCTGGGTCTCCTGGCCATGCCAGGAAAGGGCCTCGGGAACCCCTTTCTCCCACCCGGCTCCTGGCCCGCAGACTTCTAGAGCCATGCTGTTCGCTCAGATGGTCACCAGCCACCAATGGCTGCTGAACTATGTACTGGAGAGCACAGTTCCAGGGCGCTGGTCCCCCAAAATCTTTGTGAGTCCCCCTCTCGCGCCAAGCTGGGCAGGCGGATCCCCTGCAGGTCCTCCGGGGGCGGGAGACCCTAGACCTGTAGGTTGGCCAATGTCCCAAACAAAGGTGGGCGTGGTTCAGCACCTGGTGGGGCCCTGTGGTGTGTGCTGCCCAGGGGGTCCTAGGAGGGTTCCTGTCTTGCCCTTTGTCCCCAGGAGTGACCCACTCACAGGGCGGATTGCTGCCTGCTGGCAGCCTACTCTCCAGGCACAGGCCCCGCCCACCTCCGCCATCCTCTCTGGCTCCTCCCCCATGGAACACGGGGACTCAGTTCCAGCTGCCACCCCATCCGGCCACAGGGATGGCCTGGGGGAGGCCTTTGACCACTGTGGGTCCGGTAGAATCCTCCATCCGGATCCTTCTCATTGTTGCTGGGGACGAACACTTTTCTCTGGAGTGAAGCTAGGTGCCATGATGTTTGGGGAGGGTGAAGCGGCACCCATGGGAGAGCCGGCGACGAGAAGCCTGAATCCTGGCGGTTTTAGCGTCCAGAGTCTGCTGTCCCTTCCCGCCTGCAGCTTGGTCTGTGAGTCCATCAAGACCTCTACTTATCCTACCCCTTGGCCTATACCCAAAGGACTTAAAATCAGCATCCCACAGGGACGGAGCCACATCAATGTTCACAGCAGCTCAATTCACAATAGCCAAACTGTGGAGCCAGCCTAGGTGCCCTTCAACAGATGAATGGATAAAGAAAATGTGGTACATACACACAATGGAATATCACTCAGCCACAAAGAAGAATGAAATCATGGCATTTGCTGGTAAATGGATGGAGCTGGAGACCATAATGCTAAGGGAAATAAGCCAATCCCCAAAACCCAAAGGCCAAATGTCCTCTCTGAGTGTAGATGCTGACTCACAATGGGGAGAGAGGATAGATGTTCAGTGGGAATGGTGGGAAGGGAGGGGATGGGAATGGGAAAGACAGTAGACTGAATCAGATATAACTCTCCTGTGTTCACATATGATACACCACCAGTGAGATTCCACATCATGTACAGCCATGAGGATGGGAAGTTAGACTCCACGTATGTATGATATGCCAAAATCACTCTCTGTCATGTATAACTAAAAAGAACAAATAAAAAAATTAAACAAAAAGACTTCTTTACCCAGACTAGACCAAGTGGAGTCTCAGGGACTTGCAGTCTAAGGGACCAGAGGGAGCGAGCCCAGCCTTATACATAACGGTCACATGGGCAGCCTGTTCCACTCTCTGATCTTTTATGTTTTCAAAGAGCATCCTGTTTACCGGGACCACCACCCTTGTGCTGAGACTGACATTCCACCCATCTCCCAGGTGGCAGAACTGAGGCCAGACCCAGGAGGCCTGCAGTAACCCGTCACCCCTCTAGGTGGCGAGCAGGTCAGGAGCAGAGTGGGCCTGAGCGGCTCTCTGTCTGGGCTCCTCCTTCAGGCCACCAGGGAGACCCCCTCTCCCCTTTCCTCAGAAGACAGTGGTTCTGTGGTGATGCCGGGTGGCCTTTGTGGCTCGGACTATGGCGTCTGTCTTCCGGCGTGGCTGGAATCCACAGGACGGCTACGGGACACCATCCACTCGCTCATTCATTGGATCATACCCTCCGAGTGGGACACAGTTCTAGAGGTGACCCCTGCTCCCTTCCCAGGCCGCTGCCCTGGAGCCTGACAAAGTGCTACCTGCCACCAGAGGCCAGGAGGGAGAGGCCTGGCGTGACCTTGGGACCACGAACGTCGGTTTTGCACCGACCATTTCTCCGTGAGATCACGCGTGAATACAGGTTTTGTGACTAAAAATATACTTTAATACCTTTCTACTAAATATTTTCTGAGGCTCTTTTTAAAAGCCTCTCGATTCCAGGAAATCTATTAAATTCTATGTTCTTTATAATAAACCTGAATTTTTATGAAAAAGCTCATTTGTGTTTCATATATTCAGTTCAGGAAGGCAGATCCTGAATAATATATTTATATTCCAAACGAACAAAATGGGGAAGAAATGTTTATAGGGGTCCGGATCCGGGTGACGTGGAGAACGCCACTCTTCACAAAGGGGCCCTCTCAGGGCCTCTGGCTGCCTGCGTCCACAGAACTGCCTCTTGAACCCCGTTTCCACTCATTGTCCCCACGGATTTTGCTCCTGTAGACTGTGTGCAGACAGACCTTTGTCCCCGCCACCGCCCGGGGGCTCAGAGTTCACCACGGGTCCTCAGGACCCTCACTGAACACACGAGAAGGCGGACCACAGGCAGTGGAGGCCACCCCAAGGTGTCTTGCTTCCTGTTGAGTCAGCTTGGGACTGTCCCCACATGCTGGCTCCCCAAGGGGCCTCCCGCTGCCCTGGGTCACTCGGCAATGACAGCTACGTTGCCGTTTATGGAACACCTTATACGTCTCATTTTTTTTTCCTTCTCACAGGTAGCGGTCATGAGCACCAATTTACAGATGGCAAAACTGAGGCACAGGGAGGGTAAAGGGCTCACCCGGGCTCTCTGAGTTGCTGCCTCCCAACCCGGAGGACGTGTCCTCAGCAGGCGGGGAGCTGGTTATTCCAGGGGAGGGGAGACCCAAGCTCCCCATGACAAACCCACCTCCCTTCTCTGCTCCAGGGACCTGCCCAGCTCCCAGTCTCCCTGACAAATCAGCCTCGTCCGTCACACATGGGGCAGCTGTTCTTGGTCTGCAAAGAGGAGACGTCACCTGAGTCTGACAGGGTGAGGGGCCAGCAGACAGGCCAGGAAATGAGTGACCACCAAGTCACTAAGCTAACTGCTGGCCCAGAGAGCAAAGAGCCCCCGCCCGGCTGGCTCCCCAGGCTGTCCCCGCCTTCCGTAGGACTGACTGGCAGGAGCTTTCCGGGGTGCAGGGCAACACACGCAGGTATTAGACACCGAAGTGACCAGCAGAGTAAAAATGACACCCCAAGGTGTCTGCCTCCTGTTGAGTCAGCGTGGGACTGTCCCCACATGTCCCCACATGCTGCCTCCCGTGAGACCAAAGCCTTGTTCCTGCACGACTGTGTTTCTGTCTTCTTTTGGGGAAACGTGAGAAGCTCTATGGGACATAGATGTATCTCTGGTGACCCAGTGGGATCCCCTTTGAGGGGTCCCCACAGGGGAGCCCTGGCTGTGGAGGCTGTCCCGGGCCTGCCTGGCGTCGGCCTGAGCGACGGGTTTGGAGTCCTCAGGACCCACAGGCTTGGATCTGGGGTGAGGGCCTCTCACAGGACAGTGCGATGCAGGGACCTAGCCTGTGGGCTTCCCTTTCTGCAGCTAGCTCTGTTCTTCTGGGTTCAGGGTGGCTCGGGGTTTGGTCTCTCCTTTTAACTTTCATTTTGGTGGAGGCACGGCCTGGCTCCAACGCTCCTCTGAGGGACACTTGAGCCACAGGTGATCCCCGCGTCCCTCACGGTGTTGTCCTCCCTGAGCCCCAGTCAGGAGTCTGAGCCTCCTTGTGTGAGGGGGACAGCGGGTGACTTCCGTTCCCTCTGCAGCCATGGCAACTGGCATCGTTAGCAGCAGCACCCGCCCCTCCTTGGGCATCTCTGCAGCCCCTGATGCTCGGCCAACCCAGGGCCACTGCCGCCGAGCTCGGAGGTCCTGGACCTTCCTCTCCCTGGAGCCCTTGGACTTTGACTGTCCTTCTCTTTACCCTGAGATTTACACCGCAGCCTCTGGGAATCTGTGGTCACCTGCAGCACGCGGACCGTCCCTAATCTTTAGGTCTCGTTCTCTGTTCTTTTGTGAAAAGAATTCCTAGTCCTGTTAAGTGGGCTTTTGACCCTATGGGGTTTGTGCACCCCGAGCTCTGCGTCCTCCTCCAGATCCCGATGACTGGGTACCAAAGGTACAGACATGGGCGACCTCCAGGCGTTCCAAAAGCTCCCCTCCAGGACGCCCACTCATTAACTGGACGATATTTAAGTTGACTGGGCTGAGAAGAAAAAAGTTGATATTTTTAAGTCATGTTGCCTGACCCCTGTGCAAACTAGGGGACCAAGAACGAGGACTGGTTAATAGATCACTTAACTACAACACTCAGTTGATCTTTTCTGCAAGAGAGAAGAGAAATGGGGACATCACTGTCCAGGCTCAGGCGTCCATGGCTTTGCACCAACAGGAAAAGCAGGAAAACCCACCACACGTGTTATTAAAGGTATTGAACCAACAGCTTGGAGACGCAGTTGCAGAGGGATGTTGCCTCTAAAACTTTCTTTTGGTACCAGGGATTGAACCTAAGGACGCTTAACCAATGAGCCACACCCCCAGCCTTTCTTCTCCTCCTCCTCCTCCTTCTTCTTTTTATTATTATTATTATTATTTTTTGAGACCAGGGTCTTGCTAAGTTGCTGAGGTTGACCTCAAACTTTTAGTCCTCCTGCCTCAGCCTCCTGAGCCTCTGGGATCACAGCTGTGTGTGCTTGGCTAAGATTTGACCATTTTTCAGAAAATTCTGATGAATTTCTGAGATGAATTTCTTGAAGGGAGCCTCACTTTTATCTGAACGTGGAGAGATGTGCTGCTCCCTGATGAAAAGGAACGTGTCCTTAAGAAAGCAGAAGTGATGGATGGAATGGCAGCCAGCGCCGGGCAAGGGGTGCTCGCCAGCCCGGGGAAGCCAGGCTCCTCGGCAGCGGCATCCTGAGATGGAACAGATTTGACTGTCACTAGGCTCACCTAGTGACATGTGTGGCAGATGGGATGAAAAGATGTCTAATGACGCCGGTAAATGATGACAAGGTTAAGAGATAACTCAGGAAAAAGGAGCCGCCGCTGTCTCTGGGAATAGATGGTCAGATTCTCATAAGTGCGGGAAGGGGCGGGTGGGGGGCTTAATGGCCGTGTTTTGTGACCCAGGCAGACCCCAATAGTCAGAGGAAACTGCAAAGCTGGAGGCGGATCTAGGTTCCCCGGGCGTCCTTGGCAGGGCCTTTCAGGTGTGTAGCAGTCAGCGCGGTGGAGACAGGGCATGAGGCAAGGGGGCGGCAGCAGATCAGAGGAAAAGATGCCGTTTGGCTCCCCAGGCTTGCAGACCACCAGAGACCTGGCCAGGAGCCCCGAGGGACAGGGCCACGCAGGGTGCACACTGCCCCATGGGAGGACGGTGACAGGGTTGCCCAGAGGACCCCTCAGGAAAGGCCCCACCCCCCGCCCAAGCTCCCGTCTGGAAATGATCTGGAACAGCCAGGAGCCTGGGGACCCTCCGAGCTCCTCTGCTGCCACCAGACATCTGGATAGCTCAGGGGGAGCCCTGGTGACCTCCTGGTGGCCGGGCCCTGCAGAGCCACCAGGGAACCTGCGGGAGACCTCAGGCTTCCCTTCAAAGGAACTGTAACCAGCACCGCGGGATGGAGCAGGTGTCCCTCCCGCTCTGCGGGCGCGTGTCACAGGCCTGGAGGCTTTGTCTGAACATGGATCCAGTTCTAGGGCCCAAATCCCGCCCCGCAGGACCCATCTTTCTAGGGGACTGCCACTGTGGCGGGGTTGGGTGGCCTCTCTTCCACCTCGGCCTTCCCCCAGCCCCAGCGTGGTCCTGGGTGGGCCACGGTGACTGCTTCTCTGGCACTGTGTCAACTTTTGCCAGCTGTTGCTTTCCTCAGCTGCCCGCCAGGAACGTCCTTCAACTCACACAAGGACGGTCCAGGGTGTTTTGCAAGCTGACCCTTAACCCCAACCTCCCACTGAAAGAAAACATTGAATGACAAGTAGAACGAAGACCCCCAGCCCCTGGGCTTGGCTTCCAGGTGCCCCCGGCCTTCTTTAAGGCTGACAGTCGGGGACTCCGAGTTGTAGGGGTGACACCAAATCCCCCACAGCGACCTCTGCTGTTCCACAGAGTAAAGATGACTCCCAAGGGGGGGCCTGAGGGGTCAGTGGTGCCTGAGGACACCTGGTGAAGGACAGCCAGGCCCCCTGAGGCGCCACCTGTGTGTGAGGAGGTCACTAGGCCAGGTCCCGCCCACCCTCGGCACACAGTGGAACTTGGCGCTTCCTGTCCAGGCAGCCTGGGAGGGTGTCCCCACCTGTGCCTCCTCAGAACCAAAGCCCTGTCCCTGTTTCACTCTGCGTTCATCTAAGCCTTGTCTCTGGGAAACACGGGGACCTGCAAGGGCGGGGGGCAGAGGACCTGATGGTGAGGAGCCCTGGTCACTGTGGGGCATCCTGGCCTCAGCCTCTTCCCCAGAGGCCAGGTGAGGGGGAGCTGTGAGGGTAGGAGCGTGGCCGGGCTCCCTGCTGGCACAGAGAGACGTCCCCAACTGAAGAATGGATGAGCAAAACCTAGTTAGAAGGTGGAGGGAGCAGAGGAAAAAGGGACAGGCAGAGAGATTCCAAAGGAAGGGGAGGAGGGGAACATGGAGGGGAGGGGGACGGGGAACGCAGTCCTGTCCCAGGGAGATCCCACAGGGACCCTGGGACAGCCCTTCTAACCTGGTGCGGGGCAGACTTGCACTTGGACTATCAGGGGGAGGACCCTTTATCCAGTCCCCTTTACCCTGGAGCCTGGGGCCTGGTGCCGTTGAGGCCCGGGGTGATTAGGTGGTAAGTCCCCGGGGGACACTATGGGTCTGTCACAGAGCACAGCACGTGCTGCTTCTACCCCCAAGCCCTGTCCTCTCCCCGCAGGTGGGAATGTCTCCCACCATGAGCTCTGTCCCGGGGGCCTCTCGCTGCCCACTCAGCCCTCTGATGCTGACCAGGGAAGATTTGCAGGTCCTTTGGTGCCACCATGAAATACGTATACCCAGTAAAGAGGAGCGGCAGAGCTCTCCCTTCCAAATGCAGGAAACAGAATAAAAAGGCGAGAAACTGCCTCTGTGCCTGGCCATGAGGTCGCCCACCCCAGCCCCCAGCTCTGCCAGGCCAGAGCTGGCTGGGGAGGAGCCTGGCCTCGGGGACCACCCCTCCTGTACACAGAGCTGGGCCCTGTACCCCAGCCTTGACTCAGACCCGAAGGGACCACATGGACCCTCATCTGGATTAAGATTCCCCCTTCCTGCCTGGCCCACCCCCTCCCATCCCCCCTGACCCTCAGCTGCCCACTCAGAACTCCCTGTCGGCTGGGTCCCCGAGGGCAGGGTGGGCTCTTGCTGACTGACTGGCTCTAAGCCTAGTACAGGGCCGGACAGGCACCTATGGCTCTGTCATCTACAGCTACATCTGTACCCAACCCACACACACAGGCACATAGGAACGAACAGGTTTGTTTCACTGTGGCCACAGGTAGGTGCTTCCAACCCCTCCCCCACTGCCTTTTACAAACCAGGGAACGGGAGCCCAGTGAGGCTAAGTAAACTGCCCAAGGCTCACCGCTGGCAAGGGGCAGAGCGGACTTTACAATCCCCAGCTTTAAAAGTCATTTGGCTGAGGCAGGAGGATCATGTGTTCAAAGCCAGCCTCAGCCACTTAGTGAGGCACTAAGCAACTCAGGGAGACCCTGTCGCTAATAAAATACAAAGCAGGGCTGGGGATGTGGCTCAGCGGTTGAGTGCCCCTGGGTTCAGTCCCTGGTACTCCCCTCCTCCAAAAAATGTCATCCGGGGCCTTGCGGGACACAGGCCCCTGAGTACTGCTGTCCAATGGCACGGGGTGGGGGATGGGGGGTGGACATAGCTCCACATGGCCACCTGGCCCACCAGCCCCTGAAAGGCTGTAGCTGGCACTCTGCTACCCACCCACTGTCCTGCCTCATCCAGGCAGGGGTGGCCACTGGCTCTGGGTGTCCCTCTGCTTGCTATGACACTTGGTCAACAGCCTCATTCCCAAGACAAGCTTGTGGCCAAGCCCCTGAAAGTCAAGCAGACACACAGTGGCAGGTGGACAGCGGCTCACATTGGGAAGGAGGGTTCTTCGTGCACGAGCACCCACTTCCCCCATGTTCTAGGAAAGAGCACGTCTGTCTCCCTACAGGGTGACTTCTGAGGCCTCTGTCCCAGCAGGTGTCTACGGGGATGGGCCAGGGCTGGCCCCGCTGGGCATGCTGGGTGGCTCTCGTATCACACCTGGCAACTCTGGGAAATGCCACAGCATTGGTTCCAGGTGAACATTTCATTCTGCTCCAGGGTCCTCCCTCCGGTCCCTCTGTGTCCCCTCCACCACTGCAGTACGGCTCCCCCAGGCGCGGGGTTGCTCACACAGACACATTTTCTTGGTTGACCAAGGTCTCCTAAGAGGCCCAGGGATAAGCAGTCAAAATGGCTAAAACGATCCCAGCCTCTGCTCAAAATTCTTCAATGGCTCCCGATTACCTTCTGAATTAATTCTAGACCAATACCCCGGGTCCAGGCTGACCCCAGCCCACAGGCCTTTGGGTTCCTGTAGCTGCACCTTCCCTGGCGCCCCCTAGCTGCCCTCTGCTGCCTAGCCCATCCTTTCATGCCATAACAACTTTCCAAACCCTGCTGCACCCTCAGGGCCCATCCTAAACGCCCCTCCCCCTCCCCCAGAGCTCCCTGACCACCCACTGGTCCTGACCCAGGAGACCCTCACTAAACCTCTCCTACAGCACACAACACCATCTGTGCTCCCGAAATCTGCCTGTGGGTGTCCCACGTTGACCCCATGGAGAAGTCTGCATCTAACCAGCCTTGCACCCTATGCTGTGCCCGCCGTGGGCGCAGGCGCTTGCCCAGTTGAGCAAACTCTGTGGTTCCCATTCTCATCCTCCTGTGGGGCTGCTGCCCCCATCAGAAGGCCCACAGTGGGCAGTGGGCAGCCACTGGGCAGCTCAGGTTGCCCAGGGGCAATGCTGGGGCTCCTCAGCATCTCCCGAGCTTGGAGCTCTTACCAAAGTCCCCGAGAACAAAACTGGAGGCAGAAGGAGGGCCTCACCCAATGTCCCCCAGGTGGAGAAGAGTGGCCTGGAAGGACAGGTGGAAGTCGCCTGGCACCCTGAAAACTGGTTGGGAGCAGCTGGACACTCGCTCAGTCACAGTCAGTAAATACTTTTTTGAGTTTTTTTTTTTTTTTTTTTGACCAGGGATTGAACCCGGGGCATTTAACCCCTGAGCCACATTCCCACCCAGGGTCTCGCTGAGTGGCTTAGGGCCCTGCTAAGTTGCTGAGGCAGGCTTTGAACTCACAATCCTCCTGCCCCAGCCTCCCGAGCTTTTTGAGCTTTTCCAATGGGCCAGCTACTCTCCCAGGTACCAAGTGACCACCCTAGGCACAGCAAGTCATTGCTGGAAGGTGACTTGCAATCGGAACAGGGAGACAGACAATCAGGGAGAGAAATCACTGAATCCTGTCATTTCGGACAGTGGGAACTATGGGGACATAAGGCGGAGCCGGGCTGGAAGGGGCCGCGTGGCCAGCTCAGACTGGCGTGCCCAGGAGCAGAGCAAGGCGTGAGGGGTCTCTGGGGCAGTCGCTGGTGGGGTACCAAGAGCTGGGGACCCTGGCGAGAGCTGAATGGCTGGTAATGAGGCCTAGGGGGACTTGGGTGCCCTGTCTCCCCTTCATCCTCCCTTAGTGGTGGTGCCTGCAGCCCAGGAGGACGGGGGCCGGTCAGTGCCCGCCTGTGGCCGGCACCTGTTCCTGCCACCCGCGTGCGGGGAGAGAGGGCGGCCTGACTTACAAAGCAGCCCTCTGGTTCCTGCTCCTCCCCAGCGCGGGCATTAGCAGCAAAACTAATTCCCTCATTTGAGCCTTCACAATTGCGTGCGGAGGGCCTGCCTCTGTGATGGACGCGCTGGCACAGGTGTAATTTCCTTCTGGTCACAAAGAGGAAAAGGGAAAACTAAACACGTGCAAGGCGGGGGGGAAATTCCAAAGGTTAAGACAAGGTGAGCGGAGGCGGCAGCGGGCAGTGGCCACCTTCCAGATCGACCAGGCCCAAGTCAGAAGGGCTAATCTTTTCCTCCAGGCCACAGGAGAGGAGAGTAAGAGGGGGACCCCTGCCGTTTTCTTTTGAGCACTTAACTCTATGCCATCAAATCCACCAAGCATTTCCTGGGTTTTGTTTCATTCCATCTTCCCAACAGCTCTCTGGCACCAACACCCATATTGTCCCCATTCTACAGACACAGGAGGGAACTAGGGCTCAGAGAGGTCAACCGACTTATCCAGGGACAACAGCCACAGTGCTGGGACAGGAAGCCATCACTGCCAACTCCAAGGGAGGCACCTTTTTTTTTTTTTTTTTTTTAATTGAAATGGGGTCTTGCTGGCCTTGGCTGGCCTTGGCTGGCCTTGAACTCCTGGACTCAAGCGATCCTCCCACTTCAGCCTCCTGAGTGCTGGGTTACAGGTGCACACCCCTAAGCCTGGCAAGTCATGTGCTGCCAGCCACCCACCCCAGCTCCTTCCACGGGGACAGGGTCCTCCTGCAGTTTGAGAGCTCAGCCATGCGACCCAGGCTGCTCCTCGCCTGCAGGGAAGTCCCTCTTGCCCCAGTGGCTCTGCCCCCTGCCTCTACCTGGAGAGGGTGGGCTACAGGGGAAGTCTCTGCTTGCCCAGGAAGCCCCTCAGCGAGACCCACAGAAACTCAAATAAGGGCCTTTCACAGACCTCAAAGAAGGACCCTGCTCCCTCTCGCTCAGGGCCCGTCTTGGAGGTGAAGTGGTCAGCCCAGTCATGGGCTGAAGGACAGGGCAGCACAACTACCCCAGACACGGCTGCCACGGCCCTCTGCCCCCCGGCCCAACAGCCACGCCCACTCAGGGACCACCGTTCCCACGGGGGCAGGGCCTCCTGTCTCTTGGTCCTTTCCCCAGGAGCGCTCTTCTTGTCCCGCCCGTCTTGGTGACCAGTCCCCACACCCACCACCACCTCACAGGGCACGTGCCGACACTGACCCAGGTAACCTCTGCAGCCTGTCCCTGTACCTCACTGGTGCCCCTTATCTTGCTCTTGTAGACGTCCCTCTACTGAGCCAGGCCTTTGGTCCCCACGGACTCCCACCGGCTGGTGGCCTTCCCCTCGGTCTCCTCCAAACACAGCCCCGAGATCGCTGGCCCCTTCCCTGTCGGGGACGGACGCCCTCCACTCTCAAAGAACTCACTCCCCACCTGACAGTCCGTCCTGCACCTTCTCTCTTCCTGTGTCCTCACAGACCCGGGCCTGGGTGCACACACGCGCGCGCACACGCACACACACACACACACACACACGCACGCGCAGCCCTCAGGACCTCCCTGCACCCTTACTCCTGCCCACATGCTCTTCTAGAAACTTTCTCTGGTTCAGGCAGAGTCCCCCGAGTCCCTCCCAGAGCCCGCCCCCATGACACACTCACACACAGGCACACGTGCACACTCACACCTCGCTCAGCCTCCAGCACCCCTCCCCACCCCGCCTCAGCCCCTGTGGTCCCCTCGGCACCCCCTGGCAGGGCGGGCTGGCAGGTACATGCTCGGTCCCTGCCACCAGCACCTGCACCCCGTCATGCATGCGTGCCCGGACGCCCCACGCCGGGGGCTTCTGCTCTGAAGCAAGGCGGGTCCAGCTGCCTCCTCGGCAGCGCTGGGTCCCGGGAACTGAGGCAGCGAGGAGTTCTGCTCCCATGCACAGATCCGGGAGAAGGGCAGCAGGACAATTTGTTCAGGAAACAATAGCATGTTCCACAGGCCACGAGGATTGACGGAGCGGAAATTTACATGGGGATGCATTTTTAAACAGCTCACGAGCCCCGGTGCTGCGCTGGTGATGCTTTCCCCATTCATCATCGCGAGCCCCCAAGGAACTCCAGACGCCCAGCCTCCAGGACGCCCGGAGCCGGGCTGG
Organism: Callospermophilus lateralis; assembly: GCF_048772815.1. NCBI lineage: Eukaryota > Metazoa > Chordata > Mammalia > Rodentia > Sciuridae > Callospermophilus > Callospermophilus lateralis. The sequence goes on along the minus strand of NC_135319.1, from coordinate 43,721,701 downwards.
GCTGGATTCTGCAGGAGGCACCTGGGAGCCCCGGCCCCTTGGTCCTGCATCCCTCCCGGGGCCCCTGATCCAGCATCCCTCCGGGGCTGCAGACAGGAATGTTCAGACGGAAGCTGGGGGCGGGAGGGTGGGTTTAGGTGAGCGAGGGTGAAGTGTGGCAGGACACTGCTGCTCTGAGCGCTTTGTGGGTGTTCCTGAGTGGTTGTGTCCCTGGCAGAACAGGGTGCCAGTAGACGTTCAGGAAAGCTCCTGGCGCCTGCTCTGGGCGTCTGTGGGGCTGTGGAAGTGGGGCTGCTGACGAGGCTGGGTTGAAGGCTCAGAGCACACAGTGGGGTGCAGAAGCCAAGTGAGAGGCAGTTAGGAAAGGGTGGGACCCCACTGGGGACCTGGGAGGAGCAGCCATCACTGCATCTCCAGCGCCCATGGCAGACATGACTAGTGGATCACAGCACCGAGTGCACCCAAGTCCTCAGGATCCCCGAGTCCCGCCCTCCTGGCAGCTGACCCCAGGTGGAACAGCATCCAGCTCTCTGCTGGCTCTCTGCTCCTGTGGGTGATCAGTGTGCTTCCCCCAGAGGGTGCCAAGCAAGACCAGCCACAACGGGCCTCAGAAAGGATTCCTGGCTAATCACAGAGCTGCAAAGATGCTGCTGCAGTTCTGCCCTCAGGACCCCGCTGTGGACTTGGGTCAGCCCTGGGCCAGGGCCTGCGTGCTGCCCCCTGCCTCCCGAGCCATCTGCCAGCTCTGGTCCTGCTCTGGGCCAGCAGCCCAGCCTCTGCCCAGCTCTCCTCCTTGCCAAGTGCCCTGGTCCTGCCCCTGTCTTCAGGCCCCTCCGAGGCCATGGTGCCATGGCCTGGCACCACGCAGGGAGGGCTGTCCCCAGATCTGCTGGCAGAATCCCACCCAGATTTGTCAGCGCTCACTGATGGCTGTGCAGAGAACAGACCCCTGGGTCAGGAGCCTGTGCTGAGAGGAGGCCGAGCAGAGGCCGGGAGTGCAGGACAGCTGGGCTCCGGGAGGCTGGAGCCGGGAACCCACAGGCCTGACTGGTGGGTGGCCCGTGGGGAGGAGGCGGGGGTTCTGGCAGGCGCAGAGGCCAGTGCTGTCTGCCCTTCTCCACTTGGACATTCACTTTCCAAGGTCAGGAACCTGCTTGTCTTGCTCCCCAGGGGTCCCTGCTCCTAAGCAGTGACTTGGGAGTGGTGATCATAGGTGGTGGCTTTTTAGCAGAGAAAAGTAGGAGTCTCCGATCCTAAACAGACGGCTTCTCAGGAGGAAGAACACCAGTGGCGAGGAAGGAGGGGAGAGCAAGGTAGGAGGCGCCCACTGGGATCTCATACACGCATGTATGGGAGGGTGGGCTCCCCAAAGGGCAGGGGTCAGAGGTGGGACTTCGGGGATGAAACTGGATGGTGAAGGCTCTGCTCTCAGTAGTGGGTCAATCCACTAATGGGGTCATAACTGAACTAACTTTCAAATGGTGGTGCAAACTGTGGAGGGCGGGGCTCAACTGGGGGAAAATGGTCACTAGAATGTGACCTGAAGGGTCTCTCCCAGGCCCTTCCTTTCTGGTTGTTCTCTGGGAAGAGAGGAGGAAGAAGGAGAGAAAGGAGAAAGAGATCAAGGGAAGAAACGGAGAATAAAGAAGGAAGAAGGGGTCGAGGACGACCACAGTGAGTGACATCCACTCTGACCCTCGGTGTCCTCATCTGTAGGGTGGGGAGAACAGGGGCAGCCCCCTGGTGGGGCTGGGTTAGGAGGTGCTGCCTGTGAGGTACTTCTGTCCGTGCCTGGCACGTGGGAACTGCTCTCCAAGTAGAACAAGCTTTATGGTTCCTTCCTCCAATTCTAAGCATTTCCAAACACGCCTTGCCCTGGGCCTCCCTCCTGCCTGGGCTGAGACAGACAAGGCCCTGTCAAGGTCAAGGAGAAGGGGCAGTGGCCTGAGGCCCTGCGGGAGGTGCTCCAGCCAAGCCAGCCCAGCGCCAGGTGGGAACCTGTCAGTCCTGCAGCGGGAGGAGGCTGAAGGTGCTGGGGGGTCCCCAGGCTCTTCCTGCAGGTGCTGTGTTGAACTTCAGCTCCTGTCCCCCTTTTTATTTCCCTTTACTTTAAAACCTGGAAATAAAAATTGATGGGGAACAAATTGCCCTGGCCAGCAGCTCTGTGCTCACAGGAGTCGTCCTGGGGAAGAACGCACTCTGTCAAGGGCTGTCAGGGGTGCAGCAGCCCCTGCAGTGCGCCTGAGGGTCCCCGGGGCCCCCTGCTGGGGAGCTGCCTGGGGCAGGCGTGGGGTGAGACTATGGCCACTTCCTCACCGAACACTGGCTGTCCCTGGGCCTGCCTGGCACCTTGTGAGGTGCTTATCCTTAAACACTTGTCCTTAATCTTTAACCAGCAAGAGGAGTCACATTTTTCTCAGAGGAAAATCCTCAGCCAGATAATGGCTACAAAATGGTAACAGTAATTTACCCTATTTAGTCCTTCCTGAATTCCAGGCATTATTTTAAGAAATGCATATGTATTTGAGACAATGAGGCTCAGAGAAGTTAAGCAACATTCTTGAAGTTGCACAGTGGTCCTGAGATTCTGCTAGGAGCCAGACCTGAAGGTAGTTGATTTGCATAAGGCATTTCCTTTATTTTTGGTGGTGGTTGGTTTTGTTTAACAAATTGCTGAGCACTGATGTGTTAGATGCACTTCAGCGTGTGTTTGTTTTTCTCCCCTTAGAGACTCGACATTGTCATTTTTCAGATGAGGAACTGAAGCCGGGGAGTTTCAGGAACTTGCTGAGGTCACTAAACTGAAGAGGAGGAGCCAGAATTTGAACTTGGGTCTGATTCAAGGCCAGAGCTCTTGATCCTAGGGCTGGGTTGACTGTCAGGATGCCTGCCCTGTCCTGGCTGGCCATGTGGCTTGGATAGGTCACTCCCGTCCCTGTGCCTCGGTTTCCCTAACTGCATGAGAAATCGGTCTCTCCAGCTCTGCCTCGGGAGGCTGCGGTTCTGGTCCTGCTGGGCCAGATGCTCTGCAGCCAGAAGCTCCCTGGTGGAGGAGACGGTTCTGGGATTTTTTGAGCATCAGCTACACACAGGTCAAGTAAGGAAGCCGGAAAGTGCCACAGTCAGCCTTGGCCTTCAAGGACCCCCGTGCCCCGGGGAGACAGTCCCCACAGGGCAAGAGAAAGGACCAGCGTGGCCAGAAGTTGAGGGCCAAGGACAGTATAGACAGAGTGACAGGAGAGTCTGAGGGAGGGGGGGAAGGGACCTGGCGTCCGCAAGCGCTTCCTGAGGAGGGGGATGGGAGCCTGCGAGCAGGAGGGCCTAGGAAAGGGTGCGCCAGGCCAGCCACTCGTTCCTGTCTCCATCGGGTGACAGAGCCAGACTCCAGGGCTGCCCAGACAGAGCCGGTGGCCAGCCAGGCCCCCAGGAGCCCACGGCGAGGGACACCTGGACAGGCCCTGCCCTAGGGACCAGGAAGAACTCCCGACCCAGCCACGCTGCCCTGGGTGAGGACAGAGCCCAGGCTGGACCCTCTGGCCAGGTAGGGAGCTGCTCAGTGAGCTCAGCGTCCCCAGGCAGGGAGCAGCAGAGTGGCCGAGGGGCAGGGCCTTCCCCCCCGCCCTTCTCCCAGACCACCATGGATGACATGGCAGCCAGCAGCCGGAGCTGAGTGGTCATGCTGAGCGGCCCAGTGAGGAGGTGCGCCCGTCCCTGGACAGAAGGACACCAGGTGAGGCGCTCCTTCCTGAGCGTTCAGAGACCCCTCTTCCCATGCCTGCCTGCAGTGGGCGCCGCGTACAGCGCTCAGGGACCCCAGGGGCTCCTTCCTGGGAGGCCTGGGCCTCTCTGCCTCTCTCCTCGGGGGCTGGAATGATGTGGGAGCCCACATCCCGGAAGCTGCCTTTGCATAGTGGGGGCTCTGTGGATCCCTACCCCAGATCTGGCCCCCGAGCTGGGATGGAGCACAGCCGTGACCACAGCTCCCAGCGCCACCAAGCCCCGGGTCCCGCGCTGGGAGCCCACTTCAGACCCCGTCTGGCTCTGCTGCCAGCCGCTTCCTGAGCTGGCCTCTCGGGCAGGCTGCCTGCCCCCGACCCTCTCCCCAGGCTCTGCTTCTTGGGGAGCCAGACTGAAGACAGCCCTCAGTCTGCATCGGGGGACACCACAACAGCTCGCTGTCCCAACGTGGCCCATAGCTGCACGTGGGCCCCACAGTCAGTGATCAGCAAAGCTGAGAGCTGCACCCCAGTCTGTCTGTCTGTCTGTCTATATGTCTGTTTGTCTCTGTGTCTCTCTCACACACAGTTGGGTTTCAGGGAAACTCAATTGAGTGACTTAAAAAAAATCACATCTGCTCACCAAACCAAGCAGGCTGTGACACAGAAAGCCATTTTCCTGGGGAAGGGCGAGGAGGGCGGGTGGCCGGGGTGTGTGTGACGGTCACAATCAGGACGTGGGCCAGTTATCCAGCTGGGACTATGTGGCAGGGGAGGGGAGAGGAGGGAGCCAGGGAGCTGAGGAGACAGACGCGTGTCTAAGGCTCTCTAAGTGGGGCCTTAGGGGCCCTGAGGATGGGACAGAAGGGAGAGGACCGTCCAATCAGCCCCCTGGGGGAGCGGCCACACCACTGCAGCCCTCGGAGGTCCCCACTGTCTGGCCCCTCCCTCTGTCCCCCTCCTGTGGGCTCTCAGGGGACAGCCAGCTCCTGGCCTAGTGGGACGGGAGGGAGAGGCACCTGGGCCCTGCCCAGGCTCCGGGGACACGTCCTCACTCCAAGGTGACTCGGTGCCGGGTGGCACGCCCCAGGCCTGCTGTCACTGGTGGGCACTGATCGGGTCTGCACGTGCTGCTCGCTAATGGACCGTATTGATTCCACATTCTCCTGTTGTCCCCTAAATGGCAAGCCACACATCTGATAGATTAAATACCCACACGATTGCCTGACATCTCCATCACTCCACCCAAGGGTCCCTCATGGATTTTACAGCCCCACATGACAGGAGGAATTAAGGTCAAAGTCCGTCCTAGGAAGAATAAATCACCCGTGATCTCTAAGGCCAGCGGAAGGCTAGCCCAGCCCTCACTCGCCCGGGCCACGAGGGGACACTCTGGAAGTGCAGGGCCCAGGCCTGTCCCCCTCACCCCGGCCCCTGCTCATCCCCACTCCCCACACGTTCTCTCCCTCCACGGCCAGCACGTCCTCACACCGACGGGAGCAGTCCACCCAGAGAGACTGCTTCATTGCACAGACCTGCTCTCCGCCCTGGCCTCCTATTCCAAAAATGACCCCAGGAGGCAGAGGGGCTCCGACGCACTCTCAGCATTTTACAGATGAGGAAACCGAGGCTTGCAGAGAGAAGGGACAGCCCGGGTCACCCAGCAGGCAAAGACCTCAACCTCCTGACTCAGGTGCGCAGGTCTTGCCACGGTGGGAGACCATGGGGCTCTTTTGTCCTGGTCTGGCTCCCCCCTGGGTGGCCAGTGGTGTCCCTGCAGGCAGAGGGAGCTCAGCTGGAAGGTCAGCTAGTCAGGGTGACGTTTCTGTCCTTCACATCTGAGATGACACTGTCATCTCATGGCCCCGTGTTTTGCCAGGTTCTGAGATAGAGGCTCGGCCTCCATGAGGAGGCTGCGCTGCCTGGGCAAGGGAAAGGGCCTCGGCATCCTGGAATGGGCTCCCCCTGCTCCCTCCCTGCCCCGGGGAGCCCTGGAGCCACCTGGCAACCCCAGCATCTCTGCATCCTAGTGACCTCTGTCATCTGGGAAATAGGAGCCTAGTTTCACCCTCCCTGGCTGTCACAGGATCCCACGTCATGACCCATGGACAGCAGGTACTTAGCAAGTCCAGTCAGTCCTGATCTTGTGCTTGGCACTCCTTCTGCCAGGCACTGAGCTAAGCCCTGGACACACGCTGGTTCACTGACCTTCCATAACAAACCCACAGGAACTATGGCTACGGTCCTTTTCCAAAAGAGGAAACCGAGGCACACACACTGAGCACTTGTGTCCCCACCCCCTCTTCACAGTTAATAGAAGCCATGACTTTTTAGGGGTGCATAGGCTCTCTGGCCAAAACAAACAACAACAACAACAACAACAACAACAAAACCCACGCTCATTTCTTTGCAGCGAGGCCCAGTTACATGACCAGGTTGTGGCCAATGAGAGGAAAAGAGACAGAAGGCGTTTCCAGGAGCTCTCTTTAAGAGGGAGGGGACATGGCCTTCCTCATTTCCCCTGTCTTGTAGCTTGAAATGCAGGTGCAGTGGCTGGAGTTCTAGCGCCCATTCTGGACCACGAAGACCACACCACAGGCATGGTGGGCAGCCTGCAGGAGCCACCCAGACTGCTCCCACTAAACTGCTTCTATCTGGGAGAAACATACACCTCCATCCTGCTGAAGCAACTGTTTGGGGCGTCTCCATTAGTAGTAGCTGTATTGGTCACTGCCGGTACAAGTAACCAATTCAAAGTCACATAACTCAGAAACGACCGAGTCCTCTAGGGGCCTGGGGTCTCTACCACTCTGCCTCCTGCGAGGAGCACTGGAGAAAGCTGGGTCCATACCACCACCTCCATCCTGACGGTTCTCACTGTCATGGTCAGATGGCAAAGCAGAAGAGGACCCCAGGAGATCTCCAAACCTAGGCCGGCACCCATTAGCTGCTCATGAAGTCAATTTAGTGAGTCTTGGGTAGCAATTTAAGAACATAAAATCCAGTTGGGGGCAGTGGCACAGGCTTGTGATCCCAGCAACTCTGGAGGCTGAGGTAGGAGGATTGTGAGTTTGAGGCTGGCCTCAGCAACATAGTAAGATCATGCCTCAAAATAAATAAATAATAGAATAAAATAAAAAACATGAGGCTGTATTATTGCATGGAGAAAGGAAGGATTGTTTTGCTCTAGTTACGTGGGTATGTGTGTTTATTCTGAGGGTCATACAGTTAACATAATTTTTATTATGGGTTGTGTTAAAAAAAATGGTTTGAGGGGCCAGCGTTGTGGCTCAGTGGTAGAGTGCTTGCCTAGCAGGCACGAGGCACTGGGTTTGATCCCCAGCACCACATAAAAATAAACAAATAAAATAAACGCATCCTGTCCATCTACAACTAAAAAAAAAAAATTTAAATAGTTTGAAAAACACCCAACAAGCCAGTGGGTGGGACTCAGAGTCACTCCAGAATCCCCCGCAGGACCGCGGCTCCCATCCCTGCAGCAGCACAGGGTGCCACAGCCCGCAGGCCCAGCTCCATCTCTCAGCTGTGGCCGCCACCTGACTCCCTGGCCTGCTCTCTGGACTCCCGCAGGCTGAGCCCAGGGGCTGTTCCTTGTCCTTCACCCCTGCGTCCCCAAGTCCAGGCGGATCGCCTCCCTGCGCCTGGCACCGAGGGCTCGGACAGGCCTGTGGTTGCAGCGTTGATGAACTCCCTCTGGCTCTGGCCATATAGAGCTACCCATTGTCGCCTTGCCCAGGGGGTCCATTTTCTTCGCTCTGATGTCCTCTGAGCAATTGCCTGAACAGGAACAATCAGCGGTCAGCCTACGGAAGGGTGACTTCTGACAGGCACACAGTACAGGAGACACCGACTCCCGGCACGGGAGGGGACTGTCTGGGGGCAGGCGGTCACGTGGGGTTAGCACAGGGGACCTGGAGAGTGTCCAGCACAATCCCTTCATTTTCCAGATGAGGACACTGAGGGCCCTGGAGTCGGGGACCTGTTCAAGGTCACCCTGTGAGTGAGCAGCTGCTGCCTGGCAGGCCGGCTCGTCCTGAACTCTGGTGACCCAGATTCCAACAGGAGGCAGGAGCCCAGCTGGGGGTGGGCTTCTGACAGTGATTGGCTCAGGGGAGGAGAAGCCAGGGGCATGGACAGATCCGGGTTTTTAGATTTTGGTTATGGGGATTGAACCCAGAGGCACTTAGCCATCCCCAGCCCTATTTGTGTTTTATTTAGAGACAGGGTCTCCCTGAGTTGTTTAGGGCCTTGCTAAGGTGCTGAGGCTGGCTTTGAACTCGTGATCCTCCTGCCTCAGCCTCCCGAGGCCCTAGTTATCTGGGTGGGAACCTTGGCTTGGACACCCAGTAGCTGGCTGACCTTGGGCAGCTCGGTTACCTCCCTGGCCTCAGTTTCTCCCACAGAGTGGGCACAGAAGAGATGGCTAATGCGCTGAGTGCACCCGTCACCTGACCCGATCCACTAAACTCTGAACACCTGGCCCAGGGAAACTGCCTTCCCCTGCTTTGGCCAAAGCAGCAGATAAGCTTCCCTCCTCAAGGTGGGCGGATTCTGGGGGCACCAGAGATGGGGGCTGTGGAGCGTGTCAAGAACCCACAGCAACAGTCTTCTGATCAATTTGCCAAAAAGATCAATGAGTTGGGGGGCTGAAAACACTCAGACCTACCCGAGGTCCAGCCAGTCCACCCTGGGGGCAGAGCTGGGGAGCCCCAACTTGACATCCTGGCTCAGTCCTGGAGCCTGGCCCTGCCGGGTTCCTTCAGTGGGAGAAGAACTTCCCTTAGCACCTGGGCCACCTCCCATTCCAGTCCATTTCCGTTTTAGGGACTGATATTTAGATTAAGGAGATAAGCACTGAGGCCTGACAGACACCGGACTCTCCACCTGTCAATCACCGCCAGCTGCTGGGCCTCCAACCCCCCACCTCTGCACCCCGGCCCCTCCCACTGGAGACCAACCAAGAGTGGCTTGACAGAGGCACCCCCTAAAAAGGGGTATAAAGGCCTTCCAAACCTTCCAAGCCAGTCTGGGGGCAGGGCGGCTGACCCGCTGTTTACTATCTGTGTGAGTACCTCTCTCTCCCCTTCGGTCCTCTCCTTCCTCTCCCCTCCCCAGGCTGCAGATAAAGAATTCAATTTTCTTTTAAACGGTGGGGAAATTGGAAGAGATTTTGTTCTGTTTAAGCACAGCTGGAGTCTCAGGTCTCAAGGGGTTTGAGAACAATGAGATCAATTAAGATGCCAATGGTGAGGGGTGTCAGGAGGGGGTGGGGACAGCATGGCAGGTGGGGGTGGGAACTCCGTCTAAAGGGGAGGAGGCAGCCCAGGCCTGTGGGGAGCAGGGGTTCTGAGGTGCCAGGGCTGCCCTCCCTGCACTGGCCTGCCCACCCTCTTGGGCTTCTGTATCCAGATGGGGCCTACCCACCAGGCTGTTGCCATCCCTCAGACTTACTAATAATTCATGTTGGCAATTTCTGTCACCAGCTTCCTACGATGGCAGAATCTAGTGGAACCCATATGGTGAGACGCTGTTGAGGCTGCTGTCCCAGGAGGCCATAGAAACCAGGCACCTGGCCCACACGGGCACTGGCACTGCTTGGGGGCCTCCTGGGGTCTGCAGGCCCTGGACCATGACCTTGATGGACCCCATCTTACATGGCTGCTGCTGAGACAGGACTTATGTCTCCTATGGAAACCCAGACACCCACAACCTGCCCAAGGCCTGTCTGCAGACAGAAGCTGAGGTAGGACCCCAGCCCAGGGCGGTGGGCCCGCAGCCAGCCCTTTCTACCTCAAGTGGAGAAGGTACCTGGTCAGCTGGGTAGAGACCAAGATGGACGTGCTCTGCTGGCCTGGGGACAGAAGTGGTGAAGCCATAGCTCTGGCCTGAGCCACCTCCCAGCTTCCCCCCTCCGCCCTCCATGCCCCTCTCCCTGTCTCTTCTCTAAGCAGCAGCCACGCGGTCCCCAAGTGCCCCTCCAGGGGACTCATCCCCGCCTGCTCTCTGCCACCCCTGCCACCCCTTCCCTGCAGCTTCCTCACTGGAGGTGGCTCCTTCCAGATTTCCCAGGTTCTCAGCCTGGGTCCCACCCACCTGCCTTTCCACCTGGGCCCTTTTCCCGCTGCCCTCTGCAGGACACCTGTCCAGCCTGGACACTTGACGTCAGGTCAGGTGGCAGCTGCCCCAGCTCTGGCACACTCTCCCCTGCCCAGCTCCAGTTTCTCCCGTGGCCCTCACCCCCTGTGACGCTCTGGGCTTCCTTGTTCACGGTCAGTACCCTCTGGCATGGACAGGGACGTCTGTCTGGTCCGCCTGTCCTGAACACCACTGTCATCCGTGGCTCTGGACATACAGCGGCTAAATGGAGGCAGCTACATGTGGAGGTCACCTATTGCCCCCAGACAGTGCAGAGCCCTGCTCTGCGAGGGGAAGGGGACACATAGTCCAGGGAGTGCCTGGAGGGCCCATGGCCCTGGTCCTCCCTAGCAGCCTTCAGGGAAGCCAGGGTCCTTCTGCTCACCTGTCCACAGAGCTAGGCTGAGGGCTGGGCAGATTTCAGCCTGGACCTTGGAGTCATATCCCCTGATTAGGCCCAGGAGACCCAGGGCTCCTGGAATCTGGTGGTCTCGCTGCTGCCTCCCGCCCCGGGCCTTGGTTCCTGGGCTGGGGTCTGCGTCCCTACCCCTGGCTGACCTACAGGCACTCAGCAGGCAGTGAGTCCACCCTGTCCTTGGAGGAGCAGAAGGCTGACTCCCAGGGAGGAGAGAATATGGCCACAGGGTCACCCAGTCAGCGGGTGGCCTGGCACCCAGGCCTGGGGGGGGGGGGGGGGGCTCGGGGCCAGCATTCTTCAGAGCCTGGCCCACAGTGAACCTGGGTCAAATGGCCCTCTACCTCAACAAACGTCTCTGCTGCTGACTGGCTGGGTGGCTAGGGTTTGTGGGTCACCCTCCTGGTGCCTCAGTTTCCCCACCAAGTCTTTGCCCACCTTCTTCCATCGCCCCCCTCCAGGAGGCTACCCTAGAACCCCCGACCGCAGGAGTCAAGCCTGCTCTGTGCCATACGCCAGGTGGGACCCTGAGGGAGCAGCTGAGGGAAGGGCCTTGGAGGGGAAGGGCCTTGGGTGGCCGGGCCGGCAGGGCAAGCCCCGGCGTGGGACAGCAGCCAGGAGAGCAAGGCTCAGAGCACACTGGGGGCCCGGGGAGGGGAGAGGACCCAGGCTGAGGTGGTAGGGAAAAGCAAGGGGTGACGGCGGGGTGGGGTGGCAGGAGGGAGGCTGTGAGGCTGTGGGGGCCAGGGCTGGAGGCCTTCAACGCCAACCAGGCCCAGAAGGCTTGAACCCTGGGGCTGGGGAGGCGGCAGCAGGAACTTGGGTCTCCTCCCTCCACAGACAGCTTCCTGGCCCCAGCCGGGCGGCCTCAGGCTGAAGTGGGGTTTGAAGGCTCCCTCCTGTCCTTCTCCTTGTTCCTGCATCATGCACGAGGCCAGAGGGCAACCGCGGCCTTGGGAGCCTTGATCACAAAGGACACCTCTGAGGGGGGCTATGGGACCTGGGCAGCTCTTGGTGTTTTAAGACTTCGATTTTCATGTGAATCCCTGGACACTCTTTCCTTTGGGAGTTGGGGGGCGGGGTCTACACCGAGGTCACAAAAGGCCAGCAGCTTCTGCCTGGTTTTCTTAGGTTGCTCCTTCTCCAGAGCCCCCCTCTGGGGTGTCCCCACCAGAACCCCATGCTGGAAAACACCCCAACCACATGGATAAGCCCAAGGTGCTTGGGGGACAGTCTTGCTCAGCCTGTCCTTCATCCAGAACAGCCAGGTACCAAGGGGAGAGGCCACCATTGAAGTGAACCCTCCAGGCCCTACTGGTCCAGCCTCCAGCCGAGGAAGGGAGTCACCCCAGACCTGAGGGAGCAGAGAAGGCCCCCCATGTACCTGTCCATATTCCCGACTCACCAAATCCACGAACATGGTAAAACAGCTGGGGCTTTGCTGCTGAATTAGGGGTGACTTCTTTTCTTTTGTGTGTGTGTGTGTGTGTGTGTGTGTGTGTGTGTGTGTATTGGCTGTAGTTGGACACAACAGTTTATTTATTTATTTTTATGTGGTGCTGAGGATCTAACCCAGAGCCTCACATGTGCTAGGCGAGCGCTCTACCCCTGAGCCACGACCCCAGCCCTTAGGGGTGATTTCTTTATGCAGCATTAGGAACAGAAGCAAGATCCCCAAGAACAGAGGGACTGACACCTCGCTCAGAGAGGGCACGAGGTATTTAGCCAGCGAACACAGAAATGGATGCAAGCCCCTGGATTTTGAGCAGAGAATGGCTAAACGCCTGTAGCAACGCCAGCTACACAATCTGCTAAGCTCAGGGCAACAGGAGCATCACGGGACCCTTGCTCAGAAAGACTAAGGATTCCAGACGCAACGGCAGAACAGGAAATCAAGGTCAGGGTTCTCCTAAGTCCAGTCCCCTGGGCAACTGCACAGGAGACATGCAGGCAGCAGCTATTGTCCCCTCCCTCTGGAGAGTCTCCCTTCTCCCCTGGATCCTCCTCTGGGTTCTGCTCCTTGAGGCCAAAGCCCCTGTGTTGGACTCCAGACTAGAACTCAGCCTGCATGTGGGTGAGTGCCCTAGTCCAGGGGAGGCGGAGCAGAGGCAGGGCGTCTGGAAACCCAGAGGGCCAGGATTTAAGAGCCAGTACACTCTGATCTGCACGGACCCCCGAATAAGACAGAACAGACATCCTTGGATGAGAATCACAACAACGACAATAACAGTACCATCGATCACATCTGCCATTTATCCAGAGCCTTAGAATACACTAACTGCTTTAAACGCCCCATCTCTCTTAATCACAGGGGATTGTTATTATCATTCCCACAGCAAGCTCTGGGGACTGGGGCCAGGAAGCAGCTCAGCCCCTGCACAGGGTCTCAGGGACGGCAGGCAAGAGCCAGGATTTGAACCCGTGTCTCTCTGCTTGCGAAGCCTTGCTCCCGGCAGGGACTGAGGCTGCCACGAGGTCTTCATGATGTGGCAGAGCTATGCGTCCTTCTGCTATGGAGCAGCATGACAGGCAGGACCGGGCGAGGCCTGGGGTCTGGGAACTGGCCTCCAGATAACCCGGGCCTAAGTTCCACTGCCTGGACCCAGCAGCATGGTGGGGGTGCTCCCAGAGCCTCCTGCTGGAGGTGCCCCCCGTCACCGCGCTGGGAGCGAGGCCCTGTGGCCGGACAGCTGACTCAAGAGGCTGCTGGTGTGCAGTCCTCCCTCCGAGCGTAACTGAACAGGACTGAAGTTGGCCTCCCCAGGGCCAGCCTGGGACAGTGACATCGACCACCCTGTCCTTGTGGCAGAGACCCAGAAGGAGATGCTGTGGAGCCAGGAAACACTGCGGTAGCTCCTGGCCCAGTCATCTCTCGGGGGCCTCAGAGGCTCAGTGACTTGTCCTGGTCATGTGCTGCCCAGGGCAGGGCCAGGGATGCCAGGGTGGTGTCCCCGCCAGGGCTGGTGCTCTAGGAAGGCTCAGCCTGGAGGTCTGGCGGCGGCTGACATTTCCAGTCCAGCCACTTCCTAGCTCTGGGGCCCTGAGCAAGGCGCTTAACTTCTGAGCCTCAGTTTCCTCATCTGTACGGGAGAATGTCGGCCTCTACTCAACAGGACAGAAGTGACATACAAAGTGTGTGGCTGGCCGTAGGGACCCAGAGGGAGCCCAGAGGGAGCAGTGTACAGTTGATGGAGCTGTCCTCAGAGGTCACCCTGCCATCCCCTGCCCAGGAGCCGTGTCCCGGCACCAGGTATGGAAGGAGCCAGGGGTACGTTCCAGTCCACCTTCTTGCTGCACAGGGGAGGTGCTAAGGGGGGAAGTGGCAAGCAGAGCTGGACTCAAGGTCACGTCTTTGAACTTGACGTCCTTGAGCTTGCCGTTCCCACTCTTTCCCCTCCCCCAGTAGAGTCACACCTTGTTATGACCAAGGGCTTCAGGGGTCTCAGAACCTGGGCTGGGGAGGTCCAGGGAGCAGGGAGGTGCAGCTCCTCCGCCCTGCAGGGATGCCCAGGCTGGCGGTGACGGCCACCCCTCCTATGCCACCCTCAGACCGCCACCTGGCCCAGCACAGGTGACCTGCCACAGAGGCAGGGCCATGCCAGGTGGGGGCTGGGGAGGACCCTTGCAGCGGGCTCTGCTCCAGCCTTCAGTGCAAATTAATCCATCTTCCTTTTCTTCATAATTTTTTTCCGGACACAACTGCCCATGAAACATTTAAATAACATCCAGAAAAGGTCAGGGAGAAGGAATTTCACAGTCCCTGCACAGGCGGCGACAGCCTCGGCCCCTCCTGTGGCAAAGGAGGTGGGAGATGAGGCCGACCCCGTCGAAGCAGAGCGGGGAGGTGGCCGGGAAACGGGCCACCTGCTAGGAGCACTGGAGGCCCCTCCGGAGGTTGGGAGGTGAGGGAGGGTGGGTGGGGGGTCACCCGTGGTGCCTCCTCTCCTCTCTACAGCAACGTCATGCCCATTCTACAGGTGGGGAAATGAAGGCTCCTAGTGTGTGTGCGTAGATCAGCATGCAGCAAAGGTGGGACAGCAGAGCCCACAGTCCTATCATCAGAGGATGAATGGCCCCTTATATCGTCACAGTCTCATAACTTGGGGTTGGGGGATAAGGAGAAGCAGGCAGAGCTTGTGTGAAGGAAGCCAGAACCAGAGACTGGTGTCACCTGGCAGCCCCAGGCGGAGCTCACCTGCTAGGCCCGGAGGGGACCAAATGCCCCGAGGGCCAGCCCCGTCTGCAGCAGGCTCAGGATCTGCTCCAGCTCTGGATGTAACCAGGTGTGAGGGGCTTGGCTCAAGTCCACCAGGGCCACTCCTCAGGGCCAGGACTGGACCCAACAGACCTGTCTTTGGTGCCACCCGTCAAGGCACGTGCCTTCTCACGCTTCAGCCTCAGCCCTGCTCCGTAGGTTTCCCCACAAACAACGACTCCATCCCAGCAAGAATCCCAGGAAGGAATCCTGGGCGCGCTCCAAGCCTGGATCCCACACCAGCACACCTGGCCACAGGCTCCTGACTACAGCGGGGCGGCCTCTGCCCCTGGCCAGGCCCCCAGCACACGGGCTGCACGGTGCCCTTCCCCCTGACGTTGGAGGGTGGACAGGAGGCCACAGACACTTCCTTTTGGGTCCAGGGGTCCAAGAGAATGGAGCCTCTGGTGCTTGCTCTCAGGCCATCCTGAAAGGCCAGAGGGTGGTCCGGGGCCTCGGGCACAGGTGACGTTCTGCTGAGGACACTGGCGAAAGCCGAGGGAGACACAGGCTGGGGAAGCGGGGGGAAAGAGCAGCCGCAGCAGACACACTGTTTACATCTGCCGGCCTGACTAGCCAAACATCTGTTTGAAATATTAATAACTGTCAGATGGGAAGGGCCCCGGGCTCAGTGCGGTTTCCCACCATCTGTCTGCAGAGTAAACACACTTCAGACCGCGGAGAGTGGGGCGGCTGGCAATGTCAGCTCCCAGCGAGAAACAGCAGCAAGGACTGTGGGGGGCATCAGGTGGCTGGGAAGGGGGCTGCAGCGAGGTAAGCGCCTCGACATTTCCTGAGCACCTACTATGGGCACGACCCTGAGTTGTGTGGCAACTGATGTACTCAGCATCCAAACCCGTTTCTTTTAATAATAGACGCCCCTTCTCCGTTTTCAGCCCATATCATCAGGAACCCCAGCCCCTAGCTCCACTAGGGGGAGTATGACCCATCCCTGGCGTTTCAGAATCCGGAGGATTGTTGCCAAAAAGGCCCACAAACGAAGAATCAATTCTGGGATTTGGGCTGGAATTACTGGAAAAAGAAGTTTCTCCCCACGAGGATTGATGAACCCGTAAGAGCTAAACCTGCAGGTGCTGGTGCCCAACTCAGCCAATACAAAAGCAGAAGCTGGCACTGAAGACGGGCTCCTGCTCAATTGAGTGCCTGGATGCAGCCATGCCTGAAATCACTTATACCTTCAAGTTACGTGAGCCAATCTTTTTTTTTTTTTGCTTGAACACTTAAGGGTTTCTTCACCTTGCCACCAAGAGTATTAACCGATATAAAGGACACTGAGGTGCCCCTTATTAAAGGGCTAGTCCCAGACAAGAGCAACCAGAGATGCCCAGGTAGTTAGAAGGACCCCTCTGTGCTCAGATAGGGGAGGCTGCCCTCCTTAGAGAGGCACTTGTTCCCCCACATCATAGGGGGCTTCCAAGGCTCCCGAGCACCCAGAACTAGTCCCTCTTAGGGAAAAGCAAGAAAGCCAAAGGATCCCTGGCCCAATCTCTGGCGGCTCCAGGCTGGTCCCTTTCCCTTGCTGCAGCCCTGGCCAAGGGAGCCCCATTGTGGAGGGTCCAGGCCCCTCCATTCACAGCCCTGGGCAGTTGGGGGCATCAGCTTCCCTGAGTGCCCGGGGTCCTTGGGAATACCTCTGGCTGCCTCCCATGGCCTGTCATAGGAACTCAGTGGCCCCGCAGGGACTCACCAGGACTGTCAGCACGGAGGTCCCCACGGTGACGTTCTCGTACAGGCTGACGTTGTACAGGGGCTGGCTGAAGATGGGCCGGTTGTCATTCTCGTTGATGAGGGCAATCTTCACCTTGGCGTAGCCCACGTGGTCGGGCACACTCTCATTGGCGAAGAGCTGGGGCAGCAGAGCGGGGCTGGTGAGTTCCCAGAGGTTCTCAGAACTCTTGTCCCTCCCACCCCCCACTAAAAGGCCCCCCAGTTCCTTGGCCGGTGCCAGCACTGGCTGGAGTCACTGCCCACCACCTGTGTGCTGCTAGAAGGCCCTCCATCATGGTCACAGGGCCACTGATTCTGCTCTGGGGGAGGGGCGGGGGGCCGGGCAGAGAGGAGGTGGCCCACAGAGACTCTTGGGGGTGCTTTGGAGGCTGCAGGGGGCCTGATGAATCCCCACCCAATGTCCAGACATGGGCTTGTCCTTCCTTGCGAAGAGGAGGCTCACTCCAGCGCTGCCTCTCAGTGGGCTCCTGGGTCGAGCCACAGGGAAGGTGGGGGAGGTGGGAGGTGGGATTTAAAGGGGTAGTGATATCCCTCTTCCATGTCTCCCCTGAAGACCCCCCACTGGGCCCGAGGAGGTGGCCTTACATCAAAGTCGTAGCGGTCCACGGTCTCGTAGTCGAGGGGGATGGCCACCCGGATGCGGATGTCCGCCTTCCCTTGGACGGAGGTGGGGGAGATGATGAAGTGGTGGGAGTTGTTCCCCACCAGGTACACCTCGAACATGCTGTTCAGGCCCTGGGGCGGAAGTGGACAAGAGCTAGTCAGAAGTTCAGAGAGGACACGGAGGCCAAGGCCCGGAGCCTGAGTGCAGGTGCAGAGGGCCTGGAGGGCCAGCTGAGCCGGACAGGGCTGGCCTGCCCCACCCACGGAGGTTCTGGTCTCCCTGGGTGACGCTGGCCCAGCTCCTGGACCCCACCTCCTGCCCCTGTCTGGGCCTCAGCGAGTCTCCTCTGGCCCCTTCTGTCCAATGCCCTCAGGGTCCCTTCCCGGGCTCGGGTTCTTGTTCCTGTTCCCTTTCTCTGCCCCAGAGACCCCAGCTCGGGGGAAAGAGGCCAGCAGGAACGGAGGGAAAAGAGAAGAGGGCAGAGTAGTGGAGGGAAGAGGAGCCATGACAGGCTGGGACAGGAGAGGACAGGAGGGACGAGGCAGCCTGCAACTCCTCCTATGGGATGTGTCCATCAGGGAGAACCCCGGTTTGCTCCCCGGTGACAGGGAGGTGACCCAGAGCCTGGGTGGCAGAGTGCACCACCACGTGCCCCATGCAGTGGCCAGCCCTAGAGGGCACCATCTTGGACTGGGTGAATGCAGCCACACCCACAAGGCTCTGCTGTGCCCAGATTCCCAAGTCCATCACTTTGGGGATGCACTGGGTGCCTCACTTGCTCAGGTTTTTGGAAGTTCCAACTAGAGCTACAGCTCAAAAAACCCTCATATGAGCCGGGCGCTGTGGCACACGCCTCTAATCCCAGCAGTTCGGGAGGCTGAGGCAGAAGGATCGCAAGTTCAAAGCCAGCCTCAGCAACTTAGCAAGGCCCTGAACAGCTCAGCAAGACCCTGCCTCTAAATAAAATACAAAAAAGGCTGGGGAGGGGGCTCAGTGGTTAAGCACCCCTGGGTTCAATCCTGGTGCCAAAAAAAAAAAAAAAAAAATGAAATCACCATCTGATACCTGATTTGTTCTAATGCAAAACTGTTGGGAAGTGACATCTCCATGTTACTCAAGTCCCCAGCTTAGGAGGAAAAGCCATTGCTGCAGGTGAGCCATGTGGCCGACCAACCCCTGGAGCCTGGCTGCTCGCAGAAAGAGATGCACGTGCTTTCCCCTGCCTCCCTGGGGAGACCACCCCAAACTCCCCTCCACCGGGTGGGGGCTGGGGTGTGCAGCCAGTCAGGAGCCTCCACCTGGCCCTTGGTGCTGATGCCAGTGGGTCACCCACCCGGGCTCCCTTGCCAGGGGCTTGACCTCTCAGTTCTCCTGTTGACCTCCCTCCCCAGCCCAGTGTGGCCAAGGGCGCATGGCCCCTCTTCTTGGCAACCCAGGGGTTGCAGAGGGGCTCTCCCGGGGAACCTGTTCCTGGTGAGAGGGGCAGCCAGGCACGCTGGCCCCGGAAGCCTTCCCAGGCAAGGCTGGTCCCTCCCATTCAGGGCAGGGAGATGGGACAGGATATGGCAGCCTCCAGGAGCCAGAGTTTGCAAGATTCGGAGCCCCAGAGCTGCTCCACGGGCTCGGTGCTTTTGGGGAACAAAAGATGTTGCTATCCACCCCGGGTCTCTTGAGTTCTTCCCATTCTACCAACCTGGCAACGCAAGGCCAGGGACAGGAGCCCAGGGGCGGGAGGAGCCCAAGAGCAGGCCGTTGCTGGCACAGGTGTTTTGAGTGGGAGGCGGGAGCCGATCCTGGCATCCAGGTAGTATCGGGGCCTCCAGAATCCCCAGCCCAGGGTGGCTCCCTGGGGACTGTGGGGCTACGCTCCTCTGGGCCTACTGGGTGGCAGAATTTTCAGTTCTCTCTGGTGTGGCATCCATCTGGTCAGGGGGAGGGGACAATTAAATCCCTGAAGGGGCACTAATAGCCAAAAGCCATGGAGTGTGACCACTCTAGACAGGTGACACAGCACTTCTCCCTCCCTGAACCTTGGCCCCTTGACCATGTGGGGTGGGCACAGTCTGTGCATAAAGAAATGTCCCTTGCGTGGTGGGTGGCCCACCAGGACCCCCAGCCCAGCCCTGCCAAGGAGGCTCACTTACCAAGTTCTGTCAGGGGGAGTCGGTCAGTCAAGGGCATGGAGACAGGAAGAAGGAGCCGGAGAGGAGCCCAAGGTTGTAGAGAGAAAGGAACCAGAGAAAAGAGATGGTGAATCTTGGGTCAAGGCGAGGGGCCAAGACGGACCCCAGGGCACACCCAGCTCCCCAGGAGCCGCCTCCCAGGGCCCCAGTGGGCCACAGCTTCGGGGGCCCGGGGAGGGGTACACTGGGAAGAGGAGCAGAGGAGGGTCAAGGGTGGACCCAGGAGGAGGGGACAGGGCAGGAAGGATGTCGATGTCAGAGGAAGCTGATCTCTGCTCCATCCATTGTCCCCTTGGTCCTGCTCCCATGAGCCTGGATAAAGCCCCTGCAGGAAGCAGCCCCAGACACAGCCATATTTTAATTTTCTTAGCATAAAAAATGTCAGAGACATGATAAGCCAGGGCATGGGAAATCTCACAATAACTCAAAAGTGTGAGGAGCACACACTTCGTGTCTCCCTCCCGCCTTGTCCCGCGAGAGCCTTCTCCAGCGGTGACCACCAGACCAGGAAATTCACTCTGTGAGAGGCACGATCTACAGACAGTGGCAGAGACCCAAGCCGCCCCCCACCCCGACACAGTCGCACACTGTACACACACTCTGGTTCCAAGTTGTTCATTTAAAACTACATCTTGGTGACTGCTCCCTAACTGTACCTAGGAACAGCACTGCTGAAGAGCACAGCAGCCACCTAAGCACACATGTATTGCGCACCTACTGCCAGGCCCCGACCAAACACTTTAAAAGTACCAGATGTTGCCAGGTACAGTGGTGCACTCCTGTAATCCCAGCGACTACTGAGCTGAGGCAGGAGGATTGCAAGTTCAAAGCCAGCCTCAGCAACTTAGTGAGGTCCTAAGCAACTATCGAGACCCTGTCTCAAAATGAAAAATTAAAAAGGCTGGGGATGTGGCTCAGTGGTTAAGCACCCCAGGTTCCATTCCCAGTAACCCTCCCTCCCCAATTACCAAAGAACCAAAGATCTGCCTCATTTCTCTTAATGGCTGCAAAGTGCTTCTCTCACATGTTCAGTTCCCCCCCCCCCCAGTTATTCTAGAATGACAGGAGCCCCTTGAGGCCATATATCACGACTCACACAGTGTCAATCCACCTTAGACCCTGGCACACAGTAGGTGCTCAGGGATCGGGTTTCAGCAACTCTTGGGCTGCCCTGTGTGATACTCTTCCCAAGGGCCCCTCCTGTGGAAATTAAGTTCAGAGAAGTTGTCCAAGGTGGGCACAGGGGATTGGTTGCAAAGTGGGGGATCAGGGCCCAGGCCCAGATACCAGGCCTGCATACTCTGCAACAAATATATTACTGTTTGCAAAGGGCCCAGGTAGGGAAACTTGAGAGATGGTAGGACAGAGGGAGGCTTGGTGGCCTGATGTGGGCATTCTCCTGTGCAGTGGGGGTGCGTGGCGTGGGATGCACGGTCAGGCAGTCAGCAATATTAGTCACCAGGGCAAACAGAGGTAGGAAAATAGCACTCCAGGCCAAATTGTAGGGGAGGCTGCCCAGAACTGAACTGGTCTTAGGAAGAAAGGAAAATGCTTTTTTTTTTTTTTTTTTTTTTTTTTTTACTTTTAAACTAACAGAAAAAGGATTCCAGATGGAGGAAGTGGCTTTAAACACAGAATCCTCAGGCCTCAGTGGGTCTTGCAGGTGCTAACGCATTGAGGATTTGAGCACTGTACACAGGAGCAGCTGGGAGCTACTCTACCCTCTGGAGCAGGGGAATACTGGGGCACACAGATGACCTTGGCAGCCATGTGTGAGTCACACCAGGGCTGCCCTCCTCACTCTCTTCAGGGCAATTCTGATGTGAATTCATCTAAAAAGAGGCCCAGAGCCACTGGTCAGACTCTCCCAGGGGTGGGGCCTGCTGGCTGCACTTTGGGGTACTCCCCAGGGAGCCACGTCACGCAGCCAGGGCTGGTAAGACCTCAGTGCAGCAGAGGAACACTGAGCCACCGGAGGGGGTGGGAGAGGCCAGCAGGGCAGAGGCACAGAGAGATCACCCGAGTAAACCAGGCTGAGGAGAGGTGGACGCCCAGGCCTGCGGGCACTGGAACAGGACACAGTGCCACTGGGTGCTGGTTAGAAATGCAGACTTGGGGGCCAAACCCAGGTCTACTGAAATTCTGGGGTGGGCCCAGCAGTCTGATGAGAGGTGCCTCCGGGAGGCCTCATGGGTGACAGCCCCTGGGGTGGCCAGGGAAGAAGCGCTGAGGGAAATCCACCTGTGAGGTGTGGTGCTGGAATCGCATGCGGGGCGGGGCTGTCCAATCACTGAGGTCACTGAAGAGTCGCCTGGTGGACGGAATGGGCCCAGGGCAGGCCCAGGTGAAGCCCCTGGTGTAAGTGCTTTGGTGAGGCAGGGGCCCCAGAGGGGAAGAGCCCTGGCCCCTTTAGGAGAGCTCTATGGGTCTGGGAGCTAGGCCTCCTCCCTCCTCCCTGATCTGTTCCAGGGACTAGAATTCCACTGGGGCCTGACACAGCAGTTGTGTGGACCCCAGGTGCTGCTGTCCTGAGATCCCCAGGGTCACCCTCTGACCAGTCCCTTAAATGCTCAGCCTGCCCTTTTAGAACCTGCACAGTGGATGATTTCCTGCTGGGACTTGTGACTGTCAGCCCCTGGGGCAGGGGTGTGTGACAGGGAGATACCCTCTGGCTGAGTTGGTGAAATCCCCTATAACAGAGCCCTGGGCTGGACAACTTACCACCACAGCTTCCACCTGTCACCCCCCACTCTGCCACACACAGACAGAATCCTCACCTGGCCTGGTGGCATCCATCCCTCCACCCCTTTTAGGAGAAGGAAGCTGGGGCCAGAGAGGGGGACCCTCAAGCCTGAATCTCAGCTCTTCTTCACCAGCCCTGAAGGCGTGTTCCTTCCCTGCCCACACGAAGGTGAACGAGGCCCGGGGGTAGGGGCCAAGCTCCCAGCAGAGAGAGCGTCGCTCCTCCCAGCTCCGCCCCGGCTCCTCCGTGCCCTGGTCCTGCCACTGGGGGGCGGGGGGCTGCCGACCTGGGGTGGGAGGCA
This sequence comes from Callospermophilus lateralis, assembly GCF_048772815.1. NCBI lineage: Eukaryota > Metazoa > Chordata > Mammalia > Rodentia > Sciuridae > Callospermophilus > Callospermophilus lateralis. The sequence continues at coordinate 43,699,579 of NC_135319.1, read as the reverse complement.
GGGGGTGCTCTTGGAGCTCTTGAGGGGCAATTTTATTGGAAAGGGAGATAAAGAGGACATCAAAAGGAGCCCCAGTGTGTGTGGAGAGGAGCCCGCTGGATTAAATTCTCCTCCAGCTGGGCGAGGTGATGAGAAGGCTGATTGGCGGCCGCCGCGGGTCCCCGAGCCGAGCTGCAGCGGGCTGGGGAGCCGGGCTGCCCGCGGGGAGGCGTCGCGGGGCTCAGCTTTATTTATTTGTTGGGCGGGGGACGCGCACGTGAAATCACTCCTGGCTTCCGCAGTCCCGCCCGGTGGCTCCTGGTGGCGGCCGCCTTCCCGCCCCCCGCGGAGGGCAGCGCCTTATCAGCCGCCCGCCAGAAGGCCCCGGAGGCGGACTTGGCCTTGGCCTTGGCGGTCGGAGCAGACGCTGCCCCTGCCCAGAACGCTCCCTCCTGCCCCGGCACCTTGTGACTACCAGAGGTGGTGACGGGACCCCAGGCTCAGTGTTCTCAGCTTTTCTTTGGTGCCCGGATTGAAGTAGGGCGCAGAGCGGCGCGCACTAGGCGCGTTTTCCAGCTCTTTGCAGGGAGTCCAGCGCGTGCTGGGCCCTCTACACACCTTAGCTTGCAGAACGCTCCCGCAGCCTGGGACAAGGAGCAGTTCCATGGTCTAACCACGATCAAACCCAGCCTTTTCTGTCCTGAGGTGGATTTGAGCTGGTCCCCCCGCTATGGGTGCCCCCCCCCAGCTGGAGCTGGGCGCCCCCCAGTTTGGCACCTGCGTTTCTCTCTGCAGACAACCTGGTCCCCCAAAGGGAGGAAGGACTGACCGGTGCTCCAGGCTCCCCTGCGCTGGACACGAAACCTGCCCTTGCCTGGCTCTCCACTTCCCCAGGCTCCACCCTGCTGTGGTGACACGCATTGGCTCTGATCTCTGCTGCTAGTCAGTGTGGGACCTGGGCCAGTGGCCCAGTGGTGGGATGCAGGAAAGAGAGCAGGATTCAAAGCTGAGGACTGGGCTCCATCCCTTCCAGCTCTGTGACCCTGGGTGACTCATGTTGCTACTAGATCTTCAGTTTCTTCATCTGTGAAAGGACAGAGGGAAGCCCGCGCCCCCACCCCCCCCACCCCCTGCCAGGATGAAATGAAGCAGTGCTACCTTTGTTCCAGCATTTTCTGTGAATTGTGGTTTTTGCCTAAGAAAGGAGAGTCCCTGAAGGCAGGGCTGCTGTGTGTGCTCTCCTTTGTACCTCAAGTGCCAAGTACCAAGGGGACCCTCACCCCACCTAGGGAACTACAGTGTGCCCCTGGGGGGACCTTTATTCCATTCAACAGAAGAGAAAGGACTAGGGTTATGTGAACACAGGGTGGACGGGGAAGGTGAGGACCAGGGCTGTCTTTATGTTGGGGTGATGGGGCTGGGGCTGCTGTGAGCAGGATGGAGAGTCCCTGGGGACCTGGTGAGCTCCTGGGGAACCTGTGGGTGGTGTCTGGGTGGTGGCAGGGTGAGCCCCAGCAGGGAGTGGGGCTAGGGAGCTGGAATGCAGAGACGGGCCTCCAGAATTAGTGTGCCCTTCGCAGAAACCCTGTCCAGAACTCAAACCTGCCAGGAAGAGCCCTGTGACTGATTCCAGGGTGTGAGGCCCTGGACTTCAGTGGTGGTTAGAGCACAAACCCTGGAGTCGGACCTGAGTCTAGATTCAGGCGCTCCCTCCTTCAGCTCTGTGTTTGCACACAGGATTTTATTCTCCTTGAGCCTCAAGTTCCTCATCTGCAAATGGAAGGAGAGAAGTCTTCCTGATGGGCTCTTGTGGGTAAACTGCAAAATTTTGGCCAAGACTGAGCGCCTCAGGCTGGGTGGTCCATGCCTATAATCCCAGCAGCTGGGAGGCTGAGGCAGGAGGATCATGAGTTCAAAGCCAGCCTCAGGCCCTAAGCAGATCAGCAAGACCCTGTCTTAAAATAAAATATAAAAAAGGGCTGAGAGGAAACATCCAAGGAGGGGCTGCTTTCTAGACCTTGGCCAGGAATGAGGGAGGCATGCAGAGAGGGGCAGAGGCTCCCACGTGTCCAGGAGCAAAGGGACCCGCCACCCCATCGGGGGTGGGGCTGTAGGTCTCTCTCCCTCCCTGCTTCTGTGTTTTCTGTTGGTCTGATCCATGGTATTGAGCAGTGGAAAATCAAAGTCCACTGAAGATGTATTCTTTATCCTTTCACTTAATTAACCCCAATCAGATGTGGCAAAGTGAACCTCGGCAGGTGGCCTCTTCTTGTCCCCTCGCTCCCTTCTGAGACACCACTAGGGGGCGCCAGGTTGCCCGCCCCTGCCCACCTGTGGGGCAGCTGCCCCCTGTGCACTGTCCCGAATGGGGGGGGGGGGCTGCCTGCTTCAAAGTCAGAGGCCAGAGGGCAACGGAAGGAGCCTTGTAGAGGTCACTGTCTCTGTGCCCCTAAATTCACTGGAGGGACCCAATAAGGCTTAGGTCACGAGGTTGGTAGCGGGGCCCTAGTGCCTTTCTCTTCTGCATTCCAGCTTGTCTGGCCACCAGTGGCTCAGAGGCTCCCGTCTCCACCCTGGATCTGGGTAGACTGTCAGGCCTGCAGGAGGGAGGGAGGCGCCCTGGCTTTGGGAATCATCCCACTGCCCCCTCCAGGGCTCCTCTGTGGTGTGGATCCTGGCGTGGCGTGGGTCTGAGGTGGTCACTGGCTTTCTTGGGGCTGCCCCTCATTGCTGTGTGACTGAGGAAAGCCCTTTTCCCTCTCTGCCTCAGATTCCTGATCTGCAAAATGGAAAGCTCAGCCTGGGCTCTTCTCTCTGGGCCCTTTAACACCTGAGTCTTTTAAATTGTTTTCTTTCAGCCCAGGCTCTCCCTTCTCTTCCTCCTTCTCCCTCCTGGCCCCTCTGCTGCCCCTTTGTGTCTCTCTTTCCCCTCCTCTGCCAGGCTGCTAGTGCCCCCTGCAAATTCATATAGTGAAATCCTAACCCCCAAGGAGGTGAGTTTTGGGAGGTGATGTGGTGAAGGCCAGCCCTCACGAATGGGACTAAGGCCCTTAGAGAGACCCCAGAGTGACCCTTGCCCCTTCTGCCATGTGGGGACACACAGTTAGATGGTCATCTGGGAAACAGGAAGCCAGTTCTCACCAGGCACTGAATCTGGCAGCGCGCTGATCTCTCCCAGCTTCCAGAATGAGGGAAAAGTGTCTGTGTGTGAGTCACCCAGTTACGACAGTTAGTTATAGCAGCCCAGAGGGACCAGGACACCTCCCCTCCAGGGCCTCCTTCTTCTGTCCCTCCTCTCCCCATCCCCGCTTCGGCTGTTCTCGTCTGTGTTTCCCCCTCTGTCTTCCTTCTCCCCTTTCCCCCCCCCAGCCCTCCTCTGCCCCCCTCCCCCTTGCCACTCTCGCCCCCACCCCAGCTTCCCAGGTTATCTATGGAATTCCACACACACCTGCACAGCCAGGATCAATCCCAGCTGCCCTGCCTTCAGCTTATCTCTGCTCCAAATGATTGATTTTCCCTCTTTAAGAGTAATTTGCGGTGAATTTCATGTATTGCAAAACCCCCTGTGAAATCTAATTCAATCCGATTGGCAGCTGGCACTTGGAGGAAGAGCGCTGGAGAGCCTTCATCACAGACGTGTGTATCATCCGTGTGCGGAGGAGGCTCCGGCGGGCAGGTGCTCCTCACCTGCTCTGCACACCTTCCCTCCCTCCCCTGGTGGGATCATCACGTTCCGCCCCGCAGCCAGCCCCATCTCCTCTGGGAGATGAATTTGGATGTGCGCTGGGTATCTGCATTAAGCCAACGAGGACAGGTGTTTTTGAATTCAGTTTTCCCTAATTTGCAGCCCTTCGCCCCAGTGCACTGTGAGAATCTCACACATCTTCCAAATCCAGCCACTCCTAACACCTTGTCATCTCCTGCGCTCCCTCCTCCTGCCCTCCTGCTCCTGAGCAGAGTCTGATTCCAGGGACCCCCCAAAGCCCACGTCACTGGGGAGTGGGTCAGCCCTGCTCTTTCTCTTCCACATTCCAGGTTTACCTGGCTCAGAGCATCCTAGGATGTGGGTATTAAAGTACTGAAACCTAGGTAGTCACAGGTAATCAGAGAGCGTGGTCCCCGACTCTACAGGGTGCAGCAGAGGCAGCTAGCACAACTGCCCAGCTGTGCAGGGGTGGAAAGCATGGGGTTCTGCACACCCAGTTTCCCCTGGGTGAGCTCCCCAAAGGCTACTCTGACCCTCACAGGACGTGCACATAAAGTGCTGGTCCTTTGCCAGTGACGGTGGGCACACGGCCACCACTAGGCCCTGCTCAGCCTTGCTCCAAGTGGGTCCTGTGTGCTGGCCGTAGGTCCTGCCATGAGATAAGGTGAAGTTCACGGTGTCCACTTCCAGAGCTGAGACTAGCTATTCTGGCCCCATTTCTGTGCCCCAAGTCAATAGTCATTTCAGGTGACATTCTATTCCTTGGGCTACCCTGGACTTTTAGGGATCAAGACTTCAGCCCCATGGGCTCTTAGTGCCGTGCTGTGGCCTTGGGGTGCTAGCTGGGAGGCAACGCTCCCGTGGTCTTGGTCAAAGGATGAGCATTATGTGGAAGACCCAGGGGCCACAGGGACCGTCCTAGCCCCAGTTAAGGAGCTGCCTGCTGCTACGGGCTCCTGGGCTGTCATTCATGTGTGAAGGGCAGAGGAAGCAGGTAGGATATATGAGTCCCCAGATCTTAAATTGAGGACAGCCAGCGAGACCTCCACCCTCATGATCCCTAGGAAGTGAGTCTTGTCCCCTTCCTCCCCTCTCCCTCCAGCATAGGATCCTATGTGGAAGGTTCCGGCCTGGTATGGGACTCTCAACAGTCTCTTCCCTCCGGCTCTGTCGCACAACCCTGGGCTGGCCTCCCAGCACCAGTGGCCACGTTTCAGAATCTGCCAACCTGCTCTTCCCACACACATCTGGTCTCAGTCCCTTCCTCTGCTGTCCAACTGGCAAACTCTGCAGCCGAGTTTTGGTTGTGGTTTTGGTGGGGGACTAAAGTGGGGTGTAAGTGTTCTCAGAGATGCAGGGAGACCCCCGATGCAGGGGAAAGAAGTGCATCCTCATCTGCTCCAGGCCCAGAATTGTCCTGCACCCAGGAGTGGCCCTTCTGCGGAGGAATGGGTGGCCAGCAGCGCGGGGCTGCTGCAGGCAGAGGTGAGTGTCCAGCCCTCTGCTCTCTCGCCAGGGCCTCAGGACAGAGCAGGGAGGGGCAGGGTGCCCTGCTGGGAGCTGGGTCTCCCACTTGGAGGGCTCTGTCTCCATCTTTCCACCGTGAGGAAGCTATTTCCCTGCTTACACACAGAGAAAAAAATGTACGGCAAGACAAAGGCATCTCAAGGCCTTCTGGAAATCAGGGGGGGCACTGCCAGCTGCCAATCACACCAGTGTCCCCACTACCTATCCTCCAATCGTGAGCCCATCATGTTGATGGGAGATGGCCCTGGAGCGGACCTGCTGGTGACCTTCACAAACTGTCCTCCTGAGGTTGCTGTTCAAAATGGAGACCCCCTGCCAGGAGAGGCTGTGAACCTGGTGGGTGACCGCAGCCCCCGCTTCCTAGCCCTCTGCCAGGGAGAGCTGCCCCTTCCCACCAACAAAGGCACCTCACATGTCCTAGGGGAGGGGTTTGGGGCTGGGACAGGGTGCAGGCTCCAGGTGAAGGTGTAGTCGTGCCTGGAGACAGCCCTCTGGGCCCCTCTGCTGCCCCTGGGCACGGCTACCTTCCTGCACAGGACCCTCCTGCTGGACATCATTTGGAGATGTGTGTGTGGCCACACAGTGGCTGTGGTGTGAGAATCAAATCAGAAGATACAGATGGAGACGCAGGGGAGGGGAGAGGAGGCGGAGACGGGGACAGGGAGGATGGAGTCTTTCAGGTGAGGATCTCAGTGGGGGCTCAGACGGAACCAAGAGGCCTGGCCACTGCTGCCCAGCATGGTGGTGGCAGGTGGGAGCAGCCCACATCTTCTGCCCCTCTTCTCGCCTCTCCCCAGCTGTCCTTGAAACTTCTGCTCCTCCCATTGCTAGAACTCCAAACCCCAGCCTCATCCGACCTGCTCCCCCTTTCCACAGACCCCACCTCAAGCAGGCCTGGCCTGGGCCCAGTCTCTACCCATCTGTGCTCCCCACCTTCACCCTGGGTCCCTATCCCCACGTTTGGACGTGTTCAGACTCAACCTAAAGCACAGCTCGGAGGCTATCACTCACACTCAAGAACCATCAGTGACTCCCAAATACCTCCCGAATTAGGTTCAAACTCCTAGTGGGATTCAAGGCCAACCAGCCTGCCTTGCTGGCTGCCTAAGAGGGTGCCTGTGACATGCTTGATGATTTATGACCATGATGAGGAGCCTGGTGCTATCAAGACCTAACAGCCCACCGCGGGGACTGCTGACGCGGCTGCCTCTCATTTCATCTTCAATACATCATAATTTACTTTTTTAATTAACAACCCACAAGATGGACACTTTGGTACACGTTTCTATGAGCTGACTGGGGATCGAAGTCAGGAGCACTCAACCACAGCCCCTGTCCTTTTTCATATTTTATTTAGAGACAGGGTCTTGTTGAGTAGGGCCTCTCTAGGTTGCTGAGGCTGGCTTTGAACTTTCCATCCTCCTGCCTCAGCCTCCAGAGCTGCTGGGATCACGGGCGAGCGTCACCACGCCCAGCTCAATTCTATGAATTTTAACACGTGGACAGATTCTTGTTACCCACTTCCCTCACAACCAGGACGGAGATCAGTTCACGCCCCCCCAAAACGTGCTTGTTCTATCCCTTTGCCCTCTGCCCTCTGTCCTGTCACCCTAACCCCTGACAACCACGGATCTTCTGTTGTTGGCTCCTAAGCTTTTTGAGAATGTTCTAGAATCAGGCAGCAGTAAAGCATTTGAGACTGGTTTCTTTCGTTCACATAATGCCTCTGGGATCCGTGGGGTCCTCACTGCACCCTAGGGGTCTGCGTCTTTAAGCACAGTCCCACCCCCAGCCAGGCGGGGGCCAGAGAAGGCTCTGGAGGCAGGCAGGAGAAGGGCCAAGGGGATTCTGTGTTTTTGAAGCCTGGTGGGCGTGCTCAGTACAGATTGGCAGGTGGAACATTCTCTAATGGGGGCGATTAAAACCAATCATCCTGTTCGCACAGAAAAGTAAACATGGACGCAGCTGCTAATTTGTGGCTATTGATGGCTGTCAGGGCCGCTGGGCCCCCATCCTGAGTCCTGCCTCTCCCTGCTCACTCACCCTTCATGCCTCAATCATTCTGCCCTCAGTGCCTCTCGGGTGCTCCCCCTCCCTCAGGACAGCTCTTTCCCAGTCCTCTTCTCCCCTAAGGTGAAATATCGAGGTGCCCAGGGCTGCCCAGCCCCTTCCTCTCTGCTCTGGCCACGCCCCTTCCCGGGCGAGACCCTGGGACCAGCGAGGCCAGCTTTAAACTCGATGCGGACACTGGCAGCTTCTATTTCTGCAGCCTGGACCCACACAGAGCCTCCTGCTCCATTTCTAGAGCCTAGGGGAGCCACTAACGTCACGTCAGTCACTTGACGTTGACCATGGTGGAGCATTTCCACTACAGAGATCACCAAACGATACAAGCCAGTGTCCCTAACCCCAGAGCCACTTCCTGGACATCGACCAGCACACCCCACCTGCCCTGCTGGCACTTCCATTCGGATGGCTGACCAGCAGGTCAAACAGGACCCACAAGAGCTGACCACGCACTCCATCACCCTCACCGACAGGTGCCCGGACAGCCCCGAGGAACTCCCAGCCCCTTCCAGACAGATGCAGCCTGGGGTCACGGCTCACCCCCACAGCACTTCCCTGACCCAAGGACCGCTGTGCCCCATCTGAACCCAGGTTGTCACCTCCTCGTCCCGGCCCCTTCCTTCACTCTTAGTCACCCACCCTAGTCACCCTCGTGATGGCCCCTTCACTTCACTCCACGTCACCAGCAGCAAGAGCACCTTTTAGAAAATTAAGGTAAATTTCATATGACATACAAGTCACCCTCTTTAGCACTTTAAAGTATGCAAACAAATGGTGTCTGCTGTATCCACAGGGCTGCGCTGAGCCTTTTCATGGCTCCCAAAGGAAGCCCTGTATCCATTAAGCAGCTGCTCCCGGCACCTCCAGGACCCTGAACCACCATCCCCTCTCTGCCTAACCTGGCCTTCTGGACACTTCCTACAGATGGACTCACACGGCAGGTGGCACTGTGTCACCCTATCATGGCTGGGTGACATCCCATGGGTGAAAGCCCCCTGCTCTGCCCACCTGTGGTTGACGGGCACTGGCTTGCTTCCATGGCATGTCCTCCAGCACCTCAGTCACATGGTGTCACTCCTTGCTTCTTACGCTCAGCCAGCTTCCTGTCCCTTCTCTGAGGACCCTGCCTCAGATCCATGAATTTGTTCTTCCCTCCAGAAAGTTCCCCAGGGCCGGACCCTCACTACCGGGAGTCTCTGGCCAATGTCATCATGTTGGGAGGCTTCTGCTGCTGCCTTCCCCGCTGGCCAGTCCTCCCGGAGCCCAGCCCAGCTCGCTGTCTCCCCCTGGCAGTGGTCACCGCCTGCCTCCGGTGCGTCTGTTTCTTTAATCTCCGCCACTGGAACACAGGCTGCCAGGGGGCTGGGCTGCCTGGCGTTCAGTGGCGGGTGGTACAGAGATCAGCACCTCGCGCATAGTAGGTGCTCAATGAGTAAACGAGGGGATAAATGGACTCCCACCTCCTACCCATTGGGAGAGTCCCTGGAGTGCCTGTCTCCCCTGTCCAGGGTGCCCGCTACCCCGTGTACTCCATGGCCCTCGGCTATCTTTTGCTATGCTCTGTGACCTTCCATAGAAGGCTCCCTCTCTGAACCCAGTTTTGCTCATGTGACAAGAATCTGAGATCATGTGCCTGTTGACACGGGTGCTCGTTGGGACCGATCTGGGGACGCCATGACGGGCACCCTCTTGCCAGGGATGCAGGTGGACGCCCAGCTGGGGGTCAACACCTCCTTGCTCTCGACTCTCTTTGAAGGAATTCCTTTTTAACAGACGAGGGACCGAGCGAGGCCTGGCGAGGGGAAGGCAGGTCTGCCTGAGCCTCCACAGAGGAGTCAAGCCGGGACGCTGGGCCTTGCCACGCGCACCTGCCCCTCTGTCCCCACCCTGCCCCACTCTCCTCTTTCAGGGGACAGCTGGCAGGAGCCCCAGAAAGCAGAGCTGGGCGACCTGCGCTTTCTCTGTCTTGACGACTAGGATGTCGCGGCCTGCGGTTGCCACGACGGGGACCCAGGGCTCGAGGCCCACGGCGCTGTGCTTGCCCCAGGTCAGGACGGGAGAGGAGCATCTAGTGCTGTCGGGGAGAGCTGGGGGTGGGCGGGGAATGGGGCGGGGGGTGCTACAGGACGAAATCACTTTCTGGGGTGAAACTGGGCCCACCGCTGTCCATAGGGAGGGGGCACCAGGGGGGCTTCAACCACAGAGAGATGGTGGAGAAAGGGGGGGGGCGAGGTTGAGGCGCCTCAGCTCTGCTTCTGACTCCAGGGGGTGTCTTCAGAAAGACCAGCTGCTACATTTAGGGAGTGGGACCCACGGATAAGTGATCCCCGCTACTTCCGGTGGGTCCAGTCCTGCTCAGGAGCACAGGTGGGTCACAGGGAAGCAGGCAACCAGACAAGGGCACAGCTCCCCAGTCCAACATGAGACATGAACCCCAGTCATCGGGGGGACTTGGGACTGGGAGCCACACAGGCTGGGGTGGGCAGGGGTGAGGGACGGGCGCTGTCACTGTGGGCTCCCCACCAGGGCTGGGGGCCTGGTGCAACTGCATGCTAATGACATTTACAGAGGAGACTAAAGCAGGGGGTGTCTCAGTTACCCCAGGACAGCTCTGGTCCTCAGGAGGGTTGGAGCTTAGCCTGCGGGAGGAGTCACCCCGTGGGATGTCACCAGGGAAAGAAAGGCCAGAATAATCGTCATGGTAATAAGAGGCCCGGAGAAGTCAGCTGGGGGAAATCAAGGGGAACCTACGCAGACGGGGCGTCCTGCGCTGGCTGCATCCTGCGCTCACGGCTTCCTGCCCAGAACCAATTGCCTTTGAAGGCAACAGATATTTTTCTGGGGCCCTGGACATGTGAGCAGAAGCTGTGGGCAGCAGAGGCCTTGCAGACAGACCCCTGCCCACTGGAGGGACGCTCAGTGGGCGGCAGCAAGTCGTGGACATTGGGTGGACACATAACCCCTGTGAAGGCACAGAACGCCCAGAAGCTCTTCCTTTTAGAAATAAGAGCAGCCAGGATGGGCCCCGGGTCTGGGCACGGGTGGGGGATCCCACCTCCACTTGGCTGCACGCCTTGCTCAGCTGCCCCTGGAGGGGGGCCTCGCCCCTGAGCCCTCTCTGCTTGTCTTCATGCGTGAAGCCACAAGTGGTGAGAGGTGCAGGATGTCGGGGGCATCCCATCCACCTCCTTTCTCCCTCCTGCGGGGATTCCGTGGGCAGGGGGCAATCTCTAGCCAGATCCCAGTGATCTGCCTAGTGGAGGGGAAAGCAGGTCCTGGTGACGGGGTGATCGTGCACCCACAGAAAGTGTGGACTGCCATCCTGCCCACGGCATGCGGCCAGCCTGTCCTCCCCCTTCCCCACCTCTCCTTACTGCTTCCAGAGTTTGGTTTCTTTTTCCCCTTCCTTCCCTCCCTCCTTCCCTCCTTCCTTATTTTGGTACCAGGGACTGAACCCAGGGGCACTCAGTCACTGAGCCACATCCCCAGCCCTGTTTGTACTTTATTTAGAGACAGGGTCTCCCTGAGTTGCTCAGGGCCCTGCTAAGTTGTTGAGGCTGGCTTTGAACACGTGATCCTCCCGCCTCAGCCTCCTGAGCCACAGGGATGACAGGCGTGCACCACCACGCCTGGCCTTATGTTTTTAATTGCATAACATAAAAGAGACCACAAAATCAACCAATTATTTAGAAACGTAGTTATCAAAGTCTTTTAAAAGGGTGCTGTGGTGATAGGTGTGCTTTGGAAAGCGCTACACAATGAGGTTCAGTAGCGGGTCTGACCCCTGCTCCAATTTCAAACAGCGATGAGTGTAAATGGCATGTTGAGATTCCTGGGCATGTGATATGAAAATACCTGAGATTTCTCTTGGGGTCAAAGTCACAGACAATGCTATATAATCAGTGGTGGGGGGGCTGGGATTGTGGCTCAGTGGTAGAGCGCACGCCTAGCGCCGGCGGGACCTGGGTTCGATCCTCAGCACCACATAAAAATAAAAGCATTATGTTGTGTCCATCTACACCCAAAAAATAGATATTAAAAAAAAAACAAAAAACAAAATAATCAGTGGTGGCTTGCTTCTAGACCCATGACGTAATGAAAGGGCAGGTTGTAGTGCAGTCCAACGTTAGTGGAAATAAAGATGCAGGTTCTTCTCCAGCCAGGGTCATGGGTGCCTGTGCGGGGTGGGGGCCAGTGGTCTCCCTGCCTCCTGCGAACCCCTGGACTGCCTGGGAGCGGCCCTGCGGGAGCCTGCAACAAGACCACAACCTCTGCAGGGCCACATCGGGAGGGCCCAGAGACCCCGCAGCCTGGACCGAGCCCCTAACAGGAGCAAATGTGAAAATATTTAAATAAATACAAGGTCGTGGGCCGTGGCTCCCGACAGGTCTGGAGCACACATGAAACGGAAAGCGAGAGTGAGGGATGCAGATAAAGTCTGAGATGAGCAGGAGAACAAGAGCCTCCGCCCCTCCATCCCTGAAATCGCTGCCCCCGACTCCGCAGAAATGACCCCACGTTCCGGGATGCGGCTTTTCTGCCGTCACTCGCTTTCCTTTATTTACCCCGTGCTGTCCTCTCCTTGGGGAGGAGGGTAATTCTGTTTGGTTTTTCTCTTTTTTCCCTATGCCCCTCAAACAAATTAATGGTGTCATCTGCCTGAAACGGGAATGAGCTCCTGGCAGACGTGTCCCTGTTCACCTCGATGGTGAGGTCCCTTTTTTTCTTTAATCTCCCTCCTCTCCCTCCCTCCCAGCCCTTGGGGTGGGCAGAGCCTCCCTTTTGGGGGCACCAGATCTTTGAGTGGTGTGCCCGGTGGGTCCAAAGCCCTGGGATTCTTAACCCCTGCTTCCAACGGATCCCTGGAGATGACCTGCCTCACTCCAGAGGGGGCTCTTTGCCCCCCAGGGACCCTTTTCCCTAAGGGCCCAGCAGAGCCGGCCTGAGCTTAGCTGCGTGTGCTTCCTCAGGACGACCTTGGGGAGGTCCCTTAACCTCTCTGAGCCCTCTTTCCCTCTGAAAAAGGCAAGTTAAACAGACCTGTCTCCCAGGCTGGGCAAGAATCCCCACAGTCAACACACAGAGAGTGCTTTTTATGACCAGACGCGGTTCTAAATACAAATAAGAACTCATTTTCCCTCCCCACAGCTCTGTGAGGGAGCTACCATCACTGATAAGAAAATGGAATCAGAGAATAAATAAGTCCCCTAAGGTCATACAGATCAAAAGTGGCAGAGCAGTCTGGCTTCAAAGCCCTTATTTTTATTTCTAACCAGCGGCCTTTCTCACCCAGGTGAAGCCAGATGTACAGATTCCTGGGCAGACGGGGTGTGGCGGGGTGAGGCGCGGCCCCTCTGCTGCAGGCAGGGGGGTGTGGGATAGGCCGGCCGAGGCACCTGCCAGGTCCTCTTGGGATGTGTGGAGTGGTAAAGAGCCATGGTTTCCCAGAGGTGGACCCCGGGCAGAGTGGGGACAGGACATGGCAATCCTCCTTGTGGATGGGTGGGTGGGGCTGGAGGTCCCTTCCCCTCCCTGGGCCTGGGCAGGTCCCATGGCGGAAGGCTGGGGTTGGAGTTCAAAACCCTGGGCCAGCCTCGCGGCTCTCAGCCTTTTGGCTGAGGCCAGGTGAACATCTGAGAGCCTCTGTCACAAAGGCCCAGGGTCCTCCCGGCCAGAGTTCTGAGTGGCGGTTCTACTGGACTTTGAGCATTTCATTCTAGGGGGACTGTGGGTTCTCGGGCTTCTCCCCCACGTTGTTGTCTGAGGAAGACGCTAAGTTGCAGTGAGTCACCAGGCAGTCAGAGGAAGCCCTGCCGGCCACAGCAGGCGGTCATGGTGGCTGGGGAGGTCCCCTGGAGGAGACCACCTACTCCCCAGCCCCCACCGCCTTGCCTCTGGTCCCCAGGAACCCCCTTAGCAGTCAGAGGGCTCCTTCAGAAAAGGGCGATGCACACACTATGTCAGCTGCCAACTCCTGGGTCGCACAGTAACGGGAAGAGGCACTCCCCATCCGGCTGCGGCCTCCGTCTCCCCTCTCCGAGCCCCGGCCAGTCCCACCAGTCTTTGTCCGACTTCAGGAAAATGCCAGGCCGTGTCCCTTGTGGGGACCTCCCCACCTTGCAGGGGAGCAACTGCTGCTAGAAGGTTCTTCCTTCCCAGCTCTGCGTGGCCACCTCCACCACTCACTACCCCCTGCTCAGCCTTCCCGGGAGCACTCCTGGGCCCCAGAGTGGAAGAGGGCCTCTCTGCCCCGGCGCCCTCTCATGTCCTTGGAGTCCTGCTTCCTTCCTTCCTTTCTTTTCTCTCTTCCTCGGGCTGAGGATTGAACCCAGGGCCTCACATGTGCTAGGCAAGCGCGCCACCGCTGATCCCCAGCTCAGCCCCCTCCCCAGCCTTCTCCACCAGAATGAAGTATGAGCCTTTAGAGAGCAGCCCACACTTCAGCACCACCTCTCAGGTACCTAACCCTACCTTAACCGTAACTCTCACCCTAACTCTCACCCTAACCCTAACCCTAAATCTATAACTAACACTAACCCTAACAGAGTTAGGAACTTAGTAGATGCATAATGATGTTTGGGGCACGTACTAGGTGCATAATGATTGCTGAGCGAATGAATGATCTCTCCATCTGCCTAAATTTCACTCTCGCCCCTTAGGACACACATTCATGAGATCTGAAGGCTTTTCTGATATGATCCCAGTTCCCAGGAGCTGCAGGACCGAGCAGCAGAGGCGTCCCTGGGAGTGGGGTAGACACTGGCCCTCTGCTGTCCACCACCATCCCTCTCCTCTGCAAAAAATGCCCTCAAATATGGGGGAAAAGGTACACTCGGACGTTGCTGGTGGGACTGCAAATTGGCACAACCACTCTGGAAAGCGGTAGGGAGAGTCCTCAGAAAACCTGGAATGAAACCACCATTTGACCCAGCTATCCCACTCCTTAGTCTACACCCCAAGGACTTAAAATCAGCACACTAGAGCGACGCAGCCACATCAATGTTTACAGCAGCTCATTCATGATAGCTGAGCTATGGAACCAACCTAGATGCCCTTAAAATAGAAGAATAGACAAAGAAAAAGTGATACATATACCCAATGGAATATTACTCAGCCAAAAGGAAGAATGAAATTATGGCATTTGCTGGTAAATAGATAGAAAGGGAGCTTTTCATGCTAAACAAAATAAGCCAATCCCCCAGACCAAAGGCTGAATGTTCTCTCCGATATGTGGATGCTGCCTCACCACAGGTGGTGGGGTGAAGGGGGGTGTTTACCAGATGGGGGGATGGGGGAAGGGAGGGGGGATGGGAATGGGAAAGAAGAATGAACCAGACAGAACTTTCCTACGTTCACATATGAATACACGACCTGCGGAACTCCACATCCTGTTCAACCACAAGAATCGGAAGTCACACCCCATGTATGAATAATAGGTCAAAATACAGTCTTCTGTCGTTCGTAACTAAAAAGAACAAGTAAAAAAATATTTTTAAATGACCTCAAGGACAGGAGAAAATGTGTTCGGAGAAGCTGGGGCCAGAAGTGAGGCAGAAATACAGTGGATCCACCATTCCCAACTCCTGAGAAGAAAGGGGAGCTAAAGGTCCTCTCCCGATGGAGGGAAGCCACTGTTGTTTGGCTCTGGGTCAGCCAGAGGAGTCCTGCACAATGCACCAACAATTTAAAAACAAAATCCAATCCTCCTTGTGGAGCTACAGAGCCAGGATCCCCCAAGGCCCTGCACTGCCCCCCCATAACCCCCTGGTGTCTGGGCAGGAGAGTGGTTTTTAGAATAACTGAGCAAAAATTCCAACCACCAAAGGGAGTCTTCCCTCCTGTGCAGATGGGAAACAGAAGGCGGAGGACAGGGTGGGGACCCTAGTGGGTGAAGGTGCTGCCTATCGACTGTGGCTATCGGAACACCGAGGGAGACAGCAAATTGCTGGGCAGAGCGGAACGTGGCCACAGCCTTTAATTTGAAACTGGGAGATGCTCTGTCCGGGATGGCTTCCCAGCCTGTGCCTGCAGGATTTTTTCCCCCTATCTGCATCACAACCATCTATTTGCATCTCAACTGTCACAGGATACAAATGGCTTCAGCCCACCCCAGCTTTTTCTTCCCTGGCTTCTCTGAGTTTTCTATAGCTGGGCCAAAGAGAAGAAATTACTCAGAGAGACTTCACAATGTGACAGAGTCCTTGGGAGATAGAAAGGGTCTTTTTCAAGCACCTTTGCATGGTCTGGCAGAGCCTGAGATTTCCAGACGGTACAGAATCTTAGACCTGGGGCGGGCGGTGGGGGGGGGGGCGGACTGCAAGTATCACCTAGTTTTTTGAGTTCAATTAGCATCCTAATTAGGACTAACTGCCACAAAGATCTGACTGAGAGTTTAAACTTCTTCCTTCTTCCTCTTCTGTTTTGGTCAGCACCCTCTACTGCCTCACAATGCACTTTTGAGGTCATCCGTCCAGTAAAAGCCCTGGGCCACCTTGTTGCTACTTTCACCTTCAAAGGCACCGTCCCTCAACAGTGTGCGCCTCTGGAGTGTGAGGTGTGGGGTTGTCCTGCTGAGCAAATCCAGATCAGGCCCCAGCTGTGGGTCCTGCTGTGTAACCAGGAGATGGGTCTGGATGGGACCAGCATGCTCAGAATTGTAGAATCGTAAGCACAGTCACAGTCACAGGGACAGCCAGAGACCGTCCCATGGTTCTGAAGAGCCTGTGACACAGGACTTTGACCTCTCTTCTGCCCTCTTCCCTCTTCCTCTTTTGCTCAGCGACCATGTATTTCTGCCACACCAAGCAAATCCAGAGTCACCTTCAACCCAGACACAGATCCCCACCGACATTCTCCCCCTAGGAAGGGACAGGACAGGACAATTTCTTAAAGGTCTTTTCCAACATCTGCCTGGTTCCCCTCAGAGGTTGTTTTTGCCCCAGATTCCGGACACTGGGCAATGCCCTCACGCCTGCGGCCTGTGCCTGCTGTCTGTGGGCCACGCGGCTGAGCCCGCCAGATGTGGTGGCGTCTCCTCGACATCTGGAACCTGGCCTTGGGGCCTGTTCCCTGGCAAGTTCTGAATCCCTCCCGGGTTCTGGAGACGGCAGAAGAGCTGGTGGTGCCAAGGCGTGGGCTGGACTGAGCCGGCCACTCCTGCCCTCCTGTGGAGGAAGGAGCCCGGGTGGGGTGGGGGTGCTGTGGTTTGGGGGCAGCCCCACTCAGAGCCAGGGACATGGGACGGCCCAGATGACCTCAGGGTGGGGCAGTGTGGACCTGGGCGTGGCCTCTTCTTCCTAGTCCCCCTCTCTGCATGTCACTCTGTCCTGGAGAAGTGGGTCCCTGGAGGGACACAGGCCACCTCCCTGGGGAAAGGAGCGGTGGAGCACACACAGGGAAGGTCTGCGTTGGCTCCGGGGGTCCCCGAGGGCATGGCATGCCACGTGCCCAGGGCTGTGTCTAGGTGGGAGCGTCCCTCGGGGCAGGCTGGGCCCGACTGTCCTCAGCCTCTTTTTTCTTTTTTCTTTTTGTACCAGGGATTAAGCCCAGGGATGCTCGACCACTGAGCCGCATCCCAGCCCTTATTGCATTTTATTTAGAGTCAGGGCCTCACTGAGTTGCTGAGGCTGGCTCTGAACCCGCGATCCTGCCTCAGCCTCTGGAGCTGCTGCGGTTACAGGTGTGTGGCATCGCAGCACCTGCGTCCCCTCGGCATTCTTTCGGACAGTCACACAGGAGCCTGAGTAAGTGGGTTCTGGGGCTCTGGCCTCACTGTTGGGGACACTCTCTGGACCAGGTTGGGGTTGGGGAGCTGCAGCTCTGGGGACAATGACAGTGGGTGGGGTTTCTGTGTGGCAGTGGCTACGCTAAGCCCTGCCCACCTTTCTGTCCCCTCTCAGCTTCCCTAGCAGCAGAGATCAAGATGCAGTCACCTCCCACACCCAGCCTCTGGCAGTGAGGCTGGGACATGGAGCCAGTTCTGATCACTGGGTGGAAGCTGGGGCCACTGTGAGACGAAGCGGGGCAGAGCTGTGCTTAGCCTCTGTCGCCGGACCCCACCCCACCCAAACACACGGCAGCACCGTCGAAACCGCAGACGGCACCCGTGAGTGACCTCTCGGAGTGGCCTCCCTGCAGACCTGGGCCGGACATGGAGGCCAAGTGAGAAACGAGCGTGTGCGTTGGGTCAGCTTGTTACTGCAAGAACAGATGAGTGGACCCAGGCTCAGGAAGGGCCATTAATTTACCCGGAGTCAGGGCCAGTAAATGGCAAGTCTGGACTGACACGAGGCGCTGTGCGCTCCCAGAGCTTGTCCTGCCTGCCTCCTGGATTCCTGCCAAGGTCAAGTCCAAGTCCCTGGCCTGGGTTCCTCACATCTGCCCACCTCCCCCAGCCCAACCCTGTTAGCAGGGGTCACTATTCCTGTGTCCTACCTGCAGGTTTCTGCCTCTGGGCCAGTGGGGGCCACCAGCTTGGCAGGCCAGCCACCCTGCCTCCTGCTAAAAGCCTTTCCTGATCCTCACAGCCCCCTGCCATCAAGACCCGGGACCCCACACTAGGACTGGCATGTCTCCTCTCCCAGGCGTGACTGTACCTCTGCAAGGAAGGAGGAGCCTTTCTTCTGAGGTTCTCATTCAGAGTAGCCTCTATTTTTTAAAAAAAAAACAATTTTATTGTTTTTTGGTACCAGGGAATGAACCCAGGGACACTCAACCACTAAGCTACATCCCCAGCCCCTTTTAAAATATTTTATTTAGAGACAGAGTCTCACTAAGTTGCTTAGGGCCTCACTGAGTTGCTGAGCCAGCTCTGTGATGGCCACGCTGTACTGAACTTGCCATCCTCCTGCCTCAGCCTCCTGAGCCGCAGGGATTACAGGTGTGCGCCACCATCACGCCAGGCTTCTGAGTCATCTCTGACAGGGATGTGCCTGGCTATACTCCAGGGAGGGACGAGATGATTGAATGGGGTTTGAGAAAATATTGGAATTTATTTTATACCTGTTTATCCCTACTTTTAAAAGTGGGACATTTGGACAGGCCCGTGGTCATGCTTGATCCCCAGGGGACAAACCTAGTTCCTAGTAAACAGTAGGTGTTTAATACATCTTAAGTCATCTCAGGCAGACAGGCACGGGACGCCTCAGCCGGGAGCCGGAGGTGCGTGTGCCCGTGTGAACAGGTGGGACTGGCTGGGCCTTGGGTCCAGTCCTGGCGGGGCGAGTCCAGCGGGCACAGCGGGCTGGGGAGGGGTAGGGGTGAGGGCGGTGGCTCCTGGGCTGGCCCCGTGGCCGTTTGCTGGGCAGCCAGAGTGGAGGGGCTCCTTAGGAAGAAGCCCGCCTGGGACAAGGACAGAACAGGAGCCCTGCATGGGACAGGTGAAGGAGGCTGGAGCACCTGGCGGTGAGCAGGGCAGGAGGACAGGAAGCGGCTCATGGACAGAGTGCTGCCAATGTGGCCCCTGCAGAGGGCCAGGGAGGCAGGGCACCAGGCGGGGGAGAAGCGGGCTGAGAGGGTCTAAAGGGACAAACCATTCCCACGCCAGCCTGCCCTCGGCCAGCGCTGCAGGGGCAGCGGGGCTGTTGGGGGAGGCCCCTGCCCCAGCCTCTGTCTCTCCCCAGCTCCGCCTACGCCCCAGGGCAGGCCTCACTGAACAAGGTGACACAGACCTCCTGGGCCCCTGATGGCTGGGGATCCTCTTGAAAGCACCTGTGTCCCCCGAGCAAGCTCTTCACATGGAGGGGGGCATTACTACACCAAAAGCAGGTGTCAGACTTTCTGCCAAGTGTCATTTATATGGGCCTCTAAACTGGGCATGTACCTCCGACACACGGCAGAGACCACCCCTCAGGTGTGAGAAAGTACACCGGTGCTTTATTTCTACTTTCAAAAATCGCTATTTGAACCCAGGGGTGCTCTACCACCGAGCCCCATGCTCAGCAACAGCCCTATTTTTATTTAGAGACAGGGTCTCATTAAGTTGCTTAGGGCCTGAGTTGCTGAGGCTGGTCTCCAACTTGCAGTCCTCCTGCCTCAGCCTCCCGAGTCACTGGAATTACAGCTGTGTGCCACCACACCCACCTTAAGATGGCAATTTTAGTCATACTTTATCACATACCTATGAGATCAGTACAGTGACCGTGTATGTAACCTCTAAATAAAATGCCACATATTGGAGTGTGTGCTTGGATGTTTTTACAGGGTAGAGATGGCATCTGTAACAGTTTAGAGACTATCAATCAGCCTTATTTATCAACACCCGTGTTTGTTTCTATCTCATAACTGAGGACCTGGAAGCCCAGAGACGCCTGGCCTCTCTCTCAAGGCTGCACAGCGCAGGCAGGACAATCACACTGGACGGGTCCCGGGTTCCAGGGACTCACCTCATCCTTGTCCACGACCTGGATGAAGAGGGGGAGGGCAAAGCCCACTTGGGCCAGCTCGGGGATGGCCACGCTGTACTCGGAGCTGTTGAACTCCGGGGCGTTGTCGTTGATGTCGATGACCAGGATGTTGAAGGCCGTGGTGACGGTGGCATCAGATGGGCTGCGGTCATCATTCAGCTCTGTGCCCTGGAGACAGAATACCATCCACCAGGCGTAAAGAAGGCCACATCCCAATAATAGCTACTGTTCACCAAGGACCTTCTCGAATTCAGACCCTGCTTTAAAATGAGTCATCCCCCCGACTCCTCACTACCGCCCCAGGAAGAAGTTCTGCCTTTAGTATCCTCTTGTCACTGAGAAGGACATGGGGCTCAGAGAGGTTAAGGAAGTTGGACGAGGATGCGCAGCTCTGCAATTCAAATTCAGGCAATAGGATTCTAGAACTGACAGAGATGAGATGGACAGGAAGGAAGGGACAGACTTGGGGTTCATCCGAGGGTGGATGGAGATTGTATTCAACTTGGCACCTAACAAAACTGAGGCCAGGAATTTCTGTGCTAATGGCTGATCAAGACTTAATGGGACATCAGCTGTGGACGGATCGCTGCTAGTTTCAGGGTGAGGTTTGGACTCAGAAACAGATGGACAGATTCACATCTTGGGGCACCTAACCCCTGTACCAGAGCGCCAGGCCCCCAAATACCCGTTCCCAGTTCTGACCCCAAACTCCAGAAGCGGACTCTCTGGGTGAGACCCAGGCAGAGGCTCCCCGGGGGACCGGATGCACCACCAGTTTGGGGGTCCCACACCCACATTTTATACAAGACGGGAAGATAGTGCGGGGTTCCAGGGAGCTGGAGGCGGTGCGAGGGCTAGGCAGAAGCCCTCTTCCTTGGGAGCTGACCCCTGGCCTCAGCCGGAGGGGTGCAGGACAGGCAGGGAGGCCAGGGAGGGGCCGGGCTCTGTGCTGGGGTGGGGCACCCCGACCCTGGCTACCACACCTGAGAGTCAGGGGCGAGAGCAGGGGCCATGGACAAGCCAGGGCTGGTGGACCGGCATGGCTCAGCGGCCAAGCTCAAGGGAGGGTGCAGGGTGCGCTGGCCGTCCCGTCCTCCAACACGGATGGGGGCCTCCTTCCCAGGTCCCCAGCCCCAATCTTTGGACCACCCCTCCTATTAATTGATGGTCAGGGCTGGGGAGGTCCCCTGTGGCCCAGGCAGGATCCATACCCCTAGATGGGCCTCCTAGGGATGGCTCAGCAAGTCATTGATTTTCATTAAAGTGCCACCGGCGGCAGGTGACTGGGTGGGGTGGGGGAGGGGCTGCAGCTTCACTACGCTTTCCAGGGACCCCAGCGGCTCTGTCCCCTCCCCGATGTGCTGCATTTTCTAACCCAGGAAAGGGTAAAACTTAGAAAATGGGACAAAATGCCCTGAAACGGGGTGAACTCAAGAATTCCCGTGTCTACAACTGCGAATTCGAAACCTTGGGGCGAGGCGGAGCTCCGCAGGATGAGCACCTAGAAGTCCCCCTTGTCACTAAGGTGGGGATAAAGTCCCCGGCCTGTGCAGGTGTGGACGATGGCTGTGAAGTGCCCCGCAGACCTTCCCAGGTACCCATGATCCCGTCCTGGTGGCCCGTGCCCCGGAGGGGACAGGAATGCTGAACTCTGGGGCCTCTGTCTGAGGCCGCAGCCCCTGGCCCTGCTGGAGGCTGGCCTCCCAGCCTGGGCAGCCGTCCACCTGGTGCAGGCCCCACCGCGGGTCTCACCTTCACGGTCAGGAGGAAGCCGTGGCTGTACAGGGGGTTCTCGCGGTCCAGCAGGCCGTTCAAGGTCAGCGCCCCGCTGATGTAGTCCAGGGCGAAGATGCTGTTGGTGTTCCCTGTGAGAGAGAGAGAGAAGGCTGCTGTGCCCCGGCCAGGCAGGCGGGCGTGGTGACGGGCCGAGGCCCCTGTCCTGGTGGCAGGCACCCAGAGCTGTGAGGATGCCGCCTCCGGAGACCCAGAACAGCCTGGGCGCAGGAGGCCCCGTCCAGGGGCAGACGGCACGGACCAGCGCAGGGGGACGCCGGCCATCCTGTCGCCTTCCCGCCCCCTGAGGCAGGTGTCCTCAACACCCAGCGCTGTGCTCCTTCCCAACAGAGGGAGCCGGCTGAGGGGGGCGTCCCAAAGGGAGCGCCGTCGCGGGGACTCCCACCTCGCTTTCTTGTTCTTGTCCATTTTTATGGTCGGTTCATTTCATTGCAGCCCAATTTTCGGTTTTGGCAATGATGTGATGCACTTTTTATTGATAAATACGGCAGAACCACAACTGGGTTCTAGAAATCCGCATTCCCAGTGCTTACTCAAGTTAGAGACGGTGTGCCCGTGGCGGCTCAGACGGCACCTGAGGCTGGCCTCCAGTGGAGGCCTCTGCCACCCGGCTGCCTCCCCTCTGCAGGCACCCCAAGCCCTCACCCTTGTTTCCTCAGTTCCCAAATCCCATGCTCGGTCCTGCCTCTGGTCTTTCAGCGTCCAGTGTCCTTTTTTTTTTGGGGGGGGGAGTCCTGAGAATTTAACTTAGGGACTCTCAGCCACTGAGCCCCCTCCCCAGCTCCATTTTATTTAGAGACAGGGTCTCGCTGAGTTGCTTAGGGCCTTGCTGAGTGGCTGAAGCTGGCTTTGAACTTGCCATCCTTCTCCTTCAGCCTCCCGAGCCTCCAGGATCACAGGCCTGTGCCACCGCGCCAGCCCACTGTCTTCTCTGGACCTCCCCCCAGTCCTCCCAGATCAGCGACAGCCTCTCCTGCTCCCCGGGAAGGCCGCTCTCCCGTCTCCAGCCGACCCTCCTGGCCCCGCAGGCAGGACAGCCTCTGCTCTGTGACAGTTCCCCGGGTGCCTCCTGCGTGTTGATCCCATTTTCCCCCCTGGCCTAGAAGCTCCCCAGAGATGGGGGCTTTTCACAGCTGTCCCTCAAGGTACCTGGCCAGTGCTGGCACGTGGCGCATCGTGTTGCTGAAGGGTGGCTGCTCCCAGGCCTCCTGGGCCTGCCCTGCCCACTCCAGCCCTGGGCCCCACTGCACACTCCCACCAGGCTGGATGCCAATCTTCTTCCTCCTTCACTGACCATTTGCTGGACCATTCACAGGCTCCCTCCACTCACCCACAGACTCAGGCCACCCCTGGCCAGGCTCTGAGCCAGACATGGTAGATGCAAAAGTCTGTGCCAGGGATCCCAACACTGAAGCACGTGCCACCTGGGAGGGAGCCCTGGCACCCGGGAGAGTTAGTTGTCCGAGGTCACAGAGGAAGGCTGAAGAAGGAAGGCTACCGGAGGAGCAGCAGGAATGTCCCTGCACCACTTGTGAGCTGTGTGACCCTGGACAACTCACCTAACCTCTCTGTATCTTGATTTTCTCATCCATATAACAGGGATAAGGACGGCCTCTACAGCACAGGTCGTGGGTGAAATGAGGGTGAAAATTACATACACTGGCTTAGAGTGGCTCCTGGCACAGTAAGTGCTTGGTACGTGTAACCCTTGCTGTTGTCTGAGCCCTGGGGTATAGGGTGGACTGGGATGAAAGATGAATGGACAGTGGGTCCATGGGGGAGAATCAGCGCCCAAGCCTTCAGCAATGCACGGAGCCCAGGATGGCCATGGAAGCCGCTGCCCCTCCTGCTCGTCCCCACCCTGGCTCCCCAGGGACTGCACACAGAAGGGTCAGCCGGGGAAAGTCCAGAGCAGACAACTTCCTCTTCCATCTCCAGACTTCCAAACGGGGCTGTCCGTGCCAGCCTGTGCCCAGTTGCTTGCCCATGCCAGGGGGCCCTCCTCTACCTGGGGCCAGGGCTACGGTCTTCCTGGTCCCCTGAAGGCATTGGCCAGGCAGCGGACAGGCTGCTGAGGACCGTGGAGCGCCTTCAGGCTTCATGCCACTCGGACTGTGGGCTTTGGGGACTCTGGCCTGGGCCAGGCGCAGGAGGGGACGCCCCTCCAGTGAACGCAGGAGGAGAAGGGAGTTTCTTTAGCTAGGAATTTTTCAGGGGGGACATCAAGGGTGGGTCCCTTCAGCTAGCCATCCACAGCTTTAGCAACCAGTATGCTCTTCTCTGTGCCAGGGACACGCTCCCTGGGGACAGCAGCCCTTGACCTGGTACTCAGTGCAGACTGGCCAGGGCTGAGGTCGGGTGGAGCAGGGGTGGCCCTGGGCCCTGGGGGGGGGGGGCTGGGTCCTCTGAGCCCCCAGGCAGAGCTGAAGGGCCACCCTGAGGCCTTCCGCCCCCCACCGCCCCAGCACAGCTCCCCCTCCCCAAGCCCCACATCCGGCATCCCATCGGTACAGATTTTCATATAAATTTATTCTTTCCAATAAAGAAATCTATCAAATGTTTAACTAAATGTGATTCAATTTTTCTTGGTAAGATTTTTTTTCCTATAAGTCATTCACAAACCGAGGCCTTTGCTGAACGACTTGCTTTAACACTCGGTTGGGAAATCGAGCCTGGACACTCATCATGACACCCCCACCCCGTTCACGGTCGGGTTGCTCACCCCCTACCCGATCCCACCCAGAACCTGATTCCAGGACGTAAAGCACCCTCCCCAACGAGCCCCTCTCCTCAGTCCTGCAGGCCCACGGTCTCCCAGTAGCACACATTCATACAAGCTTGGGGACCCTCCCCGACACCCTGTGTGTGTGCACACACATGTGCATACGTGTGCTTTTTACACTTCTATCCACGCGTCCACCTTCCCACCTCCTGCCAGGCACGTGTGACATACTCCCAGAACCAACTGCCAGAACAGGCTACACCCGAGGAGCTGGCAGGGCCACCTGAGTGAGGCACTGACTTGGATGCTGCTACAGTTACCATGGCAACAACAGCATTCACTGGGATGCTGCCCGGCTCAGGCAGGGGCAGGAGAGGAGCCCTGTGCCCTGAGCAGCAAAGGCCAAGGGCATGACGGACTCCAAGATTCATTGATTAGTTCAATGACTCGTTCCTCCAAGTTCCTATAGCACCCTCTGCGTGTAGGGTGCTGGAGAATCAGCGGAAGAGAGCAGGCGAGGTGCCAGCCTTGGGCTGCACAGTCCCCACAGAATCATGCTACTGAAAGCGGGAGCACTTCCCAGGCTGAGGCCCAGAAGAGCAGCAGAGCAGACGGGTGGTCGGGAATCTGCCCCTGGGAGCCACCACGAGGGTTCAGATCACAGGTCTGCTACCAGCTGTGTGAACTGGCTAGTTATTACCACGTCTGGGCCTCAGTTACCAATTCTGAAATTCCAGGGTGATAACAGGACCCACGCAGAGATGGAAGGAGTTGAGCCAGTACCTGGCCTGCCGAGCGCTCTCCACCAATGCCGGAAGCCTGTACTATACCAAGACGGTGCCACCTGGTCCCCTCCCTCCTACCTCCACAGAGCCTAGGTCTAAAGCCCGCCAGAGACCCTAAGCCAGCCAACCCGCTCACGCTTGCAGGTTGGCTTCTAAATGGGGCTCCTGTTGACCAGTCGGCTGCCCTGAGGCCTTGGCAGGCCACTCTCAGGCTCAAGGGCACTGGCCCCGGCTCTGCCCCCATCCCTCCAGCACCCTGGGCAGGTCACCATTTCCTTGCCTGGCTCTAGCCCCTCATTTCAGACTCCCACTCCTCCCGGCCTGGGGCCTGGGGGCTTGACAGCCACAACACAAGTGTTCCTGTGATCCTGGAAAGTGACACCACCAGTCAGCCCTCTGGTCTCCCAGGGGGACTGCGGATAGGGAGGAGGGTCTCAGGAGGGTCGCCTTTCACCTGTTCCATCCTCACTGCTGAGCAGAGAGACAGCTGCTTCTCCTGGGTGGACAGAAGCTGTCCAGGAGTAAGTGTTGGGTTCCCGGCGGGGGGGGCTCCTGGGGTGCAGGGTGGGGCCAGGCTTTTACTGCCTGTGGATTCTGGTCACTGGAGATTGGAAGCATCACAAAAGAGAAAAGCAGGTCATCACTGGCCCTGCTGGTTTTCCTGGGGAGAGACCCCTTCCTCTAGGAGTTTCAGATTCGCAAGAGAGGGGTCCAGAGGAGGGAACTCACATCTACACCAGCAGGAGAGCTGGAGCGGGTATCACCCGGCAGCGGAGAGGGCAGCCCATGGTACAAAGTTATAGGTAGAGAGGAAGAATGAACTATGGTATCCCATCGCACAGCAAGGTGACCTTGGACAACGTGTTTCAAAATAGTTAGAAGACTTTGAATGATAAATGGTTGAGGTAATGGATATGCTAATTACCCACATTTGATGATCCTTATACAAATATGCATGAAGCAAAACATCACCTAGTACCCCGTAAATATACACACTTATATATCAAAACAAAGATTAAAAAAACCTTAAAAAGAGAGATCCCTAGAGCAAAAGCATTATCACTTTGGAAAGTTCTGGATAAATTCCCCCCTGAGAGTTGAACACAGCAGCAAAATGCCCACTTGGAGTGTCTTCCAGGTATGGAGGAAGCGGCCTGCAGTGGGGGACCAGAGCCCTCAGCACAGGGGTGCCCGTGACATACCCAGGGCGCTGAGGATGCGTGGTCAGGCAGGGCTGGGCTCCGTGGAGGGGTGTTTGGGACACAGCCAAGGGGACAGGGGCCGTGGTCTCATGGGTAGGGGGCCACCAGCCTAGTGCAGTGCCTGGAGGGAGGAAGGGCCGGTCCTGACCAAGATGGTGAGCAGAGAGTCTCGGGAGGAGGCGGCCAAGGCCCCTGAGGGGCGCTTCAGACGTCCCCAGAGTAGAACTAAGATCCCGAGGGCGGCGGCCCCGTAGTGGGGACTTCGCGGTGCAGAAAACCAGGCGAGGGGCGCGGCAGCCGCTAGGGGGCGCGGCGGAGCCAGGCAAGGGCCGGGCTGGTCCCTGGACGGCGGAGGGCGGGGAAGGGGAGGAGGGCGCGGGCAGGAGGCCCTGGACCGCGGGGCTGCGGGGGGCAGACGGCAGACTCGCGGGGAGGGCTCTCATGGGCCCCTGGGCCAGGGGAGCCAGGACCGTCCTCCCGCCTCCCGCCCCGTCCAGCGGCCGGCTCCCCTGCTCCCGCCCCTGCTCCCCAGGGCCCCTTCCCACGTGGCCGCAGCATCTTGACCCGCACCAGGTCTGGGCAAGAGCCGTTCGGTGAGCGGCTGATGGTGCGTGTGGGAACACAGGCTGATGACTTTGAATTGCTTTGTCTGCTCGGCTGGCTGACAGCGCTGCGACCTGCCTTAGTTCTCGCCGCACTTGGAGTTAAAGGGAAAGGCAAGCCTCCACCTCCGAGCCGGCCTCTCAGGATCCTATGGCCCCGCCACCAGAAGCCCACCGCCATCTCCTGCTCCTCTAGGCCCCAGAGTGGTGGGCTGCCCGGTGCCTGGGGCTTCCTTAAGTGAGGCCTTGAGGGTGAGGGCTGGGGTCGACGCCTCTGTCTGCTCTTCCCAGAACCATGCTCATTATACGTGTGGGAGGGTCTGAAGTTGGCCTCTTCCTTGGCAGCAGTTAGAGATGACCAGTCACACACAGGTGGTGGCACCCGGGGTCTATCCCTGTGCTGAGCTGTGGGGGAGAGGAAGGAAGCAAGCAGCAGCTTCTGAGGCCAGTCCCTTCCTCTGGGCCTGAGCATGCACCCTTCGAGGGCCAGTCCCTGAGTGGAGGCAGAGGCTGGAGGAGATGCCTGAGAGGCCCGATTTCCCCACCTCTCTGCTGTGCTCGCCTGGACCGACCCAGGGAAGGAGTGGAACTGGGATGGGTGCTCCCCTCCCCCCAATGCCTTCTCCTAGTCTTGTTCTGGGCCTGGGGTCTGTTACATCCACAAGCGGCGCCCACCACCCAGCATCAAGCTGCTGGATGAGCAAAAGGTGCCAACAGTAGCTCTGCCCCTTACCAACTGCAAGGCTCCTGCAACAGCTCATTCCTTTGGGCCAAGCCCCTGACTGTCAAGTTCGGGTCATGGTACCTCCCTACGGGCTGTGAGGGCCAGGTGTGACCATGTAGGTAGAGCACCCACTGTGGACCAGGCATAGAATCAGAAGAATCAGACCACATAAGTCCCCACAGTGGCCCATGTTGGCAGAGTGGCCAGGGCCCCAACACGTGCTGAGTTCTTGCCTTGTGTTGTGCGGTGTTCCATAGGTTTGCCCCTCGCAGCCTGCACAAACCACCCTCGGGACGGGACTACTACAGATGATGAAACTGAGGCAGAGAGGTTAGGGATAACTGGATCCAGAGGCCCTCGACATGCCTCTCCCCGGCCACGTGCGAGCACTAAGCACTTTGCATGAGCGACCTCAGCCACTTGGGCCCCGGGCAGCCCAGCCTGCAGAGCTACTGCTGTCCACGGGAACCACGTCCTTTTGATTGGTATAGAACTTTATCACTGCATCATGAAAATTAGGAGTCGGACTGAGACATGGCTTTGAGCAACAAAGCTTATGAATTAAAAATTGTCACTCACCTGCCTGCTGACAAAGGGGGCCTGCGTCCTGGGTGGCAGCTGGACAGGCATGCATTCAACGGCTCTATGACCGACATATGGCAGCCAGAGGCGTGGGCAGCCCCGGCTTCCAGCCTGGGTGGGGCCGGCCGAGAGCTTGCTGCCCTCCTCCAGGGCCCGGTGGGTTAAGCCCACCCCTCCCCAAAGCTCAAGCCACCTCCTGCTCTTTGCTGGCCGCCCCTTCTGTATTCAGGTGTCAGCTCAAATGTCACTCCATGGAGCAGTCCTCCTTAATCCCTATCACTCTCCAGCCCATTATCCTCTTTTCTTTCTTTCAAAGTGCTTCGACTTTTTGAACATCTCTTTTCATCTGTTTATAAGTGTCTTATCGTTTGTCCCTCCTGACTGAAATGTAAGCCCCTGGGGGCGGGGACCAGGTGAATGCTCAGCCGATACATAGTAGGTGATCAATAAATGCTTTTTGAATAAATGGATGCATGGGCTGAAGCAAAGATGTCTGGGGGCCATCCTGAGGCTAGTGTCAAAGGCTATCAAGCAGATGATCCTGGGGTGACTCATGATGTCGCATGTCATAGAGACGGTGCAGGGCCTATAAGAGGGATTGGCCAATTAGGAATTGCAGTGGGGGCTCTCCTTCCCTCCCCATGCAACCACGGGGACGTGTCTGAGTGGAGCTGTCTCATTAATTACACTCACCACCGTCCAGTCAGGGGAAGCCACCTTCGTGGCCCCTTGGAGCACAGGAGAATTGCTGTCTGCTCTTCCAGGGCTTTCACACGGGGACGGCTCCCATCAAGCTCACTTAAACCAACAAATGATTACCTCTCCTAATAGGACTACAAGCCCGACTCTGATTCATCTGCTAATAACCAGCTCCAACTGATGAAGCATTAACCTGAGTAGCCAAGGAGAGTCAAGCCTATTATGTCAGGATCGCTGAGGGTCAGGCCACGCTCCTCTCACCCACAGGGAGCGCCGCGCCTGTCTCTCTGAAAACCGGGGAGCCTCAGAGAGGCAGCCCCAGTCCTCTGAGGATACTTTAATGAGGACAAGCAAGACATCACCAGGGACCATGGCTGGAATTGCAGTCTCTCTGTTGACCCCAAATCCTTTCCCTTTCATGGAGGAGATTTCTCTAAAGGGAATGACCACAGATATGCCCACATACGCAGCCACCAGCATGCTTGGCACAGTGCTGATAAGGGAAATTGGGAACAACCTACATGTCCAACAATAGGGGATTGGTTAAATAATTTATGTCATGAAATTCAGGCAGCTGCTAAAACATTGCAGAAATTTGTGACTTGAAGAGAGAGAAGCATTAAATATGCTAGACAAAAGAGTCATAAAACAGGCCGGATGCAGTGGCACATGCCTGTAATCCCAGTGGCTCGGGAGGCTGAGGCAGGAGGATTGTGAGTTCAAAGTTAGCTTCAGCAAAAGTGAGGTGCGAAGCAACTCAGTGAGACCCTGTCTCTAATAAAATATAAAATAGGGGTGGGGATTGGCTCAGTGGCTGCGTAAACAACATAGTTCTGGAAGGTACAATCCTTGTTGTTGTTGTAGTTTGAAAAGTAAATGCACAGAGAAAGGAAGGGAATGTGAACTGACTGTAACGTGCCTTATCCCTGAGGGCAGGCGCCAGGGCAGGGCTCCCCATCTCAGCCCTGCTGATGCCGGGGGGTCTGTGGTAGGGACTGTGCTGTGCCTGGCAGCAGCCCCCTGGACGCAGAAGCATGGTTCCCCCAGCTGGGACAAAAAGTCTCCAGACTTATTTACATTGGTGCTGGGACTGAACCCGGGGTGCTTTGCCACGGGGCCACATCCCAGCCCTTTTTATTTTGAGACAGGGTCTGGCTAGGTTGCCTGGGCTGGCCTGGAACTTGTGATCCTCCTGCCTCAGCCTCCTGAGTTGCTGCGTAACAGGCCAGCACCACCTCTTAGGCAAATTGACTCATTTGAATGAGCCATTCCCTCCCACTTGGGTGGCCATCGTCATTAACAGCAAGTCACTGAATTTATTCCCCTGAGGACAGGGATCTTTCCTGCCTTGGTCACCATTTTATCAGCCAGGATGAAGGTGAGGAGTTGCCAAGCACCTAAGACCCCCAAGAGGCCAATCTGGGGGCGGGATCAGGCCCTGCGTGCGTCCTGTGGGGGAGCAGCTCCTGCAGCTGGGCATGGTGGCCAGTGCTTGGGTAGGACAGCAGGGGTGTGCCTGCCAGGCAAGCAGGGGTGCGATGGGGCAGGAGGACCAGCACACCTAGGTGTGACAGAGTCCCAGGACACAGGTCAGGAGAGGCCGCAGGACGGGGAGGCCTCAAGTGTCAAGTGAACAGCCTGGGGTCTGCCTGCCAGCAGGGGTCAGTGAGGAGTCTGGGACCCGGCCGCTGGAGGAAGGAAGGCTTTGGTGATGTAGCTAGAAGAAGGGCACTGGCCAGGGCCAGCGGTCACTGTGGCCGCTATGGGCCACGCCAGGTTCTGCACACGGTCATCACCACCTCTGTTCCCATGACCATTGCTATTCCCATCTCACAGATGCCAAGACTGAGGCAGAGAGATGAGGCGATTTGCTCAAGTCACACTGCTGCTGAGAGGCAGAGCCAGGATTCCAGGCCAGGCTGTCTACCACCAGAGCCTGCAGGCTTGTCCCCACCCCAGCTGCCCTGATTGACAGGAGGACAGGGGCTTCTGCCTCCTGACACCGCGTTCTGCGTGTTTGTTCACACACACCCTCCCGCCAGATCCTTCACGTGCCCACGAGGCCTGCACGGCCCCCATCTATCCAGTGGTGAGACCAAGGCTCAGTCAGGAGAGGTGACATGTCCAGGACACATGGTAGCCGGTGTGGGGCAGGACGATGAGGTCCAGGCCAGCCTCAGCAACTTAGTAAGACCCTGTCTCTAAATTAAAAAATAACAGGGCTGGAGGTGTGGCTCAGTGGTCAAGCGCCCCTGGGTTCAATCCACAGTGCCATTGAAGGAAAAAAAAAAGAAAGACACGTGTTACTTAGTGACCTTGCTGGGCTTAGCCCGGGGCCTCTGGGTCCCAGGTAGCCCCTGGCTGCCCACGTGCAGAATGTCCCGGGTGGACGGTGCTCCTGTGGCAGCCGGGCAGAGGCTGGTGGGCGAGGGGCAGGCGAGGGGAGCAGAGCTGCAGATCCCTCTGGGCCACCTGCTCAGCTGCCTGCACCTGCTTCCCTCCAGGCCTGGAGCAGGACACCCTTGTCCCCCTCAACGGGGTCTCTCCTTAGGCCCGGCCCCGAGGCTGTCTGCTCGGCCGCCGCCAGAGCCCACATAACTCTCGCGAGCTTGGCGCCCGGGACAGGTCAGGGCTCGGGGAGATTTACGGCTCCGATAAAGCCATCTCAGCCCTCCATAAGCAGCACTTGATATTTGATGACCCGAAAGGCCTTGTCCCGGAGGGAGAGGGCGAGGGGGAGGGAGGGGAGACACTTAGGAAAACAAAGAGCTCGGTGATCAGATGCCCAGGGAGAAGGAGGCCCAGGAGGACATGCTGTCTATCATCCTGGCTGCGTGTCCCCACCCCACTGTGGGGCTCCATGCAATGGCATAGAGGAAACACAGGCCCAGGCGCGGGGCTTCTGGCGGGGTGTGGGCACCAGAGACCACCTTACTGGGCCCTCTGCACCGGGCACCAGGTGGAGGTGGGGCGGGGATACCCTCAGGGAGCTCACCACCTAATGTCCACCCTCAGGGGAAGGACCAGGCACATGTATGAAGCAGCTGACTGAAGAACTCATAAAGGATTGAGTGTAAAATTCAGAGATTAAATTCATGCTTTGGGGCTTGTGGGCCTCTCTGAGCCTCCGTGTCTTCATTGGGGGGTCTGTCTGTCCTGCTCACAGGGGTGTTTGGAGGTTCACTGAGATAAGAGGCCTGAAAACGCTTTGCAAACTCTCAAGTGCTGAGCCAACATCAGGTACCATCAAGGCCAGCGGACCAGGCGCCTGGGGGCAGGTGGAACTATACAGCGCCTGGACCCGGATGATCTCACGAGAAAGGACCGTGGCGAGGTGGAGCAGGTGGGGTGCGATGCCGGTTTGTGGGACAAGGCTCCTTGGCGCCCCTGAGCTTTGGCGTCAGAGGGCCTGAGTTTGAATCCCAGGACCACCACTTCCAGCCACGGGTGTGGGCAGGAGCTTCCCGGGGGGCCTGTTCCCTCACCTGCTGATCAGCATCTGCCCCTGAGTCTCTGGGAGCGGGGCAGAGCTGACCATCTGCCGCCTCCCCTCTGCAGCGCTGGTCCCCAGGCCCCCGCCACCCTCCCGCCCCCAGCACAGCAAGTTCCAGAGGAAATGACTTTCAAGTCTGGGGAAGGAGAGCCGTCACACACACCTTGAGCCCGGTAATTTATGAATCAAATTGTGCTCCGTCAGGGCTCCGCCGCCCAGAATAGATGTGGTCAGATGAGGTTCAGGGAGCGGCCTCCGACGAGCTATCTTCATAGAGGCCGGCCACCAGCTGGCAGGCCGGGCTGCCGCGACCTTGAGGGACTGCAGGGCCCCCCGGTCTCAGCCCTGTTCCCCGTCTGCAGAGAAGACAGACCTGCCTGGGGCTCAGGGGACAGCTGGTGACCCTGGGCAGGTCACTTAACTTCTCCAGGCCTCAGGGTCCTCCCTGGCTGAAAAGCGAGGGGCTCTTCAACGGCGATGGGTGTTCACGTGTCTTATTTCAGCACCAGAATGGGACGCCGTCTCACCCAGGAGCCCAGAACTGTCCAAGGACCCAAACCAGAGAAACAGATGGAGGTGCTGGAGTCGGAGGCCCCCCAGGACAGCGTGGACCCCAAGCATCAGGGAACTCGGAAGTCCTAGGACTGCTTAGGTGTTAGCCACGTGTCACTGTCATGGGCCAATGCTCACCCAGGATGCACAGGGTGTGACCTCCTACCCTCCAGATCCTGGACCACAAGCCCTGAGCAGGCAGGAGGGGTTCCTGAGGTTGGAAGGATCAGAGCGTCCTCATCAGGATCTGATCTTTGAAAAAGAGGGGGATGTTGTAGTAGCCAGGACCAGGGTTCAAACCTCAACATCCCTCCTCAGCAGCTGTGTGGCCTTGGGCAAGTTACCTGCCCTCTCTGGGCTCTCATTTCCTTGATTGTAGAAGGTGGGATACTTCTCATCTCAGAGCTGATGTGAGGGTCGTGCCCATAAGGGCTCAGTCAATGTCGGCCATTATTATGATTCTTCCAGAAACAGAAGGGAACTGAACACTGATATTCTATGCTGCATGACCCTCGCCGGAAGGACTCACGGATTAGAGAATGGAGGTCGCATGGGAACAAACCTGCCCCAGTCATGTGGCTTGTGATGGGTGGGGCTGAGACTTGAACCCAGAGCCTGGGCTGCCAGAGCCTGTGTCCCCTCTCCTCCCCGTCCCTGGGAGGGCAGCTTCTAGACCTCAGCCAGGGAGGCCACGGACTGTGCCCACTTCCCTGAGGTGGGGGAGGGCCCCGGCCTCTGGGTGGTGGCGCAGAGCGTGACCCCAAGGCAGACATCCTGGTCAGGGACGACTGGGGGAGGCGCCACAGACTGAAGCGCAGACCCAGCCGGCAGCGTGGAGAGCCCCAGACCCATCGTGGTGGTGAGGAAAGAGGCCCATTTGCCCCGAGGGCAGGAGTCCCCGAGGGCAGGAAGGCCAGGGTGTCCCCGGGAATCGAGGCGGGAAGTTTAGTTAAACTGCCTTCCAAAGCGTCTGGTCAAGTCTGGGGAAGGCTGGTCAGGTGAGCCCAGGGCAGGACTCGCCAGGGCCTTGGATGTGCTAATAGGTGCGGTGACCGGCCAGGACAAGGACATTATGATACAGGGTTTCTCCAACTTTCTGGCCACTGAACCCTTTTTGCAAAGACTGAGTCCAGGAGCTGCTGGTCTGGGAAACTCACCAAAGACACTCAGGGGGCTAATGGGCTGCTCCACGGCTCTCCTCCAGGGGGCGACTCTGAGCACTAGGAAGGGCACTCGGAATCCACCAGGTTCAGACTTTTCCTTCAACCCTGGAGGATTCAGGATCAGAGATGGGGAGTAGCTCGGCCAATACCACACAGCAAGGACACCCGAAGGGCTGACCTCAGTCTGGCCCAAGTCTGCATGCCTGTCCAGGCCACCGTTCAGAGCAGATCCCAGACCAGTCCTGTGGTCCCCTGGCAGCTTTGGGAACCACACATGCGCACCGAAAAAACCTTTTATTTATTTTTCAAATCATTATTTCCCTCCCTATTGAAAAAAATTTTCCGACGGAAAATTCTAAGTATGGCCAGATGGAGAGGCAGGAACGCAGTGAAGGCCCCTTTGCTTTCCCCCAAGTCTCAACGATCATCAAAAAATTGCCAATCTTAGTTATAAAATCAGCCCCATCCGCTAATCTTTTGTGATGTTCTAAGAACAAATTCCATCTCTGAATGCTATACACAGCTCTCACCAAGACAACGACCACACGTGGCGCTACCCACCACACAGGACGGCGGCTCCTCAGTGTCACCTAAGACACAGCCCACAGTCAGGTTGAGAAACTGATGTGACTCCATTTTTGAGAAACCAGCCTCTACCTCAGAGCAAAGCCTGTCCAAGGAAGGGGCGTGACCCTTGTCCTTATTGAAAACCCACAGAGCACTCCTAGGCACATTCCCACCCTGCTAAATTGTTTATCTACAGGAGAGATCTGCTGCGCCAGGTGTCCCTGACTCAGTCAGGCTAGGTGGGGACCCATAGCAGCCCCCTAGCAGCCACCAATCAGCATGAGACAGGGAAATACCTGGGATGCCAGATGACCCCCCAGTAGTTTATGGTGTTGGGAAACCATGTAGTTCAGCACGTACACCCCTCTTAAACCAATCAGTTCAAATGAATACCCCCCTCTTATACTAACCAATCACCCCTCCCCAACTTGTTCCCGCCAGTGAATGTGCTAATCAATGTTAAGAGTTGTTGTTTGACTTTCCCGCGGTATGGAATGATTTGCTGGGTGATGTTGTGACGCATAGAGTATCCCCCAAAACCTATAAAATCTCACTGAACAAAGGACTGGGGCTCACTCCCTGGGAACGGCTGTGAGTCCAGGCTCGAGCTCGCAATAAAGACTCTCGTGTGATTGCACCGGATTCGGCTCCTGGAGGTCTATTGGGGTCCCAGGAATCCGGCATACCAAGGTCAGGGGGCCCGTTTGGATCAGAGACTTTAACCCTTGCTGCATGGTCCTCAAAGGTGACCTCTAAAGTCACTGACAGGAAAGAAAAAGATCTTTAGCAACAATGTTTCATTTCTTAAACAAGAACACAAAGGAGAGCCAGAAAGACAGGAAGCAAACACAACAAACGGGCAACACGCTCTCCAGGAGGCGGGTCCTTGGGGCGAGCTTTATCAGCTTAGCACTTCTCTAAATATTTCTTTCTTTTTTGTTTTTGGTACTGGGGACTTAACCCAGGGGGACTTCACCACTGAGCCACATCCCCAACCCTTTTCATTTTTTATTTTGAGACCGGGTCTCGCTAAGTTGCTTAGGACTTTGCTAAGTTGCTGAGGCTGGCCTCGAACTTGCAATCCTCCTGCCTCAGCCTCCTGAGCTGCTGGGATTGCAGGGGTGCACCACTGTGTCCAGCTCTAAATATCTCATACTTCACATTTGCTATGGAACGTGGCTTGCTTCTCTGCTGAGAAAGGGGTCCTGGGCAGTGGGCAGAGGGCGGGGTGGGCTGAGCTGCTGGCTTTCCTGTCTCAGCAGTGTCCAGAGTGCCCTCACCCTCCCAGTGCAGCCTCAGTCCTGGATGTCACATTGTGTCCCCAGCCCCTGGCCCGGTGCCCCACACCGAGTAGGCGTGTGGAGAATGCTTGATGAATGAGCACAGCCAGACAGGAAGGGATGTCCCAAGACGCTCCCGTCCCCTGGCTCACATGGGCAGGAACTTGTGCTGATCGAGCAAGAAACGGGAAAAAGAAGGACGCCCTTGTCCTTTCAGCCAGGGACGAGGCTCAACAACCAAATCTTTCCAAAGCCTCTGACCACCTTTTTGAAAAAGAGAAACCACAGTCCAGAGTTGAGGGTCTTTCCTGCTGGGTCCCCCTCAGATGCACAGCCCAGGCCCCTCTCAATCACTGGCCCCAGGGCTTCCTTTCCCACAGCAGGAGCAGCTGGGAGCTCTGGGACCTGGTAGAGGGCCGACTCTCAGGGAAGCCAGCGAGCGAGCCCCTGGGCATCCGCTCCCAGCTCTGCAAAGATGCCCCCGGAGGGGGTGGGGGAGTACAGGGTCCTGCTGGATCAGGCCCTGCCTTAGGGGGCATTTTGCCGGCTGGAGACTCTCTGCATCTGTGAGTGAGCCCCCGGCTGGTGGAAGGAGCTCCTGGCAGGGGCCCCAGCGCCGAGCAAAGCCCTAGCCCACATATCCCCCTCAACCAGGCCAGGAAAGAGGACCGCCTCTGACCTTAGCCCTGGCCCACCAACCCTGCCCAGATGGACCCGCACCCGCTCCCAGCGCTAGGCCCTAAGCAGGCCCGGCTGCAGGACCCGGGGGATGATGACCAGGGCTTCAGCTACAGAGGGGGTGCGAGCATCCGGAGGAGCCAACCCCCCACCAGGCTTTGTCCTCCAGGGGCTGAGGTGAGGGAGGTGCTGGCGCCACCTGCTGGCGGCCACGCTGCCCCCTGTGGGTGGGAGGAGGCCCGGGCACATGCTCAGGAGGGAAGCCGGAGTGGGGCCTCCTGGGAGGCGCACTGTGGGGGTGGAGGGTGTGACAGAGCCAGCAGGGCCTCAGGACAGGGTGGTGACAGAGCCGCTGGAGGGGCTGGACAGACAAGGGCATGGAGCTGAGTCAGCCTGGTGGACACGGAGCCCCCCTCCCGGTCACCTGCCTCTTTCCCTCTCCAGTCCCTTCACGGCGCAGGTCTTTCTGGGATCTTTAAACTCTAGGACACAGGTCAAGTTCCTCCTTTGTAATGTCTTCCCAAGGCCAATGGAGTAAAACCCCAAGTCCTCCAAGTCTGCAAGACCCTAAATGATCATCCCTCCAGCCCTGTGGCCCTCCTCCTGCCCCCCACACCCCAGCCTTTCTGTCTCTTGAGCATCCCCAGCTCGTTCTTGCCGCAGGGCCTTTGCACAGGAAGTTTCTTCTGCCCAGAACCCTTTCCCTCCTCAGCTCTGCGTGCTGCCTCCTCCACCGCGCTCCCGTGTCACCATGCCATAGAGGCCTTCCTGGCCACCTCAGGCTCAGTTGACCCCTCGCGGCGGTCCTCCAACACACAGCCCTGTTTTCTTTCCCGGAAGCAGTGGTGACTAGCGAAGGTGGTTTCATGCCTTCATCTGCTTGATCCTTTACTCTCTGTCACCCTCACAACCACAGCGCCATGAGGAGGACAGCAGCTTTGCTTCTTCATGGCCACGTCCCCAGCAGACGGCTCATGACGGGGGCCCGATAAAGACACCTGAATCATCCAATGAGCCCAAACTCCTTGTGTCACAAAGAGAGACAACAGCAGCCCCTCCAAAGTGCCTGCCAAGCCAGAGGCAGGGCAAGCAGGAGCAGCCACCGACCTTCCCCGCCAGGGTGAGCCTGGGGCCTGTCAATCCCCTGCTCCCCACCAGAGGAGCCCCCGGGGAGGCAGCCCAGAGCCCACCAGGGGGCTTCTGAGGTCCTAGGGGCAGAGCAGGTGAGGATCTGTGCGGGGGCCGGCGGGCAGCGGGCAGGCAGCTCCCCTGCCCACCTGGGAAGAGGACGACTTCTCCACGGCCTTGCTCTCTCTCGGTTTTCTCATCTGGACTCAGGAGGGCTGAACTGGATGGCATCTGGGTCCCGTGGCCCCTGACCGGTAGCTCTGTGAAAGGCCCCGCGCTGGGAGAAAGACGAGGTCGGCCAGGGGCAAGGGGGAGGCTGAGGGGCCACAGGCTCCCCCCTTCCCGGTGCTGCCCCCGCCTCCTGCCCAGGCCTGGACTGCCAATCTCCCCCCACCTGCAGGACTCCCCTGAATGAAACTCCTGTTGGCGTGGGGCCTAACAAGTCACTCGCTGTGCCTGGGAAGTGAAAGATGACCAGGCAGAGTTCCCGGGACCGAGGCGATCTCCATAAATCTGCCCGAGTGCGCTGGGGATTACTTTGTGCGATTAATTATCTGTCCTTCAAACAAAGACCTGACCTCAGCGACCCAATGTCCCCAGCCTGGGAGGGAGGGAGAGCTGGGTGCAGGGAGGCTGGCTGCCGCTGGGCAGCAGACCCGGGCTGGACAAGCAGGCATTGTGAAGTGTCAGGTCATGCCCCACCCCTCCTCTAAAGTCCCCCATGGCTCCCTCCTGGCCCACGCGATGAGTCTGCCTGGCTTCCAACACTGTCTGCAAGTTTGCCCTTCTGTTTCAGGCGGGGAGAGAGTGTTACTAGGGACTGAACCCAGGGGTGCTTTACCACTGAGCCGCATCCCCAGCCCTTTTTAGTTTTCATTTTGAGGTAGGGTCTAAGTTGCTGAGGGCCTCATTAAGTTGCTGAGGCTGGCCTCAAAATTGCAATCCTCCTGCCTCAGCCTCCTGAGTGGCTGGAATTACAGACATGTGCCACTATACCTGGCTAACTTGACCCTTACTGACTCACCAACCATGAGGTCCCTCATGGCTCCTTGTGCCAACTCTGGGCACCCCTAACCTCACCTCCACTTCTAATTATCCTCTTACTGCCTTGACCTGAAGGGGAGGGGTCTGGTGAGGGTGGGAACAGTCTATGGATGGAGAAATGAATCAAGACCAGGGGCCAGTTCAGTTTCTACCACTGCACCAACCATCTAGAGCCTCAGTTTACCCATCTGTAAATGAGATTAACGTAGGCGGGGTCTGCACCTGACAGGGCTATCTGACAACGCAGTGAGGCAGGGTGGCCCTGGGGAAAGCATGTGGGTTTCAGACTCACAGAGACCTAGGTTCGAATCCTGGCTCTGCCACATTATGCTGTCCCTTCTCTTATTACCATGACCTATATGTTTCTAAGCTTTCTGGGCCTCAGTTTCCTCACCTGTGAAATGGGGACACTGTGGTGCTTATTCTAAGTATAGAGCACAACCTCTGCAGAGTGCCTCACATGACATTCTGGTGCGGCTACTAGTCACAGGACCCAGGTGGCTTTGTTTTCTGCCCGCACCGCAAGGCTGTCCTCCTCTATGCTGAGCCCGGACTGCCTGGCCCCCTGAGCAGAGCCCCGCCCCCGAGCAGAGCCCCGCCCCCTGAGCAGAGTCCCGCCCCTGAACAGAGCCCCGCCCCCCGCGCAGAGCCCCGCCCCCTGAGCAGAGTAGGGCAGAAGCACAGCTCTGTCAGAGCTGGTCACCAAGGGGAGGGATGCGCAGAGCCACGGCCCTCAGCCAAGCCCCACTTGGCAGTCTGAGTCACAGGGGCTCTGAGGACAGCCGCCTGGTGCCGGCTTTGGGCAAGAGGAGGAGACAAGGATTCCGAGGTAGAAAGACGGGCCTCAGCTCTGGCTTGGAGGAGGCTGGGCTGACAGAAAGGCCTGGGAGCCGGAGCAGGTGGCCTGGTGCCAACTGTGGTCCATCCCACACTCAGCCCAGGCCACCCGAGGAGGGCCGCACCTGCTGGTCCTCCACGTTCTCGGGGTGACATGTGAAGGTAGAAGAGCAAGAAACGCCGGGGATTTCTTGGGCATGGGGTGGGCAGGGATGGGGTGTAGGTGAAAGGAGAGTTTGCTTTTTTGGATATGTTGGGTCCACCAACCCCCTTTAACTATACCCACTTCACTGGACTTCAGATTCGATCTCCGACACTAGCCCACATGGCCTGCATCCAAATCTTGCCTCTCACCTTTACAAGCTGAGCGGCCTCAGGCAAGTGACTTCACCTCTCTGAGTTGTGTTTTCATCCATAAAGTGGCACAATGATAGTACCTCCCTCATCCTCGTGCTATGAGGATTAAATGAGTTACCGTGTGAGCTTCAAGCAGAGCTGGCTCTGGGGACCACCCAACCCATGCCAGGAAGTGTCACTGCACATGCTTTATCCCACCCCCCACTCTTCACCAAAGCAAGTACCAATTGCAGTGCGTGGCCAAGTGTGCCGGAGCATGTGTGTCTTCTTGCTAAACATGGCTGGCTTCCTTTTATCTTACAGACATGACATTATGCTGTCCCTTCTCTTATTACCTAATAGTAGGTTTTAAATATTTATTTTGCTGTAAGTTCATTAAGTTAAACCATATGAAATAGCTGACATTCAATCATTTTTGACCTAAAAAAAAAAGTGATTTTATGTGATTCAACCTAACAGCATGTGGCTTCTCAAGGATCGGGAATATTCCTTAGTGCCAGGGACCGTGAACCTCTCTGCAAAGGCCACATTTTAAACTTCACAGGCCAAGAGGCTAAAACCAAGGACATTATGATAGTACTTCTTTAACAAGAAAGAAAACAAGTGGCCACAAAGGTTTTTGATGCATTTGAAATATAACAATAATTGAGCCCAATTTCTTATACTACAGATTTTGTAATGAAACAAATGGAACTTGGGGTATGGGGGATAACATTTTGCTTAATTGATATTATTTACTGTCCTCAGATCAACTGCAAAAATCCTCTCCTCTTTAAGCCAGGTGCAGAGGCGTACACCTGTAATCCCAGCCACTTGGGAGGCTGAGGCAGGAGGATCTGAAGTACAAGGTTGGCCTCAGTAATTTATTGAGACCCGTTTCAAAATACAAGATTAAAAAAATGCTGGAGATGTGCTCAATGATGATGCCTCCCTGGTTTCAATCCCCAGTACCAAACAAACAGAGAAACAACAAACCTCTCGTTTTTAAAACCCACTGTTAGCTGGGCACAGTGGTGCACGCCTGTAATCCCAGCAGCTCGGGAGGCTGAGGCAGGAGGATCACAAGTTCAAAGCCAGCCTCAGCAACTTAATTAGCAAGACTCTGTCTCTAAATAATAGATAAAACAGGCTGGGGATGTGGCTCAATGGTGAAGTCCCCCTGGGTTCAATCCCTGGTACCAAATTAAAAAATAAAAAACCCATTCTTAGCTCTCAGACTGCACAAAAGCTGCCGAGGGGAGGACTTGGCTCCTGTGCTGAGGTGGGACATAAAGAGGCTGGACCTGGCAGTGGCCATCGCCTGTCTCTGCTTAGTCAGTTTCAGTGTCTCTACAAACGTCGGCTGGTGTCTCCGTGGCTCATTCGATAAGTCCCGACTGCCTGTTTTCCCTTGGATTTCCCAAATTCTCCTTGCTGGTTTCCAGGGACTCCTCTATATCCCAGCGCTGAGTCCAGGGCTGATTTTAATTGTTGCAAAACCCTTCTCTCCGCTGTCATCTGCTGCGACCCCGTCCATCTATTCCTATGGAATCGGAACTCCTTTGACACGGATCATTTTTCTTCTGGGGCACGTGCTCTTTGGGGGCTAAGAAGTCCTTTCCTACCACAAGGTCACCAAGATATACCCCCACGTTCCCTTTTATGAGCCCTTGTATTTTACTTTCACATTTTGGTCTTTAATCCATCCAGAGTCCACCTTGGCATCTGGTGTATGGTAGGATCTTGCTTTATTTTTCTGCAGATAGTGAGCTGGTTTTCCAACACCCGCCACGGAACAAGTCACCTGTCCCCACTGATTTGTGGCGCCCCCTCTGCCATACATCAAGTTCCCATATTTATACCGGGTCTGCTTCTCCGAGCTCGATTCCGTCCCACTGGCCTCCCGTCTGTCTGGAAAACGTCCTGGAGCTATTTGGGGCCCTGCTGTCCCCTTTTGTGCTGGCCGCCTAGAGTGACCCCATCTCTGGTGGCCAGCTCCCTGTGGCTCCAGGACAATGCTTATGACGCTGAGCTGGCCCTGCTGGCCGCCCCTAGGAAACTTGGAATTGGAAAAGCTTTAGACAGAGCTGGTTGATGGCTGAGATGGCAGACCAAAGGACATTCAAGAGCAGCCATGGTGGAGAGGAGGTGGTGTGACCATCAAGGACAGGAGAGACCGTGAGGGAGCCGGAGAGACGGGGACATGGTGGACTGGTGCACATCAGAGGCGTCTGGGCCCATTCCCTGGACCCTCAGAAGGATACTGCGGGATGGTATCTCCCGCGACTTAAGGGACTTTGCAGATGTGAATTGGTGAAGGGGCTTTAGGTGAGAGTCCACCCTGAACTATCTGCTGGGCTCTATGTCACTATGGTGTGCTTCTAAGCTGAAGCCAGAAGGCGATGTCCCCACAGGAGGGCCAAATACCACGTGATCAGGGACGAGGGGACTGGAGAGAGACAGCCACACAGGGAGGAATGCCCACGGCCACCCGGAGCTGGAGAGGCCAGGGAGGGCCCTGCCCTGCACCCCCGAGGGAACCGGGTCTCTGACACCTTCGTCTCTGACATCTTCACCTTCTGTGACACTCGTTTCAGACTCCTGCTCTCCAGAACGGAGACGAAACTTGTGCTGTTTTAAGCCACTGGAGGTGTTCAGTCAGTGACAGGAAACGAGGACAGATGCTGTATGACAGAAGACGTTCGGGTGTCCCTGTTCCTGGTCGCAGGGGCCCGGCTCTGGGGACAGTCTGCTCTGGATGCCTGCAGGAGCCCTGACACTCACAGAAGGCCCTCCCCGTCCGCCGGAGCTCCCGAGCGCTCTGGGTTCTCCCAGCCCTGGAGGCCCTGGGTGGATGGCTTCACCCCGTGGCTTGGCCTCAGGACTTTCGAATCGCCCCCCAGTTCCTCTTCTGCAGCCCCATGGTCTAGCCGCTGCCCTCCGTCCTCCCTCACTGTCCTTGCTCCTCGGGCCCCTCCTGCCGGAATACCCTCCTGGCGCCTACCCAGCGCGTGCTCAGTCCCTGCAGGAGGACCAGGAACAGCGCTGGCAAGTGGCCTCACATGCACGCTCCTTTAACAGGGGGCGGCTCTGCCCGGGTGCCTGCCCTGTCCGGTCGCCGTCCCTAGCCCTTGGTCCTTCCCTTTCTCCAGATGTGGAAAGGTCAGGCCGACTCTGCCTCCACCAGGGTCCCCGGTCTCCAGGCAGCTGATGTCACCTCCCACCTCAGCCAGATTTGCAACCTGAGTCTCGCAGTTAATATTTTTTTTTTAATTCCACTCCATCTTTTTCCTTTGAACACTCACTCGAAGGAAAACAATTTAAGAATATCACAGCAGAGCACCAGCTGCCACACACACAGGACAACGCAAGGTGGGAGGTGAGCACGGGGTGGCCCCCCAAGGCCCTGGCTCGCTCTGTTCCACGGGACTCGAGGCTCGGGCCCCGGGGTTAGAGACACGGACGCCCAGATGAACCTTTCACGTTCACAACTC
Source organism: Callospermophilus lateralis (assembly GCF_048772815.1). Lineage (NCBI taxonomy): Eukaryota > Metazoa > Chordata > Mammalia > Rodentia > Sciuridae > Callospermophilus > Callospermophilus lateralis. The sequence continues at coordinate 43,656,214 of NC_135319.1, read as the reverse complement.
CCGAGGCTTCTCCAGGCCTGGTTTTCTCATTTCCAGTTTCTATGACAGCTTCGTCTCCCTGAGACCACCAAGTGACCTCACTGGGTCATTCACAGCAACTCGCCTCCTCCCTACAGACACCTAAAGGGGACCCAAAGCACCCAAGGGCCTCAACTCCTCATTGGCAAATGCTCCCTTGAGTTGCAGCTAAATGGCTCTTAGTGACATTTAAGAATTCCACCATCGTCCCAGGGAAAGGTCCTCCTCAACCCTTTAACAGGACCCTTGGTCTGCTGGGCGGTGCTGGGAAGCCCCTGCAGCCTCAGTTCAGGGTCAAAGGTGCATCTCAGGTCCTGGCCGCAGGAGGGGCTAGAAAACAGAGGCTGCCTGGTCCCATCCTTCTGGCCCCACCAGAGAAGCGCCTTGTGGGTGGGGGCTGGGACAGGGAGCAGCCCCGCAGAATGAGAATGTTGAGCTATAGATTCGTTCTGTGCCACAATGTTTGTTCACTTCAATCACTGTCTCAAAATATCGGCTCTGAGATCTTTGTTTCCAGGATATTGGTCAAATATTTGAACCACTTTTAATTGACTCAGGCTGAGCACTCAGCAGGGAGGCAGGGAGAGAGGGGCGCAGCCAGGCAGGGCCATGGGAAGTCAGTCCCGGGTAGAGCTGGAGATCCCTAAAGGGGGGCCCAGGCAGGCCCTGGGGCAGGGAGCCCTGGATCCAGCCTGCTGCTTCAGTGCCCTGCCCTACCACCCACCAGCTCTGTGACCCTGGGCACGGGCCTCAGTGTCCTCACCTGTAAAGTGGGGATAACAACGGCACCGCCTGGTGGCATCCCGGGGAGGGCTGAGAGGTGGAGGCAAGTGACGCTTCAGACCCACTCTCCCAGGAAGCGTGAGCTGTTATTCCCGTGTTCCTGTCACTCCCTGGTCTGGCACTCAGAGCCTGTGAGCCCCGGTCCCTAAGAGGGTGTTGAGGCTGGAGGAGGGTCCTCTGATCCTGCGCCCACACCCCGCCCCCAGGGCTGGTGACCCTCTCCCTTCCTCTTGTTCTCTCCTAATGTCCTTGGAGGACTGCCTTCCCGCAGGACAGTCCTTTCCCCACCCCTAGACGTTCCTCCTGTGTATGCCAGCTTCGGGCTGCTGGACAGTCTGCTGGTACAGGTGGCTTTGCTTCTCCCTGGGGTCCAGGTAGGTGGACCCTCAGGAAGCTGCTGTTTTGGCTGAAGGAAAAGTTTCTTTTCCCCTTTTCCCTTCTTCTCTTCCCTCCCTCCCGCCATCCTTCCTTCCTTCCTGATTGCTTTGAAGCCTGGGCTGGGGTGGAAAGGTGAGGGAGGGGCATAGGGTCCGGGTGGCCCTGTCTAGTCCCAGAGAGGAGAGGGCTGTGGGCTGGAGCTGTGGGCACTGTTTACCCTGAGGATCCCCCAAGATGGGGCTGGGGTGCCCACAGAACATGGAGGGACAAATCCCACTTGATTTGGGGACAAGCAGCCTCTATTTCTGCCCATGATCCATTTTGCCCCCAGGGTCATGGGGTGTCGGGTTACTGGGCCGTTCAGTGGCTAAGAGGGTGGTGACATCAGGCGAGGTCAGTCTCCCTTCCCTGAGCGCAGGGGGACACCTCCAGGGGTCGGGATAGCAGACCCTGCAGGCCAGTCAGAAGGCTCATGGGAGCTGCCCCCTCCCGACCCCGTAGTGCCTCTGGAACCTTGGCAGGCTTTGCAGAGAGTGTAAGCCTCAGGGTACACGGGCAGGGAGCAGGGGAAGGAGAGGTGGACTCTGGCTTTGAGACACCTGGTCCATTACCACACTCTGAGGACCAGGTTTGTTGTTCTCATAAGTCCATCAACCTGACCATAACATCTCCCGAGTGCCTACTGCGTGTCTGAGAGCTCCCCTGTATCAGCCCTCGCACGACCCCTGTTCGGTTCCCACTTGACTGACAAGGAGACTGAGGCACAGACAGCAACCTGCTCAAGATCACATGATACTGGAGCCCAGGCTGGTGCAGGGAAGGTCTGGGACTGAGCCTTCTCACCCCCTTGCTCTCCCCAGGGTGCCCTGCCCATAGCAGGCACATAAATTCTGGTGACACAGATGTGCCCACAGGGATGTAGGTGCAGATGCCAGCGTTTTGCTCCCCGGGGAAGTCATGAATCAGAGCTGCGTGGGGGTGCCGGTGGGAGGTGGCTGATGGGCTGAGCAATTCGAGCTCCATCTGGTGGCTTACCCTCTCAGCAGGGCACCCGGGGGTCCTCCTCTCGCGCCCGCCCCGTCTCTCCTCCCACTGTCGCTATGCCGAGCCCCGCAAAGCCCTGGGAACAGCTATGTGGGATTGTGGGTGACTTCAGGCTTAATATCTTTGTAACCATATTGCAAAAGGGCACGCCTAAGACGGAGCCTTACACTTAATCTTTCTCTTTTATTGCTTTTTCTCTTGTATGATTTAACCTTGCACTGGGTATCAAGCTAGATAAATAAAAACTTTTATTTCAGATTAGCCCCGGCTGGGGGCTGCTTGAAGGCTGAGCAGTCACCTAAGGTGCCCAGCAGGAAGGGAGCGGGGATCTGAGTGGCTTAGAGGGGCTCATCTCAAGTTCAAAGCCCCCCCAAGACAGGGGAGACCTTTTCTGAGCCGGGAGTGGCAGAGCCCCTCTTCCCATGCTCCAGGCTGGGGGCGTGAGGGCAGCCAGCGGGATCCAGCCGTCCTGACCCCCTTCCCGATGGCCTCCTTACCCTGTTACCTCCTCCCCGCCCTGGAGCTGTCTCCTGATGCTCAGCGCAGCCGGGAAACTGGCCCTGGCTGATCTATTTATTATCCGTCTTCTCTACTGGGATGGAGGTGCCGCAGGGCACCTCACAGACCAGCGCTGGTAAGAGTCACGGGCTTCTCCACGGGGCATGGCAGAAAGAATATGGGTTTTAGAGACAAGAAGATCTGGGTTTGAATCCCGGGCCACCACTCACAGGCCACGTGACCCTAAACTGGTTTCAGGAGCTCTGTAGTTTTGGTTGCTCATCTGAGCAGGGTTCTGCCAGGCACAGCAGGCTTTGCTGAGGGCAGGGGATGTGGATGTAGCCCCAGGCAAGCTCACATGCACCAAGGGAGACAAGATGTCCATGGCAGCACTGTTTGTAACAGTGAAAATCACCCCACGCACCCCCCAATGGGAAGCGGGGTCAATGCACTGTGGTGTTTTCACACAATGGAGTAACACGCAGTAGAGAAAAGGGACAAACACCAGTTATACAGGGTGACGCGGGGATAGATCTTGGACACTGAGCGGAAAACGTGTCCCAGGTGATAATGTATTAAATGGCACTCTAAATGGTGAAGTTCAAAGACAACTAAGTCTAAGCAATATGTGGTCTGCATACATGAGACAAAATATTTCCCAAAAGCAAGGGAATGAGAAGATATAAGATAAACTTGAGGTTGGGGAGATGGGAGTCAGGGGATGGGATGGCAGAGGAGGGAGAGTTGGGCAGCTGGAGATAAGGGAGGAGGTCTAGCCCTCGGGAGGTAGGAGGGCTCCACAGTATTATGAAAATTCAGAAGGAGGCCAGGTATGGTGGTGCACACCTGTAATCCCAGTGACTCAGGAGGCTGGGACAGGAGGACCCCAAGTTAGAGGCCAGCTCAGCAACCTAGTGAGTTCCTAAGCGACTTAGCAACACCCTGTCTCAAAATAAAAACAATGAAATAAAAAGGGCTGGGGATGTAGCCGGGTGGCAGAGTGGCCCTGTATGCAGTCCCTAGTATGCGAAAAACAAAAACAACACCCAAATGCAAAATAAAATTAATAATAAAACTAAGCAGCGGCATCCACGGACCAGTGTTGATTGTGAGCTGAGAGTCATGTTTGAATCCATTTGGGACCCCGAGGTGCACCAGGTGAAGAGGGAAAGAACACAGACTAAATGGTGGCCAACTTCACCAACCTCTAAAGACTTCAAGTCCTTGGAAGTCAATACAAAGAATCAGAGGGACAAGTGCCCCCTGACCCGGAGGTCAGACCAGAATCTCCTGCATCCAGAGTGGCCTCCATGAACCTGAAACCCCACTCCTCTCACCGAGGCCACCCCGGCCACCCCAGGTCTGCAGAGTCCAGGGGAGCTGGGCTCTGAGCTGAGCTGGCCAATGAGAGGACGCGGAGCTCCATTCCCCGCCCATCTGGGCCAGTGGACCCTGGTCCAGCAGCAGGGAGGACTGCGGGTGCTTCCCCAGGGCAGCAGGCACCAGGAGGCCATGGTGTCCGGCCAAGGGACACTCTGGCCAGGAGGGAGTGTGGAGGAGAGGAGACGTGGAAAGGGAGTGTCCCTGTCCCGCTGCCAGGAAACCTCTTTAAAGCCCGTGGCTGCTGTGATCCCCAGGAAGGAAGCACGGGGCAGGCGTGGTCACCCGGCCCCTTAAAGGAGAGGTGTGGGGTGCGCAGCAGGAAGCAGCCCTGGGGGCGGGGGGTGTGAGGCTCGGGCTGCCTGGGTTCACTGTGGTCTGGTGTCGGGAGACCAATGGCGGTGCATTTGGTGGTTCAATCAAATCCCCCAGAGGCTCCGTTCCTAGATGTTTTGAAGAAAGAGAGCCTGGAGGTCGCAGGGAGACCCCTGGACAACGCTGGCTGCAGCTCCCAGGGCTGCCCCAGGGCCGGGTGACAGAGGTGCACAGGCCCCTCCGGGTGCTGGAATCCACCAGTGATGTCTGCCTGGCGCGGGAAGGGGCCTTCTGGTTCACGTGTGGATGTGGCTCTAGGGTGACACTCAAGGGCATAAAGTAACAGGTCCACTTAACTTTACGAATGTGTCCCTTGGTGTCGGCTCCCATCAGACCCCAGGAACTAGATGTAGAGGTCAGAAGCCCCTGTGTCCTCCTTCTCCTGCGTCTTCCATTTTCGCAATGTCAAGAGCCTGGGCACCCGGGCCGCCCCCCATACACTCCACAAGACCCCAGGCCGCCCCTGGCTCAGGCTTGGTGGGTGGCCTGCTTGGGACTCTCCTCATCTGTGCCCCTGCTTTTCCCCTGAGCCACACTCACCCCGACCCCTGCCAGGATCCCCCTCTGTGGCCTTTCTGCCCTCTCCAGGGCCACCACCGGTCTCCATCAGCCCTCAACTCCTCCCTGGCCAATCCCCCAGTGCCCGCCAGTGTCCCTCAGTTCTGGGGCCTCCAGGGCCCCCATCAGGCTTCTCCAGGCCAGGGGCTGCCGGGTGCCGTTCAGATTTCTGCAGCAATTCTGTTTCTCTGGAGCCTTCACTTCTCAGAGGGAGAAAAATGCCAAGGAGCTTAATCGGCAGGGCTTTTGATGTGCCTGGCACAATGGTCTCCTGTGACAGCGGCCCCACCAGGCCACGGCCCCGGGACAGATTCGGTTATTGGCACGTGTGGCGGGGACTTAGGTTGGTCTGAGTGTAACCGATTATCTGCGCCCACCCCCTCCCGCCCCCGCAGTCTTCCCTTCAAAGTGCTCAATGTGTTTTCAAAGAGCCTTCTCCATTGATAGCATTGAAATAAAATCCAGAGAGAAGGGAAGGCTTTGTCCTGCATGAGCACTCCTGGCTTGTCCCCCAGGGTGACCTCACAGTCAGGCCACTGCCTTCCATGCTGGAGGTGGGGGGCTGTGGCCCTGAACCTCTCACCGGTTCTTTATCCAAATGGAATTTCTATGTGAAATTTCAAGACCTCAGGTATAACCTACACCTGTGATTTATATATATAAAAATAGATGTTTTTTGTGGGGTACTGAGGATTGAACCCAGGGGTGCTTAACCCCTGAGTCACATCTTCAGTCCTTTCTTATATTTTTTTAGAGACAGGGTCTCGTGGAATTGTTTAGGGCCTCGCTGAGTTGCTGAGGCTGGCTTTGAACTTACGATCCTCCTGCCTCGGCCTCCCGAGCTGCTGGCATTACAGATGTATTCCACCAGGCGGGGCTGAAAAAGTAAGACTCTTTTCCCTCCCACGTACAAAATGCCACCCCTTAGCTGTGACATTGCCTGTTGTGAACAGAGGCTCTTCTAGACCACAGCTTCTCAGGGTGTGGTCCCCAATTTAAAGATACCACTGACCCCAGCCAGCAGCGTCAGCGTCACCGGGCTCCACTCCCAATCTAACTCAGTAGGGGCAGCAATGCAGTTTGCATTTGTAACAAGCTCCCAGGTGATGCTGGTGGGGCGGTCTGGGGGCCACATTTGGAGAACCACTGTCTCAGGGACACTGGGTATGTCCTGGAGCCTGAGAGACACAAGTTCAGATCCCTGCCCTGCCGCTTAGCAGCTGTGCCCTTGGCCAGCCGAGGCCCATCTCTGAGCCTTGCTCCTCTTATTCCCTCCCTCACAGGCCGCGCAGGATGACGTGGGTCCAGCCTGGGCCTGGCACATGACAAGCACCCAGTGGACAGGGGTCCCTTCCCTCCTGCTCTGGGGACCAGAAGATGGCAGATGGGGAAAGGGCTGCAAGAAGAGATTAGGCCTCTTCATCCCAGAGAGTGGACAGAGGTGGGCTGGGCGGGGAGGGAGGCTGCCCGTCCCCACCCCGGGAGGGCCAGGGCCTTGGGGCACCCGAGAGGAGAGAGTCTAATGACAGAACTCCTCAGGCAGGGGGTGTAAGGCTGGGACATGCTTCCCCCGGAAAGGGACCGGTCAGCATCAGGGCCGCCTGGAGGGCTTATGCAGTCAGAGGTCCCGGGCCACTCTGCAGAGTGCCTGAGGCATAGGTCAGGGGCGGGCCGAGAGTCTGCTCCTAACAGACTCTCTGCGAGAAGCCTTTCACTGGGCTGTGCCCTCTGGGAGGCCGGGCTTCTGACCACAGGAGGCAGCGTGTCTCCACCACCCCTGATGGACGGCAGGAGGAGGGAAAATGGCTGACAGCTCCTGAGGGCCTATTAGACGTCACCTTACGGTTGACACTGGTATCATTGACTTTTTCTCCAGCTTTTCGGGGGTGTGATTGGCAAATAAATTGCATATATTCAAGGCGTACAACGAGGTGTTTTGATATCAGCATAAACTGTCAAGGGAGTCCCACAATTAAGTTAACCAACACATCCATCACCCCACCCGGTTACCACTCTGTGCGTGTGGTGAGGACACTGAGATCCACTCTCTGAGCAAGTCTCAAACGCACGCTGTGCTCTTCCCAGCCCAGTCACCTTGCTGTTCAGCGGGTCTCCAGGACGCCCTCATCTCGTAACTGCACGATCGGCCCCTTGACCAGCGTCTCCCCTCCCCCATCCTCTGTTACTCTCCCCCGCATCCCCAGACTCATGGAAATGAGATCAAGCAGGATCAGTCTCTCTGTGTGTGGCTTAGTTCCCTTAGCTCAATGTCCTATGAATTCATCCAGATTGTCACAAATGACAGATTTTCTTTTTTTCAGTAGCACGAGAATCAGACCCAGGGCCTTGCACATGTTAGGCAATCAGTCTACCCCTGAACTGCCTCCTCAGCCTATTTACTTATCTGTCTATCTGTCTGTCTGTCTGTCTGTTTTGAGGCAGGATCTTGTCAAATGGCTGAGGCTGGCCTCCAAGTTGTGATCCTCCTGCCTCCGACTCCCCCATGGCTGGGGTCATTGTGGGCATTTGTTCTTTTGAAAGGCTGAAGAACATTCCATGGTGTGTGTGTGTGTGTGTGTGTGGTCACGTATGGCTTGACAATAGGGACGTGTTCTGAGAAGCATCTTGTTAGGGGATTGAGTGAACGTCATGGAGTGTACCTACACAAACTAAGAAGGCCCCAATGTCACTAGGTGATACAATCTGAAGAAGCCATTGGTGGCACCAGTCTGTAGCCCACATTTGGCGGTCTCCCTGTCTTGGCCACTGTGCAGGGTGCTGCGACCAACATGGGACATTTACTGTTGTTGTCCTGACTCTGTGGGAAAGCCACCACTGACCCTATTTACAGATGGGGAAAGGGAGAGTCGTCCCCTCGGGCCACCTGGCTGGAAGAAGCTGCCTGTCTGGAGCCAGCCGTGCTTGGGAGCTGAGTGTGCAGCCCTCTCTCTGCCCAGGGGACTCGGGCCAAGGGGGAGAGGCTGGGGTGCGGTCAGTGGTCCCGGCCTCCTCGCTGGCCTACACCACCTGTGTGTCGTCACCTCTGCGGCTGGGTGTCCCGACCCTCCCTGGGCCCCTTTCTGAGCCCCTGCTGCTCTCAGGACCAGGGCCTAGAATTCTCCCGAGCAGTCACTCCCTATGCTGCGCTTCCCGGCCCTGCTCCCTTGGTAGGCTCATGTCCCTCTTCTCTCCCTGGAATCCTGTGGACAGTGCCCCAGGCGCCTGCCCACCACTCTGCCCAGCCATCCCTGCTCTAGTCAGAGCCTGGCTTCGATGACCTCTCCTCCCAGCGTCTCGTTCTGCTGAGGCCTGAGCAGGCGCCAACCCTCGGGTTCCTGGGCACTTCCTATTTATGGGCACTTTCGAACATAAACCAGGGAAAGCGGAGGGAACCGTCTGATGGATCCCCAGGGAGCCATCGGTCCCCATCAACACGACATCCTGAGCTGCTTCCTCCCAGCGTGGTCCCAGGGCCCTGGAAGCAGAGCTTACAGGTCTGTTGCTCCAGCCAAGCTGCAGGTTCCTGTGCCGAGACAGAGCTTCCGTCCCCACCGTCTCAGGACACTGGCACAGTCCCCGGCCCAGAGAAGCCCCTCCTCCACCCCTGCACCCTGGAGCAGCACTTAAGTAAACCCAGGGCTCTCGACGGCCTCCCTGGCCTGGCCTGTCACCCTCTCAGCCCTCCCACCCAGCAGGCAGCTGACGTCCTCTCCATTTGACAGACTGGTCCCCAGGGGAAATCAAGCCTAGAGAGCCTCACCCTATAGAAGGGTGGCCACAAACAGAAGAGAAGCACAGGTGCCATCTAAGACTCTCCAGTTGCCAGAAAAAATTAAAAAAAGAAATAGGAAAAATTAATTATAATAATGTATTGCATGTAACCCGGTTTGTCCAAGATATTATTCAACACGTCATCAATATAAAAGATGACCATTATTATTAGTGGTGATGGGGATGGAATCCAGGTCCTTGCACATGCTCAGCACATGCTTGATGGCCGAACTGCACCTCAGCCCCCACATGAAACATTATTTTCATTGATTCATTGGTTGGTTGTGGTGCTGGGGATTGAACCAAGGGTGTTCTACCACTGAGCTATATCCCAGCCCCCTGTATTTTTTATTTTGAGACAAAGTCTCACTAAGTTGCTGAGACTGGCCTCAAATTGTGATCCTCCTGTCTCAGCCTCCCTGGTAGCTGGGATTACAGCCCATGTTACCTTGCCTGGCTTATATAAAACATTATTAGTGAGATATTTCATATTTTTTCTGCATATTAAGTCTTCAAAATTCCAAATGTTATACTTCTGATACATCTTGATTCAGAGAAGCCACATTTCAGGTACCCACTAGCCACAGATGCAGCGGAAGTGGCCAGCAGGGCTGGAGGTCACCACCTTGGACAGCGGCCCCAGAGCCACACTCTCAACGTTCCTCTGTACTCAGATGAGTGGAGGAGGACATAAATGCATGAGTCCCAAGGACCCGGGCTCCTGATCTTTCCCTGACAATTGCTAATCCTGAATGTTTGAAGGCTCTGCGGAGTCTCTCCTGCACCATCGCCCCCGTGTGGGAATTCCTGACCCCACCCCCGGATGAGGACCGCAGGGCTGGGAGAAGCCAAGGTCTTGCTCAGACACCTTGCTGGCAGGTGGCAGAGAGAGGCTCAGACTCACCACTTGGACTCCAAGTCCAGTGTTCCCCCCGGATGGACCAGCTACCTCCTCAAGCAGGACTATCCCTGGCAGGAGGCGCGAGGCCAGAGAGGGCACCTGCTCAGATTGAAGTCTGGGTCAGCAGTGGGGGACCAGAGCCGGTCAGGCCCCGACTGGGGCAGCCCTAGGTGCAATGATGCCCGTGGTGACAGCAGGGTAGGTCCAGGCTGAGAGAGCGGACGGGGCCAGTGCCAAGTCCTCTAAGGGAAAGAACCTTGTCATTCCTCCGTCCCAAGGGGCTGGGAACAAATTGATGGCAATGGAGCCATAAGTTACTGCCGAAGGCCTCTTTGTTCTTGGCAAAACAGAGGGATCATTAGTATTGGAGAAAACGCTGTGTGCAGACATAAATCCCCACGGCAGCGGGCAGAGGCGCGGCCCAGAGGGGACGGGGCCCAGGGAGCAGGGCAGGCTGACAGCCTGCCACGCATGGATCACCTGTGGGCTCAGACCTGTGTCCCCCGGGGTGGGGTGGGCAGGCCTTTCCCACATGCAGACAGACGCCACCACCGGCTCAGGCTCCTGACAGGCCCTGAGACTTGTCACCATGCCAGTGGCCCTCAGGACTTTGCCCTGCCCTGCCCAGGCCCTGAGACCCGGGCTGGAGTAGGCCCTGCTGGGCATGCTCTGGGGTGGCACGGGGACAGAATCAACCCGCTGCCTGCTTCAAGATAAATGGGTCCTGACCAGGCCACCAAGGACAGGGCTGCAACTGTCCCCAGACAGGCAAGACAATGTTCTTTGCAGCAGTGTCTCCACTATCCAAGGGAAGCAGACTCAAGGCCAAATCCCAGACTGCTGTCCACCTGCTCCCTGAGGACTCTGTCCTCCCACCCATCTGCCTCTCGGCTCACGTGAGGCTGGCTCTCAGGGAGGCCACGGCAGCCCAGCCAGGCAGGTGTGGTAGGTAGGAGCAGCTAAGCCAGGCAGGATGCTTAGGGGAGAAAAGAAACTGCCCTTGCAGGGTACAGTGGCGCACGCCTGTAATCCCAGAGGCTTGGGAGGCTGAGGCAGGAGGATCTCGAGTTCAAAGCCAGCCTCAGGAACTTAATGAAGCCCTAAGCAACTCAGCGAGACCCCGTCTCTAAATAAAATATGAAAAAAGGGCTGGGGATGTGGCTCGGTGGTTAAGTGGCCCTGGGTTCAAGCCGCTTGCTGTCAGAGGAGCAGTGGCAAATACCCAGGAGACGGAGGATGAGCAAGAGCCACCCGTAAGCAAGGTCCAAGGGCCAACATACCCAGGACAGCAAGTCATGGCCGCAGGGGCTGCCCCTTCCACGCCCATGCCCACACCAGACCCTGCCAAGGGAACTCTGCGCTCATTCATCGCACTGACCCCTTTTGGCTTCCAGAGCCTCTTCGGGCAGCCGTTACCACTCAGCCAAAGTTGGCATGTGAGGGGGAACCCATTTGTCATCCTCCCCAAAGCCCTCAAGGCACATCTGTGCCGGCAATGGGAGTCCTAACGCTATGCCAGGTGCCCCTGCCCTCCAGGGGGTTCTGCCTCCTACCCCAGCCTCCACCCACATCTCTCTGTGGTTCTGGTCTCCCTTCTCATCCTCTTGTTTGCTGTTGGGAACCTGGCCTAGGGGACGTGCCCCTGGGGACCCCCCGGGATACTGCTGCAGGCAGTTGTCACCCCCCCACTCTGAGCTCCAGAGCCCAGCCAGACACCGAGCCTCGGCCTCCAGCTCCTGCTCCAAGGCAGGGGCTGAACAGGGGGTGGATGGGAGCGTCTTGGGGACTGCAGAGGGCTGAGGTGGAGACTGGTGGCCTGGCACCCAGCATGAACCTGGAACGGACCAGCGCCGTGGGGTAGAGGCCCTCAGCGTCACTGTGTGGTTTCCCGTTCTGGGAAGGTTCTGGCTCCCGACTCCCACCCCATCCAGGCCGGGGAGTGTGTGGAGCCAGCCTAGAGGCAGTGAGGACAGGACACCCTCCTCCAGCAGCCCAGAGCCCGCCCACGCTGCTGCCCATCCTCCCTTCCATCTGCACAGCCTGTGGGGCTCGCTGGTGTCCCCAGCTCTGCCCCCCGAGGTGCGGAATTCATGAAGGTGGGCAGCGTGGACAGGTGTTGCCAGTCAGGCCAGGAGCCCTGACCTCCTGCAGAATGGATTCCTTCCTAGGAAGGCTCTCCCACATCTTGGCCTTAGGATCATGCACACCTGAGCTGCCAGGTGAGCAGAGCCCGCTCCTGGGCCCACTCCAGCCCTAGAGGACAAGAATCTCCCCGGAGGCCAACAACGCTGCACTTTTGATGGGAGCCCAGGTGCAAACCCCCTTTCCCAGAGTGACGTCCATTCACTTCACAAGTACACACGGGGGTCACTCTGGGCCACCAGACTGAGAAAACAGAGAGGGCATCAGGAGGGGCAGAGCCCCAAACCCACCCTCCAAACCCATGAGCTGATGTTCACTACCTGGGCTGGGCTGCGCTTGTTCAGGGTCCTGGGGACAGTGGGCTTTAGAGACATAATAATAGCCATGTCAGCAGTTTCAGGAGGCCCACGAGCCCCGGGTTTCCTGTAATCACAAGATGTGAGACGGCTCCCTCCCCCAGGTAGCCTCCAACTTCCCCAGGAATCATTAGCGGCTGGCGGGAACCACACTGGCAACACTTATCATCACCGCACACCCATTCATTCAGCTCTTTATATGCGCTAAGCCATCTGAGCTTTAAGCCACCTCCAGGTGGGTGCGCTCACTGTTCCCATTTCACAGATGGCAAACTGAGGCCCAGAGACACCCAGGACCATCTGGCTCAGGCGGCTCCACCCTCTATCTTCATGTTCAGCACACTCTGCTGTATCTTGAGCTTCAGGGAGAACACTCCAACCATGCCACTCCCTGTTCTTAGGGTGGGGGGCATGGTGGACACAATGCAGTGGACGCTGACCCGCCCAGATGCACCAGGTTGACATTTGGTGACAGTGGGCTGTGCCGGGAGGCCTCCTGTGGGGTGCATACAGGGTGGGAGGACAGCCAGTCCCCGTGGGTGAGCAGCCTCTCTGGGGTCTCTCACCAGCAGCTGGGCCCCCAAACCCAGCCAGTCCCAGGACAGCCACGCAGAGGCGCCATCTTGCCAGCCTTTGGTTAGGGTGTGAGCCAGGGATCCCGTCATCCCAAAGCCCCTCTGCTGTCAGCCGCTGTCCGCTCCATCAACGGAGCTGAGCGGAGACACGAGTCCCCAACGCTGGCTGTGCAAGAGCGCGTGCCATCAGCGGAGGTCCCAGCTCTATTTGTTCCAACATGATGTACAAATTGTCCCCTTTTCAGCAAGTAAGGACAGACACACCCCAGCACTGGAGGAGGTCGGCGCAGCCACCCGCCACTAGGCTCTGAGCCCCAGAGGCGCCAGGCTTCAGGCCGTGGACAGCAGCACACTGTCCCCTGCGCTGCCCTGCAGTCCCCCCAACCTTGGCCTCTGTGGGCTTCCCAAGAGCCTCTTCTCCTTCTCCGCCCCCTCTTCATTCATTCCCGGCCTTTCCAGGCCCCTTGGTGGGACTGTCCTGGAGGCAGGTCTCCTACACTGCCCCTTGTGCCCTCAACCCTCCTCAGGCTCTCCCGGGGTGGGGAGAGGGACAGGGACAGCTCTCTCCTTACCTGAAACAATGGTGTAGCCAATCCCCCTGGGACGTCCTTTGTCCTGGTCAATGGCGGTGATCACGCGCACGGTGGTGCCCTGCGTGGGAGACCGGGAGAGCCTTGAGTTAGCCACCTGGCCCCGGGCTCTGCTTCTTGTGGCTCTTCTGTCACCCGCGGTTTCCCTCCTCAGGCTGACAAGGCCAGCCCAGGAAGCAGGCAGCAAGTGCCCCGCTCTGTCCCTGGGACACACATCGAGGGCTCAGGTACACACCCCAGGACCCTTGGGAAAGCCCAACCTTGCCGACGCCATCACTGTCCCCACCTTTCCCCATATCCCTCACTAGAATGGGAGAAGCAGATGGAGGAACAGCCAGGTCTGGATTCTAAATCAGCCATCCATCAAATTGCTCTGTGACCTTGGGAAGCATGCCGTACCTCTCTGGCTTCGGTTTGCCCCACCTTAATCTGAATAAGATGGGACCATGTTTTCACCAGAGCTCGAGTAGAGGAAAACATTATGGATCAAATACTCTATGCGTGTGAGCACGACCAGAAAGCATGCATCTCCAGGGATGACCGAGCCACCCGGGAGGCACGATGGCCCTGTGAACCCTGCCCACACAGCGCTGCGCCCACGGCTCCTGCCTCAGTGACTCGGCTCCCCCTCCTTCCAGCCCCAGCACTGGTGGAGAAGGAGCCCAGAGCAGGGGAGAGGCAGGGGTCTGCTCCTGGAGAGCCGTCCGTGTCCGGGAGCCGAGGACACAGGCAGGGACAGCTGTGTGCGCAGATGGAGAAACAGCTCCTACAGTGCAGAAGCCCACCTGGAGGAACCTGCAAAAGGTACACAGGTCGGTGGCATTTAGGATGGGTTTTGATGAGTGCGTAGGAGCTTTCCAGAGAGAGAAAAATGGAAAGGAAGGTGCTCCGTGGCAAGAGACAGTGCAAGCAAGCCTTGGAGACGTGGCTGGTCCTAGGAAGGGATCCTGGCGCACGGCCCGCACTCGCCAGCTGTGGTGACAAATTGGCTGATGGACTGAATGATCCAGCGCACACACGGGTGCTGATGCGGCCACTACCTCCCTACTTGCTGAATCGCCCTCGCCTGGGGCGACCTCCACCTGCTCTCCAGGCTCCAACACACCCTGTCGCCAGAGGTTCTGGCCCCGGGGCTGCCTGATGATGACCACCAATCGGACCCATCTCCGCCTTGGGGGGCGGGGAATAGCAACCCTGGCATTTTGGGGTTTATATTTTGTACCTGATGAGCAGATCTCTCTCTCTCTCTCTCTCTCTCTCTCTCTCTCTCTCTCTCTCTCCTTCCTGATTATCATGTCCTGGGCTCTTTCCTCCGGCGCACCCTTCCATGATGTCCTGCCTCACTTAGGCCCAGAGCAGTGGGGCCGGGGGTCTATGGACTGAGCCCTCTGAAATAGTGAGGCCTGAATAAACGTTTCCTCTTCTAAAATTGTTCTTGTCAGGTCCTTTGGTCACAGCCATGAAAAAGCTGACTAAAACAGGGACTTTGGCTCCAAAGTGCTCTTGCTCGTCAGGTGACGCTACCTCTGTGACAGGTTCCGACATAACAACAATAATGTCATTTGTAAAAGTCATTGCTCTGTGCATTTTACAAGCATCAGCTCCCGTGGAACTGGGGAAAGGCTGCACCCGGGCTCCCTGAGCTGCCGGGGGCTGTGGCGTAGCAGGGCTCTCTCTCTGAGACCGGGGAGCCCTTCGTGAAGCACGTTAGTGGGCCACTGGGACGAGGCTGTTTGGGAAGCGCAGCATTTCACTTGAAGGGTCCACACCCCAGACTCTTTTGGGGGGATCTGCCCCCAAAAGCCGGGGTCTGTCTCCCTGAGGAGCTCCTGAGGGTGCAGGACTCTGGCCTGAGGCGCCAGCTGCCAATTGTGCTTTTGGGACATGGGGGCAGCTCCTCAGATGCAGCCTCATCCTACCCAGGCCCCACAGGTGTCCTGGCTTGAGGGTCCCTGGCCTGCCAGAGTCACTAAGTAATACACCTGGAGGGGCAGCTGCGTGACCCCAGTGTACAGCCAGGGCAGGCAGGGGCAGCACCTAGGACAGTGACCACAAGGGGACAGGATGAGGCAGCCAGCTCTGGCCTGGGCAAAGAGGGGACCTGGTGACCCAAGGACCTTCAACACTCGGAGCCCTGTGGGCACCTCCCCTGGGGGCAGTCCTGCCCCAGATGGCCAGAGTCCTCCAAGGTGGGTGGAGCTGGGAGCAGCCAGCCAGCTCTGCAGGATAGGAGGCCAAGGACGCTCCTTCCCAGCAGGGGTCACCCAGATGCCACGGAGAGCCCTGCCTGGCTCCTGACAAGGTCTGGGGTTTCATCTCTTTTTTGGGTAAATAAATCCACTTTTAATAAAACCCTGAGCTTTTAATACAAGTGCAGACAGAAAGACTGGAAATGTTATGAGAAGGAATTAACAGGGAGGTCCGGGGGCTCTCGGGAACTCTCGGCTCTTGTTTCAGAGTCTCGGTGATTATATTTTCAATATACTGCAACTTATTTCCAAAGATGAGGGAACGGGCAGGTGCAGCCCCGCCTGGCCCGGCCAGTCTGCTTGAAGGCCCCTCTGCCCAAAGCAGCTGGGCGTGGCTGGTAGAGCAGGTGGGCAGGCCAGGTCCAGACACACCTGCCGAGGAGCGTCTTGCCCTCCCCGGAACCCCACCGCGGGGAAGAGGCTCAGAAACGAGGCTCTCCCTGGAGAGGCAACAGGTGTGCAGACCCATGGGGCCCGGCTCCTCGAGACATGGGGCAGGAGCACAGCCAGGTACCTGACCTCTGGGACTGAATCCTCTGCGTCAGTTTTAACCTCTTGCATCCCTTTTCCCATCTGTAAAACGGGTTCATAATAGTCCCTGCTCCTAAGCAATCGCTTCATATGTAAAGCACTCATACGTGGCAAAGGTGACAAAAATGATTGTGACTATCAACTGGCGTCTGGAATCCCTGTGGGTACCTGGTGGAGATCCAGGTGCCTGGTCCTGGACAATGGACACACGTCCTGTTTCTGATTTCAGCAAATTCCCACCCCGACATCCCAGATTACGGCTCTCCACCCTCGAGCTCTGGTGTTTTCTAGGCGTTATCCAAACAGCCAGCGGCCGACGGCGAGAACCGGGTGTCGCCTGAGCACCCGCGCAGGGCTGAGCACCGCCAGCGTCCTCTCTTCCCCTCACCGTGGAGCAGGTCACACAGGGGACTCAGGCCTCAGGTGGGCAGGGACAGAGGGCCCGGCTCGGGCTGGCCCATTGCTGCCTGGCGTAGGTGGAAGGGCCCAGGACTCTGTGCCCAGGGGACATGCACAGGCTGGGATGGGCAGTGAAGGCAGAAACTGGGACTTTTCTAGAAGAAACCACATCTTCCCCCTTTGTGCTGCGTCCCTCCCTCCGCCTCTGCAGGAGAGTTGGCTCAAGGGGCCGCGCCTGGCCTCAGAGGCCTCGGCCGCCTTCCCCAGCTCCCCTGGAGCCCCCAGCCCACTGCCACTTCCAAGACAGGATTAAGGACTTGAAAGGTGACGAGCAGTTTGCTTTGGGAGTGGGAGGCGCCCTTGGGGGGAGCTGGCTGGCGGGGGGCTGGCGGGGACTTCCGACCAGAGCTGCCGCAGCAGATTCTGAGGCAGAAAATCCTATTTCTCAGTCCTTAATTCCAGTCAATTCCAGTCAAAGGGCTGATAGGCATCGGCTGGCAGTAATTTGTGCAGTTTATCCGCTCCTTTCACCTTCTATCGGTCCTCCACTGACGGGCAGGCCGACATGCTGCCGCTCGAGTGAGGAAATTAAAATTTGATGCAATAATCCCAAATAAGAAGGATTTTATTAGGTAATATATACACTTTAGATGAGGCATGCCTGCCCGATACACTGATAGAGGGAGGTGTACATGCTGGGAGCCGCAGATAAAGAGGGGAGCCAGGGGGAGTGGGGAAGGGTCTGGGCGGAGGCCCGGGAGCCGTGGAGGCAAGGCCCGGAAGGAGGATGCCTGGGTCCTGCGGCCCAGGAGGCTCCCGGGCCAGCCGGGAACAACTGCATCAAATCAGAGTGCCACACAGTAAAGGGACACGGAGGACCCAGATCAAGGCACGGAAACTGATTAGAGGCCTGGAAAAATCGGGCCTGGAGTGTGCAGGAGGAGGCCTGCGGGAGAGGGCTGTGTGCAGACGGGAAACGGGGCTCCTTCCAAGTGTGGAGCCAGGAGGAGAGGACAGGCCGTGGATGTGAAGTATGATTCCATGGATGGGGGACCCCAGCAGCGCCCCCAGAAGAGGCCCAACCCCCACTTACTGCCTGGTTTGCCTCCCTTCACCCCCAGCCTGGTCAGTACCCACACGGAGGAGCTCATACCCTCCGAACAGGGGTTCAGCAGCTCCCCAGACATTGGCCTTGCAAAGGGACAACCCTGGCCTGGCCCAGATAGCAAGGTCTCTGAGCCCAAAGAGATGCAAGAGACACGCAAGTCACATCAGATGCAAGAAACCCAGCCAAGGTGCGAGCAGGGGCTCAGGTGGGCAAGCATCTGGTTTGCTCGGACCGAGGGATCACTAGTAGGAGCCCGTGGAAGCCTCCGGAGAGAAGAGGGTGTGGCTTGGCACAGGCCCCTGCACGTAGGGCTGGTGACGGATGAAGGCACGGAAGAAAGAAGCATGGAGTGAGTGAATGCAGGTCTGAAAATAAAACCCGTAACAGCGGAAGGTGGTCTTGAACGAAAGACAAGCCGAAGGGTCTCAGAGGAAGCTCACACCATCACCGGAGGTGAGGCTGCAGGACAGGATGTGACAGGATGGTCACTTCTTCATCCAGCCCTTCCATAGATACTTCCCACTATGTCCATGCACACAGCTGACCCCATCTCTGCTGACCTACGTCCCCAGCCAGCCAGGAAGCAGAGTCTGGGCCAGTCGCTCCAGAGCCCTGAGCACTCAGAAGGACAAGCCCGGGGGCTGGGGGCAGATAGGAGCAAACAGCAGTCAGGTCCGACCTGAGACTGAGATGAGGGCCCGGCAAGGAGGAGAAAGGAAGGGGTCCTGGGAAGTGGGGGAGCTGAGCAGGGGCACCCTTCAGTCTCCAAGGCCGGGGCTCCCACTGTGCACAGAAGCCAGGAAAGAGAAGGGTGGCGACCCGAGGTGCCCCCTCCTGCCCTCCAAGCAGCCGCAAACACCTGTCACAGCAGGCTAGGGAGCATCCTGCTTGTTAGAGCTTCTGCTTCACACCTGGCCAAGAAGACAGGGGCCCAGTGCCAGCTCCGTGCCCCTGGCCAGTGGTCAGGACAGCTATGGTGTCCAAGCTGGGCGTCAGGCTGCACTGGCATGCAATGACCTAGGAGCGTGGTCTGCACCCAGTCCAGGGCAGCCAGCCTGTGCAGATGGGCAGGGCCCAAACACCCACTGGCCTCTGGTGGGAGCCTGCCCTGCCCTCACAACTGTGAGACCGTCCTCCCAACACACAGGTTTCTCTCAAAAGAAGGGTCAGGGCTGGGGCTGCAGCTCCGTGACAGAGCACTTGCTTAGCATGGGTTGAGGCCCTGGGTTCCGTCCCCAGCTCTGCAGGAACCAATGCTGTGCCCCAAGCTGCGTGTCCAGGCCTCACCTGCCCGAGGAGGCACCTCGCTGTCCTCCATCAGCCCACGGTGGGGGCTTTCTTCTAGCTAGCATAGAGGCGTGGAGGCGACCGCTCTAGGGATGTCTGTCATTGTCGCCTGGCCACAGCTACCCCAGCCATGACCCCTGCAGAGTGGACAGTGGCCTGTTTCATTCTCTGAGACCCCCACTTATGGCTGTTTGGGCCAGAGGTGGACACATGGTCCCAGGGCAGCCAATCCACAGGTTGGCTGGTGCCCAGTGACTTGTGACATGGCACAAAGTCAGGAGTCTCTGTTGCAAACCTGGACCCGTGAAACCCAAAGACGGAGCAGTTAGGGAGGCCAGTTGCTGCTGCCGGCTCTCAAGGAAGAGCCAGGGCTGAGAGGCCTTCGGGGCAGAAGGCCAGCTGCCCCCTTAGGCCATGCTGATGGCAGACTGCAGGCTGTGGCCAAGCCTCAGGACGCTCTGTGGAGCCTGCACCCCACTCCAGTCCCCAGCGCAGGCTGGACTCCCAAGGGCACCCCCAGGAGACCCTTTCTGATCACTCCCCCTTCCTGCCACTCAGAGCACCCTGGGGACAAAGCGGGAGGATGGGGAGGTGGGGTTTTACTGCTGATGCCTGTCACTACCGTCCCAGGTGCCAGGGTAGGTGGAGCTAGGAGGAGCCCATGCCAGCACTAGTCCGCCCCCTGAAAGGGGCTCAGAGGGAAGTGCCCAGGGCCAGGGGGGACTTACCGGAGGAGAATGCTCATAGATGTTGGTGCTGTAAGGCAGGTTGATGAAGATGGGGTCCATGTCCTGGACGTCCGTGATGATGATGGCCAGGTTGGCCAGGGTGGACAGAGGCCTGGTCTTGTCTTGATCCTTAGAGGGCAAAGAGAGCACACAGTCTTGGTTTAAGTGACTCCATGGACACACGCATGCACACGCACACAAGGTCTTAGAGCATGTGTCACACACATGACATGTCCAGGCACACAGGTACATGTGGACTCCTGCAGGAAGACACAGACAGGGTCCCCAGGCAGGGCCATGGGACAGTGGCTTCTCCAGTGTCATGAAGAGCGGCGGGTAGAGGTAGCCCTGGCCCAGCTACCCTGAATATCCGTTGCGCTGGATGGCTGGCTTCGGGTAAAGAGATGGCTCTGTCCTCAGAGCCTCTGCCGTGTTCAGCCCAAGGTCCCTGCCCCTCTCCATGCCAGGACAACTAGATAGCAAATCCTCAGAAGAAGGGCCCTTTGGCCACACAGGGGCTCATTCTGGGACCCGCAATCCTGCTCTGGGTTCTGGATTTACTGTTCAAGGGACTTTTCCAGTCGAACCAGCAGGGGGAGCTCCAGAGCCTGGGACATCTGGGGGCCTCCAGGAAGGATCCTGAGGGGTCATGCCTGCCATTCCCGGGTGGCCCTACAGGCAGTACTGGAAATTCAGTCCTCACTCACCAAGAGAGGACACCCAGGACCCGAAAGACACAGCTGATGATGAAAACCGAAGCAGCCTGCTGCCACCCAGCAACACCAGTCAGCACCGGTGGCAGAGGCACAGCCGAACGCAGAGCCTGCCCCACACCTGCGTCCTGCATGAGAAGTTGTGGGCTCACCGTCCCCGTGAGCTCACAGAGACCAGAGAGGGAAGTGACTGCCTAGACTCATGCGACTGTAAGGGGGTAGCAAGAACTCGAACTCAGAGCACTTTACACAGACATCTGCCCTTGCTGGGCACGGGGGTGCATATCTCTGATCCCAGCGGCTTGAGAAGCTGAGGCAGGAGGATCACGAGTTCAAAGCCAGCCCCAGCAACTTAGCATGACCCTAAGCAATGTAGTGGGACTCTATCTCAGAATAAAATATAAAAAGGGCTGGGGGTGTGGCTCAGTGGTTAAGTACCTCTGGGTGCAATTCCTGGTACCAAAAAAAAAAAAAAAAAAAATCCTGCCCTTCACAGCCTTGATTTGGAGCCTAAACATCTGGGACTTGCCGGGTAACCTCCAGTAAGTTCTTTCCCCTCCCAGATTCTCGATGTCATTCCTGTAAGCTGAGAGTTCCACCCAGTATCTCCCAGCCCCGTGGATTTGTGAATTCTCTGGTCTGGGATTTGAGGGTGCTGGTCCCCAGGTGCGATGGCCCTTGGTTTGTCTGGAGTGACGTGAGCAAGGCCAGGCATTCCCCACGTTATGAGAAAGCCTGGTGCCTGCCCCGACCCCCAGAGATGGAGCTGCAGAGCCCAGGAGACGAGGGGGCCCGACTGTCCCTGTGAGTCCTGGGGGTCGCCAAGGCGTGGGTGAGACGGCCTCAGGGACGGGAGTGGACGCAGCAAGGGAGGGGGGCCTGGGAGCAGGAAGAGCTGAGCAGAGGGGCCCTGGGGTGGGGTTGGGGCAGCCTCCCAGGCTCCAAAACCAGGGACGCCACAGCCCAGGCTGGGGTACTGCCCACAGGGAGCGCTCCCAGCCAGGCACATGGCCCAGCAGGAGTCCCCTGACCTCCTGGGCATCAGACGCCATGATTCTGATTTGCCATTACCGGACTCTTGTAGGCAGCTGGCTTTTGTCCAGCCTGGCAGCTGCCACCTCCATGGTACCCTGGGCTATAGTCCTGCTCCTGGGACAGATGACCCCTTCCACCCCACCCTGGACTCTCTGGTGGGGAAGGGAGATGGCAGTGGGCACATCTGGTGGGGCAGGCGTCATGCCAGGCTCTCAGATGTGACCAGGGCCTGTGGCCGTCACCTCTACAGCTGGGGACCACATCACTGCCTTCGTCCCAGGCAGGAGGATCACCTGGGGAAATGCCCAGCACCAAGGGCACGATGCCAGCCCCAGAGGGATGGCGGCATCGGCTGGTCCAGGAGCTAGCAGGAAGCCACCCACCAGGGAGTGACAGGCCCCTCCTGCTCTGCAGTTTCAAGGCCTGATTGCCGGGAGATTAGCAGCAATTTCTCTGTATTCATCAGCCCAGCTTGAGCACGGGGCTCGTGATGGGCCTGGCCACCCACATTCTTACCTGCGCCCAGCGCTGATCTGTTCCCACATCCCAGAGCCATTTTTATGGAGGATGGAAATTATCCCACGGGGGCAGGTTTGTAGAGAAAGAGGACCAGCACCTGCATGCCTGAGCGCAGCGTGAGCGATCGGAGTGCAGGGCCGGGCGTGCAGGAGGTGCCGGTGGGTAGGCACAAAAGCAACCTCTGGGCTTCCTAGCCCCCTTCATCCCACAAGTCCCTTTTACAAATGGCAGCACACATCTCCCGGGAGACCAGGGAGACGGAAAGAATGCCAGTATCCTCTGCAGGGCTACGGGGCCCGCTTGGGCAGGAAGATGCAGTCCCTGGCTCTCGGGCAGGAAGATGCAGTCCCTGTGTCTTGGCCTGGGGAACCCCATCTTTCAAAAGCCTTCAGTCAGGGCAGTGGGGCACACCTGTAATCCCAGGAGCTCGGGAGGCCAAGGCAGGAGGATTGCAAGTTCAAAGCCAGCCTCAGCAAAAGCGAGGCGCTAAGACCCTGTCTCTAAATAAAATACAAATAGGGCTGGGGATGTGGCTCAGCAGTGGAGTGCCCCTGAGTTTAATCCCTTGTATCTCCCCCAAAAAGAGAAAAAAAGTAGACCTTGACCCAGCCCAGAGGCAGAGCCAGGGATCTGGGCTCTGGGAGCTGTCGGGTAGAGCTCCTGGGCACGGGCAGCCCCTCTGCAGCAAGGTGGGCAGGTGTCCAGTGCTAGGTCCGGGCCGGTGGGTCCTAGCGGGTTGAGAGGGATGCCCGGAGTTTGCCTTGCTCTTGGCCTGAGCTGATGGTACCAGCTGTGGTTGGAGGCAGCGCAGGAGCAGGGGAGAGGGGAGTGCAGGGGTAGCACTCTGTTAGGGTGTGGCTGTCCCTAAACAGCTTGCAAACAGCTGTGTGTGCTGGAGATTCCTGGCCCTGGGACGTGGTGTCAGAACTGAGAGTCTTGCAACCTGGGTCAGGATTTTTTCTCCAGAGTTACTCATCAGCTGCATGAGTTGTGACCGTGTCCTCCGCAACATGGGACAGTGACTCCTCTCCTGCCCTCATCGAACTCGTCCTGAACTCCCAGGGGCTGCTTGATTCCCTGTCTCCAAGAGGCCCTGCTCCCTGGGGTAGCAGCCAGGAAGGACCGGGCCCCTCTGGCCTCTGCACATTGGTGATGTCACGGCTTGTCTGTGTCCCCGAGAGTGAGAGGACACCCTGCACTATGGATGTCGCAGGGACACTGCCGGCGCTGGCTATGGAGTGGGGCTCCTGGGTGACTTTGGATCAATCACTGAATTGCTCCTGCGACTCCGTTTTCTTATCTGTAAATTGCACATCTTAAAAACACTAAAATCTCAGCACACTGCCAGGGACACAGTGCGCGCACCCGGTGACGCCGGCTGTCGCTTGGCCATCACGATCTCCAGCATCCGTGTTCCACGCTGCGGCTGCTACTGGGGCCACGTCCTGTCGCCCTCTTCAAGGGCAGGAGGAGGTGGACCCCTGGGGGCTCGGCGGCTGCGGTGACTCACCGTGGCGTTGACGGTGAGCTGGTAGGCCTGCGTGACCTCGTAGTCCAGCTCCCGGGTGACGGTGACGATGCCACGGGCGCTGTCGATGGCGAAGAACTGGGAGGGAGGCTGGAAGGAGTAGAGGACGCTGCCGCCGGCGCCCAGGTCGGGGTCCGTGGCGTTCACGATGAAGATGGGCGTCCCCACCGGTGTGTTCTAGGGGACAGCAAAGCAAAGAAGAGTGAGCCGGAGCCCAGGGCAGGGGCTGCGTCGGCCACAGTCCCCCAAAGCCCATTAGCCGCGTCCCTCCAGCCAACCAGACCCCGGGCGCTGTCATTGTCATTCTGAGCGGGTTCAGAGCAATTTAAAGTGCAGTATCTATTTTTTTTTCTTATTTGATGGCCTCCTGGTGGCCGTAAGAGCACCGGTTCCAAAGATGATCAGCTCATCCCGGAGTTCTGGATGAGGGGACTCGCGTCCCCAAACCCATTTCATGGCGGTTTCGCTTCCTCGGCCGCCTGCCCCCCGGCCGCCCCAGCCGCAGGCCCAGGCTGCTCCGGAGGGTGACCGACAATCTGCGTGTCAGGGAGGTTTCAAGGCAGGAGCTGGAAGCTGTGCGCCTGGGGGACTGGCCGGGGTCCCACCCTGGAGGTCCCTGGCCTTGCCCTCCCTGGGCCTCTGCAGCCCCCCAGGAAGCCTGCCCGCTGCAGCAGGGTCCCCCTTGCCTCTGTGACCCTCTGCTCTATGCTGTGTAGAGACCCTGCCCCTTTCTGACTTGGGGTGTCTGGTTAAGGTCCCCTTCTGCACGGAGGACTTCCAGACCCCTGAGGCAGGCCGTCTCCACTGTGCCCACCCTGTCCCCTGGCGGCCCCGGCTCCGCGTGGCCCTGTCTCTCCTATAGCTCTTGGCCAGTGCCCGGCTTCCGCATGTCACACGGCTCCGGGGAAGCCCTGGGCCCGATCAGCCTTGCCCGGCACGGAGCCTCGCCCGCGGTGAGCGTTCAATAAATACCCCACGAACACACAGCGAGCCTCCGTGAGGGCACTCAGCTCATTACATTCTGAGTATCTGTCTGCACCCCCTCCCTGCTGTCAGTTCTCATCTCGTGGTGGCGACCACAGGGCCTGGCATGTGTGCTGTGCCTGCTAAACATGGGTTGAGTGGATTTACTTATAATTCAGTGAGTTCTGGACACATCTAAGGAAAGACGATCTAATTGAGCCTTTTCACGGAAACAAAGAAACAACAACAATAAAAACTGTGCCAGGCCCTGTGCTATGGGCCAGGTAGGCCAACTCTGTGACAAGTGTCTTTCCGGGTGGCAGCTATCCGTCTGCCTTATGAAAGGCAGCTGAAGCACAGAGAGGTTAATAACTTGCCCAAAGTTGCACAGTTGGGCAGTGGTAGACCAAGGCTTGAATCCAGGCCTAGTAAGTGCCTGCCCCTGAGTTCTGTACCAAAGGATCCTGGAAACCTGGCGTCGGCTCCTCCCCCACCTGCTGCGTGCACTGCTGGGGAAGCTGGCGGCACAGAGGGCACCAGAGTGTGTGCTGGCCGGTATGTTCCCTGGGGACAGAGTGGCATTCCCTGAGTTCTGTGTTCTTTTCACACTGGCACAAAGACCAGGTCCCCTGATGCTGCAGGGCTCCCCTTTCTTTGGGCACCCTGGAACCCTGGCAGCCCTTGCTGAGCTCTTCAGAAGGCCCCTCATCCGGCTGGGAAGGGCCTCTGAGAGCAAAGCCCCTCCCGGTCAGCAGGCAAGCTCAGGCTGAATGGGCAGACCCACGGCCTGTCCATGCCTCACCGCTCTGCCCCCTGGGGTCAGGGGAGGTGGACAAGAGGCAGACTGCAGGAAGGCCCTCTCCTCTCGCCAGTCATGACCCCCCAGTGCCCTTGCTGCAGAACGCAGGCCTGCGTGGACTACTTCCTGGAGAAGTAGGCCCCTCACACCTCTGGGCTTTGGAGCACGCGGAGCACGCGTTTCCTTCAGCAGGGTTTCCCTCCCCGCCTGGCTGCCTGTAAAACAGATGTTCTTTCCCTCCAAAGAGAATCAAGCCTGCAAGTCGCGGAGTGAGCAAGTGCTGGAGTTTCAGGTCTGGGCAGACCATCTGTTGGAATCCCGGCCTTGCTGTGTGTCTTTGGGTTAACTACTTAATCTCTCTGATCCTTAATCCATTCTCTGTACACTGAAGCATAATACCAGGTTGATGTGAAGGGTCATAAGCTCGTGAGTGTAAATTTCCCAGCCCAAATATGCCGAGAAGACGGCAGCTGGGATTTCGATATTTCAATACTTGATCACCTTTTAGAGGGGTATAGACAAGGCACTTTCCAAGAAGCTGGTGAAGACCGAGGGCACCATGCTGGGCATTCCCGGTGGCTCCCGTCCCCCTGCACCTGGATCTGCTGGTGCCCCGCTCTCCTAGCCCCTGCCACTCCTCAGAGGGAGACATGTCCAGGCTCTCGGTGGGTTCCGCCAAAGGGTGGCTCTGGTCACACTGTCTCCTCCTCTTCGCCTTCAGCGCGGCTGGTAGGGCTAAGCCCTGGTGCCTGCACATCCCTTATTTCCCTCCAGTTCTGCCGACCCCTCGTAAGTCCCTCTTCGTGGACGCGCCTCTGCTGGGGCCCCGACAGGAGCTCCCCAGCCTGACCCTGACAGACAGGGGCCCAGCAGGCGCGCAGCCCCCCAAACTCGCTGCTCACCCGGGTAGCCCGGGCCTCAAGGTCCACAGCCTGCAGTTCCCTCCCGTCCACCCCCTGCCCCTCGAGCACACGAGTGCCACAGCCAGCCAGGACACAGCTCTGGAGGAGCCCCAGGACTGGCCACAGAAGGATGGCCACATTCCCCTTTGAGAGCAGCCAGCCGCTAGACCACACTTCAGCGCGCTGGCCATTCGCCCCCCATGGAGCTGGTGCGCAGAGGGGGGCTCCCACGGGACGCCAGCTCTCAGCCCTGCCTCGGGGAGACGAGGACATTTCACCGTGGTCCTGGCCGAAGGCCTCCCTGAGCACCGGATCAGAGAATTTAAGAGTGGGTCCCTGCGCACAGTGGGGAGGGGGCGGGCTGGTGCCTGACCTTCTTGGATAAGGTTTCGTGCCCTGCAGTGAAACCCATTTAATTTCTGCATAACTTAGGAGAGGTTTTAAATGGGCCTGGCAGAGAGCCACTCATACAGTTAGAAGGGGCAACTATCCGAGAGAGAAAAACGCTGACTTCCTGCATTGCAGGTCCGGGGCACCCTGCCTTTTCAGGGGAACGGGGAGGGGGACAGCTTGCAGCACACACGCGATCTCTCACACCAGCTGCTGCTCGCCACACCCAGGCCCGCACCCCACACAAGCAGGGCTTCCACGGACCAGGTGCACCTGGGTTTCCAGGTGACCTACAGACAGCACAACCTGGTGGCTCAGAGCCCCAACTCTGAATCCAGACCTTTCTACGGGGAGATCTCACACATAAGCTGTTAAACACTTTTTTTTTTTTGTACTGGGGGTTGAACCCAGGGGACACTTAACCCCTGAGCCACATCCCCAGTCCTATTTATTTATTACTTCTGATCAGTTAGACATGACAATAGAAACCCAGCCCTTTTTGTATTTTATTTAGCGACAGAGTCTCCCTGAGTTGCTTAGGGCCTTGCTAAGTTGCTGAGGCTGACTTTGAACTGGTGATCCTCCTGCCTCAGCCTCCTGAGCTGCAGGGACTACAGGTGTGTGCCACTGCACCTGGCTGTTCAACCTCTTTTGACCTCAATTTCTTCACCTGTAAAATGGAGCCGTGAACAATGCTACCTCTTAAGATTGCTATGAGAAAGAATTAGATAAGGCATAGAGAAAAGAGACACTCCTTGCCGGGCACGGGGCAATATCGATCAAGATTCGATAGATGATCATTGCAATTGGTTACTGCGGCATCAAACATCATGGCAGGCAGGGTGACACGCGCCCCATTTGCAGGGACCAGAAGGAGAAGGAGCGTAAACAGCCGGCGGATCTCTTCATCATGAATGTAGACAAACAAGCATGTTGAAATTCAGAAGGAGGAAATGTTCTCTGACTGGTTGTTGGCTGCTGCCGCTAGGCAGGACACCATCAAGAGGCCTCCTGGCCAGAGCCAGCCAGGACACAGCTCTGGAGGACCCCCAGGGCTGGCCACAAGAAAGGATGGACACACTCCCCTTTGAGAGGGCTTGGGAGCCTGTGAGAGGCAGGGTGAGGGAGATCTAAGGGGAAGGGCACCCGAGGCAAGAGAAGACCCTAAACAGGGCCAGCTGTGATGGTGTCCCACTCTGGATGGCTCTGATATAGGGGCTGGAAGCCACTTTGGGATAATCCAGTCCAGGATCCCCACTTTACAGATGGGAAAATTGAGCCCAGAGGGGGCCATGCCCTGCCCCAGGTCTCATGGGTAGTTCCCGGCAGAGCTGTGACAGGAAATCAGGCACCTGACTCATGTATACAGGCCTTTCCATTCTGCGCCTCCACACAGATGACACCTGCTGCTTCCCATCTACCCTCCTTCCAAGAAAAGGTGCTCTTCATACCCACAGAGGATGGGTCTAGGCAGCCATATTTCCTCCAAGCGACTTCACACCCAGGACGCGTCTGATTGGCCCAGGAATAACCACCTGCCCCAAGCAGGCCAATGAGATGGGGCCTTGGAAATGGAGTGGATGTGCCCTGGGACTCTGAGAAGGAAGATCTCGCTCCCAGTGAGGGCTCCAGTGGGTGCCAAGGCAGGCTAAAAGCACACCGAGGCCAAGCTACAGGGTGGCGGAGGAGCCCTGGGCCGGCAGTGGAGGCCCATCTGTAGGAAGAGGAACCCTGCACAGAAAGGGAGAGGGCAGAGGAGAGGCGCTGGGGCCTCCAGACCCTGCTCTGCACAAGCCCCCGCCCCCACCTCCCTCTCTGATCTTGGCCATGGTGCTGTGGAGCTACTGGACGCTGGTCTCCATGGGTCTCTGCTCCTTGCTCCCACCTGGCACGCCCAGAGCCATGGGCAAGGCCCCCTTATTGCTGCAGCTCTAACCCCGGTCCCCCGACCCCCTCCTGCTGGCATTCTGCCCCTTTAACACCCATAACTGAGCCCCAGAAAGCAAAGCTCCAGGCCACCACTCCTGGACAGCCACTGAAAGCCCAGCACCTGTGACATGAGGCTGGAGGTATCATTGGGGAGAAGAAGAAAATGGCCTGGGTGCATGCTGTCTCCCTCTGCAGTGTCCCAGACACTCCTTCAACATGCAGATCCGGGCAGGTCACTGGCAGCGATCAGCATCGTGTGCCGAGGCGGCCTGATCCTGGACTTGACACCGTCAGCCTGGAGAGATGCCTGTGGCATCATCCCCTTCAGAGTCCTGGATCCTGCCGGCTGTCCCTCTGGGCTAGCCGTCCACGCCACGGCAGGTCGCAGCAGGGCAGCCCTACCTCTTCCAACTCCCGTGTCAGCTCCACATCCCCGGTGATGGAGCTGCTGTAAATGGGCCACCCTGTGCAATTCAGAGACAAATAAATCTTTTTGCTACTCCTTGGGGTGACAGGGGAATAGACTCTGGGAAAGTTCTGCCGTGCACGAAATCCTGTTCGTTAATAATAATGATAAATAGCTCCCTTCTCCCACGCGGGGCGGGATCCATTACACTCTGGGCTCCTCCAGAGGGGACTCGGGTGCTCACCGGAACCGGGTGGGGGACTGTGGGCAGCCAGGGGAAGAGGACCCGCTGCAGAGGGACAGAGACGGGGGAGGAGGGGACTGAGGTGGGGACAGTGGAGCCAAAGGGGAGAAGAGCTGAGGAGAAGGGAAGAGCCGGGAGGGACAGGGAAAAGTGGGATGGGGACTGTGAACGGGACGACAGTGGCCCAAGGGACAATGGGGCTGAGGGGAGAGAATCTGCAGGAGAGAGAACAGGGCAGAGACGGGGGGTACCTGGGAAAGGACGGAGAGGGACATTCGGAGGGAAAGTGAGGACAAAGAAGCACTAAATTAAACAGCAAGAGACGGGGGACGGGGAAAGACGGCGCAGCCCCAGGTTCACGGGGACCCTCCCTGATCGGATTCACTCTGTACCCTCCACGGAGCCCAGCAAAAAAGCCCAGCAAAAAAGCCACCAGAGGCGCCATCTCTAAGGGCGTTATTAATATTTATGGAATGCTTGCGAGATGCCGCTTCGGTCTTTAATATCTTATTATAAAGCCTGTTATAAAATGCATTAGTAATAAATTCCTGCAGATGGAGTCCGACAAGGAGCAGGAACCTTGCTGGATCAGAGCTGGGAACACACCCCCCTGAAGTGTGTGCTGCTGCTCAGAGGGTGGGGCCTGGTCCCCGAGGGGCTGGAAGAGGGAGGGGATCGCCCCTGACACAACCCCTCCCGTCCCCAGCCAGCCCTTGGTCAGCAGCTTTGCTACGTCTTAATTCATGGCTTCCCTTCCCCAGATAGGGAAAAGGGAATCTCAGAGAAGTGAGGCAATTGGTCCAAAGTCACACAGCTTTTAAGTGGTGTTTAATGGGTATTCAAATCCAGGCCACCTCTGTGTCCCCAGGCCTCAGGGGCCCCAGAGCTGAGGATGCAGAGTGGGCTCAGGGACCCTCCAAGGGTGGCCCTGTTTATCCTCTTTCCTCTCTGAAAGGCTGGAGCGAAGACGGGAAGCCGGTGTGGTCTGGATTGGAGAAGACTGGCTGATGGAAGGGGATTCTGGAAGAAGGTGGGTGCCCACTGGGCTCCTACTGTAACAGGAAGGAGGAGCGTCCGCCGGGGAGAACTCACTGCGCAGGAGCTCCTGGGGCCAGGGGCACACCTGGTGGCAGGAGTTCAGCTGGACACCAAGCGTGGGGCTTCACTAGGACCCTGGAGGCCCACGGGCAGGACTTCCAGGGTTCTGCGGCATCACAGCCATGGGGAAGCTGGTCGGGGGAGAACTGGGGTCTAAAGGAGACAGGGGCCGTTTCTGTCCCCAACAGGCAAGAAGGCAGGGGTGGGCACTGCCAGAGGGCAGGGCAGGGTCCACCACAGAACACACAGGGAGGAGAATCCAGAGTGACCACTGGGGACCACAGGACCTTGGTGGAGGTCTCTGGGGCTTCGTTCTAGCAGGGAGAGAACACGCTCGTGTGCACGATCCACCCCGAGCTTATATGTGCTCAGGGCCCGTCCCTGCAGAGGAATAAGACACATCCCCTCCGGGCACCTCTTCTCTAGACCTGTGTCTGCTCCTTCAGATGACGGGCGTTGCTGGTTCCAAAAGGTGCTAGGTTCGCTCTGAGAGCCAGAGCAGGCTGCCAGGTGGGGATGCCAGCTCCGAGGGCAGGAGGTGCCCTAAAGTGCCTGGGCTGTGAGTCACCTGGACATGGCTCGAGGACTTTGGGCTGGGCTCTCTGCCGTCTCAGCCCCCTTCCTGTGCAGCCCTCCCGCTGTGTCTGGTCCTCTCTGGGCCCCTGGAGACCCCCCAGAGCGCTCCCCCACCTGCTGGCCTGCACCTGCTTTCTGCAGGTGCTGGCCCGATGGAGCGGCCCTAGACCCCTCTCTGTTGCCTCCTAGTCCTCCTCCCCGTCCTCTTTGCTAGGCATCGTGGCCACATCTTCGGTCCTGGCACTACTACTCGTCCACAGAAGGCACTGGATAAATGCTTTAAAAGAATCGGGGACTTTCCAGTAAACATGCCAGATTGAACACATCCATTTATTTCTGTTTTTGTCCCAACCCTTCACCAAAATGACAATAAAGGAATTAAAAATGCATAAATTCACAAGGGCAAAAAGAACAGAACAGACATCAGCAGATGAAGAATATCAACAAAACCCCGGAAAATGCAAACAGATGGGCCAGTTCTAACTGCCTTGGGAGATGGGGGGCTGAAGCTGAGCCCCTGTCTGCCCTCCCCTCGGACCTGGGAGAGCTCAGGAAACGGGAGTCCTGATGGTGCTGTGAGAGATCAGGGAGGGCTGAACAGCAAGACTGGGTGACAATCTTAAAAAAGTAGTTCATACCCAGATCCCTTCCCCAACTCTTGCAGAAGATGGGCGGTTCCTTTCTGGAAGGTCTGAGCTAGTCAGCCTCCAGGCTGGGAGCCAGACCAGGCATGGCACAGGGAGGGTAAGTGCAGTTAACTCCACACCTTCACCCTCCCACCCCATAGCAACCCTCTGCAGTCATTCAGCTTCTGGGAGGCTGACAGGCAGGACACAGAAAAACCAGCCCAAGAAAAAACTCATGTGAAGCATGGTGGCAGATGCCTGTAATGTTAGCGGCTCGGGAGGCTCAGGCAGGAGGATTGCAAGTTCCAGCCTCAGCAACTTAGTGAGGCCCTTAGCATCTTAATGAGACTCTCTCAAAATAAAAAATGAAAGAAGAGCTGGAGATGTGGCTCACTGGTTCAGCATGCCTGAGTTCAGTCCCTGGTAGGAGAGAGAGAGAGAGAGAGAGAGAGAGAGAGAGAAGACTCAAATAATAATGGGGTTCCCTCAGAGAACCAGCCAGGTCCTCACCTAATCACCCCATAATGAATCCCGCTGGTTAGCAAGTAGCCACTGGGCCACCTGCCTTCAACACCATAGTGAGCAGGCAGCTAAGTGGGAACTTAACCAGGAAGAGGCAACTAGGGCTGCTACCCACTTGGGAAGCGCCTACAATGTGAGAGACAGAAAGAGAAACATTAAAAGAAATAATGACATGAGTCCTTAACATCCTTCACGGGACAAGACATAACGTATTTGAAATGGGAACATTCCAAGAGGAAAAAGAGGCCAGAAGAAAGCAGAAATTCAACAGAATTGGAAGATCAAGAAATTTCTCCAAAGTAGAACAAAACTCAAAAAGATGAAAATGGGGAAGAAAACTAAGAAAATTAGAGAAGCAATTTGGAAGACTCAGCACCCAACTAAGAGGAATTCCAGGGACAGGTCACAGCCAATAGAGGGGGAATTTCCCAAGAAGTAACAGGGAAACTTTCCAAACTGAAGGACATTTGTACATTGAAAGAAACCCCCATGTTTAGAAGAAAGCTCACCCAGAGGCATAAATCCATCAAGTTTCAAAGCACTGAAAATGTGAGAGGACGTCCTAGAGACGTTCAGACAGAAAACAAAGTACCACACACAAAGGATTGGGAATCAAGGAGGCATCAAAAATCTTAACAGCAGCATTAAGGGCTGAAACACACAGGGAAAACAACTTCAGGAGGAAATCAGAGTTTTATACCCGGCCAAACTATCACCAAATAGAAACATAGAATAAGTACGTTTCAGATAGAGTGGGAAAAAAATTTTCCATGAACTCTTTCTGGAAATTACTGAAGGGTGTACTCCACCAAAACAAAGGTATAAACCAGGAAAGAGGAATCCATGACACAGGAGACCCCACTTAGGTGAAAGGCAGAGGACTTCTGAGGGCCACTGTCTTTTCCTTCCTTATTCCCCTCCCACATTGGCCTCTTGCCGCTCAACCTCCAAAACACCCAGCAAGTCCGAGCTCAGCCTGGACTGAGGCAGGAGGTGGACCCTCCAGTGAGCAGGTTGTTGAGAAAAATACAAATTCTAAAAATCAGTAGACTTTTAGCATCCTGAGAGGAAGCGTTCAATTATGCCAGAATATTTAGGGATGAACAAGTGAGAGGCTCAGAGAACACTGAGCCCACAAACAAAAAGGAAATGGCTAATAATTCTAGGAAAACAAAAGAGGAAATAATAACTACAGCAGGTCCTGCGGCTCAGTGTGGCCCACATTCACATCACCGCTACGGCGCAAACTCCAACGATAGCTCAGCTGAAAGGAGGGACACGGTTACGTTCGGAGGAGTGGAAGGGGAGGCCGAGAGCGGGGTGTGTGTGTGCATCTAGCAAAGATGAGGCGGGAGGGGAGCCAAGTGAAGTCCTGTCCTCCATAGCTGGAGGTGAACGGACAGGTAACGTCTAAACTGTGACGTGACTTAGAAGGAAGAAAGGAGGTACCAGAGACGGGACGAGGCTGTCCCAGGGTAGGGAAGGATGGGACAGGGCTGCACTTTTTCTTAGACGCTGAGCTGTTCCATGAAACTTTTAAGCTCATGTACGTAAACTTTGATAAAAATTAAAATGCAAATGAAAAAGGATGCTGGACCCCAGGCTGGACCCCGCGTGCTCTCCTCCTTCAGCGCCCTCCCCTGGAGGGGATCCCGGGAGGTGTCTGCCCTGAAGCACTCCTGTCCCATGTTGTCTCATTTGGCTCCTCTCTCACCTGCGAGGCAGCATGGCCAGACCCTGGATGTCACCGTACCACGACCACACACTCTGTGAACTCATCTCCTGTGGCCGCCCCCTCAGGGCCCTGGCTTCGCTTGGGCTCGTCTGCACCCCAGCCCCAGGGTGGTCCCACTCCAGGCCCTTGCTGTGGTGTCTCTGCCCTTCCAGCACGTCCCTCTGGAGAGTCCCCGGGAGCAGAGGGCAGCTGTCACCCTCACTTCTCGGGAGAGGCTACGGGCTAGCACACCCGTCCAGGCTCGGCTGAGGACACCCTCCTGGGGCTGGGCTGGGCTCAGGGGCAGGCGCTCGCCTGGCACGTGTGAGGCGCTGGATGGAACCACGTGACCATGAACCACTAAGACACAGGTGTGTGTCCATCCACGGCCAATAATAGTAACAATAAAAGAGGCCCTTTTCCCCAGCAGACATTGCCCCTGACCTTCACACAGACGCTGGACAAGTAGGGCTACTGGATCCTCCTGAGAGGGACATCTGGGCCTCCCTCCCCCTTCCTCAAAAGGCCGCTCTTCCAAGCCAGGCCTGGCGCCCAGGTGTGAAATGGCCTGAGCCCCCTCCAATTCAGAGGCCCAGAGGATCTGCAGGGACTCCCCCACCCCCCACTGGCCCAGTGACCTTCCCATAGAATAAATGGCTCTGGAGTCTAAAGGGGCCCCTCTGCCACCTCCCACGTGTGCCCACGTCCCAGGGCTGTCAGGGCACCTGCCTCCCCCAGGTGTCCTTCACCCTCTCACCTGCTGACCAGGAGGCATGGGGGAGGGGCAGGTGGCAGCACCGGGCGATATGCGTTGGGGACAGTGCACATCTGGCAGACTTGCCCAGCAGCTGGCCAAAGGTCATGTGCCACATGAGACAGGAAGGGCCTGGTGGCCGCACAGCGCAGCACCCGCACGGGCCCCAGCCCCACGACCTCTGCTTTCCCTCCCGGGGGCTGGGCTTCACCTTCCGGCAGTGGGAGGGGAGAGGGGCTGAGGGCAGAGGCCTGGACTGGGATCCAGTCCCCACCTCAAGCGCAGCCTGGGTGACGAGTCTGACTGGCTGCTGGGGGGCTCATTCCCTCCCATCAGGAGTGGGAGGCATCCGTGGGGGACTGTCATCCTTAGCCCGTGGCCTGATTAGGGCGCACCCGGGCAGCTCTCCATTAGCTGACCCCTCCTCTGTGGCCGCGGGACAGCAGTGAGACACCAGATGCTTCCGTCCCCATCTGGAAGACGGCTGCGGGGGTCCTGACTCTGCCCCGCGTCCAGAACATCCGAACTCTGAACCGCTCCGAGATCCAGAGCTTTTGGAATGTCGACACGATACTCAAAAAGTTTCAGATTTGGAGCATTCTGGATTTTGAATTTGGGGATCGGGGGTGCTAAACTAGTGGAGTCCAAGTGACAATTCCAGGATCTGGAAAACTCTGCAATCTAACAGCACGTCTGGCCCCAGGCATTGGGACAAGGGAGCTCACCCTGTGTGGAAAAAGACGTTCGAAAATCAAAGACCCACCCAAACTGAGATCTTCACCTCCCTCTGAAGGGGCAGAACATTCCAAGAGGAGACCCAGGGAGTCCTCTCTGAAAAGCCACCCTGGGTCAGCTGGGTCCAGGGTACTGTCCCCGAGGGCAGGGCTGCAGGCCTGAGACACGAGATGGTCCTGAGACTTGGAGGATTCTAGACAGTGGGGTCTCCTGTTTTGTTTTTTTTTTTTTTTTTTTTTTTTTTTTAATTTAATAAGTAAAAGACGTTTATGGGTCTAGGGTACTAGTAACACTCCTGAAGACCCCGTGTGAACCCTCTTCATGACTGTCTCCCACAGTCTGCCCGCAGCCCGTGCCGCACACCATCCCCGTCTCCCAGGGGCCCGGGGCCAGTGATAATGGGCAGGAGCACTGGGCTTCGCATCCGGGCAGCCGGAGCTCTTCTCCGCCACACTACACTATTCTTGGTGACCAGTGAGCAAAGCTGACCTGGTCCAGGAGCCCTGGGGTGGCCCAGGTGACCTTGAGGACCTGGGACCCTGTCATTCCAGCCAAGTGCTAGGTCAATGACGGTGAGGGAAGGATTCAGGCCATGCAGAGGTCCCAGATTCACAAGTGACGGGTGTCGGTGGTCTTTAGGAAGTGCCAGGAGAGGAGAAATCAGTTATGTGGGCCTGTCAGGTTCCCTTCTCCGGCTAGCCCAACACATTTAGGGAGTGACGCAGCACCAGGCTGAATTTCCACACTCACAGGCCTTATCTTCCCAACGCAAATGTGGTTGACAGTAATCACAAGTAGCTTTTTATGGGGAGGAAAATGGACAGGTAAAGGGAAGACATGAGGAACAAAGGCATCAAGGAGTTTTCTGCTGGGGTCCCAGCTGTGCCCCTTATGTGCTTTGTGACTTTATGGAAATGAAGCAACCTCTCTGAGCCTCGGTTTCTGAACAGTGAGATGGCCATAATAAGAAACACTGTCCCATAGGGTTATTCTGAGTCTTATGATAGACACTGTGGCAATGGGCCTAGTGCATAGTAGGTGCTCAGTAAATCTTAGGCTCTATTATCAGGCTCCTGCCTTGTGGGGCAGGTGTAAGCGGTAAGGGGGGGATGTGTACAGACGATGGTCTGTAGACTGTACAATACCTTTGCAAGTCCTGCTTAGGGTGGGCAGGTCTGGAATCAGAGGGAACAGCTCTGAAGGCCGAGATCCCTATTCTGCTCTCAGCAGACAAAAGGCCCCAGGAATGGCATGTGACCTCCACCCCCCTCCCAAAGGGGCTCCATCTCCAGCCCCCAACGCTCCCCCATGATGATGAATCTCGGTCAACAAAATGAATATGCAAATCTCCCGGGGGCGGGCCTTCCACCCTGAGGAGCGGCTGCTGCTGAATGGACTGTGGATGAGAAGAGAAGACAGCCACGGCCACGCAGCTCTCCCGCACGCGGGCCTCCTGCTCCCGGGCAGGGTGTGTGCCCCCCGGGACAGGGGAGGGAGGCCGCAGAGGCCCCGCAGGCTCAGGATCTGTCTCCCCCGTTCCTGTGGCTGCTGCTGCTGGCCCTTCAGGTGGTGCCAAGTCCCTTCAAGCAGTGTGACATGATAAGTGGGACCTGTCACTTGTACCCAGGGGCTTACAGGTGGACAGGGCTGGGGGAGGTGAGCACCTGGCTGTGAGGAGCTGAGGCCATGAGGCTGGGAGAGGGGCTGGCCTGGCGCAGGCTCCGGGCAGGGAAAGGGCACTCTGGAGCTCACAGGCCCCTTGGGAAGAGTCATGGGTGTTGGTTTTTTTGGTACCAGGGATTGAACCAGGGGCATTAACACTGAGCCCCCTCCCCAGCCCTGTTTTGTGTTTTATTTAGAGACAGGGTCTCTCTGAGGAGCTGAGGGCCTTGCTTTTGCTGAGGCTGGCTTTGACCTCGCGATCCTCCTGCCTCAGCCTCCCCAGCCGCTGGGATCACAGGTGTGCACTACCATGCCTGGCCCCTGGTAAAAGGTTAGACCTTAAGAGGTGGAGAAAGCCCAGAATGCTCAGAGAGGAGGAAGGCTGCAGAGCTGGCGCCGGGCAGCGGCCTGCTCCTCTGGATGCATGTTGGAATCACAAGGGGACATTTTAAAGTGTCAGGGCTGTGGCCACTTCCCGCCTGGGAATTTCTCAGATTCCCAAAGGAATTCCCTACCTAGGGGACCATGTCGTCCCAACTAGGATGGGAGGCCACTTCTCCACCACCCACCATTCTTGGCCTCCAGGGAGGCCGCGTGGGGAGCCCTGGACTAGGGCACAGGAGGCCCGCATCATCGACGCCCCTGTGCAATCCTGGGCAAGGTGGAACCTCGGGGCCTCCGGGTCCCCTCTGTCCCATGGGGGAGCTGAACTACATGATCTCACATCCGTTCCCTTCCTGCTTTTTCAGGGTGTGAGTGGAAGTTCTTCCTGAAGTCTAATCAGAGGCTCTCTTACTGCCAAGCAGCCCCTTGGCTCTGCGGTGGTCCTCAGAATGGAGAAGGGCACATTCTGGAGTGGACATCATCAAGGGGCATCCCTCTCTCCCTTCCCTTTCGGCCAGGGCCTTGCGCTCCCTGAAGACATACGTCCCTCTCACGTGGAGGACTCCTCCTGCTATGGCATCCGCCTGTGGCCATCAGCAGAAGAAGGATTTCCCGTGGAGAGTGAAGGCCACCGTGGACCAGGGAGTCAAGGGCCCTGTGGACCAGCCTCGGGAGCTCGCAGATGGATCACGGCCCTGGGAGGGCGGGGAACACGGCCCCCAGACGCCTGCCCTGCCCTGGCCCTCCTGGGCGGCCTCGGTTTCCTCGTCTGTAAAACTGGGTTAAGCTCCTCCCTCCTCGGTGGCCGCGGGTCTCAGACGAAGCCAGGATTCGGCAACATTCAGCCAAGGGCCTGGCCGCGGCTGGGAGCAGCTGCCTGGCTGTGACAACCATCCGCACTGCCAGGTGCGGGAGGA
This sequence comes from Callospermophilus lateralis, assembly GCF_048772815.1. Taxonomy (NCBI): domain Eukaryota; kingdom Metazoa; phylum Chordata; class Mammalia; order Rodentia; family Sciuridae; genus Callospermophilus; species Callospermophilus lateralis. Next base: position 43,618,127 of record NC_135319.1, on the reverse strand, counting down.
CCAGCACGGCCCGGGAGCCACTCACTGAGGAAGACACCTGGGGGACTCCGGCTGTGTGGCCTGAGGAAGTGTCCCCAGATGGGGTCATGGGTTCTGAAGGCAGAGGTGACGGGCATCTGTCCCTGCCCTGGGAGGCGAAGGCCCGCTGTGGGGACTGTGGAAGGACCAGGGACAGCAGGAAGCCCTGGTACACAGAGGCCATGACCCCCCCCAAGAGAAGACAGAGACCAGAGTCCCGGATGCCGGCCACCACCAGCCTGAGCCCTGCGCCTCTCCCTTTCGTGGTCCTGGTCCTGGGGATGAACCCAGGGTGCTCTACCACGGACCTGTGCCCTCGGCCCCTTTCATCCTGTTTTGAGACAAGGTCTGCTTTGCCCCAAGGCCTTGTACTTGTGATCCTCCTGCCCCAGCCTCCCGGTGGCTAGGAGTACGAGCGTGTGCCATCGTGCCCACGTCTTAGGACAGCTGTGGCCTCATCCGCTAAGACCAGATTTCCAATAAACAAAGCGGCCAACAGAGCCAGAGGAGGTGCCTCCTGGTGGCTCCAGCTGATGACCAGCCCGGGGGGAAGTTCCAGGGGCCTCCCAGCCTCCTCTGGGAAGGAAGAAGCAGAGACCAGCATCCACCAAGCTCTTCCAGTCCTTCCTCCTCCTGCCCTGGGGCACCTGCCCAGGGCCGGGGACAGCCTCCAGCTCCAGGGGCACACTGGCCTCCCCCCAGGAGGCACCACCGAGCAGGGACAGGAGTTGCAAATGACTTTCATTAGGCAGCGCTAACACCATGAATTACAAATGAAACCCAGCCGAAGAGGACCCTGGCAGCCTCACCTCCGTTTGATATTAATTGGGCGACACTTTGTTTTAATGGTACATTAATTAATGCGGAATTTCGACGGAAGTCCTCGTGACACTCACATTAATACAAATGAATTCATTACCGTCGGTGTTATTACAAGAAATGACAAATAAATCTGTAACAGTGGGACCCTTCAAATAATAATCACGAATCATTAGCTCTGCCTCCGTTTGTACCGTAGCTTGCAAATATGTGGATGTGTTTTCTGCTGTGAGTGCGCCTGGGAATTTTTTTTTCTTTTTGGGGGGGGCTGGGGAGAGGCGACTGGGTGGGGGCTGGCTCTGGGGGCGGAAGGGGAGACTTTCCTGCATCTGCTCCCCCCCAGGGTCTTCCTTCTCCTCTCCCCAGAGCCCTCTCCCAGGCAGAGTCCCCTGGTGTCGGGACCGTGATTGGGGCAGGACGCCCAAAACCCAGCACGCCCCCCCCCCCACGCACTCTCAGTCCAGAGGATGGAGTGGTAGGGACCCTGGGGTGGACCTGGGCTGGGAGAGGGCTGCGGGGGTGGCCACAGCAGCCGTTTGTCCTTGACAGGTTCCTGGTGGTCAGACTGGTCTTAAGGTCCCACCTGAACCTCAGGACATCAGGGGAGGACGCCGGCGGCCGCTGGCCAGCCCAGGGCCAGGAGCTTCACCCCTCCCTGGTGCGCACAGGCATCCCGGGCCTGACCCCATCGTGAAGGACAGGAACCTGTCCAGGGAGGTGGCCTGGCGTAGCCACAGCTGCTCAGGGGAGGGCGGGTGTGGGCACAGCTCTGCTTTAGTGCAAGACTCCAGGACACCAGCTCCTCCAGGGAGAAGCTCCCATCCGCCCGGGACCGCCTGGCACCCAGCAGGGTCGGGGTACTAGGAAACCCCGCGACTCAGGCCAGCTGCCCAGTCCCGGCTCTGGGCTTCGTCCTGTAATGTCCCTTCGTCCTCACGGGAGCTGGGGTACCGCTCTCCTCCTGGTTGCCTGTCACCCTCCCAGTGACCTGCAGTTGCAGACACGAATGTTTTTGCTTCTCTGAGGTAATCAGCAAGGTTCCAGCCACGCTGGAAAAATGTGCAAAACTGAGCTGTGCATTCTCCAAATGGGGGGCTGGGGGTGTCCACGGGCCGCTCTCCTCCACTCTGCACCCACGGCAGGCAAGGCCAATCCTTCAGTGTTCTCCCAAACTCAGCTCAAGATCACACCCCAGCAGCACACTAAGAAGCTTCTATTAAGCCTGGCGCCATGGCGCACGCCTGTGATCCCAGCAGCTCAGGAGGCTGAGGCAGGAGGATCACAAGTTCAAAGCCAGCCTCAGCTAAAGGCCGTCTCTAAATAAAATACAAAATAGGGCGGGGAAGGGGGCTCAGTGGTCGAGTGCTTCTGAGTTCAGTCCCAGAATCCCAGGTACCAAAAAAAAAAAAAAAAAAAAGAAGAAGAAGAAGAAGAAGAAAAAGAAGCTAGCGCATGCTTCTCTGGAGGACTAAAACAGGCCCCAGGCTCCTCGGGTGGAGATGCCCACCAGCACTTCAGCTCAGTGGCTGAGGTCAGTTAAACGGCCTCTTGGGGTTCCTGCAACCTGGACGCTGTGATCTGGAGCTCCACGCACCTACCTGCCCATCTGATCTTTTACGCACAGCAGCTCCTGACCTTGGTTCACACGTGAGACAGGAAAGCCAAATGCAGTTCTTCTGTCCTTGAGTCACCACCAATGTGGCCAACGCCATGGGCCCTGCCCAATGCCCAGCCCTGTGCCTGGTCCTAGGAGTCCGGGCGCTCTGGGCTAAAGACCCACCTGGTTCTCAGCTGCTGCTCCAGAGGCCGGAACTGGGCCGGCTGCAGCCCGGGTTGGGTGTGCCGGGGCCGCTCTCCCTCTTCTCCCTCTTTCACACTGGTACTGAGTGAACCAATTAATCACCCAACATTGTTAACTGTACTAATTACGCTCGCTCTTGAAACTTGTGGAACAATTATTTACTGTCTCTGCCTCATACGCTATCAATTATGGTGATTGCAGGCAGGATGTCACTTCTCTGGAGCCATGACAGAAGAGACCTAGCCAGGCTTGGAGCTGGTTTCTCAAGAACTCCTTTAGAGGGCTTTGCCTGAGCTCAGGCTACATCCTGAGGGTGTGTTGAAGGCGGTGGCCTCTCCATGGGAACAGGCATTACAATCTGATAAGGGGCAGCTCTACATTGAAATTAAGTGGAGCCTTTATTATGCAAAAATGATTCCCCTGAAAATTGAAACCACTCAGTACTACCCTGAGGAGTGTGCTACTTCCTTTTTCCTACATCTCTGTGAGTGTGAACACAGTGCCCCCATTGGCCAGGTTTGGCACATTACGCCCTAAAATTTATAGAGAGGCTCCACATGCACATTGGATCACGGTTTTCCTCCTCAGTCCCCAAGTCCAGAGCTCCATACTGCTTCTGCCCAGTCCACGACAGCGCCTATCCCAGACCCTGCTTCCCCTGTCCCCGAGTCCCCTTTCTTTGGAGGAGAACTAGTGCTTCTGCCCAGGATCTTTGTGAAATGAAGGAGACAAGGAGATCCGATGGAGGGAAGAAAACACGCTTGCTCCCTCTCCACCCTCCACCCCTCCCTGAGATGGCCCAGTGACAGCGTGTGACACGAGGTGCAGGCTGTCTGCAGGCATGTCTTTATTCAGGCCCGCAGCAGGCCCAGCAGGCCGACTCCCTGTCCCCTGGGCACCCTGCCCCCACCTCCGCCGCCCTTAGTGCACTCTTCCAAATGTCAGGGCAAAAGGCACTTAGAGCCAACCGCTGAGCCCGAGTGCATTACTGTGCAGAGACTCGCGCTCTCACCACGCACTTGACAGGCTGCAGGCGGCCTGCAGGGGCAGGGCCAGGCTGCCAGGGGCCCCGGCCATGGCCACTCTTCTGGCTCCTGAGGGCAGGAGATGGCAGACTCAGTGGCTCCTGGGCCCTGACCTCCATGGAGGTCCCCTGGTCCTAAACAAGCACTGCCCACTTGATACTGGAATATCACTGTCTGAAAGATGCTTTAGACTCAATATACCCAAGACAAAATCTCAATCTCCCCTGAAAACCGCATCCCTGGTCCTGTGACCAGCTTCCCTCCACATCCAGATACTAAGTTGGAACCTAGAGATTGGTTTCTCTTCCCAAATATCATTCTGCTCCTCTCCCCTGCTCCCACCACTCTCTAGATCCCAGCAATGGCCTTCTTACCAGGCGCCCACATCCTGTCTGGCCCTGTACTAGTCTGTTTTCTGTTGCTATAACAAAATAGCTGAGGCTGTGTACTTTATTTTAAAAAAAGAGGTTTATTTAGGTCACAGTTTGGAAGCTAAAAGTCCAAGATGGGGCAGCCTCATCTATTAGACCTCTGGGGTGGCTGTGTCACAACAGGGTGAAGTGGAAAGAGAAGCAGCCGAGTGCAGAAGGGCCCAGCACGTGGGGTGAACTCATTTTACAACACCCAAGAGACCAGCTTAATCACTCTTGAGGGCGGAGCCCCCAGAACCTAATCTCCTCCCATTATGCCCCACCTCTTAAAGGCTCCAACACCTGGACACGGCCACTGGCACAAGGAACTTCCAGCCTACCCTGCGGGGGCGCACACTCACACCATCTCCCAGCCACAGAGCCCCACAGCGTGGACGCCCCAGCAGCTGGTGTGAACTCTGTGAAACTCACCTCCAGTCCTTCTGCCTTGGCCTCAGGAACTCCCCTGTGGCCTGCAGCCGCCTGGATCCCTCCACTCCACCCACCTGCTGACCTCCCTCCAGCCCCTGGCCTTTCAGCCTCTGCTTATCACACACACTGGGGCCTCACTGCCTCCAGGCTGCTGCCCATCTGTCCATCACTGGGATTCTCTCCTCGTTGGCATCCCAATGGGCAGATGAGTTTTCCTGCTTTCCAGAACCCCGGCCTGGGGCAGTCACTCGGCTCTCCTGGCTGAGAGGCCTGGGGCTTTCCTTGGGTTCCAATCTCACTTTGTAATCATAAAACTCCTTGATTATCATCTGTCTCCCCTACTGGACTGTGAACTCCTGGGGGGGGCGTGCATCTGGGGTGGGGTGCTCACATTGTGTCCCCAGGGCCTGATGTGGTACCCACTGTTAAGCTGGTTTTGTTGAATGATTGACATCATCCTGGGCACCATCTCTCCACCCTCTCCTCATTTTTCTGGCTCGTGAGGTTGAAGGGAAGTGCTGACTCTGAATTTTCTCCTTTTCGTTCGTTAAAAAATATTTATTGAGCACCTACTATGTTCTAGGTCCTCCTGGCAGTGGAGCAGCACTGACAGGTATCAACTCTCATGGGGGCACAACTGTCTAGAAAGGCTGAAGGCAGAGGTGACAGGTGTGTCCCTCCCCTGCATCAGGCGGTCTGTCCTGAAAGAGGCAGAACCTGAGTGGAGCTGTGGCCCCTCGCCCCGCTGGGTCTGGTACCTGCTGGTCTTTACTGTTGTCTCTGCAGGGAGCTTTCTCCCTGGCTCCCTCCCTGGCTCCCTCCCTGGCTCCTTCTACTCATTCAGCACATAACCACTCAGCACCTAACGCGTGTCATGCAGTGTTCTAAGCGGGGGGCACACGCAGGTGAACTCCTAGGCAGGTTCCAGTCCCATCTTGGTCATCCCAGCCTCCAGGAAGCCGGGTTCTCTAATTCCCTGAACCTGGGTTGGGGGCCCATTCTGTGGATCCCAGAGTCCCCACCCGGAACTTCCACCTTCTCAGCACTTTGTCACGTGGCATTAACAGCCTTGACTGCGCTGAAGCTCCCCGGCATCTCGCTCACCTCGCACCCCGGCCCCCTGCGCCTGGCACAACGCGGCCACGGAACCAAGGCCCCTCCTGCTCCCCCTGTGTCTAAAGCAGACGGTAGAGAGGGAGAGACCTTGGACACAGTGCAGCTGGCCAAGTGAACACGGAGAAGGGGCGTTGCCAGGAAGGCCAGGGCCAGCGGCGGAGAGGACGAGGGGCTTTAGGATAAGATGAACAGGTGAACAGGTGGACGAGTCCGTTCCCGCCCTGAGTCTGAGAGCCCCGCGGCCATCGGGTCGGAGGGAAAGGAGGCTGTCCGGCCAGAAATCCTCCACAGGGGAGAGACCGGCCAGGACGTATGATCAGATCTCGCTGTGTGTGTATTGAAATGCTGCCTGCACCCCACAATCGCACAGTCACTATGTGTCAGTTTAATACGTTAGCAGCTGGGTGTGGTGGTGCACGCGTGCACGGCTCGGGAGGCTGAGGCCGGAGTCGCGAGACTCTGGGGCGGGTGGGCAGGGCATGAGGATCCCCTGTGGAGCCAAGAGAAACCGGCCACCTGCCGACCCCATCAGGGGCCACAAAAGTGCTCAGGGATGAGGAGACCTCTGGCTTTTAATGAAACCAAGAGTCCACGAGGACTTCCTAAGGTGTCTCTGAAGGCCACTGACCTCTCAGCCAGGGACAGGGGCTCCATGTCCCCTCCCTGTCCCACCTCTCTCCCTTGCAGCCATCTCAGCACCTGCCCTCGTCCCCTCTGCAGCCCCTTCCCCTGTAGCAGGAACTAAAGGGATTAGATGACCGGCCACCAGGAAAGGCTGGGCAGGAGTGTCCTCTGTCAAGCGTGGCATCTGCGGCTCCCTGCGGGTGCACATCTCTCCTTCAGCAGCAGCTTCGAGGGGCACAGCCAGAGAGGGGACAGTCCCGACCCCGGCCCCACCCTGAGTGCAGGTCATGAAGGGACAGGCACCAGACCCGGGCCAGCGGCCACCTACATCTAAATCGTGCCATAAAATGACTCCCTGGCCGTGGAGGAGTTGGAACAGCCCCTGGTGGGCTCCTGGCCGCTGGGAAGTCAACGGAAATGACACCATTGCTTAGAAGCCGGAGCGGGCGAGGGGGAGGCCCTGCCTCCGCACCCCGGCAGCTGTGGCCACTGTTCTTTGTCCCGTGAGCCTCCCTCGGGCAGCAGGGGCCTCGACCTCACGCCTGACTGCAGGAGGGGGATTTGGGGTGCAGTGCATCCAGGGTGATCCATAGGGGTTCCTGGGCTGGCGTGGGCATGCCAAGCCTCTCCTCCGTCCTGGTCACTAAGAGGTTAACCTCTCTGCCCAGCGTTTGCCCCTCCAGCAGGGAGCAGGGAGGGGAGGTGGGCGTGGGCCGCTGGAGGCCCTGATTGCCCACCGCCCACGCCTGCTCCTGCCTCCTCCCTCCTCCCTCCCCCCGCAAGGCTGGGGTGGCGGGCACCCCTCCTGCCAGGGCTGATTAGGCCTGATTTCTCCGGCCGCTCCTGCCTCTGGAAGCCTCCCCTGTTATTAGAGTTGTTTTCCGTCCCCTCTCTCGGTCGGCTGGCGAGGTGAGTTTATTCGGTTTGATTTCTGCCCCCTCCCCTTCGCCCGTCCACCTTGCGCATGCCTCTGGCCGTCCTGCAGCCCAGAGTTCAGCAGAAACCAAGAAAATCAACTTCTAACCCAGAGTCAAAACGGCCACAATAAAGCCAGGTGACCAATAAAGCTTCACTTAATGTCACTTTGATTAAAATCGGAGACCTGTCCCCTCACCCTACCCCACTCAGCAAGGGCAAGTCTGGCCCTTTAAAGTGCCAGCTGTCGGGAGGGGACAGAGCCGCTCTCACCTGCCATCTGCTTTGTCTCCCAGGCCCCTGGAGACCCCCGGCTGCTCTCCCCCTGCCCTCAGCACTCAGCCACTTTGGAAGAACCAATCCCTTGAAGCAGCAGCTCCCGAGTCCTGGGACCTCCTGGCCCCCCAGTCTCCCAGGGGGCGAGGCTGAAGACGGGTGCTGGGAGCTCCCGTGGGGCCCGAGGGCAATCACAGTCTACAGCACCCGTCTGGCCTCCATCTTCCCATCTGTCGAGTGGGAAGGGTGCAGGGATTTGTGGCAAAATTCGGGCACAGATGAAAGGACATTGGTGGGTCACAGCTCTCATCAGAGTCCTCGGGGAGGGGGGGACTGGGGTTGGCGCAGGAGACCCTTGGCCTGTACTCACCAGCACAAACCACACGACTGTATATGGACCCAATAAGCCTGCGGTTGGCCAGCGGCCGGGCTGGGCTCTGGGGAGGTCAATGCCAACACCACGTCCCTGTCCTGCATGAGCTCTGAGGGCGAGATCCCGTCTTCAAGTTTGTGACAGCAGCATTTCTTTCTTTTCTTTTCTTTTCTTTCTTTTTTTTTTGGAGGTGGGGGGGACCAGGGATTGAAACCAGGGCACTTAACCACTTTTCTGGATTCTATTTAGAGACAGGGTCTCCCGGAGTTGCTCAGGGCCTGGCCAGGTTGCTGGGCTGTCTTTGAACTCGCGATCCTCCTGCCTCAGCCTCCTGAGTGGCTGGGGTTGCAGGAGTATGCCAGGGCACCCGGCTTGTGACAGCAACAGTTCTTCCAGGGCTCTCTGGATGACCAAGATCCACAAGGCCAGGAGGCCTGGAGGGTGACAGGTTCTGGATCAGGCTGGGACCAAGGTGAGAGCCTGTCCCAAGAATCAGGATCTCCCTGCCCCGCCCCCGCCCCGGTGCACCTAGAGCCGGGTGCTTAGCTTTCAGGCCTTGGTGCCCACCCTGGAGGGGACTGCTGAAGGACCATTCCCTGAGGCCACAGGCCAGGCTGTCTGGACAGGCCACCACCCCTGCACTAGAATGGACGTAGAGCTCTAGGGCAGCTCTTGGACAGGCGTCATCACCCAGGACCGTCCCTGCCCCTCACGCCCAGCTCCCTCTCCTTACGACTCCCCGATTCCAAAGCCCAGGGCCGCCAGGACCACAGAAGCCCCTCCAGCTGCCCATGGAAGGTCTCCCTGCTCAGATCGCTGGCATCCTTAAAGAGGCTGAGCTTACAGAGGCTGCTCTGCCTGCGCTTCCTCTTGGGGGGGCGACGGGAGCTGGAGTGCGGCAGCTTCAGCCCGCCCAGCGGCCAGGTGGGGCGGTTCGGTTTCCCAGTCCCCCCCCCCACCACCACCATCTCCCCCTCGGGGCACTGAGCTGTGGCGGCAGAAGCTAGTGCTTTCCAATTTCACGCCAGGTATCAGTGGCCAGTCCCTGGCTGGCCTTATCTCCTCAGCCTCCTGCCCAGGTGGGCACCCCCTGAGCTCAGCCTCCTGCGGAGCCTAGAGCAAGGCTGTTCCAGGGCCGAGACAGGCCGACAGCAGGGACCTTGGAGCAGTGACATCTGTAGGGCAGGCAGGGAGGCTGGGTCTCGAGACCTGTTAGAAGAGGTGGAGGCCTAAGGGCCAAGAGTCACTCAGCACACTTAAACCCAAGACCAAGGTTCAAGAGCGGAACACGAGGCACAGGTTAACCATGATTGCTGGGAGCAGAAACTCCCTAGGGATCCTCCCACCCTCCATGCTGCCCTTCTGCTGTCCACATGAGGAAACAGGCATTGGAGAAATGAAAGAACTTGTTCAAAGTCATACAGCTCTGACGGAACTGGGGTCTGGCCCCAGGCCATAGGACCCAGGTCCCTGGCTGTAACCACTAAGCCATGCCACCTGGCTGCATCCAAGCGACTACACGGAAGCCCCACAGAGAATTCACATGCAGGGAGATCCCAAGTTGCAAGGTTCCTTCATTTTCAGGGTGACCCCTATGCTCTCCCTGCCCCGGAGCCTCAGTTTCCCTGTCTAGAAAATGGGACGAGAAAGAACAATGAGTATAAAAATCCTTGCAGTCCTCTATAGACCTAAATCCAGGGCCAGAAAACTGTGATTGAGGACCAAATCTAGCCCACCGACTGTTTTTGTTCAAACCACCAGCCAAGAATGATTTTTTACATTTTTAAGTGTTTAGGGACTAGACAGAAAGAAGAGTATTTCATGACACGTGAAGTTTGCATACAATTCAAACCCAGCATCCACAAAGGACGCTGGAACACAGCGTGCCAGCGTGCTCCTTTTTTTTTTTTAAGTACTGGGGATGGAGCCCAGGTGCTCACCACGCTGTGCTTGTATTTTACATGCTGTCTGCGGCTGCTGTTGTGCAACAAGAAAGTTGACCGCAGCAGAGACCATGTGGCCAGCAAGGTCTCGAATACTTGGCATCTGGCCCTTCGCAGAAAATGAACCGACTCCTACCATAAAAGGCTGAGCTGGGCCTGGTCTCTGGACCCCAGGAGCAGCCAGGGGTGGAGATACCAAGGAGGGAGCTGGGTGCAGAAATATCTTCTGGAAGATTCTCTAACCATGTGTGCAAACTTCCTGGGGAAATGCTATGGGATCCCACCTGCACCCTCCTGCAAGCCCCTCAGCGTCTGCAGGGAGAGGTGTCCCCTGGCCACGTGCAGTTTGGGGACTCTCCTTCCACCTGCCCTCCAGCCCAGAGACTGAGCCCCAGGTTCTCCTTCTGCCCCTACCGACTTCCTGTGGCCAACCGGCCCCTGGGCTCCCGGCCTGGCCGGCCAAGGCTTGAGTGTTGTCAATAAGTGGGTGGCGGTGTGGCCGGCGCGGGGCCCAGAGGAGAGGAATCAGAGCGGGTAATTGCGGCGTGAAAATGACAGGCCAGCGATTTATCCACCCCAAACTGGGCTTCAGCATACCAAGAGGCAGCCAGCGGCTAGGAATCGATACCACCCCGGAGGAGGGATTATTAGGGAGAGAAGGGGGTTTGAAGATCCACAGCCTGATGGCTGTCTATTTCCAAGGGGCCATCAGCTGCATGAGGATGGTGTGCTCGGGAGCTGGGCTCCGCAGCCCCGGCCAGGAAGGCGGTGCCTGCCGCAGGTGTGGGGCCTTCTCCATACCCTCCATCGGCCACCGGAGGGGCGGGCTGGAGTAGGGACCGTTTGAAAGGAACCTGGGGTCCCAAGAGCCAGCCTGGGGGTAAAGTGATGGGACATGAGGAACAGTCGGCCATCCAAAGTGTGCACCTGGTCACCAAGGGGAAGACCTTGTCCCAGCGCCCGTGTCAGCCCGTCCTGGGGCATGCTGGGCAGACCCTTCCCAGCAGGGCCCTTGTCCCCAGCCCAGCGAGGCCCCGGGGATGGGAAGTTGGCTGGGAATTGGGGACTAATGAGGAGTGGGCTGCTTGGGACTCCCGAGCTAGGGCCCTGGTCAGCACCAATGGCAGAAGGTAGGAAGGGACGTTCCTTCCTGAAAGGGTCCACTCCCCCACTTCAAGGTCTTCCTGCCCTTTTACTGTCCAAAGGGCCCAGGACGGGATGAAATGGGGGTGGATGCTGCTCCCTCGTCTCTGGGGGAAGAAGAGGGGGACTTCCTGGGGCAGCGGAGGCCGTACCAAGCCTCCACCAACAGCACGTGTGTGGATGGTGCAGGGTCCTCTCCAGCCCTCAGGGACCCACAGGGCTGGGCGGGCAGGACATTTGGGATCATGGTCTAGAAGCTGGCCTGCCACAGATCTTCAGGTGCTTGGCACTTGTACCAAAGTACCCAGGAAGGGGCAAAGGCCAAGTGACACGGGGAAGGCAGAGGAGAGTGAGCGGCTGTGTGGTCCAGCGGGGCAACGAAGGGGTGGCGCCCCAGGGCCGGCCCAGGAGACACATGGACGCTGGCCTGCAGTGAGCCTCGGCCCCTCCAGCCACCCTCCACCCAGGAGGAGGATCACACCCCTGACCACTGGGCACCTGAGTCCTGAGTGCTCCACATCCTTAACAAGCAGAAAGCCGTCTACCGTCCCAGCCCCTAGGGGTTCCCACTGAAAGAGAGGCTGAGGCTCCCGCCAGGATCCAGGCAGCAAGAAAGTGTTGTGACGCCAACCTGCCCTGCCAGATGGTGCCCGGTCAGTCCCTGTCCTTTCACCATTTATGGGAAGAAGGCACACACGGAGCTGGCCTGGGGTGGGGAGAGCAAAGATGGGTGGGCTGAGCAGGAAAGGGAGAGAGAGGGAGAGAGGGGGAGAGAGAGAGAAAGGGAGAGAGAGGGGGGGAGAGAGAGAGAGAGAGGGGAGAGAGAGAGAGGGGGAGAGAGAGAGAGAGAGAGAGAGAGAGGGAGAGAGAAGAGAGAGAAGAGAGAAAGGGAGAGGGAGAGAGAGAAAGGAAGAGAGAGAGGAAAGGGGGAGAGAGAGAGAGAGAGAGAGGGAGAGAGAGAGAGGGAGAGAGAAGAGAGAGAAGAGAGAAAGGGAGAGAGAGAGAAAAGAGAGAGAGGGAGAGAGAGAGAAAGGGAGAGAGAGAGAAGAGAGAGGGAGAGAGAAAGGGGGAGAGAGAGAAAAGAGAGAGAGAGGGAGAGAGAAGAGAGAAAGGGAGAGAGAGAGAAAAGAGAGAGAGGGAGAGAGAGAGAAAGGGAGAGAGAGAGAGAGAGAAGAGAGAGAGGGAGAGAGAAAGGGGGAGAGAGAGAAAAGAGAGAGAGAGGGAGAGAGAAGAGAGAGAAGAGAGAAAGGGAGAGAGAGAGAAAAGAGAGAGAGGGAGAGAGAGAGGGGGGGGAGAGAGAGGGAGAGAGAGAGAGAGAGAGAGAGAGAGAAAGGGAGAGAGAGAGAGAGAAAGGGAGAGAGAGGGAGAGAGAAGAGAGAGAGGGAGAGAGAGAGAGAAAGGAAGAGAGAGAGGAAAGGGGAGAGAGAGGGAGAGGGAAGAGAGGGAGAGAAAGGGAGAGAGAGAGAAAAAAGAGAGAGAGGGAGAGAGAAGAGAGAGAAGAGAGAGAGGGAGAGAGAGAGAAAGGGAGAGAGAGAAGAGAGAGAGAGAGGGAGAGAGAGAGGAAAGAGGGAGAGAGAGAGAAAGAGAGAGAGGAAGAGAGAGAGAGAAAGGGAGAGAGAGAGAGGAAAGAGGGAGAGAGAGAGGGAGGGAGAGAGAG